>NC_091064.1:34245905-36645905 GCF_000393655.2 Nicotiana sylvestris
TGCTGTTGTTGTGCGCTGCTGTATGCTGCTGTAGGATGCTACTGCTCAACCGATCTCCCTATTACATTGCTCTAAAAGGAAAACAAGAAGCTAAGCTAAACTGAGGATCCTGAAATCTCATCCATCTTCAACTTGTTCTTGCTGCCTTGCTTTCTTGTCGGCTAACGCTTTCCTCTGACGCCTTTATTTTGTGAACTTGGAGATGATGCTGATCCTTCACCTTTTCTGAATGTCAGTTCTCATCACTTTGCTTGATTTGCTGGGGATACGGCTTTCTTCTTTAAATCTTCCAATGGTTTCTTCAGTGTATGGCTTTTCATCAGAATTGTTATACTGGGCATGCTACAACGTTCCCAAACTACTCTTTTGAGACGCGTTCCTTTTTCCTTTTGAATTGCGCGCTTGCCTCTGCAGTTGTCTGCTTCTTGGTGCTGGGGGATTTCATTGTTTCCCGTTTGGGGATCTCTGTTGTACCCTTCCGTCTTCAGGTGGGGTGACTGATTCCAAAATCTAGAGCTGAATGTATTCCCGCATTATACTGGTGGGCGACCTAGAACTTAAAAGTATTCCCGCATTATACTGGTGGGCGACCTAGAACTTAAAAGTATTCCCGCATTATACTGGTGGGCGACCTAGAACTTAAAAGTATTCCCGCATTATACTGGTGGGCGACCTAGAACTTAAAAGTATTCCCGCATTATACTGGTGGGCGACCTAGAACTTAAAATGTATTCCCGCATTATACTGGTGGGCGACCTAGAACTTAAAAGTATTCCCGCATTATACTGGTGGGCGACCTAGAACTTAAAATGTATTCCCGCATTATACTGGTGGGCGACCTAGAACTTAAATGTATTCCCGCATTATACTGGTGGGCGACCTAGAACTTAAAAGTATTCCCGCATTATACTGGTGGGCGACCTAGAACTTAAATGTATTCCCGCATTATACTGGTGGGCGACCTAGAACTTAAATGTATTCCCGCATTATACTGGTGGGCGACCTAGAACTTAAAAGTATTCCCGCATTATACTGGTGGGCGACCTAGAACTTAAAATGTATTCCCGCATTATACTGGTGGGCGACCTAGAACTTAAAAGTATTCCCGCATTATACTGGTGGGCGACCTAGAACTTAAAATGTATTCCCGCATTATACTGGTGGGCGACCTAGAACTTAAATGTATTCCCGCATTATACTGGTGGGCGACCTAGAACTTAAAAGTATTCCCGCATTATACTGGTGGGCGACCTAGAACTTAAAATGTATTCCCGCATTATACTGGTGGGCGACCTAGAACTTAAATGTATTCCCGCATTATACTGGTGGGCGACCTAGAACTTAAAAGTATTCCCGCATTATACTGGTGGGCGACCTAGAACTTAAAATGTATTCCCGCATTATACTGGTGGGCGACCTAGAACTTAAATGTATTCCCGCATTATACTGGTGGGCGACCTAGAACTTAAAAGTATTCCCGCATTATACTGGTGGGCGACCTAGAACTTAAAATGTATTCCCGCATTATACTGGTGGGCGACCTAGAACTTAAAAGTATTCCCGCATTATACTGGTGGGCGACCTAGAACTTAAAATGTATTCCCGCATTATACTGGTGGGCGACCTAGAACTTAAATGTATTCCCGCATTATACTGGTGGGCGACCTAGAACTTAAAAGTATTCCCGCATTATACTGGTGGGCGACCTAGAACTTAAAATGTATTCCCGCATTATACTGGTGGGCGACCTAGAACTTAAATGTATTCCCGCATTATACTGGTGGGCGACCTAGAACTTAAAAGTATTCCCGCATTATACTGGTGGGCGACCTAGAACTTAAATGTATTCCCGCATTATACTGGTGGGCGACCTAGAACTTAAAAGTATTCCCGCATTATACTGGTGGGCGACCTAGAACTTAAATGTATTCCCGCATTATACTGGTGGGCGACCTAGAACTTAAATGTATTCCCGCATTATACTGGTGGGCGACCTAGAACTTAAAAGTATTCCCGCATTATACTGGTGGGCGACCTAGAACTTAAATGTATTCCCGCATTATACTGGTGGGCGACCTAGAACTTAAAAGTATTCCCGCATTATACTGGTGGGCGACCTAGAACTTAAATGTATTCCCGCATTATACTGGTGGGCGACCTAGAACTTAAATGTATTCCCGCATTATACTGGTGGGCGACCTAGAACTTAAATGTATTCCCGCATTATACTGGTGGGCGACCTAGAACTTAAAAGTATTCCCGCATTATACTGGTGGGCGACCTAGAACTTAAATGTATTCCCGCATTATACTGGTGGGCGACCTAGAACTTAAATGTATTCCCGCATTATACTGGTGGGCGACCTAGAACTTAAAAGTATTCCCGCATTATACTGGTGGGCGACCTAGAACTTAAATGTATTCCCGCATTATACTGGTGGGCGACCTAGAACTTAAAATGTATTCCCGCATTATACTGGTGGGCGACCTAGAACTTAAATGTATTGAAATTGTTTCCCCGTTCTTCCGAGAAAATTTTCGACAATCGGCAGAAAATTTTCTGCCCCGGTTTTTGGTAACTTCCATGGCATTGCATCTTGTTGCCGTCATCAATTCTTTGCTCTCCTGCAAAAGACAAAAGGATTTAGTCAGTTTTAATCGTGGTGGTAGAGGGTGCCTTTCTGGCGAGCAATTTTTCTTTCTTCCTTTTCTTGCTCTTTGTCCCCATAATTGGTTGGCGGGCAAAGTTGCCTGTTGGGGTCTCTAGCCTGCTGGGGATTGGTTTTCAATTTATCCCCTTTTCTGCTTTCTTTTAAAACACATGATGTGGGAGTCTGCTTCTAACTCCCGAAACCACTCCCTTTTGGAGCTTACTTCTTCCAACATTTCCGAGCACAATCCCTGCATTGCCTGGGGCCGGCCTTTAAGACTGTTTGTATTATCCTGCATTGGATGAATTTCCCTTCGGTTTCTGGTAGTAAGCTTTGAAAAATCCTTTAAAGACACTTTTTAGGAAAAGAAAATAAAGATATGGAAAAGAGAAAAACTTTGTGAACCAATATTTTGTGGGAGGAGCTAATCAAAAGAACTTATCTGGAGGACATGACTGGTCCCCGTGATCATGGCGTGCACCATAGATTCCCGACCCAGTCTATTTGTATCAATCGATTTGTCCGATGGTCTGACTTGCTGGGGATGATAAATGGATGTTCATCTTGTTGCGAATGTGGTAGCTTTTGCTGCTCTATCTTGTCGCCTCATAGTGCCCTTCGAGGGGTTTTCACTAATGAGACTCTCTCTTTTCTCTCATCTCCCGGCGCCTCATGGTGCCTGTGAAGGTTTTCACCAATAAGACTCTCTCATTTCATATCCCTCATCTTACATCGCCTCTCGGTGCCTGCGAAGGTTTTCCCCGATGAGACTTTCTCATTTTATTTCTTTCGAGGAATCGGGGTGTTGTAGATACGACCCTCTCTTCCGGGGATTCTTTTGACTATCAACTCATTCCCAGTCTTACGATCCTTTTCTTTGCTGGGGATCGGTGTATTATTCTCGGCCTTATTTGCCAGATTTGGCATCTCTCGAACATTGATCGGGAGGTCTTTTGGATGTCGATGTTGGTTTTGGTGTGGGATTGAAGGAAGGCTAAAAAATGAAAACAACTTGAAGGGTGATGTGCTACAACTTTTGGAATCAAACCTTTGTTGGAACTTAAAACATAACTTCTGCCCCAGTTCTCTTGCTTGGGGAATTTATTTATTTTTTACTCTTAGGTTGTGCTACGTGCGTTACGCACGCTGTGTCTATTATGCACACTATGTACATTATGCATCCTATATTTATTACGATGCATACTATGACCGAGCCGTGAGGCGCCTACGTATCCTCTTCGAGGAATCAGGTCAAACGTAGTTCCCACGGTTTTGTATTTCTTTATGATTTCATCTTCTTCTTTTTTTTTCTTTTCTTTTTCTTTTCTTTTCTTTTTTTTTCGTATCTTTCCCATTAGTGATTCCAAAAGAGGGGTATTGAAAGAATTTGCTTAAGGCTCAAAGGGGGAAGCAAGGGTTAAGCAGTGTTTGGGTAGAAGAAAGAATTGCCTCCGTCATCTCATTATCCAATAAATGCCAAATACAAACAAACAAACCGAATAATTGTCGTAATTAAAGAAATCACGCATAATATCTCTTGACTGCATCTGAATTGATAGCCATGTCGACACATCTACCCTCGACATCTGTCAAACACAAAGCACCGTTGGACAATACTCTGGTCACGATATAAGGCCCTTGCCAATTTGGGGCGAATTTGCCTTTCGCCTCGACCTGATGTGGGAGGATCTTCTTCAATACCTGCTGCCCTACTTCAAACTTCCTGGGGCGCACCTTTTTATTATACGCTCTAGCCATTCTCTTCTGGTACAGCTGACCATGGCACACTGCTGCCAATCTTTTCTCATCTATCAGGCTCAACTGTTCCAAGCGAGCTTTGATCCATTCATCATCATCAATTCCGGCTTCAGCGACAATTCGGAGGGACGGAATTTCGACCTCCGCTGGTATCACGGCCTCAGTTCCATACACCAACAAATAAGGAGTTGTGCCTATGGAAGTCCGGACGGTAGTGCGGTAACCCAACAAGGCAAAGGGCAACTTCTCGTGCCACTGTCTGGATCCTTCCACCATTTTTCGCAGTATCTTCTTGATATTCTTATTGGCTGCTTCGACTGCTCCATTTGCCTTAGGACGATATGGGGTGGAATTGCGGTGTGTAATCTTGAATTGTTGGCATACCTCTTTCATCAGGCTGCTATTAAGATTCGTACCGTTATCCGTGATGATCACTTTTGGGATCCCAAATCTGCAGATGATATGGGAGTGAACAAAGTCCACCACTGCCTTCTTAGTTACCGATTTGAAGGTTTTAGCCTCAACCCATTTGGTGAAGTAATCGATGGTCACTAGAATGAACCTATGACCGTTGGATGCTGCTGGCTCGATGGGCCCAATGACATCCATGCCCCATGCTACAAACGGCCAGGGTGCTGACATCGTATGCAATTCTGTTGGCGGAGAGTGAATCAAGTCTCCATGTATTTGGCACTGATGGCATTTCCTCACGAAAGTGATACAGTCGTGTTCCATGGTGAGCCAATAACACCCCGTTCGAAGGATTTTTCTTGCCAATACATATCCACTCATGTGGGGCCCGCAAACTCCAGCATGTACTTCTGCCATAACCGTCGTTGCCCGCCCGGCATCTATGCATCTCAACAATCCCAAATCCGGGGTTCTTTTGTACAATACCCCTCCACTGAGGAAGAAACCATTCGACAACCGCCGAAGGGCTCTTTTTTGGTCTCCAGAGGCATGTTCTGGATATATCCCCATCCTGAGGTATTCTTTGATATCATGAAACCAGGGTTCGCCATCCGCTTCTTCTTCTATGGCATTGCAGTAGGCGTGCTGATCACGGACCTGGATGTGTAGAGGATCAACATACATTTTGTCAGGGTGGTGCAGCATTGATGCCAAGGTGGCCAAGGCATCTGCAACCTCATTGTGAACTCTCGGGATATGTTTGAACTTTACCGATCGAAATTTCTTGCTCAGATCATGCAAGCATTGACGGTATGGTATGAGCTTTAGATCTCGTGTTTCCCATTCACCCTGAATTTGATGTACCAAGAGGTCCGAGTCTCCCAAGACCAAGACGTCTTGGACACCCATGTCAGCAGCCAAGCGCAGACCCAGAATGCAAGCTTCATATTCGGCCATATTGTTGGTGCAATAGAAGCGTAGTTGAGCCGTAACAGGATAATGCCGTCCTGTTTCAGAAATGAGTACTGCTCCTATTCCAACCCCTTTTGCGTTTGCAGCTCCATCAAAGAAAAGCTTCCAACCTGGTTCCTCAGGTAATTCCAACTCATTCGTATGCATCACCTCTTCGTCAGGAAAATACGTTCTTAAGGGCTCGTATTTTTCATCAACGGGATTCTCTGCCAAATGGTCTGCCAGTGCCTGGGCTTTCATGGCCGTCCTCGTCACGTAGATGATATCAAATTCTGTGAGCAGAATTTGCCATTTTGCTAACCTTCCCGTGGGCATAGGTTTCTGAAAGATATACTTCAGCGGGTCCAAACGGGATATGAGATAAGTAGTGTATGAAGACAGGTAGTGCTTCAACTTCTGAGCTACCCAAGTCAGGGCGCAGCATGTTTTCTCGAGTTGAGTGTACTTGACCTCATGCACTGTGAATTTCTTGCTAAGATAGTAGATGGCCTGCTCCTTCCTCCCTGTGTCATCATGTTGCCCCAGTACACAACCAAATGAATTTTCCAAGACCGTCAGGTAAAGGATTAGGGGCTTCCCGGGCTTAGGCGGGACCAATACGGGTGGATTAGACAGATACCCTTTGATTTGGTCGAAAGCCTCTTGACACTCTGTCGTCCAACCTTCTGCAGCATCCTTTCTCAGTAGCCGAAATATGGGCTCACAAGTTGCTGTGAGTTGAGCGATGAACCTGCTGATGTAATTGAGTCTACCCAGCAAACTCATTACCTCTGTTTTGTTCCTTGGCGGTGGCAAGTCTCGGATGGATTCAATTTTGGATGGGTCTAACTCAATCCCCCGTCGACTGACGATGAATCCTAGCAACTTTCCTGATGGAACCCCGAATGCGCATTTGGCCGGGTTAAGCTTGATATCATACCTCCGGAGTCTTTGGAAAAATCTCCTTAGGTCTGTCACATGGTCCTCCTGACGCCAAGATTTGATGATCACATCATCGACGTACACCTCAATTTCCTTGTGTATCATGTCATGAAACACAGTAGTCATTGCTCGCATGTACGTTGCCCCAGCGTTCTTTAAACCGAACGGCATTACCCGATAGCAGTAGGTTCCCCATGGCGTAATAAATGCTGTCTTCTCAGCATCCTCCTCATCCATTAGGATCTGATGATAACCTGCATAGCAATCTACAAAGGATCCGATCTCGCGCCCAGCGCAATTATCGATCAGGATATGAATATTGGGTAACGGGAAATTGTCCTTGGGACTTGCTTTGTTGAGGTTGCGGTAGTCGACGCACACCCTGATTTTTCCATCCTTCTTTGGGACTGGTACCACATTGGCCAACCACTCGGGATACCGAGTGACCCGAATGACCTTCGATTGTAATTGCTTAATCACTTCTTCTTTGATCTTTACACTCATTTCTGTTTTAAATTTCCTTAGTTTTTGCTTGACCGGAGGGTATGCCGGGTCAGTGGGCAATTTGTGAACCACTAAATTGGTGCTCAATCCAGGCATATCATCATATGACCATGCAAAAACATCTTTGAATTCCCTGAGAGTTTTGATCAATTCTGCTTTGACATTCGGCTCAATGTGGATGCTAATTTTGGTCTCTTGGATGTTATCAGCGTCTCCTAGGTTCACAGCCTCAGTGTCATTTAGGTTAGGCTTGGGTTTCTCTTCAAATTGGCACAGTTCTCGATTTATTTCTTCGAAGGCTTCCCCTTCGTCACATTCGGATTCATTATCACAAACGACCTCTTGCATTGTTGAGTCAGATTCAGATTGATTTATTAGACTAGGTCGAAGATCCGCTGTGCATGCCATGTCATTAGGACCAGTAAAAAGAGAACTGTTCAGAAAGAAAAAGAACAAAACAAGAAATTAAAATGGGACAAAAGAAAAGAACTTTATTAAATTTGCAGGATAAAAAGGGTTCACACTTTTACAAAACGAAAGTAAAATTGGGATTACACCCTTGAATAATCCGATCAAACAAACAAACAAACAAAACATTAATCAAAGCCTACTACCAAGACTCCCCTCGGACAGGAAGAGGAGTAACCGTCCAATTGTTGGTCTTGGCCTTAGGCCCCACGAATTGTATCTCTGCTCTGCTGGAACCCTCTCCAGCTTCCACCATACTGACATCCGCAAATAGCCTTTCAAAACTCTGATTGAGGTCTTCATTTATACCGATCAAAGGTCCTCGAATCTTTGGGATCGCTGACCCCTTGGCACTAGCTTTAACAAAAGACCTTGAGAGGCGTGGCACTGGTTTAGGCAGAAACCAGACCTTCTTCTTCATTCTTCGCGCCTCCTTCCTGTCTGCTGCGGTTGGTTTGAACCCCAACCCGAAGGTTTCCAGATTCTTAGGAAGGGAAACAGGTTGGACTATCCCTTGAAGTTCAACTCCCAGGCCTTTTCCCGGCACAAATCCGTTACCCAGCATCTCCGATACCATCATGACTGTTGCGGCAGCTACCCTAGGGTGCGGGATGATTTCTCCTTCAGAGATTTTGTTGGCCGACCCTGTATCGAGAATCTGGTAGACCCAAGGACCCTTGTCATCAGTGGTCTCTATGAAAGGCACAATGGTTCCGCCCATGGTGCATGTTGTATCCTCACCGTGCAACACGACCTCTTGTCTTTCCCACTCGAACTTCACTGTCTGATGTAGGGTGGAAGGCACCGCTTTAGCTGCGTGAATCCAGGGTCGTCCTAACAGCAGGTTGTAAGATACCGTGGCGTCCAATACCTGGAATTCCATGGTAAACAGGACCGGGCCAATGGTTAGTTCAAGTACAACATCCCCCACAGTGGCTGTTCCGTTTCCGTCAAACCCTCGGACACAGATGCTATTCTCCCGGATTCTTCCACGGTCAATCTTTAACTGGTCCAGGGTGGATAATGGACAAATATTGGCGCTTGAGCCGTTATCCACCAATACTCGGGTTACCACCGAGTCTTCACATTTGACAGCTAGGTATAGAGCTTTGTTATGCTCCGTACCTTCCACCGGCAGGTCATCATCTGAGAATGTCACTCTGTTCACCTCGAAAATCTTGCTAGCAATGGTTTCCAGGTGGTTTACAGAAATCTCACTGGGTACATGGGCCTCGTTCAATATCTTTAACAGGGCCCGACGATGTTCCTCGGAATGGAGGAGTAATGACAATAGTGAGATCTGGGCAGGTGTTTTTCTCAGCTGCTCAACCACAGAATAGTCTTGTACTTTCATCTTCCTCAGGAAGTCTTCAGCCTCTTCTTCTGACACTGGCTTCTTGGTTGCCACTGGGTTTGTTTTTCTTAACTCCACCGGAGCAAAGCATCGACCTGATCGAGTCAGCCCTTGCGCTTCACAACTGACTTCTTCCACCTGTTTTCCTTGGTATGTCACCACTGCTTTTTCATATTTCCAGGGCACAGCCCTGCTGTCAAGCATTGGCAGTTGGACCACCGGCTTTATGGTCACCCGTTCTCTACATACCCCTTTCAACATGACTGCCGGTGTGGGCAGGATCCCTGGTATTACCAACTTGCTTGGCTCGGGTTTGCTTGCTATGGCGGACGGGTTCTTCCCCCATATTACTACCGGCTTGACGCCTTCTCCCTGCGACTGTACATTTGTTCCTCCACTGGTTAAGACTTCTTTTGGGGCAGCTTGGATCATCATCACTGTTTGTGAGGGTTTTCTTAATTCACCTCCCTCACACACCAACTCAATCATGTGAGCTTCGTGGTGCGCTGGCAGCGGGTTTTGGTTGATGTTAGGAGCCTCCGGTGTCTGGACCTCGATCTTATTGGTGTCAATAAGATCCTGTATGGCATGCCTTAACTTCCAACACTTCTCGGTATCGTGCCCGAGCATCCCTGAACAGTATTCACAACTGATTGAACGGTCCAAATTCTGAGGCGGGGGATTTGGTTCCCGAGTATGGACGGGACTAACCAAACCCAATTGCCGCAGCTTGTGGAACACAGCGGTGTAGGTTTCTCCCAGTTCGGTGAAGGTTCTTTGCTTCCGCAACCTGTCATTTCTGGCATCTGGATTTCCCCGGAAACCTGCCCCTGAAGGATTTCTATATGCCCTTGGTGGAGGGTAAGTGTTTTGTGGTGGTGCATATATGTTCTGGGGAGCCGGTGCGCGCCATTGTGGGCGAACCGGAGGGCTGAGTGTATACCTGGGCTTGGTGTACGGAACAATGTGGTTCTCGAGGTGGATAGAAATTTTGTGGTGGGTTGTATGGATAGTTTGACCTGTGAGGCCTGGGTTGGTTGTAGTGTGGCCTGCCAGCCCTGGGCCAACTGCCTGCCTCGATCGTGGCAACCTCTTCTTTCTTTCTTCTTAGCGCACCTCCCGTGCCGCTTTGAATAGCCTGGGTTGTGGCCTTAAGTGCCGAATAGTTTAAGATCTTGTCCGACCTCAAACCTTCTTCTATCATGACCCCTATTTTGACCACCTCGTTGAAAGATTTTCCAACCGTTGTCACCAAGTGACCAAAGTAGGTTGGATCCAATGTCTGCAAAAAGTAGTCTACCATCTCTCCCTCTCTCATGGGAGGATCGACCCTAGCTGCTTGTTCTCTCCAGCGGAACCCGAACTCGCGAAAACTTTCCCCGGGTTTCTTCCCAGTCCTCAATAACGTGAGACGGTCAGGGACTATCTCTAGATTGTACTGGAAATGACCTGCAAAAGCCTGTGCCAGATCATCCCACGTGTACCACCTGCTGAAATCCTGCCTGGTATACCATTCCAGTGCAGATCCGCTCAGACTTTGGCCGAAGTAAGCTATCAAAAGCTCATCCTTGCCTCCTGCCCCTCTCATTTTGCTACAGAATCCCCGCAAATGTGCCATGGGATCACCGTGCCCTTCATATAAATCAAACTTGGGCATCTTGAACCCTGCCGGGAGTTGGACATCTGGGAAAGGGCACAGATCTTTGTATGCCACGCTGACTTGGTTGCCCAGCCCGTGTAAGTTCCTGAAGGATTGCTCCAGGCTTTTGAACTTTCTCAACACTTCATCCTGTTCAGGGGCCTTAACCGGCTTCTCAACCTCTGCCGGAACTTCCAAATGGGGATTGTAAGCCTGTGGTTCGGGTGCATGGAATGTAGGCTCAGGGGGATAGTATTGTGTATCGTGAGCCTGAAACAATGGCTCACTGGTCGTTCGCTGCAAAGGGGCTGATGCAGGTCCCACAAAAATGGGAATATTGGGTGTTGGGAGAGGTTGATGGGGTGGTGGAGCTTGGGAATCATGAGGGCTTCTTTCTTGATGATAGAGGGGATTTGGGCGGCTTGTGGAAGGGCCAGAGTGAGGGTACTCCGGCACGTGTCCCAGTGTCTCAGGGCTCTTTTGCGTTTTGGCCAGGGCTAGCTGCATTGCATGCATCTCTAGTCCCATCCTTTCAATCTTTTCCATTGCCTCTTTTAGCAACTGGCTCATCGGCCTTTCTTCCTCATTACTATTCTCAGAAGTGGTCATGCTTGTTGCTACCGGTCCTTTGGATCTGGTTTGGTATGAATGTGTTGCCAGAATTCTTTAACAACTAACTGTCTGGTATCAGACAACAACAAACTTTGTTAGTGTTAGAGCTTAACAGATTTGATCATAACACATAGAGGATGCAATGCACCTAGGCAGTTAACCGTTTCTACATGCTTTGCTTCAAACCACATGCGTCATCCCGGTTTGTTCATTCGTCTCTTTTTAGAGTATTATGCGAAACCCCGCGTTTTATTTTATTTACATTTTCTTTTCTTTATTTATTAAAAGCGGTCGAATCTTATGGGGATTGCCTACGTATCACGTCCCCGCGTGAATCAGACCAGGCGTAGTTCTGCCTTAAAGTAAAAACACACAATTTTTGTGAAATCATTGAATTCATTCTCAAAATTTTGCTATTACAAATTACATCAAGCAAGGAATAGCAATAGTACAAACTCGACGGTTTCAAACTCGGTTTAACGAAAAAGAAAACAACATATGGAAAAACAACCCAAGCCAAATAAACAGGACTTGACCAAAACTAATTCTCCAATTTAAGGGGCCGTGAGGCATCATCCGGCCTTTTTGCGGCTCTAGGTGTAAGGTCTCTTTGCAAGCTCTTCAATTCGTTCATAATCCGGCGGACGCAACCCATGATGGAAACAAGGAGGGTCTTCCGAGGTGTTCGCTCATATGCCAAGCATTTCATGTAGATGTAATGCCCTATTTCATCAATCCTTCCCCGGATGTTGTCCCTTTCTGCGAACAAATGCCTTATCTGTTGGTTCTTCAATCCCAGTGTTTGCGCATTGTTGGCAAGCTGATCCTGGAACATCTCCATTTGCCTTTCCATTCTGGTCATTGCATCGTAATAATGCCTTCTGTCGTCTTGGGCATTTCGTGTTTGCTTGAGGATCCTTTCTCGAAGAGAGGCATTCGTTTCCCTTAATGTCCCGATGCTCAGTTCATACTCCCTTATGACTTGTTGCAGGTGCTGCCTCCGAGCCATCGCACCCTTTGCCCACTTGGTTCGCAATTTTGCTGTGCTGGCCCTGGCTTTTTCCAAATCTTCCTGGCATTCCGCAACCTGATCTTTTAACCCTGCTATCAATCTTTTATCTGCCCGGCTTCCTAGCTGGCTATTAGCCTCTTTTTTCATTCTCCGGATCTGAGTTTTGAGGATCTCGCCTTCTCTGATTAACTTGTTCTTTTCTCCCTTGTGGGCAGCAGACTGTAATTGGCACTCAAACTTCATATCCTGAACTTGTTGCTTCAGTTTGCCTGCTTTGACAAGATATTCCTGCTCTTTGGCCAACCAGCCCCACTGTTCTTGTGAAGATTTGGCAAATTCTTGCAGGTGAGGTCTTTTGGTCGGTCTTCCAGATGATGTCTCCCCTTTGTACCAGGCCTGATACCCGGGCGAAACTTCCCCTTTTGCTCGATTCAATACACAAGTATTTGCTTCTAAGTATTGACATTGGCTCCAAATTTGACGAACCCTTGCTTCAGGAAACTGGCCGTCGGGACTGATCTCGATTACCTGGATGCTCAGATCCTCGTCTTTCGGCACTATCTGATACCTCCCAAGTTGCCTTAAAACCCGATGCGGCGCGTATGGTTGAATACTTTTAAGTCCCATTAAGAGAAAATGGGGCCTGGCTGCTGGCATGTATATGACTTCGCCGATCGATAACCATCCTAGCGCCCACTGTATTTGACTGGCGTTGAGGGTATGGAAATATGAGGTCCATGCTACAAACTCCTTCTGGTAGGTAGGTTTCATCAACTCTGGTATAGAACTCCTCTATGCAGGTCTTTCCAGCGGATCCATGGCTCAGAAACTGGGCTCGGTGACATAGGTGTTCGATCATCCACATTTGCAACAACAAATTGCAACCCTCGAAAAAGCTTCCTCCGGCTTTGCAAGAAGTGAGTGCCCGGAATATATCAGATACTATCATGGGCGCCAACGTACTATCACTCTGTGTGAGCAACGTACTGACGACCCCTGCTATCTTTATGTCAATATTCCCATCTTTTCTTGGGAATACTAGTAGTCCTAAGAAAGTTATCATGAAAGCAATTCGTCTATGTTCTTCCCACTTCTGGCGATTACCTTTGCTGCACAACTGGTTTTCTGGCTTGTCGAATCCTCCTATGTGACCATATCTTTGATATATGAAACTCATGCTGCAAAAACCTTTTGCCAAGTCAGGGTTATGAACTGTTCTGACTATCTTTAAGGAGTCCAGGAACCGGTGTACTGCTACAGCTCTTGGAGCAATCAGATATTTGTGCCTCAAAGGAGCCTCAGTGCTGCCGATATACCCTGCTATTTCTTCTAAAGTTGGGGTAAGTTCGAAATCTGAGAAGCGGAAGACATTGTGCGCAGGATCCCAGTGGGGGACTAGTGCCCTTATGATATCTCCTCGTGGCCTGATATCCAACAAACTCGTGAGGCCTTTCAGATACTTCTTGATTTCGTCATGCCCCTCTTTGCCCAAATCATTCCACCAGAGCCGCAATTGGAGGGGAATTTTATTCATGACTGAAAAGGGTTCATTCGGAATCGTGCTCATTCTGCACATTTATTAATAAGATTTTAACAAACGACACTTATCCTGCTAAAAAATATATGCGATTTTTTGTGAATTTTGAATTTTCATATATATATAAAAACTTTCTAAAGAAGTCAATAACGGAAAATATTTTGGATTTTTTTTTTTTTTTTTTGTTTCGAAAGACTGGGAGCCTGAAAGGACTTTTCTAGACCTTTAATAAGATAAATACTTTTGCCATAAATAAAGATATATACATTTTGAGATAAAGCAAAACTTTTGAATTTTTCATATATATATATATATATATATATATATATATATATATATATATATACATATATTTGTAACAAATAATAAAAGTAAAGACAACACAAGACTTTTTTTTTATTATAAAAAACAATTTTAAAAATAAGATTTTTTTTGATTTTTATGACAAGACAAACTCTATATTTCTATTGATGTATTTTTTATTATTATTATTATTTTTTTTTCTAAGACAGAACGACGACTTTCCTAACCGTTATTTCCCTTTTTTTTTCACAATATTCCAAATATTCAAACATCGGTCAGCATGCGGGTATGAGACAAATAAATGCACGAAAAACAATAGGATGCGTCAGCATGGCCTTTTCATATCAGGTTGCTAGTCCTAGACGGACCCAACCCCTGTGTTGAGTCCCCTAAGTCAAATGCAACGTGATGCAAATAAGCGTTCCTACTAGGGATCCGGCATGAAGTCACGTTATTCTATGTTCAAAACCTGGGTCGGTGTTCTAGACAGTGTACCCGAGCGGACAACTCGAGTTGAGGAAGGAGCTCCTTTCCGGGAACCAAAAGGCCAACCGGCTTAGAAACTTTCCGAGCCTCTTTTATTTAGGGTATGACACTAACAGAATAGGGAGTCTCAACCAGTGAGCACATCCCCGGAGGCAAGAAGAGAAAGGTTTTGGCACAGTTTATATACAGTTCAAATAATATCAAAGCGGTAAAGGCAGCATTTAGCACATTAGGCTCAAAACATGTAATAATCAGATAATAAATAAAGCCAAATAATAATAATTACTCTAAGCTCGAATTCTTAACCCTGAACCAGTGGTTCTGGGTTTCTAATCCCCAGCAGAGTCGCCAGAGCTGTCACACCTCCTTTTTCCGCGCCCGCGGGGCGCAGGGGGAGTTTTTTCCAATTAAAGGACAATCGAAACGGGATTGGTTTAATTATTTCAGAGTCGCCACTTGGGAGATTTAGGGTGTCCCAAGTCACCAATTTTAATCCCGAATCGAGGAAAAGAATGACTCTATATTATGGTCTGCGTACCAGAAATCCGGATAAGGAATTCTGTTAACCCGGGAGAAGGTGTTAGGCATTCCCGAGTTCCGTGGTTCTAGCACGGTCGCTCAACTGTTATATTCGGCTTGATTATCTGATTTTATACAAGTATGAACTTATGTGCAAATTTTATCCTTCAACCGCTTTTATCATTTACTATTATTTTTATCAAGAATTACAACGTTATAAAATGTATCTCGAACCACGTTACAATCAATGTACCCGTGGTCGTCGACACACTTTGACTCCGTTGAGATTTGGATTTGGGTCACATCAATGTGCACCCGAGTTTAAGAAGGTAAGATTTATTAAGGCGCGTCCTAAAGAGTCTAACGTATTGTTAATTTAGGAGGGTTGTGAGATTTGCTAAACGACCCGTCCTAGAAACTAAATGCTTCGATAATATACGTTTAACGAGGGCCCCGCATCTTGTGCGTTTTTGTTTGTCGAAGCTCATCTCGTCTTTATTTTAAAAGGAGATCCTATAGCAACTACGTTTCTTGTCGCATTTGTCTCTACTAGTTGAGAATAAAAATGACCCTATTCAATTACATGCTTGCAGGTTATTATAACGGAATTCTGAGTGCCTTTGCAGAATAAGAAAACATGGCCATGCCCATGGGCAGCTAATCGAGCATCGTGGGCCCGAACCCAGCCCACACAGTATCGGCTGGACCTGGGCCAATGCCTTTCTGATGAAAGCCTGCTGGGTTCGTTTGATTCGGGCTCGACCTTCGTGAGGTTGAGGAGTGCAGACTTGCGCCGTTTATTTTAAGGCAATGGTTTGCCAATTGTAAGGAGACAGTTTATCAAAAGGACATGAAATTAACTAACATGGATAGTTCTATGTATTTAAGGACATGCTAACCATATAAAACCTAAGATACAACCTACTGCATTGGAGACCCTTTTATCTATCAACTTACATATACAAACTAGCATTCAATCACCACATATTGACATCTACTGGGCACACAGGCTACCTTCAGTATCTAAACAAGAATGCAAACTATTACACATTACATGAATATTTAATGTAACAATCTATGTATAAAAGACATTCTTCAGGACTTTCATTTGTATTCATGCTCAAATTTCCCAATTACATTTTTGACAGTGCATTGGTTGTGTACCTGGTATAGAGGACAAAGAAGAAAGGAATGATCAGCTGGGCAGTATGCAGTAAACACAGCAACAGCAGATACACAGCAACAACACAGCAACAAATCAACAATCCAAGTGTTTTCCACAGCCCACGACAACCAACAATATTTCCCAGAATAAGGAAAACCAGCAAATAGTCGAGCACCAAATGAGCAATCCCAGGAAAGAGTGATGAAACAAACAGCAGTAACAGAGTATTCAATGCAGCAACACCAACAGTTCAACAACCACAAACAGATCAATCAATGCGAACAACAGAACTTGGCCAAGGCAGCTTGACCAATATGAACTCTTATACAACTTTCAGACAGTGTTTGGTTACAATGTTTACTGGAAAACTACCTTATGTTTTTCAGTTTTCTTTAAACTCAGTAGACCTCTCTTCAGACTAAAAGTTCCAGCCTTTTCTCTCTTTTTTTTTCTGAAGACTAAAAGTCCAGCCCTCTTTAAGTTATCAAATGGCCTATTTATAGGCCAAATGCACCAGTACAGCTGAGCTGCCCTGCCTGCCAATTGGCAGAATGCCCATACCCTTTAAGCCCATCCTAAGCATGCTTGGTGCCAGCCCCTTTTGTTCCCCACGCCTGATTTATTCTTTAATCCAGGATTATGGGCTTATTTTAGTATTCCTTTTAAACCCATACTCTTGTGTCTTGTCCCCCCATTGGCATTAGTTTAATCCTAATTTAGTACCCCATTTGTCAGCTCACTTAAACTAATTACTTTTGTTCTTTTTAACACCCCAGAATACCCCTGTCAACCTTGATTATTACTGCCCCTGCCTATTGCAGCATCATGGCATTGTTGAACTGATGAAAGTTCAAATTCAAGACTGCCTCGACTGAATCCTTTTAGTCATTTTTACAATGCCAACAAACCATTTCAAACATTACTGGGGCATTCAGTCAGTGGCCGAGTTCAATTAGTTACGTGAAAATACTAGCTCATTCGATTCATTAGTTATAGCAAACTAATCGACGACATTTATCGAGTCGACTATACTAATTATAACAGGTAATAATCAGTCGCTCATATAAATAATACGTTCAGGGACCTAAAGGGTATCAGACAACTTTTGTTCAATTACTGGGGCCTATATGAATTATTTATGCGACGACTATACTAATCGGACATGCTTTTCACAGAGTGTATTCAGAACACAAACAGAAGACAATCGACCAAATAAAAAGGCCTTTAACAGAGATGGAAGAAATCCGACTGAAAAATAACAAAATAACAAACAAACACAAAGAAATATGATGACAACTTAATTAGAACCAAACAAAGAGAAAAGGAAACTTACTGAAAAAGTTTGAAATCAAACGGACCCAAATCAAACTCGACTTCGAACTTTTGAGGCCGAACAAACTTTAATCAGGGTGTTCTCACATGAGAACACCTTGATTAAGGTCTATTAGACCTCAAACCTATGTCCAAACCGGCCGGATTCCCCAAGTGCATGTGTTCTAAAGTCTGGATATCCAGATCTGGATTTTTGGGAGTTGTGGGTAGATTCGGACCAAACCAAGTTTGGTTTGGTCACGAGGAAGGTCAGGGGAGTGTCTGGTATGAAGATGGGATGGTTTGGCATAGATCCGGGTTCGACTCAAATCTTCAAATGAAGATTCGAGACGAACGAAAGTGATTCGAGGTTCGTGGTTAGTGGATTCGTGTTCAGGGGAGTGAGGGGGTCTTAGGGTGTTCAGGGGGTGGTCACCGGCGTTCGTGCCGCCGGCTTTAATGGCGAAGGAGACTAGGGCGGCTGCTAGGGTTTGGGGGTTTCAGGGTTCAGGGAAGGAGACGAGTGAGGGGTGGGGTTCGGATAGGGGGCGTGGGGTGTAAGGGAAGGTTTATATATGGTGAGGTTGATCGGATCTGAGCCGTTAGATCAGATGATCTCAACGGCTTAGATCTGATGTTGAGAAATGGGACGGGGTCGTTTGATAGTTAAACGGGGTCGTTTGGTTTAAGTGAGGGGTTGGGTCGGATTGGTTATTGGGTCGGGTTTGAACACGGGTTGCTGAAAGAGGTCCTGAGCCGTTGGATCGGCTAGGACGGACGGCTCAGATTGATTTGCCTGAAACGACGTCGTTTCAGGAGGTTCCTGGGCAGGCCTGGTCTGGACCGGGTCAGATCGTTGGTTTGGGCCTGTTTTTGTCTTATTTTTGGGCCCAAATTGATTTCAACTTTTCTTTTGTTTTCCAATTTAAAGAAAAATAAAAATAAAAATAACTAATAAAACAAATGAAATTAAAACAAATAATAATATGGCGTTTCAACATAATTATCATACCAAGTAAGTTAAATCACAACCTAAAACGGACGATGCACATATATTTTTTGAATTTTCTTTTAATGCCACATATATTTTTTGTATTTTTGTTTGATAATGACTAGATGCAAAATGGACAGACTCACAAACGACTAACAACACATGTCACGGAAAGATCGAAAAATTGTACAGCGAAGCCTTTTGCCACTATTTTTATTTTCTTTTGGAGCGATTGTCCGTGAAGCAAAAATCACGTGCTTACACAAGCTAATAAAAATTATATCGCAATGTAACAATTCTAAGTAAGAATAATGTAAGAAGAAGGACAAGACTTATTCGAATTTGAGATGACAAAACCTTTTTTGAATTATGATATATATATATATATATATATATAATTATGATAAATATATATATTGGAATCTTAACAGACAAAGTCAAAAAATAAAAAATATCAAATATTGAAAAATTTCCAATCAAACTAGTAAATTTTAAATATATCCTATATTAAATATTGTTGATAAACTATTCAAGAACTGTGATAAATTAAATTTTTGAAGTTACTAAAAAAATAATAATCAATAACATTAAGTCAAGATTCAAGCTCCTAAAAAATTACGTCGCAATATAACAATTGTAAATAAGAATAATGTCATAATAATAAACCAGTAACAAAAGGACAAAAGTTTTAAAAAATTAAATATAAAAATATAGAATGATAAGACCTATTTGAATTTGAGGTGAAAAAGATTTTTTTGAATTATGGTGAGAAAAGTCATATATACAATTATTACGACCCGGATTTTCCACCCTTGAGAGTCGTGATGGTGCCTATTCGTAGAAGCTAGGCAAGCCATTAACTTAGAAATCATTAACTTCTTTATTTAAAACTTCTTACAAATTATAATAACAAGGAAATAAATCGTTAAATAATAGCGGAATATGAAATTTAGCGGAAGTCTTAAATAAATAGAAAATGAAAATGTCTCAAAGACTATCACGTGCCTCTAACCAGAACCTGGTGTCACAACATCCACGGACTACTAAGAGTACTAAATACAATCGTTTGAAAGAAATATAGCATTGTTTGTCTCGAATACATGAGATAACAGAATATGAAATAAGATAGAGGAGACGTTGGGCCTGCGGACGCCTGCAAGGCTACCTCGGTGTCTCGGTGGACTGAAGGCTGGCTCCCGAGCTACTGCTGCTGACCAAAGGCTACTCCGATATCTGTACAGAGTGCAGAGTGTAGTATCAGCACAACCGACCCCATGTGCTGGTAAGTGCCTGGCCTAACCCCGGCGAGGTAGTGACAAGGCTAGGACCAGACTCCAGATAAACTTGTGCAGTTATATAATATACAGCGGAAACATAAACAAGTAATAACGATTTAAAAGGGAGGGAGAAACATGCTTCGGGGAAACATACCAATTATATCAGAAACTTAATAAAGTATGAAAGAACACTCAATGTCTACAATCAATACGATAACAATACTGTTGTGGCGCGCAACCCGATCCCTTATCAT
This sequence comes from Nicotiana sylvestris, assembly GCF_000393655.2. Lineage (NCBI taxonomy): Eukaryota > Viridiplantae > Streptophyta > Magnoliopsida > Solanales > Solanaceae > Nicotiana > Nicotiana sylvestris. The sequence goes on from NC_091064.1 coordinate 34,266,050, forward strand.
TTAACCTTGTTGCGGCGTGCAACTCGATCCACATATGTAATTGTTGCGGCGTGCAACCCGATCCACGTATATAACTGTTGCGGCGTGCAACCCGATCCACTATAATATCTGTTGCGTCGTGCAACCCGATACACGTATATAACTGTTGCGGCGTGCAACCCGATCCAATATAATATCTATTGTGGCGTGCAACCCGATTCACATATATAACTATTGCGGCGTGCAACCCAATCCATTATATACAATCAACAATAATCATAACTAACCGTCCCGGCAAGGGAGAAACAGCCATAACCAAACCTGTTCCAACATCTAACTATCTCCACTATAACTCAACTAGTTTCAACATCTAACACGAAGAATCATCAACTAAAGTGTCTGTAATATCAATTCAGAACACAATGCAAGGGAACCTCAACTCAACAATAGCCCGGCAAGGGGGCAACATAATGATCTCTTCTCTTTCTCACTTTTACTTCACAATTCACTGCACAACTCGAGGCAATGCTCTAATGTTTCGTTTATCACTTATACTTTCACAATTCGTTATACAACCGGAGCCAACGCTCCTCAATGTTCATAGGTCACAATTCTTTCCACAACTTTACACAATAAATAGAAATCTTCACCAAGGCATGAATAATACAACGAGATCATGAAAATCACAAGATAAGACTCACGATCATGTTTGACACCAACGTATAGATACTCGTCATCATGCCTATACGTCGTACTCGACAAGAAGCAAATAGAAAATAGGACACAACTCCTAATACCTCAAGCTAAGGTTAGACCAAACACTTATCTCGATGCCACGAACACAACTCAAGCTTCAATTATAGCTTTACCCCTTGATTCCTCCACCAATTCGCTCGTATCTAGACACAAGTTACTTAATTACATCAATAAACGCTAAATGAATCAATTTGAATGCATGAAAATGAGTTTTCCAAAGTTTTACCCAAAAAGTCAAAATCGCCCCCGGGCACACATGGTCAAAACCCGAGGTTCGAACTAAAACCCGATTACTCATTCCCCCACGAGCCCAAATGTGTAATTTGTTTTGAAATCGGACCTCAAATCGAGGTCCAAATCCCCAATTTTTGAAAAAACCTAGGTTCTACCCGAAACACCCAATTTCCCCCATGAAAATCATTGATTTGAAGTTGAAATCATGTTAAAAATGTTAATGAATGAAGAAAATTAGTTAAAAATGACTTACAATTGATTTGGAGAAGAAAGGTTGTTTGAAAAATCGCCTCTTATGTTTTAGGGTTTTGAAAAGTGAAAAATAACTGGAAAGTCCGTTTAAATATACTCCTCTCAGGCCCTCTCCGTGGACCGCATAAAAAGGACTGCGGCCGCGGAGCACCACCGCGGACCGCATGAAAAGGACTGTGGCCGCGGAGTTCCACCGCGGACCGCAAGAAATCGAGCGCGGCCGCGAAGGCTTGGCCTTGCCCACCGCGGTCGCGGAGCCTCCACCGCGGTCGCGAAGCTTCCACCGCGGACCGCGAAGCCTGGCTTCAGAGACCTACAACTTCTCTGAATCTTCAATTTTTTTTCCTAAGTGTAAAAATATCCTGAAACTCACCCGAGCCCTAGGGGCTCCAAACCAAATGTCATACTAGCTCAAAATCATCATATGGATTTACTCATATAATCAAATCATCAAAATAACCTCATGAACATCAAATTAAATCTCGAGATCGATGAAATTTTTTCTAAACTTCTTTAAACATAAATTTTGCAATTTAAGTTTGAATCACGTCACATGACATCCGTTTTTCACCAAATTCCATAGAAATGTCTTAAATCATATATAAGACATGTACCGGGCACCAGAACCAAAATACGGGCCCGATACCATCATGTTCTAATCAAATTTCATTTCAAATTTCTTTAAACAATTTCAGACAACAAATTACTTTGAAAATTCATTTCTCGGGCTCGGGACCTCGGAATTCGATTCCAGGCATACGCCCAAGTCCCATATTTTACTACGGTCCCTCCGGGACCATCAAATCACGGGTCCGGGTCTGTTTACCCAAAACGTTGACCGAAGTCAAATTAGCTCATTCTATACTCAAAACTTATCATTTTTCATAGAATTTCATATTTAAACTTTCCGGCTACACGCCCGGACTACGCACGCAAATCGAGGTGACTTTAAATGAGGTTTTCAAGGCCTCAAAATACAGAGTTTCGTTTTAAAACAAGTGATGACCTTTTGGGTCATCACAACAATGGACAATAGCACGTATCTTAATCTTAATAGACAGAGTAAAAATCAAAAATATCAAATACTGAAAAACTTCCAAGCAGAAGAGTAGATATTAAGTAAAATATGTGAACTTATCTTATAGGAAAGTAAATTAAATATAAAACACATAATTTGAATTTTATGTTAAACATAAAAAGAGAGTGGAAATTTTTTATTTGCTTATTGCATATAGTATAATAATAATAATAATTATTAAACAAAAAAACTTAATAGTAAAGAACACATTCAAATTCATAATTAGTACTGCATATTTGTTGATATTTATAATTTGAATTAGTTTTAAAAAAATTAATAACTTTAGACTTTTGAAGATGAACAATAGAATAAAAGTTTCAAGAAATATTTTTGGAGTAAGAAAAATATATATCTGTGTTATATTAATAGGCGAGCAATTGAAAAAAAAATTAAGTAAAGTGACAAGCTAATAAAACGTAATGAAATAATACTAAATATGGTAGATTATGTAATAAAGAAAAATAATGAACTGAAAAGCTATTTGTGATTATATGAATCTTTCTATAATTTCATAAGATTCTTTTATTGGTATGTTTCATTGGGTAATAAGAAGATAGTTAGAATTTAATTCAAGCAATATGATAGAATGTGCTCAAACAAATTAGATCACATAACATAATTTAAATTCTGTAATATTCTTCGCGCATCGCGCGGGTACTAATACTAGTATTATATTAAAAGGAGAGTAGTATGCATTGTGGTTAAGCTAAGTGGAAAGCTAAAAAATGAAGCCACTTGGCAATTTTAGGACAACATTAATAATTAAAAATTATAAATGGAAACATAATTAATGAAAGTAGTTTAATAAATCTTATACATAATCCAAATAGATCTTAGACAAATCCAATATTTATATCTATATTTATATTTATATGTATATTTGTATATATATATTCTATATTTATATTATATTATATTAAAAGGATAGTAGTATGCATTGTGGTTAAGCCAAGTGGCAAGCTAAAATGAAGCCACTTGGAAATTCTATATTATATTAAAAGGAGAGTAGTATGCATTGTGGTTAAACCAAGTGGCAAGCTAAAATGAAGCCACTTGGCAATTTTAGGACAATATTAATAATTAAAAATTATAAATGGAAACATAATTAATGAAAGTAGTTTAATAAATCTTATACATAATCCAAATAGATCTTAGGCAAATCCAATCTTTATATCTATATTTATATTTATATGTATATTTGTATCTATATATATTTATATATATTCTATATTTATATTATATTAAAAGGAGAGTAGTATGCATTGTGGTTAAGCCAAGTGGCAAGCTAAAATGAAGCCACTTGGCAATTTTAGAATAACATTAATAATTAAAAATTATAAATGGAAACATAATTAATGAAAATAGTTTAATAAATTTTATACATAATCCAAATAGATCTTAGACAAATCCAATCTTTATATCTATATTTATATGTATATGTATATCTATATATATATATTGATTCACTCATAGATTTTCTTCTATATTAGCTAGAAATATGGAGGTAAAAAATTAATTAAAAAACTAGAATAAAAAAAAATAAAAAATATAGAAAGACATAGATTGAGATAAGCTATGACTTTGTACTTTGGAGCTATAAAATAAAACTAAAATTTACTTACGATACCTGGGGAGGGTAGTGTGTACGCAGACCTTACCTCCATATTAGCTAGAAATATGGAGGTAAATAATTTATTACAAAAACTAGAATAAAAAAAATATAAAGACATAAATTGAGATAAGCTATGACTTTGTACTTTGGAGCTATAAAATAAAACTAAAATTTACTTATGATATTAAAAATTTATTGTGTTTAAAAATTAAATAAATTCAAGCAGCATATTAAGATCTTACATAAAGTATACAAATTATTTATAAGGTAAAAAAATATTAAATAATCAAGAAAAAATATTTTAATAAAAAGAATAACAAAGTCATATTAATATTGATAAATCATGCAAATGAATATTTTATACGTAAATATTATTGCAACATTTAGATATAATGTGTTCAAGTAATTAAGAAAATATTTTTCTATGATTAATATTTAAATTGAGTGCAGTTATTTTAAATTTGTAAGCATAACATACTTTTTTAAAATGCGGTCTAAATTAGAAAATAGAATGACAAAAATTATTTGAATTTGAGATGAGAAAGTTTTTAAATTTTTATCAATATTATATTAGAACGAGTGTGGTAGAAATAGATATTAAATTCAAACAAGCCTAATAAAAATTCACATGAAAATGTAATAATATTAGTTATTGAATAATATAATATTAAAAATAAAGAAAAAATAGAGAAAAAATTAAAATTCAGATTTTTTATCATAGAGAAAAGGTTAAAACTTATTTAAATTTGAGATGAGAATTTTTTTTTATATTATGATAAGAAAAGTCATAATATGGATAAGTCCACATAACTCAAGTCTAATAGATAAAATCAAAAACTAAAATATTGAATAATAAAAATAAATTAGAGATATGAGGAAATTTGTAAATCATAAGTTTAGAAAATAAAATATATGTAAATACACAATACTTACAAAATTTAAAATGTTCTAGAAATATTTTAAAAACAAAATAAATATTTATTTTATGATTACAAAAATTTATATATATTAATAAATAGAGAAATAATAAAAATTCAATTTTTTTTATCATAGAGAAAAGGGTAAAATTTATTTAAATTTGAGATGAGAAAGCTTTTTATATTATGATAAGAAAAGTCATAATATGGATAAATCCACATAACTCAAGTCTAATAGATAAATGTAACGACCCGACCGGTCATTTTGAGCTCTAGCGTGTCGTTCAGCAGTCTGAGGCCATGAGCAGCTTCATTTCAGGTATTATGACTTGTACGTGTGGTCGGAATTAAATTCTGGGAAGTTCAGAGTTGATTTGCATAGAGAATTCTCATTTCGTAAGCTTTAAGTTGGAAAAATTAACTAAGATTGGATTTCAGAGTAAACGACCTTAGAATCGGGATCTGAAGGTTCCAGCAGGCTCGTATGATGATTTCGGACTTGGGCGTATGCCCGGATCGGGCTTTGGATGATCCGGGAGCGTTTTGGCGCCTATTGTGGAAGTTAGCATTTTGGAAGAAATTTCATAAGTTTGTCTTGAAGTGCATTTCAGTGTTATTGATGTCCGTTTGGGAATTCCGAGTCTTGGAGTAGCTCCGTATGGTGATTCTGGAGTTAGGAGCGCGATCGAAAGTGAATTCGGAGGTCCGTAGGTCATTTTGAAGCCATTTGGCTAAAGATAGGAATTTGAAGGTTTTTGAGAAGTTTGACCGGAAGTGGACTTTTTGATATCGGGGTCGAATTCCGATTCCGAAAGTTGGAGTAGGTCCGTAATGTCAAATATGACTTTTGTGCAAAATTTGAAGTCAATCGGACGTGATTTGGTAGGTTTCGGTATCGAATGTAGAAGCTTGAAATTTCAAAGTTCATAAAGCTTGAATTGGGGTGTAATTCATAGTTTTAGCGTTGTTTGATATGATTTGAGGCCTCGAATAAGTCTGTAACGTGTTTTGGGATTGGTGGGTATGATTGGTTGGGGTCCCGGGGGCCTCGGGTTATTCCGGGTGGTTAACGGATCGAGAATGAAATTTTTGGAAGGCTGAGGTTGCTGGTTGCTGTCATAACTGCACCTGCGAGAAAGGGGCCGCAGAAGCGGCTAGGAGGGCGCAGGTGCGGCTTTTGGTCAGGAGCGAAGGGACCGCAGATGCGGTCAGGGTGCCGCAGAAGCGGGACCGCACCTGCAGAAGAAGGAGCGCTGAAGTGGAGAAGGGGAGCCTGGAGGAAACCGCAGATGCGGTAGCGTGGCTCGCACCTGCGGAACCGTAGAAGCGGTCGAGTGACCGCAGGTGCGGAAAGTGCTGGAGGCATTGTGTTCTTTTAAAACCGGGTCTTGGCTCATTTTCACTTCATTTCTTCCATGAGAGTCGATTTTGGAGCAACTTTGGAGTTCCATTTTGGCCACCAAGCATGAGGTAAGTGATTTCTACTAGTTTTTGAGTAAATACAAGATTTACATATGGATTTAGGCATGGGAATTTGTAGAAAACTTGGGGTTTGAGGGAAAACCTAGAAAATTAGTATTCTTGGAATTTGACCACGATTTTGGGTATGGAATTAAGAGAAAATCATATATTTGAGTTCGTGAGTTCATGGGAAGACTTTATCTTCGAGAAATTTCGGAATCTAGGTACTTGGGCCCGAGGGCGTTTTTGTCAACTTTTTGATTGGGGTTAGAAATTGTTATAAATTGGATTGTAATGAATGTGAGCACGTGATTTTTGCCCTATATGAATTACTCCCATAAATTCAAAAACAAAATAATTTCTTTTAGTGTTTGCAATTTTGCGGATTTTCATGGCATTTTCTGCTAATTGTTTGTATTTTTGTTTGTGCATTTTAATTAGTGAAAAATTCAAAAAATATATTGCATTTGCATTTAGGATTTAATTCTACATTTTAAGATTAATTATTAAATTAGGTGTTTTATCAAAAATGAAAATCACAAAATTGGTTTAATTTTGCATTTCTAGCCTTTTAATTATAAATCAATAATTTCCCTTTTAATTTAGAAGTAATTAATTTTTGTAAATATTACATTAGGTTTTTAGCTTAATTTAGTAAATTAATTATTTTTAGGAGTTTTTAAGTTAAGTTTTAATTAATTAAAAAGGAAAAGAAAAATAATTAAATAAAAGAAAAGGAATAGAAATGAAGAAAAGGAATTTGGGCCAAAATTAATTGAACTATATCTAAGCCCAAAACGTTTTGCCCTGGAACCCGCCCAATTTTTGGCCCAAACCCGCACCAATATCCGGTCAAGCCCCACCGCCTATCCAAACGACCTCGTTTTGAAGCCTTCGATCTGGGCCATTGATTTTGTTTAATCGGACGGTTGGGAACTATGGGTTTGATAGTATATTACTGTCCTAACGCACCCCCTACCCCCTCTCATCGTCCCCATACACCCTCAGAGAACCCTCACCGCCTCCGTCGTGAACCGTCTACCGAAAATCGTCTCTGCCGGCGGCGTTGCTCCAATCATCCCCATTTTTACACCATAGATTCCTCTCCTTCTCCTCTTTCCAAATCTCCAAACCCCCTCCCTTGAATCCCAGCCTAACCTCTCGAATCTTGAATCAAAGAGAACGACCAAAACCCTAACTCATCCAATCGACCCCAAAATAACACCCCATGACCTCCAAGACCCCCTCTTCCCAAATCTTTACTCCATTCCCCTCGAATATAACTGAAACTCGTCGAATATTGAATATGAGTTCAGGCCCTAAAAGCCTAAATCGAACCTGTGCATGCAAGGCTGTTTTCTCCGAAATCCCTGAGTGCTCAAGGCTGTTTTATCACAAAATAATGACGTTCGTTTGTTCTTGACCAAGAACAAGCGATTAACATTGTCTTGGGGTAACTCAGAATGACAGTATCGATTTCGAGCTTAGTCGGTGAGTTTCCCTTCATTTTTTCTGTTCATTTTGGTGTTACTACACCTCTTATTCCTTTTCTTTTCTTCTCCTTTTCTTTAGTTAGATTTTTTTCTTGCTCGGGCTGAAAACTCGACCAATTTTCCGAGTTTAAATTGTTTGCTGTTCGTTTGGTCCCTTTGTTTCTTTTCAAATCGTATAAGTTTGTCCTTGGTCTGTTTGGTTTGTGTTAATGGCATGTTCAAATTCTGATTTTTCACCCTTTTGTCTTAGCCACCTAGTTTAATTCAATTAGGTCATTTTGATTTAATAACTTAGTTAATTCTTTGCATATTTGTGACTTAGTTTAGATTTTGATTGCGGAAATCATCTTAGTGTTTGTGTTGTTCTGTTTTTCCAGATGCTTATAGAATTTTGTTGGGCTAGTTTATTGTTTGGGCTTTGGGTTGTTTCTGACCCATTTGCAAAGTGCAATCTGGTTTAAGTCACTGGGTCAAATTAACCCATTTTGAATTCTGTAGCAATTTTCATGGTTTTAAGGGTAGTCTAGGAAATCTAAGTAGGGAACATGTTGGTAACTGTCTAGGAAACTTCCTAGAAGCTGAAAAAGAGCCTTACTTGGCAGACAAGTCACTAAATGAGGGACTAAGTAGCAAAAATAAGAATGGGAAAAGGGCAGAATTGAAAGAATTGAAATCTGACGGTTGCCCTATGGCCTTGCCTATAAAGGTATCCTAAACTTGTCTTTCAAGGCAGACCCAAGAGACTTTCAAGAGAAAATCCAGAAATAGTACTAACGGCTGAAAACTTTAGTAAAATATTGTTCCATCTATTTTCTTTTGTGATTTCTGAAGCTTTCTAATTCTGAAACCATTGCTGGTTTAATCTGGGGGCTAAAATTGTTTGATTCTGGGGTCTTGAAAAGCTGATTCGAAGTGTTGGTTTTAAAAGTTACTGTTTCATTGGCTAAGTCTAGTGGATTTTTTTGCTTGGCTTCCTGATTCCTGAGTGCCGACTTACTAGTTTGCTATTTCTTATTGTTGCCTCATTTTTCTCTACCCTTTTCCATTTCCAGGTATTCTCTTGGATATGATAGCTGCTGAAGTATTGAAGCATGCTTGATGTATGTAGTTGTGATGAAAAATGGAAAAATTCTGCAGACCTTCTTATGTATCTTTGTTTCGGAATTTCTAAGTTATGCTTAGTTTGCTTATTTTGGTTTGTATAATTCTCATCGAGTGGTCGAGTAAACAATGAGTTTGGGAAGAAGTGCATAAGTATTAAGATTTAGACTATGCTAGCCACATAAGCTGCCCCTTTGGTTAATTCAGTGTTTGGTTTCTGCATTTTCCATTCATGTTTAAGTTTGTTATTTTGGATGTCATTTCAATTTTGATTGCAGAAAGCTTTTTGGTTTAGTTATTCGACTGTTAATTGGCTATTGAAATTGTAATTATCATCTGCTTGCAACCATGTTAGGATGTTTTATTAGTGTAGAGGTTAATATTTTTAAAGAGTAGATCCATGATTCATTATTGATTTGTAATCAGCTGTAAAAATAGATTCACGACCTGGTAATGCATGTTCATGTCTCTTTGCTCTTTTCTTAAAATCTCAAAAGAAGTTGGGCCTGACTTTGGCCCATGCCATGTGGTCCATTTGGACTAGCTGTGAAGCTGATGTTATTATTTTTCCTCTTCAGGGATTCGATCCTGAGTCCCCGTTTTTCAGCTGCAACGTTTTTGAATTGGGCCTGTTGTTTGAAGTTTGGCCCAAATCATTTTAAAATCAATGGTTCACTAATTGCAGTAAGTTATTGGGCTCAGGCTTTTAAAAAGAAAGGGACCTTTGTTTACTTATTCCGTTTTTTTGAGTTTAAACTTTAACATAGAACACCTTTTGAATTCCTTTAGGCTTTTTCTTTAATTAAGCTAGACTCTTCACAAATAGATTGAGGTGAGCCATATTAGACAACATAAATAGCTTATGGCCCTCGTTTATGTTAATCTTGTTTTAATCCTTCGAAATCGAGGCATGCTATTTAGGCAAATTTCCATGGCCCTCGCAAAAGTTAAAAACGCGTAGCTGCTTTAGGCGCGTCGTTAAATAACATTACCTTCCTAAATTCGGGTGTGCATTTCATGTGACCAAAATCAAAATCTTAAAACGTTGACTAAAATGTGTTTAGGATTGCAGGTGCATTTCATGTGGCGCGATCCAAAGACACGTTTTAAACGACGTTCAATCTTCTTTAAGAATTAATTAAAAGCGGTTAAAACTAAAATTTGCACATAGGTTCATAATTGCTTAAAATTAGATAATTAAGCTGAATATAACAGTTGAGCGACCGTGCTAGAACCACGGAACTCGGGAATGCCTAACACCTTCTCCCAGGTTAACAGAACTCCTTACCCGGATTTCTGTATTCGCGGACTGTTAAACAGAGTCAAGTTTTTCCTCGATTCGAGATTCAACCGGTGTCTTGGGACACCATAATTTATCCCAAGTGGCGACTCTAAATCTTTAAATGAAATAATCCCGTTTCGATTGTCCTTTAATTGGAAAAACTCCCTTATACTCTTCCGGGGATGTAGGTAAAAAGGAGGTGTGACAGCTCTGGCGACTCTGCTGGGATCGAACCCAGAATCTCTGGTTCAGGGTCAAGAATTCGAGCTTAGAATAATTGTTATAGTTGGCTTTATCTATTATATGATTTTGTTACATGATTTGGGCCTAATGTGCTAATTGAATGCTTTTACCGCTTTGATATTCCGTGAACTGTATATAAACTGTTGCGAAATCCCTCTTCTCTCTGATTCTTCTAAATCACGAAGAAGTGTGCACTTCGTGTGACTTCTTTTCTATTAGAGTCATATTCCAAACTTAGAACTAGGTTCGGACAAGTTGCAAAGCCGGTAAAGCTTTTGTATTCCCGGTACGCTGCCCCCCCCCCCGGCTCGAGTTGTCTACTCGGGTAAGCCAGGTCTAGAACAATAAACCCAGGTTTTAAACCTAGTATAACAAAGCCTCATGTCGGATCCCTAGTAGGAACGTTTGTTTGCATCACGTGCATTTGAACTTGGAGACTCAACACAGGGGTTGGTGTCTAGGACAGGTGTACCCGAAATGAAAAGACCATCCTGATGCATCTTACTTTCTACTTGTGCATCTATTTGCATTTTAAGACGGCTTATGAATAATAGGAGAAAGTTGGTAAAAAGAAACTCAATGTGAGGGCTCGGAGAGATAATTACTTGTTTTGAAAAATCAGTGTCCAAAATATGCTGAAACTCTGCCGAAAATCTTCTGTTTTAAAAAATAGTTGGTTTATTTTCGTCCAATCTGCCCGAACTATGCCAGTTTAATTCTCACAGGGTGTGAGATACGTAGACAACTCCCATCGGGTCCAACTTCTTTTTTGCAAAAATAGCCCAAAAGAACAAAAATTTTACTTCAATTTGAAAATAATTAGGGTGATGTCATTCTTGTCAGAAATAGCCGAATATCCCTAAAAGGGCGCCGAAAGACTGTTTTTGCAAGAACAGCCACCTTTAGTCACTTTTAAAGGTTTTGGCTGGTTAACCGACACAGCCTTAAAATCTTCATTTTCGAAGTGCTGAAAGGCCGTATTGGCAAGGCCAGATATTTTGTGAAAATTTTGAAAAAATGGTCATTTCTCTTAAGTTAAAGTGAGTCATAGTTTTCTTTTAATTAAAATCACCTTAATAAATGTGCAGGATGAGCACAATTCAAAATGAACCTTTCTCAGTCCGTGAAGAGATCCTTTGGAACTACATATGTGGTGGCATGATTTGGGGAAATATAGCAGAAAGGTTGTGATAAAAGCGTTGGGTGGTCTTATCGGGCTCTTGATGGTTAAGCCAAGAAAAGACATGATTGAGGCCTTGATACCATTTTGGGACCCAGCACAGAATGTATTCCACTTTGCCGATTTTGAGTTAACTCCTACACTGAAAGAGGTAGAAGGCTATGCCGGTTTCGAAGGGAATCTTAGAAGTCAATACCCGGTGGCACCGAGAACAGTAACCCCTCACAAATTTTTGGACTTATTAAGCATCAGTCGAGACATCCGAGACGGAAATTTGGCCAAAGGATTCTGTACCTTCTACTTTTTGTATCGACGTTATGGGAATCCTCGTGGCTTCGAAATGCTAGATACCGGTCTTACTCACACGGGAAACCAAGACAAGTGGGAAGCTCGAAGAGGATTAGCTTTCATAGTGGTTTTCCTGGGTATTTTGGTTTGCCCCAGAAAAGACGGGAACATAGAGTTGGGGCTTGTAGGGATAGCTGACTTTATGATGAAAAAGGCAAATGGGACTATAGTGTCGTTGATCTTGGCAGAAATTTACCGAGCTCTGACCCTTTGTCGGGAAGGAGGGAGGTTCTTTGAAGGGTGCAATATGCTGTTACAACTATGGATGGAGGAACACCTTTGCCACCGTCCCGGGTACTTGAATTGTGGTATTACTGGCTTTGAATGCATCGAAAAACATGAAAAGCGGGTAGAGGGTTATGAGTTCCCGGATGGTACGGGAGCATGGCATGCTCATTTGAGATCTTTGATTGCAAACAAGATCGAATGGACAATCAGGTGGCTCTCGGTCAGTGAAGTAATCTATATGTCGGCTGAGGTGTGTTTTTTGCTGTTGATGGGTCTTCGGAGTATCCAGCCTTATGCTCCGCACAAAGTCCTACGTCAGTTAGGACGATACCAGACCATCCCACATGATGAAGATTTGAGTCGGCATGTCATTGAGTTAGAACCAAAAGCTGCCTTCCTAGAAGAAAAAGTGCGTTAGATTTGGCATCAGTGCAGATTCTTAGGGCCTAATACGCAAGTACGAGATCTATCCAGAGGTGAGGTGGACCCTAGTTACACTGCTTGGTATGGTAAAAGATCCTGAGTTCATCATGAGCTTGAAAGGCTCGCAAAGAGACCCCATGTCCAACAGTTCACCGACGGAGCACAAGTGCAATGGGACTGGTTGACCAAAGAAAACGAGTACAGGGTTACCATAAGCAAATTGGAAAAATAAGTCAGAGAACTTCAATTCGAGAATAGCTTGCAAGCCACGGCGGACGAAGGAGAAAAGAAAAAGCTAGCCAAAGAAAATGAAGCCCTTCGAGCCCAAATTCAGAAAATGAAAATAGCGGCAGAAAATCCCGCCCGAAATGCCAAAGATAAAAAACTCATAGATAACCTGAGGCAGAAAGTGAGTGACTATAGTTTTGATTTAAACAAAGTAGAAAGTGAACTAGCCAGGGCTCAAAAGCAATTGGCTAAAAACATAGATGAACGAGCATGCCTGGTTAAGCAGTTGAAATAAAAGTACGACAATGAGGTCGCGGGATTAAAGAAAAGGGTCATCGCCACAGAAAACAAAATGATCAAACAGGCAAAAGATTTCAAGGTTGAAAGGGAACATTGTTATACACCATTGGCACAATTAGAAATGGATTTAAAACAACTTCAGGAGCAGAATCATGTGGCCGAGCAAACTTTAGAAGCCAGGGCCCAGCAGATCGGGCGTTTGTTACAAGAAAAAAGAGTCATAAGAGAAAGAGTTAGAACCATAGCCGATTACATTGTTGTGAAGTGTCAAGCCTGTGAGGACATGACTCGCACCACCTTCTTCGCGGCAGTGATGACATTTGTTAAACAGATAATGAGTGACTTAGATCGACTTCAAAGGGATCTTGCATATAGGCCCGCGGCGAGACCGAATGATGTCCCGTGGGCACCAGGAGCATTAATGTATTCATGATTTTTCATGTGAGTCTATATTTCCTTTTCCGTTAGAGTGTGTCAGTTGTTTTGAGTTTGTATTTTCTTTCTACTGGAGTCTGTCAGTTGTTTTCAAGTCTGTATTTTCTTTTGTTGGAGTATGATAGTTTATTCGGAGTCTGTATTTCGTCTTCGCATCAGAGTCTGTTAGTTTCTTTTGGAGTCTGTTAGTTTTGAGTCTTTGTAATCAAAGCATTTACTTTATATGAAAATTGAAAATCCCAAAATGTTTTATTATTTACTTTCATACTTATCTCCCAGAACTACGCTCGGTCTGATTCATGCGGGGTCATGATACATAGGCAATCTACATAGGATTCGACCATAACCAAAAAAAAAAGGAAAAACAAGAGAGAGAAAGAAAAGAAAAGAGAGAAAAATAAGAAAGCCAAGAGAAAGAAATGATGGCAAAAACAAGAGGGAAACGAGAGAATGAAAACAAAGAAAAAGCAAAGGCCAGAATGAAAAGAAAGAAAAAGGGGGAAAAGAAGTTGCAAATGGAAATAAGGAAAAGCCGGGATGACGCAAGCATCCGATCAAATGCATAATAGAAACGGTTAACTGCTCAGGTGCATTCATTCCCCAAATGTGTGGTTACCAATTTGTTAAGGCCCTAATCACTAACAAGGTTGTTGTTGATATATTGAGTCCAGGCAGGTGGTTAGTTGATTGACATTCTGGCAACTCACTCCTACAACACCCAATCAAAAGACAAGCTGAACATGGCCAACCAAGAACCGGAGACAAGCATTGTTGATCCGTCAAAAGAGGTGGAAGAATTGGATGTTAATGCGATGAAGGAAGAGATTTATAAGTTAAAGCAGCAAATGGCTGAAATGTACCAGGCCTGGGCAAAGGGTCATCTACCACCGGTTTATCCTGCCAACCTTGCTTGTATCCCACCATCAGCCCAACCTCAGAAGCCTCCCACTGTGAACTCATCTCCAGCCTTCCCCCTCTACCAACAATGCTATGGCACCACTTTCCATACTTCTCAAGCTCCACCACCCAAAGAAGTCCCATACCCTCCTCCACCAGTCACTCCCATTTTTGTGGCACCTCCACCTACTGCATTACACCGATTTTCCAGTGAACATCCGTTCCAAACTCACACAACCAGTATTATCCCCCTGAACCCACCTTCAAAGTTCCGGAACCATATTCTTATACCCCTCATCTTGATCTCCCGACGGAGACTGAGAAGCCACCCAAAAATCCCGAGCATGAGGAGATGATCAGAAAGGTCAAAAGCTTAGAACAATCGCTCAGAGATATGAGGGAGCTGGGAGGTCAAGTAAGTGTAGCCTATAGGGATTTATGTTTGTTCCTAGATGTTCAGTTACCAGCAGGGTTCAAGATGCCCAAGTTTGATTTGTACGACGGACATGGTGACCCAGTAGCACAGTTAAGAGGATTTTGTAGCAAGATGAGAGGGGCAGGCAGAAGAGACGAATTATTGATGGCATATTTCAGCCAAAGTCTGAGTGGATCGGCATTGGAATGGTATACTAGACAAGATCACAGCAGGTGGTACACATGGGACGATTTGGCCCAAGCCTTCGCCTGCCATTTTCAGTACAATCTTGAAATTATCCCAGACCGTCTGTCATTGACAAATATTGAGAAGAAGCACGGTGAGAGTTTCAGGGAATATGAATTCCGTTGGAGGGATCAAGCAGCGAGGGTTGACCCTCCGATGAAAGAAAGTGAGATGGTTGATTATTTCTTACAGGCTTTGGAGCCCACTTATTTTGGTCACTTGGTGTCAGCAGTGGGCAAGTCCTTTAATGAGGTTGTAAAAATGGGAGGCATGGTTGAGGAGGGACTCAAGTCCAACAAGATCATGAGTTATTCAGCAATCAAAGCGACCACCCAGGCCATTCAAAACGGTACTGGAGGTGTACTTGGGAAAAAGAAGAAAGAGGACGTTGCGACAGTTGAGTCAGGAGCTTGGGTCGGATCCAGGGGCCCTTCACGTTACTACAACCAGCCTCGACCCTATCACCAAACTTACCCCCACACTCCATATAGCCCATCGCAACACTATTACCCACCACCAGATCCCTATTTTTCCGTCCATCATGCACAAACATACCCTCAACCTCCTGCCCACACGCAATGGCGTGCGTCAATTCCACATAATCCCTACCCAGCCCCGCAAAATACTTATCCACCCCGAGAGCCTAACAAAATCCTCCTGGAACAGGTTTCAGGCCCAATCAGGCCACCAAGAATGAGAGGTTACAGAAGAAGAAGACTTTCACTTCATTGGGAGAATCCTATACCAGTTTGTTCCACAAGTTAAGACAATTGGGTATGCTGAATTTGATCAAGCCAAAATTGCCAAATCCTCCCCCGAGGAATCTTGATCGCTCAGTGAGTTGCGAATATTGTTCTGGTGCTCCGGGGCACGACACAGAGAAGTGATGGCAATTGAAAACAGTTATTTAAGAGCTCATTAATACTCATCGGATTGAGGTCCAAGCTCCGGAGACACCTAATATCAACCAGAACCATTGCCAGCTCGTCAAGAGACGAATATGATTGAGATAGTGCATAAGGAAGGGGAGCCTAAGAAGCCTTCGCAAACTGTCATGATGATTCGGTACAGCGAAGCCAGGCTGTTCGAAAAGTCAACAAGTGAGAAGTTTGCTATCAAGTTGAATGGGGCAAATAGTGAACCATATGTGGTGGTCAAGAAGGGTTCCTCAAGTGACGTTGCAGGGAAACCTGAAAAAGCGAAAGTGGTTGTGCCAGGAGTGGCGAACAAGCCTATGGTAATTATAGAGGGTGCCCGCACAGATCCTGTCATTATCAAGTC
Source organism: Nicotiana sylvestris (assembly GCF_000393655.2). Classification (NCBI taxonomy): domain Eukaryota; kingdom Viridiplantae; phylum Streptophyta; class Magnoliopsida; order Solanales; family Solanaceae; genus Nicotiana; species Nicotiana sylvestris. Next base: position 34,282,439 of record NC_091064.1, read on the forward strand.
GGTAACTCAATTACCAATAGTCAATAACAAGGCAATCCCGTGGAATTATAAACGAGTGACCGTGACTTACAGGGGGAAAGAGGTTAAAGAAGAAGTTTGTGAGACCCACGGTTTGACTCGATCGGGGAGATGCTTTGCCCCCGAAGAGTTGAGAAAAGCTAAGACCTCTAAAGATATCCCAGTATTGGCGAAGAAAGCGGTGACCAAGGAAGAAGCATAGGAATTCTTGAGAAAGATGAAAGTGCAGGACTATTCCATTGTGGAGCAGTTGAGGAAAACACCGGCTCAGATTTCATCATTGTCATTATTGATCCATTCAGACGAGCACCATCGGGCTTTGATGAAGATCTTGAATGAGGCCCATGTTCCTGACAAAATCTCAGTAAACCACTTGGAAAAGATAGCTAACAAGATATTTGAGGTAAACAGAGTCACTTTTTCTAATGAGTTGCCCGTGGAAGGTACTGAGCACAATAGATCCCTCTATCTGACTGTGAAATGTGAAGATTCTGTGGTTACTCGGGTACTGGTTGACAATGGTTCCAGTGCAAACATTTGCCCTCTTTCCACTCTGAACAAGTTGAAGGTGGATGATGAAAAAATTCACAAGAACAATATCTTCGTTCGGGGATTTGACGGTGGAGGGAAAGATTCAGTCTGGGACATAGTGCTCGAGCTTACAATAGGGCCAGTTGAATTTACTATGGAATTCCAGGTGCTCGATGTGGCTGTTTCTTACAATATGCTGTTAGGTCTACCCTGGATTCATGCTGCCAAAGCAGTACCGTCCACTCTGCATCAAATGATTAAGTTTGAATGGGATAGACAGGAAATTGTTGTGCATGGCGAAGATAATATGTGTGTTCCTAGTGATGCCATTGTTCCGTTCATAGAGTTTGAAGACGACAAGGGGTCATGGGTTTATCAGGTTTTTGACACGGTATTGGTAGAGAAAATTCCTGAAGGGAAGTGCATGCCAACTCCAAGGGTAGCTGCTGCATTAGTCATGGTAGTCGTTGAAATATTGAAAAATGGTTTTGTACCAGGCAAGGGTTTGGGTACATCTCTACAAGGTATCGTACATCCGGTTTCTCTTCCTAAAAACCTGGATACATTTGGTTTGGGATTCAAGCCTACAGTCGCAGATGTAAGAAGAGCCAGAAAAATGAAACAGAAGGCATGGGCCCTTCCAAAGCCGGTCCCGCGTCTTTCCAGATCATTTGTCAGGCCTGGTACCAGAAAGCGCCCAGTGACGACGGTTCCCAGTTCAGTGGTTAATGTGGATGGAGATTTGATTGAAATATTCGAGAGGTTATTCGCCGATGTGAACATGTTGGAAGCTAGAGAGGGTTCGAGTAAAGCGGATGTACAGTTTGTGGGGCCCAGTGCAAAGATTAACAATTGGGAAGCTACTCCTCTCCCCACCAGGAAGGAGTTTTGGTAGTTTGCTTTGATTTTCTTTCAGTTTATCTGGATTATTCCAGGGTTGTAATCCAGATTCTATGTTCCATCCGTTTGGATGTATAAACCTTGTTATCTTTAATTTCAATGAAATGCAATTTCCTTTTTTCCCTTCCTGATAGTCTTATTTTTGTTTTTCTTTTATTCCCTGTACAGTTCTTTTTATGCTGTCTTCAATGATATGACATGCATGAGGAATCTCCGGCCCAGTCTTAAAAGTCAATCTAATTCTGAAATAATAATTCAAGAAGCAGAGTGTGATAACTGTCACACCTCCTTTTTCCGCACCCGTGAGGGTACAAGGGAGTTTTTCCAATTAAGGGACAATCGAAACGGGATTTATTTATTTATTTCAGAGTCGCCACTTGGGAGATTTAGGGTGTCCCAAGTAACCAATTTTAATCCCGAAGCGAGGAAAATAATGACTCTATATTACAGTCTGCATGCCAGAAATCCGGATAAGGAATTCTGTTAACCCGGGAGAAGGTGTTAGGCATTCCCGAGTTCCGTGGTTCTAGCACGGTCGCTCAACTGTTATATTCGGCTTGATTATCTGATTTTATACAAGTGTGAACTTATGTGCAAAATTTAACTTTTAAACCGCTTTTGTCATTTACTGTTATTTTATCAAGAATTGCAACGTCGTGAAAACATACCTCGAACCACGTCACATCAATGCACCCGTGGTTGTTGACATATTTCGACTCGGTTGAGATTTGGATTTGGGTCACATAAATGTGCACCCGAATTAAGGAGAATAAATTATTAAGACATGCCTAAAGCAACTAGCGTATTGTTGTTTTAGGTAAGGCCGAAAAATTCGCTAAACGGCCTGTCCCGAATTCTAAGTGTTTTAATATATATACAGTTAGAGGGCCCCGAGGCTGTGTATATTTTTGTTTGACGAGGCTCGTCTCGTTCTACTTTTAAAAGTAATTCACGACGTCATGGACATGCCTCTCGAACCACGTCACAATCAATGTACCCGTGATTAGAAATACACTTCGAATCCGTCGAGATTTGGATTTGGGTCACATAAATGTGCACCCGAGTTTAAGAAGGTAAGGTTTATTAAAGCGTATCCTAAAGAGACTAACGTGTAGTTATTTTTAGGAGGGTTGTGAGGTTTGCTAAACAACCCGTCCTGGAAACTAAATGCTTCAATAATATACATTTAACAAGGGCCCCGCATCTGCGCGTTTTGTTTATTTCCATCGAGGCTCATCTCGTTCTTGTTTTAAAAGGATATCCTATAGCAACTACGTTTCTTGCGTGTTTGTCTCTATCAATTGAAAAAATAGTAGATAGTCCTAATTAATTACATGCTGGCAAGTTGTTTGTAACGGAATTCGGAAATGCTAAAAAATCGGGACCGAAGCTGCGTGCACAGTCGGCCGAACAAATAATCATGGGCCCAAATCCAGCCCACGCGCGGTTGGCCAGACCTGGGCCACTGCTCGTTCGATGCGGGTCTACCTGGTCTGTTTTCGACCTGGGCTCGACCTTCATGAGGTTGACATTGTAAACCCTGTGTTCTTTATCTTAAAACATGGTTTTAACAGTTATATGGCATTTTATGGGAAAGGAAAGTACTTAATTAACAGTGTACGATTTTCATGCTTGGCATACATTATATGCTTATACTACACCATTGCACCAAATCTAAGATACAACCTACTGCCTTAGGCATACTCTTATCACCATCCCATATACACAATTCAACTACCATTCGTTAACAGTTGTTGGGCCTGAAGGCTATTTCCAGCATCCAAAAACAAGAATAAAATTTTTCTACATTACATGATATTTAAAGTAGCAAACTATGTATAAAAAACATTCTTCAGGTCTTTTCATTTACATTCATGCTCAAGTTTCCAGCTACATCGGACAGTGTATTAGGTGTGTACCTAGTATAGAAAGGAAAGGAAGAAAGAGAGGTAATCATCTGAGTAGTATGCAACGAATACAGCAGCAGCAGACACCCAGCAACAACACAGCAACAACCAACCAAACCAAGTGTTTTCCACAGCCACAGACAACCAACAATGTCTCCCAGAATACAAGGACTAACAGATAGTCGAGTACCAAGCCAGTAATCCCAGGAAAGAGTAAGGAAATAACAGCAATAACTGAGGGTTCAAATGCAGTAAAACCACCAGTTCAACAACCACAAACAACTCAGTCAATGCAAGCAACAGAACTTGGCCAAGACAGCTTGACCAATATGCACTCTTATACAACTTTCAGGCAGTGTTTGGTTACAATGTCTATTGGAAACTACCTTATGTTTATACTGTTATGATTTGGGACTCACTAGACCTCTCTTCAGACTAAAGTTTTTTCAGCCTTTTGTTTTGTTTTTCTTTTTGAAGACTCCCCCGTCCAGCACTTCTTAGGTTCTCAAAGGACCTATTTATAGGCCAAATGACCCAGTGCAGCTGAGTTGCCCTCATGCTGCAACTCGCAGCCTGCCCATACTCTGTTAAACCCATGCTTGAGCATCTCTTGATGCCAGCCATTGGTTCCCCACGCCTGGTTTTGTTTAATCAAGAGTTATGGGCTCATTTTATTATTCATTTTAAGCCCCATACCCTTGTGTCTTGTTCCCCATTGGTATTAGTTTAATCTTAATTAGTACCCTACTTGTCAGCTTCATTTAAACTAACCTTTTCTGCCCTTTTCAAACCCCAGATTACCCCTGTTTAACCTTGATTATTACTGCCCTGCCTATTGCAGCATCAGGGCACTTTGGGCTTTGATCATTCGATTTCAGAACTGCCCCAGCCTGGCTTTTTAATTGTTTACAATGTAGTTACAAACTAACATTCATAGGTAATGCCCAACATTCAAATCACAATACAGGCCCATTCAGAATATTTGAACATTCAGTCGTAGGAGACTAATCGACGACATTTATCAGGTCGACTACACTAATTATAACAGGTAATAATCAGTCGCTCATATAAACAATACGTTCAGGGACCTAAAGGGCATCAGACAACTTTTGTTCAATTACTGGGGGGCCTATATGAATTAACTCATTTGACGACTAATCTAATTGACGCACATGTATATCACAGAGTACATTTAGAACACAAACAGAAAACAACTGACCAAATAAGAGGCCTTTGACAGAGATGGAAGAAATCCGAATGAAAATAACAAAATAACAAACAAACATAACGAAGCATGCTGACAACTTAATTAGAACCAAACAAAGAGAAAAGGAAACTTACCGAAAAAGTTTGAAATCAAAACGGACCCAAATCAGACTCAACTTCGAACTCTTGAGGCCGAACAAACTTTAATCAGGGTGTTCTCACATGAGAACACCTTGATTAAGGTCTATTAGACCTCAAACCCTTGTCAAGACCGGCCGGATTCCCCAGGTGCATGTGTTCTAAGGTCTGGATTTTCAGATCTGGATTTTTAGGAGTTGTGGGTAGATTCGGACCAAACCAAGCTTGGTTTGGTCACGAGGAAGGTCAGGGGAGTGTCTGATACAAAGATGGTGAGGTTTGGTATAGATCGAGTTTTGTCTCGAATCTTCAAATCCAGATTCGAGACGATAGGAGGTGATTCGAGGTTCATGGTTAGTGGATTCGTGTTCAGGGGAGTGAGGGGGTCTTAGGGTGTTCGGGAGGTGGCCACCGGCGTTCATGCCGCCGGGTTTTGGTGGAAGGGAAACTAGGGCGGCTTGCTAGGGTTTGGGGGTTTCAGGTTGGGGAAGGAGACGAGTGAGGGGTGGGGTTCGGATAGGGGGTGCGGGGTAAAGGGCTGAGTTTATATATGGGGAGGTTGATCGGATCTGAGCCGTTAGATCAGACGATCTCAACGGCTTGGATCTGATGGTGAGAAATGAAACGGGGTCGTTTGGTAGTTGAACGGGGTCGTTTGGTTTAAGTGAGGGGTTGGGTCAGATTGGTTATTGGGTCGGGTTTGAACATGGGTTGCTGAAAGAGGTCCTGAGCCGTTGGATCGAGAGTTTGAACGGCCCAGATCAGACGCATGATGCGGCGTCGTTTCGGGAGGTGGTTAGGGCAGGCCTGGTTTGGACCGGATTTGAGTGCTGGTTTGGGCCTGTTTTTGTCTTATTTTTGGGCCCAAATTGATTTCAACTCTTTTTCTTTTGTTTTCCAATTTAAAGAAAAAATGAAAAATAACAAAACAAAATAAATAATAAGACAAATTAAAACAAATAACAATGTAGCACTTCAACGTAATTATCATACCAAATTAAATGTTTAAGTAAGTTAAATCACAACCTAGAACGAACGATGCATATATATATTTTGAACTTTCTTTTAATGACACATATTTTTGTATTTTGTTTGATAATGATTAAATGCAAAAAATGGACAGACACACAAATGACTAGCAATACATGTCATGAAAAATTTGTACTGCGGGGTCATCTGTCACTATTATTTTTTGTTTTCCTTTTGGAGTGATTGCTCGTGAAGCAAAAATCACGTGCTTACAGCTGCCCCTCTTTGCACGAAGACACGAAGGGTTTTCGCGCAAAGATAAAGCGAGCGATTTTTGCCCGTCCGAATACTCCGTGTGAAGCATTTTTTTGAAAAAGATTTGACCGAACCTTTGCTTCAGAGGTTTCCTACATATCCTGGGCTGAACAGGAATCAGGTCAATGTAGTTCGGGAAATTTTGGTAGCTGGGACTACCCTGTGACTGTAGTGCTTGCTGCTGTTGTGCGCTGTTGTATGCTGATGTAGGATGCTACCGCTCACTGATCTCCTTGTTACATTGATCTTGAAAGGAAAAACAAGAAGTTAAGCTAGAGTATGAGATCTCATCTATCTCCAATTTGTTCTTGTTGTCTTGCTTTCTTGTCGGCTAGCGCTTTCCTCTGACGCCTTTTGTGAACTTGGCAGATTATGCTGGTCCTTCGCCTTTCTGAATGCCAGTTTTCATCACTTTGTTTGATTTGCTGGGAACATGGCTTTCTTCTTTAACTCTTCCAATGGTTTCTTCAGTGGTATGTTTCTTCATCAGCATTGTCATACTGGGCATGCTACAATGTTTCCGAACTGCTTCTTCTGAGATGCGTTCCTTCTTCCTTTTGAATGCGCGCTTGCTTTCGCAGCCTTCTGCTTCTTGGCACTGGGGATTTTATTCTTCCCTGCTTGGGGATCTCTGTTGTAACCTTCCGTCTTCAGGTGGGGCTACTGATTCCAAAATCTAGAGCTAAAAAGTATTCCCGCATTTTACTGGTGGACGACCTAGAACTTAAATGTATTCCCGCATTATACTGGTGGGCGACCTAGAACTTAAAAGTATTCCCGCATTATACTGGTGGGCGACCTAGAACTTAAATGTATTCCCGCATTATACTGGTGGGCGACCTAGAACTTAAATGTATTCCCGCATTATACTGGTGGGCGACCTAGAACTTAAATGTATTCCCGCATTATACTGGTGGGCGACCTAGAACTTAAATGTATTCCCGCATTATACTGGTGTGCGACCTAGAACTAAAATGTATTCCCGCATTATACTGGTGGGCAACCTAGAACTTAAATGTATTCCCGCATTATACTGGTGTGCGACCTAGAACTTAAAAGTATTCCCGCATTATACTGGTGGGCGACCTAGAACTTAAAAGTATTCCCGCATTATACTGGTGGGCGACCTAGAACTTAAAAGTATTCCCGCATTATACTGGTGGGCGACCTAGGACTTAAATGTATTCCCGCATTATACTGGTGGGCGACCTAGAACTAAAATGTATTCCCGCATTATACTGGTGGGCGACCTAGAACTTAAATGTATTCCCGCATTATACTGGTGGGCGACCTAGAACTTAAAAGTATTCCCGCATTATACTGGTGGGCGACCTAGAACTTAAAAGTATTCCCGCATTATACTGGTGGGCGACCTAGAACTTAAAAGTATTCCCGCATTATACTGGTGGGCGACCTAGGACTTAAATGTATTCCCGCATTATACTGGTGGGCGACCTAGAACTTAAAAGTATTCCCGCATTATACTGGTGGGCGACCTAGAACTAAAATGTATTCCCGCATTATACTGGTGGACGACCTAGAACTAAAAGTATTCCCGCATTATACTGGTGGGCGACCTAGAAATTAAAAGTATTGAAATTGCTTCCCCGTTCTTTCGAGAAAATTTTCGACAATCGGCAGAAAATTTTCTGCCCCGGTTCTTGGTGATTTCCCTGACGTTACATCTTGCTGCCATCATTAATCCTTTGTTTTCCTGCAGCAGACAAAGGGATTTAATTAGTTTTTATCGTGGTGGTAGATGGTGCCTTTCTGGCGGATGATTTTCCTTTCTTCTCTTTTCTTGCTCCACGTCCCAATTGATTAGTGGGCAAAGTTGCCTGTTGGGGGCCTCTAGCCTGCTGGGGATTGGCTCTCATTTAATCCCCTCTTCTGCTTTCTCTTTAAGCATATTCTGTGGGAGTCTGCTTTTAACTCCCGAAACCACTCCCTTTAGGAGCTCACTTCCTCCAAAATTGTCGGGCATGATCCCTGCATTGGGTGAATTCCCCTCCGGTTTCTGGTAGTAAGCTTTGAAAAATTCTTTTCAGGACAAATTTTAGGAAGAGAAAATAAAAGCTAGAGGGAAAAAATCTTTCTGAACCCATATTTGGTGGGGAGAAGAAACTCAAAAGAACTTATCTGGAGGACATGACTGGTCCCCGTGATCATGACGTGCACCATAGATTCCCGACCCAGTCTATTTGTATCAATCGATTTGCCCGATGGTCTGACTTGCTGGGGATGATAAATGACTGTCCATTTTGTTGCAAATGTGGTAGCTTTTGCTGATTCGTCTTGTCGCCTCATAGTGCCCTTCGAGGGGTTTTCACTAATGAGACTTTCTCTTTTCTCTCATCTCCCGGCGCCTTATGGTGCCTGTGAAGTTTTTCACCAACAAGACTCTCTCATTTCATATCCCTCATCTTACATCGCCTCTCGGTGCCTGCGAAGGTTTTCACCGATAAGACTCTCTCATTTTATTTCTTTCGGGGAATCGGGGCGTTGTAGATACGGCCCTCTCTTCTGGAGATTCCTTTGACCATCAATTCATTCCCATTCTTACGATCCTCTTCTTTGCTGGGGATCGGTGTGTTATTCTCGGCCTCATTGCTTGACTTGGCATCTCTCGAACATTGATCGGGAGGTCTTTTGGATGTTGATGTTGGTTTTGGTGTGGGGTTAAAGAAAGGCTTATAAAAATAAAAACAACTTGAAGGGTGATGTGCTACAACTTTAGGAATCAAATCTTTGTTGGAACTTAAAACATAACCTCTGCCCCAGATTTCTTGCTTGGGGAATTTTATTTCTTTACACTTATGTTGAGCTATGCGCGTTACGCACATTGTGCCATATTGTGCACACTGTGTACATTATGCATCCTATATTTATTATGATGCACACTATGACCGAGCCGTGAGGCGCCTACGTATCCTCTTTGAGGAATCAGGTCAAACGTAGTTCCCACGGGTTTTGTATTTTCTTATGATTTTATCTTCTTCTTCTTTTTTCTTTTTCCTTCTTTCCATTTTCTTTTCTCTTTTTTTTTCCATTTTCTTTTCTTTTCTCTTTTTTCATATCTTTCCCATTAGTGATTCCAAAAGAGGGGTATGAAAGAATAACTTAAGGCTCAAAGGGGGAAGCAAGGGTTAAACAGTGTTTGGGTAGAAGAAAGAATTGCCTCCGTCATCTCATTATCCAATAAATGCCAAATACAAACAAACCAACCAAAAAAATTGCCATAATTAAAGAAATTACGCATAATATCTCTTGACTGCATCTGAATTGATAGCCATGTCGACGCATCTACCTTCGACATCTGTCAAACACAAAGCACCATTGGACAATACTCTGGTCACGATATAAGGCCCTTGCCAATTTGGGGCGAATTTGCCTTTTGCCTCGACCTGATGTGGGAGGATCTTTTTCAATACCAGCTGCCCTACTTCAAACTTCCTGGGGCGTACCTTTTTATTATACGCTTTTGCCATTCTCTTCTGGTACAGCTGACCATGGCACACTGCTGCCAATCTTTTCTCATCTATCAGGCTCAACTGTTCCAATCGAGCTTGGACCCATTCATCATCATCAATCCCGGCTTCAGCGACAATTCGGAGGGACGGAATTTCGACCTCCGCTGGTATCACGGCCTCAGTTCCATACACCAACAAATAAGGAGTTGTGCCTATGGAAGTCCGGACGGTAGTGCGGTAACCCAACAAAGCAAAGGGTAATTTCTCGTGCCATTGTCTGGACCCTTCCACCATTTTTCGCAGTATCTTCTTGATATTCTTATTGGCTGCTTCGACTGCTCCATTTGCCTTAGGACGATATGGGGTGGAATTGCGGTGTGTAATCTTGAATTGTTGGCATACCTCTCTCATCAAGCTGCTATTAAGATTCGCACCGTTATCCGTGATGATCACTTTTGGGATCCCAAATCTGCAGATGATATGGGAGTGAACAAAGTCCACCACTGCCTTCTTGGTTACTGATTTGAAGGTTTTAGCCTCAACCCATTTGGTGAAGTAATCAATGGTCACTAGAATGAACCTATGACCGTTGGATGCTGCTGGCTCGATGGGCCCAATGACATCCATGCCCCATGCTACAAACGGCCAGGGTGCTGACATCGTATGTAACTCTGTTGGCGGAGAATGAATCAAATCTCCATGTATCTGGCACTGATGGCATTTCCTCACGAAAGTGATACAGTCGTGTTCCATGGTAAGCCAATAACACCCTGTTCGAAGGATCTTTCTTGCCAACACATACCCGCTCATGTGTGGTCCACAAACTCCAGCATGTACCTCAGCCATAACCGTCGTTGCTTGACTGGCATCTATGCATCTCAACAATCCCAAATCCGGGGTTCTTTTGTACAATATTCCCCCACTGAGGAAGAAACCATTCGACAAACGCCGAAGGGCTCTTTTTTGGTCTCCAGAGGCATGTTCCGGATATATCCCCATCCTGAGGTATTCCTTGATATCATGAAACCAGGGTTCGCCATCTGCTTCTTCTTCTACGGCATTGCAGTAGGCGTGCTGATCACGGACCTGGATGTGTAGAGGATCAACATACATTTTGTCAGGGTGGTGCAGCATTGATGCTAAGGTGGCTAAGGCATCCGCAACCTCATTGTGAACTCTCGGGATGTGTTTGAACTTTACCGATCGAAATTGCTTGCTCAGATCATGCAAGCATTGTCGGTATGGTATGAGCTTTAGATCTCGTGTTTCCCATTCACCCTGAATTTGATGTACCAAGAGGTCCGAGTCTCCCAAGACCAAGACGTCTTGGACATCCATGTCAGCAGCCAAGCGCAGACCCAGAATGCAAGCCTCATACTCGGCCATATTGTTGGTGCAATAGAAGCGTAGTTGAGCCGTAACAGGATAATGCCGTCCTGTTTCAGAAATGAGTACTGCTCCTATTCCAACCCCTTTTGCGTTTGCAGCTCCATCGAAGAAAAGCTTCCAACCCGGTTCCTCAGGTAATTCCAACTCATTCGTATGCATCACCTCTTCGTCAGGAAAATACGTTCTTAAGGGCTCGTATTTTTCATCAACGGGATTCTCTGCCAAATGGTCTGCCAGTGCCTGGGCTTTCATGGCCGTCCTCGTTACGTAGATGATATCAAACTCTGTGAGCAGAATTTGCCATTTTGCCAACCTTCCCGTGGGCATAGGTTTCTGAAAGATATACTTCAATGGGTCCAAGCGGGATATGAGATAAGTAGTATATGAAGACAGGTAGTGCTTCAACTTCTGAGCTACCCAAGTTAGGGCGCAACATGTTTTCTCGAGTTGAGTGTACTTGACCTCATGCACTGTGAATTTCTTGCTAAGATAGTAGATGGCTTGCTCCTTCCTTCCTGTGTCGTCATGTTGCCCCAACACACAACCAAATGAATTTTCCAAGACCGTCAGGTAAAGAATTAGGGGCTTCCCGGGCTTAGGCGGGACCAATACGGGTGGATTAGACAGATACCCTTTGATTTGGTCGAAAGCCTCCTGACACTCTGCCGTCCAACCTACCGCAGCATCCTTTCTCAGCAACCGAAATATGGGCTCGCAAGTTGCTGTGAGTTGAGCGATGAACCTGCTGATGTAATTGAGTCTACCCAGCAAACTCATTAACTCTGTTTTGTTCCTTGGCGGTGGCAAATCTCGGATGGACCCAATTTTGGATGGGTCTAACTCAATCCCCCGTCGACTGACGATGAATCCTAGCAACTTTCCTGATGGAACCCCGAATGCGCATTTGGCCGGGTTAAGCTTGATGTCATACCTTCGGAGTCTTTGGAAAAATCTCCTTAGGTCTGCCACATGGTCCTCCTGACGCCAAGATTTGATGATCACATCATCGACGTACACCTCGATTTCCTTGTGTATCATGTCATGAAACACAGCAGTCATTGCTCGCATGTATGTTGCCCCGACGTTCTTTAACCCGAACGGCATTACCCGATAGCAGTAGGTTCCCCATGGCGTAATAAATGCTGTCTTCTCAGCATCCTCTTCGTCCATTAGGATCTGATGATAACCCGCATAGCAATCCACAAAGGATCCGATCTCGCGCCCAGCGCAATTATCGATCAGGATATGAATGTTGGGTAGCGGAAAATTGTCCTTGGGACTTGCTTTGTTGAGGTTGCGGTAGTCGACACATACCCTGATTTTTCCATCCTTCTTTGGGACTGGTACCACATTGGCCAACCACTCGGGATATCGAGTGACCCGAATGACCTTCGCTTGCAACTGCTTAATCACTTCTTCTTTGATTTTTACACTCATTTCTGTTTTAAATTTCCTTAGTTTTTGCTTGACCGGAGGGTATGCCGGGTCAGTGGGCAATTTGTGAACCACTAAATTGGTGCTTAATCCAGGCATATCGTCATATGACCATGCAAAAACATCTTTGAATTCCATGAGGGTTTTGATCAATTCTTCTCTGACATTCGGCTCAATGTGGATGCTAATTTTGGTCTCTTGGACGTTATCAGCGTCTCCTAGATTCACAGCCTCAGTGTCATTTAGGTTAGGCTTGGGTTTCTCTTCAAATTGGCACAGTTCTCGGTTTATCTCTTCGAAGGCTTCCCCTTCGTCACATTCAAATTCATCGTCACAAACGACCTCTTGCATCATTGAGTCGGTTTCAGATTGATTTATTAGACTAGGTCGAAGATCCGCTGTGCATGCCATGTCATTAGAACCAGTAAAAAGAGAACTGTTCAGAAAAAAGAACAAAACAAAATTAAAATGGAACAAAAGAAAAGAGCTTTATTAAACATTGCGGGATAAAAAGGGTTCACACTTTTACAAAAACGAAAGTAAAAATTTGGATTACACCCTTGAATAATCCGGACAAACAAACAAACAAAACATTAATCAAAGCTTACTACCAAGACTCCCCTCGGAATGGAAGAGGAGTAGCCGTCCAATTGTTGGTCTTGGCATCAGGCCCCACAAATTGTATCTCTGCTCTGCTGGAACCTTCTCCAGCTTCCACCGTATTGACATCCGCGAATAGCCTCTCAAAACTCTGATTCAGGTCTTCATTTATATCGATCAAAGGTCCTCGAATCTTTGGGACCGGTGAACCCTTGGCACTTGCTTTGACAAAAGACCTTGAGAGGCGTGGTACTGGTTTAGGCAGAAACCATACTCTCTTCTTCATTTTTCGCGCTTGCTTCCTGTCTGCTGCGGTTGGTTTGAACCCCAATCCGAAAGTTTCCATATTTTTAGGAAGGGAGACAGGTTGGACTATCCCTTAAAGCTCGACTCCCAGGCCTTTTCCCGGCACGAATCCGTTTCCCAGCATTTCTGAAACCATCATGACTGTTGCGGCAGCTACCCTGGGGTGTGGGATGATTTCTCCTTCAGAAATTTTTTTGGCTGACCCTGTATTGAAAATCTGGTAGACCCAAGGCCCTTTGTCATCAGCGGTCTCTATGAAAGGTACAATGGTTCCGCCCATGGTGCATGTTGTATCCTCGCCGTGTAACACGACCTCTTGTCTTTCCCACTCGAACTTCACCGTCTGATGTAGGGTGGAAGGCACCGCCTTGGCTGCATGAATCCAGGGTCGTCCTAACAGCAGGTTATAAGAAACTGTGGCATCTAACACCTGGAATTCCATGGTAAACAGGACTGGCCCAATGGTCAGTTCAAGCACAACATCCCCCACAGTGGCTGTTCCGTTTCCGTCAAACCCCCGGACACAGATGCTATTCTTCCGGATTCTTTCGCGGTCGATCTTTAACTGGTCTAGAGTGGATAATGGACAAATATTGGCGCTTGAGCCGTTATCCACCAATACTCGAGTTACCACCGAGTCTTCACATTTGACAGCTAAGTATAGAGCTTTGTTATGCTCCGTACCTTCCACTGGCAGGTCATCATCTGAGAATGTTACCCTATTCACCTCGAAAATCTTGCTGGCAATGGTTTCCAGGTGGTTTACAGAAATCTCACTAGGTACATGAGCCTCGTTCAATATCTTCAATAGGGCCCGACGATGTTCCTCAGAATGGAGGAGTAATGACAATAGTGAGATCTGAGCCGGTGTTTTTCTCAGCTGCTCAACCACAGAATAGTCTTGTACTTTCATCTTCCTCAGGAATTCTTCAGCCTCTTCTTCGGACACTGGCTTCTTGGTTGCCACTGGGTTGGTTTTTCTTAGCTCCACCGGAGCAAAACATCGACCTGATCGAGTCAGCCCTTGCGCCTCACAACTGACTTCTTCCACCTGCTTTCCTTTGTACATCACCAACGCCTTTTCATATTTCCAAGGCACAGCCCTGCTGTCAATCATCGGCAGCTGGACCACAGGCTTTATGGTCACCCGTTCTCTACATACCCCTTTCAACACGACCGCCGGTGTGGGCGGGATCCCTGGTATTACCAACTTGCTTGGCTCGGGTTTGCTTGTTATGGCGGACGGGCTCTTTCCCAATATCACTACCGGCTTGACGCCTTCTCCCTGCGACTGTACACTCGTTCCTCCACTGGTTGAGACTTCCTTTGGGGCGGCTTGGATCATCATCACTGCTTGTGAAGGTTTTCTCAATTCTCCTCCTTCACACACCAACTCAATCATGTGAGTTTCGTGGTGCGCTGGCAGTGGGTTTTGGTTGATGTTAGGAGCTTCTGGTGTCTGGACCTCGATCTTATTGGTGTCAATAAGATCTTGTATGGCATGCCTTAATTTCCAGCACTTCTCGGTATCATGCCCGAGCATCCCTGAACAGTATTCACAACTGATTGATCGATCCAAATTCTGAGGTGGGGGATTTGGTTCTCGAGTCTGGACAGGACTAACCAAACCCAATTGCCGCAGCTTGTGGAACAAAGCGGTGTAGGTTTCTCCCAGCTCCGTGAAGGTTCTCTGCTTCCGCAACCTGTCATTCCTAGCATCTGGATTTCCCCGAAAGCCTATCCCTGAAGGGTTTCTATATGCCCTTGGTGGAGGGTAGGTGTTTTGCGGTGGGTAGTTATTATGTGGAGCTGAGTATGTGTTGTGGGGGGCCGGTGCGCGCCATTGTGGGCGAACTGGAGGCTGAGTGTATGCCTGGGCTTGGTATACGGAACAATGTGATTCTCGAGGTGGATAGAAATTTTGTGGTGGGTTGTATGGGTATTCTGACCTGTGAGGTCTGGGTTGGTTGTAGTGTGGCCTGCCAGCCCTGGACCAACTGCCTGCCTCGATCGTGGCAACCTCTTCTTTCTTTCTTCTCAACGCACCTCCCGTGCCGTTTTGAATAGCCTGGGTTGTGGCCTTGAGTGCCGAATAGTTCAAGATCTTGTCAGACCTCAAACCCTCTTCTATCATGACCCCTATCTTGACCACCTCGTTGAAAGATTTTCCAACCGTTGTCACCAAGTGACCAAAGTAGGTTGGATCCAATGTCTGTAAAAAATAGTCCACCATCTCTCCCTCTCTCATGGGAGGATCGACTCTAGCTGCTTGTTCTCTCCAGCGGAACCCGAACTCGCGAAAACTTTCCCCTGGTTTCTTCCCAGTTCTCAATAATGTGAGGCGGTCAGGGACTATCTCTAGATTGTACTGGAAATGACCTGCAAAAGCCTGCGCCAGATCATCCCATGTGTACCACCTGCTGAAATCCTGCCTGGTATACCATTCTAGTGCAGATCCGCTCAGACTTTGGCCGAAATAAGCTATCAACAGCTCATCCTTGCCGCCTGCCCCTCTCATTTTGCTACAGAATCCCCGCAAATGTGCCATGGGATCACCGTGCCCTTCATATAAATCAAACTTAGGCATCTTAAAACCAGCCGGGAGTTGGACGTCTGGGAAAGGACACAGATCTTTGTATGCTACACTGATTTGATTGCCCAGCCCGTGCAAGTTCCTGAAGGATTGCTCCAGGCTTTTGAACTTTCTCAAAACTTCATCCTGTTCAGGAGCCTTAACTGGCTTCTCAACCTCTGCCGGCACTTCCACATGCGGATTGTAAGCTTGAGGCTCGGGTGCATGAAATGTAGGCTCAGGGGGATAGTATTGTGTATCGTGAGCCTGAAACAATGGCTCACTGGTCGTCCTTTGCAAAGGGGCCGATGTTGGTCCCACAAAAATGGGAACATTGGGTGTTGGGAGAGGTTGATGGGGTGGTGGAGCTTGGGAATCATGAGGGCTTCTTTCTTGATGATAAAGGGGATTTGGACGGCTTGTGGAAGGGCCAGAGTGGGGGTATTCTGGCATGTGTCCCAGTGTTTCAGGGCTCTTTTGTGTTTTGGCTAGGGCTAGCTGCATTGCATTCATCTCTAGTCCCATCCTTTCAATCTTTTCCATCGCTTCTTTTAGCAACTGGCTCATCGGCCTTTCTTCCTCATTACTATTCTCTGAAGTAGTCATGCTTGTTGCTATCGGTCCTTTGGATCTGGTTTGGTAGGAGTGTGTTGCCAGAGTTCTTTAACTACTAACTTGTCTGGTATAGACAACAACAAACTTTGTTAGCGTTAGAGTTTAACAGATTTGATCATAACACATAGAGGATGCAATGCACCTAGGCAGTTAACCGTTTCTACATGCTTTGCTTCAAACAACATGCGTCATCCCGGTTTGCTCATTCGTCCCTTTAAAGTATTTTGGGAAACCCTGCGTTTTATTTTATTTGTATTTTCTTTTCTTTATTTTATTAAAAGCGGTCGAATCTTATGGGGATTGCCTACGTATCACGTCCCCGCGTGAATCAGACCAGGCGTAGTTCTGCCTCAAAATAAAGACACATAGAAATTCTTTCGGAGTCACTTAATTTATCAAAATTTGCTATTACACATTGCTTCAAACAAAATAGCAACAGTACAGACTCCACGGTTCTTTGACCCTATTTGATTGAAAGAAAAATAGAAAACAACATATGGGAAAGCATCAAAGCTCAACTAAAACAAGACTCGACCAGAGGTTAATTTTCCAACTTAGGGACCCGCGCGGCATCATTCGGCCTTTTCGCGGTTCTAGGTGCGAGATCCCTTTTGAGCTGCTCCAACTCGTGCATGGTCTGTTTGACATAACCCATCACTGCTGGGAGAACGGTAACGCAGGTCATGTTTTCGCACCGCCGACACCGTCTGATGATGGCATGGGCAATGGCCCTGATCTTATCTCTGGTTTGTTTCTTCTCTATGAGTAGGTGTCTTATCTGATCACTGCACGTCTTGAATACCTGTGAGTCTTGTATATGCTGATTCTTCAGCTGCCGTACTTCTGTCTTCATTTGGGCCAACAGGTCGTAACAATATCTACTCTCCAATTGGAAATCCCTGGCCCGCTTAACTGCTTTAAACTTAAGTGTAGCCATCTCTCTCTTTATTTTGGCAACAGTCTTCTCGTGGTCATGTTTCAATTGGTTCAAGCATCGGCGATGCTTATCTACTCGTGTATCCCACTGTGCCCTGAGCTCTGCTATGACGTTTTCGGATTTCTCCAAACCATCTTGCCATTCCCTGATTTCACCTTTTAGCCTTTTTATCAGCTGCTCGTCTGATCGACGCCTTGGCTGTTCATCCGCATTCATCCTTATCTGTTGGATCTGGGATCTGAGCATTTTGTTTTCCTGAATTAACCTGTTCCGCTCTCCCAGATTGGCAGCAGCCTGCACATTGTGCTCATATTTCAAGCTTTCCACTTGTTGTTTCAACCTGCTGATTTCGGCGCAATAGCCTCTTTCTTTTGCTAGCCAATCCCATTGTTTTTGCGATGTTTCAGCGAAATTCAGGATGTGGGGTCTCTTAGCCGGCCTTTCATGCTCAAGTTCCCTTCTATACCACGCGAGGTAACCTGGTGCCGTCTCACCTTTGGCTCGATCCCGTACGCAAGTGTCTGATTTCAAATATTGACACTCACTCCAGACTTGGCGAATTTTCGCTTCTGGAAACTGTCCGTCAGGACTTATCTCAAGTGCTTGAGTGCTAAGATCTTCCTCATGAGTTACTGTCTGGCATCTTCCAAACTGCCTCAAAACTCGGCAGGGTGCGTAAGGTTGAATGCTCTTAAGCCCCATTAGTAAAAAATGAGTTTTAGCTGCAGACATATACAGGATCTCATCAACAGGCAACCATCCCAACGTCCATTGTATTTGGCTGGCAGTAAGAGCTTGAAAGAACGAGGTCAATGCCAGGACTCCTTTGGGCAAGCTGATCTCTTTGGTTCTCGTGTAAGACTCTTCTATGCAGGTCTTTTCCGGGGAACCATGGCTCAAAATCTCGGAATGATGGCAGAGGTGCTCGGACATCCATATCTGTAGGAGCAAGTTACAACCTTCGAAGAAATCTCCCCCAGCTTTACAAGCTGTAAGAGCTCGAAAGATGTCGGACACCACCATAGGCACGAGAGTACTGTCACTTTGCGTGAGTAAAGTGCTGACGACCCCGGATATCTTCAAATCAATGTTTCCGTCTTTCCTTGGAAATACCAGGAGGCCCAGGAACATCATCATGAACGCTACCCGTCTGTGCTTGTCCCACTTCTGACGAACTCCTTTGCTGCACAGTTTGTTGACTGGATTATTGAATCCCCCCTCGTGACCGTACCTATCATATATGAAGCATGGAGTACAAAATCCGGCTGCCAGATCCGGGTTGTGGACTGTTCTAGGTATTTTCAATGAATCTAGGAACCGATGTACTGTGACGACTCTTGGGGCGACCAAGTATTTTTCCCTCAAGGGAAGTTCAGTATTCCCGATGTATCCGGCCATTTCTTCCAAAGTCGGGGTGAGCTCAAAATCAGAGAAATGGAAAACATTGTGCGCCGGGTCCCAATAGGTAACCAAAGCTCTTATGATATCTCCCCGAGGCTGGATTTCCAACAGACCCACAAGACCTTTCAGATATTTCTTAACCTCATTTTGTCCTTCAACACCTAGATCATTCCACCATAGCCGTAACTTGGCAGGGATTTTGGTCATTATTGAAAAATGTTCATTTTGCATCGTGCTCATCCTGCACATTTATTAAGGTGATTTTAACAAAAATGACTTGACCCAAAATATTTTACAGAAGGGATCAAGTTTTGAACACGGCCTTTAAACATTTCGGGGACGAAGATCTTAAGGCTGTGTGGGTCTACTGGACAAGATGCTAAACAAGACCCAAAAGTGGCTATTTATGCAAAGTCAGCCTTCCGGCGTCCCTTTCGGGAACATTCGGCTATTTATGACAAAACAGCGTCACCCAAGTTTGAAACGCATTAATTTTGGCTATTTTAGCAAAATGGGGGTTGAACCCGACGAGGGTTGCCTACGTATCTCACACCTGGTGAGAATCAAACCGGCGTAGTTCGGGCATATCATGAATAGAGAAAACCTAGAAATCAGGAATAAGTATTATTTTGAAAAAAGATAAAGACTAAAGAAAAAATATATATATATATTTTTTTTTAATATTTGGACCATTAGTCTGAATTTATAAAAGGGGTACTACAAAAGAAACAACACATTTTTTGAATTATGGATTTCCATTTTTTTTTTACTTTTAAAATAAATATCTTTTTTTTTTTGATTTTGAAAGTGATAAAAGAAAAATATTTTTTTTTTTTTTAATAACTCTCAATAAAAGACAGGTTTTTTTGTTTAGAAAAATTCCGGCGAGGTTTTGACATTACTTGGACATTGGTTTTATTTTCCAAAAATAGTAATTATCTCCCCTATGCTGCTATTTTCCCCCTTTTTTAGGAACCGGTCGACATGCGGAACCGAAGCAAATAAATTCACAACACAAACAGGATGCAGCAGGGTGGTCTTTTTCGTTTCAGGCTGCCTGTCCTAGACGGACCCAACCCCTGTGTTGAGTCCCCTAAGTCAAATGCAACATGATGCAAATAAGCGTTCCTACTAGGGATCCGGCATGAAGTCAAGTTATTTCTAGGTTCGTAACCTGGGTATTTGTTCTAGACTGTGTACCCGAGCGGACAACTCGAGTCGAGGAGGGGGCTACGTACCGGGGACCCGCGAGATCGTCCGGCTTTGTAACTTGTCCGACCTCTTTCTTATTTCAGGTATTGACACTAACAGAATAGGGAGTCTCGACCAGCGAGCTTCTCCCCGGAGGTAAGAAGAGAAGGGTTTCGGCACAGTTTATATACAGTTCAGATAATATCAAAGCGGTAAAAGACAACATTTAGCACGTTATGCAAAAACATGTAATAAAGATCAGATAATAAAGCCAAATATAACAATTATTCTAAGCTCGAATTCTTGAACCCTGAACCAGTGGTTCTGGGTTCACTGTTCCCCAGCAGAGTCGCCAGAGCTGTCACACCTCCTTTTTCCGCACCCGTGAGGGTACAAGGGAGTTTTTCCAATTAAGGGACAATCGAAACGGGATTTATTTATTTATTTCAGAGTCGCCACTTGGGAGATTTAGGGTGTCCCAAGTCACCAATTTTAATCCCGAAGCGAGGAAAATAATGACTCTATATTACAGTCTGCATGCCAGAAATCCGGATAAGGAATTTTGTTAACCCGGGAGAAGGTGTTAGGCATTCCCGAGTTCCGTGGTTCTAGCACGGTCGCTCAACTGTTATATTCGGCTTGATTATCTGATTTTATACAAGTGTGAACTTATGTGCAAAATTTAACTTTTAAACCGCTTTTGTCATTTACTGTTATTTTATCAAGAATTGCAACGTCGTGAAAACATATCTCGAACCACGTTACATCAATGCACCCATGGTTGTTGACATATTTCGACTCGGTTGAGATTTGGATTTGGGTCACATAAATGTGCACCCGAATTAAGGAGAATAAATTATTAAGACGTGCCTAAAGCAACTAGCGTATTGTTGTTTTGGGTAAGGCCGAAAAATTTGCTAAACGGCTTGTCCCGAATTCTAAGTGTTTTAATATATATACAGTTAGAGGGCCCCGAGGCTGTGTATATTTTTGTTTGACGAGGCTCGTCTCGTTCTACTTTTAAAAGGAATTCACGACGTCATGGACATGCCTCTCGAACCACGTCACAATCAATGTACCCGTGATTAGAAATACACTTCGAATCCGTCGAGATTTGGATTTGGGTCACATAAATGTGCACCCGAGTTTAAGAAGGTAAGGTTTATTAAAGCGTATCCTAAAGAGACTAACGTGTAGTTATTTTTAGGAGGGTTGTGAGGTTTGCTAAACAACCCGTCCTGGAAACTAAATGCTTCAATAATATACATTTAACAAGGGCCCCGCATCTACGCGTTTTGTTTATTTCCATCGAGGCTCATCTCGCTCTTGTTTTAAAAGGATATCCTATAGCAACTACGTTTCTTGCCGTGTTTGTCTCTATCAATTGAAAAAACAGTAGATAGTCCTAATTAATTACATGCTGGCAAGTTGTTTGTAACGGAATTCGGAAATGCTAAAAAATCGGGACCGAAGCTGCGTGCACAGTCGGCCGAACAAATAATCATGGGCCCAAATCCAGCCCACGCGCGGTTGGCCAGACCTGGGCCACTGCTCGTTCGATGCGGGTCTGCCTGGTCTGTTTTCGACCTGGGCTCGACCTTCATGAGGTTGAGATTGTAAACCCTGTGTTCTTTATCTTAAAACATGGTTTTAACAGTTATATGGCATTTTATGGGAAAGGAAAGTACTTAATTAACAGTGTACGATTTTCATGCTTGGCATACATTATATGCTTATACTACACCATTGCACCAAATCTAAGATACAACCTACTGCCTTAGGCATACTCTTATCACCATCCCATATACACAATTCAACTACCATTCGTTAACAGTTGTTGGGCCTGAAGGCTATTTCCAGCATCCAAAAACAAGAATAAAATTTTTCTACATTACATGATATTTAAAGTAGCAAACTATGTATAAAAAACATTCTTCAGGTCTTTTCATTTACATTCATGCTCAAGTTTCCAGCTACATCGGACAGTGTATTAGGTGTGTACCTGGTATAGAAAGGAAAGGAAGAAAGAGAGGTAATCAGCTGAGTAGTATGCAACGAATACAGCAACAGCAGACACCCAGCAACAACACAGCAACAACCAACCAAACCAAGTGTTTTCCATAGCCACAGACAACCAACAATGTCTCCCAGAATACAAGGACTAGCAGATAGTCGAGTACCAAGCCAGTAATCCCAGGAAAGAGTAAGGAAATAACAGCAATAACTGAGGGTTCAAATGCAGTAAAACCACCAGTTCAACAACCACAAACAACTCAGTCAATGCAAGCAACAAAACTTGTCCAAGACAGCTTGACCAATATGCACTCGTATACAACTTTCAGGCAGTGTTTGGTTACAATGTCTATTGGAAACTACCTTATGTTTATACTGTTATGATTTTGGACTCACTAGACCTCTCTTCAGACTAAAGTTTTTTCAGCCTTTTGTTTTGTTTTTCTTTTTGAAGACTCCCCCGTCCAGCACTTCTTAGGTTCTCAAAGGACCTATTTATAAGCCAAATGACCCAGTGCAGCTGAGCTGCCCTCATGCTGCAACTCGCAGCCTGCCCATACTCTGTTAAACCCATGCTTGAGCATCTCTTGATGCCAGCCATTGGTTCCCCACGCCTGGTTTTGTTTAATCAAGAGTTATGGGCTCATTTATTATTCATTTTAAGCCCCATACCCTTGTGTCTTGTTCCCCATTGGTATTAGTTTAATCTTAATTAGTACCCTACTTGTCAGCTTCATTTAAACTAACCTTTTCTGCCCTTTTCAAACCCCAGATTACCCCTGTTTAACCTTGATTATTACTGCCCTGCCTATTGCAGCATCAGGACACTTTGGGCTTTGATCATTCGATTTCAGAACTGCCCCAGCCTGGCTTTTAATTGTTTACAATGTAGTTACAAACTAACATTCATAGGTAATGCCCAACATTCAAATCACAATACAGGCCCATTCAGAATATTTGAACATTCAGTCGTAGGAGACTAATCGACGACATTTATCAGGTCGACTACACTAATTATAACAGGTAATAATCAGTCGCTCATATAAACAATACGTTCAGGGACCTAAAGGGCATCAGACAACTTTTGTTCAATTACTGGGGGGGCCTATATGAATTAACTCATTTGACGACTAATCTAATTGACGCACATGTATATCACAGAGTACATTTAGAACACAAACAGAAAACAACTGACCAAATAAGAGGCCTTTGACAGAGATGGAAGAAATCCGAATGAAAATAACAAAATAACAAACAAACATAACGAAGCATGCTGACAACTTAATTAGAACCAAACAAAGAGAAAAGGAAACTTACCGAAAAAGTTTGAAATCAAAACGGACCCAAATCAGACTCAACTTCGAACTCTTGAGGCCGAACAAACTTTAATCAGGGTGTTCTCACATGAGAACACCTTGATTAAGGTCTATTAGACCTCAAACCCTTGTCAAGACCGGCCGGATTCCCCAGGTGCATGTGTTCTAAGGTCTGGATTTTCAGATCTGGATTTTTAGGAGTTGTGGGTAGATTCGGACCAAACCAAGCTTGGTTTGGTCACGAGGAAGGTCAGGGGAGTGTCTGATACAAAGATGGTGAGGTTTGGTATAGATCGAGTTTTGTCTCGAATCTTCAAATCCAGATTCGAGACGATAGGAGGTGATTCGAGGTTCATGGTTAGTGGATTCGTGTTCAGGGGAGTGAGGGGGTCTTAGGGTGTTCGGGAGGTGGCCACCGGCGTTCATGCCGCCGGGTTTTGGTGGAAGGGAAACTAGGGCGGCTTGCTAGGGTTTGGGGGTTTCAGGTTGGGGAAGGAGACGAGTGAGGGGTGGGGTTCGGATAGGGGGTGCGGGGTAAAGGGCTGAGTTTATATATGGGGAGGTTGATCGGATCTGAGCCGTTAGATCAGACGATCTCAACGGCTTGGATCTGATGGTGAGAAATGAAACGGGGTCGTTTGGTAGTTGAACGGGGTCGTTTGGTTTAAGTGAGGGGTTGGGTCAGATTGGTTATTGGGTCGGGTTTGAACATGGGTTGCTGAAAGAGGTCCTGAGCCGTTGGATCGAGAGTTTGAACGGCCCAGATCAGACGCATGATGCGGCGTCGTTTCGGGAGGTGGTCAGGGCAGGCCTGGTTTGGACCGGATTTGAGTGCTGGTTTGGGCCTGTTTTTGTCTTATTTTTGGGCCCAAATTGATTTCAACTCTTTTTCTTTTGTTTTCCAATTTAAAGAAAAAATGAAAAATAACAAAACAAAATAAATAATAAGACAAATTAAAACAAATAACAATGTAGCACTTCAACGTAATTATCATACCAAATTAAATGTTTAAGTAAGTTAAATCACAACCTAGAACGAACGATGCATATATATATTTTGAACTTTCTTTTAATGACACATATTTTTGTATTTTGTTTGATAATGATTAAATGCAAAAAATGGACAGACACACAAATGACTAGCAATACATGTCATGAAAAATTTGTACTGCGGGGTCATCTGTCACTATTATTTTTTGTTTTCCTTTTGGAGTGATTGCTCGTGAAGCAAAAATCACGTGCTTACAATGACGAATCAGAATATGATGAGGATGAAGCCTTTGAAGAGATTAGTAAAGAACTAAGCCATTTTAAAGAAAAACCCAAGCCTAACCTGAGTGATACAGAAGCAGTCAATTTAGGGGACCAAGATAATGTCCGGGAAACTAAAATAAGTGCCCATCTTGAGCCATAACTTAGAGAGGAGATAATTAAAGCACTGTTCGAGTATAAAGATGTTTTTGCATGGTCCTATGATGACATGTCGGGTCTAAGCACTGACTTGGTGGTTCACAAATTGCCCACTGACCCGACATTCCCCCTATCAAGTAGAAGCTGAGGAAATTTAAAACTGATATGAGTGTGAAGATTAAGGAAGAGGTCACCAAACAGTTTGAGGCCAAAGTCATCCGGGTCACCGGTATCCCACCTGGTTAGCCAATATTGTGCATGTGCCGAAGAAGGATGGCAAGACCAGGGTGTGTGTTGATTATCGAGATCTCAACAAGGCAAGCCCCAAGGATAACTTCCCATTGCTAAACATCCATATATTAATCGATAATTGTGCCAAACATGAGATTGGTTCTTTTGTGGATTGTTATGCGGGCTACCACCAGATCTTAATGGATGAGGAAGATGCAGAAAAGACGGAATTCATCACGCCATGGGGAACATACTGCTATTGGGTCATGCCATTTGGTTTGAAAAATGCTGGGGCAACCTACATGAGGGCAATGATGACCATATTCCACGACATGATACACAGGGAGATCGAGGTTTATGTGGATGATGTGATTGTAAAGTCTAGAAAGCAGTCCGATCATGTCAGAGATCTGATAAGTTCTTCCAAAAGCTTCGCATGTACAATCTCAAGCTCAATCCTGCAAAATGCAAATTTGGTGTTCCGTCTGGAAAGTTGTTGGGATTCATAGTCAGCCGTCGAGGTATTGAATTAGACCCGTCAAAGATCAAAGCTAACCAGGAATTGCCACCCCCAAAGAACAAGACTGAGGTGATGAGTCTGTTGGGGAGATTGAATTACATCAGTAGGTTTATTGCTCAGCTCACGACAACTTGTGAGCCTATCTTCAAATTGTTAAAGAAAGATGTTGCGGTCAAGTGGACAGATGAATGTCAGGAAGCATTTAATAAAATAAAGGGGTACTTGTCAAACCCACCTTTGTTGGTCCCGCCAAAACTAGGGAGACCTTTGATTCTGTATTTGACGGTTTTGGACAATTCATTTGGTTGTGTGTTGGGTCAGCATGACGTTACCGGCCGGAAGTAGCAGGTCATCTATTATCTCAACAAGAAGTTCACATCTTACGAGGTTAAGTATACTCATCTTGAGAGGACGTGTTGCGCCCTCACTTGGGTGGTACAGAAGTTGAAGCACTATTTGTCATCTTACACTACTTACCTCATCTCTCGTTTGGATCCATTAAAGTATATCTTTCAAAAGCCTATGCCTACAGGGAGGCTCGCAAAGTGGCAGATTTTGCTCACAGAATTTGACATTGTCTACGTGACTCGAACTGCGATTAAAGCACAAGCATTGGCCGACCATTTGGCTGAGAATCCTGTGGATGAAGAATACGAACCATTGAAGACCTATTTCCCTGATGAAGAAGTAATGCACATTGATGAATTGGAACAGATTGCAAAGCCAGGATGGAAACTTTTCTTTGATGGGGCTGCTAACATAAAAGGCATTGAGATAGGAGCAGTACTTGTTTCTGAAACAGAGCATCACTACCCTGTTACAGCTCAGCTTCAGTTCTACTGTACTAACAACATGGCCGAGTACGAGGCATGCATTTTGGGTTTGAGAATGGCTGTGGATATGGGTGTCTAGGAAGTCTTAGTCTTGGGTGACTCGGACCTTCTGGTGCACCAGATTCAAGGAGAATGGGAAATTAGGGATCTAAAACTTATACCGTATCGACAATGTTTACATGATCTTTGTCAGCGGTTCCAGTCAATAGAGTTCAGGCATATTCCGAGGATTCACAATGAGGTCGCTGATGCTTTGGCTACTCTAGCGTCAATGTTACATCATCTAGATAAGGCTTATATGGATCCTTTGCAGATTCAGATCCACGATCAGCATGCTTATTGTAATGTGGTGGAAGAAGAGCTCGATGGGGAACCTTGGTTTCACGATATCAAGGAATACATCAGGCTGGGGGTGTATCCAGTACAAGCCACAGGTGATCAAAAGATAACAATTAGGCGGTTGGCAAGCGGTTTTTTCTTCAGCGGATGGGTTTTATACAAAAGGACTCCAGACCTTGGGCTGCTGAGATGCATAGATGCTAGGCAGGCTACAGCTATTATGACCGAAGTACATTCTGGAGTCTGTGGACCGCACATGAGTGGGTATGTTCTAGCAAAGAAGATCCTTCGAGCAGGTTATTATTGGCTCACCATAGAGCGAGATTGTATCAGTTTTGTGCGCAAGTGTCATCAATGTCAAGTGCACGGAGAT
Organism: Nicotiana sylvestris; assembly: GCF_000393655.2. NCBI lineage: Eukaryota > Viridiplantae > Streptophyta > Magnoliopsida > Solanales > Solanaceae > Nicotiana > Nicotiana sylvestris. The sequence goes on from NC_091064.1 coordinate 34,309,373, forward strand.
TTGATTCATTCTTCACCATCTGAATTACATACAATGTCTGCACCATGTCCCTTTGTTGCTTGGGGCATGAATGTAATTGGACCAATCGAGCCAGCAGCGTCCAATGGGCACAGGTTTATTCTGGTGGCCATAGATTATTTCACCAAGTGGGTAGAGGCTAAAACATTCAAGTCTATAACCAAGAAGGCGGTGGTTGATTATGTGCACTGAAATATCATTTGCCGGTTTGTGATACCAAAGGTGATCATTACAGACAATGGGGCTAATATCAATAGTCATCTAATGAAAGAGGTATGTCAGCAGTTCAAGATTGCACATCGCAATTCCACCCCATATCGCCCCAAGGCTAATAGAGCAGTCAAGGCAGCCAACAAGAACATAAAAAAGATACTTCGAAAAACGGTGGAAGGGTCCAGGCAGTGGCATGAAAGGCTGTCGTTTGCGTTGCTGGGTTATCGCACTACTGTCCGTACTTCAATAGGGGCGACTCCTTATTTGTTGGTGTATGGCACCGAAGCAGTGATACCTGCAGAAGTAGAAATTCCACCCCTTCGAATTGTCGCGGAGGCTGAGATCGATGATGATGAGTGGGTCAAAACCCGCTTGGAACAATTGAGTTTGATCGACGAGAAAAGATTGGCAGCAGTGTGTCACGGCCAATTGTATCAACAAAGAACAGCAATAGCATATAATAAGAACGTGCGTCCACGGAAGTTTGAAGTAGGTCAGCAAGTATTAAGACGTATCCTTCCACATCAGGCTGAGGCCAAAGGTAAGTTCGCTCCAAACTGGCAGGGACCGTTCATCGTAACTAGAGTGTTGTCAAATGGCGCTTTGTATTTAACAGATATAGAAGGCAAGTGTGTAGAAATGGCCATCAATTCTGATGCGGTCAAGACATACTATGTATTATTTTCTTTGGTTAATTTATATTTGTTTGTACTTGACATGTTTTTGAAGATTTGAAATGACGAAGGCATTTTGTTCTGCTATCTAAACACTTTATCCTTTGTTACCCTTTTGAGCCTTATTTATTTTCTTTCATACCCCTCTTTCGGGATCAGTAGCAAATATCAGAAACACCAGCATGAAAGATAAGTAAAGGAAGAAGAGAAAAAGAGAAAGAAAAAAGAAAAGAGAAAAAAGAATAAAAAGAGAAAGAAAAGAATGAAAAGAGAAAGAAAAAAAGAGAAGAAAAACAACAAAAAGAGAAAAAGAAAGCAAAAAGAGAAAGAAAATAAAGAGAAAGGAGAAAATCATAACAACAAAGTAATTCCTATTACATGAACTACGTTCGACCTGATTCCTTTTAAGGATACGTAGGCAGCCTCACGGTTCGGTCCCATCAAATAAAAATCCAAAAGTCCCCAAGCAAGAAACTGGGGCAGAAGTTGTGGTTGTTGTCAAAAATCTTATTCCGAAAGTTGTAATTCTTAACCCATTTGAATTGTTTTGAGCCTTTTATACCCTTTCTTTCTAACCCCACCCAAAAGCCCACATTACGGTACAAAGAAAGACCTTCCGATCAGTCTTCAAGAAATGCCAAGTCGAGCAGGTAGAGGTGATTCATATCAGGGACAACACTTTGGTCCAAGCAGGGGAAATGTTAAAAATGAGAGAGTCTTATTGGTGAAAACCTTCATGGGCACCATAAAGCGACGGGAGCTGAGAGAAATTAAAAATGAGAGAGTCTTATTGGTGAAAACCCTCATGGGCACCGTAAGGCGAAAGTGAGTTGAGAGGTGAACAAATGAGAAAGGCTTGTTAGAGAAAACCCTTCAGGGCACCGCAGGCCGAACAAGGTCAAAGTTTTGGTGAAGAAATCAGGTTATGGAAACTCTGGGGCAGCAAAGTATAGCAACTGAAAGTTGATTGTTCGAACAGATTGGGTCGATTAATCCGAAATGCATGTCATGATCATTGCTGCTAGCTGCTCCACTCAGATAAGTCTCTTTTCTTTTTCCCCTTCAGATAGTCTTCCAGTTTTGAATTTTCTTATCCTTAACTCTGAAAGTCATTGCATTTCATTTCTTTTGGGTTTATTTCTCTAAGATGTCCCTAGTGTCAGTTCTGTTTAAGCAAATAAGAAGGAATTTCAAAGCTCACTACCAGCTTCAAATTGCAAAGCATAGTGCGGCCAGAGCATACCAAATATAGCATGAGGTTAAGTGGGATAAAGTGCCAGCAAAAGTTCCATCAGCGGAATGATTTAGTAGTTTCATGGGAGATGCAGAGGTTCAGTTAAAGGGGTCAGAGGTGTGAAACAATTGCTCGGGTTTAGAATACTCGGGTCATCCAAAGTCATGGGGGTTTGAAAGTCAGTCGGGAAGTCAAGCGGTTCTTAGCCAGTGCAGAGGAAGCCAATCAAAACAAAGCATGGCAGCGGAGAGGTCTTCGACAAAGAATGTCGTCAACTAACCACCACATTTCAAAACTGACAAGATTTTTCTTTGATTGAAACAGGGGTAGAAAATTTTGTTTGTTTCAGAGAAACCCACCGCAAGGAAAGGAAAGCACCAGACAGCATCAAACTGGGGCAGAATTTTTTTTAGTTTTGTCTAATCAGGCGCCCACCTAAAGAACAAGGGAATACATTTCAAGTTCAGCAATCAGGCGCCCACCCGGAGAACAAGGGAATACATTTCAAGTTTCAGCAATCAGGCGTCCACCTGGAGAACAAGGGAATACATTTTCAAGTTCAGCAATCAGGCGCCCACCTGGAGAACAAGGGAATACATTCAAGCTTCAGCAATTAGGCGCCCACCTGGAGAACAAGGGAATACATTCAAGCTTCAGCAATCAAGCGCCCACCTGGAGAATAAGGGAATACATTTCAAGTTTTGGTAATCAGGCGCCCACCTGAAGAATAAGGAATACATTTCAAGTTTTGGTAATCAGGCGCCCACTTGGAGAACAAGGGAATACATTCAAGGTTCAACAATCAGGTGCCCACCTGGAGAACAAGGGAATACATTCAAGCCTCAGCAATCAGGCGCCCACCTGGGGAATAAGGGAATACATTTCAAGTTTTGGTAATCAGGCGCCCACCTGAAGAATAAGGGAATACATTTCAAGTTTTGGTAATTAGGCGCCCACCTGAAGAACGAGGGAATACATTCAAGTTTCAGTAGTCAGGCGCCCACCTGGAACACAAGGCAATAAATTTTCAAGTTTCAGCAATCAGGCGCCCCCCTGGAAAACAAGGGAGTACAATTCAAGTTTTAGCTTTCAAGTTCTTACTGATATTTGGTAACATGATTTAGTTTACAATCACATATGTGCCCATCCACCAAACTGGGGCAGAAAATTTTCTTATTTTGTAGAAATCAGGCGCCCACCAGGAGAACAAGGGAATACATTTCAAGTTCAGCAATCAGGCGCCCACCTAGAGAACAAGGGAATACATTTTTCAAATTCAGCAATCAGGCGCCACCTGGAGAACAAGGGAATACATTCAAGTTTCAGCAATCAGGCGTCCACCCGGATAAAGGGAAAACATCTCAGATTACAATTCAAGGCAGCAACAAGGGGTTCCACCGGGAGAATACAAGTCAGCAAGTCAACAAGAACCACAAGAGCAAGTTTGAAGATGCAGATAGGATTTTGTGATTATAGTCTAGTCTAGCTTCTTTTTATTTTATCATGGTGTAATAAGGGGTTCAGTAAGCAGCAGCAACAACAATAGTGAAGTCACAGTTTCATGGTAGTCCCAGCTACCAAACATTCCTGAACTACACTAACCTAATTCCTTTTTAGCCAAGGATATGTAGGCAACCTCGGAAGTAGGGTGCGGTCAAATCTTTCAAAAATGCTTCCCACGGGGTATTCAAAACGGGCAAAAATCACTCGTATCCGCTCACTTTATCTTTGCACGAAAACTCTTCGTGTTTCCGGGCAAAGAGGGGCAGCTGTGAGCACGATTTTTGCCCTATATGAATTACTCCCATAAATTCAAAAACAAAATAATTTTTTTTAGTGTTTGCAATTTTGCGGATTTTCGTGGCATTTTCTTCTAATTGTTTGCATTTTTGTTTGTGCCATTTAATTAGTGAAAAATACAAAAAATATGTTGCATTTGCATTTAGGATTTAATTCTACATTTTAAGATTAATTATTAAATTAGGTGTTTTATCAAAAATGAAAATCACAAAATTGGTTTAATTTTGCATTTCTAGCCTTTTAATTATAAATCAATAATTTCCCTTTTAATTTAGAAGTAATTAATTTTTGTAAACATTACATTAGGTTTTTAGCTTAATTTAGTAAATTAATTATTTTTAGGAGTTTTTAAGTTAAGTTTTAATTAATTAAAAAAGGAAAAGAAAAACAATTAAATAAAAGAAAAGGAATAGAAATGAAGAAAAGGAATTTGGGCCAAAATTAATAGAACTATATCCAAGTCCAAAACGTTTTGCCCTGGAACCCGCCCAATTTTTGGCCCAAACCTGCCCCAATATCCGGTCCAGCCTCACCGCCTATCCAAACGACCCCGTTTTGAAGCCTTCGATCTGGGCCATTGATTTTGTTTAATCGGACGGTTGGGAACTATAGGTTTGATAGTATATTACTGTCCTAACGCATCCCCTACCCCCTCTCATCGTCCCCACATACCCTCAGAGAACCCTCACCGCCTCTGCCGTGAACCGCCTACCGAAAACCGTCTCCGCCGGCGGTGTTGCTCCAATCAACCCCATTTTTACACCATAGATTCCTCTCCTTCTCCTCTATCCAAATCTCCAAACCCCCTCCCTCGAATCCCAGCCCAACCTCTCGAATCTTGAATCAAAGAGAACGACCAAAACCCTAACTCATCCAATCGGCCCAAAATAACACCCTATGACCACCAAGACCCCCTCTTCCCAAATCCTTACTCCATTCCCCTCGAATATAACTGAAACTCGTCGAATATTGAATCTGAGTTCAGGCCCTAAAAGCCTAAATCGAACTTGTGCATGCAAGGCTATTTTCTCCGAAATCCCTGAGTGCTCAAAGCTGTTTTATCACAAAATAATGACGTTCGCTTGTTCTTGACCAAGAACAAGTGATTGACATTGTCTTGGGGTAACTCAGAATGACAGTATCGATTTTGAGCTTAGTCGGTGAGTTTCCCTTCATTTTTTCTGTTCATTTTGGTGTTACTACACCTCTTATTCCTCTTCTTTTCTTCTCCTTTTCTTTAGTTAGATGTTTTTCTTGCTCGGGCTGAAAACTCGACCAATTTTCAGTGTTTAAATTGTTTGCTGTTCGTTTGGTCCCTTTGTTTCTTTTCAAATCGTATAAGCTTGTCCTTGGTCTGTTTGGTTTGTGTTAATGGCATGTTCAAATTCTGATTTTTCACCCTTTTGTCTTAGCCACCTAGTTTAATTCAATTAGGTCATTTTGATTTAATAACTTAGTTAATTATTTGCATATTTGTGACTTAGTTTAGATTTTGATTGCGGAAATCATCTCAGTGTTTGTGTTGTTCTGTTTTTCCTGATGCTTATAGAATTTTGTTGGGCTAGTTTATTGTTTGGGCTTTGGGTTGTTTCCGACCCATTTGCAAAGTGCAGTCTGGTTTAAGTCATTGGGTCAAATTAACCCATTTGGAATTCTGAAGCAATTTTCATGGTTTTAAGGGTAGTCTAGGAAATCTAAGTGGGGAACATGTTGGTAACTGCCTAGGAAGCTTCCTAGAAGCTGAAAAAGAGCCTTACTTGGGAGACAAGTCACTAAATGAGGGACTAAGTAGCAAAAATAAGAATGGGAAAAGGGCAGAATTGAAAGAATTGAAATCTGATGGTTGCCCTATGGCCTTGCCTATAAAGGTATCCTAAACTTGCCTTTTAAGACAGACCCAAGAGATTTTCAAGAGAAAATCCAGAAATAGTACTAACGGTTGAAAACTTTAGTAAAAAATTGTTCCATATATTTTCTTTTGTGATTTCTGAAGCTTTCTAATTCTGAAACCATTGCTGGTTTAATCTGGGGGCTAAAATGGTTTGCTTCTGGGGTCTTGAAAAGCTGATTCGAAGTGTTGGTTTTAAAAGTTACTGTTTCATTGGCTAAGTCTAGTGGGTTTTTTTGCTTGGCTTCCTGATTCCTGAGTGCTGACTTACTAGTTTCTTATGCTAGCTGCTGTTACTAGTGTGTTTTTTTGCTTGGCTAAGTCTAGTGACTTCCTGATTTTGTTTCTTATTGCTGCCTCATTTTTCTCTACCCTTTTCCATTTCCAGGTATTCTCTTGGCTATAATAGCTGCTGAAGTATTGAAGCATGCTTGATGTATGTAGTTGTGATGAAAAATGGAAAAATTCTGCAGACCTTCTTATGTATCTTTGTTTCGGAATTTCTAAGTTATACTTAGTTTGTTTATTTTGGTTTGTATAATTCTCATCGAGTGTGTCGAGTAAACAATGAGTTTGGGAAGAATTGCATAAGTATTAAGATTTAGACTATGCTAGTCACATAAGCTGCCCCTTTGGTTAATTCAGTGTTTGGTTTCTGCATTCTCCATTCATGTTTAAGTTTGTTATTTTGGATGTCATTTCAATTTTGATTGCAGAAAGCTTTCTGGTTTAGTTATTCGACTGTTAATTGGCTATTGAAATTGTAATTATCGTCTGCTTGCAACCATGTTAGGATGTTTTATTAGTGTAGAGGTTAATATGTTTAAAGAGTAGATCCATGATTCATTATTGATTTGTAATCAGGTGTAAAAATAGATTCACGACCTGGTAATGCCTGTTCATGTCTCTTTGCTCTTTTCTGAAAATCTCAAAAGAAGTTGGGCCTGACTTTGGCCCATGCCATGTGGTCCATTTGGACTAGCTGTGAAGCTGATGTTATTATTTTTCCTCTTCAGGGATTCGATCCTGAGTCCCCGTTTTTCAGCTGCAACGTTTTCGAATTGGGCCTGCTGTTTGAAGTTTGGCCCAAATCATTTTAAAATCAATGGTTCACTAATTGCAGTAAGTTATTGAGCTCAGGCTTTTAAAAAGAAAGGGACCTTTGTTTACTTATTCCTTTTTTTTTTAGTTTAAACTTTAACATAGAACACCTTTTGAATTCCTTTAGGCTTTTTCTTTAATTAAGCTAGACTCTTCACAAATAGATTGAGGTGAGCCATATTAGACAACATAAATAGCTTATGGCCCTCGTTTATGTTAATCTTGTTTTAATCCTTCGAAATCGAGGCGTGCCATTTAGGCAAATTTCCATGGCCCTCGCAAAAGTTAAAAACGCGTAGCTGCTTTAGGCGCGTCGTTAAATAACATTACCTTCCTAAATTCGGGTGTGCATTTCATGTGACACAAATCAAAATCTTAAAACGTTGACTAAAATGTGTTTAGGATTGCGGGTGCATTTCATGTGGCGCTATCCAAAGACACGTTTTAAACGACGTTCAATCTTCTTTAAAAATTAATTAAAAGCAGCTAAAACTAAAATTTGCACACAGGTTCATAATTGCTTAAAATCAGAAAACTAAGCTGAATATAACAGTTGAGCGACCGTGCTAGAACCACGGAACTCGGGAATGACTAACACCTTCTTCTAGGTTAACAGAATTCCTTACCTGGATTTCTGTGTTCGCGGACTGTTAAACAGAGTCAAGCTTTTCCTCGATTCGGGATTCAACCGGTGACTTGGGACACCATAATTTATCCCTAGTGGCGACTCTGAATCTTTAAATGAAATAATCCCGTTTCGATTGTCCTTTAATTGGAAAAACTCCCTTATACCCTTCCGGGGGTGTAGGTAAAAAGGAGGTGTGACAATGAATAATTGAGTATATATTAATGGATTGTTATCATTATTGGCTAGTTTTGGAGCGTTGTGCATCGATTCGAGTCTTCGGAAGGGCGTGGAATGCCGGTTATGGATCTTCGGAGCGAGGTGAGTCTCCTTTCTAACCTTGTAAGAGGGAATTGTCCCCATAAGTGAGTTAATTGGTTATGTGCTCCTATTTGTGGGGGCTACGTACGCACGAGGTGGCGAGAGTCTGTGCGTAGCTACTATTATACTATTATCCGGGTAGTTTAGGACCCAAGAGCATGTTATACTTGGATTATTTGTGAACTTATTGACATATTGAATTGCTTAAATCACATTGAATTAGTAAATGAATTTCTAAAACTGATTAAACTTCATTTTTCTTAAATGGTTAAAAGAGGATTGCCTTTCTTTAAAAAATTTCTCCGTGTGGACTTCTTGGTTGTCAGTCTATATGTGTTTATTTTTGGAGCGGGTCGAACGCCTCGGCAGATTAAATAGATGCATCTATGGTTCGCGTCGTTCGACCCTCGGCAGTGCACAGTTTACTTTCTGTTAGAGCGGGTCATACGTCCTCGGCATGATTTGCGCATGCTTGTATTGCTTGCCGTGAGATTATTTGGGATTGATATTTGTTCTCCCTGACTTGCATAAATGGGAAACTATTGGATTATAAATCTTGAGATTTTTAATATAAAAAGGAATTGTCACCTGTTCATGACTTACTTGAAATTACTGTCAATCTTAATAAATCCTTGATTATTCGCATTAATAATATATCATTATTAGACCACTAGTAAGTGTCGAAGTCGACCTCTCGTCTCTACTTCTTCGAGACTAGACGGGATACTCATTGGGTACACGCTTTTTTCGTACTCATACTACACTTCTGTGCATTTTTGGTTGCACAGGCACATGCATCTCTAGTGGCCTACTGGGCGTAGCAGCATGGTTGATACAATGACTTAGGTGAGTTGCACTTCTCGAGGCGACCCGCAGCCAGCTGAGTCTCTTTCAGTTTTCGGTAGTTATTTTCTGTCCAACATTGTACTCCAGACAGTTGTTGTATTATATTATTTCCTAGAAACTGCTCATGCACTTGTAACACCAGGTTCTGGGAGGATTTTTTGGATTATTAAACGTTAAGTTTTGTTAAAGACTTCATGGTTATTTCAGTAAATTTTATTATTCGTTATTTAATGTATAAAGAAAAATGATTTTAAACAATACTAGAATTGGAAATTTAAATAAGTATTTTCGGTTGGCTTGCCTGACAGCAGTGTCCGGCGCCATCATGACCCTTAGTGGATTTTGGGTCATGACAATAAATTCAAAAACTAAAATATTGAATAATAAAAATAAATTAGAGATAATGGGAGGAAATTTGTAAATCATAAGTTTAGAAAATAAAATAAATGTAAATATACAATACTTAAAAATATTATTAAATATTAAAAAAATTAAAAATTTTGAGAAATATTTTAAAACAAAATAAATATTTATTTTATGATTACAAATATATATATATATATATATATATTAACAAATAGAGAAAAAAAATCAAATTTTTTATTATAGAGAAAAGGGTAAAACTTATTTAAATTTGAGATGAGAAAGTTTTTTATATTATGATAAGAAAAATCATAATATGGATAAGTCCACGTAACTCAAGTCTAATAGATAAAATCAAAAACTAAAATATTGAATAATAAAAATAAATTAGAGATAATGTGAGGAAATTTGTAAATCATAAGTTTGGAAAATAAAATAAATGTAAATATAAAATACTTAAAAATATTATCAAAACTTAAAAAAAATTAAATTTTTGAGAAATATTTTTAAAGCAATTTAAATATTTATTTTATGATTGCAAAAATTAATATATATTTATCTATATTATATAAAGAATAGTAGTGATAATGATATTAAATAAATGTAACGACCGGACAGGTCATTTTGAGCTTTAGCGCGTCGTTCAGCAGTCTGAGGCTACGAGCAGCTTCATTTCAGGTATTATGACTTGTACGCGTGGTCGGAATTGAATTTCGGGAAGTTCAGAGTTGATTTGGAAAGCGAATTCTCATTTCGGAAGCTTTAAGTTGGAAGAATTAACTAGGATTGGATTTCAGAGTAAACGACCTCAGAATAGGGATCTGAAGGTTCCAGCAGGATCGTATGATGATTTCAGACTTGGGCGTATGCCCGGATCGGGTTTTGGATGACCTGAGAGCGTTTTGGCGCCTATTGTGGAAGTTAGCATTTTGGAAGAAATGTCATAAGTTTGGCTTGAAGTGCATTTTAGTGTTATCAATGTCCGTTTGGGATTCAGAGTTTGGGAGTAGCTCCGTATGGTAATTCTAGAGTTGGGAGCGCGATCGGAAGTGAATTCGGAGGTTCGTGAGTCATTTTGGAGTGATTTGGCTAAAGATAGAAATTTTAAGGTTTTTGAGAAGTTTGACCGAGAGTTGACTTTTTTATATAGGGGTCGGAATCCGATTCCGAAAGTTGGAGTAGGTCCGTAATGTCGAATATGACTTGTGTGCAAAATTTAAAGTCAATCGGGTGTGAATTGATAGGTTTAAACATCGAAAGTAGAAGTTTGAAATTTTGAAGTTCATAAAGCTTGGATTGCAGGTCGATTCATGATTTTAGCGTTGTTTGATATGATTTGAGGCCTCGAACAAGTCCGTAATGAGTTTTGGGACTGGTTGGTATGATTGGTTGGGGTCACTAGGGCCTCGGGTGGATTCTGGGTGGTTAATGGATCGAATTTGGAGTTTGAAGAAGAGCTGAAGTTGTTGGTTGCTGGTGTAACTACACCTGCGAGTCTAGGGCCGCAGGTGCAGAGCCGCAGAAGCGGCCCTATGGTCGCAGATGCAGTATTGGCGAAAGAGAGCTGGGACCGCAGATGCGGGACCACATCTATGGTAGAGAAGGCGCAGAAGCGGAAAAGGGGAGCCTGGTGAGATATTCGCGAAGCGGTAGAAGTGTCGCACCTGCGGAACCGCAGAAGTAGTCAAGGGTCCACAGGTGCGGAAGTCGCTGGGCAGAATGTTTTAAAAAGCGGGGTTGAGTTCATTTCACCCATTTTTCTCTACTTTGGGGCGATTTTGGAGGGCTTCAAGAGGGGATTTTCATCATCAATGATAAGGTAAGCTATCCCCACCTATCTTGAGTGAAATACATTGATTATGTACGGATTTAAGCATTAAATTTGTAGAAAACTTGGGGTTTGAGGGAAAACCTAGAAAATTGATATTCTTGGAATTTGACCGCGATTCTGGGTATGAAATTGAGAGTAAATATATATTTGAGCTCGTGAGGTTATGAGTAAAGTTTATCATCGAAAATTTTTGGAATCCGGGCACGTGAGCCCGTGTGCGTATTTGTCAACTTTTCGATCGGGGTTAGGGGTTGTTATAAATTGGATCATTAGGGGTAATTGAGTATATATTGATGGATTGGTATTATTGGCTAGTTTTGGAGTGTTGTGCATCAATTTGAGTCTTCGGAAGAGCGTGGAATGCTGGTTATGGATATTCGGAGCGAGGTGAGTCTCCTTTCTAACCTTGTAAGAGGGAATTGTCCCCATAGGTGAGTTAATTGGTTATGTGCTCCTAATTGTGGGGGCTACGTACGCACGAGGTGACAAGAGTCCGTGCGTAGCTACTATTATGCTATTGTCCGGGTAGTCTAGGACCCAAAAGCATGTTATACTTGGATTATTTGTAAACTTATTAACAACTAGAATTGCTTAAATCACATCGAATTAGTAAATGAATTTCTAAACTGATTAAGCTTCATTTTTCTTAAATCATTAAAAGAGAATTGGCTTTTATTGGAATAAAACATTTCCCGATAAACAATTAATTGGTTGTTTGACTGTGTGTATCTATATGTGCCCGCATCGCATGTATGATTCGCGAGCGGGGTATTTGTTTATTTATGTTGACCGCGTCGCAAGTATGATGCGTGAGTGGGGTAATAGATGCATCTATGGTTCGCGCCGTTCGACCCTCGGCAGTGCACATTTTACATTTCTGTTGGATCGGGCCGTACGACTTCGGCATGATTTGCGCATGCTTGTATTGCTTGCCTTGAAATTTATTGACATTGATATTTTCCCTCCCCGACTTAAGATAATTGAAAACTAATGGATTATGAATCTGGAGACTTTTAATATAAAAAAAGGAACTTTCACCTGTTCGTGACTTACTTGAAAATACTGTCATTCTTAATAAATCCATGATTATCCGCATTAATAGTATATCATTATTGGACCACTAGTAAGTGTCGAAGTCGACCATCTCCTCTCTACTTCTTCGAGATTAGACGGTATACTCATTGGGTACACATTGTTTTTGTACTCATACTACACTTTTGTGCATTTTTGTTGCACAAGCACATGCATCACTAGTGGCCTAGTGGGCGTAGCAGCATGACCAACATGGAGACTTAGGTGAGCTGCATTTCTGAGATGACCCGTAGCCAGCAAGTCTCTTTCAGATTACTGTATTTATTTTCTGTCCAATATTGTATTCCGAACGGTTATTGTATTACATTATTTCTTAGAAATTGCTCATGCACTTGTGACACCGGGTTGTGGGATGTCTATGTGTTTATTCAGTATTTTAAGATTGTTAACGGTATCATTATCTACTTAGTGAAATTAATTATTTATTATTTAAAAGTTTAAAAGTTTAAAAAAGGAATAATTTCAAAAATATCAAAACAAGAAATTACTAGTTATTCGGTGTAGGCTTGCCTAACAGCGATGTCCGACGCCATCACGACCCTTAGTGGATTTTGGGTCGTGACAACATGGTATCAGAGCACTAGGTTCCCTTAGGTCTCATGAGTCATGAGCAAGTCTAGTAGAGTCTCGCGGATCTGTACGGAGACGTTTGTACTTATCTTCGGGATGCTACAGGGCTGTTAAGAGTACTTTCCTTCTTGATTCCTCATCGTGCGATTTGATTCCTTGAGGCTTATGCCCTTGTTTCCTTCCTACTCAACCTTACACGATGCGAATTGCTTGTTATAAATCGAGAATTGAGGAATTGTAATGGTACTACAGACGTGGTGTGGGATGTTTCTCCTGGTATAGTTGATTGGGCTATTGTCGTCGCCTTGCGGAAGTATTTTTCTATCATTTCGGCTTGGCAGTTGGACTTCTAAGAGCTTAGAAGCTATGTACAGGTTGCTATGATGCTCACGATTGGTTATCGCACAGTAATGACTTGATAGCAGGATACTTGCCTATGTGTTGGGGCAGTGAATGATTTGAAAGGAAGCCTACTCAGTGCACGATCTAGAGATTTGGTATTTTATTCCCGATAGGGGAAAGGCAATCAGACTAAGAATGTTCTAATCTGGGTTAATGGAGTAACGAGACTTGGTATTTGCGAGCGTGGTAGAGTTTTCTTCTACGATAAGGTGTCGTTGTCCTTATTGAATGTGTTAAGTTCGCTGGTGTTATAGTTTCTGCGATTCGCCTTTGGGGTAAGACATTGTAAATAATATTGGAGAAACAAATGTTAAATATCACAGGATGCGGTAGTTTAGATCGAATCGGTATTTCTAATGTTGACGGCTCGAGAAAGATGATCTTTAGAAACGTTTGAAGTTAGTAGCGATTGTGGGTTCAAGTGCTACAAAGATAAATTTTATTTAAGGCAACAACTGAGCATCAAAGGACGAGGAAGGACATGTGTTAAGTGCCAGGTGGTGGCTAAAATTTCTAGAAGGCCATATATAAAAAGCAAAGGTCGAGTAGTCGATTAAAGGGATGAGTTCCGCCAAAGTGGCAGAGTTGTATATGGGCATTGTGGTAGGATGACTATGCACCTCAAGGAGAGTTTGGAATGACTTGGGAATTTTATTGATTGGTGATTGGGGTCTCCGGAGTTAATTTGAAGCATGGGCCATTATGCGGCAGAAGATTTGATATAACTGGAAGGAGCTGCTTGAAATGAAGAAGGATGCAACAAAACTTTGAATTGGAAGGATGTTGCCGCACGTTTAATTGATGTCCATGGGGGGTGAATGGACTTGTGCAGCTAGAGAGTGAGCTTGGACTCAAGATGGGTTACTAATATCATAGTGATTGTACCCCCGTGCAGCACCGTTGGGAGATGTTAGGAAGTGATTTCCACAGGTGGGTTATTCCCTGTGAGTAGGTTGGCGGTCGCGTGGTTGGCGAGGCTTATGCGAAGAATTCTATTGGTTATACAGCAAAGAGATCGGTCGTGCGAATGTGGTTGATGATTCAGAGTATAAAAAGGGGGTTTTACAGAAAGATTTCGAGAATTTCGGCAGTTGATTGTGCAAGGCTATGTCAATAAGAGGTTAAGAATCCTGGTGAACTCCAGAGTTGTGTAATAGTGGCTTCGAGCTAAGTGGGAGAGTCCCACCGCCTATGATTGGGTTGCATGGTTAACTACTTGCGAGGTTTTCGATTATTAGCATGTTGACAGGTTATTTCATCCATGGGAAAAGAACATAAGTGGTAATTTGAGCAAAGGAATTGTTAAAGGTGTGTTATGGTTAGCCTTATTGGCTCATGTTCAGACTTGGGGAAAGATTCAGGATTTATGCCTTGTATAGAAGCTGGTTTAAAGGGGAGTGATTCTGCCGGGTGCTTCGTCGAGAGTGTATTCATGTGATGGAAGATTCATAGAGTTGATTATATTTGAAGGCGAGTCAGAGCAGGTGGCTCTCAACAATGATCCTAGTGGATTTAAAGGGGTAAAGTGTGGTGCCTAATGATTTCGAGCCTGTAGGTATAGTTAAGAATCAAGCTTTTGTAGCAGCTTATGAGAAAAGGCCCAGAATGTTCTATGATATTTGACTTACAGTGTAGCAATTGGGAGGAAAATAAGGAAAGACTTCGGATTCGTAGAGGGATTATCAGAATGGGCATGCCAATTGGGAATGCGAATGTGCACACAAGGGAAATATGGAATGGTTCGTGGGATTTCAGACAACATGGTCTCGTGATTCAAGGTCACTCGGGATGAGTGCGGATGAAGTGTGTTATGTGTTGAATGGAATTGTTATTATCTCTACGGCAATCAAGGATAAATTGGAAGAAGATAGATTGGTTAGCCATAGTTGAATTGGCATATTGGTGGTGGCGATCAGTTCCCCCAGCGTGATCAAGTTGCGCAAGTGATTTGTGACGGTACGTGGTAAGCTTGTCGGCCGCCGTGATTGATGTTATTCAGAAGTATTCTACTATTATGGCCTTGTTATGTGTAGGCGGATCCCAAAAGGGTCATGGTGGTTTAGACCACTACTTGAGGATTTGAATGTACTACAGTTACAAGAATTCACTCGCGTGTAGCTATGGTCCTCTTGGAATGAGTTAGGTAAAAAGTTTCTATGTGATGAAGTGTTTTCCCTAATAGCAGTTTAGGAGTTATGATAAAATTCTTGTACTATCGTATATTGGCTTGTTAGATGCAGTGAGTGGCATGGAATTTGAAGTGAGGATCAAGTTTACAGTTCGTTGTTGACAAGGATGTCACGGGCTCGGATGAGCAGGAGGGCAGTTTCAATATTTAAAGTAAGTTGGTATTGTCTTTAACGTCACCTGAGATCGGTATTTTGTGGAAAGGGCTCTACATCATAGTTAAGGATTCTTGATCGCTTTTCAGCGTTAGTGCGACCTGGTTTGGAGGTACAGACCTGTTATCTGTTACAGAAGGTTGTGGGAGCATGCCCCACGGGAAGGGTGTATAAGTGTGGCATGTAGTCACTTGATGGGTTGGAGAGTAAACCAAATATGAAGATTGTGGTGATGCCGTTGATTTGGGAAATGATTCCTGGAGGGCACTTGAATTATTGAATTGTGGACCGTAGAGGGATTACTCCAGTTATGATGGTTGTTCCTGTGTGTTATGAGGAAAAAAAAGGAGTTATTATGGACCTTTGAAAGGTTATTAGCGTGGTTTAGTGCGGTCGGAATCAACTTGAGGTCTGTGGATGGATTTAAATGTGAATATGGGCTCTATATTAGGCCAGATGTGTTCATTTCAACCAAGCGCTCCTTATGAAAGAGTAGTCGAGGTGTTATTTTGTCGTCAGCTATTTCATGTAATGATGTATTGCACCGTGCGAGTTGTGAGACAGCTTGGTTAATTTCCTATGTGTTGAGGTTTCACGTAGAGATGATGTTATGTGAGCAGAGTGGCTTTGAGATTCAGATCGTATACCGCACCTCAGTTGTGCTTGAGTTTTGTAGCTTATGGCGCTATGTGTCTCCCCATGGATGGAATTATGCACTTAGTGTGATTGTGATCGATATTCGGTATTTTATTAAAAGGAGCAATCTAGCTCGGTGTGTATCTCCTTATGTGAGTTTTATGGGTGGATCGGGTGGCACGCCGCCATGGTTATATTGTTTGGATTGGGTTGCGCACCGCAACAGTGTGATGCTGAGTACAGTTCCCCGTATCTTTTTTCATGTGTTTTGTTTCCTATTTTCATGAGGACAGCTCATATTAGTTGTGTGTCCGCGTTGCATGTATGATTCACGAGCGGGGTGTTTGTTTAATTATGTTGACCGCGTCGCATGTATGATTCGCGAGTGGGGTGTCTGTTTAGCATGTTGACCGCGTTGCATGTATGATTCACGAGTGGGGTAATTGGATTTCCTTTTCGAAGTTTGCTTTCCTTTGTATCGCGTTCGACTGGGTAGCCTATTTGGCACATTGTGGCATCATATGAGACTTTTGGTCATGTCCAGGGTAGTTTATTTCCTGAGCAGTTTGTACTGGGTTAGACGAGATTGTTGGACTTAGGATCAGTGCAACCTGATTATATGAATTATATTAAGGAGCTAAGACCACTATTTGGTTCAGAATGGGGTGATGATTCCAGTTAGGAGCATAGACCCAATGAATTGTTGATTCAGCTGTGGTTATGAATTTTTACACATCTCATCCATCGTGTCGGTATTGTAAGAGTTAGAGCAAGACCTATGTAGGTCATGAGGTACAATGGGAGCATCAGATTCATGGAATTTCTATTTATTCGATCAGAGAATGTTATTGTGGTCCTGTGAGTAAAGCGATGAAGGGTATGAATTCAGCGAAGGTATGCAGTCATGTTCTGATACATCGTGTGGCGATTGATACAGTGTTTGTATGTTGGAACCAGGCCTGGCGGAGAATTCCGAATGTTGGAATTAGGGTCTAAGGCTTATATGCTTAAGTGAAAAAGGAAATCTTCAGAGTGATCAAGCAAAAATGCCCAACTGAGTTGTGACAGCAGGGGTAGGTGCTCGAGGTTTTAAACAGTGATTTCGGACAACTCCAGCGCAGTTTATAGCACGTTCGAGGACGAACGTATGTTTAAGTGGGAGATAATGTAACGACCCGACCGGTCGTTTTGAGCTCTAGTGCGTCGTTCAGCAGTCTGAGGCTACGAGCAGCTTCATTTCAGGTATTATGACTTGTACGCATGGTCGAAATTGAATTTTGGGAAGTTCAAAGTTGATTTGGAAAGCGAATTCACATTTCAGAAGCTTTAAGTTGGAAGAATTAACTAGGATTGGATTTCGGAGTAAACGACCTCGAAATCGGGATCTGAAGGTCCCAACAAGTTTGTATGATGATTTCGGACTTGGGCGTATGCCCGGATCGGGTTTTGGATGACCTAGGAGCGTTTTGGCGCCTATTGTAAAATTTAGTATTTTGGAAGAAATTTAATAAGTTTGGC
Source organism: Nicotiana sylvestris (assembly GCF_000393655.2). Taxonomy (NCBI): domain Eukaryota; kingdom Viridiplantae; phylum Streptophyta; class Magnoliopsida; order Solanales; family Solanaceae; genus Nicotiana; species Nicotiana sylvestris. The sequence goes on from NC_091064.1 coordinate 34,326,847, forward strand.
TTGAAGTGCATTTCAGTGTTATCGACGTCCGTTTGGGATTCCGAGTCTGCGAGTAGATCCGTATGGTGATTCTGGAGTTGGGAGCGCGATTGGAAGTGAATTCGGAGGTCCGTAGGTCATTTTGGAGTCATTTGGCTAAAGATAGAATTTTTAAGGTATTTAAGAAGTTTGACCGAGAGTTGACTTTTTGATATAGGAGTCAGAATCTGATTCCGAAAGTTGGAGTAGGTCCATAATGTCGAATATGGCTTGTGTGCAAAATTTAAAGTCAATCGGGCGTGAATTGATAGGTTTAAACATCGAAAGTAGAAATTTGAAATTTTGAAGTTCATAAAGCTTGGATTGGAGGTCGATTTATGATATTAGCGTTCTTTGATATGATTTGAGGCCTAGACTAAGTCCGTAATGTATTTTGGGACTGGTTGGTATGATTGGTTGGGGTCCTGAGGGCCTCGGGTGGATTCCGGGTGGTTAACGGATCGAATTTGGAGTTTGAAGAAGAGCTGAAGTTGCTGGTTGCTGGTGTAACTGCTCCTGCGAGTCTAGGGCTGCAGGTGTGGAGCCGCAGAAACGGACCTATAGTCGCAGATGCGGTATTGGCGGAAGAGAGTTGGGACCGCAGATGCAGTCATTTGGCCGCAGATGCGGTAGAGAGGGCGCAAAAGCGGAAAAGGGGAGCCTGGTGAGATATCCGCAGAAGCGGTATAAGTGCCGCACCTGCGGAACCGCAGAAGCGGTCAAGGGTCCGCAGGTGCGGAAGTCGCTGGGAAGAATATTTTAAAAAGCGGGGTTGAGTTCATTTCACCCATTTTTCTCTACTTTGGGGCGATTTTGGAGGGCTTCAAGAGGGGATTTTCATATTAACGATAAGGTAAGCTATCCCCACCTATCTTGAGTTAAATACATTGATTATGTACGGATTTGAGCGTGAAGTTTGTAGAAAACTTGGGGTTTGAGGGAAAACCTAAAAAATTGATATTCTTGGAATTTGACCAGGATTTTGGGGATGAAATTGAGAGTAAATTATATATTTGAGCTCGTGAGGTTATGGGTAAAGTTTATCGTCGAAATTTTTTGGAATCCGGTCACGTGGGCCCGATGGCGTATTTGTCAACTTTTCGATCGGGGTTAGGGGTTGTTATAAATTGGATCATTAGGGGTAATTGAGTATATATTGATGGATTGGTATTATTGGCTAGTTTTGGAGTGTTGTGCATCAATTTGAGTCTTCGGAAGAGCATGGAATGCCGGTTATGGATCTTCGGAGCCAGGTGAGTCTCCTTTCTAACCTTGTAAGAGGGAATTGTCCCCATAGGTGAGTTAATTGGTTATGTGTTCCTAATTGTGGGGGCTATGTACGCACGAGGTGACGAGAGTCCGTGCCTAGCTACTATTATGCTATTGTCCGGGTAGTCTAAGACCCAAAAGCATGTTATACTTGGATTATTTGTAAACTTATTGACAGCTTGAATTGCTTAAATCATATTGAATTAGTAAATGAATTTCTAAACTGATTAAGCTTTATTTTTCTTAAATAATTAAAAGAGAGTTGGCTTTTATTGGAATAAAACATTTCCCGATAAACTCTTAATTGGTTGTTTGACTGTGTGTATCTATGTGTGCCCGCATCACATGTATGATTCGCGAGCGGGGTATTTGTTTATTTATGTTGACCGCGTCGCAGGTATGATGCACGAGTGGGGTAATAAATGCATCTATGGTTCGCGCCGTTCGACCCTCGGTAGTGCACATTTTACATTTCTATTGGATCGGGTCATACGACCTTGACATGATTTGCGCATGCTTATATTGCTTGCCTTGAGATTTATTGACATTTATATTTTCCCTCCCCAACTTGAGATAATTGAAAACTAATGGATTATGAATCCGGAGACTTTTAATATAAAAAAGGAACTTTCACTTGTTCGTGACTTACTTGAAAATGCTGTCATTCTTAATAAATCAATGATTATCCGCATTAATAGTATATCATTATTGGACCACTAGTAAGTGTCGAAGTCGACCATCTCGTCTTTACTTCTTCGAGATTAGACGGGATACTCATTGGGTACACGTTGTTTTCGTACTCATACTACACTTCTGTGCATTTTTGTTGCACAAGCACATGCATCACTAGTGGCCTAGTGGGCGTAGCAGCATGACCAACACGGAGACTTAGGTGAGCTGCATTTCCGAGACGACCCGCAACCAACAAGTCTCTTTCAGATTACTGTATTTATTTTCTGTCCAATATTGTATTCCGGACGGTTATTGTATTACATTATTTCTTAGAAATTGCTCATGCACTTGTGACACCGGATTCTGGGATGTCTATGTGTTTATTCAGTATTTTAAGATTGTTAACGGTATCATTATCTACTCAGTGAAATTAATTATTTATTGTTTAAAAGTTTATAAAAGGAATGATTTCAAAAATATCAAAACAAGAAATTACTAGTTATTCGGTATAGGCTTGCCTGACAACAATGTCCGGCGCCATCACGACTCTTAGTGGATTTTGGGTCGTGACAATAAAGTTACAAATTAATGAAAAGCCACATAACGTAATAAAACTATATATTAGATTAAAAAATAGCAAAGTTATATTAAATTATTAAAAATTTACTATTAGAAAGAAAGGGAAAGACAATTTGAATTTGAGATTAGAAAGTTCTTAAAACTATGTTGAGAAAGCTCAAACTACGGAGAATACCACGAAATTGAAGTCTTATTTATGAAAAATAAAAAAACAAATACATATTTAAAAATACATAATATAGGTACTAATGAAAATTAGGAATTAAATTTGAATCTTAAAACTAAAAAAGAAAAAAAATTACGTAAAGAAATAAAATGACAGTGAAAATATTACTACAACATTTAGATATAATGTATTCAAATAATTAAAAAAATATTTTCCTATGATTAATATCTGAATTGAATGCAGTTATTTTAAGTTTGAAAGCATAGCATAATATTTTGAAAATGCGGTCCAATTTACAACATAGAATGATAAGAATTATTTAAATTTAAGATGAGATTTTTTTATTTCATAATTTTTTTTTATTTTTGAAAATATCATGTAAAGAAATAAAATAGTAAAAATATTAATACAATATTTAGATATAATGTGTTCAAACAACTACGAAATATTTTTCTATGATTAAATTAAAATTTTAAAAATATAAATTAATTTCTAATATAGGTAATTTTACTAATAATAATTAAAAATTAAATTTGTATCTTAAAGCTAAAAAGAAAAGAAAATTTAACTGCATCTAATACAAAAAATAATTGTAAGAGAACTCACTATTTGGAACGTAATAATCAAATAACTTATGTATTAATATCTTAGACTAATTCAAAGTTACAATTTAAAATAAAATATGATATTATTTTGGTTATATGTAAAATATTAATATAAAAACTATTTAAAATATAGTAGGGAAGAAATGTATAAAAAAAATAAAGGTAGTGTGATTTATACTTTAAATTAATTGAAAAATAAATAATTAAATTATATTTAAAAATATTATCGATAAATTTAAATGATTAAAAAATTCCGAATAAGAGGATACAAGCATAAAAATATACCAAATTTATATTTATTAAAGACTATTAAAAAGATAATAAACAAGATATTGATTAAATTATTAAGCTAATAAAAAATTATATGATAGTATAATAATATTAAATAATAAATAATACAATAACTATAAGAAAAGAATAAAAATAAAAAAGAATTTGCATAAAATGATGTGATGAATAAGACATATTTGACTTTCAGTCAAAAACAAAGTGATAATAAGATTTTTTTAAAATAATATGATATATTGTGCTCAAACAACACAGATCACAAGACATATTTAGTATTTTTTAATATTGATATCAAATTAAAATACAAGTACTAAAATCAAGGGATTAGTCTGCTACAAATAAAATAAAAGTTGTCTACTACGAGATTTGAATAATAATTCCATATCTTGCTTCAAAATTAATATCTAATGTTATATACTAATTTTTATATGAACGGTTTATATTTTAAGGTTATTTACACATAATTCAAACAACATAGATTACAATTTGATATAATTTGTGTCCGCACATCGCACGGGTACTAATAGTAATTTACACTTATAAAGAACATATTAATCTAATTTTATTCGGTTAATGAGTCCCTATCAAACTCAAAGCAGCCAGAGACATTAAGGTAGGTCCCGACTCACTTGCCATTCCTTTATTTCCGCGTTAAAGAAAAGAGGCATGAAAACAACAACAAAGCACTGAAGAAAGAATCATAGATTTCTACTATTTTTCTCCGTACTGTCAAATCAGGTAATATTCACGCGTCTATTTCTTTATATATATATATATTTGCCAGATTCTGTTATTTTTCCTCCATAAAATTTCATGTTCTGCGTCTTGTTTACATTGTTGTTTGGTTAGATCTCTTCATTTTGCTAGGGTTTTTTTCTTCGCTCTCTCTCTGATGGCTTCGAAACGGATATTGAAGGAGCTTAAGGATCTCCAGAAAGATCCTCCTACTTCTTGCAGTGCCGGTATCTCTTCTTCTGTTTTATACAATTCTTATATCATTTCTTATATGCCTTTTTAATTATGATGTCCGGTGTTTCTCAGTGTCCGAGATTTATAGTTTGTAATATTAGATTAAATTATTCGTATTGGAATGAAATGGGCCTGAATAGAGTGGGATGAATACAAAGGATTACTATAATCGGCCCTATCTAATTTCGGATTGAGGTGTGATTTTATTTATTTTGTAATTGTGTGATTTTATTTATTTTGTAATTTTCCTTGGGTTTGCTAGTTGATCTCTGGTATCTCAATGTACATGGTGCCTGTGAGAGGCCGATGCAGTGCGTCTCGGCACCATATTTTTGACACAGAGCATAAATTTATGTGTAAATCTCCACTAAACTTGCAACAATTAGTAGATATGAATCCATGATTTAAAAGTACAATTGGTTTAATGCGAAAACTCTTAAAGGTTGACCACCACAACAACAACAAAAACCTAATAAAATATCACAAGTAGGGTCTTAGGAGGGTAGTGTATGTGCAGACCTTACCCTTACCTTGTGAAGGTAGACTTAAAAGGTTGAACACATACAACTTAAATCTTGGATCCATCTCTAGTGTTTGTTGTTGTATTTAGGTATGTATCTTGCATACATGTGCAATTCAATTAAGATTGTATGGTGCATTTGTGAAATGGAAGGCCGTTTCTGATCCGAGCTAAGTTATCTTAGGGTAACTAGCCTGCCTGGATTTGATGCTTTTGGATAGAATATGTTTGTATATGAGGGAGGCAGAGTTTCTATTACCACTAAACCTAATCATGTTGTAATTGAAATTTGTCCCTGCACTGTTTTTCTGAACCCTTGAAACATCTAACATATGCTGTCTTACAGAAAGCATCTGATCAAACTAAAGATAAGTTCATAAGCAGAATCGGTTTATGCCTTAATTTATTTCCCAATACTAATTGCAGTGGCACTATATGTATTTTTTTTAGGTAAGGGAGCGGTTCTGTATGTATATATATTATTTGATACATATTTTATTTTCGCATAAAATTACGCTAGAACATGCATGTTATTTCCCATTTGGCCATAAAATCTGGGAGTATTTTGTCAGATTTTATTTTCAAATATTTGTTTGTTTATACTTTATAGATTTTAACCATTTTTTGGCAGATTTTGAAAACAAAATCTTCAAATCCGAAAAACAACTCTAGATTAATTTTTGAAGTTTTAAATACTCATAAACTTCAAATTCTTTCAAGTAAAATGCGTGTCCAAACACAATTTTAACTTTCAAAAGTTATTTTTCATCTTATCTTCAAATTTTTATTTTTTTTCAAGTTTTAACCAAACCTATGTCCAAACGCTAGCGTCAATTGTGTTTTTTGGTTTATGCTATAAACTAGAAAGGAATGTAACTTATAAAAAAAACAGGAAATTGAAGGAAATGTAAGTTGGTTTATCTTGTGGTACTTTTTTTTCCCCGGGTAGTGTGATACTTCATCATTCTGTGTTTTGTTTCTCAATATTTAACCTAAACAGTTTAATCTCCAAGCTTTTTGGCCATCTACCTTTAATCGATGCAGATGAAAATCACTTTCTTATACTGTATGGCTTCATTTTATCAATACAATCTCGTGTTTACTGATAAAAAAATCACTTTCTTATATATATATATAACACAGGCGAAGTGGGCAATTAGAGTTTTTGGTTTTAGTGTCGAAGGCTGTATTCTTGTTGTGATCAGCTTTTCATGGGATCGGCTATTACTGAAGTGTGAGTTTGTCCGTTTTGTAGCTTTATTTAGAGGATCACTTGTCTGTATTTTGGTGTCCTTGTGGCAATGTAGTATAGTGAGGTTACTAGTTGGGTTTTGTAAATTGTAAACTTAGTTGAATAATCCCTATTGCTTCAGTCAGTTACTTTTGAGCTCCAAAGAGCAATTCTCTCTCCACAGGTCTAAGGCCACATCTCGATTTCACTCCTTATGGTATCTGGTAACTTTACCTTTTCAAAATTTATAGTACATTAGCTCTTCTATCTTGTGCAGCCCAAATATATGTTGGCAGAGTGCTCTACCTGATTCTCATGGAGATAGGAAAGCTTTTCTTTAGTGGTTTTATTTATTGTCCATGACTAGGCTTCTTGTTGATTTTTATTTTAATAAATATTTCAAACTAAAATAACAAGTGAGAAATTGTGGCACAAAAAGGTTTAGACGCGAGGGTTTTGTCTAATGGTTTCTCTTGGCAGAGCTTATGCAATGACTAGATTAATTCTTTTTAAAGTATTTGACTAGAATAATTACTTTGTCATGTACTCTGTTAATTCCTCCAAGTTTCCTAGTTTTGGTATCTATACCGTCATGTCAGTTACCTTTGAAGTTGCTTTTCGGATCTTTTTATTTGAATCTAAGCCTTGTGATAATTGATAGTCCATGTCAAGACATCCTACAGATGTTATTTTGCCTATATTATGATTTAAGTCCGTTACGCCTGTTGTACTTTCATCTAGTTTCCTGATATGTGATTCTAGTTTTCAATTGGTTTCAACTTCCACGTTTGCTTGATGGAAATATTAAATTAAAATACAGGAGACTGTAGTTTCTTTCAATTTTAGTGGTAGGGTATTAGCAATGCTATGCACATGTTCTTGTATCTTATAAAAGGGAATAACTATGTCATTCATGACTTCATGTTTTTTAACTTCCTAACTTCCTATACCATGTTTACAGGCCCTGTTGGAGAGGACATGTTTCACTGGCAAGCTACAATAATGGGCCCTCCAGATAGCCCCTACACCGGGGGTGTATTTTTAGTCACTATCCATTTTCCTCCTGATTATCCATTTAAACCTCCTAAGGTATGAGAGATATCTCAACTTGATACCGTTCTATTCAGTTTTGAATTGTAGCACAGTGTTGAATTTTTGAATGTCTTCTCTGGCTTTGGACAAATATACTCAATGCTTGTAATTGGGTGCATTCTTTTTGGCCATTGGAGCCTGCAAGAGAAGTTTGTGTAACAACAAATTTCGTGCCTAAAAAATAATCAAGACTAGAAATTGCATAACAAATGTAGTATTCCAAATATTACAATCTCTAGAATTTCTTCAATTTGAAGAGAAATTATCATCTTATTCTTTTTTCCAACTGTTAACTCACGGGATTGAAACTTAATCTTAAACTTGAGGTTAGATATTAGATCTTAAAATCATGAGATCTTAAAATCATGCCTTTTCACCTGAGTAGTGAAAAGGATATATTTTTTTGCTTTGATTTGAATCACTGATCAATTAGATTGAAGCAGTGACAAGGTCACATCTGATATTCCAAAACATGTCAATTAGCATGTGGCGCACTTTCGTTAGCCTTTTGATTTGACTTGGCATGCCACGTCATGATCCTATTGACTCCTTATTTGACTTTGCATGTCATGTAATTTGTCACATGGCACAAATTTAGGCCTCTATAATAAGAGAAACATTATGGCTAACAAAGTAGACTCGTCATTTGAAGTCTAAATAAATGGACCAGCCTAAATAATTGAACTTCTTAATTAGATCCATGTATATTGGACCTGAATAAACATCCGATTTATTGGCTCACAATATTTACTTGGACTAATATGTCTTGAATTTATAATATAGTCCAAATTATTTTATGAATTTGAGTCTAATAAAATTTAAATGCCTGCAAATGCCCCATACCTCAAAATTTTGTCGAGGTGTAGACTTGTCGAACATGAAAGATCAGGCTTGAAGTAATTTTTTTTTGTTGATAGTGTTGTCCGGGCCAACTTGCATGTACCTCAACTATTCTAGTGGGTATTTGCTACCTCCCACCAGTAGAGGCATCGAGTAACTCTCTCTACCCAGGATTAGGGAGATAGGAAGAAATTACCTAGTGTTTTTTTGCGTGCATGTGATTTGAACCTGAGACCTCATGATTCTCCTACTACATTGCCATTAAATCACACCCTTGGGTTTTAGGCTTGAAGTAATTGCTTTGTTTATGTATGCCTCCTGCATCCATGAGAGGAATTGGCTGATTATAAAGCAAAATTTTATAGTCTTACTTCTGGATTAAAGCCTTAATTAAGGCCTATTTCATCCTCTTTATATTTGTAGGATGGCAAATATAATTTGACTTTGTTTAGGAGACAAACAACCACCAAAGTACCTCTATATAAATAGGCTTTTGGTCTTGATTTTTCTCATCATTGATTGAAGGCTTTCAAGCAATGTAGCATGTTGATAAGCTCTAATATTCTAACAAGTAAATTTTCTTCTTTTTCTTTTCTATTTTTGCCTATTTTTTATCGCTCAATGCACCTATGGTAGAAAATTTATATCTTAATGTAGGAATGTCCAAATCATAAGCCGTTTATTTTTTTCAGAAACTAGACTTTAAGGGCTACAACATATCCAAAATTCAGAGCTAGACTCATAATTTTAAGAAATCAACCTTGAAATTATGAAATCCAAAATTCAGGGCCTAGCTCAAGTGGCAAAGGGTGGTGGATTTGTATCTTAGGTCACAGGTTCAAGCCCCCACACCATGCAAAGCAAAGCCTGGTATTTAAGTGGAGAAGGGTAGAGGGACGGGCCCATTATCCACCGAGTTTCGAAGGCTGCGGTTGGTCCAAAGGATCGGCCCCAAACGGATTTCTCGGTCATAAAAAAAAAAAAAATTAAGAAATCGACCTTGATATTTACATTGTGCGCGCCTTCACCAAAAAAATTATATCTTGATGTAGGAACATTCAAATCACAAATCATTTTTTTGTTGCTAAAAAGAAGATTTCAAGGGCTACAACATATCTAAAATTCAAAGTCAAATTTCTTCTAGATTAGGCTTGGTAATTTTTTTGAAATCGACTTTAGATTCGATATTCAGTTTGGAACGATGTCACCAGAAAAATTATATCTTGACAGTCGACGTAGGAGCATCAAATCCAAATATGTATCGTTTGCTAGAAAGTAGACTTCAAAGGCAACACGCACACCAAGAATCTTCAAATCACATGAATTTGTTTAGGTGAATTTTCAAACTTGACTACAGTATGTGATTTTTTTTTTTTTACTTTGGACAACAGGCTTAGTGAATCTACCTTGCAAACTTGATAAAGAACTATCTTTCTTCCTCTACTGTTTCATTTGTTTCTTATAATATTTTCTTTGTAGGTAAAAAAGGAAAATTTTTAGTTCAAAGAGATGACCCATGAAGATTTTAGTTTTAGGATCTAAGGGTCGAAAACTATCCCTGCCTTACTATTTCGGCTATATTTTTTTAAAGTCAAACAGGCGTAGTACAAGATGAATTTCACCAATGCTTTAAATTTTTTGCACTTGAGCCTCTTTCTCCATCCACGATTTTACTAGTGATCCGTCTGAAGCAAAGACTTTACACTATATAAGCCGAAGAGTTATTCATGATTTGAGGAAGTCCTCTTAAGGCGTATGGGATAGACAATGTCCCGGTTTCAAGATCATGATTGTTAGCTCTATCTTTCTAAGTCATAAGCATTGTTTCGTGTAACTTGAATATGGTTTACTTTAGAGACTCAACATCCTTTTCCTCTAAGACCCAAGCTTAAATACCTTATAATTTCAGACCATAAGGTTAACAAGGTTAAAACTAGATTGTTAGTTGATACGCTATTATTCGGCTAACATACAACGAGGTGCCCATCTTTGAGGAATCCATCTTTAGTTCCTAGATTGGAATCTTGAATACACCAGCCGCACGTCTTAGACGTGAATTCTTCGTTTCCACAATCATCATGTTAAGAATGTTGCAAGTTTCCCCGGGGCGACAAATCATCAAAGGCTATGCTTATTTGGGTGATGCCTTAACATTCAGTGACGTATTTTATTACATGCTCGACTATTGGGAGTGGGCTGAAGATGTCCTTATTAGGAGTCACCGGTCCTTGAGAGTAACCAAAATTTATGTTGTATATGTTTCACTATTTACTTATGATCGAATACAAACATCATGCAACCTTTATGCTAGACTTGGTGTCCTCGTACAAGTACGTTGCTCACCTCAGCTACAGAGCTATCTATATCATTTGGGTTCTTATGCACGATTAATAGTCTGATAATAGCGGGTTTTTCTGATGGGAAGTTCGTGCCAAATGCTTTAGAACTTGCAGGCGCATATGACGAGGAGAAAAGGTTCTCCCTCCCGCAAGCTTATGAGAAGCTATTGGATGCCTGATAACAACTTCGAGAAGGAAACCATGACAATTCAAACATTCCTGTGAGGAATTGGATAGAGCTTTGGTGCAAGAAAGCTGTAAAGTATGAAAAATTTCCATTGAGAAAAGAAAAGAAGCCTACTCGACTTAATTCAACGCAGAATTCAGTCGAGATCCTGCTATGGGCAGGCTATCAATCATGAATTAGTCCCAAAGTGATATAAATAACTCTTTAACTGAGGGTGAGCATTATATTTGTAAGAGGACACCAAGCTTTACAAAAAGCTTGCATGACATTCGTAGTCCATTATAAGTCAATAATGAAGCATCTACAATATCAAAAACATAAATTTTGTTCGTCTTCAAGGTTGGATAGCTCTTGCTAAGAATGTCTTTATCCCACTTCCAATAGTCAGTAATATAATGAAATTCACCATTGAATTTCAAGGCATCACTCTAATAAGCCTCTCCTTTGATAATTCATGACATTCACAACAAGATGATGAAGGGAGCGACAATTCATGTTTTGGACGTACGACTGTTGTATTCAAGAGTCCAATCTAGCAAACAAGACGAATTCCTCATAGGTGGCCATGTAGCTGCGTATTGTACTGGCTGACTAATGACGCGTCAACTAACAATCTATCTTAACCTTGTTGTCTTTTTTATCTAAAATTTTAAAAGTATAAAGCTTGGAAGAAAGAGGATGTCGTTATTCCGAAGTGAACCATCAAGCTGCATGAAAAAATGCTTATAAAGGTAAAAATAACAATGGTGATATTGGAGCCGAGACATTATCCATCCCATACAGCCTCAAGACCGATTTCTTCATAACATATACTCCCTCTGTTTTAATTTAGATGAGGTAGTTTGGCTCGGTACAAAGTTTAAGGAAAAAAAAGACTTTTGAAATTTGTGGTCTTAAAAGCTTAAGGGGTAAAAACTTTGTAGGGCCATGACATTTCTGTGGTTATAAAAGCTTCACATCAAGGGTAAAATGGGTAAAATGAAGAGTTTAAAGTTGAATTATTTCCAATTTTAGAAATTTTTCATTCTTTTGGAACGGACTAAAAAGGAAAGTGTGTCATCTAAATTGAAACAGAGGGAGTACTAGTCTTCGACTCAAACAATGTAAGTATTTGCCTCGACTAGAGTAGGAGTACAATATTGGATGAAGTAAGAACCTCAAGTGCTAAATTCTTAAAGCGTGGATGAAATTCATCCTCTGCTACGCTTTAAATTTGACTTCAAAAATAAATATATTGAAATCTTGTGCACCTTAAGACCAGTTTCTTCATAGATTACATCTTTGAAATGTTCTTCGATTTCCAATCTTATTTGGTTTTTTTTGGGGGGTGGGGGTGGGGGTGTAATTTTTGCCTGCTTCTTAAAACAACTTCATAGATTGCGTGTTTGAAAAGATCTTCAATTTGCCATAATTGTCGTCCCTTGAACCCTAAGACTAGCTTTTTCATAGGTACAAGAAAAATAATATAGGTAACAAAAGATAACTCAAGTTGATGAATGATATCTGTCAAGTTCGCAAGGAAGGTTCGTGAAGGCTTTATCCAAAGTCAAAACCGTTCCAGATTTTAACGTCAAATTCGAAAATTCTCCCTAGACCAATCCAGTGTGATTTAAGCTAAATTCGTGATGCAGGTGTAACCCTTGGAGTCTTTTTTCTAGCAAACAAAACAATTTGTAATTTGGATGCTCCTACGTCGAGAAATAATTTCAAAATCTAAAGTTGATTTCAGATTTACTTGGCTTGAAGGAATTTGACTTTGAATGTTGTATTTGTAGTCTTCTTTCTAGCAAAAAAAAAAAATTCCAGATTTGTTATTTGGTGGATGTCTCTACATCAAGATATAATATTTTTTCGGTGAAGTGCGCAAATCTAACACTATTAGCAAGTTAGAATTTAAGGCTGATTTCAGAAAATTACCTGGGACGATCCTGAAGGAACGTAACTCTTAATTTTGGATATGTTGTAGCTCTTGAAGTCTAGTTTCTGAACAAACAAACTTTTGATTTGGATATTCGTATACCAAGATATAAATTTTCTGCCACAGGTGCGACAAGCTATAAAAACGTGGCAAAGATAAAAGAGAAAAAAGTTTACCTGTTAGAATATGGAGCTTCTCAAGTTACTACGTTGCTAGAAAGCTTTCAATCGGTGAGGAAAACTAAGACCAAAAGCCTCTTTATATAGAGATACCCTAAACGATTTTTTGTCTCAAACAAAGTCAACTTATATTTGCTCTCCTAAAAGAATTATACTTGCAAGGGCAGTGCGCATAATTTGTGTCATAGATGGATATCTATGGTGGTATTGTATCCTAACACAATTCTAAAAATTAATGGAATGTCTTGAATACTACTTTTAGGAGAGGGCCCAACTAGAGAAATGATCTGTGGAGCTTGGAACATTTGAATGGGAGGATCCCTCTTTAATTAATTACTCAAAAGAATAAAGACTTTTGTTTCTTAGTCTTTTCTTGAAGAAGTTAAAGCTGATTATTAGGTGCTTTCACGTGTGAGCCTTATGTGATGTGTATTGTGCCTTAATTAAGGCTTTGAAGTAAGACCATTATATTGGTTTATAATCAGCTAAACCCTCTCTACAGGCTTATTTTTTTCAACTGTAAGGGTATAAAGGGGCCATTTTTACATGTCAATTTGTTTAAAACATTCCACGGGCTCAAAATGGAGACGTGCAATTTTGCAACGTCAGAAACTTGTGCTCACAAGACACATATCTATCATGTTGGGGTGCCCAATTGATCACTAGTCCCGTGCCAAGTTTAAGGGTCTACCAGTGTCTAATATATTGGCTCATTTGGACTAATATGTTATGAATTTAAAATGTTGTCCACACTATTTTATGAATAGAAATCCAATAAAATTTAAATGCCTACAGTTAGTTTCTGAAGTTGACTGATCGTGTATCAGTAAGGGAGCCTCTAAGCCTCTACTGGATTTACTTATTTTACTATTCTTAATAACATGTCTCTTTAATTGAGATGTCAACTTTTCAAATTGATCAGTAACATGGTTGATGTTAATAGAGCACAATTATATGGGAGCTATGATGTGTTGGTTAGCATTTTTCCTCCTGGGAGCTATGATGCACTAATTAGCATTTTTGCATGCTTCTTTTCTTAGATATTGTTGGTGCCAGATATGGCCATCGGAGAGGAACTCATAATCCGTCCTTATCTATTTTACACTTTATGCTAAATGAATGAATTCGTTTAGAGTCATGTAAAGGAACTCCTGATAAGTATTTCATGTATAGATGTCCTGAGAAACACTAGGATCTTCTGGGTTTAACCTTAAATCTTTTTACCACCTGTTAACCAGTAAAGCAAGCGGCACAAAGTGCGAAGCTTAAGATTTTTTTTTTGTTGGGGGGGGGGGGGGGGTTCTTGACCATTCATATTTGGTACATCTTTTTTGACAAGGTGTGCGTTATTGTAACTCATAAAAGAAAAGAGGTTTAGCAAACTAAAAGAAAAGAAAAGAGGATGTAAACTATTGACATTATTTATCAGCTTGTAAACTGTATGTGACTATTTTCCTAGTAGACATATTGTTTTACATATAATGGTTAAATAAAATCTTTGCAGGTTGCTTTTAGGACAAAAGTTTTCCATCCAAATATTAATAGCAATGGAAGTATATGCTTGGACATATTGAAGGAGCAATGGAGCCCTGCCTTGACTATTTCTAAGGTTCCTTCTTAACTTTCAACCTTGTTTTTTTTTTTAATAATAGGAACTATTTTTTTTTTAAATTTATTAATTGTTTTAATTTATTCTAATAGGAGCTACTTAATACTCAAACATAGGTAAGTCTTGGACTGTCATGGTATCGTGAGTCCTTTTAATCAAATTTATATGCCTTCAGCTAACATATCTGAAGGATAGGAAGTAAAATTATTGACTGATTAGTAAAGGAAATATTTAACTGGAGTTACAAATAAGAGGTGAGTTATTCCTTTGGCTGTTGCCCACTTTTCTTTTTATCTTCTGCGAGTAATGGTGGAAACAGTTCAATACTATATAAATAAAGCCCTTCAGCTGGAAGAATAGGTTCCTTGATGGTACCATTAGTTGTTTCCACGGAATTATGCATTTTCTCACAAAGAGGTTTTTACCATGTTTGACATTCACAAAATATGTCCATGTGCATATGTTTCTTAAGGTGGGAAATGTTTCTGTTTTACCTTCAGGTTTTGCTTTCAATATGTTCACTTTTGACGGATCCAAATCCTGATGACCCCTTGGTGCCTGAGATTGCTCATATGTACAAGACGGACAGGGCAAAATACGAAACAACTGCCCGGAGTTGGACCCAGAAGTATGCCATGGGTTAAACCGTTACCTATGGCACTTGAATTTATGTAAAAAGAAAGAATGCATCTGTCCTCTACTTTTTATACAAGAAGTGTAGAATAGCATTGAACAATGCCTGTGGAGGAATGTTGATGCTTTGAATTTGTTTATATAGATACTAATATTTGAAGAAATCTTGGAAGTGTTTATTTATATGGTTTAGGATTGTAACAATTGGTTTCAACCATCTATTTCATGTAAAACTTTTCACTAAATGTCTCTATAACCTAAGTTCCGCCAATATATTGGTTGATTGGGACTAATTTGTCTTCGAGAAATGTTGAGCGCCTCTGCAATCTTAGCTATATTCTTGAGGTTCGATTTCTTTATCCTGCCATGATTAGTTTAGTATCATAAATTTAGAGTGACACCTATATCATTATGAAATTAAGTCTGATCTCATCTTGGGCTATAAGAAAAAGCACTACGAGAGAATAAAATTGGATTGATTATGCTTTCAAACAAGAGAGAATACCAGTTTTGCTTTATTCTTGAGTATAAGCCAAGCACTATCTAGTTTCAAAATGGAGAATTTTGGAGCTTGACTTAAATTTGAGATTTAGCATTACCATTCGTAAATTTGTCTCTTTGTTTATCAATCAGAGAAGTTGTGACAGCCACCAATATTAGGTCTATACTGAATCCTCCCAGCTCAGAGAAACAACTTTTTATTAAGAATATAGACCTAAAGTCTAACTCATCATAATATCTAGAATCATATTAAAAATAAAATAAAAAAAAACTCATTCCAGAGCATAAACATCATAACATGGGCTTAACATTGTAAATAAAAAAAAGTGAATGAGTTTGGCTCTGATACCATGTTAAGAATAAGTTTAACATTGTAAACAAAAAATATGAATGGGTTTGGCTCTGATACCATATTAAACAAAATAGACTTAAGACCCGTTTGACCATAGATTTTGCCAAAATACATTTGGGTTTCATATGACAAACACATGTTTGGCCATATATTTTCCCTACATTTTGGGCCAAAACATCACCATTACGTTTTTTAAAAATTGCCTCAAACTTTTGTATTTTATAAAAAAGCCTACATTTATTATTTTGTAACAATATTGCTTTGTCTTCTCGGTCATCTAATAGTGTATCATGTAGTTCATTATAAAAATGATAATTTTGTATCAAATTTATTTATGTTTAGGACTATGATTTGCGAAAATATAATGAATGTTATTGATAATGGTAATGTTGGGTATTTGTAATAGTTTTTAGAACTTGTAGGTTAAGTCATGTTTCATGTTTTTCCAAAATAAATTTGGAAATTATGTTTTGAAACTGATGTCCAAACATATTTTCATCTTCAAACCAAACTTCACCCAAATCGGATTTTTCAAAACAAATTTGAAAATCTATGGCCAAACACTAGCTTAGACTTAAGTGCTTAACTCAATCGTAGAATTTGATTGTTACCGTCTGGTCTGATGGGACATACCTGTGTGGGGTAAATGAAAATTCAAAGAAAAAAAAAGAAAAGATAGAAAGAGATAAGAGTCAAGAAAAGTAGGCCGCCACAATATGAAAGAAAGAATTTGGCGCACAGTTTGTGGTGCCGTTCTGCCGCATATTTACTGTTACGCAACGCTTTCCTGATGTTCTTTGGAAGGGCAACGTAAGGCTAAGCAACCGATGTCAGTGTAGTTGTTGTCCGCCAATGAGGTCCCCTCCGCACGCTAGACTAGATTGTCAGTGCCGTGCGGGAAAACCAATGTCACGAGCAATTGCGGAAGCTGAGAGAGAATTGGGTTTTGAATGCTGATGATGATTTTATTGATGACTGAAATGCTGATTACAAAGATGCGGTGTCGAGGGGGAGAGACACCAGAAAAATGCTTGCTTGAAAATGTTTGATTGTTTGGTCCCCCTTAATAATAATTAAAAAAAATAAACTAACATTACATGACTAGTCCTAATAAAGCTGTTGAAGCACACTGAAATGGAAATGATGTAAACTAGTCTATAATTACAATGAAAAGGACTTAGTTTATTACAAGGTAGAACTAAGTCCGATGGCAGCAACTTTGTCTTGCGAGTCAGGGTCTGCGCGCGCGTTGCTGTGGGCGCACGCGACATTTGCTATGTTGGCCTGAGGCTGGGCGCTAGTGCTTGGCATTAGGGTCTGTGCGCGAGGCGCTACTGGAATGGGCCTGCAGCTGGGCGCTGGCGAGGCATCAGGATCTGCGCGCGCGGCATTGTCAGGGCGCGTGACGCTGTTGTCATTGGCCAGCCCTTGAGCGCTGGCGAGAGGCATCGGTGGGGCGATAGAGGCGCATGCGCGCTTGTCACTTGGCGCAGCCAAGACCACGGGGCCGACCATGGCGCTAGGCATTGTGAGGCTTGCTAGGCTGCCATGGGGCGCGACCAAGGGGTCATGGGGCGTGTCTGGAAAGCAGCCCATGACATTCTCCCCCACCTGAGTTGGCGCCGTCCTCGGAGCCTTATGATGATGATGATGATGATGGTTGTTGGATGGGAGGTGTGAGCCCCTCTGTTCTGTGAGATTGTTGTTGTAGCGACGCAATGATTTCATACGGCTGACATGGAAGACTGGATGGATCTTCCACCAGGATGGAGTTTTCACCTGGTATGTGGACTTCCCAATGCGTTTTTCAATGGGCAGGGGCCCGATGTATTTTTGTTGCAGCCGAGGGTCATGGGTCCTTTCTGCAAACAAGTACCGCTTTGGGATGCATAGCATTACTTTGTCCCCTGGTTGATGTTGGGCAAAGCAAAGATTTTGTTCGGTGAACCTTTTTGCCCGCTCTTGGGCCCTGATGAGATAGCTCCGCACTATCTCCATGTTGCGCTCCCATTCGCTCGAGAAGTTGGCAGCTCGAGGAGATTTCGGCATGGTTGATGCATTCACCGTTTGCGGGAGAAGCGGTTGCTGTCCGGTAACAATTTCAAAAGGGCTCTTGTTTGTATGATGGCTCTTTTGAGAATTGAAACACAGTTGAGCAGCATCCAGGAGCTTCACCCAATGCTTCTGTGATCCGGTTGCGAAGTTGCGGAGATATTCCTCCAGCATGTCATCGAACCGGTCTGTCTGGCCATCCGATGGTGGATGGATGTCTGTGTTGTGACTCAATGTTGACCCAAAGCACCTGAAGAGATGGGTCCAAAAGTTGCTAGTGAAGCGTGAGTCGCGCCTACTAACAATGTCTTTGGGCAGGCCCCAATGTTTGACAATGTGCGAGAAGAACAGTCGAGTTGTATCTTCTGCGAAGATGTTCTGCGGGGCTGCTATGAAGGTTGCATAGTTTGAAAATTGATCTATGACAACCATGATGGATGCAAGATTACCGACTTGGGGCAATCCCGTGATGAATCTAAGGAAAACACTTTCCCATGGTCTCTGTGGGACATCTAATGGCTGCGAGGGTCCCGGCTGTGATGAGTGATCCGACTTGTCCTTGTGGCATGGCTGACAAGTCTTCACACGATGATGAGCGTCACCAGTCTTTTGAGGCCGATGACATGATGACTGATTGTTGCTGCGAAGGGTAGCCTGAACCTGAGGTTCATGTCTGTTGACTACCTTCTCCAACTGCATGGCCGAGATGTTTTCAGCGGCCATCTTTATGGGAAAGCATGGTATGGTGCAGGGCTTGGCCCCGTTTTCTCCCATCATCAGGAGCATGTTGGCATATGGTACCGGTATGGTGTTGGTTTGCCTCATGAACTCCAAACCCACTATGATGTCGAAGTCATCTATGATTGCGATGCGCAGGTCGATGCTTCCTTTGTATGGGCCAAGTTTCACTGGGACATTTGTAGCTGTTCCACCCAATGTCTGGGGTGGTGAGTTGATAGCCTTGACATGGCCTTTGCTCTTTTGCACAACAAGACCTAGGCGCTCTACTTGCGTTGATGACAAGTAGTTGTGGGTGGCACCCGTGTCTATCAATGCGTGAAGGGGCTTGCCGTTCACTTTCAATTCGACGAACATTAGGGTCCTCGCTTGTTTAGGAGGCCTCTCGTCCATCTTTTCCTTCCCTTTCTTGGTGATTGGGACTGATGTTTTCTTAGGAGGACATGCACTGGTCCCCGCTAAGGCATGCGGGATAGAGCCAACAATTGCATTGAAGGCGCCTACCTGGTCGTCTTCTGATGTGTCTGATGCGTCTGACTCATCCTCGACAGTCTGATGAGCATTGACCTTTATGTTTGGGCATTCATTGTTCCAATGTGCCCCGCCGCAATGACGGCATTCTGAGGGAGGCTTTCTCCCCTGATTGTTGTTGATGGATGCAGCACTGTTGCTGTTGGAGGGAGGAGTCTTAGTTTTGGATGCACTCCGATCTCCCCCACTTTTGCTTGGGCCACCATTGCTGGGATGGTGCCCGTTGAATCCCCCTCGGACAGACGGCTGGGGCCTGTCGTTCTGAGTTCCCAAATGATAATCGCCAAGGCATTCTGCAGCTTGAATGGCCTTGGGCAGGGTGTCTACCCGTTGTCGCTGTAGTTCCATACGGGCATGAGGTTTCAAACCTTCTATGAATGCGAAGAGTTTGTCTTTGTCCCCCATGTCGCGTATGTTTAGCATGAGTGCGGAGAATTCGCGCACGTACTCCCTCACTGATCTGGTGTGGCGGAGGTCCCGTAGCTTTCTCCTTGCATTGTATTCCACATTTTCGGGAAAGAACTGCAGGCGTATGGCTACCTTCAATTCGTCCCATGTCTGAAGAGTATCTTCACCGGCCTTGATGGCTTCGTGTTTGACCCGCCACCAAAGTTTGGCATCGCCCTGAAGATACATGGCAGCAGTCGCTACCTTTTTGGATTCCTCCAAATGGCCCACGGCATCGAAGTATTGTTCGATGTCGAAGATGAAGTTTTCCACTTCTTTAGCATCCCGGGATCCGTCGTATGGCTTTGGCTCCAGTATCTTAAGCTTTTGTGGAATGGGGGTGAGGTTTGCTGCACCCCTGATGTGGTTGTCGCCTCCTCGAAGTAGGCTCTGTAGGGCAGCATTGACAACATAGAGCTTGCCTGTCAAGTCGTCTATGGTTTGCTGCATGGCAGTTAGTCTGTCTGCCTCTTGTTGCTGATGGGCTAAATCGTCGGCACACTCCTATTGGAGGTCCTCAAATTTGCGATGAATATTGGCAGTTTCGATGGCTGCCGTTTGTCAGTCATCGTCAGAGTCACGACTGATGTTTGCAATGTCATTTTCTACCTGCCGCATTCGGCGGTCCATGTCATCCAACCTTTTCACTAGGTTGTTGTTTTGATCAGGCACCGTATCCACGATGGGTCGTAATCGGTCAACCGTCTCTTCTAGGGATGCTAGACGCTCCCCATGATTCACCATGGTCAGAAATGGTGATGATGGCAAATGTGTTCCCTCGTCCGATGTCGAGCCTAGGCTCTGATACCAACTGTTACGCAACGCCTTCCTGATGTTCTTTGGAAGGGCAACGTAAGACTAAACAACTGATGTCAGTGCGGTTGCTGTCCGCCAATAAGGTCCCCTCCGCACGCTAGACTAGATTGTCACTGCCGTGCGGGAAAACCAATGTCACGAGCAATTGCGGAAGCTGAGAGAGAATTGGGTTTTGAATGATGATGATGATTTTATTGATGATTGAAATACTGATTACAAAGATGCGGTGTCGAGGGGGAGAGACACCAGAAAAATGCTTGCTTGAAAATGTTTGATTGTTTGGTCCCCCTTAATAATGCTTAAAAAAAATAAACCAACATTACATGACTAGTCCTAATAAAGTTGTAGAAGCACACTGAAATGGAAATGATATAAACTAGCCTATAATTACAATGAAAAGGACTTAGTTTATTACAAGGTAGAACTAAGTTCGATGGCAGCAACTTTGTCTTGCGGGTCAGGGTCTGCGCGCGCGTTGCTATGGGCGCGCGCGACATTTGCTGTGTTGGCCTGAGGCTGGGCGCTAGTGCTTGGCATTAGGGTCTGTGCGCGAGACGCTGCTGGAATGGGCCTGCAGCTGGGCGCTGGCGAGGCATCAGGATATGCGCGCGCGACATTATCAGGGCGCGCGACGCTGTTGTCATTGGCCAGCCCTTGGGCGCTGGCGAGAGGCATCGGTGGGGCGACAGAGGCGCATACGTGCTTGTCACTTGGCGCAGCCAAGACCACGGGGCCGACCATGGCGCTAGGCATTGTGAGGCTTGCTAGGCCGCCATGGGGCGCAACCAAGGGGTCATGGGGCGTGTCTGGAAAGCAGCCCATGACATTACATTCGTTAAAATTTTTTCAGCAGACATTCTGTCTATAAATAGGAATCCCATTCTTCATTTGTAAATTATCCCTCAACTTTTTTTTCTCTTCAATCAGTAAAGTTATTCTCTATAAGGTCGTGGAGTGGGCAAAAATTACCGAACCACGTAAATATTATCTTGTGCAATTTATTGCTTCTCTTTAAATATATTTTTTTCCTTTTATTAGTATGATACGCTTCCCAACAACTGGTATCAGAACACAGATATTGTAATTCTGATAGAAAAGTACGGTATTGATGCAAGTACTATTCACAAGAATAATGCGACATTATTGATCATCAATACTAACACTATTCACAATAGTGAAATACTATAAATTAATGGCGAAATACATAAACGCCCCCTTCAAGTTGTCCTCATCGACCAGCTGAACACCTCAAGTGAGCCTATTTTCAATTAGACCCTTTATTTATTCACAAAAGAAAATCAACTAAACACCCGACCATGTCAGCCCCCATTGCGTGAAATCCACACTCTGGGACACGAGTTGACAACCTAAAATTAGGTTTTTTCTTTCTTTTTTACTAAAATAATGTGCACCACACTTAATTTTCACACCCCCTTCTCCTCCAATTCTCTCCTCTACTATTCAACACCCTCTTCTAACCCTAAATCATCTTTGCCTCCATTACAAAAGAACAAAATTACCAAATATATCATCACATCAAATTCAACAAATTTTTCAGAACCACCATCCAAACTCCACCATCCAAACTCCGTCCAAACTCCGTCCAAACTCCATTACAAAAGAACAAATTCAACCAATTATGTAAACCACCGTCCGAACTCCAACCAAATTAGAACCTAAACAGAACCAAGTTAAATACACCAAAAATTTATTGTTATAGGAAGATCAACAACCCAATTGGAGAATTGAAAGAAAACTATTTTGATAACTAGGATCTCATCAACAACCGATTCTTCTTCACTATTTATATATCCCGGATTTTGATAAATGGGTCATTCGAATTTCCACAACTTTTATAAATATAGAAGATGCGTTTGAAGGGGAATGGTCGGAAGGGGTTCTTTGACATCGGAAGATGAAGTTGGAGGGGGGGGGGGAGGAGGAGAAAGGGACGCCGGAGAAGGGTTTTTTCATTTTAAATTTATTTTGTTTTTTTGGTTAATTTGTGTTAAGTTTTAATTATAAATTACATGTGTCGTTCATTGATTGGCTCATTTGGCAAGTGTAACTCACGCATCTGGTATGCTGTACCGGGGTGTCTATTTGATTTACTTAACAGACACTTGAAGTGTCTACTTGATAAATAGGTCTGTTGAGGTGTTCAAATGACCATTGTGGAAAACTTGGAGGGGCCATTTATGTATTTCGCCTAAATTTATAGTGATAGTATTGTTCACCAATAGTGATTGTTGTCTACCTTATACGATCAGGATGTTTTTCTATACAAAGTAATATTTGTGGTTACTATTTACAGGCACTATCATATAATTTTTTTTGTGAAAAATGGCATCGGAAGGAGGGAAGGTTAAGATTGACAAATTCAACGGTACAGATTTGGATTCTGGAAAATTCAAATAGAGAATTATTTGTATTAGAAAAAATTACGGTTACCTCTAACGGGGAAAAACCAGAGAATACGACCAAATCAGATTGGGATCTATTAGATCGCCAAGCTCTTGTTGTAATTCGTTTGACGCTACATGAAATATAGCATTCAATATCATTAACGAGAAAACTACTACAGGCCTAATGAAGGCATTATCAAATATGTACGAAAAGCCGTCTGCTTCAAATAAGATCTATTTGATGCGTCGATTGTTCAACTTGAGGATGATAGAAGGTGGATCTGTTATGGAACATATCAATGAGTTTGATGTAATATTAACTCAGTTGACTTCTGTCAATATAACATTTGATGACGAAGTCAAGGCGTTGATTCTACTACCATCTCTACCGGAGAATTGGTCTGCAACAGTAACTGCAGTTAGCAGTTCATCGGGAAGTACCAAACTCAAAATGGATGATATCAAATACTTGATTCTTAGAGAAGATATTCGCAGAGAGAATCAAGTACACAATTCCAGTCTAATAAAGATTTATTGTCGTGTTATTACTTTTTGGTGGTCTTCTTTCTTGTTCGTCTCTTCTTTGTTTATCTCATGCAACTACAGAACTTGTGACGGCCACCAATACTAAGTCTAAATTGAATATGCTCCTAGCTCAGAGAAAGAACTTTTTGTTAAGAATATAGACCTAAAGTCTAACTTATCATAATATCTAAGAACACATTTTTTTAAAAAACACATCATTGCTTCAACCACTGTGGGACACTTAACATGCTCTGTACTTCCATAGATGAATATCTAGAGCATAAAAATCATATCATTGCCTTAACAATTATAAACAAAAAATGTGGATGAGTTTGATTCTGATACCATATTAAGAATGAGCTTAACATTGTAAACAAAAAATATGGATGAGTTTGGCTCTGATACGATGTTAAGAAAATAGATTTAGGCTTTACTCAATCATAGAATTTGATGGTTGTCGCACCTCCTTCTTTACCGTGCCTGCGGGGCGCGTGGGGAGTTTTCTCCAATTGAAGGACAGTCGAAACGGGATTTATTTAATTATTTCAGAGTCGCCACCTGGGAATTTTAAGGCGTCCCAAGTCACCGGTTTTAATCCCTGAATCGAGGAGAATATGACTCTGTTTATTATTCTGCGAACCAGAAATCCTGAGTAAGGAATTCTGTTAATCCGGAAGAAGGTGTTAGGCATTTCCGAATTCCGTGGTTCTAGCACGGTCGCTCAACTGTTTTTATTATTGGCTTAATTATCTTGATTTTTACTAAATACGTTTTTATTGCATGATTTTACTACCGCTTTTACTTATTGTTTACAATTATATAAACGAATTACGCGTACGTATATTCTTATTATATACCTTCCATAATTACGGGGATCATGTCACGCATACGTGTACACAATATAATTGACCATATTATATCCTTTATTACAAATTCATATGTTCGTGATTTAAAATAGAATTAAGGATGTCACCACCCTTATATTTAAACAGTGAACTGCGCATCCCGGGTTATATGAAATCATTTTACATCCTCGAAGAAATCTCTTTTATTAAAATGTTCACTCGAAGTTGCGCAAACGCATAATTCGAATTGCTTTTAGCAATATAATCAGGTTACGCGAACGTATCCCTAATTACGCCAAATATTCTTAATGGTATTATGGGTTTCCCACGAATTTTTTATTATACCTACCCATTTTATATGAAACTTGAGAAATTCACATTTAAGGGATGCCTTTAAATTTTTTAACAGAATTCACAACTTATTAAATGTTGCCCGTCGGTTATAATTTCCAAGTATAAATTATATTTATCCAAACTATTCAAATTCAAAGAAAAGAATAAAAATATGATTAATACTATTTTTAGCAAATACAACATATATATATGCCAAAGAATGAATTGTATATGAAACTAACAAAAATGATTTATGAAGGGAAGAAGTATTTTTGAACAATTTTTATTTATTTTTATTTAGTGCAAATTCAATTTCTAATTACCATTGATATAAAATGTTGCAATTCGTGCTTATACATCTCATCTCATTCTCATATACTTATTTTTAATCTAATAGGCGAAATTATTTTAATTAATTTGTTTACGATGGTAGATAGGCATCAAGTTGATAAGAAAGGGAATTATTATACAAATCGATTCAATAATATTGCCTTACATGCAACCTAACTGTATGTTGTAAACATCGTAACAAACTATATCATATCACCTTTCGCCAATGGTTATACACACATCTATTATCTTATATAAAAAATACCATCAATACCATCTTAACCTTATCTAACAACAGGAGTTAGTAATGTAGTTTTCTTGATATTTCTACATTACTCTTTACTTAGCTAAC
Organism: Nicotiana sylvestris; assembly: GCF_000393655.2. Lineage (NCBI taxonomy): Eukaryota > Viridiplantae > Streptophyta > Magnoliopsida > Solanales > Solanaceae > Nicotiana > Nicotiana sylvestris. The sequence continues at coordinate 34,352,188 of NC_091064.1, forward strand.
AACACCATAAAATTTAAATAATGGCCAACTTTACGCCATGTTTCCTACCTTGACAACTTAATTATACCTTCCCTTAATGAAAATTTCGAAATTAACCTTATTACAACACTTATACAAACTTCAAGAAAGGACATTTAACTTACAACCATTACGTCGAAATATACTACTTATTTAATCATGAAACAAAGCTGAATTTTTAACTAAAGAGCTCAAATGAATAGAAGCTAGTATTACAATTCAAACTTTATTTATTGTCATGTTGAAACCCTTCACAACATAGGTTTTAAAAGATATGTACCTGGCAATGAAGGAAGAAGGAGTTAAGATTTCAGCAGTAGCAGTGGTAACAAATTCAGCAGAATAGCAGTATACAACAAGTTTGAACAAGACCCGTTAACCCAGATGAACAGTGACAGAAACTTGAGAGAAAGATTTCAGGTTCAAACTGAACAATATCCACAAAACAAACAACGGACAAATTCTAGAAGAATAACATTTTTTCAGATTCCAGTTTCTTCTTCTTTCGGATTCCTATTTCTTATTTTTCTGTTTCTGTCTTCTTCTCTTCTTCTATCCAGATTTCTCCCTATGTGTTTGTATTTCTGTGTATATATCTAATGCTTTAAAATCAGTCTCTCTTAAAAAAAAAACTCTCTGAAAAACTGCCTTTCAAATCAGATTTTTTCTCTCCAAATTCCTCTTAAAATCTTCTTTTTTCAAATTTCCAGTCCCTGTACTTATACAGGTCTGTCCTATTTCTTTTTAGTGCTTCTTGGAACCCCTTCTTCTTTTAAAATCAGAAAGTTCCATTAAAAACTGCTTTTGAATACTTTAAATGATCTTATCCTGATTTTAAGCAGCCCCATTACCATTTGTTTCCCATTATCACTTTAAATAATAGCCATTAACTTCCACTTTCAGCACACTACTATTAACATATTATCCTCATTGTTTTAACTGTTTAATTCCCGGAAATGTCCCAGATTTCCTACTGTAATTACTGTCCCAGATTTTAACAAGTTATCTGAATTTAAACTTGTCTAGCAGCTAACAACCAATTCCTAATGATTAACCTCCTAATACAATTGTATTTACCCAACCTTTGTAAACTTGAATTCAGAACTAACATCATAACAACATTACACTGAAATTATTATAACAATTCAAACTGAACTTCAACATTGAACCAAGATCAAACAAACAGGAGCATTGTCAATATACTGACAATGCCCTGAAACTTAATGCTCAGAAATCAACATATACACAACATTCATTTGAATTTACTGATTTATTAAACAAGAACCACCTGATTAACAATAACTAATTAACTGATTATACAAAATAATTCATCCAAAACAGGTTGTTTCAGTCAACATTTTCAGAAGCAGGATTTATAATACAACTAATCGACGAACTTAATCGAGTCGATTACATACATTGTAAACAAACATAACCAATAGAAACAATTCATTTTTTTGATCAGACATACGGGTATGAGACAAAAATGACAGAATTAATCAAACAAAAATATGAAAAATTAACAGGTTATTAAAACAAACAAAATACATGTAGAATACACAAAAGAAATAGAAAAATGCCTCTGAACCTTCAAATTTATTCAGACTAGAACTCCACTTGGATTCGGATTTTGTTTGAAATCAAATAGACCTTAGTCGAAGTATTTTCAACTGAAAATACTTTGACTAAGGTCGATTAAACCTCAATCTTCTATTTAATTTGGGCAGAATCCAAAAATTGGTGTTTCTAGGGTTCTTGAAGGTTCGATTTGGGACTTAACCATTTCTGGTCAGATTCGAGGGGAACCAAATACGACACAAGGGTAAGGGAAGCCTAGGGGTCATTTGGTGTCACTTTGGAACGAAACTGGGTGAGTTCCTGTTTGGCTCGAATCTTCAAATGAAGATTCGAGAAGCTCTGAAGTGATTCGAGCCAAACAAACACCGGATCCATAACGAGGCATGCTAGGGGGTACTATGGTGTTAACTAGGGGCTGTTTGGTTTAGATCTGAGCTTGGCTCGAATCTTCAAATGAAGATTCGAGAACCTTCAGGGAGATTCGAGCCAAGCGGATAACATATTCGGATATAGGGTGTTCAGGGGGTTCTGGGGTGTTAAGGTGGTGACCGGCGGCGTTGATGCCGCCGGGTTTCAGGCGATGGGATGCTAGGGCGGCTAGGGTTAGGGGTGGGTTTGAGGACGATGATGAACAGGGAAGGAGGGGGGTGTTTGGCTAGGGGCCGGGGTAAGGATTTGGGGTTTATATAGGGGGAAGGTGGATTAATCTTGACCGTTGGATCAAAGAAAATAGATGGCCAGGATTAATTCATTTAGCCAAACGATGTCGTTTGGTTTACTGCTGGGGTCGGGTTGAATCGGGGCATTGGGTCGGGTAAGGGCTATGGGTTAAGGTGATGAGATCTCAGTCGTTGGTTGGATTTGATCCAACGGTCCTTGATAAACTACGACCAAACGCTGTCGTTTTGACTCGTTTGAATTGGACCGGACCTGGGCTGTTTTGGATTGGGCTGTGGGGGGGGGGGTATCTTGACTTGGTCCTGGATTTTAATCCAGGTCCGAGTTTCATTTTACAACTTATATATTTTTTCTAAATTTATTCTTAATTATAAAAAATCCTAATAAAATTTATAAAACAATTTTTAACCTTACACAAAATATTAATTACTTTATAACAACTATTTAACACATAGTCAAAACATTAATCACACAGTGACATATTTAAAAATAGAACGAATGCATATTTTTGTGATTTTATTTAAATTATCTTTTAAAATGCATAATTAAATCCTATATGCATGCAACATGTATTTTATTTTATTTTTCATTTTATTATGACAACGTAAACATTTACGTACATAAGACAAATATTTAACAAACAACACGCAAATTCAAAAATTGCACAGTAAAAGAAATTTATTATTTTTGATTTATTTTGGAGTAGTTTTCGTAAGGCAAAAATCACGTGCTCACAGCTGCCCCTCTTTGCGCGGAAACTCGAAGAGTTTTCGTGCAAAGATAAAGTGAGCGGATACGAGCGATTTTTGCCCGTTCAAATACTCCGTGGGAAGCATTTTTTGAAAGATTTGACCGAACCTCTGCTTCAAAGGTTTCCTACATATCCTTGGCTATAAAGGAATCAGGTCAATGTAGTTCGGGAAGTTTTGGGTAGCTGGGACTACCGTGGGACTGTGATGTTACTGCTGCTTCGTGCTGTTTTTACTGCTTGCTGACCTCCTTATTACACCTTACTTCAAAGGTAATACAAAAAGCTAAACTAGACTATGGTACATGAATTATAAAATCTTATCTAGATCATGCCCTTGCGTTTCTTGTTGTCTTGATATCTTGGTGACTCTTGGGCATTTGGCTTATTCCGTATTCCTTTTCATTGTGTCCCGTATTTTCTTCATCTGTTTGGGACTCTTGTCGTTTCCTGCTGGGGACTTTGTTGGATCACTCTGCTTTATTGATTCTAAGTGTGCTCCTTTCTTATATGAGCGGGCTTTTGACTTCAATACTTCAATTGTATTCCCTTGTTCTTCAGGTGGGTGTCTGACTGCGGATTCATCCTCATTCTCCAGGTGGACGCCTGATTTCTTCTTAAATTATTCATCCTCATTCTCCAGGTGGACGCCTGACTTCTTCAATTCTCATCCTCATTCTCCAGGTGGACGCCTGATTTCTTCAATTCTCATCCTCATTCTCCAGGTGGACGCCTGACTTCTTCAATTCTCATCCTCATTCTCCAGGTGGACGCCTGATTTCTTCAATTCTCATCCTCATTCTCCAGGTGGACGCCTGATTTCTTCAATTCTCATCCTCATTCTCCAGGTGGACGCTTGATTTCTTCAATTCTCATCCTCATTCTCCAGGTGGACGCCTGATTTCTTCAATTCTTCATCCTCGTTCTCCAGTTGGACGCCTGACATCTTCAATTCTTATCCTCATTCTCCAGGTGGACGCCTGATTTCTTCAATTTTCATCCTCATTCTCCAGGTGGACGCCTGATTTCTTTAATTCTCATCCTCATTCTCCAGGTGGACGCCTGATTTCTTCAATTCTCATCCTCATTCTCCAGGTGGACGCCTGATTTCTTCAATTCTCATCCTCATTCTCTAGGTGGACGCCTGATTTCTTCAATTCTCATCCTCATTCTCCAGGTGGACGCCTGATTTCTTCAATTCTCATCCTCATTCTCCAGGTGGACGCCTGATTTCTTCAATTCTTCATCCTCGTTCTCCAGGTGGACGCCTGACTTCTTCAATTCTTATCCTCATTCTCCAGGTGGACACCTGATATCTTCAATTCTCATCCTCATTCTCCAGGTGGACGCCTTGATTTCTTTAATTCTCATCCTCATTCTCCAGGTGGACGCCTGATTTCTTCAATTCTTATCCTCATTCTCCAGGTGGACGCCTGACTTCTTTAATTTTTCATCCTCGTTCTCCAGGTGGACGCCTGACTTCTTCAATTCTTATCCTCATTCTCCAGGTGGACGCCTGATTTCTTTAATTTTTATCCTCATTCTCCAGGTGGACGCCTGACTTCTTTAATTCTTCATCCTCGTTCTCCAGGTGGACGCCTGACTTCTTCAATTCTTATCCTCATTATCCAGGTGGACGCCTGATTTCTTCTTTATATCTTCATCCTCGTTCTCCAGGTGGACGCCTGATTTCTTTAATTCTCATCCTCATTCTCTAGGTGGACGCCTGACTTCTTTAATTCTTCATCCTCGTTCTCCAAGTGGACGCCTGACTTCTTTAATTCTCATCCTTATTCTCCAGGTGGACGCTTGACTCCTTCTTTAATTCTTTATCCTCGTTCTCCAGGTGGACGCCTGATTTCTTCTTCTCATCCTCATTCTCCAGGTGGACGCCTGATTTCTTTAATTCTCATCCTCATTCTCCAGGTGGACGCCTGACTTCTTTAATTCTCATCCTCATTCTCCAGGTGGACGCCTGACTTCTTTAATTCTCATCCTCATTCTCCAGGTGGACGCCTGATTTCTTCAATTCTTTGTCCTCATTCTCCAGGTGGACGCCTGATTTCTTCTTTAATTCTTTTCATCCTCATTCTCCAGGTGGACGCCTGATTTCTTCTTAACTTCTTCATCCTTATTCTCCAGGTGGATGCCTGATTTCTTCAATTCTTATCCTCATTCTCCAGGTGGACGCCTGATTTCTTTAATTCTTTTATCCTCTACCAAGTGTTTCCTGACACAGATGTTGTTTTTGCCCCTGTTTTAAATTAAAGAAAACTTCGTTAGTTTAAAGCAGGGTGGTTAACTGGGGTATTCTTGCCAATGGTGGGGCTTCTTCTTCGTCTTGTTTTATTGCCTTGGAATGGTTGAAAAAGACTGTTTTGTCTTTGTAATTGATCCTTGACTATAGGATTCCCCTCTGTATGTTTTCCTTCAAACCCTTTTAACTGTAATCATATGTCCCTCCTGACATTGCTGATCCACTTTTGATTTCACTTTTCTTCCTCCCATATCTTATTATTTTTATCTCCCGCCTTTCATGGCCGTTTTTTGCATCATGTAATCTTGAATCTTGGTAGTATACCTTGACATTCCTTCTTATTTGTTTGGAATAAAACTTATCTCAAAGCTTTAGAAAAGTAAGATTATTAGTGACGAAACACGCTGATTTCGACAATTATAGAATGAAAAGAAAAATCCAAGTTTGGATGACTGTTGGAGAAAGAATAAAAACTTATCTGATTGGAGTTACTGGCGCCAATGATCAGGGTATGCATTTCGGATTAATCAACCCAGTCTTTTAATCAATCTCCTTTCAATTGTCTCATTTTTGTTTTCCCCAAAATTTCCGTAATCCAACTTCATTTTTCATTTTACAGACCTGTTGGACTTGCAATATCTCAAAGAGTTTTCACCGATAAACCTTCCTCATTTGTTCATTTCTTACCTTCTTTTTCGCCTTACGGTGCCTACGAAGGTTTTCACCAATAAGACTCTCTCATTTTACTTTCTCTCAACTTTCATCGCCTTATGGTGCCCGTGTGGGTTTTCACCTATAAGACTCTCTCAGTTTTACTTTCTTTTCTTGTTTGTACCAGAGTGTTATGAACCATCTTCATTTGTTTGTCTCAGCATTTTTCTAAGATTGATCGAAAGGTCTTTTTGGTATGTGGTTAGAAATGGAAAAGGTATTAAAAGCTAAATAGCTTTGGTATGGGTTTAAAATTACAACTCTTGGAATCTTTTTCTTATTTCCAATACAATTCTTTGCCCCAGTTTCTTGATTTGGGGTCTCTTGATGTTTCTTTTTGTGCACATTATGCATATTGTGCACCCTATGACCGAGCCGTGAGGCGCCTACGTATCCTTCTTTGAGGAATCAGGTCAAACGTAGTTCACTAAATAATAGTGATTTTTTTTTATTAATATTATTTCATATTTGATTTTCATTGATTCCAAGAGAGGGTAGGAAAGAAACAATATGGCTCAAAAGGGAAAGCAAAGGGTATAGTGTTTGGATAGCAGAATAAATTGCCTTTGTCATTCCAATCTTCGAAATAATGCTAAATACAAACATTCAAAGAATTATGCATAATATCTCTTTACCGCGTCAGAATTGATCGCCATGTCTATGCATTTGCCTTCAATATTTGTTAAGCATAGTGCACCATTCGATAATACTCTGGTCACAATGAATGGTCCTTGCCAATTCGGGGAAAATTTGCCTTTTGCCTCAACCTGATGTGGAAGAATACGTTTCAGCACATGTTGACCCACTTCGAACTTCCGTGGACGCACTTTTTTGTTGTATGCTCTTGCTATTCTTCTTTGATATAATTGACCATGACATACTGCGGCCAATCGTTTTTCATCAATCAAGTTTAACTGTTCCAGACGGGTTTTGACCCACTCATCATCATCAATCTTTGCTTCGGCGATGATCCGAAGGGAAGGAATCTCAACTTCTGCAGGAATTACTGCTTCAGTGCCATATACCAACAAATAAGGAGTTGCTCCTACTGAAGTGCGAACAGTAGTGCGGTATCCCAATAATGCAAATGGTAATTTTTCATGCCATTGTTTTGAACCTTCTACCATTTTCCGAAGTATCTTCTTTATGTTTTTGTTGGCTGCCTCGACTGCTCCATTCGCCTTGGGCCGATATGGGGTAGAGTTGCGATGTGTAATCTTAAACTGTTGACATACTTCCTTCATTAAGTTGCTGTTAAGATTAGCACCGTTATCTGTGATGATCACCTTTGGGATTCCGAATCGACATATGATATTTGAGTGGACAAAATCGACCACAGCTTTCTTGGTCACCGATTTGAATGTCTTGGCCTCAACCCATTTGGTAAAATAATCAATGGCTACCAGAATGAACCTGTGCCCATTGGATGCTGCCGGCTCAATTGGTCCAATCACATCCATGCCCCAAGCAACGAAGGGCCATGGTGCCGACATTGTGTGCAACTCGGATGGTGGAGAATGAATCAAATCTCCGTGTATCTGGCATTGATGACACTTGCGCACAAAACTGATACAATCTCGCTCCATGGTAAGCCAATAGTAACCAGCTTGGAGGATTTTCTTTGCCAACACATATCCACTCATGTGGGGTCCGCAAACTCCAGAATGTACTTCAGACATGACAGCTGTAGCTTGTCTGGCATCTATGCATCTTAATAATCCAAGATCTGGTGTTCTTTTATACAAAACTCCTCCGCTTAAGAAGAATCCATTTGCCAATCGCCTAATGGTCCTCTTTTGATCTCCTGTGGCTTGTGCGGGATATATCCCCATCCTGATATACTCCTTGATGTCGTGGAACCATGGTTCACCATCAAATTCTTCTTCAACCATATTGCAATAAGCGTGCTGATCGTGGACTCGAATATGTAGTGGATCCACATAAGCTTTGTCTGGATGGTGCAACATTGATGCCAAAGTAGCCAATGCATCGGCAACCTCATTATGAATCCTTGGAATATGCCGGAATTCCACTGATTGAAACCGCTGACAAAGATCATGTAGACATTGTCGGTATGGTATGAGCTTTAAGTCTCGGGTTTCCCATTCTCCTTGAATTTGATGTACCAGAAGATCCGAATCTCCCATGACTAAGATTTCTTGGATACCCATGTCTGCAGCTAGCCTTAAACCCATAATACAAGCTTCATATTCATCCATATTATTGGTGCAATAAAATCGCAGTTGAGCCGTAACAGGATAGTGATGCCCTGTTTCAGAGATGATTACAGCTCCTATTCCGATTCCTTTCATGTTAGCGGCCCCATCGAAGAAAAGTTTCCAGCCAGGTTTTTCAATTTGCTCCGTCTCATCGATATGCATTATTTCTTCATCGGGAAAATAGGTTTTCAATGGCTCGTACTCCTCGTCGACCGGGTTTTCAGCTAAATGATCAGCCAGTACTTGGGCTTTCATTGCAGTCTGAGTCACATAGATGATGTCAAACTCTGTGAGCAAAATTTGCCACTTTGCAAGTCTTCCCGTTGGCATAGGCTTTTGAAAAATATATTTCAATGGATCCAAACGCGAAATGAGGTAAGTAGTGTAGGACGACAAATAGTGTTTCAACTTCTGAGCCACCCATGTTAGGGCGCAACATGTCTTTTCCAGATGAGTATACTTAACCTCATAAGCTGTGAACTTTTTGCTAAGGTAGTAGATGGTCTGTTCTTTTCTGCCGGTGAGGTCATGTTGCCCCAATACACAACCAAACGAGTTTTCCAAAACCGTCAAGTAAAGAATCAAAGGTCTTCCTGGCTCTGGCGGGACCAACACGGGTGGGTTCGACAAGTACCCTTTTATTTTATCGAACGCTTCTTGACACTCATCGGTCCATTTGACCACAACATCCTTTTTCAACAATTTGAAAATTGGCTCACAGGTTGTTGTGAGCTGAGCAATAAACCTGCTAATGTAATTTAACCTTCCCAACAAACTCATTACTTCAGTTTTGTTCCTTGGAGGTGGCAATTCTTGGATGGCTTTGATTTTTGATGGGTCTAGCTCGATACCTCGTCGACTGACTATGAATCCCAACAACTTTCCAGATGGAACTCCAAATGCGCATTTGGCAGGGTTAAGCTTGAGGTTGTACCTGCGAAGTCTTAAGAAGAATTTCCTCAAGTCCCCAACGTGGTCGGACTGATGCTTTGATTTTATGATCACATCGTCCACGTATACCTCAATCTCCTTGTGTATCATATCATGAAACACTGTGGTCATTGCTCTCATATAGGTTGCTCCGGCGTTCTTCAAACCGAATGGCATTACCCGGTAGCAATAAGTTCCCCATGGTGTGATGAATGCCGTCTTTTCTGCATCTTCTTCATCCATTAGAATTTGATGATACCCGGCATAACAATCCACGAAAGATCCTATATCATGCTTGGCACAATTATCGATCAAAATATGGATATTGGGTAATGGGAAATTATCCTTCGGACTTGCTTTGTTGAGATTGCGGTAGTCGACGCATACTCTAATTTTGCCGTCTTTCTTTGGTACAGGAACGATATTAGCTAACCAAACAGGATATCGAGTGACTCGAATGACCTTTGCTTCCAACTGTTTGGTGATTTCTTCCTTAATTCTCACACTCATATCAGGCTTGAATTTTCTCAGCCTCTGCTTGACAGGAGGCACCGTTGGATCGGTGGGCAATTTGTGAACCACTAAATCAGTGCTCAGGCCCGGCATGTCGTCATATGACCATGCAAAAACATCTTTGAATTCTATGAGTGCTTTAATTAACTCTTCTCGGATCTTTGGTTCGAGATGGACACTTATTTTAGTTTCCCGGATATTACTCGTGTCCCCTATATTGATGTCCTCGGTATCACTCAAGTTAGGTTTGATTTTTTCCTCAAAGTGAATTAACTCTTTACTAATCTCTTCAAAAACCTCATCTTCATCATATTCTGATTCATAATCACAATATATTTCTTGAATTATTACTTCGGAACCAGATTGATTTTTAAGACTGGGCTGAGGATTCCTCATGCATGCCATATCACTAGAGCCAGCGTAAAAGGAACTGTACAGGAAAGAAGAAAAAGAAAAGAAAACTATCAGGAATGATAATAAAAAGGAAACTGCTTTTTATTGGATGATGAAAGATAACAAGGTTTGCACACTTCAAACAAACTGTAAGATAAGCTTTGGGATTACAACCCTGAAGTAACCCAAACAAACTGAAAGAAAATCAAAATAAACTACCAAGACTCCTTTCGAATTGGGAGAGGAGTGGCTTTCCAATTATTAAGCTTTGTTTCTGGCCCAACGAATTGAACTTCTGCGTTGCTACACCCTTCTCCGCTTTCCAACATATTCACATCATTAAACAATTTCTCGAATCTTTCAATTAATTCCTCCTCAGGATTGACCCGGGATTTAGGAATTGTTGTTATCGGGCGATTTTTAGCACCGGTCTTGACAAAAGACTTTGACAGATGTGGGACTGGTTTTGGAAGAACCCATGCTTTGTGTTTCAACTTTCTGGCCTTTATCACGTCATTGACAGTGGGTATGAACCCCAAACCGAATGTTCCCCAGTTCTCGGGGAGAGATACTGGTTGTATAATTCCTTGCAAAGATGAGCCCAGACCTTTGCCGGGTATAAAACCATTCTTTAACATTTCATAAGCTACCATGACTGAAGTAGAGGTTATCTTTGGATTCGGAAGGTACTTCCCTTCTGGAATTTTCTCTACCGACACTGTATCGGACACTTGGTATACCCATGGTCCCTGGTCATTTTCTATTCCCTCGACCGGTACAATGGCACTGCTGCGAGCATTTAAACTTTCTTCCCCATGTACAACTATTTCTTGATGATCCCATTCAAACTTGACAGCCTGATGTAGTGTTGACGGGACTGCTTTAGCAGCATGGATCCATGGTCGACCCAACAACAAGTTGTAAGAAACAGTTATGTCCAACACTTGAAATTCCATTGTGAATTCAACTGGCCCTATTGTTAGTTCCAACACTATGTCGCCAAATGAATCTCTGCTTCCACCGTCAAACCCCCGTACGCAGATACTATTCTTCTGGATCCTCTCCTCTTTAATTTTTAATTTGCTTAAAGTGGAGAGAGGGCAGATGTTTGCACTTGACCCATTGTCAACCAATACCCGGGTTACTACGGAGTTTTCACATTTCACGGTGAGGTAAAGAGCTCTGTTGTGCTCGGTACCTTCCACAGGCAATTCATCATCAGCAAATGTAATTCTGTTTGTCTCAAAGATTCTGTTGGCTATTCTTCCCAAATGATTTACAGAGATTTTTTCAGGAACATGAGCCTCATTCAGGATTTTCATCAAAGCCAGACGGTGCTCCTCTGAATGGATCAGTAATGACAACAATGAAATTTGAGCGGGCGTCTTCTTCAATTGATCCACAACAGAATAATCATGGAGTTTCATTTTTCTTAAAAACTCTTCCGCCTCTTCTTCCGTCACAGCTCTCTTTATTGGTGTTGGATTATTTTTAGTTTTTCTTAACTCTTCGGGCGTAAAACATCTTCCCGAACGAGTCAAGCCTTGCACCTCACACACTTCTTCCTTGACTTCTTTTCCCTTGTACATTACAGTCACCCGTTCATAGTTCCATGGGATGGCTTTGTTGTTGATGACTGGCAGCTGGGTTACAGGTGTGATAATAACCCGATCTGTACGGGCTCCTTCCACGAATACAATGGGTTTGTTAGCAACCCCTGGTACTATCACTTTCGGCCTTTCTTGTTTTGTGGCAACTTTGCTCGATGATCCCTCCTCGACTATCATAGATGGTTCATCACCATTTCTGTTCTGCTTAGGTACCGGCTTCTCCTCTGTTAACTGCTTATCTGGCTTGGCTTCATGAGACTTGATCATCATGACAGTTTGTGACGGCTTCTTTGTCTCCCCATCAGCTTGTATGATTTCTATCATATTGGCCTCTTGATGGGCTGGCATTGGATTTCTATTGATATTGGGAGCTTCGGGGGTTTGAACCTCGATTTTATTAGTATCAATCAGCTCTTGTATTGCATTTTTCAAATGCCAGCATTTCTCCGTATCATGGCCTGGTGCACCGGAGCAATACTCACAGCTAATGGTGTAATCCAGATTCTTTGGAGGAGGATTGGGTAGCTTGGATTGTATTGGTCTTAGCATGTCTAGCTGTCTCAGCCTGTGGAACAGACTAGTGTAAGACTCTCCCAATGGAGTGTAAGTTTTCTTTTTCTGTTCCCTTTCTCCCCTGAATGCTGTCCTAGGCCTGAAACCTGGTCCGGGATAGGCGCGTGGGTAAGTACTTGGTATGGCAGGATCACGCCAATTGGTGTGAACAAGTGGCTGATTGTATGCTTGAGCATGGTTAATGGAAAAATGAGGCTCCGAAGGGTGATAGTAGTGTTGGGGTGAATCGTGGTGGTAAGTTGATTGGCGAGGTCGTTGTTGGTTATAGTAAGGCGGTGAACCTCTGGGTCCTAACCAAATTCCTGAATCAACTACCGCTACTTCCTCCCTCTTCTTTCTTCCGATTCCTCCTACCCCGCCTTGAATAGCTTGAGTAGTCGCCTTAATCGCTGAATAGCTCATGATTTTATTTGTCTTGAGGCCTTCTTCCACCATACCTCCCATCTTTACTACTTCGTTGAATGATTTCCCAACCGCTGAAACCAAATGGGCATAGTAAGTTGGTTCCAAGGCTTGGAGGAAGTAGTCTACCATTTCACTCTCCTTCATAGGAGGATCCACTCTTGCTGCCTGTTCTCTCCACCGGAAACCATACTCTCTGAAACTTTCATTGTGTTTCTTCTCAAATTTTGTCAAAGATAGTCGATCTGGGATGATTTCCAGATTGTATTGGAAATGGTATGCGAATGCCTGTGCCAGGTCATCCCAGGTGTACCATCTCCCATGGTCCTGGCGTGTATACCACTCCAAAGCTGATCCGCTTAAACTTTGACTGAAGTAAGCCATCAATAATTCATCCTTTCCCCCAGCTCCTCGCATCTTGCTACAGAAACCCCTTAAGTGGGCTACTGGGTCGCCGTGCCCGTTGTATAGGTCAAATTTGGGCATCTTGAAGCCAACTGGTAATTGTACATTGGGGAATAAGCACAAATCTTTGTATGCTACACTGACTTGCCCACCTAATCCTCGCATGTCTCTGAACGATTGTTCTAGACTCTTGACCTTCCTGAACATCTCTTCTTGTTCAGCATTTTTGGCTGGCTTGTCAATTTCGGTTGGGAGATCAAAACGAGGAGCAGTTGAATGGATTTCGGAGGCTTTGAGGGTGGGCTCCGGGGGGTAATATTGGTTGTCCTGGGCCTGGAATGTAGGCTCACTAGGAGATTTGTGGAATGTAGCAGGGGGAGGTGCTACGAAAACAGGAGTCATAGGTGGAGGAAAATATGGAACTGGTTTCGGAGGTGGAGACTGCGGTGTCTGAGAGGTGGTGCCTCGGTAGTGCTGGTAAATGGGGAAATTTGGGGATAATTCAGTGGTAATATTATCCTGAGTTTGGGTCATTGATGGAGCAGGGTTAGTTGGGTAAGACGGGGGTAACTGTCCTGTAGACCAGGCTTGGTACATCTCAGCCATTTGCTGCTTGAGTTTAAACATCTCTTCTTTCATTTTCCCGACATCCATTTCCTCTAGCTCCATACCTGTGTCAACATCTGGGATAGACATACTTTCGGGTATTGGTCCTTTTGATCTCGTGTGATAATGATAATATGCCAGTATACTCTTTAGAGAAACTAACTGCTTGAATTCTGGAAATGAACAAACTTGTTAGTTTTGAGAGTTTAACACATATATAATTACACGTTGAGATGCAATGCTCCTAGACAAATAATCCCTTTCTATTATGCATTTGCTCGGCTGCTTGTGTCGTCCCAGCTTTCTTGAAATTTTTATTTTAATTTTATTTATTATATCTATCTTTTATTGTGGTGGTCGAATCTTATAGAGATTGCCTACGTATCATGCCCCCGCATGAATCAGACCTTGCGTAGTTCGGACATGAGGCAAACACTTTTATTCATTATACAAAGATGAACAGACATTACATTTGAAAACTTTGTAAGAAAATGGCTTGAAACACACACACTTAAATCAAAATAAAAGATACAATTCTTAACATCTCACAACGTGCCCCACTTTCCACTTGTGTTGTAAATTAATAGATTATTTGCTCAATGTGGGGCTTGACCTGGATGACCTCCCAGCGTACGATACATCCTTTCCAACTCCATTGCTAGATGACGGGCAAAAATGGGTGCATGCTCTGTAAACCTTTCATAATCCATTCCTTGGCAGTTTACGTAACTTTGAGAGGTGTAGACCGCCAGGTCGTGGATTTGTGCCCTGAAATCTTGGAGACGTTGGTCTTGGTCCTGCAATTGCTGCTGGCGAGTGGTGGCTATATCTCTGACACGGTTTTCACGATCTAGAGCTGACTCTAATAGAGCTCGGAGTCTGGCCTGCTCTAATCTTGCATGCGCTCTTTCCCTGTCGATGTCTGCTTGTTGATGTTCTCTGTTGCATCTTCTTGCCTCTTCTAGTTGTGCACGAAGCTGATCTTCTGATCGTATCCAATGGTCTTTTTCCTTCTTGAATTGTGCCCTGTCTTCTTCGGATTGCCTTACTTGGCGTTCCTTATTAGATCTGGCCTCTTCGTTTAATTGTTGGATCCTTTCTTTTGCTTTGCTCAACGCCCTTTCGTTTTCCGCAAGAATGGAATCATAATCTTGCATTCTTTCAAAAAGATTGGCGATGGTTTTTTGATCCTTCCAGCTCCTCTTTGGTGTCTCAGAAACTCTTTTCATTTTTTGGAATCGAGCATGAAGATTTTCATTCTCACAAGCTAGACTCTTCTTCTCGCCTTCGGCTTCTTGTGCTTGCAAATCTTTCTCCAAACTGAGGCTTCTCAGATTTTCTTTTAGGGCATGGATAGTTGCTTTGTACCCTTTTTCCTTTTCTCCCCAGATCAACCGCTCTTGGATTTTATCATTGAAGTTTTGAACATGGGGTCTTTTTGTTGGCCTTCTTAGCTCAAGGCTCTGGTACATCATCCACGCGAGACCGTTTTTCAAACCACCTTGCATATCCAGGATTTATCTCACCCTTTGTAGTGTCTGGGACTTGAGTATCACTTTTCAAGTATCGACATCCATTCCACATCTGCTGAAGTAGAGCCTCGGGAATAGTGGCTTCTGGGTGTAATTCGATTACTTGCATACTCAAATCTTCATCATCAGGAACTACTTGATATCTCCCTAGTTGTCTTAGGACTCTTAGTGGCGCATACGGCTGGATGCTTCTCAATCCCAATAGTAGCAGATAACTATTTGAGGTTGACATGTGTATCACTTCCCTCATCGGGAGCCATCCCAAAGTCCATTCAATCTGATTTGCCGTTAAAGCTTTTAGATGAGATACCCATGCTTCTATCCCTTCTGGAGCCTGATAATTTTTTATTCTTTCCTCATAACTCTCGATGCAATTATCATTGTTTGACCCATACTGTATGATCTTGGGCTGTTGTTGGAGATGTTCAATCACCCACATTTGCAACAAAATTTTGCATCCTTCGAAGACTTTTGCTCCTGATTTACATAAAGTCAAAGCCCGATAAATGTCTGAGAGAATGATGGGGACAAGGGTGTGATTTTCTTTGGTGGTGAGGATTTGCACAACTTTCGCGGTGCGAATATCAATTGTTCGCTCTTTGTTTGGGAAGATCATGATTCCTAGAAAAGCCACCATGAAGGCAAAGCGACGGTGAATCTGCCAAGTGTCTTTGTTTTGCTTGTTAGTAAGGCCTTTCTCATGAATTTCGAACCCATCTGACTTTCCGAACCTTGAATACAAAAAGTTGAAGGAACAACATCCATTGATGACATTGCTTTTCCTGATTTGACTGCTGATGTTCAGAAGACCGAAGAATCGATGTACCGAAGGAGCCTTTGTGAATATCAGGCTTTGATTTCTTAGACTTCCGTCAAAACCAGCATATCCAGCTATCTCCTCTAATGTAGGAGTAAGCTCGAAGTCAGAGAAACGAAAGACATTGTGAACAGGGTCCCAAAAAGTTACTAACGCCGCAATCAGATCATCACGGGGTTTAACTTTCATAATATCCGTGAGATTTCCCAAATGCTTGACGACCCATTTTTGACCATCTTCGCCTAAATCATACCACCACATTTGAAGCTGAAATAGAAACTCTTCTGTATTCGTGGATGGGGGGTTTTGTGTGGTGCTCATTTTGTATCTGAAATTTAATTTAATAAAGTCAAGACTCATTTTGAAAATATACACTAAAAATCATTTTCAAAATTTTTTATTTATTAAATACCTTTATTTCAAGATATAAAACTATTTTTTGGAATTTTTTTAAAACAACCCATTTTATTCCTCGGTTCTCACCATGATTTCATTTAAGCTGGTCAACAAGCATGTTCGAGGCAAATGAATGCACAAGTAGAAAATAGGATGCATCAGGATGGTCTTTTTGTTTCGGGTTCACCTGTCCTAGACAGACCCAACCCCTGTGTTAAGTCTCCAAGGCCAAATGTACATGATGCAGATAGACGTTCCTACTAGGGATCCGGTACATGGCTGAGTTATTCTAGATGAAAAACCTGAGGTTGATTGTTCTAAACCTGGCTTACCCAAACGGACAGTTTGAGCCGAAGTGGGGGCAACGTACCGGGAGCACGAAAGTCTACCCGGCCTAGTTACTTGTCCCAACTCCGTCTTATTTGGTATGACTTTAACAGAAAGGTGGGCCACGCGCACGTGTGCACCATAAATTCAGAAGACTCAGAAAGAAGGAGGTTTCGTAGCAATTGTATATGCATAATTCAAATAATATTAAAGCAGTAAAAATTTCATTTAGCATATTGAGCATATATCATGTAAAAATCAGACAATAAATAAAGCCAATTATAACAGTTATTTTAAGCTTGAATTCTTTAAACCCTGAACCAGAGATTCTGGGTTACAGTACACTTTCATCCCCAGCAGAGTCGCCAGAGCTGTCGCACCTCCTTCTTTACCGTGCCCGCGGGGCGCGTGGGGAGTTTTCTCCAATTGAAGGACAGTCGAAACGGGATTTATTTAATTATTTCAGAGTCGCCACCTGGGAATTTTAAGGCGTCCCAAGTCACCGGTTTTAATCCCTGAATCGAGGAGAATATGACTCTGTTTATTATTCTGCGAACCAGAAATCCTGAGTAAGGAATTCTGTTAATCCGGAAGAAGGTGTTAGGCATTTCCGAATTCCGTGGTTCTAGCACGGTCGCTCAACTGTTTTTATTATTGGCTTAATTATCTTGATTTTTACTAAATACGTTTTTATTGCATGATTTTACTACCGCTTTTACTTATTGTTTACAATTATATAAACGAATTACGCGTACGTATATTCGTATTATATACCTTCCATAATTACGGGGATCATGTCACGCATACGTGTACACAATATAATTGACCATATTATATCCTTTATTACAAATTCATATGTTCGTGATTTAAAATAGAATTAAGGACGTCACCACCCTTATATTTAAACAGTGAACTGCGCATCCCGGGTTATATGAAATCATTTTACATCCTCGAAGAAATCTCTTTTATTAAAATGTTCACTCGAAGTTGCGCAAACGCATAATTCGAATTGCTTTTAGCAATATAATCAGGTTACGCGAACGTATCCCTAATTACGCCAAATATTCTTAATGGTATTATGGGTTTTCCACGAATTGTTTATTATACCTACCCATTTTATATGAAACTTGAGAAATTCACATTTAAGGGATGCCTTTAAATTTTTTAACAGAATTCACAACTTATTAAATGTTGCCCGTCGGTTATAATTTCCAAGTATAAATTATATTTATCCAAACTATTCAAATTCAAAGAAAAGAATAAAAATATGATTAATACTATTTTTAGCAAATACAACATATATATATGCCAAAGAATGAATTGTATATGAAACTAACAAAAATGATTTATGAAGGGAAGAAGTATTTTTGAACAATTTTTATTTATTTTTATTTAGTGCAAATTCAATTTCTAATTACCATTGATATAAAATGTTGCAATTCGTGCTTATACATCTCATCTCATTCTCATATACTTATTTTTAATCTAATAGGCGAAATTATTTTAATTAATTTGTTTACGATGGTAGATAGGCATCAAGTTGATAAGAAAGAGAATTATTATACAAATCGATTCAATAATATTGCCTTACATGCAACCTAACTGTATGTTGTAAACATCGTAACAAACTATATCATATCACCTTTCGCCAATGGTTATACACACATCTATTATCTTATATAAAAAATACCATCAATACCATCTTAACCTTATCTAACAACAGGAGTTAGTAATGTAGTTTTCTTTATATTTCTACATTACTCTTTACTTAGCTAACAACACCATAAAATTTAAATAATGGCCAACTTTACGCCATGTTTCCTACCTTGACAACTTAATTATACCTTCCCTTAATGAAAATTTCGAAATTAACCTTATTACAACACTTATACAAACTTCAAGAAAGGACATTTAACTTACAGCCATTACATCGAAATATACTACTTATTTAATCATGAAACAAAGCTGAATTTTTAACTAAAGAGCTCAAATGAATAGAAGCTAGTATTACAATTCAAACTTTATTTATTGTCATGTTGAAACCCTTCACAACATAGGTTTTAAAAGATATGTACCTGGCAATGAAGGAAGAAGGAGTTAAGATTTCAGCAGTAGCAGTGGTAACAAATTCAGCAGAATAGCAGTATACAGCAAGTTTGAACAAGACCCGTTAACCCAGATGAACAGTGACAGAAACTTGAGAGAAAGATTTCAGGTTCAAACTGAACAATATCCACAAAACAAACAACGGACAAATTCTAGAAGAATAACATTTTTTCAGATTTCAGTTTCTTCTTCTTTCGGATTCCTATTTCTGATTTTTCTGTTTCTGTCTTCTTCTCTTCTTCTATCCAGATTTCTCCCTATGTGTTTGTATTTCTGTGTATATATCTAATGCTTTAAAATCAGCCTCTCTTAAAAAAAAAACTCTCTGAAAAACTGTCTTTCAAATCAGATTTTTTCTCTCCAAATTCCTCTTAAAATCTTCTTTTTTCAAATTTCCAGTCCCTGTACTTATACAGGTCTGTCCTATTTCTTTTTAGTGCTTCTTGGACCCCCTTCTTCTTTTAAAATCAGAAAGTTCCATTAAAACCTGCTTTTGAATACTTTAAATGATCTTATCCTGATTTTAAGCAGCCCCATTACCATTTGTTTCCCATTATCACTTTAAATAATAGCCATTAACTTCCACTTTCAGCACACTACTATTAACATATTATCCTCATTGTTTTAACTGTTTCATTCCCTGAAATGTCCCAGATTTCCTACTGTAATTACTGTCCCAGATTTTAACAAGTTTTATCTGAATTTAAACTTGTCTAGCAGCTAACAACCTATTCCTAATGATTAACCTCCTAATACAATTGTATTTACCCAACCTTTGTAAACTTGAATTCAGAACTAACATCATAACAACATTACACTGAAATTATTATAACAATTCAAACTGAACTTCAACATTGAACCAAGATCAAACAAACAGGAGCATTGTCAATATACTGACAATGCCCTGAAACTTAATGCTCAGAAATCAACATATACACAACATTCATTTGAATTTACTGATTTATTAAACAAGAACCACCTGATTAACAATAACTAATTAACTGATTATAGCAAAATAATTCATCCAAAACAGGTTGTTTCAATCAACATTTTCAGAAGCAGGATTTATAATACAACTAATCGACGAACTTAATCGAGTCGATTACATACATTGTAAACAAACATAACCAATAGAAACAATTCATTTTTTTGATCAGACATACGGGTATGAGACAAAAAATGACAGAATTAATCAAACAAAAATATGAAAAATTAACAGGTTATTAAAACAAACAAAATACATGTAGAATACACAAAAGAAATAGAAAAATACCTCTGAACCTTCAAATTTATTCAGACTAGAACTCCACTTGGATTCGGATTTTGTTTGAAATCAAACAGACCTTAGTCGAAGTATTTTCAACTGAAAATACTTTGACTAAGGTCGATTAAACCTCAATCTTCTATTTAATTTGGGCAGAATCCAAAAATTGGTGTTTCTAGGGTTCTTGAAGGTTCGATTTGGGACTTAACCATTTCTGGTCAGATTCGAGGAGAACCAAATACGACACAAGGGTGAGGGAAGCCTAGGGGTCATTTGGTGTCACTTTGGAACGAAACTGGGTGAGTTCCTATTTGGCTCGAATCTTCAAATGAAGATTCGAGAAGCTCTGAAGTGATTCGAGCCAAACAAACACCGGATCCATAACGAGGCATGCTAGGGGGTACTATGGTGTTAACTAGGGGCTGTTTGGTTTAGATCTGAGCTTGGCTCGAATCTTCAAATGAAGATTCGAGAACCTTCAGGGAGATTCGAGCCAAGCGGATAACATATTCGGATAGAGGGTGTTCAGGGGGTTCTGGGGTGTTAAGGTGGTGACCGGCGGCGTTGATGCCGTCGGGTTTCAGGCGATGGGAAGCTAGGGCGGCTAGGGTTAGGGGTGGGTTTGAGGACGATGATGAACATGGAAGGAGGGGGGTGTTTGGCTAGGGGGGCTGGGGTAAGGATTTGGGGTTTATATAGGGGGAAGGTGGATTAATCTTGACCGTTGGATCAAAGAGAATAGATGGCCAGGATTAGTTCATTTAGCCAAACGATGTCGTTTGGTTTACTGCTAGGGTCAGGTTGAATCGGGGCATTGGGTCGGGTAAGGGCTATGGGTTAAGGTGATGAGATCTCAGCCGTTGGTTGGATTTGATCCAACGGTCCTTGATAAACTACGACCAAACGCTGTCGTTTTGACTCGTTTGAATTGGACCGGACCTGGGCTGTTTTGGATTGGGCTGTGTGGCGGGGGGGGGGTATCTTGACTTGGGCCTGGATTTTAATCCAGGTCCGAGTTTCATTTTACAACTTATATATTTTTTCTAAATTTATTCTTAATTATAAAAAATCCTAATAAAATTTATAAAACAATTTTTAACCTTACACAAAATATTAATTACTTTATAACAACTATTTAACACATAGTCAAAACATTAATCACACAGTGACATATTTAAAAATAGAACGAATGCATATTTTTGTGATTTTATTTAAATTATCTTTTAAAATGCATAATTAAATCCTATATGCATGCAACATGTATTTTATTTTATTTTTCATTTTATTATGACAACGTAAACATTTACGTACATAAGACAAATATTTAACAAACAACACGCAAATTTAAAAATTGCACAGTAAAAGAAATTTATTATTTTTGATTTATTTTGGAGTAGTTTTCGTAAGGCAAAAATCACGTGCTCAACCATCCAGCCATGAAAGTTATATTAGGTTTTATTTCAAAAATAGAGTGATGGAAAATGGAGGAAAAAATAAAATTTTAGATTTTTCTCTTTCACAAAGGAACATTGTCCCATATTGGAGGAGAAAAACTTATTTTGTTGACTATATATATAATTACACTTTTTCTAGCTCCTAAAGAGTTGAAAAGAAGGCAAGCCTCGCGTTGTTTTCGTTGCTCGGCTCTGCTCAACTTCGACTTCGACTTTGGGTTTAAAATTATAAACAAAAAATATGGATGTTTTGATACCATATTAAGAAAATAAACTTAGGCTTAACTCAATCATAGAATTTGATTGTTACCATCCATCCATGAAGATTATATTGGGTATTAGTTCAAAAATAGGGTGAACGGAAAAAGCAGGAAAAAATAAATTTTTTTAACTTCCCTCCTTTACAAAGGAACATTGCCCATATTAGAGGAGAAAAACTCATTTTGTTGAGTATATATATATAATTGCACTTTTCCTAGTTCTTAAAGAGTTTAGAAGAAGTCAAGCTTTGTGTCAAATGATCTGATTGATTGATTATATTTTGGACCAAATTTATTTACTAATATCAAATTAATATTTTTAAATCCAAATCAGTCATTTCTGTAAGGGTAATTTGATTTTCCTTGGATTTGATTTTTTTGTTAAAATTTAAAATTTGCGGTTTGCCTAAAATTTGATTTTTCGTGTTTCTGCATTGTTTTCAAACAATAAAAGTAAGTGTGTGATTGTTGCCACCATTTGTGTTCGTTGAAACACTGGGGGTTTGAAGTACCACTACACCGGTGTGTGTAATCCGTTCTATTGTGAGAGAAAATAATCCTAAACCTCGGGTACTAGTAGTGAATTAAATTCCTTAAGGAAACACTGTGAATTCAGTAAGATTATATTCATTTATGCTTCTTATAAATTTTTATTTTTCATTGTTTCTGTTTTTAGAATTGATTTTATGAAAAAGGGTCAAATATATCCCTGTACGATAGAAAATAGTTTAAATATACACTTTGTTATATTATTCGTTCAATTAACTCCCTACCATTATACTATTGGCACTTATTTGCCCTAATTTAGACGGTATGCCACGTGGTTGTGCCGGAACAAAAAGATCCACCCCCAATTTTAAATATCCAATTCTAATTAAAAATCCACCTGATCTCTTAGCATTACCTGACCCAAGAATTTGTACCACGTCATCCCACTGTCGTAGCTCCTTCTCATCTTTCGTTATCACCACTACCTGCTCACCTTAAATATTGTCCAATTTTTGGTCCATCTTCCTCATGTTTAAAGTCCCTATCATAATCCTTTTGAAAGCAAAAAACGAGAATGAAGAAAATTTCCAACGAAAAAAACCCCGTAAAATCCACCAAACGTAGATATCAGTCCTAAAATCAAAAGAAAGTCCCCATCCCGCGCGGCAAGAGCTCTGGCGATTGGCAATTTTGCGAAGACTGGGAGAAAACCTTCGCGAGCTCTTTCATGGCGTCGCCAGCCGCTGGCCAGCCACCTGATGGGGATGGTCAGTTGTCTACACCTCCCCCACAATCTACTACATCTATTACACCCACAAATCCAGTCCAAAACTATGAAAATCTTTTACAACCAAAATTATTAAATACTCTCATGCAAACCTTAGCCGTCGTTCCAATAAAACCTGTGGAGTATTTATATGGGGAGCCTATAATACGCTGAAAAAAGGCAGAAGTGAAGCAATCAATAGTTAAGCAAGGCTTGCAACTGGCAGTATTGGGAAAATTTTCCTATGGCAAGCTAGTGATTAACGAGCTGCGCAAGGTCATTCCAATTCAATGTGAGTTGAAATGCGCATGTTCTATAGGGCTCATTGAAGGTAATCATGTGCTAATTAGGTTGTCATTGATGGAGGACTATGTTCATCTACTCTCCAAGCCAGCTTTTTATTTGAAAGCACAAGGTGAAATGTGGCATTTGCGATGTACTATGTGGAATCCATGGTGGAAACCTGATGAAGAGACCCCCATAACTATTGCGTGGATTAGCTTCCTAGAGCTGCCACCTAATTTTTTTGGTAAGGAATTCGTATTTTCTTTTGCAAGAGCAGTAGGTAATCCACTTCATATTGATTTGGCTACACAAAATGGCACTAGACCTAGCTATGCAAAAGTTAAGGTAGAAGTGAATTTTCTTGCAAAATTCCCTCAAAGAATTAAGATAGTGGAAGAAGAAGATAAAACTGGGCCGGAGGAATCTAAATGGATTAAGATCAGGTATGACTACTTGCCAAAATATTGTAAGACATGTAAAAAGCAAGGCCACAATGAAGTTGAATGCTGGATAATTCATCTAGAATTGCATAAGAGATGATGACAAAGTTGGGGATCAAGATACGGGAAGGGAAGTAGTTGGTACTGTAGCTACTTGAACTAAAGTACTCTCAAGTGGTAAAGTTTTGGGCAAACCAATCATAAATAATGACAAGCAAAAGTGGATGCAAGCAAGAAAGAATAAGTATCAATGTGATAATAGGGGTCATATAATTGACAATGCAAAGGAGAAGGCAGTTGACAATAGGAGAAGAACAAAAATGAAGCAGTTTCAACAAAAAACAAATTTGATGCTCTTGAAGTAGAGGAAATTGATCAACCAACGTTGAGAATTACTGATGGCAAAGGTGAGGGTAATAGCAAGGCACATTAAAAGAAACAACAAAGAATTGAAGCCAAAGAAGCCCAGGGGAAGGAACAGGTGGAAAATACCAGCTCCAATCCTAAGGAACCTAGGAGTACAGCAGAGACTAAGGAAGGAACCCCTAACCCTAGTAATACAAGGATTACGGTGGAGGAAAAGGAGACGGAAGGCACAAAAAATCCTAATCCTAGTGATATAAGGACTGGGATTGATATTCATAAGGAAAGAACTATAGACTGTGTTCAAAGAAGTTTTAGTGCTCCTAGAGGCGCTTTCAATGTGACTACAAATTATTCATGTTAAGAAATCCCATCTCAAATGATATGATGTGATTATAGGGCAGCTGATTCAACTGGAGCTACAAATGGTGTTAATGCATTATGGAGTGATGAAGTTGAACTCATGGAGGATATTACTAGAGCTACTTCTAAAGACAATTTCACATTACAAAAGGAGAAAGCAAACAATAAATAGGCAGACCTAGTTCAAGAAGAAGCTACAGTAAACTCTAGCCCTAAAACTAGGGTTGAAGGTAATCATGGTTCTAATGCACAAAAGGCTAATGCTATAGATGAAGTAGGTCAAGGAGCTTCAATACAAGCTACAGAAGCTGGGGGAACAGGTGCAGCACTATCAGCTAAGAAGAAAGGGTAATGGAACAGTAAACCCTAGACCTCATGGGAAGGATTTTTCAAGGGATAAAGGTGTTCCGGTGGATGTTTAGGTAGGGATTAGTTGGAGAATGTTGGCGTGGAGGTTATTGATGATACAGTGAGGGTGGATCACCAAACAACTGGGGATAAGGCCATGGAAGATAATGGAACAGTAACTTCTGCGAAAACTGCTATAGTGAACCCTAGCCTAGAATCCATCTATGATTTACAATTCAAGATGCTCCAACAATATTTAGGAATTGGAGATCAAAATGCAATTATGATGAAGGACACAAATGGAGGAGAACCTCAACATGCTATTGTACCACACACAGCAGGGGCAATTGAACCAAGTCCCATGGCTTGTGCTTCTAGAACTGGGCAGCCATTGCAAATTCAGTTGAATATTCCTGTAAAATCACCAATTCAAGTATTGCATAAGCTGGTTACACACAACATCACTCCTATAGAGATACAACAGGCCATGGTTGAACACAAGCAATTTGAAGAGGAAAGGGAGGATGAATCTACAATAGGTAATTTCAAGGCAGTGGTAAGAGAAGCTGATCTATCTCCTAGGGCTGGTGGAAAGAGTGGTAAGAAGGGAAGGAAGCAAGGTCAAGATAAAGAAAATCCTCAACCTAAAAGAATTTTGCCCAAGAGGGTAGTATCTATGTCTAAATGTTGATCAAAACCCTTATTTGGAATATTCCAAATAAGGTCTGTTAATACACAGCAGGCCTTTCAGAGGGTGCTAATATGCAAAGAGAACATGGCTTCTTCATTATTGCATTGATGGAGCCTTTTCAAAATTGTAGGCACATTCAGAGGTACAGATGAAGACTAGGTATAGATGCTGTTATGTCCAATATTAATGGTAAAATATGGTTGTTCTTTGATGCTGTAATTGAATGGGAGCTATTAATAGACACTGAGCAACAGGTTACTGTTAGAGTATATCATCAGGACATTGGCAAACACATTATGATGACCTTTGTGTATGCTAAATATTCTGCCCTTGAAAGACTTGAATTGTGGGATTAATTGTACTACTTAGCAAGTGATATGGAGTTACCTTGGGTCGTTGGAGGAGATTTTAATGTTTTAAGGCATGAGGATGAGAAGATAGGTGGCTTGCCTATGTATCCACCTGAGTATGAAGATTTTGCATTTTGTATGAACTCTTGTGGATTGTTTGGTCTTGGATACAAAGGCATCCTTTTCACTTGGTGGAATGGTTGACCAAATTCAAAATGCAACTTCAAAAGGCTGGATAAAATCTTTGTTAATCCCCCTTTTCAGAACCATTTCCCAAACATTAAAGTTGAGCATCGTATTAGGACAAGTTCTAATCATGCCCCGTTGTTGATGAGTTATAGGGAAGAGGCTATGCAGTTTGTTAAACCTTTTAAGTTCCTTAATTTCTGGACCAAGCATGAAACATTCAAAGATGTGGAAAGGCAGAACTGGGTGGCAGACTTCATTGGTGACCTTTTCTGATGCTCAAATAGAAGCTGAAAAGAGTGAAAACTGATGTATCTCAATTGAGCAAACTCACATATGGTGACATATTCAAACAGCTAGCTATTAGAGAATATATTGTCAGGGTGAAGGAGATCTTATTGAAGAGGAGCCGAAAATTGAGAATAGGATTGTGCTCCAAAAGAACAAGCTGAATTGAAGAAGTATCTTAGCATTGAAGAGCAGTATTGGAAACAGAAAGCAGACATGAGCAGACATGAACTGGTTTGCTGAAGGAGATAGGAACATAAGGTTTTTCCACAACCATGTGAATGGAAAGAGGCAGAAGCTGCAACTCAAAAGAATTCAGAATGGAGATGGTATTTGGCTGGAGTCTCAAGATCTTATGGCTGATGCTGCATTAGGTTTTTTCCAAAGACAATTTACACAGGAAGGGGATCCTACAAACTTTGATTTAAATTTTTTTTTTGTCAAACTCTGATTTACTTAATAATGTACCTAATATGGCAACTATGGATCAGAATTTGGAGCTTTGCAAATTTCTTACCATAGAGGAAGTTAAGGGTGTAGTGTTTACATTAAGTGTAGATAGTGTCAGTAGCCCTGATGGTTTTACTGGCCTGTAACACTGTTGGGACATTGTAAGTAAGGATATCTTCAAGCTGTTGCAGGATTGTCACACCTCCTTTTTCCGGCACCGCGAGGTGCGTAGGGAGTTTTTTCCAATTAAAGGACAGTCGAAACGGGATTGGTTTAATTATTTCAGAGTCGCCACTTGAGAGATTTAGGGTGTCCCAAGTCACCAATTTTAATCCCGAATCGAGGAAAAGAATGACTCTATATTACAGTCTGCGTACCAGAAATCCGGATAAGGAATTCTGTTAACCCGGGAGAAGGTGTTAGGCATTCCCGAGTTCCGTGGTTCTAGCACGGTCGCTCAACTGTTATATTCGGCTTATTTATCTGATTTTTAATACAATTATGAACCATGTGCAATTTTTATCTTTTACCGCTTTATTATTATAATTATTATTTTTTTTAGGAATGTGAACATCGCTTAAAACATATCTTTGGATTGTGTCACATGAAATGCACCCACAATACGAAACATATTTTATTTGATGTTTTAGGATTTAGATTTGGGTCGCATGAAATGCGCATCCGAGTTTAAGAAGGTAAAATTAATTAAATCGCGCCTAAAGAGTCTAACGCGTCATTATCTTTGGGGAAGGAAGTGAAATTCACTAAACAATCCATCCCAAATTCTAAGTAATTTTTTTTTAATAATTAAATAAATAAATGAGATTGGAGAATCCTATAAATTTTGTATTATTTACATCTATTTATTTTTAGCGATATCCTTTAATAATATCCTTTAATGACTACATTTTTATTATTACTAAGTTTTTATACATATAAAATCAATATCTACATTCTTGAAAATGACATATTAAATAGAAGAGAAAAACAAATATTAACAGAAAGTAATAAAATTATAATCATAAATACAACATGGAATTATCGAAAAATAAAAAAAATAATTATCCCATAGTTGGATTAAAATTCAAATTATTAGTAAGACTTAAGCTTATTGAAACTAATTATTTACAAATACTGAAAATTGAAAGAAATAAAAATAAAAACTTGAGTACTAAATCATATTTCTGAAAATTTAAACAATTTAACATTAACTAACTTTGTTTTAATTCATCATGTCCTAATACTTGTTTGCAAACTAATTCATGTTATAACTGAAATTGACTACATGATTCGGATTAACTTATCGTTGACGAAAAACCTTCTGAATAAGGAACTTAGTTAATTTTTGCCAAACTGATTCAATAACGCCATTTTTACGTTATTTCTTCTATTTTTTTTTTAAACAGTTTTAATTAATAATCAGGCTTAAATATATTTCCTAATGATCTGGTAAAGGCGTTATTTAATATGTCGCTATAATATGCCTAGTTATGCCGATGACAGTGATTTACAGAATAATAATACATGAATAACCTAAATACAATACAAAAATTAAATTAAACTAAATTAAAAATTTAACACTTCATTCTTCATTTCAGCTTACAAAATGCCAAAATTACAGTTGTGTACCTGATATTGTCAATATAAGAAGAAGAAAGTCAGCAACGTAATACGTAACACAGCAACAGCAACAATAACCAGCAATAACCAGTCAACGAAAATCCCAGTGACAGCTTTGAAAAATTCAAAATAAAATCCAGGAATGCCGAAAATAATGGACAGAAACCAAAGGAAATTTTCAGATTTTTGAAAGGCTAGTTAATCTTCAACCCTTAATTTCTACACCTGTATACCAGAATATTTCTCAGGTGTGTACTACTTTCTCTTCTAATTTTCAAATTTTTTTTTCTTTGTATGTTTTTTTCTTTTCTTGAGAGTTTCAATGTTTTTTTTTTCGGAATAAATGTTCAGCTTTTTTTTTCAATCTCTTTTTTTCTGTCTGTATTTCTTTTCCTCTCTTGTGTTCAAGACTTCACATATATATATCCCATCCCATAAATCAATTAAAATCAATCCCTTTCTCTACCAAACCCATTATCTTCCCACTCATTCCCATTATATTAAAAAAACATATCACACCACCACATTTCATTTTGTCCCCCATGCTTCTTTTAAAATAATGCAAGATTCCCCTTTAAATTAAATCTTGTCCCCCCTTTATATTAAATAATAATATCACAAACCACCCCATTTCATTTTGTCCCCCATGCTTCAAATAAACAATTACAAAATGTACAATTCCTAAACTACCCCTTCCGACCTTACTGAAATTACCAAACTACCCCTGAACGTATTACAAATTTACCAAACTACCCATCAGCTATAACACATCAATTAATCAAACTTAACCAAAATATAGACAATATGATCAATTTCTAACAATGTTCAAACAACAATATGAACATGGATGAACATCATAACAACAATATCACATGAACATGATTTTAACAACATTTCAACAACAAATCACATGAACACAAATTGAACAACCAAGAACAACTAAAATTTGATTGAACAATATTTTAGCAACAAACAATCCTATTTTCGGATTCAACACCAACAACAAACAAAGTATGAAGATTTCTAAATTCAATCATATTGAACTTAAAATCAACTCTAACAACATTACAACAAACAATTCTTATATTAAACTTTAAACAAGATTATGAGAACAATTCAAGCAATAATCATAAATGGTAAACAAGAAATCAAACTATACAAAATTCGGATTCAAGATCATCCAAACAAAGTATGAACATGAATGAATCTATTTTAAGACAACAAACATGACGGATTAAACGATTAAAACAATATATTCCTTTAATACAACTAAATTCTTTAAACAAATAACAAGATCGACGAAGAAACAATTATGAACTTAAACTTGAACTTATCAATATTAACAATTTCTAACAATACATAAACACATGAAACAAATTGAAGAAATAGTTGATTAAATTTCAATTTGAATCTAACAAACATCAAACTAACAAATACATACTTAAACAATAATACAAACATGAAATAAACATGAAAACAACTAATTAAACTTCTATTTTGAAATCTGAAAATTAATTTAACAAACAACATGAACATGAACAAAACCAAAAATCAAATATCTAACCATAGACATGAATAAAACAAACATTTGCCGATTTTAAATTCGAAAAATATCAAAACAAAATACGGACAAAATAAAACTCAAAAACTACTAACCGGATCGAAAGACGAACAACGACCAAACAAACAACGAACTTGACGATGAACTCACGACGTATAGGATCTTCACTTGACGAAAAACCCTCGAACTTTTGCCGGACTTTAACCGGACTGCCTTGCGTCGTCCACAACAGTGCAATGGTGAGCAACCAAACGGAAGACTCCTGGGGTCGTCGATGGCAGTACACAGCAGTGAAGGAGACGACGTGAAGCAGCAACAGTCCAAAGCAGCGAGCAGCAGCAACTGTCGACGACGTCCATGGCGGAATGGATTGCTTCCGATGGCAGCGCGCGAGCTTGGTCGTGACGAGCAGCGGCGATGGGAGCTTCGAACAGCAACTGACTCATCGAGGCTGTGTTCGTTTGGTTGTTTGGTTGAGACAGAAACAACAACGACATAGACGTCGAGCTCAACGAGCTTGAGCTCGCCGAGCTTCATCAATGGCGGATAGGGTTGGGGTCGTTTGAATGCGAAGGAGGTTGTGTCATTTGGTGGTGTTTGGACGGTGCTTGGGTGGTGTTCGACGAAGGGGGGTGGCTGCTGGGTAGCCATGGCAGCTCACTATTTGGAGAAGGAGAAGAAGAAGAAAAGAAGAAGAAGAAGAATGGGGGGGCGGATGACTTAGGTCATTTTTAGGGTTTTTGGGTTTTTTTTTTTTTTTTTTGTTTTGTTTTGTGTCTTTGAAATGCAAGATAGGGGTATTGGGTCTTTTGGGTTATGGACTGGGTCGACCCAGTTCGAAATGGACTGGGTCGTAGGGAAGATTGGGCCATTTTTTGGGCCTATGGCTTGAAATCGAAGAAGAGGCCCAATTCCGACTTTCTTTATATTTTCGCTCTCTTTTCTTCTTTTATTTTTCTAAAACTAAATTATAAAAATACTTAAACTATTATTAAGAACTAAATTAAGTTATAAAAGTGCAAATTAACTCCCAATAACAATTAACGCACAATTAAGTATTAATTAAGCAAAAAATTGTATATTTGGACATTAAATGCTAAAAATGCAAACGATGCCTATTTTGTAATTTTTGATTTTTGTAAAACAAATTTAATTACTTACAATTGTAGAATTAAATCCTATATGCAAAATGCGACATATTTTTGTATTTTTTATTAATTTATCAAATAAACACGCACAAACAAATACAAATAATTATTCAAAATATCACAAAATATCACAAAATTGCACACCAAAGAAAAATCATTTTATTTTTGGATTTTTTGGGAGTAATTCTCATATAGGGCAAAAATCACGTGCTTACAGCTGCCCCTCTTTGCCCGGATACACGAAGGGTTTTCGTGCAAAGAAAAAGCGAGCGATTTTTGCCCATCCGAGTACTCCGTGTGAAGCATTTTTTGAAAAAGATTTGACCGAACCTTTGCTTCAAAGGTTTCCTACATATCCTGGGCTAAACAAGAATCAGGTCAATGTAGTTCGGGAAGTTTTTGGTAGCTGGGACTACCGTGGGACTGCGATGTTACTGCTGTTGCATGTTGTTATCACTGCTTACCGATCTCCTTGTTACACCGTGCTTAAAAGAAAACAAGAAGCTAGGCTAAACTAAAATTTGTTCTTGTTGTCTTGCTTTCTTGTCGGCTTGTGTTTCCTCCGGTGCTTTTCTTCCGATGTTTTTCTTCCTTTTGACACATGGACTTGAGTTTATGCTGGGACCTCTTGTTGCAACCTTCTGCTTCCCGGTGCTGGGGATTTTATTGTTTACTGCTGGGGATTCCTGTTGTAACCTTCCGCCTTCTGGTGGGGTTACTGATTCCAAGCTCTGTAATACAAGACTAAAAAGTTGCTTCAATGCAAAATTATGAAATGTATGCCCGCATTATACTGGTGGACGACCTAGAACTGAAATGTATTCCCGCATTTTACTGGTGGGCGTCCTAGAACAGAAAAGTATTCCCGCATTTTACTGGTGGGCGACCTAGAACAGAAAGTATTCCCGCATTATACTGGTGGGCGACCTAGAACTGAAATGTATTCCCGCATTTTACTGGTGGGCGACCTAGAACAGAAAGTATTCCCGCATTATACTGGTGGGCGACCTAGAACTAAAAAGTATTCCCGCATTATACTGGTGGGCAACCTAGAACAGAAAGTATTCCCGCATTTTACTGGTGGGCGACCTAGAACAGAAAGTATTCCCGCATTATACTGGTGGGCGACCTAGAACAGAAAGTATTCCCGCATTATACTGGTGGGCGACCTAGAACAGAAAGTATTCCCGCATTATACTGGTGGGCGACCTAGAACAGAAAGTATTCCCGCATTATACTGGTGGGCGACCTAGAGCATGAAATGAAAACATAAATGCATACCCGCATTATACTGGTGGGCAACCTAGAACAGAAAGTATTCCCGCATTTTACTGGTGGGCGACCTAGAGCTGAAAGTATTCCCGCATTATACTGGTGGGCGACCTAGAGCTGAAAGTATTCCCGCATTATACTGGTGGGCGACCTAGAACAGAAAGTATTCCCGCATTATACTGGTGGGCGACCTAGAACTGAAATGTATTCCCGCATTTTACTGGTGGGCGACCTAGAGCATGAAATGAAAACATAAATGCATACCCGCATTATACTGGTGGGCAACCTAGAACAGAAAGTATTCCCGCATTTTACTGGTGGGCGACCTAGAGCTGAAAGTATTCCCGCATTATACTGGTGGGCGACCTAGAGCTGAAAGTATTCCCGCATTATACTGGTGGGCGACCTAGAACAGAAAGTATTCCCGCATTATACTAGTGGGCGACCTAGAACTGAAATGTATTCCCGCATTTTACTGGTGGGCGACCTAGAGCATGAAATGAAAACATAAATGCATACCCGCATTATACTGGTGGGCAACCTAGAACAGAAAGTATTCCCGCATTTTACTGGTGGGCGACCTAGAGCTGAAAGTATTCCCGCATTATACTGGTGGGCGACCTAGAACTGAAATGTATTCCCGCATTATACTGGTGGGCGACCTAGAACATGAAATGAAAACATAAATGCATACCCGCATTATACTGGTGGGTGACCTAGAACTGAAATGTATTCCCGCATTATACTGGTGGGCGACCTAGAACATGAAATGAAAACATAAATGCATACCCGCATTATACTGGTGGGTGACCTAGAACATGAAATGAAAAGACAGAAATGTATTCCCGCATTATACTGGTGGGCGCCTAATTGGCAAAGAATAATTTGAATTTGTTTCCTCGATTCTCCGAGAAAATTTCCACTTGTGGTAGAAAATTTTATGCCCCAATTCTGGCGATCTTTCTTATGGCGTATCTTTAGGCCATCATCAACACTTTATTTTCCTGTTCAAATCAAAGAAAATTTAGTTAGTTTTTTTTTTTTTTTTTGAAATATGGCGAATGGTCATGTCACTCCTGATGGGGATGATTGTTCCCTTTCCCTTATTCTTGTTCGGCGTTCTCAAAACTTGTTGGGGATGATGTTATTTGCTGGGGATAACATTCTGCTGGGGACGGTTTTTCCATTTATCCCTTCACCATTTTGTATCTCAAAAATTTCTGGAGGTTATTTTGCCGAAGATGAATTTTCCTTTCTTCCCTTCCCCTTCTGTGTTGTCCGACCACCTCGTAGCTTGGTCGATATTCGGTCGGAGTACTCTGGGGATCGTCTTGGAACTTGGCTTACAATTTCCTCAACATATTTTTTTTTCGGCTCTTCCCCGTACTTTCCTTGCCATTTTAGGACAATATTATTCGGCCTAGCAACCAACGTCTTTTGCCTTATTGCCTTGTCTCTTGCCTGCCCTTTTCACTTTTTATGTTGTACCATTTTGGCAACTGGTAGTAAGCTCTGAAAGACCTTCCTTAAAACATAAATTTCTAGAAAAATTCTTTTAAACAACAAAATGAAAAGATAGAAAAATGAGAAAATCTTTCTGAACAAAAAAATGAACTTATCTGGGTGATACAACCGATTCCAATGATCATGTTGTGCATTCCGGAT
Source organism: Nicotiana sylvestris (assembly GCF_000393655.2). NCBI lineage: Eukaryota > Viridiplantae > Streptophyta > Magnoliopsida > Solanales > Solanaceae > Nicotiana > Nicotiana sylvestris. Next base: position 34,386,270 of record NC_091064.1, read on the forward strand.
TAATCAACCCAGTCTATTTGTGTCGATCAAACTTTCTGATGTCTTCACTTGCTGGGGATAAATAGGTGCCCAATTCTTCGCAAAATACGGATCTTTTCCGTCAATCTATCTTGTCGCCTTATAGTGCCCTTCGCGGGGTTTTCACTAACAAGGCTCTCTCATTTCTCACAACTCCCGTCGCCTTATGGTGCCTGTGAAGGTTTTCACCGATAAGACTCTCTCATTTTGTATTTCTCAGCTTACGTCGCCTTATGGCGCCTGTGAAGGTTTTCGCCGATAAGACTCTCTCATCTTATTTTCTCAGCTTGGGATTGGAGTGTTGCCGATAAGATTTATCTCTGCCGGGAATTCTTTTGGCTAAAAATTCTTTCAATTCATGATCCTCATTCAGTCAGGGACCGATGTTTTATTCTTGGTTTTCATTTGCCTATCTTAACACCTCTCGGATACTGATCGGGAGGTCTTTTTTGGATATCAATATAGGTTTTAGAAGAAAAGGATATAAAATTCAAAATAACTTTGATGGGTAAAGTATTACAACTCTTGGAATCAAACTCTTTTTTTTTTTTCAAAATTTAGAAACATAATTTCTGCCCCAGTTTTCTTACTTGGGGATTTTTCTTTTGATTTTTTTTTCTTTTTTTTTTTTTTTTTTATTACCTTATGACCGAGCCGTGAGGCGCCTACGTATCCTCTTTGAGGAATCAGGTCGAACGTAGTTCACTGACTCCTTTGTTTTCTTGCGACCTTCACAAAGTTTTTTTTTCATACATTTTTTCATTAATGATTCCAAGAGAGGGGTATAAAAAGATAAGTATGGCTCAAAGGGGTAAAGCAAAGGTTAAAAGTGTTTGGATAGAAGAAAGAATTGCCTCCGTCATTTCATTATCCGATAAGCACTAAGTACAAACAAACAAATAAACAACAAAAGAAATTACACATAATATCTTTTGACTGCATCAGAATTGATAGCCATGTCGACGCATCTTCCTTCAACATCCGTCAGACGTAAAGCGCCATTGGATAATACTCTGGTCACAATATACGGCCCTTGCCAATTCGGGGCGAACTTGCCTTTTGCCTCAATCTGATGTGGGAGGATCCGTTTCAATACTTGTTGCCCTACTTCAAATTTTCTGGGGCGCACCTTCTTATTGTATGCTCTTGCCATTCTCTTTTGATACAACTGGCCATGACATACTGCTGCCAATCTTTTTTCATCCATTAAACTCAGCTGCTCTAGTCGGGTTTTGACCCATTCATCATCGTCAATCCCGGCCTCAGCGATAATTCGAAGGGAAGGAATTTCAACTTCTGCTGGTATTACTGCTTCGGTTCCGTATACCAACAAATAAGGAGTCGCACCTATTGAAGTACGAACAGTAGTGCGGTATCCTAACAACGCAAATGGTAGCTTTTCATGCCATTGTCTGGATCCTTCAATCATTTTCCTCAATATCTTCTTTATATTTTTGTTGGCTGCCTCAACTGCTCCATTCGCCTTGGGCCGATACGGAGTGGAATTACGGTGTGTAATCTTAAACTGTTCACATACTTCTCTCATCAAGTTGCTGTTAAGATTAGCACCATTGTCCGTGATTATTATATTTGGGATCCCAAATCTACAAATGATATGGGAATGGACGAAATCCACCACTGCCTTCTTGGTTACAGACTTAAAAGTTTTGGCTTCAACCCACTTAGTGAAATAATCGATGGCTACCAGAATGAACCTGTGACCGTTCGAAGCTGCCGGCTCGATAGGCCCAATGACATCCATGCCCCATGCTACAAATGGCCATGGTGCGGACATTGTGTGCAATTCCATTGGTGGAGAATGAATCAGATCTCCGTGTATCTGACACTGATGGCATTTTCGTACGAAACTGATACAATCATGCTCCATAGTGAGCCAATAATATCCCGCTCGCAGAATCTTCTTTGCCAACACATATCCGCTCATATGGGGCCCACAGACTCCAGCATGTACCTCTGTCATCACTATCGTGGCTTGACCTGCATCAATACATCTCAGCAATCCCAGATCTGGGGTTCTTTTGTACAACATTCCTCCACTGAGGAAAAATCCATTTGCCAGTCGTCGAATGGCCCTCTTTTGATCTCCGGTTGCCTGCTCCGGGTATATCCCCATCCTGAGGTATTCCTTGATATCATAAAACCATGGCTCGCCATCCATTTCTTCTTCTATTATGTTGCAGTAGGCATGCTGATCACGAACCTGAATATACAATGGGTCAACATGGATTTTGTCTGGATGGTGCAACATCGATGCTAAAGTGGCCAAAGCATCGGCAACCTCATTATGAACTCTTCGGGATGTGTCTGAACTCCACTGATCGAAATCGCTTGCTCAAATCGTGCAAACATTGTCGGTATGGTATAAGCTTCAAATCCCGTGTTTCCCATTCACCCTGGATCTGATGTACTAGGAGGTCCGAGTCTCCCAAGACCAAGACGTCCTGAACATCCATGTCTGCAGCCAATCGTAGGCCCAAAATACATGCCTCATATTCAGCCATGTTGTTAGTACAATAGAAACGTAGCTGAGCTGTAACAGGATAGTGATGTCCTGTTTCTGAAATAAGTACTGCTCCTACTCCAACTCCTTTTGCATTAGCAGCCCCATCAAAGAAAAGCTTCCACCCTGGCTCCTCATTCAGTTCTAACTCCTCTATATGTATCACTTCTTCATCTGGAAAATACGTCCTCAAAGGCTCGTATTCTTCATCAATAGGATTCTCAGCCAAGTGATCGGCCAATGCTTGAGCTTTCATGGCCGTCCTCGTCACATAGACAATGTCGAACTCTGTGAGTAATATCTGCCATTTTGCCAATCTTCCTGTGGGCATAGGCTTCTGGAAAATATACTTTAATGGATCCAGACGTGAAATAAGGTAAGTAGTATGTGACGACAGATAATGCTTAAACTTCTGTGCTACCCAAGTTAGAGCACAACATGTTTTCTCAAGTTGAGTGTACTTATTCTCATAGACTGTAAACTTCTTGCTGAGATAATAGATGGCTTGCTCTTTTCTTCCTGTGATGTCGTGTTGACCCAACACGCAACCAAACGAATGATCCAGGACCGTTAGATAAAGGATTAATGGCCTCCCCGACTCAGGTGGAACCAATACAGGTGGATTAGATAAATAACCTTTGATCTGGTCAAATGCCTCCTGACATTCTGCCGTCCATTCTATCGCGGCATCTTTCCTCAACAATCGAAAGATGGGTTCACAAGTTGTTGTGAGCTGAGCGATGAATCTGCTGATATAGTTCAACCTTCCCAACAGACTCATTACTTCTGTTTTGTTCCTCGGTGGCGGCAATTCCTGGATGGATTTGATCTTTGACGGATCCAACTCAATGCCTCGCCGACTGACGATAAATCCTAACAGCTTTCCAGATGGAACACCAAATGCACATTTGGCTGGGTTGAGCTTAATGTCGTACCTTCGAAGTCTTTGGAAAAACTTCCTAAGGTCTGCTACGTGGTCTTCCTGACGCTTGGATTTGATGATCACATCATCTACGTACACTTCGATCTCTTTATGTATCATATCATGGAACACAGTAGTCATTGCTCTCATGTACGTTGCCCCAGCGTTCTTCAAACCGAATGGCATTACCCGATAACAATAAGTCCCCCATGGCGTAATGAAAGCTGTTTTCTCTGCATCTTCTTCATCCATCAAAATCTGATGATACCCAGCGTAGCAATCCACAAAGGAGCCGATTTCTTGCCCGGCGCAATTGTCGATCAAGATATGGATATTGGGCAATGGAAAGTTATCCTTTGGGCTTGCCCTGTTCAGATTACGGTAGTCGACGCATACCCTGATCTTCCCATCTTTCTTTGGTACTGGCACTACATTAGCCAACCAATCAGGATATCGAGAGACCCGAATAACCTTTGCTTGCAGCTGCTTGGTTACTTCTTCTTTAATCTTCACACTCATATCTGTCTTGAACTTCCTCAGTTTCTGCTTGACAGGAAGACAGGCCGGGTCAATGGGCAATTTGTGAACCACTAGCTTGGTGCTTAAACCCGGCATGTCGTCATATGACCATGCAAAAATATCTTTAAACTCAATGAGTGCTTTGATTAATTCTTCCCTGATGCCAGGCTCAATGTGGATGCTGATTTTGGTTTCTCGGACATTATCCGCATCCCCTAGATTTACAGCCTCGGTGTCATTCAGATTAGGCTTGGGTTTCTCTTCAAATTGGCATAGTTCTCGGTTTATTTCCTCGAAGGCTTTATCCTCATCATATTCAGACTCATAATCGATCTCTTGTATCATTAAATCAGAGTCAGATTGATTTATTAGACTAGGTCGAAGATCCGTCGTGCATGCCATGTCATTAGAACCAGTAAAAAGAGAACTGTTCAGAAAGAGAAAAGAATAAAACAAAATTAAAATGAGACAAGAAAAGAATTTTATTAAAATGCGGGATAACAGGGTTCACACTTTTACAAGATAAAATGAGATTTGGATTACACCCTGAATAATCCGAAAAATAAAAAAGCAAAAATCAAAGCCTACTACCAGGACTCTCCCCGAGTAGGAAGAGGAGTAACCGTCCAATTGTTGGTTTTGGCTTCAGGCCCCATAAACTGTATGTCTGTTCCACTGGAACCCTCTCCGACTTCTACCATATTGACATTAGTGAACAATCTTTCGAAACTCTGATTCAGATCCCCGTCAATCCCAATCAATCGCCCGAGAACTTTCGGGACTGGTGACCCCTTGGCGCTTGCTCTAACAAAAGATCTTGAGAGACGTGGCACAGGTTTGGGAAGAAACCAAACTTTCTTCTTCATTTTCCGAGCTCGTTTTACATCTGCCGCAGTCGGTTTGAACCCCAACCCAAAGGTCTCCAAATTCTTGGGCAAGGAAACAGGTTGAACAATTCCCTGAAGTTCAGCTCCCAAGCCTTTTCCTGGCATAAACCCATTACCTAGCATTTCTGAAACCATCATAACCGTTGCGGAAGCTATCCTAGGATGCTGAATGATTTCACCCTCGGGGATCTTGTTTGCCGACACTGCATCAAAAATCTGGTAGACCCAGGGACCTTTGTCATCATTAGTCTCTATGAAGGGTACAATGGCGCCTCCTACGGTGCACGCAGTGTCCTCGCCGTGCAATACGACCTCTTGTCTATCCCACTCGAACTTGACCATCTGATGCAAGGTGGATGGCACTGCTTTGGCTGCATGGATCCACGGACGTCCCAACAGAAAGTTATAAGATACCGTAGCATCTAATACCTGGAATTCCATGGTAAACTGGACTGGACCGATGGTCAACTCAAGTATAATATCCCCCACGGTGGCTGTTCCATTTCCGTCAAATCCTCGGACGCAAATGCTATTCTTTTGGATTCTTCCGTGGTCGATCTTCAATTGGTTCAGGGTGGATAATGGACAAATATTGGCACTTGAGCCGTTATCCACTAATGCCCGAGTAACTGCCGAATCTTCACATTTGACAGTTAGGTAGAGAGCTTTATTATGCTCCGTGCCCTCCACTGGCAGATCATCATCTGAAAATGTTACCCTGTTCACCTCGAAAATTTTGTTGGCAATCGTTTCCAGGTGATTTACAGAAATTTCATTGGGCACATGAGCTTCATTCAGTATCTTCATCAGGGCCCGACGATGTTCATCCGAATGGATTAATAATGATAGCAGTGAGATCTGGGCCGGTGTTTTCTTCAACTGTTCGACCACGGAGTAATCCTGCACTTTCATCTTCTTTAAGAAATCCTCAGCTTCTTCTTCTGACACAGGTTTCTTTATTGCAGCTGGATTGGGTCTTCTCAATTCCGCCGGAGCAAAACACCGTCCTGATCGAGTCAGTCCCTGCGCCTCACAACTATTCTCCTCCACTTGTTGTCCCTTGTACATCACCACTGCCTTTTCATACTTCCAAGGCACAGCCTTGCTATCAATCATTGGTGTTTGGACTACTGGTTTTATGATGACCAGTTCCCTGCAGACCCCTTTCACAACAACCACGGGTGTAGATGATGCTCCCGTTATTACCAACTTGGCTGGTTCTGGTTTCCTTGTAGCGGCAGATGGATTCTTCCCCAATATCACCACTGGCTTGACATCTTCCCCCTTCAACTGTACCCCTGCTTCCTCATTGATCGATTTTTCTTTTGGAGTGGCACGGATCATCATCACTGTCTGTGGGGGTTTCTTCGGCTCCCCTACTTCGTGCACAAGCTCGATCATGTGGGCTTCAGGGTGCTTTGGCAATGGGTTCTGGTTAATGTTAGGTGCCTCCGGTGCCTGTACCTCGATCTTGTTGGTATCAATAAGATCTTGTATTGCATGTTTCAGCCTCCAACATTTCTCGGTATCATGTCCGGGAGCTCCCGAACAATATTCACATCTTACCGAGTGATCCATATTTTGGGGTAAGGGATTTGGTAATCTAGGCTCAACAGGATTTAATAAACCCAACTGCCTCAATTTGTGGAACAAGGCAATATAAGTTTCCCCCAACTCAGTAAAAGTTCTTTGCCTCTGCAATCTTTCATTTCTGGCGGCCGGATTTCCCCTGAAACCCATCCCTGGAGGGTTCCTGTAGGCTCTTGGTGGTGGATAGGTGTTTTGTGGTGGTGGGTATGTGTTATGTGGAGGTGGGTATGTATTGTGGGGAACCGGCGTGCGCCATTGTGGGCGAACCGGAGGTTGGGTGTATGTCTGGGCTTGATGGACGGTGAAATGTTGTTCTTGTGGTTGGTAGTAGGGTTGTGGAGGGTAATTTGGAATGTGTGGGTAGTTTAGACGATGGGGTCTGGGTTGGTAATGAGGGGAAGGACCTCTAGATCTGGACCAATTGTCGGCCTCTAATGTCGTGACCTCCTCTCTCCTTTTCTTCCCTAGCGCACCTCCCGTGCCGCTCTGAATGGCCTGAGTTGTTGCCTTAATTGCCGAATAACTCAGGATTTTATTAGACTTAAGTCCCTCTTCTATCATACCTCCCATTTTCACAACTTCATTAAATGATTTGCCAACTGACGTCACCAAGTGACCAAAGTAAGTTGGCTCGAGAGTTTGTAAGAAGTAATCCACCATTTCTCCTTCTCTCATTGGGGGATCAACTCTGGCTGCCTGTTCTCTCCATCGGAACCCAAATTCCCGGAAGCTCTCTCCGGGTTTCTTCTCGAGCTTTAGCAATGTGAGACGGTCTGGGACTATCTCAAGGTTGTATTGGAAATGTCCTGCGAAAGCCTGTGCCAAGTCATCCCAGGTGTACCACCTGCTCGGATCTTGTCTTGTATACCACTCTAACGCCGACCCGCTCAAACTCTGGCCAAAGTAAGCTATTAATAGCTCATCTTTGCCCCCTGCTCCCCTCATTTTGCTACAAAAACCTCGTAGATGTGCCATAGGATCACCATGCCCTTCGTATAAATCGAACTTGGGCATTTTGAACCCTGCTGGTAATTGAACGTCAGGGAAAGGGCATAGATCCTTGTAAGCCACGCTGACTTGGTTACCTAACCCGTGTATGTTCCTGAAGGATTGCTCCAGGCTTTTAAATTTCCGCATCACCTCGTCCTGCTCTGGGCTCTTAGCCGGCTTTTCAATCTCCGCCGGGACCTCAAAGTGGGGATTATAGGTATGTGGCTCGGGTGCTTTGAATGTGAGTTCAGGGGGGTAGTATTGTGTATCGTGAGCCTGAAACAATGGCTCACTAGATGATCTGTGCAATGGGGCTGGGGGAGGTGCCACAAAGACGGGAACATTTGGTGGAGGAGGGTTTTGAGTGGGTGGTGGAGCTTGGGAATCATAAGCCTCTCTTCCCTGATAATAATGATGGCTTGGGAAACTTGTTGAAGGACCGGGAGAAGGGTATTCCGGCGTGTGTGTTGGTTGGAGGGTAGGAGTAACGGGTAATTCTTGCCCCTTCTGGGCTCTAGCTAAGGCTATCTGCATTTCATTCATTTCTAGCCTCATTTTTTCCATTTTCTCCAGGGCTTCTTTCAGCATCTGATTGGCCGTTTTTTCTGACTCAACGCTGTTGTCTGACCCAGTCATGCTTTCTGGTATAGGACCTTTTGATCTTGTCTGATAATGGTACGGTGCCAGTACGCTCTAACAACTAACTGATATTGATTGGAAAAACAACAAACTTGTCAGTGTTAGAGTCTTAACAGATATTGTAATTGCACGTTAGGGGGATGCAATGCTCCTAGGCAGTTAATCATTTCTAACATGCTTTTGCTCCGACCGTATGCATCATCCCGGCTTATTTTTGCTCTGACAAATATATATTCTTCCTTTTTTTTTTTTTTTTTTTTTTTTAGATTACGGTCGAATCCTATAGAGATTGCCTACGTATCGTGACCCCGCACGAATCAGACCAAGCGTAGTTCGTGCCATAAGACCAAATATTATTATTATTATTATTATTTTTTTTTTTTTTATTGCTCAAAAATAATGCTATTACAAGCCATCACAAAAACAAAAAATACAGACTTTATATATATATATATATATATATATATATATATATTTTTTTTTTGAGAATGTTTGAAGAAAAGGAAAAAAACATATGGGTAGACAACAGACTTGAAAAACAAACAAGTGCAAGATTGAACTAGGGATACATTAAAGCTTTGAATTTTGGTGCCCGCGAGGCATCATTCGGCCTTTCCGCGGGCTTGGGGGCCAGGCTTCTTTGCAAGCTTTTTAGTTCCTCCATGATCTGATGGACATAACCCATGATTGAGGCAAATAGGACATCACGAGGCATCTCTTCACATGTTAGGCACTTTGTGGTGATATAGCGCCCTATATCATTGATCCTACCCCTGATTCTATCCCTCTCTATGCACAGCTGTTCTATCCGTTGATTCTTTAGTCCCAATATTCGAGTATTGTCAATGAGCTGCTCTTGGAACCTCTCCATTTGTTCTTCCATCCGGGCTATCGACTCATGGTAGTGTTCTCTATATGTTCTAGCATCCTGGGCTTGTTTGAGGACCCGATTATTGAGAATGGAGTTTATCTCTCTCAATGTCGCGACACTCATTTCATAGTCCCTTTTTACTTTCCATAGGTGCTCTCTCCGTGATGTTGTAACTGTAGCCCACCTGACCCGCATTCTTGTTATACAAGCCTGGGATCTCTCCAAGTCTTCTCGGCTTTGGCTGACTTGATTTCTCAATTCCGCTATCAACCTTTCATCAGAGCGACGTTTCTGTCGGTCGCTATCACTCTTACTGACTTGGCGAATTCGGGCTTTCAGTGCCTGGTTTTCTTTGGCTAATTTGTTCTTCTCACCCTGCTCTGAGGCTACCTGAACGTTGTTTTCAAACATAAGTCTTTCAATTTGTCGCTTCAGCTGCCCGATTTCAACCCGGTAGCCTTCCTCTCTCACTAACCAGCCCCACTGTTCCTGCGAATCATCCGTAAATTGTTGGACGTGAGCTCTTTTGGCAGGCCTCTGACGAATCTGGAACCTTTTCCCGAACCAAACATCGTATTTTGGGTCTACCTCACCCTTAGCCAGCTCTCGAACCATAGTCTTGGGTTCAAGGAATCTACATTCGTGCCACAACTTTCTAATTTTTCCTTCGGGGAACACGACTCCTGGACTCAACTCAATGGCGTGCTTGCTTAGATCCTCATCAGTGGGAATTACCTGAAATCTTCCTAGTTGGCGCAGTACCCGATGAGGAGCATATGGTTGGATGCTACGAAGTCCCATTAAAAGAACATGACATTCCTCGGCCGCCATGTATATTACCTCAGTATCATTCAACCACCCAAATGCCCATTCAACTTGGTCGGCTGTTGTTGACCTCAATTGTGCAAGCCATGCTTCGACGCCTTCGGGAAATATGACGCCTGTCATTCGTTTCTCAAAGCCGCTAATGCAGTTTTTCTCAGTCAACCCGTGGTTCATGTATCCCACTCGGTGATGGAGGTGTTCTTGCATCCACAACTGGAGTAACAGATTGCATCCCTGAAAGAACTTGCCTCCTTCTCGGCATATAGTTAAAGCTCGGTAGATTTCAGACAAAATCAAAGGAACCACAGTACTGTCGGTTCTTTTGATTGCAACATCGGCCATCCCTACAAGGCCTATCTCTATTTTTTTATCTTTGCGGGGACAGACCACAATTCCCAGAAATGCTGTGATAAATGCCAAAGTACGTCTTGCTTCCCACCTGATTCTGTTCCCAGTGTGAATTAATCCGAGGTTTGGTTCTTCCAAACCCTGAGGAATTCCGTACCGTTGATACAAGAATTGGAGAGTACAACATCCCTTCGACAAATCATCATTCTGTACCTTCCGACTAATGCTTAGCAAATCCAAGAACGCGTGCGGAGATACTGGTCTTGGTGAAAGTAAATACTGCCCTCTTAGTTTCCCATTCAACCCCGCATATCCGGCGACTTCCTCTAGTGTAGGTGAAAGTTCAAAGTCAGCAAAACGAAACACGTTGCGTGTTGGATCCCAGAACGGTATTAGAGCCTCGATGATATCTGTCCTTGGCTTGATATTCAACAGATCGACAAAACCTCCCAAAACTCTTTCCACTATCTTTATACTATCCTTTCCCATATCATTCCACCACATGTAGAGTTGCGAAGGGACCTCGCTACACACTGAGAATGGTTCATTTTGACTTGTGCTCATCCTGCACATTTATTATAGTGATTAAAGAAGGAAAAACTTTTATTTGACTTAAAAACTATCTATATTCTAAAGAAATATTTTTTTGGATTTTAAAAAAAAATTTCTTGAAAAAAAAAACTTTTAAGGAGAAAGGAAATATTTTTGAACCAATATTCTGAATTTATGAAAGAAATACTACAGAAAAAAATATTTTTGAATTTTATTTTGAATATCTTTTAAACAAATAATTGGGATTTTGAGATTAAAAGGAAATATATATTTTTTTTTTAAAAAAAAAATTGAGGTCTAAAAGAAAAACTTTCTAAAGAAGTGAGTAATGTTAAATATTTTTGGATTTTTTTTTTGAATATGGTGAGCCGAAACCAAAGAGGTTTGCCTCTGATCTCACATCCGGTGAGAATCATACCCGCGTAGTTCAGGCTATAAACTAACTAATTTTTTTTTTTTTTTTTTTTTTTTTTTTTTTAAAAAAATTTTTCCTTTTTCTTTTATATCAAAAAAAACTATTTTCCTTTTTTCATTTTTTTTTTAAATAAAGCAAATTAAAATAAAAGACTTATTCCTACACACTTTCTGCTTTCTAGGCAAACCAACAATTCTAAAAGTAAAAATATATATATGTTTTTTTTTAAAAAAAATTCGGCAGTACTTCGACAGTACTTGGACACTGATTTTTTCTAAATTAATCAAATAACTTTTCACTTGCTATTTTTATTTTATTTTATTTTTTACATTCCCGAGACTCAGAAGCCGGTCAACATGCAAGACCGAGCAAATAAATGCACATAAAACAAATAAGATGCATCAGGATGGTCATTTTCATTTTTGGTGCACCTGTCCTAGACAGACCCAACCCCTGTGTTGAGCCTCCAAAGTCAGATGCACGTGATGCAAACAAACGTTCCTACTAGGGATCCGACATGTGGTTTTGTTATACTAGGTTCAGAACCTGGGTGTTTGTTCTAGACCTGGCTTACCCGAGCGGACAGCTCGAGCCGAGGGGGGGTAGCGTACCGGGAATACAGAAGCTTCACCGGCTTAGCAACTTGTCCGAACCTCGTTCTAAATTGGGATTTGACACTATACAGAAAAGAAGTCGTACGAAGTACACCCTTCTTCATGATTTAGAAGACTCAGAGAGGAGATGGGTTTCGGCACAGTTTATACACAGTTCACGTAATATCAAAGCGGTAAAAGCAGCATTTAGCACATTAGGCTCAATCATGTAAAAATCAGATAAAACCAAATATAACAATTTATATGAGCTCGAATTTCTAACCCTGAACCACTGGTTCTGGGTTAAGTCCCCAGCAGAGTCGCCAGAGCTGTCACACCTCCTTTTTCCGGCACCGCGAGGTGCGTAGGGAGTTTTTTCCAATTAAAGGACAGTCGAAACGGGATTGGTTTAATTATTTCAGAGTCGCCACTTGAGAGATTTAGGGTGTCCCAAGTCACCAATTTTAATCCCGAATCGAGGAAAAGAATGACTCTATATTACAGTCTGCGTACCAGAAATCCGGATAAGGAATTCTGTTAACCCGGGAGAAGGTGTTAGGCATTCCCGAGTTCCGTGGTTCTAGCACGGTCGCTCAACTGTTATATTCGGCTTATTTATCTGATTTTTAATACAATTATGAACCATGTGCAATTTTTATCTTTTACCGCTTTATTATTATAATTATTATTTTTTTTAGGAATGTGAACATCGCTTAAAACATATCTTTGGATTGTGTCACATGAAATGCACCCACAATACGAAACATATTTTATTTGATGTTTTAGGATTTAGATTTGGGTCGCATGAAATGCGCATCCGAGTTTAAGAAGGTAAAATTAATTAAATCGCGCCTAAAGAGTCTAACGCGTCATTATCTTTGGGGAAGGAAGTGAAATTCACTAAACAATCCATCCCAAATTCTAAGTAATTTTTTTTTAATAATTAAATAAATAAATGAGATTGGAGAATCCTATAAATTTTGTATTATTTACATCTATTTATTTTTAGCGATATCCTTTAATAATATCCTTTAATGACTACATTTTTATTATTACTAAGTTTTTATACATATAAAATCAATATCTACATTCTTGAAAATGACATATTAAATAGAAGAGAAAAACAAATATTAACAGAAAGTAATAAAATTATAATCATAAATACAACATGGAATTATCGAAAAGTAAAAAAATAATTATCCCATAGTTGGATTAAAATTCAAATTATTAGTAAGACTTAAGCTTATTGAAACTAATTATTTACAAATACTGAAAATTGAAAGAAATAAAAATAAAAACTTGAGTACTAAATCATATTTCTGAAAATTTAAACAATTTAACATTAACTAACTTTGTTTTAATTCATCATGTCCTAATACTTGTTTGCAAACTAATTCATGTTATAACTGAAATTGACTACATGATTCGGATTAACTTATCGTTGACGAAAAACCTTCTGAATAAGGAACTTAGTTAATTTTTGCCAAACTGATTCAATAACGCCATTTTTACGTTATTTCTTCTATTTTTTTTTTAAACAGTTTTAATTAATAATCAGGCTTAAATATATTTCCTAATGATCTGGTAAAGGCGTTATTTAATATGTCGCTATAATATGCCTAGTTATGCCGATGACAGTGATTTACAGAATAATAATACATGAATAACCTAAATACAATACAAAAATTAAATTAAACTAAATTAAAAATTTAACACTTCATTCTTCATTTCAGCTTACAAAATGCCAAAATTACAGTTGTGTACCTGATATTGTCAATATAAGAAGAAGAAAGTCAGCAACGTAATACGTAACACAGCAACAGCAACAATAACCAGCAATAACCAGTCAACGAAAATCCCAGTGACAGCTTTGAAAAATTCAAAATAAAATCCAGGAATGCCGAAAATAATGGACAGAAACCAAAGGAAATTTTCAGATTTTTGAAAGGCTAGTTAATCTTCAACCCTTAATTTCTACACCTGTATACCAGAATATTTCTCAGGTGTGTACTACTTTCTCTTCTAATTTTCAAAATTTTTTTTTCTTTGTATGTTTTTTTTTCTTTTCTTGAGAGTTTCAATGTTTTTTTTTTCGGAATAAATGTTCAGCTTTTTTTTTCAATCTCTTTTTTTCTGTCTGTATTTCTTTTCCTCTCTTGTGTTCAAGACTTCACATATATATATCCCATCCCATAAATCAATTAAAATCAATCCCTTTCTCTACCAAACCCATTATCTTCCCACTCATTCCCATTATATTAAAAAAACATATCACACCACCACATTTCATTTTGTCCCCCATGCTTCTTTTAAAATAATGCAAGATTCCCCTTTAAATTAAATCTTGTCCCCCCTTTATATTAAATAATAATATCACAAACCACCCCATTTCATTTTGTCCCCCATGCTTCAAATAAACAATTACAAAATGTACAATTCCTAAACTACCCCTTCCGACCTTACTGAAATTACCAAACTACCCCTGAACGTATTACAAATTTACCAAACTACCCATCAGCTATAACACATCAATTAATCAAACTTAACCAAAATATAGACAATATGATCAATTTCTAACAATGTTCAAACAACAATATGAACATGGATGAACATCATAACAACAATATCACATGAACATGATTTTAACAACATTTCAACAACAAATCACATGAACACAAATTGAACAACCAAGAACAACTAAAATTTGATTGAACAATATTTTAGCAACAAACAATCCTATTTTCGGATTCAACACCAACAACAAACAAAGTATGAAGATTTCTAAATTCAATCATATTGAACTTAAAATCAACTCTAACAACATTACAACAAACAATTCTTATATTAAACTTTAAACAAGATTATGAGAACAATTCAAGCAATAATCATAAATGGTAAACAAGAAATCAAACTATACAAAATTCGGATTCAAGATCATCCAAACAAAGTATGAACATGAATGAATCTATTTTAAGACAACAAACATGACGGATTAAACGATTAAAACAATATATTCCTTTAATACAACTAAATTCTTTAAACAAATAACAAGATCGACGAAGAAACAATTATGAACTTAAACTTGAACTTATCAATATTAACAATTTCTAACAATACATAAACACATGAAACAAATTGAAGAAATAGTTGATTAAATTTCAATTTGAATCTAACAAACATCAAACTAACAAATACATACTTAAACAATAATACAAACATGAAATAAACATGAAAACAACTAATTAAACTTCTATTTTGAAATCTGAAAATTAATTTAACAAACAACATGAACATGAACAAAACCAAAAATCAAATATCTAACCATAGACATGAATAAAACAAACATTTGCCGATTTTAAATTCGAAAAATATCAAAACAAAATACGGACAAAATAAAACTCAAAAACTACTAACCGGATCGAAAGACGAACAACGACCAAACAAACAACGAACTTGACGATGAACTCACGACGTATAGGATCTTCACTTGACGAAAAACCCTCGAACTTTTGCCGGACTTTAACCGGACTGCCTTGCGTCGTCCACAACAGTGCAATGGTGAGCAACCAAACGGAAGACTCCTGGGGTCGTCGATGGCAGTACACAGCAGTGAAGGAGACGACGTGAAGCAGCAACAGTCCAAAGCAGCGAGCAGCAGCAACTGTCGACGACGTCCATGGCGGAATGGATTGCTTCCGATGGCAGCGCGCGAGCTTGGTCGTGACGAGCAGCGGCGATGGGAGCTTCGAACAGCAACTGACTCATCGAGGCTGTGTTCGTTTGGTTGTTTGGTTGAGACAGAAACAACAACGACATAGACGTCGAGCTCAACGAGCTTGAGCTCGCCGAGCTTCATCAATGGCGGATAGGGTTGGGGTCGTTTGAATGCGAAGGAGGTTGTGTCATTTGGTGGTGTTTGGACGGTGCTTGGGTGGTGTTCGACGAAGGGGGGGGTGGCTGCTGGGTAGCCATGGCAGCTCACTATTTGGAGAAGGAGAAGAAGAAGAAAAGAAGAAGAAGAAGAATGGGGGGGCGGATGACTTAGGTCATTTTTAGGGTTTTTGGGTTTTTTTTTTTTTTTTTTTTGTTTTGTGTCTTTGAAATGCAAGATAGGGGTATTGGGTCTTTTGGGTTATGGACTGGGTCGACCCAGTTCGAAATGGACTGGGTCGTAGGGAAGATTGGGCCATTTTTTGGGCCTATGGCTTGAAATCGAAGAAGAGGCCCAATTCCGACTTTCTTTATATTTTCGCTCTCTTTTCTTCTTTTATTTTTCTAAAACTAAATTATAAAAATACTTAAACTATTATTAAGAACTAAATTAAGTTATAAAAGTGCAAATTAACTCCCAATAACAATTAACGCACAATTAAGTATTAATTAAGCAAAAAATTGTATATTTGGACATTAAATGCTAAAAATGCAAACGATGCCTATTTTGTAATTTTTGATTTTTGTAAAACAAATTTAATTACTTACAATTGTAGAATTAAATCCTATATGCAAAATGCGACATATTTTTGTATTTTTTATTAATTTATCAAATAAACACGCACAAACAAATACAAATAATTATTCAAAATATCATAAAATATCACAAAATTGCACACCAAAGAAAAATCATTTTATTTTTGGATTTTTTGGGAGTAATTCTCATATAGGGCAAAAATCACGTGCTTACAAGGATTTCTATGGAGGTGCATCATCGCCAAAATTGATTACACACACTAACCTTGTGTTGCTTCCTAAGAAACTTCTGGTTCAAACATTTTCAGATTTAAGGCCTTTAAATCTAAGCAACTTCATCTAAGGTGATCTCTAGGGTGTTACATGATAGGTTGGAAAAGATCCTTCCTTCTTTTATATCCTCTAACCAGTCTGGATTTGTGAAGGGAAGAAGTATATTTAAAAATATTTTGCTCACACAGGAAATTATCACTGATATAAGGTTAAAGGGGGAAACCTGCTAATGTTGTGATCAAGATTGACATGGTCAAGGCCTATGATAGGGTGTCATGAAAGTATCTTCTTCATGTACTAAGGAAAATGGGATTTGCTGAGCACTTCATCAACACGATCTGGAATTTGCTAGCTAACAATTGGTATTCAGTCCTAATGAATGGTCAGGCTTCTGGATTTTTTAAGTCCACAAGAGGGGTTAAGCAGGTAGATCCTTTGTCTCCAGCCTTATTTATTTTATCTGCTGAGGTTCTCTTAAGATCATTGAATAAGCTATTTGAAGACAAGAGGTTTATAGGGTATGGTATGCCAAAATGGACTGATCCCTTAAACCATTTGGCATATGCTGATGATACAATTATCTTTGCTTCTGCTGACTCATATTCTTTGGGTAAAGTGGTTGAAGTCCTCAAACTATATGAACAAACATCTGGTCAGCTGATCAACAAGTCAAAGAGTTCATATTACATGCATGCTAATGTAATTGGAGAGTTGTTTAATACTGTTAGTGCTATAATTGGCTTTCAGAGAGGTAAGTTCCCTTTTACTTACCTAGGGTGTCAAATCTTTTACACAAGGAGGAGGAAAGACTATTATAATGATCTAATTAAGAAGGTGAAAACAACATTACATTCCTGGAAAGGTAAGTTATTGCCTTTTGGAGGCAAAGCCACTCTCATATCCAGTGTGCTTTAGAGCTTACCTACACACATCCTATCAGTGCTGGATCTTCCTGATAACATTCTTGAACACTTGCATAAGTTCTTTCCTAGATTCTTCTAGAGTACAAAAAAAGAAGGTAGAAGCAGATACTGGACAAAGTGGCAAAATCTATGTCTTCCTAAGGAGGAGGGTGGTCTAGGATTTAGATCCTTATTTGATGTTTCTAAGGCATTGTTTGCCAAGCTATGGTGGAGGTTTAGGACATCAAAATCCTTGTGGTCAAACTTCATATGGAAAAAATATTGCAAGAAGGAATTGCCTGCGATGGTACAATTTAGAGAGGGATCACATGTATAGAGAAAAATGCTAGAGGCAAGAGAGGAGGCAGA
Source organism: Nicotiana sylvestris (assembly GCF_000393655.2). Classification (NCBI taxonomy): domain Eukaryota; kingdom Viridiplantae; phylum Streptophyta; class Magnoliopsida; order Solanales; family Solanaceae; genus Nicotiana; species Nicotiana sylvestris. Next base: position 34,403,971 of record NC_091064.1, read on the forward strand.
ACATGAAATTTTGTGGGAGATGAATAGGGGTTCTACTAATGTTTGGCATGATATTGGACTAGACTTGGTGTATTGTATCATGTAGTGCCTCCAGAGTTTAATATCAATGAAGATCTATATGAGGTGGCAGAATTGAGAGATGAAGATGGGTGGAATGATCAGATCTTAGATCAGAACTTTCCAGAAGACATTGCTGAGCATATAAAGCAAGAAGTGCATTTTGATAATTCTGATGAGTACTGGGACATACCTAAATGGATGCCAACATCTTCAAGCAAGTTTACAGTAAGCAGTGCTTGGAAAATAATGAGGCATATGGCTCCACCAAATCCAGAATACAAGATGCTATGGATAAAAAGTTTACAATTCAAAATATCCTTCTTCTTTGGAGGCTATTAAAAGGAAGGTGCCTACAGATGATATATGGAGGAGAGGTGGCTACTTAACTATCTCTAAGTGTTGGTGCTGCCTACCACCACAAGAGGAAACTTTTCAGCATATCTTCCTTACAAGTAGGAGTGGCAAACGGGTGGGTCAGATCAAATATAGTTCGGGTCAAAAATGGATAATAAAAAAATGAATAAATTATCTGACCCGACCCATATTTAATACGAATAAAAAACGGGTTAACCGGCCGATAATATAGTTAACTATATTATCCATGACTTCTTGCATATGATCACTTTTGGGAGAATTCTTAGTCTCCATAACTTGAGGAACCCCCAATTTGAGGCTTTACAAATGTAAAAGTTAGACCCATTGATTATCCATTGGTTACTCATTAGTTATTCATTTTCTAAATGGATAATATGGTTCTTATCCATATTTGACCCATTTTTTTAAAAAGTTTATTATCCAACCCATTTTTTAGTGGATAATATGGGTGGTTAACTGTTTTATTTTAACTATTTTGCCACCCGTACTTACAAGTGATACTGCTACTAGGGTGTGGAAGTTGTTTTTACAAGCTGCAGGATTAGTGGTGACTCTGGTGCAAGTCCATCAGGTTATTAGAGCATGGTGGAGTGTTGATTATTGTGCTAAGCTAAGGCCATTGTTCCAAGCAGCTCCAGTTATTATCATTTGGGAACTTTGGAAAAGAAGGAACATAATGAAGCATGAAGGAGGTGCAGAATCATTTCATAGGGTAGTGCATGAGGTGAACAAAACATTACACTATCTTGCTAGAGTTAGATATCCTTGGCTACCTAATATCCCTCTACTCTGGCAAGATATGATTAAATATTTTGAAGGCTATAAGCCTTACATTGTTACTAAAAGAGTTGCTTGGCAGCTACCTTATGAAGGGTGGTTTAAATGCAATACTGATGGTGCTTCTGGAGGTAAACTTAGGCCAAGTTTATAAGGATTTTGTGTGAGGGATGATTCTGGGGATGTGGTATATGGAAAGGCAGAAGAGATAGGGTGGACAACAAATATAGTAGCTGAGGCAAAGGCTATTGCTGAAGGGCTCTCTTATTGTATGGATATGCAGCTTCATCCTCTTATCATTGAGACAAATTCTTTGGTGATGAAGAAGATTATTGATGGGGAATGGGATGCACCTTGGAGTATAGGGAAGGAAGTAAAGGGGATTGAGGAGATGAAGGATCAATTCAATGTGATCCTTCAACATGTGTTAAGGGAGGGCAATGCTGCAGCAGATTTTTAGCTAACCTTGTATTTTCTTTTGCAGGTACAATAATATTCCAATCATTTACTAAATTGCCTATTGCAAGAAGGAAACTAATCAATTTTTGAAAGCACAAATCCATAATCTTAGGGTTAGGGTTGGAAAAATAAAAGCACCAGATTGATGTGTGATCTTATAAGCTTATTGCCTGTTTTGTTTGTTCTTATGCTTATTATATCCATATAGGGTCGAGCTATTATCCAGTGGTAGTAGCATGGCTTCATGCTCAGCCTGGAGGTGCTTGGAAACTATATGGAATTCCTATTACAAGCAGGCAGTCAATTGGTCTTTGTTTGATGATGCAAAGTAAAATACCATATGTGATCATGTTGTTGAGTGATTCTAGTAACAGGTTTGAATACTGGAATTTCCTGGGCATACGTGTTTATATATTTGTACTCAAGCATGTGGATTCTGGATGGCTACAAATCTCTTTGGCTAACTGTTTTGGACAGCTTATGTACTATGTGGTGTTGTATCATTTCCCAGTGGTATTAGCATTGTACAATGCTCATTCTGGGAATTGTATGGCAACATATGGGAAGGATCTGTTCAATTGTTCATTCTTGAAGTATAACACTATATGTGCAAATGTTTTCTTGTGTATATATGTTTTTGCACAACTAGGTCACAAGATAAAAGGGCTCCAATTGGTGAAGATTGTCTCATGCTTCTTCTTGCTGAGCCATGTACCATGCTGCAGGTTCTTCTCTACAGCTATGATGACCTCCTATTTGTTGTGGTGTAGCAGTGTTGTATTCATTCATGCCTTGTCCTTTGGATTGCAAAAATTGACGCCTGGTAAGAGCTTTGTAGGTGCTACTTTGGAGTTCTTGCAACTGGCGTGTGGATACATATGCAACATTGTCACATGGAGATCTTTGGAGTCTGTAATAGTTATCTTGCATCTAGTTATAATTTCACTTTTAATAGGTAGCCATAGTATGCTCTTTTCAGCTTATATTTGTTCAAATTGTAAGACTTGGGCCCATTTTGGTTTTTTTTATTTATATATAGTAGCTACTAGACACATAGCCTAGTAGTATATCTATATTATATTAAAAGCACGAAAGCCCTTAGCGAAATGTCGTTCGCCTTTTTTACCCTTTAAAAATATATTTTACATCTGATAAAATTGTAAAATTAAAAAACTTTCCAAATATTTAGGAGTTCTAAATAGACTAAGTTGTTTCTAAGTAATTTACTATTTGTTATCTTCTCCTAATAAGGATACAAAATATTAAGACAATAAAAGAATCCAAAAAGGTAGGAGGAATTTTTTTTCGTTAGTTCCCAACAAGGAAACTTCACGATTTGGTGTAAAATTTCTTTTCTTTGTCCTTGTTTAATCATAAAGACCAATTTTGCCTCTTTATTTCCCTTTCATGTAATTTATTTATTATTTTAAAAATTTAAATGAAAAGTATTTTTTTTAGAAGCTTGGTTATTAAATTTGTTTATTTCTCAAATTTTCTACGACATTAGGTTTTAGGGAAGAGTAATTATTTTTGGAAAAAAGTAATAACTAATTTGTGATAAAATATTAATTAGCGTAATCTAATTTACGAAAATATCTAAAGTACCTCAATAAAAATTCGTGTTAAAAAAGAAACTAATATTATTATTAAGAAATTTTATTGTATAATTTAACTTTAAAAATAGGACTTAGTTACGAAATTCTTCTTGTAGCTGATCACTTTTTTTTATTGATCTGTCACTAGCGATAATTTTTTATTATTTAATTACATAATTTTTTCATCGCTAATTTATTTCTTTATGTAGTTGACTTGTCTAGAATACATGGTATCTAGACGATCATTTTGATACGAAACTAATATAAAAGAACACTAAACTTTCAAAATCATCTTGGTTACGCTGTTTCATGCTTAGCCTCTACTTTTGTTTTTTTACATAGGCTCAATATTTGTCATTTTCAAGAGCTTATATTAAAAAAATATATTTTAAGGGCTTATATTTTTATAATTTTATATGCATCGTACAAGGTACACGCGCATCGCGCGAATCTATACTATATTAAAAGTACGAAGGCCCTTAGCGAAATATCGTTCACCTTTTTTACCCTTTAAAAATAGGTTTCACGTTAGATAAAATTGTAATTTAATTAACTTTCCTAATATCTAGCACTTTAAAATCAACTAAAATTTTGACTATTAAATATTTTCTTATTGAACTAGGTAAAAAGTCCTAATATTTAGGACCTAACATTTAAGAATTTAAAACCAAATAAGATTTTACTTAAGTAAATTCTTTCCTTATTTACTTCATAATTAATTTGTCTTCGTTAGATTTCTTACGTCTATATTTGTTCTATATAAAGTTTAGGTTTGGTTTATATAAAGGTTGATTCCCATTTAAATTCTACCATTAAATCTATCTTTTCCTTATATAATTCTTTTAATTTAAATTTTTTATATGTTACGTCTTATTTTTACTTTGGGGGAAATTATTCTTGCATATAATATATTTTTCATCAACTCCTTTTAAAAGTATAACGTTAAATATGAAATTATTTTCATAATATATTTAAATTCTAGAAAAAAGGTCTATAGTTTCTATTCTATTTACTATTTAGTTAAAAATAAAATAAAGAATATAGTATTATTCTATTGTATTCTTTTATTTATGTTATTCCTTATACAGATATGAATATATACAATAAGTTTTATTATCTTCTACTTCGATAAGCCGATTTTGTATATTTTTATACTTATTTTGTTTAATGTGTAAGAAGCTATAAGCGATTATTAGAATACATAGAATTTTTTTTTATATTATGCTAGCTGGCATAAAAGACCAATGCACAACTATGGACGAAAGGGTAGCCTCATTTCGCCTTACCAACCCCATGGAAACTCCGAATACATGCCTAGATTGTTTGTACAGACACACTTTTTGGGTGCTAAAAATCCAAAATCGAAAGGAAAACAGCTCAAAATCAAACAATAAAGAGGTATAAGATTATTATTTTCAGTATTAGGTAAACTATGGTATATTATTTTAATAAAATTATAAAACTGGGAGAAATATTAAGTTGAATATAATAATTGAGATGCATGATTGAGAATCTCTATGAGGTAGAATATTTTTTTTCTTGAGTAATTGGCTAAATTAGATCAACTATTATTATTCTCAAGAATTATTTTTTTGTAAAATTTTATTTTTGTAACTCAATAACAAGCATATAATTCATTGAGACAGGTTACACACGCAAAGCGCGTACTCAAAGACTAGTACCTATATTAAAAGCACGAAGGCCCTTAGAGAAATTTCGTTCGCCTTTTTTACCCTTTAAAAATAAACTTAGCATTGGATATAGTAGTAATTTAATTATTTTTGTAATATTTAGGAATTTAAATTCAAGTAGAATCTTACATATTAAAACCTTCCTTATTTAACATACTATATATGGAATATATTATTTAGGACTTTAAAATTAATTAATTTTACCTAATAAAAACCTTTTCAAATTAAAATTATTACAAGAAACCTTAAATCATTAACGTGGTGGTAAACAAAAACACTTTTTTATGAGGTGTATTTTGAATCCAAGTTTACGTGACATTCAAATATTCAATCAGATAATAAATATAGTTGATTTTATTCGGTTGAATATTTCAATAATTCGTAGGCAAAACAATAACACTTTGGTCCAGACTAGAATATGTTGAGCATTGTGGTAAGTTTACTCATTCGTATAATGTTTATTTATTTTACAAATTAAAATTAGAATCTATAGCTCATTATTCACATTTTAGTATTCTTGTGAAGGATAAAAGGAAATCAAGGTTCAATATATGTGGTTTTTGCTTTAACTTTTTCATTCATATTTTCGTTCAATTGTTTATGTTAATTTTATTAATTAGTTGACGTGTATACATATGTTTGAGTCTTATATATATATATATATATATATATATATATATATATCTCACTACAATTATGATGTTCGTGTAATTCTTTTATGGTATAGGCGTTGTAGGATCAAATTAATAAGAAAAGGATTGGATGATGAGAAGAAAGACAACCAAAAAACAAAGAAGAAGAAGAAGAAGTATAGTTAGAATCAAGCAACCAAAAGTAATAATAATAATAATAAGGGATTAAAAGCACGAAGGCCCTTAGCGAAATATCGTTCACCTTTTTTTATCCTTTAAGAATATATTTTATATTGGACAGAATAGTAACTTTAGTTATTTTCCTTATATGCAGGAATAGTTATTAATTATTTTTCTAATATTAGGGACAAACATTTAATTAATAGCCTAATATTTAGGACTTTGATATGAAAAATCATATAATTATCTTTTTGTTGTGAAATTTTTTGTTTAAGAGTCCTTGACGTACTCTATTTTTTTTTTTTTTAAGTTTTAGGTTTAGTGTTGTTTATTTTCTTTTTTTTTTCAATTTTCTTCGTATAAGTTATGTAATTTGATTATACAATGAGCTAGAATAATTTATTCATTTTCTAATCTGTTTAAAATAATTCATATAGTATTTATTATTAACTAAAAGATTAAATCAGTTGCATTTTATTTTTGTAAAAAAAATTATTATTTTCTATCAATTTGTTAATCCTGTTTGAGTCTTCTAAAATGAACTAGGGAATAACTTTTCAAAATAATTCTTAAGTTTTGAAGGATTATATGTGATTGTTGAAATTGAAAAAGAAGCAGGATAACTTATGAATTTAAAATGATTGAATTAAAAAATTAAAATAAATTTTTAGTTAAATATATTGACTAATGATTGAGAACTTGTACGAAGATTCATCATTTTAGGAAAAATTAACTTTTATTTTATCACTCAAACATAATATTTTAATATATTATTTATATAGTATTTTGTAGTTCTTTCTTATTTTATTGAGATAGTGTACACGTTGCGCTATCATAAGACTAGTTTGCTAAAAAAATAAAACGTAGATATCAATCGGTGGCCCGAAATCGAATGGAACTAGTGAAAATAAGGATGACAAATTAATGCACTTTTACCATTGGAGATTTCACGAAACTATTCCAAAGTGAAGAAGTAAAGAATTGACAAATTTATGCACCTTTACCTTTCCAATTTTATCTCTTTCGATCATATTCATTTTTTGCTCAAATTCCAAATTATGTAGGGGAGCATACCACCGTGGTTGAAATATGCCAACTCAAGTTACAGGTAAAGACGAACAATTCATACACCAATACTTTAGTCTCAAAATTTGCTTCTCTATTACTTAACAATTAGAAAAACTGCATGGAGTAGTTTTTCTATAATTTAGGAAATTGGTGTAAGTGGAAGCATTAACAGAGATGAAGTATTTTAGGTGGTGAAGTGTTTTCTGGATTTGAGAATTGGCGAAGAGGAATCCGTCGGTAGATGGAAGCATTACCGGCGATGGAGTTTCTTTCTTTCTTTTCTTGTTTTTGATTTTAGTGATGGTGAAACATTATCTTTAAGTAGGAAAAGTGGTTCGTGTCACGATCAGAATACTATTAAAAGACGTGATTGTGCTGGACAGTCAATACTAACTAATCAAATTAGTTCTTGTTTTAATATTTTTGAAAGCATGAATTTTCTTCAATTTAATAGTAAAAAATGTACTTTACAGAATAATAATAAAGTTTTTTCAATTTCAATACCAAGTATCCCGTAATCATTCCAGAACCTGGTGTTACAAGTGCATGAGCATTTAATAAGGAATAAAATAAAATACGATAACTGTCCGAAATACAAATTTGGACAGAAAAGAAAATACAAGTACTCTGAAGGAGACTCTGCTAGCTGCGGATCGTCTCATAAAATGCAGCTCACTTAAGTCCCCGTATCAACCACGCTGCTGCGCCCACAAGGCCACTATACGTACATATGCATGTACAATAAAATGTATAGTAAGTGTAGTAGGAGTACGAAAACAATGCATACACAGTAAGTATCCTGTCTAACCTCGAAGAAGTAGTGACGAGAGGTCGACTCCGACACTTACTAATGGTCCAATAATATGACAATATGAAATTATAATTAAGCATGATTTATAGAGATGGCAATAAAACTCGAAACAAGAAATATCTAGACAATTCTTTTACAATATTAAAGAACCCCAAGCACTTCCCTAGTTTAAAACAAATGATCCCTCAACCAATGAATTTATACAAATTATAAAAAAGGTTTCCAATTCTATTATCACACATAAATTCCACCGAGGATGTTCAGTCTGATCCAACATAAATGTAAACTGTAAATACCACCAAGGGCGTTTGGCCCGATCCAATATAAATGTAAATTGTGCACTGCCGAGGGTCGAACGACGCGAATCATAAATGCATCATAAATTGTTCCGCTCGCGAATCATATATGCGACACGGTCCCAGCTCGCGAATCATACATACGGTACGATCAAACATAAATTTAACATTTAAATCATCTCTTTCTTGATTATTTTCAAAATAAGGAAAATTAGACTTGAGGCTTTTTAAGGAAATTACTCCGCTCGCAAAATATACACACGACGCGGTTACACATGTATTTCTTAAGCTATTATAATTTTCCTCAATTCTTTTCAAAATTTCAAAGTTCAAGTGAAACCTTTTAAATCTTAAATTCTTCAAATTCCAATTCTTTTAAAGCAATTATTACTCAACCTTAATCTTGTTTCTTCTCAGGCAACCAATAAATATAAATCGACAACAATATCAACAAGACATGATGTAAGCTTAAAACTACCCGGACATAGGCATAACTAGTAAGTACGTACGAACTCTCGTCACCTCGTGCGTACGTAGTCTCCACAAATAGAAGCACATAATAATTAGTTCACCTATGGTATTAATTCCCTTTTACAAGGTTAGAAATGAGACTTACCTCGCTCCGAAATTCCATAATCGGCTCCCAGTCCTTCCGACGACTCAAGCCGGTGTCCAATGCTCCAATACTAGTTAATAAATGTGCAAACCCATAAAAATATTCTCTAATACTCGCAATAATTCAATTTAAACAATTTTCTAACTCCACTCGAAAAGTTGATAAATCACACCCTCGGGCGCACGTGCCCGGATTCCGAAATTTTTCGAAGATAAACATTACGCATAACATTGCAAACTCAAATATATGGTTTATTCTCAATTCCATGCCCAAATTCGTGGTAAAAAATCCAAAATACCAAACCCTAGGTTTTCTACCAAAAACCCACAATTTCTACTAATTTGCATGTCTAAATCCTTATATAAACCATGTATTTAACTTATAATGCGTGGGAACAACTTACCTTGTGATGCTTGAAGAAAATCTTCCCTTTAAGCTCTCCAAAATCTCCCAAACCAAATGAAAATGGGAGAAAAATGAGCCAAGTCCCATATTAAATGATCCTCACTGCCTCCAACTTTTTCTTACCTGCGGTGCATAGGTCGCTTATGCGGCGCATGTGCCGCTTCTGCAGCTTCTACGATGGCTACCTTTGCACCTGCGCCTTCGCAGGTGCGGTCTCTCGTCCGCTTTTGCGGTCACTGACCTCCCCTTGCTAGTCCGCTTCTGCGGCCCTTATGGCCGCAGGTGCGGTTACACCTGAAGGCAGCCGCTCAAACCTTTCTTCCAAATCCAAACTCGATCCGTTCATCGTCTAGATTCCACCCAAGGCCCTCGGGACCTCAACCAATTTTACCAACACGTCCTAAAACATAACGCGGACTTGCTTAAGAATTCAAATCACATCAAACAACGTCGAATTCGTGAATCGCACCCCGTTCCATGCTTAATGAACTTTAGAATTTCAAGCTTCTTCATTCGATGACGAAACCTATCAAATCACATCCGATTAACCTCAAATTTTTGCACACAATTCACATTTGACATTACAGACCTATTCCAATTTCCAAAATCAGAATCCGACCTGGATATCAAAAAGTTCACTTTCGGTCAAACTTCTCAAAAACCTTCAAATTGCTAACTTTCACTAAATAATCCCAAAATGACCTAAGGACCTCCGAATCCATTTCCGGACATGCGCCCGATACTAGAATCACCATACGGAGCTATTCTCAGACTCGGAATCCCAAACGGATATTGATAACATTGAAATGCACTTCAACCCAAATTCATGAAATTCTTCTAAAATGCTAATTTCCACAATAGGCACCAAAACACTCTCGGGTCATCCAAAACCTGATCCGAACATACGCCCAAGTCCAAAATCATCATACGAACCTGCTGGAACCCTCAAATCCTAATTCCGAGGTTGTTTACTCAAAAATCCAATCTTAGTCAATTCTTCCAACTTAAAGCTTTCCAAATGAGGATTTTCTTTCCAAATCAACTTCGAACTTCCCGAAATTTAATTCCGACCATGCGTACAAGTTATAATACCTAAATGAAGCTGCTCATGCCTCAAACCGCCGAACGATATGCTAGAGCTCAAAATGACTGGTTGGGTCGTTACATTCTCTCCCACTTAAACATACGTTCATCCTCGAACGTGCTAAGAACTGCTCTAGGGTTGTCCAAAATCACTTCTTAACACCTTGTGCACCTACCCATGCTGCCACAACTCGGCTGAGCACATTAGCTCGAGCTAATCTGAACATCTTCCCTTTTACTTAGCCAAATATGCCTTAGAGTCCAATTCCAACATCCGAAATTCACTATCAGGCCTAATTCTATCATACAAACACCGTATCAATCTCTATACGATGCACCAATACATGATTGCATACCTTTGCTGAATCCACACTATGCACTGCATAATTCACATGACCATAATAACATCCTTTTATAACGATAGCCGAAATTTTACGAAGTTGATGCTCAAATACACCTCATGATTCCTATAAGTCCTGTTACAACTCTTGCAATACCGCCACGACGGAAGAGATGTGTAGAAACTCATAACCAACTACAGAGTCAACAATTCATTGAGTCTATTCTCCTAACAAGAACCATTACCTCATTCTGAACCACACAACGATAATTGCTCTTCAATACACTTCATATAAACCTGATCGCACCTGATCCCAGGTTCAATAATCTCGTCTAACCCAATATAAGCTTCCCAGGCAATAAGCCACCACAGAGATGACCAAAAGTCTCATATGATGCCACAATATGTCAACAAGCTACCAACTCGAATGTGATACATAAGGAAAACGAACTCTGGAAGGGACTACTCAACCCATGTAACTAATTGAACAACCTAAAGGATGTGATGAACCTTCCTTAGAAAATGGCAAACAAAACACACAGAAATAGATATAGGGGACTGTACTCAACATCACATTATTGCGGCATGCAACCCGATCCAAATAACATACCCGTAGAAAATACCAACACCAGATAGTGGTCTAAACCACCATAACTCTTTCGGGATCCATCTGCACATAACAAGTCATAATACTCGTAATCCTCCAAATAAAATCAATTATGATAACCGTCAAACCTCGCACATGTTACTGCACATCATGTGCAACTTAACACGCTGAAGGAACTGATCATCACCACCGTTATACCAATTCAACCATTGCCAACTGATTCGACTTTATCTAATTTACTCTGGGCTTGACTTAGGAATAAAAATAGCCCCATCCAAAACATCACGAACCCAAATCCGCACTCATCCCAACTGACCTTATTTCACGAGACTGGCATGTTGTCTCGAAATCCACGAACTATCTCATACCCTCCCTGTGTGCATCTTCGCGTCTTCAACTGGTACACTTATACTGATAATTTCTCTATGAACTCAAAGTCATTTTCTCTCATTCCTCTCATGCTACACCATAAGCCAAAGATGGCACAGAATACTCTAAGCCCCTTTTCATACTCCGCTGCAAAATCTCGATACTCAACCATACTATGGACTCGAAGTCCTTAGGCACCACACTTTAACCTTTGAATCCACTAGGACCGTTATTAAGAGTCACCCACTCTGACTTGGTCCCGAATATAATCAACTCCAAGGCTCTTCTAGCATATGAACACCCTCTCAATAAAGCACCTGACTGAATCACTTCCCTTATAAATCACCTCTATACGAAGCATAAATCTTGAATCTTCCCAAAGCCTAATCATGAGTCAATAAGGCCAATTATAGCACACATTTATCAAATCCTTTGCTCAAAATTACCAATTACGTTTTCTTCCCTTAGTTGTAATAACCCACCAATACACCAATAACTAGAAACTTCACAAGTAGATAACCATGCAACCCAATCGTAGGCGGTGGGACTCTCCCGCTTAGCTTGGAGCCACCTATTACATAACTCTGGAACCCACCAAGATTCTTTCTTCATCATCGACCTGATCTTGCACACCCAACTCGCCAAATTCCTCGAAATCCTTCTGTTTGACCTTTCATGAACACTCTGAATCACTAACCACATTCACATATTCGACCTCTTAACGGATAGCTAGTAGAATTCTTCGTAGAAGCTTCGTCAACCATGCGACTACTGACTTGCTCAAAAGATATAACCTATATGTGGAAATTACATGTCGACATCTTCCAATGTCACTGTGCTGGGTACAATTACTATGAAATCAGTAACCCATCCTGAGCCTATGCTCATTCACTAGCTGTACAAGTCCATTCACTCCTCATGGACATCAACTAAATGTGTGACAATATCTTCCATTCCCAAGTCATGTTGTATCCGTCTTCATATCAAGCAACTCCTTTCTGTCGCACCAAATCTCCCACCGTATAATAGCCAATATTCCAAATTAAGTCTGTAGACCCAGTCACTGTCCACCCTGAATCCCAAATCACTCTAGTCTTTTCCCAGGGTGTGTAGTCATCCTACCGCATAACCCATATGGTACTCTGCCACTCTTCCACTTTGGTCAAACTTACTCCTTTAAGCAACCATTTGACTCTTGTTTCTCACTCAAGGACTTCTAGAAAATTTAACCACCGCAAAGAACTTCCCATATGTGCTTCCACATTCTTCGCTGTCTAGTTGTTGCCTTAAATCAAAATCCATCTCTGTAGCACTTGAACCAACAGATCGCTACTAACTTTAAACCTCTCTGAAGATCATCTTTATCGAGCCATCGACACTAGAAATACTGATTCAATCCTGAACCACTGCACAACGCAATCTCTGATAGCCACTTCCCCGACCCTATTCCATAATACCCTACCGCAAAGGCAAATTGAAGAAGATCATAACACCAACGAACTTAACACATTCAATCAAGGACGACGATATCGCATCGCAGATGAAAATTCCACCACGCTTGAAAATACCAAGTCTCGTTACTCCATCAACCCAAACCTGAACATTTATTGTCCGATTGCCTTTCCTCTCCCGGAAATAAAATACCGAATCTCTGAATCCTGCACTGAGTAAACCTCCTTTCAAGTCATTCACTTCCCCGACCCATAGGCAAACATCCTACCATCACATCAATACTGTGTGATAACAACTTATGAGCATCATAACAACCTGTGCATAGCCTCAAAGCTCTTAGAAGTACAACTACTGAGCTGAAATGACAGAATATCTTTCCGTAAGGCGACGACAATAGCCCAATCAACTACGCAGGGAGAAACATCAAGCACCACACCTGTAGTACCATTACAATTCCTCGATTTCTGATTAATGACCAGCACTTCACGTCGCATAAGATTGAACGAGAAGGAAATGAAGGCATAAGCCTCAAAGGAATAAAATCACACGATGAGGAATCAAGAAGGGTAGTGCTCTTAACAGCCCTGTAGCATCTCAAATATAAGTACATACGTCTTCATATCGATCTGCAAGACTCTACTAGACTTGCTCATGTCTCGTGAGACCTAAGTGAACCTAGTGCTCTGATACTATATTGTCACGACTCAAATTCCATTAAAGGTCGTGATGACACCGGACACCGGTGTCAGGCAAGCCAACACTAACTAATAAATTTAGTTCTTATTTTAATATTTTTGAAATCATGAATTTTCTTCAATTTAATAGTAAACGATGTACTTTACAAAATAATAACAACGTTTTTCCAATTTCAATACCAAGTATCCCATAATCATCCCAGAACCCAGTGTCACAGGTGCATGAACATTTAATAAGAAATTAAATAAAATACGATAATTGTCCGGAATACAAATTTGGACGGAAAAGGAAATACAAGTACTTTGAAGGAGACTCTGATAGCTGTGGATCGTCTTATAAGATGCAGCTCACCTAAGTCCCCGTATCAACCACGCCGATGCACCCACAAGTCCACTATACATACATGTGCTTGTACAACAAAATGTACATAAAATGTAGTATGAGTACGAAAACAATGCCTACCCAGTAAGTATCCAGTCTAACCTGAAAGAAGTAGTCACGAGAGGTCGACTCCAACACTTACTAGTGGTCCAACAATATGACAATATGAAATTATAATTAAGCATGATTTATAGAGATAACAATAAAACTCGGAACAAGAAATATCTGGACAATTCTTTCACCATATTAAAGAACCCCAAGCAGTTCCCTAGTTTAAAACAAATGATCTCTCAATCAATGAATTTATACAAATTATTAAAAAGGTTTCCAATTCTATTATCACACATAAATTCCACCGAGGATGTTCAGTCTTATCCAACATAAATGTAAACTGTAAATACCACCGAGGACATTCGGCCCGATCCAACATAAATGTAAATTGTGCACTGCCGAGAGTCGAATGACGCGAACCATAGATGCATCTATAAATTTCTCCGCTCGCGAATCATATATGCGAAACGGTCCCCGCTCACGAATCATACATGCAATGCGGTCAAACATAAATTTAACATTTTAATCATATATCTTTCTTGATTATTTTCAAAATAAGGGAAATTCGACTTGAAGCTTTTTAAGGAAATTACCCCGCTCGCAAAACATACACGCGACACGGTTACACATGGATTTCTTAAGCTATTATAATATTCCTCAATTCTTTTTGAAATTTAAAGTTCAAATGAAACCTTTTAAATCTTAAATTCTTCAAATTCCAATTCTTTCAAAGCAATTATTACTCAACCTCAATCTTATTTCTTCTCAGGAAACCAATAAATATAAATCGCCAACAATATCAACAAGACTTGATGTAGGCCTAAAACTACCTGGACATAGGCATAACTAGTAGCTATGTACGAACTCTCGTCACCTCGTGTGTACGTAGTCCCCACAAATAGAAGCACATAATAATTAGTTCACCTATGAGGTTAATTCCCTCTTACAAGGTTAGAAAGGTGACTGACCTTGCTCCGAAAGTCCATAATCGGCTCCCCAATCCTTCCGACGACTCTAGCCGGTGCCCAACGCTCCAATACTAGTCAATAAATGTGCAAACCCATAAAAATATACTCTAATACTCACAACAATTCAATTTAAACAATTTTCCAACTCCGCTCGAAAAGTTGATAAAATCACACCCTCGGGCCCACGTATCCGTATTCCAAAATTTTTCAAAGATAAACATTACCCATAACATTGACAACTCAAATATATGGTTTATTCTCAATTTCATGCCCAAATTCGTGGTCAAAAATCCAAAATACCAAACCCTAGGTATTTTACCAAAAACTCACAACTTCTACTAATTTGCATGTCTAAATCCTTATACAAACCATGTATTTAACATATAATGAGTGGAACAACTTACCTTGTGATTCTTGAAGAAAATCTCCCCTTGAAGCTCTCCAAAATCGCCCAAACCAAATGAAAATGGGAGAAAAATGGGCTAAGTCCCATATTAAATGACCCTCACTGCCTCTAGCTTTTTCTCAGCTGTGGTGCATAGGCTGCTTCTGCGATGGCTGCCTTCACTCCTGCACCTTCGCAGGTGCGGTGTCTGGTCTGCTTCGGCGGTCACTGACCTCCCCTTGCTAGTGCGCTTCTGCAACCCTTATGGCCGCTTATGTGGTCCAAGCCTTGCAAGTGCGGTTACACCAGAAGGTAACTGCTCTAACCTTTCTTCCAAGTCCAAACTCGATCCGTTCATCGTCTGGATTCCACCCAAGGCCCTTGGGACCTCAACCAATTATACCAACACATCCCAAAACATAACGAGGACCTGCTCGAGGCTTCAAATCACATCAAACAACATTGAATTCGTGAATCACACCCCAATCAATGCTTAATGAACTTTAGAATTTCAAACCTCTTCATTCGATGCCGAAACCTATCAAATCACGTTCGATTAACCTCAAAATTTTGCACACAAGTAACATTTAACATTACAGATCTCTTCCAATTTTCGGAATCGGAATCCGACCGTGATATCAAAAAGTCCACTTCCGGTCAAACTTCTAAAAAATCTTCAAATTGCTAATTTTTGCCAAATGACCCCAGAATGACCTACGAACCTCCGAATCCACATACGAACGTGCTCCCAATGCCAAAATTACCATACAGAGCTATTCTCAGACTCGGAATCCTAAAAGGATATCGATAAAATTGAAATGCATTCAACCCGAATTTATGAAATTCTTCTAAAATGCTAACTTCCACAATAGGCGCTGAAACGCTCCCGGATCATCCAAAACCCTATCCGAACATACACCCAAGTCCAAAATCATCATACAAACCTGCTGGAACCTTCAAATCCCAATCCCGAAGTCGTTTACTCAAAAATCCAATCTTAGTCAATTCTTCCAACTTAAAGCTTTCGAAATGATGATTTTTCTTTCCAAATCAACTTCGAACTTCCCAAAATTTAATTTCGACCATGCATACAAGTCATAATACCTGAAGTGAAGCTGCTAATGGCCCCAAACCATCGAGCAACGCGCTAAACATTTATTTTCATATCAAATTAGTAAATCGGGTTCTGTAATTCTAGGTTTTCAATTTAATTTTAGATGATCTGATAGGTCATCTAAATATTTAACCCTTAATTCTATATTTTAAAACCTCAAATAACTCCTTTTATCCTTCCTGGATTTGCATGCACAGTCCGTGTCTTTTTTTCGGAAGGATTTTATGTGAAAAATTAATTAAAATGTGAATTCGTGCCTTCAAATTTATTTGAGTTGACTTCGCTCAAAGTTTTGAGCAAACAGACCTGGATCCATATTTTGACGGTTCTGGTGGGTCCGTATCGTGATTTGGGACTTGGTCGTATGCCCAAAATTCAATTCGGAGGTTCCTAGCTCGAGTTATCGCAATTTATTGAAAATTTGATGATTAAAGGTTAAAGAATTTATATATTTGACTGAAGTTTGACTTTGTTGCTACCAGGTCCAGTTTTTTGTTCTAGAGCTTGATATAGGTTCATTAATGTATTTATCACTTATCTGCAAAATTTGGTACAAAACGGAGTTGAATTGATATGATTCGGACATTCGATTGTTAAAATAAAAGTTCTTAAGTTTTATTAAAAATTTCATTCGTTTTGGTGTCCGATTCATAGTGGTAGGTGTTGTTTTGATGTTTTGATCACACGAGCGAGTTCGTATAATATTTTTGGACTTGTGTGAATATTTTGTTTGGAGCCCCGAGGGTTTAGGTGAGTTTTGGATAGGTTACAAGTGTTTTGAACTTAAGGAAAAATGTTGGTTTGATTTGTGCTGGTTTCTGGTGTCTTCTTCTTTGCGATCACGAAGAATGTCCCGCAATCGTGTCACGACCCTAAACCCATACCCGATCGTGATGGCACCTCTCGTGAAGACAAGGCCAGCCGACACGATACCCAATTCATTTTAAACAATTAAAATAACACAATTTAAGTCATTAACATGAGAATAATCCCAAAATAAAAGTGAACTAGTACATTTTGCGGAAACCAACACAGCCCGACATCGGGGTGTCACCAGTCATGAGCATCTAAACAACTATCTAAGAGTTTGAAAGAGTTTATACAGTCTATTACAGAACTAGAATAGAAAGTAAGATAGGAGAGAGAAACACTGGTCTGCGAACGCCGAGCAGCTACCTAGTGGACTCCGAATGGCCTGCTGGGAGCAATCAACCCTTAATGGCGGGACCTAAAGCTCCTGAATCTGCACACAAGGTGCAGGGAGTAAAATGAGTACTCCAACTCAATGAGTAATAACAATAAACGAAGACCGAGCGATAAGAAATCACGTAAAACACAATAACATGCTATAAAAGGTAGTGTAAAACCAATAAAAAAGCAATAAAACAGTGAAATCTTATAAAAACACCTTAGTTCAGTTTAAGCTTCTTTAAAACACCTTTTTAACTGTTAAACAAGTAAATGAAAAGCATCTAGAAAAGATAAATACATAAAATCCGCCCCTCGGGCACAATGTCAATAGAATCAGCCCCTCGGACAATAACATGGAACAACATCAGCCCCTCGGGCTATATCACATGTCACACTGGGTACCCGCGCTCACTGGGGGTGTACAGACTCCGGGAGGGGCCCCTTACTGCCCAAGCGCAATATCAAGCCATCTCGTGGCATAATCAAATAGGCTCTCGGCCTCATATCGAGCCACCTTGTGGCGTACAACTCAGGCCCTCGGCCTCATAATCATAATCAGTACAACACAGCTGTGGCGTGCAGCCCGATCCCATAATAACCTCACAACACAGGCTCTCAGCCCTACTTAGTCAGAAATTTCTAAAAGCCACTCAGGCATAGTAAAATATGATGCTCATCCCAAAATATCCTTTAAAGTTTTAAAACAGAGTAAACATGACTAAGTTATGGAAACAGTAAAATATAGCATGATTGAGTAGAGATATAAAAATCAAAATAGTGAGGAAATAGTAGTAAAAATCCCCTAAGGGTCCAAACAGTTGGCACAAGGCCCAAATATGGCATTCAGCCCAAGACAGGATGATAGCAAATAATTTTCAATCAACTACGCGGTAAAACAGTCATTCGGGATGGACTAAGTCACAATCCCTAACAGTGAAAGACCCCACAATCGTCATCTAGCGTGTGCAATACCTCAATATAGCACAACGATGTGAAATTTGGGGTTTCATACCCTCAGGACAACATTTAAAATTATTACTCACCTCTATTCGGTCCAAACTCTAGCCCACGATACCTTTGCCTCTCGAATCGGCCTCCAGATGCTCCAAATCTAACCAAAATCAGTGCAAAACCATCAAAATATGCTAAGGGAACAAAACCCACTCGAAAGAAATCAAATTACAACAGAAATCCTGAAATTGGCCAAACCCGACCCCTGAGCCCACGTCTCGGATTTCGATAAAAATTACATCAATATACTCCTTATCACTCCTCGAGTTCATTTATATCAAAATCACCAAAATCCAACCACAAATGATCCCTCAAATCCCTAATTTTAGGTCTCCAATTACAAGCCCTAGTTCTTCAATATTTAGGCTTAAATTCAACAATTTCCACGATTAATTAGGTAGAAATCACATTAGGATTGAGTATTAAGTCCATAAATCATACCTCCAAGTGCGCCCCCTTGATTCCCTCTTCAATCCCCTTCAAAAAGCTTCAAAATCGCCCAAAAATGGAGGAAGCTAGACCCAAAATCGTGGAAATGGGTCTTTTAAATATTCTGCCTAGACATTTAAATCCTTCTTCTCGAATGCGGTCAAAGCCTCGCGTTTGCAAAGCACAGCCTGACGTTGACCACATTTTCCCTTTTCGCAAATGCTTCTCCCCTCTCGCGAATGCGAAGGCTCAGCTCCACAACCCATCACGAACGCGGCTCCCCTCTTGCGAACGCGTAGCTCAATGACCCCAGCCCTTCGCGAACGCGGGACCTCTCTTGCAAATGCGAAGGAAAAATCTTCAGTCTCACATGCTAACCCTTCGTGAACGCGAAGGCCAACTGGTCTGCAACACACAGAGCAATTTTCTGCAATTTTCTATAACTTGAAATGATCCGTTTAACCACCCGAAACTCACCCGAGGCCCTCGGGACCTCAACCAAACATGCCAACATATCCTATAACACCATTCATATTTGTTTCAACCTTCGGAACGCTCAAAACAACATCAAAACACCAAATTTGCATCGGATTCAAGCCTAGGAATTCCAAAATCTTCTAAATTCCGCTTTCGATCAAAAAGTCTACCAAACCAGGTCCGAATGACCTAAAATTTTGCACACACATCCCAAATGACACAACGAACCTATTGCAACTTCCGGAATTCCATTCCGACCCCTATATCAAAATCTCACCTATCAACCGGAAAATGTCAAAATTCCAATTTCGCCAATTCAAGCCTAAATCTACTCTGGACCTCCAAAAAACATTCCGATCACGCTCCTAAGTCCCAAATCACCTCTCAAAGCTATCCGAACCATCGAAACTCACATCCGAGCCCTTTAACACATAAGTCAATATCCAGTTAACTTTTCCAACTTAAGCTTCCTCAAAAGAGACTAAGTGTCTCAAACCTTACCAAAACCTCTCCGAACCCGAGCCAACCAACACGGTAACACAAAATACAGCTGAACAAGGCAATAAGAAGCAGAAATGGGGAAAATGGAGGGGTAATTCATGAAACGACCAGCCGGGTCGTTACATCCTCCCCCTCTTAAACAAACATTCATCCTCGAATGGGTAAAAAAACATACCTAAGGCCTCAAATAGGTGAGGATATCTGCTCCGCATCTCCTGCTCGGTCTCCCAAGTAGCCTCCTCCATGGGCCGACCTCTCTACTGCACTTTCAGTGAAGCTATATCCTTTGACCTCAACTTTCGAACCTGGCGCTCCAAAATAGTTACTGGCTCTACATCATAAGTCAAATCATCATCTAACTGAACCGTGATGAAATCCAGAACATGAGACAGGTCTCTAATATACTTCCGTAGCATAGAAACATGAAACACCGGATGCACACTCGACAAGCTGGGTGGCAAAGCAAGCTCATAAGCTACCTCCCCAATCCTCCGAAGCGCCTCAAAAGTCCAATGAATCGAGGACTCAATTTACCCTTCTTCCCAAATCTCATAACACCCTTCATGGGTGGCAAAGCAAGCTCATAAGCCACCTCCCCAATCCTCCGAAGCGCCTCAAAAGGCCCAATGAACCGAGGACTCAATTTACCCTTCTTCCCAAATCTCATAACACCCTTCATGGGTGAAACCTTCAACAGAACCTTCTCACCAACCATGTAGGACACATCCCCAACCTTCTTGTCAGCATAACTCTTTTGTCTCGACTGCACTGTACGAAGCCTTTCCTGAATTACCTTCACCTTTTCTAAAGCATCTTGCACCAAGTCTATCCCCAATAGCCTAGCCTCACCCGACTCGAACCAACCAACTGGAGATCTACAATGCCTCCCATACAAAGCCTCATATGGAGCCATCTAAATACTCGACTGGTAGCTGTTGTTATAAGCAAACACTACGAGCGGTAGAAACTGATCCTATAACCCTCCGAAATCAATTACACAAGCACGCAACATGTCCTCCAATATCTGATTAGTGCGCTCAGACTGCCCATCCAATGAGGGTGAAAAGTTGTGCTATACTTAACCTGAGTACCCAAATCTCGCTGCACAGACCTCCAAAACTGGGAAGTAAACTGATTGCCCTATCTGAAATGATAGAAACTGAGACACCATGCAAACGAACAATCTCCCAGATATAGATTTATACCAACCGCTCTGAAGAATAGGTAGTACACATAGGAATGAAGTGCGCAGACTTGGTCACCCGATCCACAATCACCCAAATAGCATCGAACTTCTTTGAAGTTAGTGGGAGCCCAACTACAAAGACCATGGTGATCCACTCCCACTTCCACTCTGGAATATCCATCTGCTGAAGCAAGCCACCCGGTCTCTGATGCTCATATTTCACCTGCTGACAATTGAGACACCGAGCTACAAATCCCACAATGTCCTTCTTCACTCTCATCCACCAATAATGCTGTCTCAGATCCTGATACATCTTCGCGGCACCTGGATGAATGGAATACCGCGAGCTATGGGCCTCCTCCAGAATTAACTCCCAAAGCCCATCTATATTGGGCACACATATCCGACCCTGCATCCTCAGCACCCCATCATCACCAATAGTCACATCTCTGGCATCATCGTGCTGAACTCTGTCCTTAAGGACAAACAAATGAGGATCATCATACTAGCGCTCTCTGATGCGATCATATAAGGAAGACCGAGAAATCACACAAGTAAATACCCGACTAGGCTCTGAAATATCTAACCTCACGAACCAATTGGCCAAGGCCTAAACATCAACTACAATAGGTCTCTCCCTAACTGGAATATATGCCAAACTCCCCATACTCACCGCCTTCCGGCTCAAAGCATCAGCCACCACATTGGCCTTCCCTAGATGGTGCAAAATAGTAATATCATAATCCTTTAGCAACTCCAACCATCTCCGCTATCTCAAATTGAGATCCTTCTGCTTGAACAAGTGCTGGAGGCTACGATGATCAGTAAACACCTCACAAGACACACCATATAAATAATGCCTCCAAATCTTCAACGCATGAACAATGGCAGCCAACTCCAAATCATGAACAGGGTAGTTCTTCTCATGGGGCTTCAACTGACGAGAAGCATAAGTAATAACTCTACCCTCCTGCATCAATACAAACCCAATACCACCTCTCGAAGCATTACAATACACGGAATATAAAACTGAAGCTGATGGCAAAACTAACACTGGAGCTGTGGTCAAGGCAGTCTTGAGCTTCTGAAAGCTCTTCTCACATCATCTGACCATATGAATAGAGCACCATTTTGAGTAAACTTGGTCAAGGGCGATGCAATAGATGAGAATCCCTGAACAAACCGACGATAATAACCCGCCAAACTAAGAAAGTTGCGAATCTCTTTGGCTGAGGACAATCTGGGCCAACTTTGAACCGCCTCTATCTTCTTTGGATCAACCTGAATACCCTCGCTAGACACCACGTGCCCCAAGAAAGCCAGTGAACTGAGCCAAAACTTACACTTGGAGAACTTTGCATAAAGCTTCTCCTCCCTCAATCTCTGCAACACAACTCTCAAATGCTCCGCGTGCTCCTCTTGACTACGCGAGTATACCAGAATATCATCAATCAAGACTATGACAAACAAGTCGAGATAAGGCCGGAACACGATATTCATCAAATGCATGAACGCTGCTGGGGCATTGGTCACCCCAAAAGACATCACCAAGAACTTATAATGACCATATCGGGTTCTGAAAGCCATCTTAAGAATATTCGAGTCCCTGATCGTCAACTGGTGATAACCTAAACAGAGATCAATCTTGGAGAACAC
Source organism: Nicotiana sylvestris (assembly GCF_000393655.2). Classification (NCBI taxonomy): domain Eukaryota; kingdom Viridiplantae; phylum Streptophyta; class Magnoliopsida; order Solanales; family Solanaceae; genus Nicotiana; species Nicotiana sylvestris. The sequence continues at coordinate 34,426,833 of NC_091064.1, forward strand.
TATCGCTCCCTGAAGCTGGTCGAGTAAATCATCAATGCGAGGCAAAGGATACTTATTCTTAACTGTTACTTTGTTCAACTGCCTATAATCAATGCACATCCTCATAGTGCCATCCTTGTTCTTTACAAATAGAACCGGCGCACCCCAAGACAACATACTAGGCCGAATGAACCCCTTATCAAGGAGTTCCTAAAGCTGCTCCTTTAACTCCTTCAACTTCGTTGGTGCCATACAATACAATGGAATAGAGATGGGCTGAGTTCCCAGCTCCAGATCAATACCAAAATTAATATCCCTATCCGGTGGCATGCCGACAGGTCTCTAGGAAACACATCGGGAAAATCCCTCATAACTAGAACAGAATCAATACTGGGAGTCTCTGCACCGACATCCCTTACAAAGTCTAAATATGAAAGACAACCCTTCCTAACCATACGCTGGGCCTTCAAGAATGAAATTACCCTATTGGGAACATAATTAGTTGAACCTCGCCACTCAATCCGTGGCACACCCGGCATAGCCAATGTCACTATCTTAGCATGACAGTCCAAAATAGTGCGACACGAAGATAGCCAATCCATGCCCAATATAACATAGAAGTCTACCATACATAACAACAACAGATCAACTCGGGTCCCCAGACCCCCAATAGTCACCACACACGACCGGTACACATGGTCTACAATAATAGTATCGCCCACCAGAGTAGATACATGAATAGGTGAAACAAGATACTCACGAGGCGTATCCAAATAATGAGTAAAGTATGATGACACATAAGAATAAGTGGAACCGGGATCAAATAATACAGAGACATCTCTGTGGCAGACTAAGACAATACCTATGATCACGACGTCTAAAGAAATAGCATCGGGTCTAGCTGGAAGTGCATAGAAACGGGCCTGACTGCCGCCTGATCAACCTCTCCCTCTAGGGAGACCCCTAGCTGACTAACCTCCCCCTAGCTAGGTGGGTGGGTGGTGGTAAAGTAACCGACGCTGAAACCGATGGCTGACTCCTCTACTGAGATGAACCCCCATGGCGACGAGGACACTAGCTTCATATATAACCCATATCTCCACACTCATAGCAACTATCGAGTGCTAGAGTCGGGGACTGAAGGGAACCTCTAGCACCAGAATGACTAGCAGATGCACCTAGCATAGAAGAGCCTTGAACTGATGGAGCACGGGACGAACTTTGAGATGGGAAGGCACTAAGTCATGACTGGCCCTGATGAGAACCGTGAGAACCATGATCCGATGACGCCCCACGATAGCCTGGGCGAGCTGGCTGAGCATTCCTGAATGGACGGCCTCTGCCGTGCTGAAACTGACGTCTCGAAGGAGCACCTCCATAACTACCAGATCCCCGAGGCCTCTTGGCCTTCCTTTCATGTCGCTCCTGGCGACGAACTGACTCAATCTCACGAGCAATGTCTACAACCTCCTCAAAAGTAGCACCAGACACCCTCTCTCTGGTCATGAGAATACGAAGCTGATATGTGAGGCCATCAACAAACCTCCTAATCCTCTCTCTATCTGTCGGAAACAGCCAAATAGCATGATGAGCTAACTCTGAGAACCTCATCTCATATTGCATCACAGTCATCTCTCCCTGATACAACCAATCGAACTGCCTGCGCAACTCCTCTCTGCGAGACTATGGCACATATTTCTCCAAAAAGAGAACGGAGAACTGCTGTCAGGTAATGGGTGCTGCACCAACAGGCCTACGCCTCTCATAAGCCTCCCACCAAGTGAAAGCAGCTCTAGAAAATTGAAAAGTAGTGAAAGCGACCCCGCTGGTCTCCAGAATACCCATTGTGCGAAGAATCATCTAACACTTGTCAAAGAAACCCTGGGCATCCTCGCCCTCTGCACCACTGAAAGTCGGATTCTGAAGTCTACCAAACCTCTCCAATCTATGCTTCTTGTCCTCTGGCATGGTAGGAGTTACATAGTCCTGAGCAGCTGCAACCGACTGGGCTGGATGTTCCCCCGGTGTCTGAAGTCCCTGCACGACCTACTCAGGTGTGCGAGCGGTGGGAGTTTGAGTGCCTCCTCCAACCTGAGAAGTAGTTGCGGCTATAGTAACTGGGACCGCCTGAGCTAGGCCAGTGCATACTGATAGAATCTGAGCCAAGGCCTCCTGAAGACCCGGAATCATAATGGACACAGCTGGTGCCTGAGCTAGTGCTACTGGAGCGTCCACAACTGGGACCTGATCCTGAACTGGGGTGGCTGGTGGATCTGCAGGTGCTGCCCTAGCTGTTGTGCGGGCCACACCCCTGCCCCTACCGCGACCACGACCGTGTCCTCGGCCTCTAGTGGCCACAGCTAGTGGTACTGGTGGTCGTCCATCTTGACCGGTAGCGCGCGTCCTCACCATCTGTGAGAGAATACAATAATAGAAGTTTAGTACTCGGATCAACAGATTCACACGACAAGAATTTCAAGAATATGAAGTTTTTCCTAAAGGTTCTACAGCCTCTCGAGGATAAATACAGATGTCTCCATACCGATCCGCGAGACTCTGCTAAACCTGCTCATGACTCGTGAGATATATGTAACCTAGGCCCTGATACCAACTTGTCACGACCCTAAACCCAGGCCCGGTCGTGATGACGCCTCTCGTGAAGACAAGGCCAGCTGACACGACACCAAATTCATTTTAAATAATTAAAATAACACAATTTAAATCATTAACATGCGAATAATCCCAAAATAAAAGTGAACTAGTACATTTTGCGGAAATCAACATAGCCCGACATCAGGGTATCACCAGTCATAAGCATCTAAACAGGTGTCTAAGAGTTTTAAAGAGTTTATATAGTCTATTATAGAACTAGAACAGAAAGTAAGATAGGAAGGAGAAACACTGGGCTACGAATGCCGAGCAGCTACCTAGAAGACTCCGAATGGCCTGCTGGGAGCAATCAACCCTCAATAGTGGGACCTAAAGCTCTTGAATCTGCACACAGGGTGTAAGGAGTAAAGTAAGTACTCCAACTCAATGAGTAATAACAAAAAATGAAGACTGAGCGATAAGAAATCACGTAAAATACAACAACATGCTATAAAAAGGTAGTGTAAAACCAATAAAAAGGCAATAAAACAGTGAAATCTTATAAAAACACCTTAGTTCAGTATAAGCTTCTTTAAAACACCCTTTTAACTGTTAAACAAGTAAATAAAAAGCAACTAGAAAAGATAAACACATAAAAATCTGCCCCTAGGGCATAATGTCAACAGAATCAGCTCCTCGGGCAATAACATGGAACAACACCAGCCCCTCGGGCTATATCACATATCACACTGGGTACCATGCACTGGGGGTGTACAGACTCCGGGAGGGGCCCCATAAGGCCCAAGCGCAATATCAAGTCATCTCGTGGCATAATTGAATAGGCTCTCGGCCTCATATCGAGCCACCTTGTGGCGTACAAATTAGGCCGTCTGCCTCATAATCATAATCAGTACAACACTGCTGCGGCGTGCATCCCGATCACATAATAACCTCACAACATAGGCCCTCGACCCTACTTAGTTAGAAATTTCTAAAAGTCACTCGGGCACACTAAAATATGATGTTCAACCCAAAATATCCTTTAAAGTGTTAAAACAGAGTAAACATGGCTGAGTTATGGAAATAGTATAATATAACATGACTGAGTACATATATAAAAATCAAAATAGTGAGGAAATAGCAGTAAAAATCCCCTAAGGGTCCAAACAGTTGGCACGAGGCCCAAATATGGCATTCAACTCAAGACAGGATGATAGAAAATAATTTTCAATCAAATACGCGGTAAAACAATCATTTGGGATGGACTAAGTCACAATCCCCAATGGTGCATGACCCCACACTCATCATCTAGTGTGTGTGTCACCTCAATATAACACAACGATATGAAATCCAGGGTTTCATACCCTCAGGATAACATTTAAAATCATTACTCACCTCTATCCGGTATAAACTCTAGCTCGCGATGCCTTTGCCTCTCGAATCGGCCTCCGTATGCTCAAAATTTAACCAGAATCAGTGCAAAACCATCAAACTATGCTAAGGGAACAAAGCCTACTCGAAAAAAATCAAATTACAACACAAATCCCGAAATTGGCCAAACTCGACCCCCGGGCCCACGTCTCGGATTCTGATAAAAATTACATTAATAGATTACTTATCACCCCCCGAGTTCATTCATATCAAAATCACCAAAATCCAACCCCAAATGATCCCTCAAATCCCTAATTTTAGGTCTCTAATTACATGCCCTAGTTCTTCAATATTTAGACTTAAATTCAACAATTTCCATAATTAATTAGGTAGGAATCACATTAGGATTGAGTATTAAGTCCATAAAGCTTACCTCCAAGTGTTCCCTCTTGATTCCCTCTTCAATCCCCTTCAAAAAGCTTCAAAATCGCCCAAAAATGGAGGAACATAGACCTAAAATCGCGGGAATGGGCCTTTTAAACATTCTGCCCAGGTATTCAAATCCTTCTTCGTGAATGCGGTCAAAGCCTCGCATTCGCAAAGCACAACCTGAAGTTGACCACATTTTCCTTCTTTGCAAACATGTCTCCCCTCTCGCGAACGCAAAGGCTCAGCTCCACAACTCATCGCGAACGCGACTCCCCTCTCGCGAACGCGTAGCTCAATGACCCCAGCCTTTCGCGAACTTGGGACCTCCCTCGCGAATGTGAATGCCAAATCTTCAGACTCACATGCTAACCCTTCGCGAACGCGAGGCCCCACTCGCGAACACGAAGGCCAATTGTTCTGCAACACACACAATAGTTTTCTGCAATTTTCTATAACTTGAAATGATCCGTTTATCCACTCGAAACTCACCCGAGGCCCTCGGGACCTCAACCAAATATACCAACATATCACATAACATCATTCAAACAACATCAAAACACCAAATTTGCATCGGATTCAAGCCTAAAAATTCTAAAATCTTCTAAATTCCACTTTCGATCACAAAGTCTACCAAACCATGTCCGAATGACCTGAAATTTTGGACACACATCCCAAATGACACAATAAACCTACTGCAACTTCCAGAATTCTATTCCGACCCCTATATCAAAAATCTCACCTATCAATCGGAAAAAGCCAAAATTTTAATTTCGTCAATTCAAGCCTAAATCTACTCCGGACCTCCAAAATACATTCCGATCACGCTCCTAAGTCCCAAATCACCTTCTGAAGCTATCTGAACCATCGAAACTCACATCCAAGCCCTTTAACACATAAGTCAACATTCGATTGACTTTTCCAACTTAAGCTTCCTCAAAAGAGACTAAGTGTCTCAAACCTTACCAAAACCTCTCCAAACCCGAGCCAACCAACCCGGCAATACAAAATACAGCTGAACAAGGCAATAAGAAGCATACATGGGGAAACAGAGCGGTAACTCATGAAACGACCAACCGGGTTGTTACATATCACGAAGGGTAGTTTGGCACAGGGGAGGAAATTTTTCTTCGTGAATGCGGGGTCCTGGTCACAAACACGAAGTGGAGGGGAGCTCACTTTTCATGACATTACTGTTCCTCTACGAACGTGATTGTTCCTCTGCGAACACGATGTATTGTGGGCATAGCGGTGGACTGGGTTGGAGTGCTACGCGAACGCGGACAATGGGTCGCGAACGCGATGGTTAGGGAGCAAGAACCATAGTGAACATGGAGCACTTCTCGCTAACGTGAAGGCCATTTTGGCCGATGTGCTTCGTGATCATGTCAGGCCCTTCGCGAATTCATAGAAGGCCGTGCAAACCTTAAAACATTTCAAAATCGGGATTTCACCTATTTTTCATAATCTTTCCATTAGGGCTCGGCCTAGAGGCGATTCTGAAGAGAAAAGTTACCACCAATTCTTAGGTTAGTATATTCTAACTCATTTTCTTCCTTTTCTAACATCACCCATTAATTTATAGCCTTAATATTTGTTCTTCCATGGTAGAAAACTAGGGATTTAGGAAGAATTAGGATTTTTTTGTAAATTTGGGATTAAGAGCTCAATTTGGGAACAGATTTCGAAACTAATTACATAATCGGGCTCGGGGGTGAATGGGTTTTGGTTTGAATCTTGGGTTTTGACCAAGCCAACCCAGGGTTAACTTTTTTGACTTTTTGGGAAAAAGTGTAAAAATGCTTATTTTATGTACTATAATTGATTCCCTTAGCATAATTTGACATTATCTTATCGATTGTGATTAGATACGAGTGGTTTGGAGGCGAATTCTAGAGAAAAGGCCCTAGTAGAGCTATGAGTTGATTGCAAAGTGAGGTAAGCATCGGGTTAACCTTGACTTGAGGGATTAGGACTTGTTTGCCTATCTACTACGTGTTTAAATGTGTGGGTACAACGTATATGTGAGGTGTCGAGTACTTATTGATCACACCCAACTATGCCTTGTAAAAAAGAACTTAGTGGTCGTTGCAAATATATTCCGATTAATAAGTCCAGAGTCGAATCTCACATGGAATTAACCTATCAAACACATCTACTAGACTCGCACAAATTCACACAATCATTTTTCAGAAATATTTAAGTAACAAATTTGATGTTTACTAATTAAATATCACGTAATGAGAATGCAATAATTAATAACTAACTACGAACAGGTTATAGACAAGAATTGGAATGCCCTAAGGTTATGATTTCCCCTATTGTCGGAATCCTTTCCGCTATGTTTTCTATACATTTTCTTAAGTCTTCTCTATCGATCATGAGCGCTCTGAGTGTTGTAATTCTCTTCTGATTAACTACCACAATTTACTAGACATATTCTCCTGAATTACGCTAGCTGGCATTAAGTATGGCTCACTCGGATCATACCAAGGTTTCGTTATCCCTAATCCCACATTTAAACCCTACGTATTGATCTCTCATACACATTGGGAGTAATTTTATTCAACAACTACCTAAATATGCACTCTCTCCCGATTAATACACACTAAATAGGCACAGTCGATTGAGAGACCTTCAATCAAAAATAATAATATTATAGTTGAACAAATAGATAAAATACTACGGCAAATCAATATTAATGTAACAGGAAAATCATCCTCCAATAGGTTCCATCAAAATCCTAGACTAGGAGTTTAGCTACTCATAATTGTTTCCACAATCACAACATAAGAATTCATCATCAATGATAAAAAGTAGAGGAAGAAAGATAAGAACTCGTTTCCGAATCTTCCGTCTTGCTCCTTGTGTGTTATTGCCTTCAAAATTCTTCTCAAAACCAGAATACCCTCATTTTAGGCGAGCTAGGCTTCATATAGGTCAAGGAAAGTCGCCTCTGGAATTAAAATTTTAGTCCTGGAATTATTTTCCTCGGAAGGACATGCGGGGCCACGCACCTGGGCAGGTGACCGCATATCTGGCCGCGCACTTTGGCTAGTTTTGCCTGACTTGCGTGGCCCAGTGCGTGGCCGTGCACCTGGGCAATTTTCTGCACTCTTCTTCTTCTTCTTCTTAAGTGCGCTAACCTCCTTCGATCCTCTAACGAACTCCAAATTTACTCCATAAGCTTTTACTTAGCCTTCAACGCTCCATATTAGCTCAAAACACTCCTTAACCTCATTGTATCTCGGAATTGCTCCTGCAAAGCATAAATACTCAATCAGAGCAATTACTATCATTTAACGCTCAAACATCAATAAATTGCAACAATTTAGAGTGTAAATAGTGGCCCAAAATACATAGTTATAGCTATTATCAATACCCCACGCTTAAACCATTGCTCGTCCTCGAGAAATCAAACCACACTTTATACAGATACCACCTCACTAAGCGACTTTCCTAACTCATCACACCAAGAATATTTCAATATACTAAGTACAGTAGTGTAACATCTTCACCTCAAGAATTGACTCACAAGCACTATGCATTATTCACAACTTACTCACTTACTCTAACATAGAGGTCAAGAATCAACTTTCCTTCATGAATCAAGTACCATCACACAACAAAAGAGAGAAGTTCCACACACAATACAATTTAAGAACAATTAGGAATTCAAGATAGAAATAATTCACTCACTCTCATAAACGACATTCATGTGCCACAAGAGATGCACCATAGGTTTTCCCGTAATGTACTACTCTACTAATTGAGTTCATTCAGTCAAGGATCAAGTAGGACCCTTAATTGGTTGTAATGTAGGCTGCGGGACGGGTAGGATTCATTTAGATATAAAAGTGACTACACCTCCCTAAGCACTTTAATACATACACTTTAGCAGTTGAAACCCACACTTATGTCAAACCATACTCCACCTTCAATCAATATACATTAACTTCCAATTATTTAAGCGTCTTTTCATCAAGAGTCACAATAGAAATACAACTATTTTTTTTCTTTCTTTCTTTTTCAATTCAAGTGGCTCTTACTTTTCAGAACAATGCACCTTTCTCTTTATTTCATTAGTTCCACTCAAAAGCCAAACTAACCACCCCACACTTTAACTTTTACAAAGTTCATAACAATTCAAGTGCTCATAAGAGGTGAAAAGGTTCCAATAGATGGTTAATTCAAACGAATGAGTAAGGCTTATATATGGTTGCCAAAGAAACAGGATTATAAGCTCAAAGGGTTTAACTAAGATACATAACAATTAGGTGGTAAAAGCATATCACGGGCTCAACAAAGAAACGCCTATATCACTTTCAAGACTGAACAAAATTACTTTTTTGCTTTGCAAACACACAGGGCAAGTTCTAGATATCAATTGCAATGCACAAAATACAACAAACCTCACACTCACATGGCACATGACTCACTCAAGATTGGTTCATCAAGACACTCTATTCAAAGCAGTTGAGCAAAGTTAAGAACATAAAATTTAAGGCACTTATACAAGAGTAAAAAACTGAGCCTAAGCATCACACTAAAACACTCCCTATTATCAAGGCATAACGAAGTTAAGAGACCTTGTTTTCATTTCAGCCCATAGCCCAAGGGTTCATACTTCTAAAACAAATAAAACTAATTACTCTCGATTCAAACGAAACCCTTGGAAAAGAACCGCGAACCAAAGAAAAACCAAGGGGGAATTGATACACTACCAACAAAAGAAAATCTTTTTTTTCTTTTGACTTAGTCCCTCAAGAAACCCGTCGAGTGATATCCATCGTCGGGACAAGTCGAAAATTTGAGTTTTTCACATTCTTTTCTCTGTTTTTACTACTCAGACTAACCAAAGAACTAAAACTAATTTACATTACTATATATATAAAACATATCCCCCACCCCACACTTTAAATGGTGGCATGTCCCCATGTCATACAAAGAAAGATGTAAGGTAAAGGAAACTTCCCATATAGAGTCAATCCTGGTCGGAGACAGTGCAGGGGTCGAGGTGGCAAGCCTTGCCAAGCGCACGCAACCAAGCCATGACCTTCTTCTTAGATTTGGCATTTTGGGTAGCAAGGGCATCCACTCGAGCGCCCAAGTCCATGACAGAAGTATGCATCCCTGCCATTTCCTGCTCTAAGGCCGTCATTCTCGCGTCCCATCTGACAACTGAGGTTTCTTCAACAACCTGCTCGTACGGGGGTGAAGCAGCCACAATCTCATCTTACCCTTCAGTACCCTCGTCTAGAGCATCAGACTCATCGCTACTTGCCTCAACAGGTGCAATAGTATCCTTCCCAATTACCACTTTATCAGCCCGGAACTTCTGATCTTTTTTTACTTTCCCATCCAAGTCCCTGTTTTCCGGTACACATGCCGTATGACATAATCTAGTGATTAAGGAGGGAAAGAAGATCCCATACCTTTGCTCCGGACAACGAATGAATATTTCGTCATGGATAACCTTAGCCACATCAAAATCATGGCCATTGATAAAACACCATATCAGTGCAGCTTGGGAACCACTCACCTCAGTGGTATTGGAAGAGGGAAGCAGGCGGCTATTGATGATATAAAGCCAACACTTCCCTTTAAAGGTAAGCGATGCCGAATGAAACTTCCACCTCGGCGTAATCTATACTACTTCCTTGTTGGGCAGGCATACTGTTCGAAAGAACATACTCCATGAGGTTAGTACTCTGCCATAGGTGTCATAGTAGTCCTCCGCGTCAGGATCTTCCCCAAACACTGGCAACCGGTAAGCCCTCCGAATGGCCTCTATGGATGCGTTCAATCTTTTCTTTTGCACCGTGCAGACATGGTTCACATGTTTCGGGCAGTTCACATAAAACTCCCAAACAATCATTAAATTGGCTTCATCAGGTTCTTCAAACCATATCCCAGCCCATGATGGACCAATTCACGATACATATTGGGACAATCATTTTGGAGAGACCCCATATCAATTCCCCTATCCGGTATTGGCTTCTTAGAGGCCTTATGACCAAAACGTTCCTGAGCCGCGCTGGATACGAACTTGGTACTATCATACTGCCGAACATTAGCCGAAGCTCGTGGCTGGGATGATCTAGTATGACCACTAGAGGAGGCACATGTGGTTCTTCATTTCTTGGATGGCGTCATACTACCTGAAACAAATACCACTATCAGCAAAAGGCACTAAATGTGAACCAAGAGCGATTACTCAGACTTCACCAGCACACTTGGTCACAAAATTACATTCTCAAACTCATTGTGGCATTTATACAAACACATGATGTGCACAGTTTACCCGAACTCCCAAACAACAATTTTATAACCCCAATTCAACCACATATATACTAATGTCGAACCTAACCCATCATGATGAAATTCGACTACTACTCCGACATACAAACAAGTGTAACTAGACAAAGCAACGAAATCTACTACAAATCAAGAAAAAGTAAAAAACCTAAATTAAATTAAGATGGGGGAAAATAAATAAAAAAACAATGACACTTACCTGAGGGAACTTGTGAGAAATGACGTTGGAGAGAAGATGTGGGAAGTTAGGAGAGAAGATGTAATAGATGGGGGAAGTTATTGAAGAGAAGAGATGATGAAAAGGGGGTAGGGTTAGATTTTTGAACTTGGGGGAGTTTGGGGAAGGGAGTTTGATTCTTGGTATAGAATAAGAGAGGGGGTTTGGGATTTTAGTTTAAGATATGGGGGGAATCGGGAGTTTTAGGTTAGTGGGGAGGGGGGGGGAGGTGTTTTTAAAAAAAAAGGAAAAACAAAGAAGGGAAAAAACAAAACAAAACAACTAATTAAATACCCCTATAAACATCGCCTAATGCGCGGTCGGTGTGCAGTTAGTGCGCGGCCGCGCAAGTGTGGTAGAGTATTCTGAAAATGCGTGGTCAATGTGCAGTTGCTCACATTTAATTTTTTTTTTCAATCTTTTTTTCCAGCTTTTCAACTTGAGCTATTTTTAGCCCCTCTTAAAATTGATTTCTTCACCCGAGTCATTCCAACCCGCACAATTTCATCCCTATAACATTGATACACCGTCAATACTTTCATAATTCAAAATCAAACATGAAAAATAAAGAAAAACACAAAAAGAAGAATTGGTTTGCCCCAAGAAGCGTTTGATTTAATGTCGCGGCACGACGAATACAACATTACAATGGGTTGCCTCCCATGAAGCGCCTGATTTAACGTCGTGATACGATGCAGGTCATCGCACTTAAGGCTTGCTCAACATTGGTGGCTCGAGCAAATGATTCACCGACACTACTTTCGCTTTATCCATGCCCAAATAATATTTTAAGTTGCGCCCATTGACTATGAACATGCAATAGTCATTTTCTGCAGCAATCTCTACGGCTCCAGTGGGGTGAAGCTCTACCACATGAAATGGTCCTGACCGCCTTGACTTTAGTTTGCCTGGAAACAACCTCAATCTCGAATTGAATAATAATACCCTGTCTCCAGTTGTCCTGCACCAACTTTATTCTTTCCTTGTATAACCTTATACTCTCAAAAGCATGGTACATAAACTCATTGAGTTCATGCAATTCTATGACTCTACTAGTTCTAGTAGCCTCCACGTCCAGATTTAATTATCACAACACCCAAAAGGCCTTAAGCTCTAACTCCCCAAGCAAGTGACATGCCTTTCCAAACACCAATTTATACGATGACATACCAATCGTAGTTTTGAATGCAGTGCAGTAAGCCCATAGTGCATCATCCAATTTTCTCGCCCAATCAGTCCGAGTAGCATTTACAGTTTTGGTCAAAAAACTCTTGATTTCTCTGTTCGACATCTCGACTTGCCCACTCATTTGTGGGTGATACGGAGTGGCAACTTTATGGCGAACACCATATTTCTCCAATAACTTTGCAAAGGCACAGTTGCAGAAGTGGGTACCCCCATCACTGATGATAGCTCTTGGAGTGACAAATCGGGTGAAGATGTTCTTTCTCAGGAAACCAATAACTGCCTTCGCATCATTTGTTGGAAGTGCCATGGCTTCTACCTATTTCGAGACATAGTCCACCGCTATAAGTATGTACTTGTTATTGTATGAGCTTACAAATGGTCCCTGTGAGCACGTGATTTTTGCTTTAACGAAAACTACTCCAAAAATAAATCAAAAAATAAAATAAATTTCTTTTACTGTGTAATTTTTGAATTTGCGTGGTGTTAAATGTTTGTGTTATATCCGTAAATGTTTATTTTGTCAAAATAAATCAAAAAATAAAATAAAATACATGTTGCATGCATATAGGATTTAATTATGCATTTAAGAGTAAATTTAAATAAAATTAAAAAAATATGCGTTTGTTCTAATTTTAATGTTTTACTATGTGATTAATATTTTTGTCTATGTGTTAAATTGTTAAAAGTTGATTAATATTTTTAGGGAGTTAATTTTTTTTTAATAATTGAAGAATTAAATTGGGATTAAAAAGAGTGGTATTAAATGGGCAAAAACGGATCTGGGCCAAATTTTCTAAACAAAATCAGGCCCAATCCAAATGACCATGTCCGGTCCAATTCAAAACAGAATCAAACGACGTCGTTTGGTTACCCCTTATCAAGGGCCGTTGGATTAAATCCAACCAACGGCCAAGATCTCATCACCCTAACCCAAGACCCTTACCCGATCCGATACCCGGTTCAACCCGTCCCCCTAACCTAAACCAAACGACACCGTTTGGTTAAGTGAGTAGATCTCATCCATCCATTCTACTTGATCCAACGGACGATACCAGTCCACCCCACCCCTATATAAATCCCAAACCTCTACCCAGCCCCTAACTGAACACCCCCCTCTCCGCTCCTGTTCATCATCGTTCCAAACAGACCCCTAACCCTAGCCGCCCCTATTCCCCTTCGCCTGAAACCCGGCGGCATCAACGCCGCCGGTCACCAACTTAACACCCTAGGACCTCCTGAACCTCCCCTACACGAATCCAACCTTAGTTTCCTTCGAATCAGGCCACAACTCTTCGAATCTTAAATCGAAGGTTGGCCTGAAAACTTGATCTAAACCAATCAGCCCCAAATTAACACCATGGCTTCCCCTAGTCACCCTGAATATGGATCTGTTGGTTGTTTGGTTCGAATCCGTTCGGAACTTCTCGAATCTTCTTTTGAAGATTCGGACCAAACAAGGACGAACTCAGATCCGTTTCAAACTAACACCAAATGACCCCTAGGCTACCCTCACCATTGTGTCATGTTTGGTTCTTCTCGAATCTGACCAGAAATGGTTAAATCCCAAATCGAGTTTTTAAGAACCCTAAAAATACCAAACTTCCGGATTCGGTTCAGATTATGATGAAGATTGAGGTTTAATCGACCTTAGTCGAAGTATTTTCAGTGGAAAATACTTCGACTAAGGTCAGTTTGATTTCAAACAAAAATCCGAAATCCAAGTTGAGTTCGAGTCGGAATAAAATTGAAGATTCATAGGTATTTTTTCTATTTATTTTTGTGTATTATACATGTACTTTTGTGTTTGTTTTAGTCTGTATAATTTTTCCATCTGTTATTATCATACTGTCTCCTACCCGTCTACCTAATTTTAAATGTGAATTGTTTCTGATTGATTGTGCTTAGTTACAATGTGTGTAATCGACTCGATTTAGTTCGTCGATTAGTTATATTATGAATTTTCATTCATAATAATACTGATTTAAACAACCTGTTTTCTATCATTATGTACTGTTTGTTGACAGATATTGTAGATAATCGTCAGTTAAATCATCCTGGTTTATATGAATCTGTCAATAAGTGTTGTATATATGTTGTCTGAACATTAAAGTTTCAGGGCATTGTCTGTATTGGCAATGATCCTGTATGTGTCTGATTTTGGTTCAATGTTAAATCCAGTCTGAATTGTTATGATAACTTCAGTAATATGTTGTTATGATGTTAGTTCTGAATTCAGTGTAATATTGCTGTAATGTCCAGTTTGAATTCAAGTTTACAAAAGTTGGTCAAATACAATTGTGTTAGGAGGTTAATAGGATTGGTTTTAGCTGTAAATCAGATAGATAGCTAAGTTTGTACAGATTTTAGAATCTGTTTTGCTGTAGGTTCTGATTTTTTTTCAGTAATAACATTAGGATTTCAAGGGCACTTCTGGGAATGAAACAGTAAAAAACAGGGTATTAATGCTAGTGTTTTATAATGTAATATTAGTTGCTATTAGTTAATAATACTAATGGGGAACAAGGGATAATGAGCTGCTGAAAATCAGGGAAAAGTTAGCTTAATGGGATTTAAAGTAGTAAAAGCAGTTTTTAATAGAATTTTTCTGTTTTTAAAAGAGATAAGGGGTCCAAGAAGCACTGAAATTGCCTAGGACCAGCCCTGTATAAATACAGGAGCTGGACAGACAGTTAGGAGAGAGAGTTTTGCAGACAGAATTTTGAGGGAGAAAAACAGAATTTTCAGAGAGTTTTTTTTAAACAGAGAGAGAATTTTTAAGAGAGAATCTTTAAGAGATTTTGAGGGCTGAGATTTTAAAGAAAGGAAACAGAAAATAGAACACTCACATATACACTCACACACAGATATAGCAGCAGAAACAGAAAATCAAAAACAAACTGAATTTGTAACTGAAGAAAAGCTGAAATCTGAAATGATGTTCTTGTGTTGAATCTGTTCAACTTTGTGTGATTCCACTGTTCAGTTAAAATCTGAAGTGTCTTTCAAAATACTATACTGTGCATCTATTTTCTTCGGGTCTTATTATTGTTCAAATCTGTGGGAATACTGATATTTGGCTGAGTGTGTTACTGCTGTAACTGCTGAAACTTACTTCTTCTACCTCCATTTTCAGGTATATGTCTTTTAAATTTTAAGTTGGAAAGAGATTCAACATGACTCGTCAATGAAGCTTGAACTGAAAGTCTATTTTTATTTGTCCAAGTTCATCAATTTAAATTTCATTTTTGTTTCATGTTAGTTAATTAGTAGTAAATTCAATTTGATAGCTATGAGCTAATTGTCTTACTTTGAAAGTTTGTATAAAGGTTTGTAATAATATTAGTTCATTATCTCATTAGTTTAATAAATTGTCAAGACAGGGAGTAAGGCATAAAAATGGACCATTGATTACATCCCATAATACCATTAGCTAAATGCAAAGATAAAGAAGTTACATTAGTAGAATATCTTGTAATAAGTATGATTTTGTTTAGATTGGTATAAGTTATTATATGGTATGATGACAGGTATAATCATATGAGTAAAGTAAGTTGGTATAGCTCGTCATGATGATAGAACGTTATGAATGTTTACGCCAAATAGTTGGGTTGCATGCAATGTAACTTTGTTGAATTAACTTGCATAATAATTCCTTTTCTACAAATTCGATCCTTATCTACTTTCATAAAACAAAGTGACCAAATAATTAGGCCTATTAGACTAAAAATGAGTGTATGAGAATGAAAAGAGATGTACAAGCATAAATTGCCACACTTTACATCATTGATATTTAGAAATAGAATTTGCATTAAGTAAACAATGAAAATTCTCGGAAAATATTTCATTCCTTTATGAATCATTTATTTTCAGTTTCATATGCCATTTATTCTTTGGCATGTATATGTATATCCATGTCATATTTGTTTTTTTTTTTAAAGATAGTAATAATCATATTCTTATTATGTCCTTTGAATTTGAACAGTTGGAATGAATTATTTATATTCGGAAAATATAATCAACGGTCAACATTTAATATTGTAAATTCTTTGAAACCTTAAATGGGAATTTATCATGATTTTCACATAAAAATGTATGGATATAATGAATAATTTGTGGAAAAATCCTTAATATCATTGCAAATATTTTTGCACAATTAGGGATACGTTCGCGTACCTTGATTATATTTTTTTTTTATATTTTTAAAAGTAAAAATTCGGATTATGCGTACGCGCAATTTCGAACGAATATTTAATAAAAGGATTTATCCAAAGGCGTTAAATCAATTTCATAAAAACCCGAGATGTACGGTTCACTATTCAAGAAAAAATAAATATTCTTGATTCAACACAATCTTGGAAAAATGATTGCTTAGTATATTATCAAAAATTATTGTGTACACGTACGCGTGACACAATTCCGCATCTTTTTTAAATTTGTAACACGAATATACGTACGCGTAATTCGATTCGAAGAAGGGTCCTTAATCACGATAAGTATAAGCGGTAGTAAAATCAGATAACATCAATATATTTAATAAAATCAAGATGATTAAGCCAATAATAAAAACAGTTAAGCGACCGTGCTAGAACCACGGAATTCGGAAATGCCTAACACCTTCTTCCGGATTAACAGAATTCCTTACTCAGGATTTCTGGTTCGCAGAAAAATAAACAGAGTCATATTCTCCTCGATTCAGGGATTATAATTGGTGACTTGGGACGCCTCAAAATTCCCAGGTGGCGACTCTGAAACAAATAAACAAATCCCGTTTCGACTGTCCTTTAATTGGAGAAAACTCCCCGCGCGCCCCGCGGGCGCGGTAAAAAGGAGGTGCGACAGCTCTGGCGACTCTGCTGGGGAACGAACCCAGAACCATTGGTTCAGGGTTTAAAGAATTCGAGCTTAAAATATCTGTTTTTATTGGCTTTACTTACTATATAATTTTCAACTGTTTATATGCTAATATGCTAAATGTTTTTTTTACCGCTTTAATATTATTTGAATTGTGAATATATACAACTGCTACGAAACCCCCTTCTTTCTGAGTCTTCTGAATTTATGGTGTACACGTGCGCGTGACCCACCTTTCTGTTAAAGTCATACCAAATAAGACGGAGTTGGGACAAGTAACTAGGCCGGGCAGACTTTCGTGCTCCCGGTACATTACCCCCGCTTCGGCTCAAACTGTCCGTTTGGGTAAGCCAGGTTTAGAACAATCAACCTAAGGTTTTACACTTAGAATAACTCAGCCATGTACCGGATCCCTAGTAGGAACGAATATTTGCATCATATGCATTTGGCCTTGGAGACTCAACACAGGGGTTGGGTCTGTCTAGGACAGGTGAACCAAAAATTAAAAGACCATCATGATGCATCCTACTTGTTATTTGTGCATTCATTCGCCTCGAACATGCTTGTTGACCAGCTTAAATAAAATCATGGTGAGAAGCAAGGAATAAAATGGGTTGCTTTAAAAATTTCGAAAAAATATAGTTTTAAAATTTTTTTTTAATAAAAGAAAAAAATTTCGAAAATGATTTTTAGTATATATTTTGACTTTATTAAAATTAAATTTCAGATACAAAATGAGCAACACACAAAGCCCCTCATCCACAAGTACGGAGGAATTTCTATGTCAGCTTCAAATGTGGTGGTATGATTTAGGCGAAGACGGTCAAAAATGGGTCGTCAAGCATTTGGGAAATCTTACGGACATTATGAAAGTTGAGCCTCGGGATGATCTGATTACGACATTAGTAACGTTCTGGGATCCTGTTCACAATGTTTTTCGTTTCTCTGACTTCGAGCTTACTCCTACATTAGAGGAGATAGCTGGCTATGTTGGTTTTGACGGAAGTTTAAGAAATCAAAGCTTGATATTCACAAAGGCTCCTTCAATACATCGATTCTTCGGTCTTCTGAACATCAGCAGTCAAATCAGGAAAAGCAATGTCATCAATGGATGTTGTTCCTTCAATTTTTTGTATTCCAGGTTTGGAAAGTCAGATGGGTTCGAAATTCATGAGAAAGGCCTTACTAATAAGCAAAACAAAGACATTTGGCAGATACACCGTCGATTTGCTTTCATGGTGGCTTTTCTAGGAGTCATGGTCTTCCCAAATAAAGAGCGAACAATTGATATTCGCACCGCAAAAGTTGTGCAAATCCTCACCACTAAAGAAAATCACACCCTTGTCCCCATCATTCTATCAGATATTTATCGGGCTTTGACTTTATGCAAATCAGGAGCGAAAGTTTTCGAAGGATGCAAAATTTTGTTGCAAATGTGGGTGATTGAACATCTCCAACAACAGCCCAAGATCATACAGTATGGGTCGAACAAAGCTAATTGCATCGAGAGCTATGAGGAAAGAACAAAAGATTATCAAGCTCCAGAAGGGATAGAAGCATGGGTATCTCATCTAAAGGCTTTAACTGCAAATCAAATTGAATGGACTATGGGATGGCTCCCGATGAGGGAAGTAATACATATGTCAACCTCAAATAGTTATCTACTACTATTGGGATTGAGAAGCATTCAGCCGTATGCACCACTAAGAGTCCTAAGGCAACTAGGGAGATATCAAGTAGTTCCTGATGAGGAAGATTTGAGTATGCAAGTAATCGAATTACACCCAGAAGCCACTATTCCCGAAGCTTTACTTCAGCAAATGTGGAATGGGTGCCGATACTTGAATAGTGATACTCAAGTCCTAGACACTACCAAGGGTGAGATAAATCCTGGATATGCAAGGTGGTTCGAAAAGCGGTCTCGCGTGGATGATGTACCAGAACCTGAGCTAAAAAGGCCAACAAAAAGACCCCATGTTCAAAACTTCAATGATAAAATCCAAGAGCGGTTGATTTGGGGAGAAAAAGAAAAAGGGTACAAAGCCACTATCCATGCCCTAAAAGAAAATCTAAGAAGCCTCAGTTTGGAGAAAGATTTGCAAGAACAAGAAGCCAAAGGCGAGAAAAAGAGTCTAGCTTGTGAGAATGAAAATCTTCATGCTCGGTTCCAAAAAATGAAAAGAGTCTCTGAAACGCCAAAGAGGAGCTGGAAGGATCAAAAAACCATCGCCAACCTCTTCGAAAAAATGCAAGATTATGATTCCATGCTTGCGGAAAACGAAAGGGCATTGAGCAAAGCAAAAGAAAGGATCCAACAATTAAACGAAGAAGCCAGATCTAACAAGGAACGCCAAGATAGGCAATCCGAAAAAGACAAGGCTCAATTCAAGATGGAAAAAGACTATTGGATGCGATCAGAAGACCAGCTTCGTGCACAACTAGAAGAGGCAAGAAGATGCAACAGAGAATATCAACAAGCAGACCTCGACAGGGAAAGATCGCAAGCAAGATTAGAGCAGGCCAGACTCCGAGCTCTATTAGAATCAGCTTTAGATCGTGAAAACCGTGTCAGAGATATAGCCACCACTCGTCAGCAGCAATTACAAGACCAAGACCAACGTCTCCAAGGTTTCAGGGCACAAATCCACGACCTGGCAGTCTTCACATCTCAAAGTTATGTAAACTGCCAAGGAATGGATTATGAAGCGTTTACAGAGCATGCGCCCACTTTTGCTCGTCATCTAGCAATGGAGTTGGAAAGGATGTATCGAACGCTGGGAGGCCATCCGGGTCAAGCACCACATTGAGCAGATAACCCAATATTTGACAACAAAAGTGGAAAGTGGGGCACATTGTGAGATGTTATGAATTGTATCTTTATTTTGATTTAAGTATGTGTGTTTCAAGCTATTTCCTTAAAGTTTTCAAATGTAATTCCATCTTTAGGTAATAAATAAACATGATTGACTTTGGTCTGAACTACGCAAGGTCCGATTCATGTTTGGCATGATACGTAGGCAATCTCTAAAAATTCGACCACCACAATAAAGATATATATAGTAAATAAAAGCGAATGACATTTTTTCAAAAAAAGCTGGGACGACACAAGCAACCGAGCGAATGCATAATAGATTTGTCTAGGAGCATTGCATCTCAACGTGTGATTATATATGTGTTAAACTCTCAAAACTAACAAGTTTGTCCATTTTCAGAATTCAACCAGTTAGTTTCTCTAAAGAGTATACTGGCATATTATCACTATCACACAAGATCAAAAGGACCAATACCCGAAAGTATGTCTATCCCAGATGTTGACACAGGTATGGAGATAGAAGAGATGGATGTCGGGAAAATGAAAGAAGAAATGCTTAAGCTCAAGCAGCAAATGGCTGAAATGTACCAAGCTTGGTCTACAGGACAGTTACCCCCATCTTACCCAAATAACCCTGCTCCATCAATGATCCAAACTCAGGATAATATCACCACTGAATTATCCCCAAGTTTCCCCATTTATCAGCACTACCGAGGCACCACCTCTCAGACACCACAGTCTCCACCTCCAAAACCAGTTCCGTACCTTCCTCCACCTATGACTCCTGTTTTCGTAGCACCTCCCCCTGCTACATTTCACAAATCTCCTAGTGAGCCTACATTTCAGGCCCAAGACAACCAATATTACCCCCCGGAGCCCACCTTCAAAGCCTCCGAAATCAATTCACCTGCTCCTCGGTTTGATCTCCCAACCGAAATTGACAAGCCAGCCAAAAATGCTGAACAAGAAGAGATGTTCAGGAAGGTCAAAAGTCTAGAACAGTCGTTCCGAGACATGCGGGGATTAGGTGGGCAAGTCAGTGTAGCATACAAAGATTTATGCTTATTCCCTAATGTACAATTGCCATTTGGCTTCAAGATGCCCAAATTTGACCTATACAGCGGGCACGGCGACCCAGTAGCCCACTTAAGGGGTTTCTGTAGCAAGATGCGAGGAGCTGGGGGAAAGGATGAATTATTGATGGCTTACTTCAGTCAAAGTCTAAGCGGATCAGCTTTGGAGTGGTATACACGCCAGGACCATGGAAGATGGTACACCTGGGATGACCTGGCACAGGCATTCGCATACCATTTCCAATACAATCTGGAAATCATCCCAGATCGATTATCTTTGACCAAATTTGAGAAGAAACACAATGAAAGTTTCAGAGAGTATGGTTTTCGGTGGAGAGAACAGGCAGCAAGAGTGGATCCTCCTATGAAGGAGAGCGAAATGGTAGACTACTTCCTCCAAGCCTTGGAACCAACTTACTATGCCCATTTGGTTTCAGCGGTTGGGAAATCATTCAACGAAGTAGTGAAGATGGGAGGTATGGTGGAAGAAGGCCTCAAGACAAATAAAATCATGAGCTATTCAGCAATTAAGGCAACTACTCAAGCCATTCAAGGCGGGGTAGGAGGAATCGGAAGAAAGAAAAGGGAGGAAACAGCAGTAGTTGATTCAGGAATTTGGCCGGGACCCAGAGGTTCACCACTTTACTATAATCAACAACGACCTCGCCAATCAGCTTACCACCATGATTCATCCCAACACTACTATCACCCTTCAGAGCCTCATTTTGCCATTAACCATGCTCAAGCATACAATCAGCCACCTGTTCACACCAATTGGCGTGCTCCTGTCACACCAAATACTTACCCACGAGCCTATCCCGGACCAGGTTTCAGGCCTAGGCCAGCATTCAGGGGAGAAAGGGAACAGAAAAAGAAAACTTACACTCCATTGGGAGAGTCTTACACTAGTCTGTTCCACAGGCTGAGACAGCTAGACATGCTGAGACCAATACAATCCAAACTACCCAATCCTCCACCAAAGAATCTGGATTACACCATTAGCTGTGAATATTGCTCCGGTGCACCAGGCCATGATACAGAGAAATGTTGGCATTTGAAAAATGCAATACAAGAGCTGATTGATACTAATAAAATCGAGGTTCAAAACCCCGAAGCTCCAAATATCAATAGAAATCCGATGCCAGCCCATCAAGAGGCTAACATGATAGAAATCATACAAGCTAATGGGGAGACAAAGAAGCCGTCACAAACTGTCATGATGATCAAGTCTCATGAAACCAAGCCAGATAAGCAGTTAATGGAGGAGAAGCCGGTGTCTAAGCAGAACAAAAATGGTGATGAACCGTCTATGATAGTCGATGAGGGATCATCGAGCAAAGTTGCCGCAAAACAAGAAAGGCCGAAAGTGATAGTACCAGGGGTTGCTAACAAACCCGTTGTATTCGTGGAAGGAGCACGTACAGATTGGGTTATTATTGCTCCTGTAATCCAGCTGCCAATCATCGACAACAAAGCCATCCCATGGAACTATGAACGGGTGACCGTAATGTACAAGGGCAAAGAAATCAAGGAAGAAGTGTGTGAGGTGCAAGGCTTGACTCGTTCGGGAAGATGTTTTACTCCCGAAGAGTTGAGAAAAACTAAAAACAATCCAATACCAACAAAGAAAGCTGTGACGGAAGAAGAGGCGGAGGAGTTTTTAAGAAAAATGAAACTCCATGATTATTCTGTTGTGGATCAATTAAAGAAGACCCCCGCTCAAATTTCATTGTTGTCATTACTAATCCATTCAGAGGAACACCGTCTGGCGTTGATGAAAATCCTGAATGAAGCTCATGTTCCTGAAAAGATCTCTGTAAATCATTTGGGCAAAATAGCCAACAGAATCTTTGAGACAAACAGAATTACATTTGCTGATGATGAATTACCTGTGGAAGGTACCGAGCACAACAGAGCTCTTTACCTCACCGTGAAATGTGAAAACTCCGTAGTAACCCGGGTATTGGTCGACAATGGGTCCAGTGCAAACATATGCCCTCTCTCCACTTTAAACAAATTAAAAATTAAAGAGGAGAGGATCCAAAAGAATAGTATCTGCGTACGAGGATTTGACGGTGGAAGCAGAGATTCATTTGGCGACATAGTGTTGGAACTAACTATAGGGCCAGTTGAATTCACAATGGAATTCCAAGTGTTGGACATATCTGTTTCTTACAACTTGTTATTGGGTCGACCATGGATCCATGCTGCTAAAGCAGTCCCGTCAACACTACATCAGGCTGTCAAGTTTGAATGGGATCATCAAGAAGTAGTCGTGTATGGAGAAGAAAGTTTAAATGCTCACAGCAGTACCATTGTACCGGTCGAGGGAACAGAAATTGACCAAGGACCATGGGTATACCAAGTGACCAACACGGTGTCAGTAGAGAAAATTCCAGAAGGGAAATACCTTCCGAATCCAAAGATATCTTCTGCATCAGTCATGGTAGCTTACGAAATGTTAAAGAATGGCTTTATACCCGGCAAAGGTCTGGGCTTATCTCTGCAAGGAATTGTACAACCAGTATCTCTCCCCGAGAACTGGGGAACATTCGGTTTAGGGTTCATACCCACTGCCAATGACGTGATAAGGGCCAGGAAGCTGAAACACCAAAAATGGGTTCTTCCAAAGCCAGTCCCACATTTGTCAAAGTCTTTTGTCAAGACCGGCGCTAAAAATCGCCCGATAACAACAATTCCTAAATCCCGGGTCAATCCTGAGGAGGAATTAATTGAAAGGTTCGAGAAATTGTTTAGTGATGTGAATATGTTGGAAAGCGGAGAAGGGTGTAGCAACGCAGAAGTTCAATTCGTTGGGCCAGAAACAAAGCTCAATAATTGGAAAGCCACTCCTCTCCCAATTCGAAAGGAGTCTTGGTAGTTTATTTTGATTTTCTTTCAGTTTGTTTGGGTTATTTCAAGGTTGTAATCCCAAAGTTTATCTTACAGTCGGTTTGAAGTGTGCAAAACCTTGTTATCTTTCATCATCCAATAAAAAGCAGTTTCCTTTTTATTATCATTCCTAATAGCTTTCTTTTCTTTTTCTTCTTTCCTGTACAGTTCCTTTTACGCTGGCTCTAGTGATATGGCATGCATGAGGAATCCTCAGCCCAGTCTTAAAAATCAATCTGGTTCCGAAATATTAATTCAAGAAATATATTGTGATTATGAATCAGAATATGATGAAGATGAGGTTTTTGAAGAGATTAGTAAAGAGTTAATTCACTTTGAGGAAAAAATCAAACCTAACTTGAGTGATACCGAGGACGTCAATATAGGGGACACGAGTAATGTCCGGGAAACTAAAATAAGTGTCCATCTGGAACCAAAGATCCGAGAAGAGTTAATTAAAGCACTCATAGAATTCAAAGATGTTTTTGCATGGTCGTATGATGACATGCCGGGCTTGAGCACTGATTTGGTGGTCCACAAATTGCCCACCGATCCAACGGTGCCTCCTGTTAAGCAGAGACTGAGAAAATTCAAGCCTGATATGAGTATGAGAATTAAGGAAGAAATCACCAAACAATTGGAAGCAAAGGTCATTCGAGTTACTCGATATCCTGTTTGGTTGGCTAATGTCGTTCCTGTACCAAAGAAAGACGGCAAAATTAGAGTATGCGTCGACTATCGCAATCTCAACAAAGCAAGTCCAAAGGATAATTTCCCATTACCCAATATCCATATTTTGATCGACAATTGTGCCAAGCATGATATAGGGTCTTTCGTGGATTGTTATGCCGGGTATCATCAAATTCTAATGGATGAAGAAGATGCAGAAAAGACGGCATTCATCACACCATGGGGAACTTATTGCTACCGGGTAATGCCATTCGGTTTAAAGAACGCCGGAGCAACCTATATGAGAGCAATGACCACAGTGTTTCATGATATGATACACAAGGAAATTGAGGTATACGTGGACGATGTGATCATAAAATCAAAGCATCAGGCCGACCACGTTGGGGATTTGAGGAAGTTCTTCTTAAGACTTCGCAGGTACAACCTCAAGCTTAACCCTGCCAAGTGCGCATTTGGAGTTCCATCCGGAAAGTTGCTGGGATTCATAGTCAGTCGACGAGGCATTGAGCTAGATCCGTCAAAGATCAAAGCCATCCAAGAACTGCCACCCCCAAGAAACAAAACTGAAGTAATGAGTTTGTTGGGAAGGTTAAATTATATCAGCAGGTTTATTGCTCAGCTCACAACAACCTGTGAGCCAATTTTCAAATTGTTAAAAAAGGATGCTGCAGTCAAATGGACCGATGAGTGTCAAGAAGCGTTCGATAAAATAAAAGGGTACTTGTCAAACCCACCCGTGTTGGTCCCGCCAGAGCCAGGAAGACCTTTGATTCTTTACTTAACGGTTTTGGAAAATTCATTTGGTTGTGTATTGGGGCAGCATGACCTCACTGGCAGAAAAGAACAGGCCATCTACTACCTTAGCAAGAAGTTCACAGCTTATGAGGTTAAGTATACTCATCTGGAAAAGACATGTTGCGCCCTAACATGGGTAGCTCAAAAATTGAAACACTATTTGTCATCCTACACTACTTACCTCATTTCTCGGTTGGATCCATTAAAATACATTTTTCAAAAGCCTATGCCAACGGGAAGACTTGCAAAGTGGCAGATATTGCTCACAGAATTCGACATCATCTATGTGACTCGAACTGCAATGAAGGCTCAAGCACTGGCCGATCATTTAGCCGAAAACCCGGTCGATGAGGAATATGAGCCGCTGAAGACTTATTTTCCTGATGAGGAAACAATGCATATCGACGAGGTGGAGCAAATTGAAAAACCTGGCTGGAAACTTTTCTTTGATGGAGCTGCTAACATGAAAGGAGTCGGAATAGGAGCTGTAATCATTTCTGAAACAGGGCATCACTATCCTGTTACGGCTCAACTACGATTTTATTGCACCAATAATATGGCTGAATATGAAGCTTGCATTTTGGGGTTAAGGCTAGCTGCAGACATGGGTATCCGAGAAATCTTAGTCATGGGAGATTCGGATCTTTTGGTACATCAAATTCAAGGAGAATGGGAAACCCGAGACTTGAAGCTCATACCATACCGACAATGTCTACATGATCTTTGTCAGCGGTTTCAATCAGTGGAATTCCAACATATTCCAAGAATCCATAATGAGGTTGCCGATGCATTGGCTACCCTAGCATCAATGTTGCACCATCCGGATAAAGCTTATGTAGATCCAATACATATTCAAGTCCATGATCAGCACGCTTATTGCAATATGGTTGAAGAAGAATTTGATGGTGAACCATGGTTCCACGACATCAAGGAGTATATCAGAATGGGGATATATCCCGCACAAGCCACAAGAGATCAAAAGAGGACCATTAGGCGATTAGCAAATGGATTCTTCTTGAGCGGAGGAGTTTTGTATAAAAGAACACCAGATCTTGGATTGTTAAGATGCATAGATGCCAGACAAGCTACAACTGTCATGTCTGAAGTACATTCAGGAGTTTGCGGACCCCACATGAGTGGATATGTGTTGGCAAAGAAAATCCTCCGAGCTGGTTACTATTGGCTTACCATGGAGAGAGATTGTATCAATTTTGTGCGCAAGTGTCATCAATGCCAAATACACGGAGATTTGATTCATTCTCCACCATCCGAGTTGCACACAATGTCGGCACCATGGCCTTTCGTTGCTTGGGGCATGGATGTGATTGGACCAATTGAGCCGGCAGCATCCAATGGACACAGATTCATTCTGGTAGCTATTGATTATTTTACCAAATGGGTTGAGGCCAAGACATTCAAATCAGTGACCAAGAAAGCTGTGGTCGATTTTGTCCACTCAAATATCATATGTCGATTCGGAATCCCGAAGGTGATCATCACAGATAACGGTGCTAATCTCAACAGCAACTTAATGAAAGAAGTATGTCAACAGTTTAAGATTACACATCGTAACTCTACCCCATATCGGCCCAAGGCGAATGGAGCAGTAGAAGCAGCCAACAAAAACATAAAGAAGATACTGCGGAAAATGGTAGAAGGTTCAAAACAATGGCATGAAAAATTACCATTTGCATTATTGGGATACCGCACTACTGTTCGCACTTCAGTAGGAGCAACTCCTTATTTGTTGGTATACGGCACTGAAGCAGTAATTCCTGCAGAAATTGAGATTCCTTCCCTTCGGATCATCGCCGAAGCAAAGATTGATGATGATGAATGGGTCAAAACCCGTCTAGAACAGTTAAATTTGATTGACGAAAAACGATTGACCGCAGTATGTCATGGTCAATTATATCAAAGAAGAATAGAAAGAGCATACAACAAAAAGGTGCGTCCCCGGAAGTTTGAAGTAGGTCAGCATGTGCTGAAACGCATTCTTCCACATCAGGTTGAAGCAAAAGGCAAATTTGCTCCGAATTGGCAAGGACCATTCATTGTGACCAGAGTATTATCGAATGGTGCACTATGTTTAACAGATATTGAAGGCAAATGCATAGATATGGCGATCAATTCTGACGCGGTAAA
Source organism: Nicotiana sylvestris (assembly GCF_000393655.2). Taxonomy (NCBI): domain Eukaryota; kingdom Viridiplantae; phylum Streptophyta; class Magnoliopsida; order Solanales; family Solanaceae; genus Nicotiana; species Nicotiana sylvestris. The sequence continues at coordinate 34,454,179 of NC_091064.1, forward strand.
GAGATATTATGCATAACTTTTTGAATGTTTGTATTTAGCACTATTTCAAAGATTGAAATGACAAAGGCAATTTATTCTGCTATCCAAACACTATAACATTTGCTTCCCCTTTGAGCCATACTTGTTTCTTTCCTACCCTCTCTTGGAATCAATAAGTTAAAAAAAAAAAAAAATCAAAATCTTCACTATTATCTAGTGAACTACGTTTGACCTGATTCCTCAAAGAAGGATACGTAGGCGCCTCACGGCTCGGTCATAGGGTGCACAACATGCACAATGTGCACGAAAAAGAAATATTAAGAGACCCCAATCAAGAAACTAGGGCAGAAATTGTATTGGAAATAAGAAAAGATTCCAAGAGTTGTAATTTTAAACCCATACCACAGCTATTTAGCTTTTAATACCTTTTCCATTCCGAACCTTATACCAAAAAGACCTTTTCGATCAATCTTAGAAAAATGCCGATGCAAGCAAGTGAAGTGGTACAAACAAGGAAAGAAAGTAAAAATGAGAGAGTCTTATAGGTGAAAACCCACACGGGCACCATAAGGCGACGGAAGTTGAGAGAAAAAGTAAAATGAGAGAGTCTTATTGGTGAAAACCTTCGCAGGCACCATAAGGCGAAAAGGAAGTGAAGAAGTGAAAAATGAGGAAAATTTATCAATGAAAACTCCTTGAGACAATTAAAAGGAGATTGATTAAAAGACTGGGTTGATTAATCCGAAAGCATACCCTGATCATTGGTGCCAGTAATTCCAATCAGATAAGTCCTTTATTCCTTTTCCAACAGTCATCCAAAAATTGGATTTTTCTTTTCATTCTATAATTGTCGAAATCAGCGTATTTCGCTACTAATAATCTTACTTTCTCCAAGCTTTGAGATAAGTTTTATTCTAAACAAATAAGAAAAAATGTCAAGGTATACTACCAAGATCCAAGGTTACAAAATACGGCCACGAAAGGTGGGAGATAAAATATGGGTGTAAGAAAGAGGAAATCAAAAGTGGATCAGCAAAGTCAGAAGAGGCATATGATTACAGTTAAAAGGTTTTGAAGGAAAACATACAGAGGGAAATCCTATAGTCAAGGATCAATTACAAAGACAAAACAGTCTTTTCAATCATTCCAAGGCAATAAAGAGAGACGAAGAGAAACATCACCATCGGCAAGAATACCACAGCCAGCCACCCTGCTTTAAACTAACGAAGTTTTCTTTGATTTAAAACAGGGGCAAATACAATATTTGTGTCAGGAAATACCTGGTAAAGAATTAAAGAAATCAGGCGTCCACCTGGAGAATGAGGATGAGAAAAGAAGAAGTCAGGCGTCCACCTGGAGAATGAGGATGAAAGAAGAAGAAGTCAGGCGTCCACCTGGAGAATGAGGATGAGAAAAGAAAAAGTCAGGCGTCCACCTGGAGAGTGAGGATGAAGAATTAAAGAAATCAGGCGTCCACCTGGAGAATGAGGATGAGAAAAAAGAAGTCAGGCGTCCACCTGGAGAATGAGGATGAAGAATTAAAAAAGTCAGGCGTCCACCTGGAGAATGAGGATGAAGAATTAAAGAAATCAGGCGTCCACCTGGAGAATGAGGATGAGAAAAGAAGAAGTCAGGCGTCCACCTGGAGAATGAGGATGAAAAATTAAAAAAGTCAGGCGTCCACCTGGAGAATGAGGATGAAAGAATTAAAAAAGTCAGGCGTCCACCTGGAGAATGAGGATGAAAGAATTAAAGAAATCAGGCGTCCACCTGGAGAATGAGGATGAGAAAAGAAGAAGTCAGGCGTCCACCTGGAGAATGAGGATGAGAAAAGAAGAAGTCAGGCGTCCACCTGGAGAATGAGGATGAAAGAAGAAGAAGTCAGGCGTCCACCTGGAGAATGAGTATGAAAGAAGAAGAAGTCAGGCGTCCACCTGGAGAATGAGGATGAAAGAAGAAGAAGTCAGGCATCCACCTGGAGAATGAGGATGAGAAAAGAAGAAGTCAGGCGTCCACCTGGAGAATGAGGATGAAAGAAGAAGAAGTCAGGCGTCCACCTGGAGAATGAGGATGAAGAAAGAAAAGAAACAGTCAAGGCACCCACCTGAAGAACGAGGGAATGAAATTGAAATGTTGAAATCAAAAGCCCGCTCATATGGAAAAGGAGCACACTTAGAATCAATAAAGCAGAGAAGTCCAACAGAATCCCCAGCAAGAAACAACAAGAGTTCCAAAAGGAATACGGAATAAGCCAAATGCCCAAGATTCACCAAGATATCAAGACAACAAGAAACGCAAGGGCATGATCTAGATAAGATTTTTATAATTCCTGTACCATAATCTAGTTTAATTTTTGTATTACCTTGGAAGTAAGGTGTAATAAGGAGGTCAGCAAGCAGTAAAAAACAGCACGAAGCAGCAGTAACATCACAGTCCCACGGTAGTCCCAGCTACCCAAAAATTCCCGAACTACACTGACCTGATTCCTTTATAGCCAAGGATATGTAGGAAACCTTTGAAGCAGAGGTTCGGTCAAATCTTTCTAAAAATGCTTCCCACGGAGTATTCGAACGGGCAAAAATCGCTCGTATCCGCTCACTTTATCTTTGCACGAAAACTCTTCGAGTTTCCGCACAAAGAGGGGAAGCTGTGAGCATGTGATTTTTGCTTTAACGAAAACTACTCCAAAAATAAATCAAAAAATAAAATAAATTTCTTTTACTGTGTAATTTTTGAATTTGCGTGGTGTTAAATGTTTGTGTTATATCCGTAAATGTTTATTTTGTCAAAATAAATCAAAAAATAAAATAAAATACATGTTGCATGCATATAGGATTTAATTAGGCATTTAAGAGTAAATTTAAATAAAATTACAAAAATATGCGTTTGTTCTAATTTTAATGTTTTACTATGTGATTAATATTTTTGTCTATGTGTTAAATTGTTAAAAGTTGATTAATATTTTTAGGGAGTTAATTTTTTTTTAATAATTGAAGAATTAAATTGGGATTAAAAAGAGTGGTATTAAATGGGCAAAAACGGATCTGGGCCAAATTTTCTAAACAAAATCAGGCCCAATCCAAATGACCATGTCCGGTCCAATTCAAAACAGAATCAAACGACGTCGTTTGGTTACCCCTTATCAAGGGCCGTTGGATTAAATCCAACCAACGGCCAAGATCTCATCACCCTAACCCAAGACCCTTACCCGATCCGATACCCGGTTCAACCCGTCCCCCTAACCTAAACCAAACGACACCGTTTGGTTAAGTGAGTAGATCTCATCCATCCATTCTACTTGATCCAACGGACGATACCAGTCCACCCCACCCCTATATAAATCCTAAACCTCTACCCAGCCCCTAACTGAACACCCCCCCTCTCCGCTCCTGTTCATCATCGTTCCAAATAGACCCCTAACCCTAGCCGCCCCTATTCCCCTTCGCTTGAAACCCGGCGGCATCAACGCCGCCGGTCACCAACTTAATACCCTAGGATCTCCTGAACCTCCCCTACACGAATCCAACCTTAGTTTCCTTCGAATCAGGCCACAACTCTTCGAATCTTAAATCGAAGGTTGGCCTGAAAACTTGATCTAAACCAATCAGCCCCAAATTAACACCATGGCTTCCCCTAGTCACCCTGAATATGGATCTGTTGGTTGTTTGGTTCGAATCCGTTCGGAACTTCTCGAATCTTCTTTTGAAGATTCGGACCAAACAAGGACGAACTCAGATCCGTTTCAAACTAACACCAAATGACCCCTAGGCTACCCTCACCATTGTGTCATGTTTGGTTCTTCTCGAATCTGACCAGAAATGGTTAAATCCCAAATCGAGTTTTTAAGAACCCTAAAAATACCAAACTTCCGGATTCGGTTCAGATTATGATGAAGATTGAGGTTTAATCGACCTTAGTCGAAGTATTTTCAGTGGAAAATACTTCGACTAAGGTCAGTTTGATTTCAAACAAAAATCCGAAATCCAAGTTGAGTTCGAGTCGGAATAAAATTGAAGATTCATAGGTATTTTTTCTATTTATTTTTGTGTATTATACATGTATTTTTGTGTTTGTTTTAGTCTGTATAATTTTTCCATCTGTTATTATCATACTGTCTCCTACCCGTCTACCTAATTTTAAATGTGAATTGTTTCTGATTGATTGTGCTTAGTTACAATGTGTGTAATCGACTCGATTTAGTTCGTCGATTAGTTATATTATGAATTTTCATTCATAATAATACTGATTTAAACAACCTGTTTTCTATCATTATGTACTGTTTGTTGACAGATATTGTAGATAATCATCAGTTAAATCATCCTGGTTTATATGAATCTGTCAATAAGTGTTGTATATATGTTGTCTGAACATTAAAGTTTCAGGGCATTGTCAGTATTGGCAATGATCCTGTATGTGTCTGATTTTGGTTCAATGTTAAATCCAGCCTGAATTGTTATGATAACTTCAGTAATATGTTGTTATGATGTTAGTTCTGAATTCAGTGTAATATTGCTGTAATGTCCAGTTTGAATTCAAGTTTACAAAAGTTGGTCAAATATAATTGTGTTAGGAGGTTAATAGGATTGGTTTTAGCTGTAAATCAGATAGATAGCTAAGTTTGTACAGATTTTAGAATCTGTTTTGCTGTAGGTTCTGATTTTTTTTCACTAATAACATTAGGATTTCAAGGGCACTTCTGGGAATGAAACAGTAAAAAACAGGGTATTAATGCTAGTGTTTTATAATGTAATATTAGTTGCTATTAGTTAATAATACTAATGGGGAACAAGGGATAATGGGCTGCTGAAAATCAGGGAAAAGTTAGCTTAATGGGATTTAAAGTAGTAAAAGCAGTTTTTAATAGAATTTTTCTGTTTTTAAAAGAGATAAGGGGTCCAAGAAGCACTGAAATTGCCTAGGACCAGCCTTGTATAAATACAGGAGCTGGACAGACAGTTAGGAGAGAGAGTTTTGCAGACAGAATTTTGAGGGAGAAAAACAGAATTTTCAGAGAGTTTTTTTTAAACAGAGAGAGAATTTTTAAGAGAGAATCTTTAAGAGATTTTGAGGGCTGAGATTTTAAAGAAAGGAAACAGAAAATAGAACACTCACATATACACTCACACACAGATATAGCAGCAGAAACAGAAAATCAAAAACAAACTGAATTTGTAACTGAAGAAAAGCTGAAATCTGAAATGATGTTCTTGTGTTGAATCTGTTCAACTTTGTGTGATTCCACTGTTCAGTTAAAATCTGAAGTGTCTTTCAAAATACTATACTGTGCATCTATTTTCTTCGGGTCTTATTATTGTTCAAATCTGTGGGAATACTGATATTTGGCTGAGTGTGTTACTGCTGTAACTGCTGAAACTTACTTCTTCTACCTCCATTTTCAGGTATATGTCTTTTAAATTTTAAGTTGGAAAGAGATTCAACATGACTCGTCAATGAAGCTTGAACTGAAAGTCTATTTTTATTTGTCCAAGTTCATCAATTTAAATTTCATTTTTGTTTCATGTTAGTTAATTAGTAGTAAATTCAATTTGATAGCTATGAGCTAATTGTCTTACTTTGAAAGTTTGTATAAAGGTTTGTAATAATATTAGTTCATTATCTCATTAGTTTAATAAATTGTCAAGACAGGGAGTAAGGCATAAAAATGGACCATTGATTACATCCCATAATACCATTAGCTAAATGCAAAGATAAAGAAGTTACATTAGTAGAATATCTTGTAATAAGTATGATTTTGTTTAGATTGGTATAAGTTATTATATGGTATGATGACAGGTATAATCATATGAGTAAAGTAAGTTGGTATAGCTCGTCATGATGATAGAACGTTATGAATGTTTACGCCAAATAGTTGGGTTGCATGCAATGTAACTTTGTTGAATTAACTTGCATAATAATTCCTTTTCTACAAATTCGATGCTTATCTACTTTCATAAAACAAAGTGACCAAATAATTAGGCCTATTAGACTAAAAGTGAGTGTATGAGAATGAAAAGAGATGTACAAGCATAAATTGCCACACTTTACATCATTGATAATTAGAAATAGAATTTGCATTAAGTAAACAATGAAAATTCTCGGAAAATATTTCCTTCCTTTATGAATCATTTATTTTCAGTTTCATATGCCATTTATTCTTTGGCATGTATATGTATATCCATGTCATATTTGTTTTTTTTTAAAGATAGTAATAATCATATTCTTATTATGTCCTTTGAATTTGAACAGTTGGAATGAATTATTTATATTCGGAAAATATAATCAACGGTCAACATTTAATATTGTAAATTCTTTGAAACCTTAAATGGGAATTTATCATGATTTTCACATAAAAATGTATGGATATAATGAATAATTTGTGGAAAAATCCTTAATATCATTGCAAATATTTTTGCACAATTAGGGATACGTTCGCGTACCTTGATTATATTTTTTTTTTATATTTTTAAAAGTAAAAATTCGGATTATGCGTACGCGCAATTTCGAACGAATATTTAATAAAAGGATTTATCCAAAGGCGTTAAATCAATTTCATAAAAACCCGAGATGTACGGTTCACTATTCAAGAAAAAATAAATATTCTTGATTCAACACAATCTTGGAAAAATGATTGCTTAGTATATTATCAAAAATTATTGTGTACACGTACGCGTGACACAATTCCGCATCTTTTTTAAATTTGTAACACGAATATACGTACGCGTAATTCGATTCGAAGAAGGGTCCTTAATCACGATAAGTATAAGCGGTAGTAAAATCAGATAACATCAATATATTTAATAAAATCAAGATGATTAAGCCAATAATAAAAACAGTTAAGCGACCGTGCTAGAACCACGGAATTCGGAAATGCCTAACACCTTCTTCCGGATTAACAGAATTCCTTACTCAGGATTTCTGGTTCGCAGAAAAAAAAAAATAAACAGAGTCATATTCTCCTCGATTCAGGGATTATAATTGGTGACTTGGGACGCCTCAAAATTCCCAGGTGGCGACTCTGAAACAAATAAACAAATCCCGTTTCGACTGTCCTTTAATTGGAGAAAACTCCCCGCGCGCCCCCGCAGGCGCGGTAAAAAGGAGGTGCGACAGTCCCATAAAGTCGATTCCCCACACATCAAACACTTCTACCTCTTGGATCGGATTCATAGGCATCTCATGTCAATAAGAAATATTCCCCGTCCGTTGGCACTCATCATAATTTTTCACCCAAAAGTCTGCATCTTTAAATAACATCGGCCAATAAAAACATGAATCCAACACTTTAGTTGTTGTCCTTACACCCCCAAAATGTCCTTCATACGATGAAGCATGACATGTCTGCAAAACAAAAGATTGATCTATCTCTGGAATGCATCTCCGGATCTTGTTATCAAGACAAATACTAAATAGATAAGGTTTATCCCAGAAATACATGCGACAATCAAGAAAGAACTTTTTCTTTTGCATAGAAGACATGTCATAAAGAACAATACCGCTTGCTAGGTAATTTGCCATGTCTGCATACCATGGCGCTACCTCAAGGTTCGTCGGCAATAGTCGTTCATCTAGGAAAGTCTCCTCAATATCTCCCACCTCCACCTTCTTCTCTGCTCCTTCCAGCCTAGACAAGTGATCAGCCATTTGGTTCTACGTTCCCCTTCGGTCACGGATTTCCAAGTCAAATTCTTGCAGTAGTAGCACCCATCGAATCAAGCGCGACTTTGACTCCTTCTTCTCAATTAAGTACCTGAGAGCAGCATGGTTAGTATAAATAATTACCTTCGAGCCTATCAGGTATGACCTGAATTTGTCAAATGTGAAAACCAGTACTAACATCTCCTTCTCGGTTACTGTGTAATTTAGTTGGGCACCACTCAAAGTTCTACTTGCGTAGTATATTGGATGTATGACTTTATCTTTTCGGTGCCCAAGAATTGCTCCCACAACATAGTCACTTGTATTACACATTAGCTCAAATGGTTGCTCCCAGTCAGGTGCAACTATGATAGGTGCTGATACCAGCCTCTTCTTTAATTCCTCAAAATCTACCCTGTAGTCATCAGAAAACACAAAAGGGTGATCTTTTTCAAGCAATTTACACTAAAGGGTTAGCAATTTTGGATTTTTTTTCCATAAATTGCCTGTATAAACCAGCATGGCCAAGGAAACTTCTTATCGCCTTGACAGAAGTGGGTGGTGGAAACTTTTCTATTACATCAACCTTTGCGTAATCCACTTCAATGCCCTTACTCGACACTAGGTGTCCTAAGACTATACCCTCATGTACCATGAAATGACATTTTTCCCAGTTTAATACCAAATTAGTCTCCATACACCTCTTCAATACTCTTTTCAAGTTCATAAGGCAGTCATCGAATGAGTTCCCCACCATTGAGAAGTCATCGACAAAAACCTCCATTATTTCCTCTACCATATCTGTAAAGATGGCCATCATGCACCTCTGGAATGTGGCGGGTGCGTTGCATTGGCCAAACGACATTCTCCAAAAGGTATAGATGCTGTATGGATAGGTGAATGATGTTTTCTCTCTATCCTCCCAGCAATAGAGATATAATTATGCCCCAAGTATCCACCCAAAAGCAAAAGTGGGACCTCCCTGCCAATCTATCTAGCATCTGATCAATGAACGACATGGGAAAATGGTCTTTTCAGGTGGCCTTGTTCAATCTTCTGTAGTCCATACAAATTCTCCATTTTGTGACTGTTCTTGTTGAGATCAACTCATTATTCTCATTTTGCACTATGGTCATTCCACCTTTCTTTGGCACACACTGAACTGGGATGACCCAGTTACCGTTAGAGATGGGGAAGATGATTCCCACATATAACCACTTGATCACTTCTTTCTTCACCACTTCTTTCATCTTGGGGTTTAACCTTATTTGATGTTCTCTCGAAGGTTTGTGCCCATCTTCAAGTAGAATCTTATGCATACAAAACGTCAGGTTGATGCCCCTAATATCTGTAATGGTCCAACCAATTGCAGTCTCGCACTCCATTAACACCTGCAACAGCTGTTCTACCTGCACATCTAACAAACTAGCTGAGATAATAACAGGTAAAGTTTAGTTGGGTCCCAATAAAGCATACATGAGGTGAGACGGAAATTGTTTTAGCTCCAACTATGGTAGTTCTTCAATTGATGGCTTAGCTGGGAGGTCTTCCTTTCTTCTAAGTACAAAGGCTCGAATTCGAGCTCTCTTTTCCAGTACCCTTGCCTTCAAGTGCCAAAACCCACTCCGCCAAGTCCTCACCATCTACCTCTTCTAAGTTCATGAGGTAGGCTGATAGAGGGTCTTTTGCATGCAAAGTCTCATCTTCCTCCTCCAAAATCACACCCACAACTTCTATCAGAGAGCAGTTAATAAACTCATTGGGTCGCCGCATAGATTTCTACACATTGAACATTATCTCTTCATCATTTAGTCTCATCTTTAGTTCCCCAACTTCACAATCGATTAGAGCTCTCCCAGTGGACAAGAATGGCCTTCCCAAAATTATGGGAATCTCCTCGTCAACGTGGCAGTCCAGAATGACAAAATCTGCCGGAAACACAAACTTTCCTACCTGCACTAGCACATCACCCAATATACCTGATGGACTCTTCACCATTCGGTCGATTATCTGTAGTAACATTGATGTGGGTCTTGATCTTCCAATGACTAACCTTTTATAGATAGCCAAGGGCATCAAGTTTATGCTCGCCCCCATATCACATAGTGCTTTAGCAAAAGCATAGTTGCCTATTGTGCAAAGGATTGTGAATCTCCTTGGGTCAGACAACTTCTCAGCTATGGGTCTTGTCACGATAACACTATATGTCCGAGTTAGTGTAGCAGTGGCCAAGTCTTGAAAGTCAAACTTACGAGACATCAAGTCCTTCATCATTTTTTGCATACCCAGGCATCTCCTTCAAGGCATCAATTAGTGGGATGTTCACCTGGATTTGCTTCAACATCTCCATGAATTTCTTATACTTCTTATCTTTCTGATATTTGGCCAATATCTGGGGGAAGGGTGCTGGAGGTCATTTCCTTCTTGTGATTTGGGTTTTATTTTGCTCATGCATTGTTTGTATATTGTTTCTTGTGCTACCTCAGTTTCCTTTGCAACCTCTTTTTCTTTGCTTGTTCTCTCTTGTGCATATTGTAACGTCACCTCAGTTAACCCTGTTGAATCATCTATCTCAATGGGTACTGGCATAAGTATTTCAGTAGGTCGGCTTTCGCGAGCAATATCTTGCTCCATATCTAGATCTCTACCATTTCTTATACTCACTGCCATAAGCTATTTTGGGCCTTGCTCTTTTGGATTGACTTGTGTGTTTGCAGGTAACGTCCCTTGGTGACGAATATTTAGAGCCATCAAAATTTATCCTAATGTAATCTCAATGCCCTTTTATCGCTGATTCATGTGAGTCTAGTATCTCTTGAATTTTTCCATTGGACCCAATCAGTTGTTGCAGCATTTCGTTAAGTTCAGCAAACCCATAATCTTGTCTCACTATCTATTGTTGTTGAGGCTGTTGATAAGCTAGCTGCTGATTTGCTGGTTGTAACACTGTTCCCTTTGGTAAGGCACGACTTGACCCTGTGGTCGCATAGCTCCAGGATTGTTGTTGTTATTGTACTGCTGCTGTGCTGGTCTATATTGTTGATTATGCTTTCCCCAATTATGACCACCTTGCCTCTGTTCCTCATAGTTGGTCACATAGTTTATATCTTCCTGATAGTGCTGGTTTTCACCTCCCGCACTCCACAAGTATACATATGGTTGGTTAATGCACATAAGCCCCCATTACTTGCATCAACTATGTGTACCTGCTGCTTCTGGCCTGATTCATCGATCATTTTGGTGAGGATACTCATTTGCGTCATTAGAGTGGCCATATTTTTAGCTATGGAGTTGTTTGTCTCTAAAGCCACTGAATGAACTACAGGAGTGTTCGTAAAGTCTCTTGTCATCCATCTTGAGTTTTGGGTCATTTTATCAAGCAGGATCTTACATTCTCTGAATCTTTTGCTCAAAAATGCTCCACCTGCTAAAGCATTAACATTGGCATTTAAGCTGTCTGCCAGTCCCATGTAGAACATCTGCACCAACATATCATCTGGAATACGATGATGTGGACATTAAACCAGCATACCCTTGAACCTCTCCCACATTTCTTGTAGTGTTTCTATTGGTCTCTACCTGAAGCTTAATACATCATCAATTTGTTTGGCAGTCTTATTGGGTGGGTAGAACTTGTTCAAAAATTGCTTGACTAATTCCTTCCAAGTAGTGATGGAGTTTATGAGGAGTTAATTAAGCCAAGTTTGAGCTTCTCCTATCACCGAGACGACAACAACAACAACAACCCAATAAAATTCCACTAACGAGGTCTGATTGATGAGTCGCGAGCCGATGTTAATGAGAGGCTGGAGGTTTGGAGACAAGCTCTTGAGTCTAAGGGTTTCAAGTTGGGTAGGATGAAGATGGAATAACTGGAGTGTAAGTTCAGCGCTGAGCCGGGAGAAGTGGGCATGGATGTGAGGCTTAAATCACAAGTCATCCCAAGTATAGTCAACTTCAAGTACCTTGGATCAGTTATCCAGGAAGGAGGGGGGATTGACAAGGATGTCACACACCATATTGGGGTAGGATGGATGAAGTGGAGGCTAGCATCTAGAGTCCTGTACGACAAGAGAGTACCACCGATAACTCAAAGTTAAGTTCTACAAAGCGGTGGTTAGACATGCTATGATGTATGGGGCTGAGTGTTGGCTTATTAAGAACTCACTATTCAAAAGATGAAAGTAGTAAAAATGAGGATGTTGAGGTGGATGTGCGACCACATTAGGATGGATAATATTAGGAACGATGTTATTCGAGAGAAGGTGCACGTGGCTCCCATTAAGGACAAGATGTGGGAAGTGAGGCTAAGATGGTTTGGGCATGTTCAGAGGAGGAGCCCAGATGCTCCGGTAAGGAGGTGTAAACGACTGGTTGTAGAGGGCACGAGAAGAGGTAGAGGGTGACCTAAGAAGTACTATGGAGAGGTGATCAAGAAGGATATGACGAGGCTTCAGATTTCCTAGGACATGACACTTGATAGGAAGATATGGAGGTCGGGTATTAGGGTTGTAGGTTAGGAGGTAATTGAGTCTTGCCTTGCTTCGTACCATTGTGGCTTATTGCTTCCGGTGTCACATTAGGTTGACTTTGCGTGACACATATCGACATGAAATTCTTCAAATGCTGCTGAGGATCTTCAATGTATGACCCTAAGAACAATCCCTTGTTCTGCAACAAATATAGCATGTTGTTTTTGATTTAAAATGATTCTGCTTGTATTCGAGAGACTGTAATTGCGGTTGCCAGGTTGCGGTGGGTTGTGCCCAATCATATAATGTTGCTTCTGGTACAAGAGGCACCACACCCTGATTGTTCGGGTCATTCTCATTGTTTTTGTTGTTTGGATTTTCTACGCCGTCATCCATGTATGGTTCAATTTGTTCTGTTGAGTTCTATTGTTGTTTGCCCTTCTTGTTTGCACGATTCAGTGCCTTAAACACTTTCTCAGAATTTGATAATGTTTCGAACAAATCACCAGTTCTTGAGGAGTTTCTAGGCATCCACCTGTAACACCTACGACTATAAACATTAGAATTTCAATATATTTAATTTAAAATGAAGAAAAGTGACTACACTAAGAATTCTAGCACTTCTTTTAGCTGCAATTAATAACACCGTTAACTCCCTGGTAACAACGCCAAAATTTGATATCGCCCAACTGTGCCTTGTAAAAAGGACTTAGCGGTCGTTGCAAATATATTCCGGTTAATAAGTCTAGAGTCGAATCCCACAGGGAATTAACCTATTAAACACAACTACTAGACTCACAAAAATTCAAGCAATCAATCTTCAAAAATATTTAAGTAACAAATTTGATGTTTACTAACTAAATATCACATAATGAAAATGTAATAAGTAATAACTAACTACGAACGGTTTGTAGACAAGAATTGGAATGATCTAAGGTTATGATTTGCCCTATTGTCGGAATCTTTTGTGCTATGTTTTCTATAAATTTGCCTAAGTCTTCTCTACCGATCATGAGTGCTCTGAGTGTTGTAATTATCTCCTGAGTAACTACCACAATTTACTAGACATATTTTCCCGAATTATGCTAGCTGGCATTAAGTACGGCTCACTCGGATCGTACTAAGGTTTCGTTATCCCTAATCCCACCTTTAAACCCTCTGTATTGATCCCTCATATATGTTGGGAATGATGTTATTCAACAACTACCTAAATATGCACTCTCTCCCAAATAATATACATTAAATAGGCACAGTCGATTGAGGGCCCTTCAATCAACAACAATAATATTATAGTTGAACAAATAGAGAAAATACTACAACAAATCTATATTAACGTAATAGGAAAATCATCATCTAATAGGTTCCATCAAACCTAGATTAGGATTTTAGCTACTCATAATTGTTTCAACAATCACAATATAAGAATTCATCATCAATGATAAAAAGGAGAGGCAGTAAGATAAAACTCGTTTCCAAATCTTCCGTCTTGCTTCTTGCCTGTTCTTGCCTTCAAAATTCTTCTCAAAACCAGAATACTCTCTTTTTGCGAGAGATAGGCTTCATATAGGTCAAGGAAAGTTTCCTCTGGAATTCAATTTAGCCCTGGAATAATATTTCTCGGAAGGACGTGAGCAGCCGCGCACCTAGGTTTGCACTCTTCCGTTTTGCACTCTTCTTTTTAAGTGCGTAACCTCCGTTTTGCACTCTTCTTCATTCTTCTTTTTAAGTACGGTAACCTCCTTCGATCCTCTAACAAACTTTCAATTTACTCCATAAGCTTTTACTTGGCCTTCAACGCTCCATATTAGCTCAAAACACTCCTTAACCTCATTGTAGCCAGGAATTGCTCCTGCAAAGCATAAAGTACTCAATCAGAGCAATTACTACCATTTAACGCTCAAACATCAGTAAAGTGCAGTCAATTTAGAGTGTAAATAGTGTCCCAAAATACATAGTTATAACCTACTATCACTTATGCGTTGTTGTTGGGTTAAAGCATGTGGGTGGGACTTGTTAAATGTAATTTATTGCCTTCTTTAATTATGATATTCATGCTTAGAATAGTTTATTTCATATTTTATCGTTCTTTCCGCATTTATAACTTAAATTATGATGGTTGAGTATTTTTTTGAAATTGAGGATTGGTATCTTGGAACCATTATGTCACGACCCAAATCGAAGGGTCGCAACAGGCACCTGGTGCCTCACTCAACCGAGCACCACTGTCATCCTTCTTATCATAGTGTCATGGGTAATTGAGCCGGAAAAGCCATCATGAGATAACCAGAACTAAACATAAGATAATACTCGACATAGGACGACCCAATATGGTATCTAAACTTATACATGTGACATACAAGCCTATAATACCAAAATGATCATTTGTACACTCAAACAATAGGCCGACAAGGCCATACAAGTAAACATATACATGACATCTGTCTATAAGACTCTAAGAGTATATGCATATCATAAAGGTCGGGATAGGTCCCCGCCATACCAATCAATACATGTCCAAAGCATACTTACCAAATAAGCAACTCCGTAGCAAGTGGAGTGCACCAACACTTTCTGTTGAGCTGATAGCCAGCTTGGAAGACTGTCAACCTGTCTATCGGGAACTGCGGGCATGAAACACAGTATCCCCAAATAAAAGAGACGTCAATACGAATAAAGTACCGAGTATGTAAGGCAGGAAAACATAAATAAGAATAGTAATTTAAAAAGATATATGTGAGATACAACCTGTAGCATCTGAGTGTCTCTGAGGGTTACTGACATGAAATGCATGAATACATATATATACATACACTTTTTAAAATATATGCCTCTGTGGGCATCCTTATCATCATATCATACCCGGCCTCGAAGAGGACTCGATAAAAACATACCCAGCCATCATAAGGCTCGGTAGAATCGTACCCGGCTACCTGGAACTAGGTAAAACCCAACTGATCAGTGGTTGCACAATAGGTATCATACCCGGCGACTGTAGTGCGGTCAATAGATTAAAGTAGATACATTTATATAATGCATGCTGGACACATGAAATCACATTCTAAACCTTTCGGAGTGATGTATGGTCATTGCACCTTCTATTAACGTTATGGACATCATACCATCAAATATGAACATCAATAGAATTCAAGCATCATACATACATGCTTAGAATAACTTTATAAGGAAATAACAACACAGACAACCTTAATTTCTAGGAGTAGATCCATTATGAAATAGCGTATTGTTTACGTTCATTTCACTTTAGATCATGCCAAAAGAAAGAAGGAAGTGCCTTAACGTACCTTTGCAATCTTCTCTCCAATCATTAACCAAGCTCAATATGATCTTCTTACGTCTACAATGAGTAAACTGACTTCATCATCATATGACCATTGTAACTCTCATATTTCAAAACCAATATTCTACAAGAAAATGGACATCACCTCCCCTATTTTTACTACATCCTAAAAGTCACCAAACAGCCTAAACAACAACAATATAATTCACAATTCTTCGATTACCTTAACAACCATTTTGAGCGGAAAGCTAGATTTATGATTAAAAAAATATAGTTTGAATCCAATTACTTTTACCTGAATCTGCCTACAACATCTATAACATCATACTTATACTTACCATATCATTTACAACCCAAAACATTGTAACAATAATCTTCAAATATAGTCTACATGCCTAGCACTTTAACCTTTATCATTAACCTCTTATTTTTCATGTTATCTTCTTTAATCAACTTAAGTAGCACATAGATAATATTGACAACAACATCCATAGCATAATCGGGCTATTTATAACAATTTTCAACCACAACAAAATATATATAGCCTCAACACAACCCATAAAAAGAGATAATGATTTCTTATGCCATGTCAATTACAATCTTGTACATTTCCTCTCAAACAACTCAACAAACACATGATTAACCTTAAGAACAACAAAGAACATGATTTACTTACCTTATGCAGTAGATATAACTTGAAATCCCCATGTCACGACCCAAAATTCCCACTGTCGGGACCGTGATGGCGCCTAATATCTCACTTGCTAGGTAAGCCAATGTTAGAGAATCATTAAGCCAATTCTTATGCATTTCAGTAACTAACAACAAATAAGATATAACGAGTTAAAGTGAATGCAGAAAATTTATAACAGCCTCAATATATGTACCACTACCCGGATCTGGAGTCACAATTCATGAACATTCTAGGATTTACTATAAGTAAAAGTTTGAAAGAAATACAACAGTTTGAACGAAAGAAACAGTAAAAAAAGAGATAGACAGGGACTTCAAGGTCTGTGAACACCTACAGATCTACCTGGGTCTCCGGTGGTTCGATCTGAGCTGCTATGCCTCTCGATCAACTAGGACCAATACCAAAATCTGCACAGGAAGTATAGAGTGTAGTATCAGTACAACCGACCCATGTACTAGTAAGTGTCGAGCCTAACCTCGGCGAAGTAGTGACGAGGCTAAGAGAAGACATCCACAAATAAACATGTGCAATTTAACAATATATGTACTAATAACATCAATGAAAGAACGAGGCAAGTAATATCGGGAGGGGGACATGTTGAGGGGATCACAAGATAAAGAATCACAGCAGTAATAGAACTTTATCAACCGATATACCTTGAACAAATAAACAAGTAAGCACAGTAAAGAAAATGCAAGGCATCACCCTTTGTGCTTTTACTCTCAACCTCACCATATGAATCAATAGAAATGGCACGACATCACCCTTCGTGCATTAACTATCGCATAACATGGCATGGCATCACTCTTCGTGCATTAACACTCATAATATGGCACGATATCACCCTTCCTGCATTAACACTCACAAAACATGACACGGCATCACCCTTCGTGAATTAACACTCTCCCTCACCAAAACAATGAACAATAACAACATGGAGATAGAAATAACAAGAACAAATCTTACTTCAACATTTGGTTCCCCAATACCAACCTCAACTTTGAGTCAATACTCAGTCAACACCAAATTCTGTAAACATGATAAGAATGATCAACATAACGATTAACTCGTCTAAGCATGGATAATATGATCAAGGAAAGCAATAATTACAACAATAAGACCCATTTTCATGCTATAACTCGACAACAACGCATAAGTACTCGTCATCTCACGTATACGTTGTACCCAACATTCAAACACATAGCAAATAGGCAAATAAGACCTAATCCCTCAAGCGAAGGTTAACCATGACACTTACCTCGCTCCAACGGCCAAACTCAAAGCTCAACCACGGCTTTTCCCTTCAAACAAGCCTCTAGACCAATAAAATCTAGCAAATTACCAACCAAACGATTCAAATAAAGCCTTAGGCACTACTCATGATTGCAAACAATTCAATTTAGGTCATTTTTTAAAAAGTCAACACCTGGGCCCGCTTGAGCCAAACCTGAAATTCGGACCAAAACCCGATTAACCATTCACCCCCGAGCCCGGTTATATGATTGGTTTTGGAATTCGACCTCAATTTGAGGTCTAAATCCTCAATTTATCAAATCCCTAGGTTATACCCAAAAACCTCCAATTTCACTATGAAAACCTTAGATTTTAGGTTGGAATCTTGAAAAATGTAGTGAAATATTAAAAGAAACTAGTTTATAGTCACTTACCAATGATTTGTGGAAGAAACGTTCTTTGGATAATCGCCTCTAAGGTTTTAGGTTTTGAAAATTTGAAGAATAGGAGAAAAATCTCGTCTAAGTAACATTTACCCAGCTGCAGATGTCGCAAATGTGACATGGGCTTCGCATATGCGGGAAATCCATCGCATTTGCAAAGAATCCCACATTTATGCTATCTTCGCAAATGCGACCCCACGATCGCAAATGCGAAGATTGCCCCTCCCGGACCCATATTGCAAATGCGACGAACATTTCGCAAATGCGAACTTGTATGGCACAACTTCTCTTTGCATTTGCGATGAGAAGGTCGAAAATGCAAACCCCTCTGAGGTAGAAATTGCAATGCCTGATCTCTCATAGGCCTGCAACAATATCAGATACACCAACAATTCTTCCAAGTCTAATTTCACTCTGTAGCCTATCTGAAACTCACCCGAGCCATCGGTGCTCTACACCAAAAGCGCACACTAGTCTAAAAACATCATACAAACTTGCTCGCCCGATCAAATCGCTAAACTAACACCTAGAACTACATATTTAACACCAAATCAAATGAAAATTTCAAAAAATAACTTTGAAACTTCTAATTTCTCAACCAGACGTCCGAATCACGTCAAACTAACTCCGTTTCTCACCAAATTTCATAGACAAGTCATAAACATGCTATTGGACCTAACATGGTATTGGACCTATACCGAGTTCCGAAACCAAAATACGGACCCGATATCTAAAAAGTCAAACTTTTGTTAAACACTTCAAATTCATTAAGCCTTTATCTTTCAAATTTCGACAAAGTCCGATATCTCGGGCTAGGGACTTTTGATTTCGATTCAAAACATACGCCCAAGTCCCAAATCACGATACGGACCTACCGGGACCATCAAAACATAAATTCGAATCCGTTTACCAAAAATATTGACCAAAGTCAACTCAAATGAAGTGTTTAGGCAATTTTTTTATTTTTATCAACTTTCAACATAAAAGCTTTTCAGAAACACGCTCGGACTGTGAACGCAAATCGAGGAGGGTAAAAATGAGATTTTTAAGGCTTAAAAATGCATAATTAAGTTCTAAAACATAAGATGACCTTTTAGGTCATCACATTCTCCACCTCTAAAATAACTATTCGTCCTCGAAAGGACACAGAAAAGTACTTGGGCTGGTGAAAAGGTGGGGATATCTATTCTGCATGTCCGACTCGGACTCCCAAGTAGCTGCCTTGATGGGCTGACCTCTCCACTGCACTTGAAATAAAGGATAACTCTTCGATCTCAACTGACGAACCTACAGGGCTAGAATAGCCGTTGGCTTCTTCTCATAGGTCAAATACTTGTCCAACTGGACAGTGCTAAAATCTAACACGTAGGATGGATCGTTGTGATACTTCTAAAGGATGGACACATGGAACATCAGATGGAGCGCTGATAAACATGGTGGCAACGCAAGTCTGTAAGCCATCTCTTCCACTCGCTAAAGAATCTCAAAAGACCCGATGTACCTAGGGTTCAACTTGCCCTTCATTTCGAACCTCATTACTCACTTCATGGGTGATATCCAGAGCAACACTCTCTCTCCGTCCATGAATACAACATCACGAAGCTTACGATCGGCATAACTCTTCTGCTTGGATTGAGCTGTGAAAAGTTGATCCTGAATAATCTTGACCTTATCCAAGCCATCCTATACTAACTCTGTACCCAACAATCGAGCCTCCCACAGCTCGAACCATACGACTGGCAATCGGCACCGCCTATCATATAATTCCTCAAAGGGAGCCATCTGAATGCTCGACTAATAACTGTTGCCCTAGGCAAACTCCGCTAGTGGAAAGAACTGATCTCACGAAACTTTGAAGTCTATAACACAAGCGTGACATCATATCCTCTAATATCTGAATAGTGCACTCGGACTGCCCATCTATCTAAGATGAAATGTTGTGCTAAGCTCAACTCACGCTGCACTGCCCTCCAGAAATGCAAGATGAACTGCGTACCTCAATAAGAAATGATAGACACTGGCACACCATGAAAATGGACGATTTTGCGGATATAAATCTCTGCCAATCACTTAGAAGAATAGGTAACTGCCACATGAATGAAATGCGTTGACTTGGTCAGCCTATCCGCAATGACCCAAACTACATCAAACTTCATTTGAGTCTGTGGGAGTCCAACAACAAACCCCATAATGATACGCTCCCACTTCCACTCAGGAATCTCTATCTTCTGAAGCAAACCACTAGCTCTCTAATGCTTGTACTTTACTTGCTGACAATTTAGGCATTGAGCCACATACGCCACTATCTCCTTCTTCATTCTCCTCCACCAATAATTATGCCACAAATCCTAATACATCTTGGTGGTACTCGGATGAACAGAATACCGGGAGCTGTGGGCTTCCTCTAGAATCAACTCACGAAGTCCATCCACATTAGGCACACAAACACGACCCTGCATCCTCAAAATTCTATCATCTCCAACCGTAACCTACTTGGCATCACCGTGCCGCATTGTGTCCCTAAGGATAAGCAAATGAGGGTCATCATATTGCCGCTTCCTGATGCGCTCAAACAATGAAGACCGAGCGATCGTACAAGCTAGAACATGACTGGGCTTAGAAACATCCAACCTCATGAACTGATCACCGACTGGAATGTACACAAGCTGCCCATACTCACTGACTTTCTACTCAAAGCATTGGCCACCACATTGGCCTTCCCGGGATGATACAAGATGGTGATATCATAGTCTTTCAATAGCTCTAACCACCTCTTCTGCCTCAAATTGAGCTCCTTTTGTTTGAACAAGTACTGCAAACTCCGATGATCTGTGTATACCTCACACGACACGCTGTAAAGATAGTGCCTCCAAATCTTTAGCGCATGAACAATGATTGACAAATCTAAGTCATGGACAGGGTAATTTTCTCGTGAACCTACAGCTGCCGCGATGCATATGTAATCACCCTGCCATCCTGCATCAATATTATGCCAAGTCCAATACAAGATGCGTCACAATATACTGTATAAGGCCCTGAACCTGTGGGCAACACCACTACCACCACTGTAGTCAAAGCAGTCTTGAGCTTCTGAAAGCTCGCCTCACAGTCATCTGACCATCTGAATGGGGCACCCTTCTAGGTCAAGCTGATCAACGGGGCTGCTATAGATGAGAACCCCTCCACAAACTGATGGTAATAACCCACCAATCCCAAGAAACTCCAGATTGTTGTAGCTGAAGTAGGTCTAGTCCAGTTCTTGATTGCCTCAATCTTCTAAGGATCCACCTTAATACCCTATGCTGACATAATGTGCCCCAAGAAAGAGACTGACTCAACCAAAACTCGCATTTAAAAAACTTAGCATATAACTTGTTGTCTCTCAGAGTCTGAAGAACGATCCGAAGATGTTGTTCATATTCCTCTTGACTGCAGGAGTAGATCAAAATATCATACATAAACACAATCACAAAGGAATCCAAATAGGGCTTGAACACCCGGTTCATCAAATCCATAAATGTTGCTGGGGCATTTATCAGCCCAAATGACATCACTAGAAACTCATAATGCTCATACCGAGTCCGAAAAGCTATCTTAGGGACATTGGATGCCCTAATCCTCAACTGATGGTAGCCAGACCTCAAATCTATCTTAACAAACACCATGGCACCCTAAAGTTGATCAAACAAGTCATCAATATTTGGCAATGGATACTTGTTCTTGATGGTGACTTTGTTCAACTACCCATAATCTATGCACATCCTCATCGATCCCTTCTTCTACCTCACAAACAACACAGGTGCACACCAAGGCGAGAAACTAGGTCTAATAAAGCCCTTATCAAGCAAATCTTGCAGTTGCTCCTTCAATTCTTTTAACTCTGGCGGGGCCATACAGTATGGCAGAATAGAAATGGGCTGGGTACCTGGAGCCAAATCAATACAGAAGTCGATATCTCTATCGGGTAGCATCCCCTGCAAGTATGCAGGAAATACCTCTGGGAACTCAAGAACAACTAGTACCGAATCCATGGAAGAGATATTCGCACTGGAATCGCGGACATAAGCCAAATAAGCTAGACACCATTCTCGACTATATGCTGAGCATTCACTTAAGAGGTAACCTTGTTGGTAGAATGGCTTGGATTCCTTCTCCGCTCCAATTGGGGCAACCCCGGCAAGGCTAAGGTCACCGTCTTGGAGTAAAAATCCTATATTACATGATAAGGTGACAACCAATCCATCCCCAAAATGATATCACAATCGACCATATCGAGAAGTAGGAAATCTACACGAGTGTCAAAACTCCCTATGGTAACCACACACGAACGATAATTGAAATCTACAATGATAGCATCTCCCCCAAAGGTGGACACATACACAGGGGCAATCAAAGAATCACGAGGCACAACCAAATATGAAGCAAAAATAGGATGACACATAGGAATAAGTAGAACCCGGATCAAATAGTATTGGGGCATTTCTGCTGCAAACTAAAACTGTACCTGTAATAACCGCGTCAGATGAATCAGCCTTAAGCCTGGCTGGAAAGGCATACCATCAAGGCTGAGCCACATCACTCTGAACTACATCTAGAGGACAGGCCCTGACTTGCTAGTTTCCACCTCTAACGGCCAGACCTCCGTCTCTAATTCCCTAACTTCCACCTATAGCTGTCTGACCCCTACCCCTAGATGCCTGAGCTGGCGGTGAAGCACCCGGTGCCGGAACCGTGGCACGAGAACCCTGATACTGAGAACTGCTCGATGCTCGAGGGCAAAATCTGGCAATGTGCCTCGGGTCACCATAAGTATAACAGGACCTCGGCTACTGTGACTGGTGACCCTGAAACGTACCCTGTCGTCCTGAGTAACCACCCTAAAACTCTGAAGCGGAGGTGCACTAATAGGAGCTTTTGGTGCACCGTAGGCTAGCTGATTGGAGTAATGCATATAAGGGCCACGACCACCTGAAGCACCATGAGAAGCCTGGAGTGCTGAATAAAACAGCCTGGGAGGATGGCCTCTACCAAAAGTACCCTTGCCTTCAGATGAGGCACCACTGAATCCATCGGAGTGACGAGGCCTCTTGTCAGACCCCTGACCACTCCCCTGAGCTAGAACCATCTCGACTCATCTGGCAACATTGGCAACCGTCTGAAAAGAAATCTCACTCCTAGTCTTCTTAGCCATCTGCAATCTAATAGGCTGAGCAAGTCCCTCAATAAACCTCCTCACCCTCTCTCTCTCTCTTGGTAGGAAGCAGAAGAATAACATGACGGGCCAAATCTACAAATCGGGTCTCGTACTGAGTGACAGTCATAGAGCCCCACTGAAGACGCTCGAACTGCCTCCGATAGTCCTCTCTCTATGTGATAGGAAGGAACTTCTCAAGAAATAGCTCAGAGAACTTGTCCTAAGTGAGAGCAGGCGACCCAGCTGGTATGGTCAACATATAATCCCTCAACCATTTTTTGGCAAAACCCTACAACTTGAAAGCAAAATCAACCCTATGGGTCTCCACTATGCCCATGTTCCGTAACACCTCATAACAGCTGTCCAGATAGTCTTGGGGGTCCTCTGAAGACGCACCACTGAAGTTAACTGGGAAAATCTTGGTAAACCTATCCAATCGCCATAAAGCCTCAAAAGACATAGCTGATCCATCAACGGTCTGTGCTACAACACCCGACTGAACTACCCCAATGGGCTGAGTTGCTGGAGTCTAAAACTGGGGAGCCATCTGCTTCTGAGTGTGAGTAGCGGGAGTCTATGCTCCTCCCCCGTCCTGAGATACGGCTGGTGCCATAGGGAATGTGCCGGCCTATTCCATACTCTCCATGAGGCCCATTAAACGGACCAAAGCATCCTGAAACACTGGGGTGGCAATGAACCCCTCAGGGACCTGAGTTGGTCCTGCTGGAATAGTCTGGGCTGGAGCCTCCTCATCAAACTCCACGTGAGGCTCTACCGCTGGTGTTGCTGCTCGGGCTCTAGACTGAGCCCTGCCCCTGCCTCTGCCTCTGTCACGACCTCAGCCTCGACCTCGACCTCCGCCCCTCGTAGGAGCTACCACTAGGGGTTGTAACTGTTGCTCAGCTGAAGATACGATATGTGTTCTCGCCATCTACGAGATATTAAGAGTTCAATTAGCAATGAGAGAACCAAAATCGCACGATAGAGAAGAATAGAAGTGATATTTGTTCCTAAACTTCATAGCCTCTGGAAGATAAGTACGGACGTCTCCATACTGATCCTCTGCACTCTACTAAGCCTGCTCGTGAATCGTGAGACCTAGGCAACCTAATGCTCTGATACCAACTTGTCATGACTCGGAATTCCTACTGTTGGGACCGTGATGGAGCTTAACATTTCACTTGCTAGGCAAGCCAACATTAAAGAATCATTAAGCCAATTCTTATGCATTTTAGTAATTAACAGCAAATAAGCTATAATGAGTTAAAGTGAATGTGGAAAATTTATAACAACCTCAATATGTACCATTACCCGGATCTGGAGTCACAATTCACGAACATTCTAGGATTTACTACAAGTAAAAGTCTGAAAGAAATAAAATTATTTGAGTGAAAAAAACAGTAAAACAGAAGAGATAGACGGGGACTTCAAGGTCTGTGATGCCGATAGATCTACCTTGAGTCTCTGGTGGTTCGGTCCGAGCTGTATGCCTCTCGATCAATTGGGACCAATACAAAAATCCGCACAGGAAGTGTAGAGTGCAGTATCATTACAACCGACCCTATGTACTGGTAAGTGTCGAGCCTAACCTCGGCGAAGTTGTGACGAGGTTAAGACAAGACACCCATAAATAAATCTATGCAATTTAACAGTATATGTACTAATAGCAACAATAAAAGAATGAGGCAAGTAATATCGGGAGGGGGACATGCTGAGGGTATAACAAGATAAAGAATCACAACAGTAATAAGAACTTGATCAATCGATATACCTTGAACAAATAAACAAGTAAGTACATTAAAGAAAATGCATGGCATCAACCTTCGTGCTTTTACTCTCAACCTCACCGTATGAATCAATAGAAATGGCACAGCATCACCCTTCATGCATTAACTCTCTCATAACATGGTACTGCATCACCCTTCATGCATTAACACTCATAATATGGCACGACATCACCTTTCGTGCATTAACACTCACAAAACATGACATGGCATTACCCTCTGTGCATTAAAACTCTCACTCACCGAAATAATGAATAATAACAACATGGAGATAGAAATAACAAGAATAAATCTTACTTCAACATTTGGTTCCATAATACTAACCTCAACTTTGAGTCAATACTCAGTCAATACCAAAGTTCATAAGCATGATAAGAATAATCAACATAACGATTAACTAGTCTAAGTAAGGATAATATGATCAAGGAAAGCAACAATTACAAGAATAAGACCCACCCGCATGCTATAACCCGACAACAACGCATAGGTACTTGTCACCTCACCTATACGTTGTATCCAACATGTAGCAAATAGTCAAATAAGACCTAATCCCTCAAGCCAAGGTTAACTACGACACTTACCTCAATCTAACAGCCAAACTCAAAGATCAACCACGGCTTTTCCCTTCAAACAAGCCTCCGGACCAATAGAATCTAGAAAATTACCAACTAAATGATTCAAATAAAGACTTAGGAACTACCCATGATTGCAAAGAATTCAATTTAGTATTTGAAAAGGTCAACACCCGAGCTCGCTTGGTCCAAACCTAAAATTCAGACCAAAATTCTATTACCCATTCACCCTCGAGCCCGATTATATGATTGGTTTTTGAATCCGGCCTCAATTTGAGGTCTAAATCCCCAATTTATCAAATCCCTAGTTTCTACCCAGAAACCCCGAATTCCACCATGAAAACCTTAGATTTTAGGTTGGAATCTTGTAAAATGTAGTGAAAGATTGAAAGAAACTAGTTTAGAATCACTTTCCAATGATTTGGGGAAGAAAAGATCTTTGGAAAATCGCCTCTAAGGTTTTAGGTTTTGAAAATTTGAAGAATGGGAGAAAAATTCCGTCTAAGTCATATTTACCCATTTGCAAATGTCACAATTGCGACATGGGCTTCGCAAATACGAGGCCCGTAAATGCAGGAAATCCATCACATTTGTGAAGAATCCTACATTTTTGCTATCTTTGCAAATGCGAACTAAGCTGCCACAAATGCGACCCCACGATCGCAAATGCGAACTTGTATGGCCCAGCTTCTCTTCGCATTTGCAATGAGAAGGTCACAAATGCGACCCCACGATCGCAAATGCGAACTTGTATGGCCCAGCTTCTCTTCGCATTTGCAATGAGAAGGTCACAAATGCGAATCCCTCAGAGGTCGCAATTGTGATGCCTGATCTTGCATAGGCCTGCAACAATATTAGATACACCAGCAATTCTTCCAAGTCTAATTTCACTCTGTAGCCTATCCAAAACTCACCCGAGCCATCGGTGCTCAACACCAAAAGTGCACACTAGTCTAAAAACATCATACAAACTTGCTCGCATGATCAAATAACCAAAATAACGCCTAGAACTACGAATTTAGCACCAAACCAACTAAAAATATCAAGAAAACTTTGAAACTTCCAATTTCTCAACCGGACATCCGAATCACGTCAAACTAACTCCGTTTCTCACCAAATTTCACAGACAAGTCATAAACATGGTATTCAACCTAACCGGGTTCCATAACTAAAATACGAGACCCGATCTCCAAAAGGTCAAACTTTGGTCAAACACTTCAAATTCATTAAGCCTTTAACTTTCGAATTTTGACAACGCCCGATATCTCGTGCTAGAGACTTTTGATGTCAATTCCGGGCATATGCCCAAGTCCCAAATTATGATACGAACCCACCAGGCCGTCAAAACATGAATCTGGATCCGTTTACCAAAAATGTTGACCTAAGTCAACTCAAATGAAGTTTTTAGGCAAAATTTCTTATTTTTATCAACTTTCAACATAAAAGCTTCCCGGAAACACGCCCGGACTGCGCAAGCAAATCGAGGAGGGTAAAAATGAGATTTTTAAGGCTTAAAAGTGCAGAATTGAGTTCTAAAATATAAGATGACCTTTCATATCATCATACCCCAGCTGGTTTAGCTCACAACAACCCTCAATCACACCACAACACTATACGAGTTGTATTCTCTTCTTGAATCAACATTTGTTTTCAAGTTGGTGTGTAAACACTTGTATTTCTCCTTGAAAGTCTAATATATATGAGGTAATTACTGATTATTACCTTAATAAACAACTACAACACAAAATATGAGGTTACTTCAGTTGAATAATCCTCCAAAACAGCCAAGAGAACAAGGAAGCAAAACTAGCAATCAATTCGGGTTTCTTGAAAGTAGAATCACTTTGGAAAACTTGAAATCGCCTAGGTTGATATGAAAACATTGGGAGAGTATTTTACAAGACTTAAACCACTTTAAACAACTCCCCACATGAGCTGGAACCACACCAAAATCAGCAACCATAAGAAGAACAAGAAACTCACTAGCGTCATGAGATTCCCGACACTTCATTTGTGTTGTTTGCCCTTGGTTTGGGTCTTGGATCATTAGAGAACCTTGAGAGATGGTTTTTAGGTATCTAGGGTCTGAAGAAAGTGAAAACTAATGAGTTACACAGGCTTTAGGCATCACATATATATCAAGATATCTCAACCGCCTAAGTGGGCCCCATAGGGAGCTGCTTGTGCAGTCTTGCAAAAAGCGAATCTCTTTTTACTCCAATGTCATATTCATAAACGGTTAATGCGTTAGAAACTAGACTCAAAAATATTCAATTCGATAGGTATATCATCCCGTAATTCCAAGTATAATAGGAAAAAAGCTCAGCTACATTTGACCTAAATTTCAGCACATTTATGAATGTAACTTATGATGACCTTTGAAAACTTTTGTTCCACAACTCACTTGACTTCAAAACATAATATACTACTTTGATACGACTGAAATAACTCATAACATAACCTCTTTATCATGTTAAGCACCCTAGTATCACCCCAAAAGTACATGTTATAACATTTTCAACATGTCGACATTCGACGAAACTTATTTTCTTTAATTTGTTTAGCTTCTAAGCCTTCCAAAACTCTTAGTACTTTTTGTTCATGATCTTAAAAAATTGTAACCTCCAAGATAACATGATTAACTTACTTTATGTACTTTTAAATATGATATCATTTTTGAGCTTACATAAATTATCTTACGACGTACTCTTACGTATGAAAACGTGGGGTGTAACACATTATTGACGTAAGGTTTATTCTTGATTATTCTTATATTCAATTACTACATGGTAAGGGAGAGTATTAATGCATGAAGGATGATGTCATGTCGATTATTGATTAGTAACTGATTAATACATGGTGAGGAAGAGAGTTAAAGCACGAAGGTTGATGCCTTGCCGTATTTATCGTTTCAGGGAGAGATTGAGAGTAAAAGCACGAAGGGTGATGCCGTGCCATTATTATTGTTTTCATGGCGAGGTTGAGAATAAAAGCGCGATGGGTGATGCCATGCCATTTTTATTCATTATGTTTATCCATTTTCATTGGTTAAAGATTCATTGACTGTCTTATGTTGTCATTCCTGTTGTAATTATCATATCTTGATCCCCATTTGCATGTCCCCTCCAAAGTTTACATGTTAATTCTTTATTTTTTATTATGTTTCACATATTCCTTAATTTGTACAGGTTTAATTACGTGAGTGTCCTATCATAGCCTCGTCACTACCTCATCGAGCTTAGGCTCAACACTTACGAAGTATATTGGGTTTTGTACTTATACTACAATCTGCACTTCTTGTGCAAATTTTGGTACTGGTCCCGACTGTACGTGAGGTGTATTAGCTTGGATTGGCATATTTGGAGACTCAAGGTAGATTTGCTGGCATCCATAGACCTTAAAGTCCCATTCCTTATTCCTTATTTACTATTCATTTCATTCAAAACAGTTGTATTTATTTCAGACTCTATTTGTAAAACTTCTAGTAGATCGTGCACTTGTGACTCTATATGTAGAACTTCTAATAGCTCATGTACTTAGACATTTTTGGCTGTTTTACCTTTTCGCACATCCTCTCAGCTTTGTTTTACTTTAAATGGGTTTGATTACTTGAAATATTTAAAATTGGATTAAGACTTACTCTAATGTATGCTTTCCTAGTGAGTAAAATGTTAGATGCCATCACGTTACTGAAGGTGGGAACTCTAGGTCATGACAAGTTGGTATCAGAGCACTAGGTTGCCTAGGACTCATGATGACGAGCATGCTTACTAGATTCTGGAAGATCGGTAGGGAGACATCTGTACTTATCTTCTAGAGGATATGGAGTTTAGGAATAATTTCATTTATATTTTTCTCTATAATTAATGATTTAACTCTTCTATTTTTGTTCTCTCGCAGATGGGAAGAACACGTACTGCATCTACATTTGAACAGCAGCCGGAGCCCCTAGTGGTAGCTTCTACGAGGGGCAAAGGTTGAGGCCGAGGTCATTCCAGAGGTCGAGGCCTAGGTCGCGTGAGAGGTCGAGGATGAGGTCACGCTAGAGGCTGAGCTAGAGGCATAGCTCAGCCTAGATCTCAAGCAGTAACACTAGTAGTGGAGCTTCAGGTAGATTTTAATAAGGAGGTTCCAGCTCAAACTATACCTGTTGGACTAGCTCAGGTCCCGAAAGATTTCATCGCTACTCTAGTACCTCAGGAAGATCTAGTCCATTTGGTGGGCCTTATGGAGAGTGTGGCCCAACCTGCTAAATTTCTGGTGGCACCAACTGTCTCTTAGGCTGGGAGAGGAGCACATACTCCCTCTACTCACACTCTGGTGCAGGGGTCTGATAAGAGGCCTCGTCATTTTGATAGGTTTAGTGGTGCCTCGACTGGAGGCAGGAGTACTTTTGGTAGAGTCCATCCTCCCAGACCATTTTAGTCAGTGCTTTAGGCATCTCACAATGCTTTAGGTAGTCGCGACCCTTATGTGTCTCATCCGGATCAGCTAGCCTACAGCGCACCACTAGCCCCTATTATTGAACCTCCGCTCTAGAGTTTTTTGGGGTGGTTACCCTAGTCGACAGGATCAGTTCTAGGGTCAACAGTCACAGCAGCCAAGGGCCTACAATACTTGTGATGATCCGAGGCACATTACTAGATTTTGCCCACGGACACCGAGCAAATCACAATAGTTGGGTTCTCGTGCCATGGTTCCGGCATTGATTACTTCACGGCCCACTCAGATAGTTAGAGGCAGGGGTCAGGCAGCCAGAGGTGGAGGTCAGGCTGCTAGAGGTGGGGGTTAGGCCGTTAGAGGTGTAGACCAGCCAGTTAGAGGTCGTCCTAGAGACGTGGTTTAGAGTGGTGAGGCCCAACCCAGATGTTATGCTTTCCCAATTAGACCTGAGGTTGAGTCATCTAACACTGTTATCACAGGTATTGTTCCAGTTTACCGTAGAGATGCTTCAGTTCTATTTGATCTGGGCTCTACTTATTCCTATGTGTCATCCTATTTTGCTTCATATCGTGCCTTGTGATTCTTTGAGTGCTTCTATGTATGTCTCTATACCTGTGGGAGATTCTATTATTGTAGATCATGTCTATCGTTCGATCATGGTTACTATTGGGAGTCTTGAGACTAGCACTCTTGGGTATGGATTGGCTGTCACCTTATCATACTATATTGGATTGTCACACTAAGACGGTGACCTTAGCCTTGTTGAGGTTGCCTCGATTAGAGTAGAGGGGGATCCTGGCCATTTTACTAGTAGTGTTATCTCTTATGTGAAGGCTCGATGTATGGTCGAGATGAGGTGTCTACCTTATTTAGCTTATGTCCGCGATTCTAGTGCGGACGTTCCTTCCATGGATTTAGTACCAGTTGTTCGTAAGTTCCTAGAGATGAGTTTGTGAGTTCCTAGAGCTTATTTGACTTCTGTATTGATTTGGCTCCGAGCACTCAACCCATTTCTATTCTGTCGTACCGTATGGCCCTACCAAAGTTGAAAGAATTGAAAGAATAGGTACAAGATTTGCTTAATAAGGGCTTCATTAGATCTAGTATCTCTCCTAGGGGTGCTCCCGTGTTGTTCGTGAAGAAGAAAGATGGGTCGATGAGGATGTGTATAGATTATCGGTAGTTGAACAAAGTCACTATCAAGAACAAGTATCCATTGTCGAGGATTGATGACTAATATATCAGTTTCAGGATGCCAAAGTGTTTTCGAAGATTGATTTGAGGTCTGGCTACCATCAGTTGAACATTAGGGCATCCGATGTCCCTAAGACATCTTTTCGGACTCGGTATGGGCATTATGAGTTCCTAGTGATGTCATTTAGGCTGATAAATGCCCTAGCAGTTGCTTTCTTGGGGCATGTTGTATAAGCAGAGGTATAAAGGTGGATCCTAAGAAGATTAAGTCAGCTTAGCACTGGCCTAGACCCATTTCAACTATAGAGATCTGGAGTTTACTAGGTTTGGCGGGTTGTTACCGCTGGTTCGTGGAAGAGTTTCCATCTACAGCAACCCCATTGACTAGATTGACCCAGAAGGATGCCCCATTCAAATGGTCAGATGAGTGTGAGTTGAACTTTCAGAAGCTTAAGAATACTTTGAATACAACGTCGATGTTGATGTTGCCCACAGGTTCATGATCTTACACAGTGTATTGTGATGGATCTCGTGTTGGGATCGATGTAGCAATGATGTAGAATGGCAGGGTAATTACTTATGCATCGCGGTAACTGAAGATTCATGAGAAGAATTACCCTGTTCATGACTTAGAGTTTGCAGCCATTGTTCATGCGCTAAAAATTTGGAGGCATTATATTTAAGGCGTGACGTGCGAGGTATTCATAGATCATCAAAGTTTACAATATTTGTTCAAGAAAAGGGATCTTAATTTGAGGCAGAGGAGGTGGTTGGAGCTATTGAAAGACTATGATATCACCATTTTGTATCATCTAAAGAAGGCCAATGTGGTGGTTGATGCCTTGAGTAGAAAGGTAGTGAGTACGGGTAACCTTGCATACATTCCAATTGGTGAGAGACTGTTGGCATCAGATGTTCAGGCTTAGGCCAATCAATTTGTGAGGTTATACATTTTAGAGCACAGTCGTGTTCTAGCTTGTATAATCACTCAGTCCTCCTTGTATGAGCGCATTAGAGAGCTACAGTATGATGACTCACATTTGCTTGTCTTTAGGGCATAGTGCGGCATAATGGTGCCAAGCAGGTTACTATTGGAGATTATGGAGTTTTGAGGATGCAAGATTGTATTTGTATTCCCAATGTGGATGGGCTTCATGAGTTGATTCTTAAGGAGGCCCACAGTTCCCAGTATTCTATTCATCCGGGTGCCTCCAAGATGTATTAGGACTTGCGACGCCATTATTGGTGGATGAGGATGAAAACGGATATAGGTTCATATGTAGCTCGATGTTTAAATTGTCAGCAAGTAAAGTATGAGCATCAGAGACCTGGTGGTTTGCTTTAGAAGTTAGAGATTCCTGAGTGGAAGTCACTATGGATTTTATTATTGCATTCCCATAGACTCATAGGAAGTTCGACGTGGTATGGGTCATTGTGGAAAGGCTGACCAAGTAAGCACATTTAATTCTTGTTGCAGTGTCTATCATTTCTGATCAAGGTACACAGTTCACCTCGCACTTTTGGAGGGCAGTACAGTGTGAGTTGGGAACGCAGGTTGATTTGAGCACAACATTTCATCCCCAGATGGACGGATAGTCCAATGCACTAGCCAGATATTGAAGGACATGCTTCACGCTTGTGTTATGGATTTCGGGGATTCTTGGGACCATTTCTTTCTTTTGGAGTTCCCCTATAAAAATAGCTAAAAGTCGAGCATTCAGATGGATCCCTATGAGGCATTACACAAGAGGCGGTGTCGCTTGTCAGTTGGATGGTTCGAGCCGGGGGAGGCTCGGTTGTTGGGTACCAATTTGGTATAGGATGCCTTGGATAAGGTCAAGATTATTTAGGACCGACTTCATACAACTTAGTCTAGGCAGAATAGTTATGCCGATCATAGAGTTCGTGATGTTGCATTCATGGTTGGAGAGAGAGTATCGCTCCGAGTTTCACCCATAAATGGTGTGATAATGTTCAGAAAGAAGAGCAAGTTGAGCCCTAGGTATATCGGACCCTTTGAGATTCTTGAGAGAGTGGGTGAAGTGGTCTACAGGCTTGCATTTCCACTTAGTTTATCAGCAGTCCATCCAGTTTTCCATGTGTCCATGGTCTGGAAGTATTACAGTGATCCGTCCCATAGGTTAGATTTCATCTAAGTCCAATTGGACAAGGATTTGACTTATGAGGAGGAGCCGGTGGCTATTCTAGCCTGGCAGGTTCGACAGTTAAGGTCTAAGAGTTATCTTTCAGTTTGAGTGCAGTGGAGGGGTGGGGTCAAATGGTCGAGGCAACCCCTTGGGAGTCCGAGTCGGCCATGTGGAGTAGATATCCACACCTTTTCACCAGTCCAGGTACTTTTCTATGTCCGTTCTAGTACGAACGTTTATTTTAGAGGTGGAGAATGTGATGACCTAATAGGTCATCTAGAGATTTAACCCATAATTCTGCGTTTCGAAACCTCAAATACCTCTTTTAGCCTTTATCGATTTGCGGATCTAGAAGGCTTTTATGTGAAATATTGATTAAAATATGAATTCGTACTTTATAATTCATTTGAGTTGACTTCGATCAACGTTTTGAGCAAACAAACTCAGATCTATGTTTTGACGGTCTCGATAGGTCCGCATTGTGATTTGGAACTTAGGCGTACGCCCGGAAACGAATTCGGAGGTCCCTAGCTCGAGTTATCACAATTTGTTGAAAATTTGAAGTTTAAAGGTTTAAAGAATTTATAAATCTGGCCGAAGTTTGACTTTGTTACTACTGGGTCTGAATTTTTGTTCTGGAGCTTGGTATAAGTTCATTATTGTATTTATGCCTTATCTGTAAAATTTGGTACAAAATAGAGTTGAATTGACGTATTTCGGACGCCCGGTTGTTAAAATAAAAGTTGTGTGCATAGTGTTTTTGAACTTATGTACATATTTGGTTTGGAGTCCCGAGGGCTCAGGTGAGTTTAGGATAAGCTACAGGTGTTTTGAACTTAAGGAAAAATGTTGGTTTGGTTTCTATTGGTTTCTGGTGTCTTCTTCTTCGCAACGTGAAGAATGTCCCACGATCGCGAAGGGTAGTGTGGGACAGAGGAGGAAATTGTTCTCCGCAAACACAGGGTCCTGTTCGTGAGTGCGAAGTGGAGGGGGCTCGCCCTTCACGAATGCGATTGTTCCTCTGCGAACGCGATGTATTGTGGGCCTGGGGGTACAGGGTTGGACTGCCACGCGAAAGCAGACCATGGGTCGCATACGCAATGGTCAGGGGGAAGAACCATAGCAAACACGGAGCACTTCTCGCAAACACGAAGGCCATTCTGGCCGTTTTGCTTCGCGGTCGCATCAGGCCCTTCGCGAGCGCGAAGAAGGCCTGACGCCAGACCTTAAAACATTTCAAAATCGGTATTTCATGCATTTTCCATAATCTTTCCATTAGGGCTCGGCCTAGAGGCGATTTTGAAGAGAAAAGTCACCACAAATTCATAGGTTAGTATACTTTAACTCATTTTCTTCTATATTTTTTACATCACTCATTAATTTCTAACCTTAATCTTTGTTCTTCCATGGTAGAAAACTAGGGATTTGGGAAGAATTGGGGTTTTTGCAAATTCGGGATTTAAACCTCAATTTGGGGTGGGATTTCGAAACTAATTACATAATCGGGCTCGGGGATGAATGGGTAAATGGGTTTTGGTTCGAATCTCGGACTTTGACCAAGCTGGCCCGAGGTTGACTTTTTGGGAAAAAGTATAAAAATCTTAATTTTATGTATTATAATTGATTCCCTTAGCATTATTTGACGTTATCGAGTCGATTGTGATTAGATACGAGTAGTTTGGAGACGGATTCTAGAGGAAAGGCCCCGGTAGAGCTCTAAGTTGACTACGGAGTGAGGTAAGTGTCGTGGTTAACCTTGACTTGAGGGATCAAACTTGTTTGCCTATTTGCTATGTGTTTAAATGTGTGGGTACAATTTATATATGAGGTGGCGAGTACTTATGCGTTGTTAGATTAAAGCATGTGGGTGGGACTTGTTACTTGTAATTTATTGCCTTCCTTACTTATGATATCCGTGCTTAGATTAGTTTATTTCTTATTTGATCGCTCTTTCCACATTTATGAATTAAATTGTGATGGTTGAGTATTTCTTTGAAATTGAGGATTGGTATATTGGAACCATTATTGACGTAAGGTTTATTCTTGCTTATTCTTATATTCATTACTACATGGTAAGGGAGAGTGTTAATGCACAAAGGGTGATGTCGTGCCGATTATTGCTTCATTTACTGACTAATGCATGGTGAGGAAGAGAGTTAAATCACTAAGAGTGGTGGCGTGCCATATTTATCGTTTCAGGGAGAGATTGAGAGTAAAAGCACGAAGGGTGATGTCATACCATTATTATTGTTTCAATGGCGAGGTTGAGAGTAAAAGCAAGATGGGTGATGTCGTGCCATTTTTATTCATTATGTTTACCTATTTTTATTGGTTGAGGATTTATTGACTGTCTTATGTTGTCATTCCTGTTGTAATTATCATATCTTAATTCCCATTTGCATGTCCCCTCCAAATTTTACATGTTAATTCTTTATTTGTTATTATGTTGCATATATACCTTCGTTTGTACATGTTTAATTACGTGAGTGTCCTGTCATAGCCTCGTCAATATCTCGTCGAGGTTAGGCTCAACACATACGGAGTACATTGAGTCGGTTGTACTCATACTACACTCTGCACTTCTTGTGTAGATTTTGGTACTAGCCCTAGTTGTACGTGAGGTGCATTAGCTCGGATTGGCATATTTGGAGACTCGAGGTAGATCTATTGGCGCCTACAGACCTTGAAGTCCCCTTCCTCATTCATTATTTACTGTTTATTTCATTCGAAATAGTTGTATTTATTTGAGACTCTATTTGTAGAATATCTAGTAGCTCATGTACTTGTGACTCCAAATCCCGAATTTGTACTTAGACATTTTTGGTTGTTTTACCTTTTCGCACATTCTCTCAGCCTTATTTCAGTTTAAATGGGTATAATTACTTGAAATGTTTAAAATTGGCTTAAGAATTGCTCTAACAATGCTTGCCTAGCGAATGAAATGTTAGGTGTCATCACGGTCCTGAAGGTGGGAACTCCATATTGTGACAAATGTTTTTCTAAAATTTGTTTTTCTTGATATTTATTACATAGGAATATATTATCCTTTTAATATTTATTAATATTATGTCGAATAATAAGTATGAATCTGGCGACCTAAAACTTCAAAGGAAGAGAAGAGTTGAATTTTTTATACAACCCCCAAAAGACAACCATGATAAAATTTTAACAAAAAATATAAAAAAACCTAAATAAAAAGATATATATGAATGTTATCGAGATAACCAAAACACTAGTCTAGTTGAGTTAGATGATAAAATTATCCAAGAAGAAGATAAGGGAAATTAGTGAGAAATCTGACATTGATCCTCAAGAAAGCTAAGAACATAT
This sequence comes from Nicotiana sylvestris, assembly GCF_000393655.2. Taxonomy (NCBI): domain Eukaryota; kingdom Viridiplantae; phylum Streptophyta; class Magnoliopsida; order Solanales; family Solanaceae; genus Nicotiana; species Nicotiana sylvestris. The sequence continues at coordinate 34,490,597 of NC_091064.1, forward strand.
AGATGAACCAATTAATTGTATTTTTCGAAATATATATGATCTTAGTTAATTGTCTAATATTTAAATAAATTTGAGTGATCTATAAGTGGAAAATGAACTAATTAGAATACTGACATAAATTTTTCAAATGACAAATTCTTAAGATGTTTTTCTAATATAACTAAAAAATGAGGAAAGACATGAAAGAAAATGATTAATTTATTCTAAATACTTGGATGGAGTATTGTATTTTATTGCAAGTGTATATAATGTCTACTATTAGTAACATAAACTAGCAAGTAAAGGTATCAACCATTGCAGAAACGTAGGTGCTAAGCTTAAAACTCATGAAACATCAAATGAGCATATTATTAATATAGGTATGCGGCTTGATTTAAAAATGAGATAGAACAAAAATAAAATAATTGATAAAGATGTTCAAGATCAAATCAATAGAGATGGAGAGTGTTGAAAATATGTATTGTCAAGAATTATTATCGTGATAAGAATTATTGAAAAAGTAGTTTGGCAAGGAAACAATAAACGAATCTATCAAGAAAGCAATATAATTTTTTTCAAATCTATTTCAAATGATTGCAGAAATTGATCTAATCATACAAGAGCATATTCAATGAATTAAACATGATGATATTCATAATCATTACCTTGGACATAATATACAAAACGGATTGTTGAATTCTTTGGCAAGTGAAATTAGAATAAATTATCACAAAAATTACAGAAACAAAGTTTTCAGCAATCATACTTAATTTCACTCCAAATACTAGTAACTAAGAATGTATTTCTTTTCTACTACAGAGGGTAAATATTCAACAAATCCAATAAATATTGCTAAGTATTTTTTAAATTTTTTAAAAGTTGGTGATACAAGTAAAAAGAGTCTTTTTAAAGTTGTTGTAGATGAGATAAAAAAATATTGGACTTGATAATGATAATTTTAGAGGACAAGGATATCGTAATGAATCTAATATGAAGGAAAAAAAATACTATGGAGTGCAAAAAAGAAACTTCTCTATATAAATCTTATGTCATTTTATAAATCATATGGTTGCCATAATTTTAATTTAGCACTGTGCTTGTGATATGAGTTCTTGCACAAAAGCTATTATTTTTGGAGTGGTACAACATATAAGTTAACTATTTTTTTCTTTCACTAGACGATGAAAAGTTTTAAAAGATAGTGTACCCAGCCTAAATCTTAAATTATTGGGACAAGCATAATGAGTAAGTCGTATTGAAAGAATTAAAATAATAAAATTTCAAGCTCCACAAATAGGAGGTGCTTTATTGAAATTAACAGAATTTAATACGGATCCAAAAATTAAAAGTGAAGCTAATTGTTTAGCAACATGTGAGCTTAAAAACTTTGAGTTCTTATTAGGTGTGACTATATTTGACATGATATATTGTTTGTAGTTATGTGATGACTCGGTGGATGTTTTGTGTATTTGAGCCCCATTTCTCTATTTAATATTTTTCGTATTTATATATTATTTTGTAACTTGCGAGGATGGCTGATTTAGTTTCGGGAAGGTTGTGGAATAAATTGGAACACTTAGTTCTATGATTGATAGCTTAAGTTATAAGAGTTGACTGAGGGTTGACTTTTGTATAAAGGACCTCAAAATGGTATTTTAATGGTTTCAATAGGTTCATATGGTGATTTTGGACTCAGGCATGTGTCCGGAATTAGATTTGGATGTTCCCAGGTTGATTTGACTCTAATTGGTGAAAGTTGAAAATTTGAAGGTCTGGAAAGTTAATAGGTTTGACCGCGAGTTGACTCTAAGGTTATTAGGGTCAGATTTTATTTTGGAAGTTAAAATAGGTTCATTATGTCATTTAAAATATGTGTGCAAAATTTGGAGTAATTCCAAGTTGGTTAGACGCGGTTCAACATGAGTTTTGAAAGTTGGAAGTTAATTAGTTCATTATGCTTGAATTGAGGTGCGATTTTTAGTTTCAATGATATTTTGTATACTTTGAGATCTCGAACAGGTCCATATTATATTGTGGGTCTAGTTGGTGTGATTGGACGCGGTCCCGAAGGACTAGGGTGTGTTTTGAATAGATTTCGGATCATTTTGGAGCTAGTTGGCTAATCAGGACTGGTGTTTTTACACCTGCAAGATTTGGTCCTCAGGCACGAGTCCGCAGAAGCAAATCTGGGGTCGCAAATGCGAGTTTGGATGGGATCAAGTTTGTCTGCAAAAGCAGCAGTCCTTGCTCAGGTGCGCTACATGTAGCGCAGAAACGACTCCGCAGAAGCGAAATGGCGAAGGCATAAGTGGATTCCGCATATGCGAGGCTTTTTTCCGCAGATGTAGTGTCATAAAAGCGACATTTAGATCGCAAAAGTGATAATCGCTGGGTAGAACTGTCACGAACTTAAATTCGGACCAAGTCATGATGGCGTCTCCCGTGAAGACAAGGCCAACCGACACTTCCCACTTCGGTATTTAACAGTTAAACAGTAAGAAACAGTCTAAGCATGATAAAATAATCCAAAGTTTAAGCAGATAATAGCATAAGTTGCGGAATACAACCCAACACAGCCCGATACCGGGGTATCACTAGTCATAAGCATCTAAATAATCCGGAATACTCAGAGAAATCTACAGAGTTTAATACAATAACTAAGAACATGGAGAATAAGATAGGGAAGAAGTTCCGGGCTACGAATGCCAACAGCTACCTAGAGACTCCTCGGATCCGCCTGAGATGGAAAGATCAGCACTCGGGAGTGGGACCAGATGCGCCTGAATCTGCACACGGGGTGCAAGGAGTAAAGTGAGTAATCCAACTCAGTGAGTAATAATCATAAATAAGGACTAAAAGCAGGAAATTACGTAAAGCACATTTGTAGACAATAATGAAGCAGTAAAACCAGTGAAAGATATGTGAAAGTCATTTAACTCGAATTAAACTTCATGAAAACCTTTTTCAATAATTTAAGCAGGTAAATGACAAGCAATTAAGAAAAATAAACACATAAAGGTTCGCCCCTCGAGCACAGTATCAACAAATCCGCCCCTCGGGAAATATATCAGAACAATACCAGCCCCTCGGGCAATATTTTACATCACAATGGGTACCCGCACTCACTGGGGCCCAAGCGCAATATCAAGCCATCTCGTGGCATCATCACTAGGCTCTCAACCTCATATCAACAAGCCACCTCGTGGCGTACATATCTTAGGCCCTCGGCCTCATAATCAATATCAAATGTTTCCTCACAATATAGGCCCTCGGCCTTATTCAGTCAAAATCCTTACAAGCCACTCGGGCAATAGTAAAACACGATTCTCAGCCCAAAATCATTTAAAAGATTATATAAGTGTTAAAACAAAGTAAACATGGCTGAGTACAAAAACAATGAAATATAACATGACTGAGTTCAAGTATATAGTCAAAACAGTAAGGAAATATCAATAAAAGTCCCCGAAAGGTTTAAATAGTTGTCACGAAGCCCAAATATGGCATTCAGCCCAAATAATGATGATAGCAAATAGATTTCAGTCAAACACGCGGTAAGATAGTCATTCGGGACGGACTAAGTCACAAAACCCAACAGTGCACGACCCCACGCTCGTCATCAAGCGTGTGCGTTACCTCAATATAGCACAACGATGTGCAATCCGGTGTTTCATACCCTCAGAACATCATTTACAATCATTACTCTCCTCAATCCGGTCAAATCTCTAGCCTGCGATGCCTTTGCCACTCGAATCGGCCTCCACTTGCGTCGAATCTATCCAAAATCAGAATCACGACGTCAAATATGCTAAGGGAACGAAGCCCAAGCGAAAATAATCAATTTACAACATAAATCACGAAATTACCAAAACCCGACCCCCGGGACCACGTCTCGGAATTTGATAATTTTTACATCAATAGATTCCTTATCTCCCCACGGGTTCATACATATCTTAAGTTCTGAAATCCGACCTCAAATGGTCCTTCAAATCCTCAATCAAAGATCTAAGTTTCTAAGCCCTTGTTTCCCCAAACTTTGATCCTTAAATTCCATAAATTACAAGCCTAATCCATGAAATAATACCACAGAAACGAGTTTTAGGTCCAAAATCCTTATCTCAATGAAGTTCCCTTGAAATCCCTCTTCAAAATCGTCCAAAAAGCTCCAAAGCCGACTCAAAATGGTGAAATAGCTCAAAAATCGCGAAGGACACAATTTATACCTTCTGGCCCAGGCATTTTCGCATCTGCGGCCAATTTACCGCTTCTGCGGTACCGCATTTGCGGTCAACCAACTACTTCTGTGGTTTTGACTTATGTTCCTCTATTCTGCATCTGCGATCCCATATCCGCATCTATGCCATTGTAGGTGCGGTCCTCCTAACCGCTTTTGCGGTTTCCTGCCTACTTCCCAGCTTCTGCTTCTGCGATCATTTTCCTGCATATGCGGTGTTGCACCTACGGTCCCCAATCCGCAGGTGCGGAAATACCATAAGCAGAAAAATCTGCAACCTCACAAGATCTCAAACTCCTCCGTCAAACATCCGAAATCACTCTGAGGCCCCCGGGACCTCAACCAAAAGCACAAACATATCCCATAACCTTATTCAAACTTGTACCAATCTTCAAAACACCTCAAACAACATCAAATCAACCGAAACACATCGGATTCAAGCCTAAGTTTCAAAAAATCTTCCGAATTCCGCTTTTGATCAAAAACCCAACCAAACCACGTCCGAATGACCTGAAATTTTGCGCACACATCCCAAATGACACAACGGAACTACTGTAACTCTCGGAATTCCATTACGACCCCTATATCAAAATCTCGCCTACCAACAGGAAATCACCAAAATATCAACTTCGCCAATTCAATCCTAAATCTACTTCGAACCTCTAAAATTCATTCCGATCACGTTCCTAAGTCCCAAACCACCTCCCAAAGCTAACTGAACCATCAGAACTCGCATTTGAGCCCTCTAGCACATAAGCCAACATCCGGTTAACTTTTTCAACTACGCTTCCTCAAAAGAGAAAAGGTGTCTCAACCCTTCCAAATCCTTTCCGAACCTGAGCCGACCAACTCGATCACATATAGAACTGATAAACAAAGAAATAAGAAACAGAAATGGGGGAAACAAAGCGGTAACTCATGAGACGACTGTCCGGGTCGTCACATTCTCCCCAACTTAAACAAACATTCGTCCTCGAACGAGTCAAGAAACATACATAAAGCCTCAAATAGGTAAGGATATCTGCTACGCATCTCCCGCTCGGTCTCCCATGTAGCTTCCTCCACAGGCCGACTTCGTCACTGCACTTTCACTGAAGCTAATCTTTTGACCTCAACTTTCGAACCTGGCGACCCAAAATAGCTACTGGCTCCACATCATAAGTCAAATCATCATCCAACTAAACTGTGCTGAAATCCAAAACATGAGACGGATCCCCAATATACTTCCAGAGCATAGAAATATAAAATACCGTATGTACACTCGACAAGCTGGGTGGCAAAGCAAGCTCATAGGCCATCTCCCCAATCCTCCGAAGCACCTCAAAAGGCATAATGAACCGAGGACTCAATTTCCCTTTCTTCCCAAATCTCATAACACCCTTCATGGGTGAAACCTTCAACAGAACCTTCTCACCAACCATGTAGGACACATCCCGAACCTTCCTATCAGCATAGCTCTTCTGTCTTGACTGCGCTGTACGAAGCCTCTCCTAAATCACCTTCACCTTTTCTAAAGCATCCTGCACCAGGTCTGTCCCCAATAGCCTAGCATCACCGGGCTCGAACCAACCGACTGGAGATCTATACCGCCTCCTATGCAAAGCCTCATACGGAGCCATCTGAATACTCGACTGGTAGCTGTTGTTATAAGCAAACTCTGCAAATGGTAGAAACTGATCCCATGAACCTCCGAAATCAATGGCACAAGCACGCAACATGTCCTCTAATATTTGAATAGTGCGCTCAGACTGCCCGTTTGTTTGAGGGTGAAAAGTTGTGCTCAACTCAACCTGAGTGGCCAACTCTCGCTGTACAGACCTCTAATACTACGGAATAAACTAAGTGCCCCTTATCTGAAATGGTGGAAATTGGGACACCATGCAAATGAACAATCTCCCAAATATAGATCTCTGCCAACCGCTCTGAAGAATAGGTAGTACACACAGGAATGAAGTGCGCGGACTTAGTCAGCCGATCCACGATCACCCAAATAGCATTGAACTTCTTCAAAGTCCGTGGAAGTCCAACTACAAAGTCCATAGTGATCCTCTCCCACTTCCACTCTGGAATATCCATCCGCTGAAGCAAGTCACCCGGTCTCTAATGCTCATATTTCACCTGCTGACAATTAAGACATCGAGCTACAAATCCCACAATGTCTTTCTTCATTCTCCTCCACCAATAGTGCTGCCTCAAATCCTGATACATCTTTGCAGCACCCGGATGAATGGAATAGCGCAAACTATGGGCCTCCTCCAAAATCAACTCCTGAAGCCCATCCACATTGGGCACACAAATCCGGACCTGCATCCTCAACACCCCATCATCACCAATGGTCAAATCTCTGGCATCATCGTGCTGAACTCTGTCGTTGAGGACAAGCAAATGCAGATCATCATACTGGCGCTCTCTGATGCGATCATATAAGGAAGATCGAGAAACCACACAATACCCGACTGGGCTCCGAAATATCTAACCTCATGAACCAATTGGCCAATGCCTAAACATCAACTGCAAGAGGTCTCTCCCCAACTAGAATATATGCCAAATTTCCCATACTCACTGCCTTTCGGCTCAAAGCATCGGCCACCACATTGGCCTTCCCGGATGGTACAATATAGTGATAACATAATCCTTAAGCAACTCCAACCACCTCTGTTGCCTCAAATTAAGATCCTTCTGCTTGAACAAGTGCTGGAGGCTATGATGATCAGTAAACACCTCACAAGACACACCATACAAGTCCTCCAAATCTTCAATGCATGAACTATGGCAGCCAACTCCAAATCATGAACGGGGTAGTTCTTCTCATGGGGCTTCAACTGACGAGAAGCATAAGCAATAACTCTACCCTCCTGCATCAACACACAACCAATCCCAACTTTCGAAGCATCATAATACACGGTATATGAACTTGAAGCTAATGGCAAAACTAACACTGGAGCTGTGCTCAAGGCTGTCTTGAGCTTCTGAAAGCTCTCCTCACACTCGTCCGACCATACAAATGAAGTACCCTTCTGAGTCAAATTGGTCAAGGGCGATGCGATAGACGAGAATCCCTAAACAAACCGGTGATAATAGCCTGCCAAACCAAGAAAGCTATGAATGTCTATGGATGAGGACGGTCTGGGCCAACTCTGGACTGCCTCTATCTTCTTCGGATCAACCTGAATACCCTCACTAGACACCACATGCCCCAAGAAAGCCACTGAACTGAGCCAAAACTCACACTTGGAGAATTTTGTATAAAGTTTCTCCTCCATCAATCTCTGCAACACAACTCTCAAATGCTCTGCGTGCTCCTCCTGACTACGTGAATACAACAGAATATCATCAATGAAGACTATGACAAACGAGTCGAGATAAGACCGAAACACATTGTTCATCAAATGCATGAACATTGCTGGGGCATTGGTCAGCCCAAAAGACATCACTAAGAACTCATAATGACCATATCGGGTCCTGAAAGCCTTCTTAAGAATATCTGAGTCCCTGATCTTCAACTGGTGATAACCTGAACGGAGATCAATCTTGGAGAACACTCTCGCTCCCTGAAGATGGTCGAATAAATCATTAATGAGAGGTAAAGAATACGTGTTCTTAACTGTTACTTTGTTCAGTTGCCTATAATCAATGCACATCCTCATAGTTCCATCCTTTTTCTTCACAAATAGAACCAGCACACCCCAAGGTAACACACTAGGCCGAATGAACCCCTTACCAAGGAGTTCCTGAAGTTGCTCCTTTAACTCTTTCAACTCCGCTAGTGCCATACAATATGACGGAATAGAAATGGGATGAGTGCCCGGCACCAGGTCAATACCAAAATCAATATCCATGTCCAGTGGCATGCCCGACAGGTCTGTAGGAAACATATCGGGAAAATCCCTCACAACCAGAATAGAATCAATACTTAGAGTCTCTACACCGACATCCCTCACAAAGGCTAGATATGAGTGCTACTTTTGAGGAGGTTATGGATATTGCCCGTGAGATTGAGTCTGTTCATTGCCAGGAGCGAGAGGAGAGGGAGGCCAAGAGGCCTCGAGGATCTGGTAGCTATAATGGTGCTCCTTCGAGAGGTCAATTTCAGCACGGCAGAGGCCGTCCATTCAGGCATGCTTAGCCAGCTCGCGCAGGTTATCATGGGGTGTCACCGGGTCATGGTTCTCACAGTTCTCATCAGGGCTAGTCATCAATTAGTGCCCTTCCAGCTTAGAGTTCGTCCCGTGCTCCATCAGTTCAGGGCTCTTCTATGCCAGGTGCATCGGCTAGTCACTCCGGTGCGAGGGGTTCCCTTCAGTCCCCTTCTCCAGCACCTAGGAGTTGTTATGAGTATGGTGATATGGGTCATATGTGGAGGTAGTTCCTTTGTCGTCTTGCGAGTTCATCTCAACAAAGGGGTCAGTCATCGGCTTCAACGCCAATTGCTTCATCACCACCTGCTCAGCCAGCTAGGGGTGGAGTTCAGTTAGCTAGGGGTCGCCCCAGAGGGGGAGGTCGATCAGGTGGTGGTTAGGCCTGTTTCTATGCACTTCCAGCTAGACCTGATGTTATTGCTTCCGATGTTGTCATTACAGGTATTATTTCAGTCTGCCACAGAGATGTCTCTGTATTATTTGTTCTCAGTTCCACCTTTTCTTATGTGTCATAATACTTTGCTCGTTATTTGGGTACGCCCCATGAGTCTCGTGTTTCACCTGTTCATGTATCTACCCCAGTGGGCGATATTGTTATTGTAGACCGTGTGTACCGATCGTGTGTTGTGACTATTGGGGGTCTGGATACCCGAGTGGATCTTTTATTATTGTGAATGGTGGATTTTTATGTCATTTTGTGCATGGATTTGTTATCTCTGTGTCGTTCTATTCTGGACTGTCCTGCTAAGACAATGACCTTGGCTATACCGTGTGTGCCCTGGATCGAGTGGCGAGGTTTGACTGATTATGTTCCCAGTAGGAGCCATCAACAAACCTCTTAATCCTCTCACTATTTGTCGGAACCAACCAAATAGCATGACGAGCTAACTCGGAGAACCTCATCTCATACTGTGTCGCAGTCATCTCTCCCTGATGCAACCACTCAAACTCCCTATGCAGCTCCTCTCTGCGAGACTGCGACACATACTTCTCTAGAAAGAGAATGGAGAACTGCTGCCAGGTAAGGGGTGCTGCACCAAAAGGCCTATGCCTCTCAAAAGCCTCCTACCAAGTGAAGGCAACTCCAGAAAACTGATAAGTAGTGAAAGCGACCCCGCTGGTCTCCAGAATACCCGCTGTACGAAGCATACTCTAACACTTATCCAAGAAGCACTAGGCATCCACTCCCTCTGTACCACTAAAGGATGGAGGCTGAAGCCTACAAATCCTCTCCAATCTACACTGCTCATCCTCTCGCATGGCAGGAACTACATAGTTCTGAGCAGCTGCAACCAGCTGGTTTGGATGTGCCCCCGTCGTCTGAAGTCCCTACACGACCTGCTTAGGTGTGCGAGCGGCAGGAGTCTCGATTGACTCCCCCGGCCTGAGAAATAACTGCGGTTGTAGTGTTGAGACCGCCTAAGTTAGGCTAGTACAAACTGATAGAATCTGAGCCAAGGCCTCTTGAAGACCCGGAATCACAATGGGCACAGTTGGTGTTGCTGGAGTGTCCATAACTGGGACCCGATCCTAAACTGGGGCGGCTGGTGGATTTGCAGGTGCTGCCCTAACTATTGTGCGGGCCACACCCTTGCCCCTACCGCGACTACGACCGCATCCTCAGCCTCTAGTGGCCACAACTGGTGGTGCTGGTGGTCATCCATCCTGACCGGTAGCGTGTGTCCTCACCATCTGTGAGAGAATAGAATAACAGAAGTTTAGTACTCGGACTAACAAATTCGCACGACATGAATTTCAAGAATATGAAGTTTTTCCTAAAGGTTCTACAGCCTCTCGAGGATAAATAGAGACGTCTCCGTACCTATCCGAAAGACTCTACTAAACGTGCTCATGACTCGTGAGACCTATGTAACCTAGGCTCTGATACCAACTTGTTACGACCCTAAACCCAGACCCGGTCGTGATGGCGCCTCTCGTGAAGACAAGGCCATCCGACACTTCTCACTTTGGTATTTAACATTTAAACAGTAAGAAACAATCTAAGCATAATAAAATAATTCAAAGTTTAAACATATAATAGCATATTTTGCGGAATACAACCCAACACAGCCCGATACCGGGGTGTCACTAGTCATGTGCATCTAAACAATCTGGAATACTCAGAGAAATCTACAGAGTTTAATACAGTAACTAAGAATATGGAGAGTAAGATAGGGAAAAAGCTTCGGGCTGCGAACGCCGACAGTTACCTAGAGACTTCTCGGATCCGCCTGAGCTGGAAAGATCAGCACTCGGGAGCGATACCAGATGTGCCCGAATCTGTACACATGGTGCAGGGAGTAAAGTGAGTACTCCAACTTAGTGAGTAATAATCATAAATAAGGACTGAAAGCAAGAAATCACGTAAAGCACATTTGTAGACTATAATGAATCAGTAAAACCAGTGAAAGTCATTTAACTCGAATTAAACTTCACGAAAACCTTTTTCAACAATTTAACCAGGTAAATGACAGGCAATTAATGAAAATAAACACATAGAGGTTCGCCCCTCGAGCACATTATCAACAAATTCGCCCCTCGGGCAATATCTCAGAACAATACCAGCCCCTCGGGCTATATCTCACATTACAATGGGTACCCACGCTCACTGGGGGTGTGCATACTCCTGGAGGGCCCCCTTACGGCCCAAGCGCAATATCAATCCATCTTGTAGCATCATCACTAGGCTCTCGACCTCATATCAACAAGCTACCTCGTGGCATACATATCTCAGGCCCTCGACCTCATAATCAATATCAAATGTTTCCTCACAACATAGGCCTTCGGCCTTACTCAGTCAAAATCCTCACAAGCCACTCAGGCAATAGTAAAATACGATTCTCAACCCAAAATCATTTAAAAGATCATTTAAGTGTTAAAACAGAGTAAACATGGCTGAGTACGAAAACAGTGAAATATAACATGACTGAGTTCAGGTATATAGTCAAAACAGTAAGGAAATATCAATAAAAGTCCCTGAAGGATTCAAATAGTTGGCACGAAGCCAAATATGGCATTCAGCCCAAATAATGATGATAGCAAATAGATTTCAGTAAAACACGCGGTAAGATAGTCATTCGGGATGGACTAAGTCACAATCCCCAACAGTGCACGACCCCACGCTCGTCATCAAGCGTGTACGCCACCTCAATATAGCACAATGATATGCAACCCGGGGTTTCATACCTTTAGAACACCATTTCCAATCATTACTCTCCTCAATCCGGTCAAATCTCTAGCCCGTGACGCCTTTGCCCCTCGAATCAGCCTCCACTCGCGTCGAATCTATCCAAAATAAGAATCTCGGCGTCAAAATATGCTAAGGGAACGAAGCCCAAGCGAAAATAATCAATTTACAACATAAATCCCGAATTTACCAAAACCCGACCTCTGGGCCCACGTCTTGGAATTCGATAATTTTTACATCAATAGATTCCTTATCTCCCTACGAGTTCATACATATCTAAAGTTCTGAAATCCGACCTCAAATGGTCGTTCAAATCCTCAATCAAAGGTTTAAGTTTCCAAGCCATAGTTTCCCCAAACTTTGATCCTTTCTATAAATTACAAGCCTAATCCGTGAAATAATACCATAGAAACGAGTTTTAGGTCCAAAATCCTTACCTCAATGAAGTTCCCTTGAAATCCCTCTCCAAAATCGTCCAAAAAGCTCCAAAGCCGACTCAAAAATGATGAAATAGCTAAAAAATCACGAAGGACACAATTTATACCTTCTGGCCTAGGTATTTTCGCATCTACGGCCAATTTACCGCTTCTGCGGTACCGCATTTGCGGTCAATCAACCGTTCTGCGGTTTTGACTTATTTTCCTCTATTCCGCATCTGCGATCCCATATCCGCATCTGCGACATCGCAGGTGCGGTCCTCCTAACCGCTTCTGCTGTTTCCTGCCTACTTCCCAGCTTCTGCTTTTGCGATCATTTTCCCGCATATGCGGCGTCCCCAATCCGCAGGTACGGAAATACTAGAAGCAGAAAAATTTGCAACCTCACAAAATCTCAAACTCCTCCGTCAACCATCCGAAATCACTCCGAGGCCTCCGGGACCTCAACCAAAAGCATAAACATATCCCATAACCTTATTCAGACTTGTACCAATCTTCAAAATACCTCAAACAATATCAAATCAACCGAAACACATCGGATTCAAGCCTAAGTTTTCAAAAATCTTCCAAATTCCACTTTTGATCATAAACCCAACCAAACCACGTCCGAATGACCTGAAATTTTGCACACACATCCCAAATGATATAACGGAACTACTGCAACTCTCGGAATTCTATTCCGACCCCTATATCAAAATCTCGCCTACCAACCGGAAATCGCCAAAATATCAACTTCGCCAATTCAAGCTTAAATCTACTCCGAACCTCCAAAACTTATTCCGATCACGCTCCTAAGTCCCAAATCACCTCCCGAAGCTAACCGAATCATCAGAACTCACATCCGAGCCCTATATCACATAAGTTAACATCCGATTGACTTTTCCAACTTACGCTTCCTCAAAAGAAACTAAGTGTCTCAAACCCTTCCAAATCCTTTCCGAATCCGAGCCGACCAACTCGATCACATATAGAACCGATAAACAAAGTAATAAGAAGCAGAAATGGGGAAAACAAAGTGGTAACTTATGAGACGACTGGTTTGGTCGTTACAAGAACTAATGTAATCGAGGGTTTGACTTATTTATCAACATTTGAGATTGGGAGCTCGGATTGAGGCAATATTTTAGGCGGTTTCACTCACTTGGATTGGGTAAGTGTTCTTGACTCGGATTTGATGATTATTCATGATTCTATCTTTGATTTTCGCATTTGATTGGTGAATCTAAGGGTGAAAAATTGAAAAGTTTTGGCAAAACATTTCTAAAGTAAAAAATGGAGATTTGAACCTCGATTTGAAGTCAGATTTGGATGAAACTTGTATATTTGGACTCATATTCGAATGGGTGATCGGGATTTGAGGTTTTTTAGGTTCCACCGGTTAACTTTTTGGTTGACTTTTTGCAATTTGATAAAGATTGGAATTTTATTACTTGAAAAGTATTAACGGAAATAGTACAAGTATATGATAATACTTTAATCAATAAAGTCAATCAAATAAAAAAGTATGATTCTTTTTCAAATACCTATGTTGCTTATAGAATAATGTTAACAGTTCCTACAGTCGTTGCCTCAGCAAAAAAAAAATTAAAATTAAAATTGGTAAAATCTTACTTAAGATAAACAATTTCTCAAGAGAGATTGAATGAATTAGCTATATTATCAATTAAAAAAGAATTGTTAAAAGAAATCAATTATAAAATAATTATTCATAACTTTGCTTCTTTAAAATATAGAAATAAATATTTCAAAGAAAAAATATACATAATTTTTTTTTTTGGCTTAGCCTCAATACTATTGAGCCACCCCTCGGTACAACAAGGCAGAACCATCCCAATCATCTGTGTTGTGAAAAAGATACTGAGCACTCTTAATTTTACCCTTTGCATTTAGGATCAGAAAAGATGCTGAATTTTGCTTTTACTTCGGGACAAATCTAGTCTGTTCCTTGTGGTTTAAGGACAAACATTTCGATGGAATCAAACCCTCTAAAGAACAAAGTATCACATTTTAGGGGCTGAAATGAAAAGATAGAAAGAAATGAAATATATGCCTTCTTGTACATTTAAACAAATAAACAAAAGAAATGACAAGAATATATTGTTTTTGACAAAGAAAAGAGTCAAAGTAGAATCAAACTATTGTTTTCTTGCACTAATTTTGCAGATTTTCAGAAGTAATTATCAACTGAAAGGAGGCAAACATATGGAAATTTTAACCTCATCTGGTTTCTTCTTTGTTCTTTTCATATTTTTTTCTTCCAATACATCCAAAAAGAGGCATGTATATACTACATTCACTGCTAAAATTACAGGAATTCTTGACAAACAAATTCTGTAGCTAAATAAAAAAATCCGTTACTAATCCTATTTAGTAACAGATTAGCGACAAATTATCAAGAAATTCTATTAGTTACAAGCGATTTAGCGATATATTAGTGACGGAGTTCGTAACTAATTCTAGTTTTTGGTTTGTAGTGATTTTTCTTAACTTCAATCCAATCACGTCTAAAATAATAGGCAAACGTAAGATTTTAACCCAAAAATAAAAAGGAAGAACGAGAATAAAAAAAAAATTACAAGTTAAAGGAAAGATGCAACACCAATATATGGAATTATCTTATTAAGTACCAATAAGACATGAATGAATTGGTTAAAACATCCAAATGAAGGGTGAACACAAAGCCTGTTTAAACTGTCTAATTTCCTCTCACATTACAAACTAAAAGATTAACAAAAAAGAAAGAAACTTAGACCTAATTCTATATAATATTCTGAGAGGAATTTAGAAGAAGGTGTAGGCAGAAGCATCCATAGGGTGGATAAGATAGGTCAGAACTAAAGCCACCAGCATCAGCACATATGCAATCCCTTGATCAACTGCTGTTCCTGCAAATTGCATTTACAATCTTTATAGGTGAAACAATTACTATATAGTATTTTGATTAGAAGAAAGATTTACAGAGTAATTGACATGTTAATTAAGAGTATTATAGTTTACAATGCATGTCCTCCCACTAGGGGTGTTCAAACCGAACCGGAAAACCGTACCAAACCGAAAAATCAAACCAAACCGATTAAAAAACCCGACTAGGTTTGGTATTGAGTAAAAAAATCTGAACCAAACCGACATATAAATATATAAATTTTATTCATATTTTTAAGACTTTATAGTGATTTTTCTTTAGAAAATGTAGAAATATTTGGGATCCTCTCATGTATTAACCTTGAAAGCGTGAATTAACGAAAAATTATTGTTAGACGACTAAGAAAATAACTATCATGTGTTACTAAAAAAATTCACTCATTAGAATATCTTAGTAGATCATATGTTTGTCAATGTTTTCCATATTTACTAAACATATATTCACTTATCAAAACTTTATCTATAAATTTAACAAAGTAAGATTGAAATAATATTCATGTAACAAAAAAACCCGAAAATCTGAAAGCCCGACAAAACCGAACCAATCCAAACCGATATAATTGGTTTGGTTTGATTTTGATAAAAACCGAACCAATCCGGTCCATGTACACCCCTACCTCCCACTATTGTTCTATATACTAACTCTTTAAACATCAGATTTTTACAGGGAAAACAATTACTTCAAATTTTATTTGGAAAAATTGATCAAAGTGAGTTATCAAAACAAGTATATGTTAGAAGAAGCTGGGATAGGAAAAAAACAAAGAATTTTCATGGTTCAACAACCTAATTAGAACCGAGAAAACGCAAATTTGACCTCTCAAGCACTACTAGGAAATACTTTTTTAATACGTACTATATATACAATAATATCACACTCATTCTTAATCAACTGATTCTAATACCATCAAAAATTATGATGGGATGAATAGAATCCATCCACCATTAACTAGAGCTTTCGGTTCTACCCTCTCGTATAAAAAAATTTTGATAGGGAGAGAATTCCCCTTTAATGTTCCTTACGGGTTGCAAATTTTGACTAGTCGGGGTCCCAATACGGACACCAAATACCAGTGGAAAATCCAAAAAAAAACAGATTCTAAATACTAAAGTGTAGCACAAAGATGTGCAAGGAGGATTAGTATTAGTATGAAGATTCTTTATAATAATTAAAAAAAAAAAAAAAGAGTATTTGTATTAAGAATGAAGAAAGGGGAAAATGGAATACCATCACTGGCAGGTGCAGGAGCAGGTGCAAATTCCTGAGATTGTGCAAAGGGGATGACAGTGGCCAATGCCACAACAAAGATGGCCAACACAGCGACTCTAGACATTTCCATTCTCACAAATCTCAATACTCAAAGTCAAGATTGACCTTTTGAAGTATCTTGGCACCTAATAAATTTAAAAGAGATGAAAAAGATTGAGTCTGATATTGCAGAGGCTTTGAAGTTAGAAACACTTGGGAAATTTCGAAGAGGTTTATATACATGTACATAAGTGATGTACTCCCACGAACTCGGTGTTATAATTTGCTTTTTAGTTTGTCCAGAAAAAATGTTATATTTTTTTATTTAAGAATAATTTAATTTTAAATTTCTTATTTATGTATTAATGAGATAATTTATAATTAAATAAATATTTATGGTTATCTTAGACCAAATTTTAGAAAAATTATTTTATTTCTTAAATTTCATGTCTAGTCAAATACCGCCACATAAATTGTGACCGAAGAAATATATTGTATAAGTATATTAGTACTATATAATTACTATGTGGTACCGGCGGTCCATTCTTGAATTATGGGTCCATCATATTACTATGATGCTTTGTAAGCCATGTGCCGCCTCCTCCTCTCCACTCTGTCAAGCTTTGTCGTTTTGACACCTTTTACATAAAAATGTCCCTTTTACTATTTATTCAGCATTCCATTTTATATGGTGATATGTTTTTGTTTATTTTATGTGAATATATTTGATTGAATATAATTTTTTTGAATTTATTTTTGATGCATAAGTGAAATTTATACAATATACCGAAATTATCCTTGCTTGAAATAATTAAATGAGTGATGGTCAGAGCTCAATATATCTTTTCCGTTTTTATTTCCTAATAAAAGAGTGAATTTTTATATTAAGTGGATTAAAATAAGTCATGTTATTAAGGATAAAACTAAAACGTTAAACTTCAAATAATTTTAAATTAGAGAATGGTGTTGTTTTTGAACAAATTTAAAATACAAGTTTGTCACAGATCGATTGAATAATTGATTAAACACAAAATTTAAAACGGTGGTTGCAATGACCTGATAGGTCATCTAGAGTTTTAGAATCTAATTATGTGTTTTGAAGCCTCAAATACCTTATTTAACCTTCCTCGATTTGCGTGCTCAGTCCGGATATTTTTTCGAAAAGCGTTTATGTTGAAAAATTGACAAAATATGAAATTTTGCCTTAAAAATCCATTTGAATTGATTTCGGTCAACGTTTTGAGCAAACGGATCCGAATCCGTATATTGACGGTCCCAGTGGGTATCGTAATTTGGGACGTGGGCGTATGCCCGAAATCGAATTCGGAGGTCCCTAGCTCGAGTTTTCGTATATTGTTGAAAAATTGAAGTTTGAAGTGTTAATGAATCTAAAAGTTTGGCCAATATTTGACTTTATTGATATCAGATCCGTATTCTGATTCTGGAATCCAGTATAGGTCCATTACTATATTTATGACTTGTCTGTCAAATTTAGTGAGAAACGAAGTTGGTTTGACGTGATTCGCACGTCCTGTTGTTAAAATATAAGCTCATTAGTTTTCTTAAAAATTTCATTCGATTTGGTGTCTGATTTGTAGTTCTAAGTATTATTTTGAGGATTTGATCGCGCGAGCACGTTCATATGATGTTTTTGGACTTGTGTACATATTTGGTTTGGAGCACCGAGGGTTCGGGTGAGTTTCGAATAGGCTACGGAGTGGTTTGGACTTAAACACAGCTGGTGTTCTTCAGTTTCTGGTGCAGGCTTCAGACCTCGCACTGGCCTTGCAATTGCGATCTGGCAGCATCCTTGTCAGGTTCGCATTTGCGACCAATTCTTCACAATTGCGAAGTGGGACTGGGGGGGATAGTATTCGCAATTACGATCAAATGATCGCATTTGCAGGATGGCCAATGTTCGCAATTGCAAACAAATCATTGCAATTGCGATGATAGCAGAAATGCTGGGACATCGCATTTGTGAAGTATTTCACATTCTACAACTTGTCAAATATGAGTTAGAGGGGATTTTTTTCTCATTCTTCAAATTTTCAAACCTAGAGAACCCTAAAGGCGATTTTCCAAAGAGCCCTTCTTCCCCCAATTTATTGGTAAGTGATTTTAACCTATTTTCTTTCAATCTTCCATTACATTCATAAGATTTCAACCTAAAATCTAGTATTTTCATGATAGAAATTGGGGGTTTGGGTAGAATTAGAAATTTTTATAAAATTGGGATTTAGACCTCAAATTGAGGTCAGATTTCAAAATAAATTACATAATCGGACTCAAAGATAAATGAGTAATCGGGTTTTGGTCCGAAATTTAGATTTGAACCAAACGGCCCGGGAGTTGACTTTTCAATAATGACCGAAATTGAATCTTTTGCAACCGTGGGTAGTTCCTAAGGCTTATGTTGAATCGTTTGGTTGGTAATTTTCTAGATTTTGTTGGTTCAAAGGCTTGTTTGAAAGGCAAAGCTGTGGTTGAGCTTTGAGTTGATCTTTGAAGCGAGGTAAGTGTCGTGGTTCACCTTGACTTGAGGGATTAGGACTTATTTGCCTATTTGCTACTTGTTTAGATGTTGGGTACAACGTATATGTGAGGTGACAGGTACTTATGCATTATTGTTGGGTTAAAACATGCGGATGGGACTTGTTTCCTGTAATTTAATGCTTTCCTTGATCATGATATCCATGCTTAGACTAGTTAATTACTAAATTGATCGTTTTTTCCGCGTTTATGGACTATCTTTGATAATTGAGTATTATTTCTGAAGTTGAGACTGGTACTGTGGAACCACTTTTGACGTAAGGCTTGTTCTTGTTCATTCTATCTTCATGTTGATATATGTTCATTTACCATATTGTGAGAGTTAATACACGCAAGATGATTTTGTGCCATATTGTGAGAGTTAATGCACGAAGAATAATGTCGTGTCATATTTTGAGAATTAATGCACGAAGGGTGATGTCATCCTGTGTCTATTGATGTATGATGAATTTGAGAGTAAAAGCATGAAGGGTAATGTTGTGCCGTTATTATTGTTTCATAGTGAGGTTGAGAGTAAAAGCACGAAGGGTGATGCCGTGCAGTTTTGTTCATTATGTTTATCTGCTTTGCTGGTTGATGGCTTATTGACTGTTTCTTGATATCATTTCCTGTTGTACTTATCGTATCTTGTACCCCCTTTTGCATGTCCCTTCCCAACTGTACTTGTTTAACCTTTATTGTTGTTATATTGTACATATATTATTAATTGCACAGGTTTATTTACGTCTTGTCATAGCCTCGTCACTACCTCGTCGAGGTTAGGCTCGATACTTACGAAGTACATGGGGTCGGTTGTACTCATACTACACTCTGCACTTCTTGTGCAGATTTTGGTTCTGGTCCCAGTTGCCCGTGAGGTGCATTATCTTGGATCAATTGACTTGGAGAGTCGAGGTAGATCTGTTGGCGTCCGCAGATCTTGAAGTCCCCTTCCATTTCCCCTATTTACTGCTCTTTTCATTCGACACAATTGTACTTATTTCAGACTTTGTTTGTAGAAATTCTAGAAGCTCGTGAACTTGTGACTCCACATCCGGATTGTATTAGATATTGGTTTATTATGATATTTCGTACATTATTTTGAACTTCATTTTCTATTTAATTGGTTCTACTGATTTGAATTGGTTAAAATTGGCTTAATGATCCTCTAACGTTGGCTTACCTAGCAAGTGAAATGTTAGACACCATCATGGTCTTGAAGATGGAAATTCCGAATCGTGACAGTGATATCAGTAACAACAGGTAACAACCATCCAAACAAGATGTAAAGATAACTTTTAAAAGTAATGATTGAAGTTAATTCCATAAAAAAGCATCAATAATTAAAATTCCAATAATTTAACGATTTTCTCACCGATGTTTGAAGTTACATTTAATTTCTTGATTATTGAACAATCTCTTCAGAGACTGCCTGTCACGATCCGGATTTTTCATTCTCGGGAGTTGTGATGGCGCCTACTAATGTGAGCTAGGCAAGCCGACTGTTTGAACAAATTACCTTTTTACCCATTTTATATTCTTTAACAACTATGAAGCAATAACATGTAGACAACAGAATTTACAATAAGCGGATAAAAAGTAATGAACTATCTGAATATGTATCCAATACAACTGCTTGAGCATCGACTACCCAGAACTGGTGTCACAGTTTCACAGACGGTCTAAGAATACTACATACAAAGTCTGAAAGATAAAAAATACATTGTTTCTGAAATAAGTAAAGGAAACAGGATAAAGGGGTAGAGGGAGACACCAGGGCCTACGGACGCCTGCAGGACTACCTTGGATCTCCGTGTGGACTGAAGGTAGCCACCCAAGCTACGGTGCAAAAGCTGCTGCTCCGGAATCTGCACACAGTGTAGAGTGTAGTATCAGCACAACCGACCCCATGTGCTGGTAAGTGCCTAGCCTAACCTCGGCGAATTAGTGACGAGGCTAGGACCAGACTAATAAATAAACCTGTGCAGTTAAATCATATACATCGGAAAAGAAGAACCATAATATACAGTCAAGAATGGGAAGGGGAAACAAGCTGCGGGTAAACATCAATTAAGAATAGAAAGATAGAGAGTAAATACAAGAAACACCATATCTCAACTATCAGCAAAAAAATCAGGAATCAAACAAGTGCACGGTATCACCCTTCGTGCTTTTACTCTCGTCCTCACCAAAAGAATCAATATAAATTGCACGACATCACCCTTCGTGCTTTTACTCTCGTCCTCACTATAAAATCAGTATAATCGGCACGGAATGGTACATCGTGCAGCACGGCATCACCTTTCGTGCTTTACACTCTTCCTTACAAAATCATACACGGCATCACCCTTCGTGCTTTATCACTCCCTCACCAAAACAATACACGGCATCACCCTTCGTGCTTTAACTCTCTTCCTCACCCAAACAACAATCACAAACAATAAGGTAAGGAAATAAATGAAATTACAATAAGAATCTCGGCAAGGGAATAATGGTTCAACAATCGAGTCCCGGCAAGGGAACAACATCAAAAGAAACATCAACATCCCGGCAAGGGAGATAACATTAAAAGCAACAATATCCCGGCAAGGGAGGCCACGTAATGATTTCTTCTTTTTCTCACTTTTACTTCACAACTCACTTCACAACTTGAGCCAATGCTCTAAAAGATTCAATTACCACTTATACTTTCACATTTCATTATACAACTTGAGTCAACGCTCCTCAATGTTCAAATGTCACAATTACTTCTACAAACTTTGCCCAACGATAGAAATTATCATCAAAGCATGAATAGTACAACGAAGTCATAATAATCAAAATATAAGACTCACGGGCATGCTTGACACCAACGTATAGATACTCGTCACCATGCCTATACGTCGTACTCAACAAATACCACATAGCAAATAGGACTCATCTCCTAATCCCTCAAGCTAAGGTTAGACCAAACACTTACCTCGATGCCACGAACACAATTCAAGTTTGTACTATTGCTTTACCTCTTGATTCCACCACCAATTCGCTCGTATCTAGCCACAAGTTACTTAATTACATCAATAAATGCTAAATGAATCAATTCTAATGCATGAAAATAAGTTTTCCAAACTTTTACACAAAAAGTCAAAAATCGCCCCGGGCCCACATGGTCAAAACCCGAGGTTCGAACCAAAACTCAATTACCCATTCCCCCACGAACCCAAATAATAATTTGTTTTGAAATCGGACCTCAAATCGAGGTCCAAATCCCCAATTTTTGAAAAATCTAGGTTCTACCCAAAACACCCAATTTCCCACATAAAAATCATTGATTTTGAGTTGAAATCATGTGAAAAGATGTTAAAGTTGAAGAAAACTAGTTAGAAATCACTTACAATCGATTAGGAAGAGAAGTTTCCTTTGAAAAATCGCCCTAGAGAGTATGTTTTGAGAAGATGTGAAAAATGGTTGAAAATGCGTCTAAATTATGAACTTACAGGTTGCAGGTATCGCAATTTGCGAACCCAGGCTCTGCTAAGCTCGCATTTGCGAGGCAACTTTCGCATTTGCGAAGTCGGAATTGCGAAAATATAGTCGCATTTGCGATAACAGACCTAAATGGGGAGCATCGCATTTGCGAAGGGAAATCTCGCATTTGCGAGGAAGGGATGGCCTGGGCTGTTTCGCATTTGCGACTCAGCCCTCGCATTTGCGAGCCAGGCCTGCAATGAAACAGCTGAAGCCTGCAATTTTTCAAGTCTAAAATCCACCCCGTGGCCTATCCAAAACTCACCCCAGCCCTCGGGGCTCCAAACCAAACATGCACACCAACCTAAAAACATCATACGGACTCGCTCGTGCATTCAAATCACTAAAATAACATCAGCAACTATGAATTTAGCATCAAAATCATGCAATTCCTTAAGAACTTCAAAATTTTCAATTTTCCCAAATACGATCCGATTCACGTCATTTCAAGTCCGTTTCTTACCAAATTTCACAGACTCATCTTAAATCACATATAAGACCTATACCGAGCTCCTGAACCAAAATACAGACCCGATACCATCAAGGTTTAAACACATTTCACTTTCAAAAACTCATAAATATTCCAGAAAATAATTTTCTTTAAAAATTTATTTCTCGGGTTTGGGACCTCGGAATTCGATTCCGGGCATACTCCCAAGTCCCATATTTTCCTACAGACCCTCCGGGACCGTCAAATTACGGGTCTGGGTCCGTTTACCCAAAATGTTGACCGAAGTCAACTTAAATTCATTTTAAAGTCAAAATTCATCATTTTCCACAGATTTTCACATATTGGCTTTCCGGTTACGCGCCCGGACTGCGTATGCAAATCGAGGTGAGACAGAAAGAGGTTTTTAAGGTCTCGGAATGCAGAATTTATTTTTAAAACAAGTAGGTCATCACACTATCCAACTTTAGGATCTTTTTACTATTTTTCAACATGAATTTTTTAGAAAACAATTCAAGAGATTCCTTTTTTTGTTGTTGGTAACACTCCACAGCAGGATGTCTCGGCAGCTTAGTAGGAATGTTACATAATCTCTCTCTCTGGATTATATGGTTTAGCTAGTGTGTGTAATAGTACAACTCCCTTAGTAGCTTTTACTTCTAATACTAGTGTTGTTTCCCAAGTAGTGAGAAACAAATAATCTAGCTCTATCTTTGTACAACGGATGCCGTGTATGCATCAAAAACTCTAAACCTATGTAAATATTTATTATGTTATAATATTGCCTATCTTTCCAACCAAAAAAAAAATTTAATTCAAGAGATTCCAATTCTTGTTACTTTTTGCCCTTTATGACAGCCTAACAGCTAAAAGCAATACAGTTGGGATCAACGGATAAAAATATTTTTAAATAGAGATTTCCATCACAAATGCCGACTGGTACCAAAAAAACATTAGCCTATTTCGAATTTTAAAATGTTACATTTAAGAGTTGCATTAGCTATTATCTAGCTGTTACATAATAATAATAATAATAGTAATAATAATAAATGATTGCTCTGTTCAAATGATTGAGAAAGGCTCAATGTAAGTACTAAATGATTAGCGTAATCAACTTTACATATTTCAATAATAATAATAATACTGAATTCGCGAGTCCAGAAATCAATTGTGGTTCTTTTGGACTCAAATTACATAAATAAGTGGAAAAAAAATTACCTTTCTATATATAATGCCAAAATACGTCACGTTATACCTTAACGGTAACTTTTGCCGTTAAGGTATAACGTGGCGTATTTTGGCACTATATATACTGACGATTTGACTGACAGGTATAGCGTGTTGTATTCTTACGCTATACATATAGCGTAAAAATACAGCACGCTATACCCCTGATTAAATAATCCCCTTCATCTTCTTCCTCGACCAGAACGAGCCCTTCCCATTTTTTTACTTCAACCTGTTTCTGGTCCCCCCACCCCATCGTCTTCTTTGAAAAAACAAAATTGTGGGCCCCACCCATAACACAAAATGTTAAGAACGTAGGCCCCACATTAGTAGAGCATCGTATTATTGTGGTTTCACTCTTTCGGACTCAAATTTTCACACAAAACACTACATCGAGGTATTTCGATTTATTTTATGTCGAAACTTGTATAATAATGCATATTAGATGATTGAATGTGTTTCCATGTCGTTTTGTATTTTATTTGCGAAACTAGTATGTTATATTTATTCGGACTTAGATATTAGTGTTCTAAAAAAATGCAAAATTGAGAAATAATTTTTTCTGTTAATATCAGGATTTAGATCTTAGTGTTTCCATGTCGTTTTGTGTTTATTTGCGAAACTAGTATGTTATATGTATTTTTGTGAATGTTATGTGATTAAAATATATTTGTTGTTTATATTTAGTTTAGATTATTCATTAGCGTAGTAAAATGTAAAACCTTTTAGCGTAGTAAACTGTAGAGTATTTTAGCGTAGAATCCCTGTAGTTTAAGTATTTCTATACTGGTAGATTAAAATATATACTTTGTACAATTAAATAATTAAAAATTAAGAATGTAAATTATAAAACAAACACACACAAAATTATCAAAATATTGAATTGGACACACATAATTATTTATGATAGTTTGGTGCTATTGGGCCTCAAATATCGAGTCTGGAACCCAATAGGTATATATACTTTGTACAATTACATATTAAAAATTAAGAATTTAAATTATAAAACAAACACACACAAAATTATCAAAATATTGAATTTGACACACATAATTATTTATGATAGTTTGATGCTACTGGACCTCAAATATCGAGCCTGGAACCCCATAGGTATATATACTTTCTACAATTACATATTAAAAATTAAGAATTTAAATTATAAAACAAACACACACAAAATTATCAAAATATTGAATTTGACACACATAATTATTCATGATAGTTTGGTGCTACTAGGCCTCAAGTATCGAGCTTGGAACCCAATAGGTATATATACTTTGTACAATTAAATAATTAAAAATTAAGAATGTAAATTATAAAACAAACACACACAAAATTATCAAAATATTGAATTTGACACACATAATTATTCATGATAGTTTGGTGCTACTGGGCCTCAAATATCGAGCCTGGAACCCAATAGGTATATATACTTTGTACAATTAAATAATTTAAAATTAAGAACTTAAATTATAAAACAAACAAACATACACAAAGTATTGAATTTGACGTACATAAATATTCATGATAGTTTGGTGCTACTGGGCCTCAAATATTGAGCCTGGAACCCAATAGGTATATATACTTTGTACAATTACATATTAAACATACAATTAATGTTGTTTAATTTACAGTTGACGATATGGACGCAGCGCCTATACATCCCGGCCCTTACTCTCGTGAGCTATTAGTGATACAGGGCGATCATAGGTCCGCCCATATATGGGATGGAGAGTTACTGTCCCAGACTCTCCGCGCTAGGAGAGTGGACGATCTGTGGAATTTTTTGAGGCCCAGAGATCTCCACTCCCGTGTATTCCAGCGCCTACAGGATAGGGGATTTTATAGGATTATTGATATCGGGCGGATGCAGCTCGACTAGGCTTAAATCACGGCGTTGATTGAGCGGTAGCGATCGGAGACACACACTTTTCACCTGCCCATTGGCGAGGCCACCATCACGCTGCACGACATGGAGGTTTTATATGACGTGTTTGTTGATGGCATGACCGTTTCACTGCCTATTGCTATGAGATCTATGTCGTGCGATGATTATTTGGACATGCTGCAGCAGCTCACGGGTTTCAGGCCACAGGACGAGACTTTTTTGTCGGGTGCCAGTCGATTGGCTTTGACCCTTATTAGACAGTACCTGGATGTATTCCACCCCGATATCACCGACGATACAGAGGAGATACATATTACCCGGTATACGAGGTTGTTGTTGCTTCTTCTATTTGGATGGGTCTTGTTCCCGAACACTTCGGGGAACCTAGTTAGCCTGAGATTTCTTCATCATATTCAGCTGCTAGATGAGTTACCCTATTACAGTTGGGGTGCTGTTGTTCTCGCCTACATGTACAAGCAGATGTGCCGGGCGAGCATGGGCACTTAGAGAGATGTTTGTGGTTTTTTTCCGCTTCTACAGGTGACAACATATTCAAATAATCTGTTCATCAGTTCCAACTATACCTAGTTAGAATTTATCTTAAACCTGACGTCATCTTTATATGTTAGATTTGGGCCTGGGAGCAGTTCTTGCAGTTTCAGCCACCTCTACCACAATTACCTCCTAATGTAGCACCTCTGGAACTCCCTCTAGCTAGGAGGTGGGTTCTCCGCCCTTACACTTTCACGATAGTATGATGCTCATCAAAATCTCCCCCTCTACAGGGATGTGTTGGATCTGCTGGAGGGCACACAGGTAAATATGTACCTAAACTTACCTGGTATAGATTAACTTAGTGTTGCACATACTTACGTTTTGTGTTCTTATTTGATAGTTCATCTGGACGTCATACAACGATGATTTGATAGCTGGCCTACCAGATTATTGCTGGCCGGCCGACTGATTTGGAGCACTTTTGCCCCGCTCATATGCCTCGATATTATGGAGCATCATGCCTCGGAGCGGGTACTTCGCCAGTTTGGCCGCCCGTGGTATATACCGAGGGGGCCTATATGGGAGCCTAGACATTATCAGAGGGATGATCATTCTAGGGAGGACGACACATTTATGGCATGGTTAGTGGCGCAGATCCATATTTTGGACCAACGAGATCAGATGATTCTGCCCCCACCTACACAGATCCAGGAGGTGGCTATTTAGAGGAATATGTCCTGGTACCGCCACGCTACCCGATTTTTTATCGGGAACCCTATTCATCAGGCTGGCAGTCGCTACGTTCCATACGCTGGGCGACATGAGGCCCTGTTATTTTTTCTGTTATTATTAATTATATAACTGTAACTTAGTGCAATATATGTAGTTTATATTTTATACATTGTGCAGGCTATTGGACTACATATAGTCTATCAGATGGGATTGCAGATGCAGGATCATGTCGATGATCATGCGGCTGCCTTGGAGGATTACAATCGTCGATTTGTAGAGTTGGCTGCCCGAACACCACAGCGAGCCCGGGAGGATCAACGTTTGGCACACATGCCTGATTATGTGGAGCCAGAGCAGTATGAGCGAGGCCCTGGTGTCGCACGAGGTGGTGGTTCCCGACGAGGTGGTGGTGCCTGACGAGGCGGGGGTGCCGGACGACGTGGCTGTGGGCGGAGAGGAGGTGGTCCCCAGCAAGGGGGCGTTGAGGTCCCTACTGATGATGTTGCTGCTGATCTGCCGGGTGGCCTACATGAGACGGACATGCCATCATACAGCCTTGGGATGGATCTCACTCTAGGGACTTTGCAGGTGACCCCGTCTGGTCAATTATTGATCACGGGCATAGACCTTTCTAGAGTGGATTGGGATACATACTTTCCAGGCCCATCTAATGTTGCTGAGGAGCGACCCCAGATTTACATAGTAGGCGTTGGCTGAGTTATGGTTCATCATCACAGGCGCATGTATGGTTTTCTTAGTATTGAATTACAATTGTCTTTATTTTCCATAACTTTATTAATTTCCTTTTTAAGGCTGAACGCGATGCTGACATGGCTGCGACAGAAGATTACATTCAGGAGCCCGACGATATCGTGGTAAGACAATTTAAATTGTTGTGACTTATTATATACTTTGCTATACTGAGCTTTCTATTCTTATGTAGGTTTTTACTGGACTGACGACCCCTTTTACCGATCCTGTCAGTACCACTAATGTTCATGATGCGGCGCATCCGGATATTAGGAGGCGACTTGATGATGACGATCCCGATAGCATACCCAGGCGGGATGGGATGCGCCTCAAACCATCAGCTGCGTTGAAGCACACTGGATGCGGGACACATTGATTTTCTTTCCTTGTTTTTTGTATTTGATGTAAATAATATTTTTGTATATACATTAACAATAATTTTTATATAATATGTGCATTACTTTTTTAATTCTCCTTCATTAGTTAGTTTCGTACTACAACACAAACACAAGCATTAAAACTTAAATTCCATTACAATTAATAAAAATAAAGTTCGTTACAACTAATTTAGTTTAATACTCCAATACAAACATAGCAAATTAACATAATTAAAATTCAATACAACTAATAAAAATATACGACACAGGAAACATAAAGATAAAGTGATACACTAAACACATACATATCAATGTTTAGTCCCTGTCGTGAATTATTCTCTGCTCCAACCACTTAAATTATTCTTCCAACTTATTTTTTTCTTCTTCTACCTCTTTCAGTTTCGCTTTCAACTCCGTAACCTCTCTTTTATGTTCTCTTTCACGTTCCCGTTATTTTAAACACAAATTATGAAGATCGTTCAAAGATTCTTTTTAGTATTCCTGATAACAGGGTTCATCAACCCATACCTCAAAATCGCAAATAGGTTCGTCGGAAACCTTATAAAACTTGTTCAAACATTCTCAATAGCGGCGTCCAGCTTCACCATTATCCCAACAACTTTGCATCATGCATTTTTTCCACACTTACACCTTGGTACATAAAGAGGTTGAGACATTTGTGCATTAAAAAACTTGCTTTTAGTTATTGTTGAGCGTAGAAAATATTTAGAATGAGCCCGTTATTTATAGGCAAGACAACACACATAACGTAGTATTTAACTGCACCATATATACACATAACGTAGTATTTAACCGCGCTATGCTTTGCGTGTTAAAAGTTCTGACAGGTACAAAACAGCTTTATGTCAGTTGACAGCTTTTTCAGTTCGACAAGACAACACATATAACGTAGTATTTATCCGCACTATATATACACATAACGTAGTATTTAACCGCGCTATGCTTTGCGTGTTAAAGGTTCTGACGGGTACGAAACAACTTTATGTCAGTTGGGCAGCTTTTTCAGTTCAACAAGACAACACACATAACGTAGTATTTATCTGCACTATATATACACATAACATAGTATTTAACCGCGCTATGCTTTGCGTGTTAAAGGTTCTGACGGGTACGAAACAGCTTTATGTCAGTTGGGTAGCTTTTTCAGTTCGACAAGACAACACACATATATAAAATAACAAACATAATTAACATTAAATTAATCAGCTTTATGAAATTTCAATGTTGTTTCCAGTTCTTCCGAATATATAATTTTTTTTAATTATCATTAAAAACTGAAATGGAAAAGTTCAACTCATAATTAACAAACATAATTTTATTTTATAAACCTTGCAACATAAACAAAATAACTACATATTACAACATAAACTCATTGATAGTTAGGCACAATAGAAGAAAACCCACAACGAGCTTGATTACTATTACCACCCAAAGGACATTTTCGACGGTCATGTCCTGTTTGCGAGCATATACCATATCTGCGCGCATAAACAGTAACACTAACATCCATTTGGTTTCGTATACACGTTCTCTTCTTCACCTGTATTCGATGCAAATAGGACTTGTTATACACTATTTTAAATGGTTCAGGCGGCCAATAATGCTCATCACTCACTGGATGCAACTGCCCACTATATGTGTTTAGGTACTTCGCAACACTATATTGTTGATCAACATAGTTGGTTATACCTAAGCCAACTTTTTGAAAGCACTTGATGGCATGTGAGCAAGGCATGTAGTAGACGGACCATTTCCCACAAGAGCATAACCTTGTAGATTCATTTACAGTATGTACATTATTCCCCTAATTTTGATGGATAGCGGTGCGAACTTCAAAAACATTTCTTTCGTTATCATACTGCAAAATGAATGCCAATGTGCTCGTCGTCTGTATTTCTCAAATCTCTTCATCGGCACTAGCATAAATTCAACACCCCTTTCCATCAATGATGTTGCAGCTGCAGACCTTTCAACAAACCTCTCTGTCATCTGCTTGAACGACATCCGCACCATGGCCGTGACAGGCAATCCTCTTGCTGACTTCAATAACCCGTTGAAAAACTCTAACATATTTGTAGTTAGAGTTCCCCATCATCTGCCACCATCCACATGCAAAGTCCACTTTGAAGGGTCATGTCACATTAACCAACGATAGGCTGCCTCGTCCTCTTGCCTGATATATTCAATGTGCCTCCGGAATTTATATTGTTGGTGGTCTGTTGCTGCCATCCACATCAAATTATGCAGATCCTTGTTGGGATATGCCTTCTGGAAATTGGCTTTAAAATACCTCACACAGTAACGGTTGTAGGCATAAGGTTCTTGCCAAGCAGGCAAGTTCTCCATAGAACTTAAGATACCGCCGTGTCGATCAGATATTAGACAAATACTGGATTGCTGTTTGACAACGTGCTCTTTCAAGTGGTTCAAAAACAACGTCCACGTCTCTTGGCTTTCATTGGCACAAATAGAAAAAGCTAGAGGAAATATCTGTCCATTAGCATCTACTGCCACGGCTATCAACAACTTGATATTGTACTTTTCATAGACATGAGTGTCGTCTATGGATATTACGGGCCGACAATATGAAAAACCATCAATTGCTAGTTTAAACGCCCATAACACGTAATTGAATATATATTCTGGTTTACCCGGACTCTGCTCAAGCTTCCATTTAACAACCGTCCCAGGGTTAAACTGCTGTAGTGCGGTCATGTACCTGGACAGAGCTGCAAATGACTTATCCCAGTTACCATAGACTATTTCAAACACTCATTTGCGCCTGAGATATGCCTTTCTTTTGGTAATGGTATGGCCATGGTCCTGGTGGATTGATGTAATGCACTCTTTGATTTTATACCTTATGGACGCTTCGATGTGTGGAATAAGGAAAAGAGAAATCAAGTCAATATCCAAGTTGAAGTGATTCCCGTTGAATGTGTCTATTTCGCATGTGTGGGTGGAAATGTATTTACCCACTTTCCACAGACCTGTCTTCTTCTTGCTCGAGCGCAACATCCAATGACATGGTCAAAACCACATGCGATAAACAACCTTGTATACATCCGGACTTGACTCCCATACCATCATCTCACAACACTCTTTTACGCTATGCATTTTACAAGCCCTGCTTATGTGCGCTTTATCAGGAAAAAGCATGCCCTTTGCCAGCACCGTTGGTCTAGACTCATCCCACATTGCTGTCTGAATTTCATCAAAGTCCCTTGTGAGAGCTTCCACATCTGGCATGCTTGACAAGTTATCAAGGTAAGGAATCTCCCTTGAATGAAACGACACTTGGAACTGGTACACACTTCGTCTAGGGGGGTGGAGCATACTCTCTGGTCGAATCAGGTCCTTCCTTCTCATCCTCCTCATCACCATCCCCACGAGGAAAGGGTGGCTCATCTCTAGATTCATTAGTATTGTTGTCGTAATCACTGTACTCTTCCTCACTCTGTGCATCTGCCAGATCCCGATTTAATACGTCGTCTTCAGACAATTGAGTGAGTACATGTGGTTCAACTTATTCGTTTTCACTGCACAATCAACAAAATAATAAGCTACTGAAATTAATAAATACTTTCCATATAGTTGTATCACTTCACTTACAAGTCGTAATGTGATGAAATTCTATGATGGACATTTTCATTTAGGTGATGACTACCGGATGGACCACCATGATCCAACACACCAAAACTATGCTTTGGTTCATAATTTGTAAAATTCATATCCGGTCGGTACCTCCTGTTAAATGTATGAACGTTAATACAAATTCAAAACAACAAAAATGTACATCGTAACACAAAGGAAAATTAAAGTTTACCACTTGTCTTGTGAATTATGAAAAGCAGGCGGCGATAAGTTTAAATCAAGGAAAACTCTTTCATCCGGAACCTATCCGGCAAAAACTGCTCCAGAATAACCACCCGATGACTGGGGGTTATCCAGAACCTGTCCGACAACCTCATTGTTGGGAACGTATTCGACCTTGACGTACATATCCAACATTTTGATTACAAGAAATTCCCGGTATTCATCCGGAGTCCCGAGAAAATCCCTCAAAGTTTCATCATTATAGATGTTTAACTCCGAGTAAAAAGCAGCCCCTTGCGGAGTGATGGAATACATATATCTTCCGGTTACTTTAAGTATCACTCAGTGTTTCCTCACACTCATTTTTTTGCATAACAACGATATCAATTTATCGTACTCCATTGTAAGTGGTAATTTAACATGACCCCATGGAGATAAATAATACCTCACAGAGTTATTCTCCATCACAACCTCACCCCCTTCCCCCCAATATAATGAAACTCTTATTCTACGCTCTTCAGACATTACGAAAACATTCTTGAGAATTTAACAAGAAGAAAAAATTGAATAGGAGTTAGAATTTTTTGTGAATGGATTTTCCTAAAATCTTAACCCCTTTATATAGGAAATGGCTAGCCCGGGGGTTGAAATTTTTGATGTATAGCGCTCTTTGAATATACGCTATACACATTTGAATTATTGTTATGTCAGTTAACTTATTGATGGGCCCATAATCAGGGGTATAGCGTACTGTATTTTTACGCTATATGTATAGCGTAAAATATAGCACGCTATACCTGTCAGTCAAATCGTTAGTATATATAGCGCCAAAATACGCCACATTATACCTTAACGACAAAAGTTACCGTTAAGGTATAGCGTGGCATATTTTAGCGTTATATATAGTAAGTTAATATTTTTTACCTATTTACGTAATTTGAGTCCAAAAGAACCACAATTGGGTTCCGGACTCCTTAACCCAATTGGGAAAGCAAAAAGTGCTTGGAATTTTAGGGAACCTTACGACATGCACATGCAAATGGAATTACGAGTATGCTGACCGACCCCACATATATTCCACATATGAACAATGACGCAATTGATCATATATATGCCCCATTGAACCCGATTATCACCTCCTCGCATTTGGCCTTTGTTCATCATTTTGCGGGTAAAAATTACACGGGGCGCCCTATTTGATCGCCCCCATTTAACCTATACCTATTTTGTTAATGTTTTAACTTGTACCCATTTTTTAAACAACTTCAGCTCCCTTTCTCCTCCTCCTTCTCCTCCTCAAAGTTATATCCGCCCTCATTTATCTTCCGGTGATTATATCCCACCATAATATCTTCGTAAAAAAGATATATGGAGCATTCACAATGTAGTAGGCTGAAGTTCAACTCTAAGAAGGCTCCTCTGTTCGTTTTTACTAATACAACACCACCTAGATATGCATCTGAGTAACATCATTATTAAGAAAATAAAAAGTGCTCGCATATTATCAATTGTTCAAAGTACATCTCAAATACGTAAACATGGCATATTAGTGTGATAATTTGACGAAGTGGTAGTTTATATTTAAAATTAAACTAGATGTTGGAAGAAGTTCATTTATCTTCCTGTGATTATATCCCATCACAATATCTTCGTAAAAAAGATATATGGAGCATTCACAATGTAGTAGGCTGAAGTTCAACCCTAAGAAGGCTGAAGTTCGCTAGTTACAAACAAAAACTTTAGCTCTAGAGCTAAAGTTCGATAGTTACAAACAAAAATTTCAGCTCTAGAGCTGAAGTTCGACAGTTACAAAATAAAAACTTTAGCTCTAGAACTGAAGTTCGCTAGTTACAAAACAAAAACTTCAACTCTAGAGCTGAAGTTCCCCAGTTACAAAACAAAAACTTCAGCTCTAGAGTTGAAGTTTCCCAGTTACAAAAACAAAAATTTCAGCTCTAGAGCTGAAGTTCGCCAGTTACAAAACAAAGACTTCAGCTCTATAGCTGAAGTTCACCAGTTACAAAATAAAAACTTCAGCACACTTCAGTCTCGTCTACTAGAATGTTGAAGTTTTGCGTGATTGCCTTTGCTACTTTAACCCCGTATGCTGAAGTTACGCGAAAAGTGGGTATGCTTGCAATTTTTTTTGCAAAGCGGGCACAAGTTAAAACGTGACCCAAAAAACGAGTATAGATGCAAATGCCCCATTTTGCAGCGTCGTTATGGTTCATAACACATGGTAGGCATATAAATTTTATTGGAATTAAATGCGTTAAATAATTTAAATTATATTTTAAATTTAAGTTATATTAGTTCAAATAAATTTATTGGGCTAATATAATTGGATTAATTATAAGTCCAATATATATGGACTAAATAAATAGTTCATAATCCATTGGGCTAGTTCATTTAATTGGGCTACAAGTAATGAGGACGTGGCATGCTAAGTCAAATGACGTGGCATGCCAAGTCAAACGGAAGAGCCAATAGGATCATGCCACATGTCAAATGACGTGGCATGCCAAGTCAAACGGAAGAGCCAATAGGATCATGCCACATGTCAAAATGACACGGCAAGCCAAGTCACATATAAATGCCAATAAAACCGCGCCATTTGTACAAATGACATGTTCTGTCCAATCAAATGCGGCCTTGTCAAGCTTCAATTTGATTGGTCGGAAAGAATTTGTTCTCATCACAAACTCTTCCCTCCTATAACTATAAATGAGGGTCTTCATAACTCAGGAATCAGACCAAAAGTTATAACAAGAAGCAAGAGAGAGCATGTGGATCAAACAATACAGATTTCTCTAAAACCTACAAGCATTCAAGTGTTCTAAGTATTAAAACATCAAGACGTAGATTCAAGAACAAACTGCAAGCCCTTGGACTAAAAATACGTCAAGATCAACATCAGGCCTCAAGCACTTGTATTAAAATAAAATAAAATTCAAGATTAAGCTCGAAGGATCTTTTATTTATTATTTAAAAGCAGAATGAGAGGACTCATAGATATTGTACACTCATACTGTTTGAAATAAAATACTACGATTGTCGTAATATTTTTCGGTCTTGATTTTATTTTCTCGATGCAATTTATTCTCTCCAAATTCTAGCATGCCCGGTGGGACAATCTCTACCTCTCATCTCAACTTTTCAATCACCAAAGTCCAAGAACGTCGAAATGGCTTCAAAGAAAATCAACTCCAGAACAACATCCACCAAGGCTGCTAACTCCAGGTTCTATGCTTATGTGGAAAGCATCCTCGATGTTACCTTTGAAAACTTCGGACCAGTTACGAGGAGAAAAGCAAGCTCTTTAGGACAACAAGCACTCCAAGTGTCGTCCTCTTTAACCCCTGTTATCGGATTTTCATCCTCAAAAGAAGCAAGATCCTATACGAATGTAACTGAAGAAGGAAGCCATATTGCTGAAAAGATCAAGAAAACTCTAGCTATGCTTGACCTCTCCGGATCGAAGAACTCTGTTGTGAAGGAAGGTGATGATATGTTAAGTGATGGGTCTTCCCCACTTATACCGCATACTGTGAGCCATTCGAGAATCAATATGTGTGACAATCCATGCTACTCATCATCTACAACAATCATGCAAGCCATGGTGACAAACACTTCATCTGTGGAAGAGCAATTGGCAAACTTGACGGAAGCAATCGTTGGCTTGACCAAGTGCATGCAAAATCAAGATGATAGAATCGACAAGCTAACAGATAGGGTGGGAATCTTGATGGAAGAATAATCCACCTATGCACCTGACAAAATCCCAGAAGTTCTAGAGAGTGATTCTCCCCAAAGACAAGTATCATCCACTAAGGCTATCCGTGTCTCATCTGAAGGGATGATTCCAATTGATCAACTAAAGGAGTTCATTAAAGGAACTATTAAAAGCAAGTACGAAGTTGCTACCAAGTCTTCTCTTACATATGCAAAGCCATATACTGCGAGGATCGATATGTTGAAGATGTTTGCTGGCTACCAACCTCCAAAGTTTCAACAGTTTGATAGAAAAGGCAATCCAAAGCAATACGTGGCACACTTCGTTGAGACATACAACAATGCTAGGACTTGTGGAGATTACCTCGTCAAGCAGTTTGTTCGCTCGCTAAAAGGAAATTCTTTTGGTTGGCATATAGACCTCAAGGCAGGATCTATTGATAGTTGGGATCAACTATAGCAATAGTTCCTCAATCGCTTTTATAGCACAAGACGCACTGTGAGCATGGTGGAACTTACAAATACTCGTCAACGAAAGGGTAAACCAGACATCAACTTTATCAATCGTTGGAGGAATGAAAGCCTTAATTCCAAAGACATGCTTAGTGAAGCTTCTGGCATAGATATGTACATCCAAGACATGCATTTGGGAGTATGATACATTTTGCAAGGTATCAAGCTTAGAACATTTGAAGAACTTGTGACTCGTGCCCATGACATGGAGTTGAGCATGGCCTCTTCTGGAAATGGAAGGTTGTACATCTATGAAACTCACAAAGGGAACGACAAGCAAGAAGTCGGGAAATAGTGGAAGTTCGTACCTAAGTCTGAAAACAAAGAAGCTATGAATCTCAACACATCACCTGTGAAGTTGACGACGAAGGTGAGAATGAAGCAGAGTATGAAATCCACTTTTTTTCAAGATAAGCCAAGTGGAAAGTTGACTCTAAAAGCAATACAAGAGAAAGAGTACCTATTTCTGGATTCTGATGTGCAAGCCAGTTTTGAAGAACTCCTCGAGTTAAATCTCGTTGAGCTTCCGGAGATGAAGCGACCAAATGAAGTTGGGAAAATGAATGACCCAAATTACTGCAAATATCATCGACTTGTAAGACTCCCTCTGGAGAAGCGCTTTGTCTTCAAGGACAAAATTATGGACTTGGCCTGTGAAAAGAAGATCGTGCTTGAAGATGAGAAGGCAAGTGCGAACCAAGTCTTTATCACCTTTGGCTCATTCAGTCTAGATGAGCCATGCAGTTTCAAAGAAATCAAAGACGAAGAATTACTAGAGAATAACAAAGTCGAAGTAGACCACCATAATAATGATGAAGGTTGGACATTGGTGACTTGTCGTAGGCACCACAAAAGAAGCCCACGAAAAGAATTAATAGAACAACCAACAAGAAAAATGATGGTGAAAAGACCAAGGAGATGGAATCCAGTTAAGCATTTGAAGAAAGCAAAAGGGGAGGTGCACCATCCTCAAAAGCACGACATCTAGTGACCTTGGAGGACTTCTTACCAAGTTGGTTCCGCGCAAATATTTCCCATGAGAGTATTGATGCCTCTTGTGCCATGCTGACAAAGGGGAAAAAAGTGATGACCTACCATTGGCACCATCTTCGGAAAAGCTCATCGAGTCTATTCCTCTAGAAGTTAATGCTTGTGAGGAAAAAGTTACATTCACAAATAAAGATCTTCTACTAGGTGACACTCCCCATAACCGCCTGTTGTACTTGCTTGGATATATGCGCGATGAAAGGGTAAATTAAATTTTGGTAGATGGAGGATCCTTAGTGAACATCTTGACAATTCGCACTATGAAAGAACTTGGCATTCCTATGAACGAACTATCAGAAAGTCGTGTGATCATTCAAGGATTCAACCAAGGGGGAAAAAGAGCCATAGGCGCGATCAGGTTAGGGATCACCATTGAAGATATGCAATCAAGTGCATGGCTGCATGTGATCGATGCGAAGACTTCATATAACGTCTTGCTTGGAAGGCCTTAGATACATGAGAATAAAGTGGTTCCATCTACCTACCATCAATGTTTGAAGTACTACGAGGGTGAAGTCGAGAAGAAGATAGTTGCTGATGATGAGCCATTCACTGAAGACAAGTCACACTTAAGTGAAGATGTTATACTGAAGAACCGCATTGTAAAGGAACTACAAGCTGATGGTGTCACAAATGGAAAAAATGACAAGTTCATGACTAAGAGAGCTGAGGTGGTTGCCGAAAAAACCAAAGTTGTTACTGAGGAGGTACAACCTAACTCGAATAAATCTTATAGAGAGATATTGTGTCTTATGGCAAGAAATAACCCATGCGCTCCAATATGTCCATAAAAAGAAGAAAGATGAAGGTGAGTCATCTAACCTCCAAACTAACATGCTAAGGGGGTTAACTCTTTCGGTCAAAAGAATTGAGGAAGTAAAGTTGTCTGCAACGCCACTTGCAGCTTTTGTGGCCTAAAATTATTTACAGAATGTGGCACTCCCTACAAAGCGAACAGATGAAGGTTTTGAACCCAATGCTTACAGGCTATTTGCAAAAGCTAGATACAATCCCAATGAGCCATCAAATTTAGGGAAGATCCCATCAGACTCTGCTACGAGACAACCACGTGAAGGTTTGGGATACAACCAACCGTCACCAATGCGCATCTCCATAAGAAGGACAAACAACAATTATATCACTGTAGAAGACGAATTTGCCGCTTCTAACAGGCCTTCTATCTTTGATCGACTTGGAAAATCAACTGTGAAGACTTACATATTTGAGTGATTGGGTCCATTAAAGAGGGGGAACAAGTTCCCAAAAAATTATCAAAGCATAAGAGCACCTGCTTCGCCCAAAATCCAAAAAATCTCTAAGGATTTCCAAAGTTTGGTTCCTTCTAGAATGAGGCGACAAAAAAACTTGTGGTTTCATGTAAAGAAGTACTGAAGGTAAAGCCATATAATGTGGTCTACACTAAGGAACGTGATGAAGACGAAGAAAGTGTAGGTTCTTCGTATTATGTTACTGCAAGGTGAGAGTGGTATTTCGTCTCTAATGGGGATGATGAGAAATTGGAGGATGTTTCATCATGTTATCACATATTCTTCAACGATGGGGACCCTCAAGAAGATGAATATGCGAAAGATGCTCCACCTGAACTTGAAAGGGTTGGGGGTGAAGACAACAATTGATGCCTTAAAGTAGTTAACCTTAGCACTGATGAAGAGCCAAGACCCACCTACCTAAGTGCTTTACTAGAAGCTGATGAAGAAAGAACTTATATGGAGTTACTTAAGGAGTTTAAAGATGTCGTTTCTTGGAGTTACAAGGATATTTATGGCTTGGACCCTAAAGTAGAAGTCCATCACCTTGAAGTCAAGAATGGCGCTCGTCCTATTAAGCAAGCTCAAAGGCACTTTAGACCGGACTTGGTTCCCTTGATTGAAAGTGAAGTTAACAACCTCATTGAAGTTGGCTTTATTCGTGAAGTTAAATACCCAACGTGGATCTCAAGTATTGTCCCTCCCTATAAGGAAGAAAAATGGCCAGATTTGGGTATGCGTTGACTCAGGGATCTCAACAATGTGTGTTGTAAAGATGAATTCCCTTTTCATATTCCAAAGCTGATGATTGATGCTACTACTGATTATGAGTCATTGTCTTTCATGGACGGTTGGTTGGGCTATAACCAAATTCGCATGGCATCAAAAGATGAAGAGCTTACTACATTTCGCACCCCCAAGGGTATTTATTGCTACAAAGTAATGCCTTTTGGCTTAAAGAATGCTAGTTCTACTTATCAAAGGGCTATGCATAATATCTTTGATGACCTTCTCCACAAGAATGTCGAATGCTATGTGGACGACTTGGTAGTAAAATCAAGAACAAGGGGCAACCACCTGAAAAACTTGAGAATGGTGTTTGATTTGCTCTGGAGGTACCAACTTAGGATGAATCCATTGGAATGCACCTTGGAAGTTATTTCTGGAAAGTTCCTTGGTTTTATTGTTTGACATCGAGGGATCAAAATTGATCAATCCAAAGTGGATGCCATTTTGAAAATGCTTGAGCCTCGCGATATTCATGAATTGAAAAGTCTGCAAGGAAATCTATATACCTTAGGAGATTTATCTCAAACCTAGCTGGGAGGTTTCAACCATTCAGGCGCCTCATGAAGAAAGGCGTTCCTTTCAAGTGGGACCAAGCATGTAGCAATGCCTTTGAAAGCATCAAAACTTACTTGATGAATCCTCCAGTTTTGGCAACCCCTATACCTGGAAAGCCGTTGATACTATATATTTCAACACAAGAAAGGTCTATTGGAGCACTGCCCTAGAAAATAGTGAGAGTAAAGAAAACTCTCTTTACTGCTTGAGCAAGATGATGACACCAAACGTGTTGAATTATTCGCCAATTGAAAAGTTGTGTTTGGCGCTAGTCTTCTCAATTCAAAAGTTGAAGCACTATTTTCAAGCTCATGTTGTTGTTCTTATTTCGAAAGTAAATCCCATCAAGTTGGTGATGTCGAAACCTGTTCTTAGTAATCGACTAGCGAGATGGTACCTCCAAGTTCAATAATTCAAGATTGTGTACGTCCCTCAAAAGGTTGTAAAAGGACAAGCATTGGTAGACTTCTTGGTAGATCATCCGATACCTGATGACCGATAACTAACTGATGAATTACGTAATAAATACACAATGGTCGTTGAAGTACAACCTCCATGGAAGATGTACTTTGATGGTGCTTCACATTGCGGAGGAGCCGATGCTGGCGTAGTATTTGTCACTCCTCAAGGGGAGGTTCTGCCCTACTCCTTTATGTTGACACAACTCTGCTCTAACAACGTTGCTGAGTATTATGCGTTAATACTTGGGCTTGAAATGGCTGTCAAAATAAAGCAGTTGCAATTACAAGGCTTTAGTGACTCTCATTTAGTGATCAAACAGCTTTTAGGTAGTTACGAGTTCAAGAAACCTAAACTACGCCCATATCATGATTATACTAAAATATTAATTGGGTGGGTCGGTGACGTAACTATTAAACATGTGAGTAGGAAAGAAAACAAGAAGGATGATGTTTTAGCTGCCCTTGCTTCATTTTTAACCCTACCTGATCAAACGCAAGTTACTCTCTGCCAAAAATGTGTAGTACTACCGCTAAATAAGGGTAAAAGTAAAGAAAATAAACTCGAGCATCTTGTCGTTGTTTCTAAAGCTGAGAAGGAAGAATGGCAACAACCCATTATCGATTACTTGAGCTACGGGATACTTCCAGAAAATCCGAAGGACTGAAATCTGCTATTGTGCACCTTGTTTCCTTTACTACAAAGATACACTATACAAAAGATCATTCGAGGGAGTACTCTTGCGATGCTTAGGGGAAGATGAAGCACTCCAAGCTTTGTAAGAAGCGCATTCTGGGGTATGTGGATCACATCAGTCTGGACCAAAGCTCCATTTCCATATAAAATGGATGGGATATTATTGGCCAACAATGGTAAAAAGATTGATTGGACTACACTCAAACTTGCAAGGCTTTCCAATTCCATGCAAATTTTATTCATCAACCTCCCGAAATGTTACACCCAACTATTGCATCCTGGCCATTTGACGCTCGGGGATTAGATGTTGTTGGACCACTGCCAAAGTCCTTTGGTGGGCACTTATATCTTGGCTGCAACTGACTACTTCTCAAAATGGTCTGAAGTTATTAACTTTAAGGAGGTAAAGAAGGAAAATGTTGCAAATTTCCTCCGAGTAAACATAATATATCGCTTCGGCATTCCTCATTACGTAATAATGGATAATGGAAAGTCATTCGATAATAGGTTGATGAACAAGATTTATGTCTCTTTGGCTTCAAGCAACGTAACTCTTCGATGTACAATGTTGCTGCAATGGCCTAGTTGAGGCATTCAACACGACTCTATACAACTTGTTAAAGAAAGTCGTCTCCAAATCAAAATGAGATTGGCATGATCGTTTGGAAGAGGCTCTGTGGGCATACAAGACAACTCAACGCACATTAACACAAGCGACCCCTTATCATTACGATTAGTTATTCAAGAAGGGATCACTGATGAAGAAAATGCTCAACTTTGATTAGCAGAGTTGGAAGCTCTTGATGAGAAGAGGTTGGAAGCTCAACAGAGTCTTAAATGTTATTAGGCTCGATTGTCTCGCGCCTTCAATAAAAGAGTTCGCCCAAGATCCTTTCAAGTAGGAGATCAAGTACTTGCCATATGAAGACCCATTATTACTTTCCATAAACTTGTAGGGAAGTTCACTTTCAAATGGAATGGGATATATGTCATGCAAGAAGCTTATTCAAGTGGGGCTTACAAGCTAGTTGATACAGATGGCATGGGAATCAACCCTATCAATGGCAAGTTTTTAAAAGAAGTACTATCTTTGAAGTTGCAACGCTCCTTGACGCACGAGCCTAAACTGCATGTTCCTATATTCCTGGTCTGCATCAGTCTAAAATGTGTACAGCCACCAAAAATAAAAGAGTCCACTAGGTTGAAAACCTCAAAAAGAGGCAGCCTAGGCAAAAGTTAGGACATAAAAAAAATTCTGCTAGGTTGAAAACCTCGAAAGAGGAATCCTAGGAGAAAGTTAGGACATAAAAGAAATTACCCATTCTGAACTACGGTATGACTTGATCCTCTTCACTGAGGTACATAGGCAGCTTAGAGTTTCATTCTAAGTTCAGTCACATAAGTTCAAAAGATGCATATTGCCCCAATCATTGTCCAAATGAAGTATGATGGAAAAGATTCATTCAACCAACACTTGAAAGTCGGGATGAAATATCATTCTTCTATTGAATTTTGGATCTCATATGACTTAAAGGGGGCAAGCCTCCATGGTAAACCATTGTCTTCAATGGGACAATTATATCTTTTCGGAGGCTGCCAAGTATTTGCGCTAAAGTCTGGGGGTTCACTATGTCTTCATGTTCGCCAAATCTTTAAGTCTGCTGGTCTTCAAGTTCTTCGGTCTTCAAGTCAAAATATTTAATCTCTCAGAGAGTCGGGCCATCTTAAGAGTAATCTCTCCGATAGTCGAGCCACATTGAGAGTAATCTCTTCGATAGTCGAGCCACATTAAGAGTAATATCTCCGATAATCTAGCTATATTGAGAGTAATATTTTCGATAGACGGGCCACCTTGAGAGTAATCTCTCCGATAGTCGGGCCACCTTGAGAGTAATCTCTCCTATAGTCAAGCCACATTGAGAGTAATCTCTTCGATATTCAGACCGGGATAAGTATTCATCCCTTCACACCCCAATACCACCTTCTTCATGCATGGAGCATGTCCTTCTCGTTTTGCCTACCAAAAAAACAACAAAGGATGAAAAAACGAAAGAAAAGAAAATAAGTTACCTTGCCTCTATGCTTCACGTGGGTTGCGAACAATGTGAATTGATGTTCAATAAAGGAAGAGCATGCGATTATTTATAGGTTTCTGAAGGCAGCTACTGAAAACGCGTTGTCGATATGGGATAACTGCAATAGCCAAACTCCTGGAGAGACTCAATTTGGTTAAGGCGGTGCAAAGTTTTCCAAACCTATTTGGAGTCGGACACAAATCTATTATACAAGTAATATTCATCAAAGCAGTTTGATTCTAATAGGATTCGTGAGGAATCCAAGTA
Organism: Nicotiana sylvestris; assembly: GCF_000393655.2. NCBI lineage: Eukaryota > Viridiplantae > Streptophyta > Magnoliopsida > Solanales > Solanaceae > Nicotiana > Nicotiana sylvestris. Next base: position 34,533,935 of record NC_091064.1, read on the forward strand.
AAACCAAAGAATCGTCATTATGAATTGGAGGATTACCTTGGCTGTTTGCATTCAAACACAAACTAAATCTTGAACAACTAACCAGAGAAGGCTTACACCAAGATTTATTAATGAATAAATCACATGAAATTTCACTGAAAGGCTCACTTCTTTTAAATTCCCATTCTTCTCAAGTTACATTATAGAACAAGTACACGTGGGGATCAACTGAGCAACTGTAAGAATTCAATCAAATGAAGTAATAATTGTCTTTTACATACTTCAAGTCTCGTTTTAAAAGCTCGACAAGTCTACGACTCGACAAGTCTTGAAGTAGGGGGCATTTGTAGGCATGTAAATTTTATTTGAATTAAATCCGTAAAATAATTTGGACTATATTTTAAATTCAAGTTATATTAGTTCAAATAAATTTATTGAGATAATATAATTGAATTAATTATAAGTCCAATATATATGGATTAAATAAATAGGTCCTAATCTATTGGGCTAGTGTCACGACCCAAGTTCTCCTTCCGTGAACCGTCGACGACACCTAGTCTCTACGAATAGGTAAGCCTAACATTTTACGGAAATGGAAAGAAAACCTGAAAACTAACAATTTAACAAGAAAATTTAATTAAGAAGTTTAAATGTCGCTCGGCATATACAATAAACACTCGAAAAATTAACATAAATGCTCCCAAAAACCCAGAATATCATGAGTCACAAGCTATAGAAGTATATAGTGCTTCTAAACTCCAGAAAACTATCCACGAAGAAAATACAAAAAGTCTTTAACTTAAGGAAGAGTAGAGAGGGACTTCTAGGTCTACGGACGCGGCAAATATACCTCAAAGTCTCTAAGATCTCCTCGCTTCACTGGAAATATGGCTGGGAAGAGGTACCTGGATCTGTACACAAAAAACATGTGCAGGAAAGGGCATGAGTACACCACAACAGTACCCAGTAAGTGCCAAGCCTAACCTCGGTCGAGTAGTGATGAGATTAGGCCAGGGCCATACTGGTATATATATGTATAATAAGATAAAACAATATGAAATATTGCAGTAAAGATAAATCCTAACAGTCAACGAAAATGAAATCACAGAAAAATAACAACTCAGTACACAAAGATAGCAACATGGGATCTTCCGGGACACCGTCCCGTAGTCCCAAACGTAAATGTGCAGGGGGTCTCCCGGAATACCATTCTGTCATCTCAAAGTAAATATTCAGTATAGGGGGATCTCCCGGGATACCATCCCGTAGTCCCAAACATAAACGTGTAGGGGGATCTCCCGGAATATCGTTCCGTAGTTCCAAAGTAAATATACAGCTCAATCAACATAAACAACAATTCCACAAGAAATTCTACAGTTTAGAATAAATTCATATCAAAGAAGACACGAAATTTTACACTAAACATGCTGCACAGGGTTCAAGTAAACAGTTAAAGCAGTTAAGGCACGTAGGCATGTTTTCCTAGGCTAAACATGATAGTTACATGTACTAGTATAGCTCAATTAAAGGAAAACAGATATTTGCTTAATGAAAACGGGGGTTTTCAACAAATAGCCTGTGTACGTACTCATCACCTCACATACATGACATTCATATATCAACAGTACCAAATCCTAAAGGGAGTTCCCCCACACAAGGTTAGGCAAGCCATTTACCTCGAACCAAGCTCAATCAATCCGAAATCACGCTCTTGCCACGAGTATCCAACTCCGAGTGGCCCAAATCTAATTAAATCAATTACATAACGTAAATATAGCTACAAACAACTAATTTACCTAATGAAATCAAAGCTAAGATGAGAAAATAGAAAAACGCCCAAAAATCCTCCCCGAGCCCACGTCTTGGAATTATGTAAAAGTCACAAATTTTGAACACCCGTTCGCTCAAGAGTTCACTTATACAAAAATCATCCAAAACCAATACCTAATTCCCACTCAAACCTCAGATTTTTGATTAAGGGACTTTTCTCCCATTTTCCAAACTTCCACCCTCAATTCCTTAATTTGATGAAGAATACAACAATAGATTAATGTAATATGATCAAAATTGAGTTAGTATTAGTTACCCAATAGCTCTCTCGAAAAATCGCTTTTCACCGAGCTCCAAATTGAATTTTGTGTTATGAAATTTCAAACCCTTGAAATCCCTTTTTCTGCCCAGCGATTTTTGCTTCTGCGAGGGGTCCACCGCATCTTCGGTCCTACACCTGCGGAAAAACCATCTCAGGTGCGGACATAACTTAAGTGAACAAGAACCGCTTTTGCGGTTAAAGGCCACTTCTGCATGCCCGCTTTTGCGCCTTTTATCCGCTCCTGTGAGTCCGCTACTACGATCCCAGTTGGGCAGGCCCAATTCGGCTTTTGCGGCTCTGCACCTACGGTCAAAAATGCGTATGTGCGAAAACAATAGGTGTAGCAACTTCAGCAAATTTGCATAAGTCCCAAATCAATCCGTTAAGCATGCGAAACACATCCGAGGTCCCCGGGACCTCAATCAAACATACCAACCAATCCTAAAGTACCATACGAACTTAGTCGAGCCCTCAGATTACATCAAACAGCGCTATAATCACGAATCACCCTCCAATCCAAACTTAATGAATTTAAAATTCTACAACCGATGCCAAAACCAACCAAATCACGTCCGATTGACCCCATATTTTGCACAAAAGTCATATTCAACACTACGAACCTGCTCCAACTTCCGGAATTCAGATTCCAACCCCGATATCAAAAATTCCACTACCGGCCCGAAACTCCAAAAATTTAACTTTCGTAATTTCAAGCCTAAATGAGCTACGGACCTCAAAAACACAATCCAGACATGCCCCTAAGCCCAAAATCACCCAACGGAGCTAACAGAATCGAGGAAATTTCATTCTGGAGCCGTCTTCACATTGTTCTGACTACGGTCCAAATTTTGAGACTTAAGCTTTCATTTAGGGACTAAGTGTCCCAAAATACTCTGAAATTCAAAACGAATCATCCCGACAAATCACAATAGCAGAAAATAGATACGTGGAAGCAGTTAATAGGGGATCGGGGCGTAAATTCTCAAAATGGCCTGCCAGGTTGTTACATCTAGCCCATTTAATTGGCTACAAGTGATGAGCCCACTCATTAGGCCCAAAATGTCATCTTCCTGAGGCCCAGTTTGGTACCACATGTCAAATGACGTGGCATGCCAAGTCAAATAAAATAGCCAATAGGATCATGCCATGTATCAAATGATGTGGCATGCCAAGTCAAATGGAAGAACCAATAAGATCATGTCACATGTCAACATGACAAGGCAAGCCAAGTCACATATAAAGGCCAATAAAACCGCGCCACATGTGCAAGTGACATGTTTTATCCAATCAAATGCGGCCTTGTCAAGCTTCAATCTGATTGGTTGGAAAGAGTTTGTTCTCATCACAAACTCTTCCCTCCCACAACTATAAATATGTGTCTTCATAACTCAGATAGAAGACCAAATATTATAACAAGAAACAAGAGAGAGCTCGTGGATCAAACGCTACAGATTTCTCTAAAAGCTACAAGCATTCAAGTGCTTTAAGGATTAAAAGATCAAGACGAAGATTCAAGAACAAGCTGCAAGCCCTTGGATTAAAAATACGTCAAGATTAAGATCAAGCCTCAAGCACTTGGATTAAAATAAAATAAAATTAAAGATTAAGCTCGAAGGCTCTTTTCTTTACTATTGAAAAGTAGAATCAGAGGATTCATAGAGATTGTATATTCATATTGTTTGAAATAAAAAACTACGATTGTCGCAATATTTTTCGGTCTTGATTTTATTTTGTCGACGCAATTTATTCTCTACACACATGTTTGATTTAGGAATAGGATCCTTGCCTTTTAGCCATCTATCTTTAGGTAGGGAGGACTTAATGAGTCACGAAATTTTAAACCAAAAAATAAGATTATAAAAGGGGGATTTTAACCTAGCTATACTATATGAGAAACTTATTTACCTATGTTCTCTATGTTTTGTAGTTTTTAATACGTATTTAGGTTTTTCTAGCAAATTGTATACATTGCTCCTTAAAAGGTTCTCACCCCATTATTAGTGCCTTCAATTAAGGGGTGCAATTACATCTTTTCCTTTTTGTTCCCTTTCCTCTTCTCTCTCCTTTTTTTTTACATCAAAATGCCTTAATCTACGGCAAGAATCTCCATCTTCTCTCTTCTCACCGTTGTTGGCGACTTTATATTATTAAAAAAAATTCAAGTGTATCATTATTTTGCTGGGAGACTGGACAACACTGATAATGAAGAAATATTTAGGAATTGTATGATAACTATATCATAATTGTATTTGAATTATATCAGATATATCAATCCTAAAACATAATTGTATCATACTTGTATCACAATTGTATTTAACTTGTATCCGGTACATTAATACCCAAAATAATACCTGATACAATACTAATAAATTAATATATAATTATCATATATCTATGATACAAACTGCGAAATTCGCCACGAACTCACAATATACAATAAATATACAATTGTCATACATTTTTAATACAATTCCTTCAATAATTACGATACATAAACAATTATAATACAATCACGATACATTTCTGAAAAATTGTGATACAATTATTATCTTCATCTTCTTCAAGTTTCAATCATAACTCTACACTAAAAATATAATATAATCATATTATAATGTATTAGAATTGTATTGAGTATTGTTTTGTGTATTGATGTACCGTATATAAGTCACATAAAATAAAGATTTTAGAAAGAAAGAAAATAAGATTCAAAACTTACCCACAACTTGATTCTAGAGAAATATTCTGAATTTCGTCTGCATTGTATCAATAAGAAATAGAGATTTTAGGTGATTAGTAAAAATTGGGTTTGAAAATCTTTGAAAAAGGAAGAGAATCGTAATTCGGGAAAGGGAGGGGGTATACAAATAAAAGAGAGATTTTGGGTGATTGTAACAACCGGTTGGTCGTTTTGAGAGTTATAGCCATGTCCCCCATTTCCTACTATCACGACCCCAAATGCCTGGTCGTGATGGTGCCTATAATATTACTAGGCAAGCCAACCCAACCATTAATCACATCAAATTTCTTTTATAAAACCATTTTCTAACACGGGTTTAAATCTCAAATTTTCATAAGAAATGTATAAAACAACTATAAATGTGCGGAAATCAATAAAACACTAAACCAACACAGCCCAAACATCTGGTGTCACGAGTCTAGAGCCTCTAACATACAACCGGCTGTCTAATACATCATAAGTCCAAAATGCAGAAAAGAACAAGATAGGAAGGAGGAAAGCAGGGCTACGGATGCCATGCAACTACCTTGCAGTCTTCGGCAAACTCTGATAATGCTGAGGACCCTCCCTCTGCCGCTCGGGCACCTGGATCTGCACACAAGGTGTAGGGAATAACGTGAGTACGCAAACTCAGTAAGTAACTAAAGTAAATAAGGTCTGAAAGTAGTGACGAGCAGTTAAAAATCATATAAAGGAGCAAACAACATAATAACAGATCAAACTCCACAGTTTAATAACCAGTCTCGTCATAAAATCTTCATTTTCAATTGGAATACTTGAAATCATTTACTTAGCAATTTTTCAATAGAGGCTTATTTTAAAAGAAGAGTGAAATCAGTGAAAATATCATAAATGGGCCCCTCGGGCAAGGTATCACTCAGAATATGGCATCTCGGGCAGCCTCTCAGTCACTCATGACTCAACTCTCGTCACTCAGTACTCACTCATAGCACTCAGGCTCAATAATATCTCATAATAGTAATAATCATAGTAACCGCTACGGCGCACATCCCGATCTATAGTTTATAGTCGACTACGCTCACTGGGGGTGTACAGACTCCGGAGGGGCTCCTACAGCCCAAGCGTCATATCACTACAGCATACAGCCCAATCCGTATAAGTATCGCTGCGGCGTGCAACCTGATCCATAATATATATATCCTCACCATTAGGTCATCAACCTTTCTCAGTCATTAACCTCACAGCCGCTCGGGCATAATAGAAGAAATCAGGAAACTCAGTCCAAACAGTTCTCACATTTTAAGAAGTACAGTGATAAAACCAGTTTTAAACAATAAACAGGTAAAACATGACTGAGGATATGCTTTCAAACAAATAGAGTGAGGAAAAACAGTAAAAAGGCCCCTAAGGATCTCAACAGGTCAGCACAAGGCCTCAAACATGGCATACAGCCCATAATACATTGTAAATGTCTAAAATACGGGATATTATAAGATTTCAAATCAAATACGCGGCTTAATAGTCGCTACAGGATGGAGCAAGTCACAATCCCTGCCGGTGCACGCCCACACACTCGTCACCTAGCATGTGTGTCACCTCATTTAACAAAACAATTCGAAATACCGGGGTTTGTATCCTTAGTTCCAGATTTACAATGGTTACTTACCTCAAACCGGATGAAAATACTACTCCGCGATGCCTTTACCCCTCGCCTCAGCCTCAATTCGCACCGAATCTACCCAAAATAAGAATCACAAAGGGACGAAGCCCATGCGAAATAAATCAAATTATACCAAAAATCCCGAAATTGGCCAAACCCGACCCGTGGGCCTATGTCTCGAAACTCGATAAAAATCACATCAACGGAATCCTTATCACTTCCCGAGTTCATTCATACCAAAAGCATCAAAATCCAACCACAAATGACCCCTCAAATCCCAAACTCTAAGTTTCCAATTACAAGCCCTAGTTCTTCAATTTTAGGCTTAAATTCCATGATTAATTGGGTGGAATTCACATTAGAATCGAGTATTATGCCCATAAATCTTACCTCCAAGTATTTCCCCTTGAATCCCTCTTCAATCCTCTTCAAAGAGCTTCAAAATCGCCCAAAAATGGAGGAACATAGCCCCAAAATCATGGAAATGAGCTTTTAAAACATTCTGCCCAGCACTTTAAATTCCTTCATCGCGATCGCGGGACCTCCTTCGCAATCGCGAAGCACAAATTATTAGAACCCAAATTTTACCCTATGCAAATGCATCATCTCCCACGCCAACACGATGCTCAGGCATCCTACACATACGCGATCGCGGACAGGGGACCGCGTTCGCGATACACAAACTCAAGGTCAATCCCCTGGTCCATTTAACCCTACGCGAACACGACCTTCTGCACGCGTTCACGAACAATAACCTCACTGACTTACGCGATCGTGTCTCCAACTTCGTGAACGTGAAGAACAACCTAGACCGCCCCTACAAAAGCTCTACGCGATCGCGAGACTCCCTATGCGATCGTGAAGAAGAAAAACCTGCAACAGCTGAAGCCCAAAAATCTGCAACTTTCCACAACATGAAATAGTCCATTTAACCACCCGAAACTCACCCGATGCCCTCGAGAACTCAACCAAACATGCCAACATATTCCATAACATTATTCAAACTTATTCCAACCTTCATAACGCTTAAAACAACATCAAAACAACAAATTCGCATCAGATTCAAGTTAAGAATCCCAAAATCCTCTAAATTACACTTTTGATAAAAAACCCAACCAAACCACATGTGAATGACCTAAAATTTTTCACACACATCCCAAATGAAACAACGGAACTAATGTAACTCTCGGAATTCCATTCCGACCCTTATATCAAAATCTCACCTATCAACCGGAAAACGCCAAAAATCTAATTTCGCTAATTCAAGCCTAAATCTACTCCGGACCTCCAAAACACATTCCGACCATGCTCCTAAGTCCCAAATCACCTCCCGAAGTTATCTGAACCATCGGGACTCACATCCAAGCCCTTTAACACATAAGTCAACATCCGATTGACTTTTCCAACTTAAGCTTCCTCAAAAGAGACTAAGTGTCTCAAACCTTGCCAAAACCTCTCCGAACCTGAATCGATCAACCCGATGACATGAAATACAACTGAACAATTCAATAAGAAGCAGAAATGGGCGAAACAGAGCGGTAACTCATGAGACGATTGGTCGGGTCGTCACATCCTCCCCCTTTTAAATAAACGTTCGTCCTCGAACGAGTCAAGAAACATACCTGAGGCCTCAAATAGGTAAGGATATCTGCTCCGTATCTCCCGCTCGGTCTTCTAGGTAGCCTCCTCCACGGGCCGACCTCTCCACTGCACTTTCACTGAAGATATATCCTTTGATATCAACTTTCGAACCTGACGCTCCAAAATAGTTGATGGCTCCACATCATAAGTCAAATCACCATCCAACTGAAGCATGTTGAAATCTAAAACATGAGACGGATCCCCAATATACTTCCGGAGCATAGAAACATGAAATACTGGATGCACACTCGACAAGCTGGGTGTCAAAGTAAGCTCATAAGCCACCTCCCCAATCCTCCGAAGCACCTCAAAGGCCCAATGAACCGAGGACTCAATTTCCCTTTCTTCATAAATCTCATAACACCCTTCATGGGTGAAACCTTCAACAAAACCTTCTCGATAACCATGTAGGACACATCCCGTACCTTCCTGTCAGCATAACTCTTTTGTCTCGACTGCGTTGTACGAAGCCTCTCCTAAATCACCTTCACCTTGTCTAAAGCATCCTGCACCAAGCTTGTACCCAATAGCCTAGCCTCACCAGGCTCAAATCAACCAATTGGAGATCTACACTGCCTCCCATACAAAGCCTCATATGGAGCCATCTGAATACTCGACTGGTAGCTGTTATTATCAGCAAACTCTGCAAGCGGTAGAAACTGATCCCATGACCCTCTGAAATCAATGACACAAGTACACAACATGTCCTCCAATATCTGAATAGTGCACTCGGACTTCCCGTCCGTGTGAGGGTGAAAAGTTGTGCTCAACTCAACCTGAGTACCGAACTCTCGCTGCACAGACCTCCAAAACTACGAAGTAAACTGAGTGTCCCTATCTGAAATGATTGAAACTGGGACACCATGCAAACGAACAATCTCCCGGATATAGATCTCTGCCTATCGCTCTGAAGAATAGGTAGTACACATAGGAATGAAGTGCGCGAACTTGGTCAGTCAATCCACAATCACCCAAATAACATCAAACTTCTTCAAGGTCCATGGAAGCCCGACTACAAAGTCCATGGTGATCCGCTCCCACTTCCACTTTGCAATATCCATCCGCTGAAGCAAGCCACCAGGCCTCTGATGCTCATATTTCACTTGTTGACAATTGAGACACCGAGCCACAAATCCCACAATGTATTTCTTTATTCTCCGCCACCAATAATGTTGTCTCAGATCCTGATACATCTTCGTGGCACCCGAATGAATGGAATACCGCGAGCTATGGGCCTCCTCCAGAATCAACTCACGAAGCCTATCCACATTGGGTACACAAATCCGGCCCTACATCCTCAACACCCCATTGTCACCAATAGTCACATCTTTGGCATCATCATGCTGAACTTTGTCCTTAAGGACAAGCAAGTGCGGATCATCATATTAGCGCTCTCTGATGCGATCATATAAGGAAGACTGAGAAACCATGCAAGCCAATACCCGATTGGGCTCCAAAATATCTAACCTCGCGAACTGATTAGCTAAGGCCTGAACATCCACTATAAGATGTCTCTTCCTAACTGGAATGTATGCCACACTCCCCATACTCACCGCCTTTCGGCTCAAAGCATAGGTCACCACGTTGGCCTTCCCCGGACGGTACAATATAGTAATATCATAATCCTGTAGCAACTCCAACCACCTCCGCTGCCTCAAATTGAGATCCTTCTGCTTGAACAAGTGCTGGAGGCTACGATAATCAGTGAACACCTCACAAGACACACCATACAAGTAATGCCTCCAAATCTTCAAGGCGTGAACAATGGCAGCCAACTCTAAATCATGAACGGGGTAGTTCTTCTCATGGGGATTCAACTGACGAGAAGCATAAGCAATAACTCTACCCTCCTGCATCAACACACACCCAATACCAACTCTTAAAGCATCACAATACACGGTATATAAACCTGAAGCTGATGGCAAAACTAACACTAGAGCTGTGGTCAAGGCTGTCTTGAGCTTCTGAAAGATCTCCTCACACTCATCTGACCATAAAAATAAATCACCCATCTGAGTCAACTTGGTCAAGGGCGATGTGATAGATGAGAATTCCTGAACAAACCGGTGGTAATAACCTGCCAGACCAAGAAAGCTGCGAATCTCTGTGGCTGAGGACAGTCTAGGCCAACTCTAAACTGCCTCAATCTTCTTCAGATCAACCTAATACCCTCACTGGACACCACGTGCCCCAAGAACGCCACTAAACTGAGCCAAAACTCACACTTGGAGAATTTTGCATAAAGCTTATCCTCCCTCAATCTTTGCAACACAACTCTTAAATGCTCTGCGTGCTCCTCTTGACTACACGAATACACCAGAATATCATCAATGAAGACTATGACAAATGAGTCAAGATAAGGTCGGAACACGTTGTTCATCAGATGCTTGAACACTACTAGGGCATTGGTCAGCCCAAAAGACATCACCAAGAACTCATAATGACCATATTGAGTCCTAAAAGCTGTCTTAAGAATATCCGAGTCCTTGATTTCAACTGGTGATAACCTAAACGGAGATCAATCTTGGAGAACACTCTCGCTTCCTGAAGCTAGTCAAACAAATCATCAATGCAAGGCAAAGGATACTTGTTCTTAATTGTAACCTTATTCAACTGCCTGTAATCAATGCTAATCCTCATAGTGCCATGCTTCTTCTTCACAAATAGAACCGGCACACCCCAAGGCGACACACTAGGCCGAATGAACCCCTTATCAAGGAGTTCCTGAAGCTGCTCCTTTAACTCCTTCAACTTCGCTGGTGCCATACGATACGATGGAATAAAGATGGGTTGCGTTCCTGGCACTAGGTCATTACCAAAATCAATATCCCTCTCCGGTAGCATGCCCGACAGGTCTGCAAGAAACTCATCGGGAAACTCCCTCACAATTGGGATAGAATCAATATTGGGAGTCTCTGCACCGACATCCCTCACAAAGTCTAGATACGAAAGACAACCCTTTCCAACCATGTGCTGGTCCTTCAAGAATGAGATTACCCTACTAGGAACATAATTAGTCAAACCTCACCACTCAATCTGTGGCACACCCGATATAGCCAATGTCAGTGTCTTAGCATGACAGTCTAGAATAGCACGACACGGAGATAACCAAACCATGCCCAAAATAACATCGAAATCCACCATACATAATAATAAAAGGTCCACTCAGCTCTCCATACCCACAATAGTCACCACACACGACTGGTACACACAGTCTACAACAACAATATCGCCCACCAGAGTAGATACGTGAATAGGTGAAACAAGAGACTCATGAGGCATATCCAAATAACGGGCAAAGTATGATAACATATAAGAAAAGGTGGAATCGGGATCAAATAATACAGAGGCATCTCTGTGGCAGACTGAAACAATACCTAAAATCACAGCATTTGAAACAGCAACATCTGGTCTACCTGAGAGGGCATAGAAATGAGCCTGACCACCACCTGATCGACCTCCCCCTCTAGGGCAACCCCTAGCTGATTGACCCCAACCCCTAGCTGCCTAGGCGGGTGGTGAAGTAACTGGAGCTAAAGTCGAGGGCTGACCCCTCTGCTGAGACGGACCATCAAGAAGACGAGGACACTACCTCCTCATATACCCAAACTTTCCACACTCATAACAACTCCCCGGTTCTAGATATGGGACTGAAGGGAACCCCTGACACCAAAATGGCCAGTGGAAGGACCTGGCATGGAAAAACCCTGAACTGATGGAGCACGGGACGAACTCTGGGCTGGAAGGGCACTAAGTGATAAATGGCCCTGATGAGAACTGTGAGAACCATGACCTGATGATGCCCCATGATAACCTAGGCGAGCTGACTGGGTCTCCCTGAATGGACGACCTCTACCCTGCTAAAACTGACCCTTCAAAGGACGCTACCAAAGCTACCAGATCCCCGAGGCCTCTTGGCCTCCCTCTCCTCTCGCTCATGGTGACGAACCGACTCAATCTCACAGGCGATGTCAACAACCTCCTCGAAAGTAGCATCTATTACCCTCTCCTTAGTCATGAGAATCCGAAGCTGATATGTGAGGCCATCAACGAACCTCCTGATCCTCTCTCGATCTGTGGGAACCAACCAGACCGCATGATGAGCTAACTCAGAGAACCACATATCATACTGTGTCACAGTCATCTCTCCCTAATGCAACTGCTCGAACTGCCTGCGCAGCTCCTCTCGGCGAGACTGTGGCACATACTTCTCCAAAAAAAGAATAGAGAATTGCTGCCAGGTAAGGGGTGCTGCACCAATAGGCCTACGCCTCTCATAATCCTCCCACCAAGTGAAGGCAGCTCTATAAAACTGAAAGGTAGTGAAAGCGACCCCGTTAGTCTCCAAAATACCCATTGTATGAAGCATCCTCTGACACTTATCCAAGAAACCCTGGGCATCCTCGCCCTCTACACCACTGAAGGTCGGAGGCTGAAGTCTACCAAATGTCTCTAATCGACGTTGCTTATTGTCAGGCATAACTGGTACCACATACTCCTGAGTTGGTGCAACCGGCTGGGATAGAGGTGCTCCCGGTGTCTGAAGTCCTTGCACAACCTGCTTAGGTGTACGAGCAACGGGAGTCTGGGTGCCTCCCCCAGCCCAAGAAGTAGCTGCAGCCGTAGTAACTGAGACCGCCTGAGCCAGACCGGTACACACTAATAAAATCTGAGCTAAAGCCTCCTGAAGGCGTGGAATCACAACAGGCACAGTTGGTGCTTGAGCTGGTGCTATTGTAGCGTCCACAACTGGGACCTGATCCTGAACTGGGGCGACGGGTGGATCTGTAGGTGCTGCTCTAGCTACTATGCGGGCTACACCCCTACCCCTTCCATGGCCTCGTCCGCATCCTCAACCTCCAGTGGCCCCAGCTGGTGGTACTAGTGGTCATCCATCATGTCCGATAGCACATGTCCTCACCATCTGTGAGAGAATGGAATAATAGAAGTTTAGTACTTGGATCAGCAGATTCGCACAACAAGAATTTCAAGAATATGAAGTTTTTCCTAAAGGTTCTGCAGCCTCTCGAGGATAAATACAGACGTCTCCATACCGATCCGCGAGACTCTACTAAACCGGCTCATGACTCGCGAGACCTATGTAACCTAGGCTCTGATATCAACTTGTCACGACCCCAAATGCCCGGTCGTGATGGCGCCTATAACATTAGTAGGCAAGCCAGCCTAAACATTAATCACAACAAATTTCTTTTATAAAACCATTTTCTAACACGGGTTTAAATCTCAATTTTTCATAAGAAATGTATAAAATAACTATAAATGTGCGAAAATCAATAAAACACTAAACCAACACAGCCCAAACATCTAGTGTCATGGGTCTAGAGCCTCTAAACATACAACCGACTGTCTAATACATCATAAGTCTAAAATGCATAAAAGAACAAGATAGGAAGGAGGATCAGGGCTGCAGACGCGATGCAGCTACCTTGCAGTCTCCGGCAAACTCTGATAATGCTAAGGACCCTCACTCTGCCGCTCGGGCACTTGGATCTGCACACAAGGTGTAGGGAGTAACGTGAGTACGCCAACTTAGTAAGTAACTAAAGTAAATAAGGTCTGAAAGTAGTGACGAGCAGTTAAAAATCATATAAAGGAGCAAACAACAGAATAACAAATCGAACTCCACAGTTTAAAAAAAAGTCTCGTCATAAAATCTTCAGTCTTAATAATATCTCATAATAGTAATAATCATAGTAACCATTGTGCGCGCAGCCCGATCCATCATTTATAGTCGGCTACGCTCACTGGGGGTGTACAGACTCCGGAGGGTCTCCTACAGCCTAAGCGTCATATCACTGCGGTGTGCAGCCCGATCTGTATAAGTATCGCTACGGCATGCAACCCGATCCATATATATATATATATATATCCTCACCATTAGGTCCTCTACCTCTCTCAGTCATTAACCTCACAACCGCTCGGGCATAACAGTAGAAATCAAGGAACTCAGTTCGAACAAATCTCACATTTTAAGAAATATAGTGATAAAACCAGTTTTAAATAATAAATAGGTAAAACATGACTGAGGATATGCTTTCAAACAAATAGAATGAGGAAAAATAGTAAAAATTCCCCTAAGGGTCTCAACAGGTCGGCACAAGGCCCCAAACATGGCATACATCCCATAATACAGTGTAAATGTCTAAAATATGGAATATTATAAGATTTCAAATCAAATATGCGGCTTAATAGTCGCTACGGGACGGACCAAGTCACAATTCCTACCGTTACACACCCACACGCTCGTCACCTAGCATGTGTGTCACCTCATTTATCAAAACAATTCGAAATACCGGGGTTTGTACCCTTAGTTCCAGATTTACAATGGTTACTTACCTCAAACCGGATGAAAATACTACTCTGCGACGCCTTTGCCCCTCGCCTCGGCCTCAATTCGCGTCGATTCTACCCAAAATCAGAATCATAACGTTAGAATAGGCTAAAGGGACGAAGCCCATGCGAAATAAATCAAATTATACCAAAAATTCCAAAATTGGCCAAACCCGACCCCCGGACCCACGTCTCGAAACTCGATAAAATCACATCAACAGAATCCTTATCACTTCCCGAGTTCGTTCATACCAAAAGCATCAAAATCCAACCACAAACGACCCATCAAATCCCAAATTCTAGGTCTCCAATTACAAGCCCTAGTTCTTCTATTTTAGGCTTAAATTCCATGATTAATTGGGTGGAATTCACATTAGAATCGAGTATTAAGTCCATAAATCTTACCTCCAAGTGTTTCCCCTTGAATCCCTCTTCAATCCTCTTATAAAGCTTTAAAATCGCCAAAATGGAGGAACTTAGACCCAAAATCGCGGAAATGAGCTTTTAAAACATTCTGCCCAGTACTTTAAATTCCTTCATCGCGATCGCGAAGCACAAATTCTCAGAATCCAATTTTTACCCTACGCGAACATGTCATCTCCCACGCGAACGCGATGCTCAGGCATCCTACACCTATGTGATCGTGGACAAAGGACTGTTTTTGCGATGCACAAACTCAAGGTCAATCTCATGGTCCACTTAACCCTACGTGACACGACCCTCTGCACGCGTTCGCAAATAATAACATCACCACCTTATGTGATCGCGTCTCCAACTTCGTGAATGGGAAGAACAACCTGGACCGCCCCTACAAAAGCTCTACGCAATTGCGAGACTCCCTACGTGATCGCGAAGAAGAAAAACCTGCAACAACTGAAGCCCAAAAATCTGCAACTTTCCACAACATGAAATAGTCCGTTTAACCACCCAAAACTCACTCGAGGCCCTCGGGACCTCAACCAAACATGCCAACATATCCCATAACATCATTCAAACTTGTTCCAACCTTCGGAACGCTTAAAACAACATCAAAACACCAAATTCGCATTGGATCCAAGGCTAAAAATTCTAAAATTCTCTAAATTACGCTTTTGATAAAAAAAACCCAACCAAACCACGTCCGAATGACCTAAAAATTTTCACACATCCCAAATGACACAAGGTAACTACTGCAACTCTCGAAATTCCATTCCGACCCCTATATCAAAATCTCACCTATCAACCGGAAAACGTCAAAAGTCCAATTTCACCAATTCAACCCTAAATCTACTATGGATCTCCAAAACACATTTCGATCACGCTCCTAAGTCCCAAATCACCTTCCGGAGCTATCCAAACCATCAGAACTCACATTCGAGCCCTCTAACACATATGTTAACATCCGGTTGACTTTTTTAACTTAAGCTTCCTCAAAAGATACTAAGTATCTCAAACCTTGCTAAAACCTCTCCGAACCCGAATCGATCAACCCGATGAGATAAAATACAACTAAACAATGCAATAAGAAGCAGAAATTGGGGAAACAGAACGGTAACTCATGAGACCACTGGCCGGGTCGTCACACCTGCTTCTTTTGTGTTCTTCATCTATATTATGATATACCGGGTTAGTTGGTTCAGGTTCGGAGTGGTTTCGGAGTGAATTGAGACACATAGTCTCTTATTTTTAAGCATAAGTTGGAAAAGTTGACAGGATGTTGATTTATGAGTTAACGATCTCAGATTTGAAATTTAATGGTTCATTTAGCTCTGTTAGGTGATTTTGGACTTAGGAGCGCATCCGAAATGTGATTTGGAGGTCCGTGGTAGAATTAGGCTTGAATTGGCCAAAGTTAGAATTTTAGCAATTTTGGCCGGTAGTGGAAATTTTGATATCGGGGTTGGATTGGATTTCCGGAAGTTGGAGTAGGTTCATGGTGTCATTTCTGACTTGTGTGCAAATTTTGAGGTCAGTCGGATGTGATTTGATAGGTTTCGGCATCATTTGTAGAATTCAAAAGATTTGAAGTCATTTAGGCTTGAATCCAAGTGTAATTTGGTGTTTTGATGTTGATTTGAGTGATTTTAAGGTTTGATTAAGTTCGTATGATGTTATAGGATCTGTTGGTATGATTCGTTTTGGGACTCGGGGTGATTTCGGGTGGTTGCCGACTTGATTTGAGTGGACGAAATACAGCTGAAGTGTTGTTGTTGCTTGTGTAAATGCACATGCAGAGTGGGAACCGTAGGTGCATGCCCACAGAAGCGAAAGAGGTAATGTAGATGCGGAAAAGAAGGAACTGGGCAAGATCTGCAGGTGCAAAGATTTTCCCGCACCTACGAGGATCGTAGATGCAGGTAGCTGGGCGCAGGTGCGTTGGAAGGCCGCATGTGCGATGTATTCCGCACCTGCGATGGACGCAGATGGGGTCTTGGAGCCGCAGAAGTGGAGGCTAGGATTTTAAGTGAAATCTGCACCTGCGATAGAATTTCTGCAGGTGCGCCATCGCAGAAGCGACCAATGGACCGCAAGTGCGGTATTACTGGGCAGAAAAGCACTAGCTCGAGGTTTTATCTTCCACTTTCAATTTTGGACTTGAGGAACTCGGGAGAGAGGTAATATTTTGAAGATTTTCAAGGAGCAACATTGGGGTAAGTGATTCTAACCTGTTATGGTCTAAATTTCGTGAATCCATGGCCTTATTCATCATCTAATTAAGGATTTGAGCTAGAAATTTAGGGATTTAGGGTTTGAGAATTAGAGAGTGGATTTTGGGGATTTGGGTGACCAAATGAGGTCGTATTTTGATAAATTTGGTATGGTTAGACTCGTGAGTGAATGGGCTTTCGGGTTTTGTGACTTTTGTCAGATTTCGAGAGGTTGGCCCGGGGCCGGGTTTGAGTCGATTTTAAATTTTGGCTATAATTTGGTATTTTTCTTGTGAAATTGGTTCCTTTAGCCTATATTTATTGTATTGTATTGCTTGTGGCTAGATTCTGGACGTTTGGATGCCGATTTGAGAGGCAATGGCATCGTAGAGTAGGATTTCGCTTGGTTTGAGGTAAGTAACGCTTCCAAACTTGGTTCTGAGGGTTCAAAACCCTGAACTATGTGGTATGTGATTAGTATTGAGGTGACGCATATACCAAGTGAAGGGCGTGCGGGCGTGAACCGTGAGAATTGTGACCTAGGTGATTCCATGGCACCATTTAGTGACCTTATCCTGTTGATATCCATGTTTTCATCATGTGATAAAGTAGTTGAGCTGTAAATCATGCTAGATATCATGTTTAGGCTTTGTGCTAGTATTGTTTGAATCCTTAGC
The DNA here is from genome assembly GCF_000393655.2 of Nicotiana sylvestris. Lineage (NCBI taxonomy): Eukaryota > Viridiplantae > Streptophyta > Magnoliopsida > Solanales > Solanaceae > Nicotiana > Nicotiana sylvestris. The sequence continues at coordinate 34,551,660 of NC_091064.1, forward strand.
GGTCGTTTCTTGCTGTCATCTCACTAGTTTTCATTTAATATTCCATACTCAGTCATGATCATGCATTTTTATATCATATCTCACTCTCAGTTATTTACTAATTCATCATATCATTGTTCCGATTTGTTTTCATGACATTGTGAGCCCGTGGTGAGACTGGAGAGGTTGATGACTGAGTGAGGCCGAGAGCCTGGTTATGAGTGACGGTTATGGGATTGGGCTTCACGCTGCAGTAGTTATATTGATGATTATAATAGCGCTTGGGCTGCAGGAGCCTCTATGGAGTCTGTAACACACCCCCAGTGAGCGCAGATGATATTATTAAGGGATGGATTTCCTTGGACATGGATTTGTCCGAATGACTTGATACCTGGAGATAGATTTATCCATAGGGTTTTATTGCCCTTTTTCCTCGGTACTGGGTGTCTTACAGTCAGTGTTGTATATGTTCCGGGATGGATTTCCCTGGGTCGGATGGCCATATACATTACCGAGTGGTTGAGCGTTTGAGAGTAGGAGCACATGGTGCATTTTATACTTTCAGTGCATTGGCATGTAGAGATTAGCTGAGCTATATACTTTACACTATTTAGATATTTATTTACTTTACTACTTTGAGTTGTAATTTGACTTAAAAGCATGCCTACATTTCTATACATTTATTCATGTTATACTTGTTGAGGTTAACTTCGTCACTACCTTTCAGTCCAAAGTTTGAACTTGTTACTTACTGAGTTGAAGTACCCACTTTACTCTCTGCACCTTGTGTGCAGATCTAGGTGATACCGATCGTAGCGGCGGTTGCTGATCGAGGTTCTAGAGTTTGGAGACTATCGAACTAGTTGCATGGCATTCACGGGCCTTAACTCTCCTTCTTTATATTTGTCGTACTTTCAGTTTATATCTTTAGACATTGTAGTAGACTGTATTTTCTAATCTAGACGCTCATGTACTTAGTGACACCCTGGTTTTGGGCTGAATTGTATCCCTTTGGTATTTTTCTTGTGAAATTGGTTCCTTTAGCCTATATTGATTGTATTGTATTGCTTGTGGCTAGATTCTGGACGTTTTGATGCCGATTTGAGAGGCAAAAGCATCGCGGAGTAGGATTTTGCTTGGTTTGAGGTAAGTAACGCTTCCAAACTTAGTTTTGAGGGTTCGAAACCCTGAACTATGTGTTATGTGATTAGTATTGATGTGACGCACATGCCACGTGACGGGCGTGCGGGCGTGCACCGTGAGAATTGTGACCTGGGTGATTCCATGGCACCATTTAGTGACTTTATCCTGTTGATATCCATGTTTTCATCATGTGATAAAGTAGTTGAGCTGTAAATCATGCTAGATATCATATTTAGGCTTTGTGCCAGTATTGTTTGAATCCTTAGCGGTCGTTTCTTGCTGTCATCTCACTAGTTTTCATTTAATATTCCATACTCAGTCATGATCATGCATTTTTATATCATATCTCACTCTCAGTTATTTATTAGTTCTTCATATCATTGTTTCGATTTGTTTTCATGACATTGTGAGCCTGTGGTGAGACTGGAGAGGTTGCTGACTGAGTGAGGCCGAGAGCCTGGTTATGAGTGACAATTATGGGATCGGGTTGCATGTTGCAGTAGTTATATTGATAATTATAATAGCGCTTGGGCTGCAGGAGCATCTCCGGAGTCTGTAACACACCCCCAGTGAGCGCAGATGATATCATTGAGGGATGGATTTCCTTGGACATGGATTTGTCCGAATGACTTGATACTTGGAGGTGGATTTCTCCAAAGGGTTTAATTGCCCTTTTTCCTCGGTACTGGGTGACTTACAATCAGTGGTGTATATGTTCCGGGATGGGTTTCCCTGGGTCGGATGACCATATACAGTACTGAGTGGTTGAGCACCTGAGAGTAAGAGCATATGGTGCATTTCATACTTTCAATGCATTAGCATGTAGAGATTAGCTGAGTTGTATACTTTACACTATTCAAATATGTATTTACTTTACTGCTTTGAGCTATATATTTGACTTAAAAGCATGCCTACGTTTCTATACATTTATTCTTGTTATAGTTGTTGAGGTTGAGTTCGTCACTACCTTTCAGTCCAATGTTTTGACTTGTTACTTACTGAGTTGGTGTACTCACATTACTCTCTGCACCTCGTGTGCAGATCCAGGTGATACCAGTCGTAGCGGCAGTTGCTGATCGAGGTTCTAGAGCTTAGAGACTATCGAGGTAGTTGCATGGCATTCACGCGCCTTGACTCTCCTTCTTTATATTTGTCGTACTTTCAGTAGACTGTATATTCTAATCTAGATGCTCATGACCTCAGTGACACCCTGGTTTTGGACTGAATTGTATCCCTTTGGTATTTTTCTTGTGAAATTGGTTCCTTTAGCCTATATTGATTGTATTGTATTGCTTGTGGCTAGATTTTGGACGTTTGGATGCCGATTTGAGAGGAAAAGGCATCGCAAAGTAGGATTTCACTTGGTTTGAGGTAAGTAATGCTTCCAACTTTGTTCTGAGGGTTCGAAACCCTGAACTATGTGTTATGTGATTAGTATTGAGGTGACGCACATGCCAAGTGACAGGCGTGCGAGCGTGCACCGTGAGAATTGTGACCTAGGTGATTCTATGGCACCATTTAGTGACCATATCCTGTTGATATCCATGTTTTCATCATGTGATAAAGTAGTTGAGCTGTAAATCATGCTAGATATCATGTTTAGGCTTTGTGCCAGTATTGTTTGAATCCTTAGCGGTCGTTTCTTGCTGTCATCTCACTAGTTTTCATTTAATATTCCATACTCAGTCATGATCATGCATTTTTATATCATATCTCACTCTCAGTTATTTATTAATTCATCATATCATTGTTCCAATTTGTTTTCATGACATTGTGAGCCCGTGGTGAGATTGGAGAGGTCGATGACTGAGTGAGGCCGAGAGCCTGGTTATGAGTGACGGTTATGGGATTGGGCTGCACGCTGCAGTAGCTATATTGATGATTATAATAGCGCTTGGGCTGCAGGAGCCTCTCCGGAGTTTGTAAGACACCCCACTGAGCGCAGATGATATTATTGAGGGATGGATTTCCTTGGGCATGGATTTGTCCAAATGATTTGATACCTGGAGATAGATATCTCCATAGGGTTTTATTGACCTTTTGCCTCGGTACTGGGTGTCTTACAGTCAGTGTTGTATATGTTCCGGGATGGATTTCCCTGGGTCGGATGGCCATATACATTACCGAGTGGTTGAGCGCTTGAGAGTAGGAGCACATGGTGCATTTTATACTTTCAGTGCATTGGCATGTAGGGATTAGCTGAGCTATATACTTTACACTGTTCTGATATGTATTTACTTTACTGCTTTGAGTTGTATATTTGACTTAAAAGCATGCCTACATTTCTGTACATTTATTCCTGTTATTCTTGTTGAGGTTAACTTCGTCACTACCTTTGATGACTGAGTGAGGCCGAGAGCCTGGTTATGAGTGACAGTTATGGGATCGGGTTGCACGCTGCAGTAGTTATATTGATAATTATAATAGCACTTAGGCTACAGGAGCATCTCTGGAGTCTGTAACACACCCCCAGTGAGCGCAGATGATATCATTGAGGGATGGATTTCCTTGGATATGGATTTGTCCGAATGACTTGATACTTGGATATAGATTTCTCCATAGGGTTTGATTGCCCTTTTTCCTCGGTACTGGGTGACTTACAGTCAGTGTTGTATATGTTCCGGGATGGGTTTCCCTAGGTTGGATGGCCATATACAGTACCGCGTGGTTGAGCACTTGAGAGTAGGAGCATATGGTACATTTCATACTTTCAATGCATTAGCATGTAGAGATTAGCTGATTTGTTTACTTTACACTATTTATATATGTATTTACTTTACTTCTTTGAGCTGTATATTTGACTTAAAAGCATGCCTACGTTTCTATACATTTATTCCTGTTATAGTTGTTGAGGTTGAGTTCGTCACTACCTTTCAATCCAAAGTATGGACTTGTTACTTACTGAGTTGGTGTACTCACGTTACTCTCTGCACCTCGTGTGCAGATCCAGGTGATACCGGTCGTAGCGGTGGTTGCTGATCGAGGTTCTAGAGTTTAGAGACTATCGAGGTAGCTGCATGGCATTCACGGGCCTTGACTCTCCTTCTTTATATTTGTCGTACTTTCAGTTTATATCTTTGGACATTGTAGTAGACTATATTTTCTAATCTAGATGCTCATGTACTCAGTGACACCCTGGTTTTGGGCTGAATTGTATCCCTTTGGTATTTTCTTATGTTTCAAACGGTTTTTCTTAAAATGTTAAATGCTTCCGTTAATGTTTTCAAACTTATTATTCTTGTGTTGGGTTGTTGAGTTGAGGTTGGCCTAGTTCCATGATAGGCGTCATCACGACGGCTAATTTTGGGTTGTGACAGTGATTATTAAGAAAGAGAAAAAAAAGAAACAGAATCTTAAATGTAGGGGAGGGTTATTGGAAATGGAGGGTGGGTGTCGTGTAACTAAGATGCTAAAATTAAGGGATCTTGATTTTTTTAATGGTTTTGGTAAAACTTGTAAATACAGATATACAAAGTAATTAATAAGTAACCTAAATAAAGGTGGTAAATAGGTTTCTATTATAATATAGCTAGGTAAATATCTCTATAAAAATGTGGGATGACTCGGAGACTAGGCCATCTTATAATGCTATGCCATGGTTTAAGCTTTATGTTACATAAATAGAACTTTTCACTTGACTAGTTAGTTAGGAGTAATTTTTTCTGCACATCTTCACTCTTTTACTCTTTCAAATTTTTTCATAGGTTACTCGATTACGCCAAATAACCAATTTTGAGTATGTCTGATGATGAAGACCAAACAAAGTCTCACTTCCCCAGGGGCAGATTCAGCTTGCGATTTATGGGTTCACGTGAACCCAGTAGCTTTTTTCCTCTGCTTTCCCTCCCCCCTCCCCCCGCCCTTCTTTTCAAGTTGGCTGTGTGTAGTCCACACTTCAAAAAATCCAAAAAGGGGGAGGGTCGGCTGCTGGCTCTAACCGAACTTTCGGTATACACAGAGGGGGATCTAAGGATAGGCCACTGAGGCCGTTGCCCTAGGCACCCAAAATTTGAAGGCCTCAAATTTATTTTAAACTGTTACTACTACTACCATTATTTATAACAATAATTTCATAAATTATGATAATTTTCTTTACTCATTAATTAGTATATTTGCCTCACTCTTCAATTTTAATTTTATCCTTCTTATATAATAATTAAGTTATATACATCGACAACAAAATAAATTTCTTTTACAATCTTCTCTAAAACTGCATGAACACAAAAAAATTCATGTATCAGTTTTCTTTTACTGTAGTTCAATATATTATATTAGGTTAATTATAATTTATTTGAGATACTAACTATAACGACCCGACCGGTCGGTTCACTTTCTAGAACCCAGTTTTCCTAATTAAGACTCCCTTCATGTACTTTTACTATTTTATGACTTGCAGGGATGGTTGGTTCGGGTTTGGAAGGGTTCGGGTTGGAATCAGAACACTTAGTTCCTTAATAGTGACCTAGGATGGTCAAATTTGACTTGGGTCAATATTTTGAGTAAACGATTTTGGAACTGGAAATTGGTGGTTCCAATAGATTCATATGATGATTTTGAATTTGGGCGTATGTTCAAATCGAGTTTCGGGTAATCCGGGAGCGTTTCGGCGCCTAATGTTGAAAGTTAGCTCATGGAAGATTTTCTAGTTCTTTAAATTTGTGTTGGAGTAGACTTTTGTAATATCGAAGTCCGTTTGGGATTCCCAACCTAGGAATAGATCCTTATAGTGATTTATGACTTTTACGCAAAATTTTGTGTCATTCCAAGTTGTCTAAGTATGTTTTAACGCGTTCGAAGCTAATCGAAAGTTTGAAATTCATAAGTTCATTCAATTTGATTTTGGGGAGCGATTCTTGGTTTTGATGTTGTTTTATGTATTTTGAGGGTTCTAGCAAGTCTGTATTATGTTTATGGACTTATTGGTTCGATTAGTCGGGGTCCCGGGTAGCTCGGGCGAATTTCGTACCATCCGGAGCTAAGTCTAAAAATCTGTTGTTGCCGGTTTTGGTTTTCTTCTTCGCGAATACGGAGGTGGAGTCGCGTTCGCGGAGAAGGAATTGGGGACTGAGCATTTTTATTTTCGCGTTCGCGGTCAAGAGGTATCATTCGCGAAAGTCTGGGACCGGTAACCTTCGCGTATACAGGCACTCATTCGCATAGAATAAAAGGCATCGGGTCTTCAGCCACCTTTGCTATTTGCGTTCGTGAAGGGCTGACCACATTCGTGAAGCTCAGGCTGGGCAAGCTTTTGCGATCATGTGGCTTCTTCCAGGATCACGAAGAAGGGTCAATTGGGAAATGTTTTGATTTAGAGATGGGACTTAGGCTTATTTTCCCATTTCTCTTTTGTGTGGTTCGAATTTGGAGCTTCTTGGAAAGGGGTTTTCATCAAACATTATAAGCTGAGTAATTTCTATCTAATGTAAGTTAAATACATAGATTATGGATAGATTTTAACGGGTAAAATGTGGAAATTTTAGGAGTTCCTTGAAAAATTTAGATTTTAATAAAAATGAGATTTGACCACGAAATTGATTAGGGAGTTGGGAATAAATTGTATATTAGAGCTCGTGAAGTCATATGTAACATTTACCTTCGAAAATTTTCGAAATCCGGGAACGTGAGCCGGGGGTGATTTTTATGGACTTTCCGAATTTGGTTGGAAAGTTAGTTTAATAGCTAAATTATGAATTTTTGAGCACTATTTTTGGTTAGCTTCAGATTTCTCAACTTCGTTTGCAGAGTTCTAGTGAGGTTAAAGAGCCAGTTAGTGGATTTGAAAGCGAGGTAAGTCTCTTGCCTAACCTTATAAGAGGAAAGTTATCCTCTTACATGTATTATTTGTTGTGTGCTACCTGTTATGGGGAGATACGTATGCACAAGGTGACGAGAGTTCGTACGTAGCTATATTCATGATATGTCCGGGTAGACTTAGATTCACAACATGCCTTTAATTGTATTATTTGTACCTATCATGTGTATTGACTTTCTTGATTATGACTGAGATTGAGAATTTGAATAAAGATACCGACTTAGCCTCTTACTTTTGAAAAATTGGAAATATTTGATAAACTATGGATCCGTGTCTTCTCGACTCGCATGTGCTTCTACGAGCGAGGTAAATCTCTCTACTCTTATGAGATCAGGTTATTCACCTCGGAAGTATAATAAATTACTCTTATAGGATCATACCGTTCGTCTCCGTAGTATGGCAACACTATTCTTATGGGATCGGGTCGTTCACCTCGGCAGTATTGAGTACCACTATTCCTATGGGATCGAGCCATTCGCCTCAGTAGTTTCGTGCTTAATATTTCAGACTAGATTTGGTTTGGTAACAGTTGAGTTAGTGCCTTCATGGCTGATTATGACATGTTTAGTGATTCGATATAAACTCAAGTGTGAAATTATTGTAATTACTTTTATTTGCTTTATTGCTACTTGTTGTAAACTCACGTTGTCTACTTTATGTATTTCTATTACTGTTTAACCACTAGTAAGTGTCAAGTCGATCACTCATCACTACTTCTTCGAGGTTAGACTAGATACTTACTAGGTACACATTGTTTTCCGTACTCGCGCTACACTTCTGTACAGAATGTGCAAGTACTGAGACAGATACTACAGTGATCACACGGGCGCGTAGCTGCACTTATATGGAAAATTAGTGGTGAGCTACTTGTCTTGCTTCGATCTGCAGCACCGGAGACTCCCTCTACCTTGTTTATTATTTCTGACTATTACCTTTTAGACAGTAATTGTATTAGTTTTGTATATTCTCTAGATTTCTCATGCACTTGTGGTACCGGGTTTTGGGGGCTTTAGAATTTATGTATTGTTGTACTTATCATTACTGTCATTACAGTTGATGTATTTCTCACGTTGCTATTTTTTTGAGAAAGAGAATGTATGGTTACATGAAATCTTACTTATTTCGTTCTTTTAAAAAGGAAACCTTTGTTTTAAAAGTTAAAAGGGGGTAATTAAATTGTAAGTTCACTTGTAGGCTTGCCTAATAGTGGCATTAAGTGCCATCGTGACCTATCACGGGTTTTGGGTCGTGACACTAACTAATGAGTGCTACCTAATAGAATGAAATATAATTATCGTTTAAATTGATCAGAAGGTGTAAATATTTTTGACATTGTCAATGCTCAAAACATAAACTATTTATGTTATGGACATTTATTTCCTTTTCTCGTTCGTAATGATAGCCAAATCAAAAAATTTACTTTGAATTTCAGGCCTCAACATCCGATAATCCATCACTTTATTCTTTGTGCTCTTTTTCATAGGTTTTTTTTTAATTTTAAATTTGCTATTTTTTGTCTTAAATGATTAATTTGTTGTTTAAAAGCAGATTTTTTTTTAATGTATTAGAATTTTATAAAATAAATTTAAGGGCCTCTTAATATGATTTTGCCTTAGGCCACGAGATCCGTAGAGCCACCCCTAGGTATACATATGTCCGACGACAGACAACTCGCTTCTTGAAGGCGAAGAAATACCGACTTCAAGCGATTCACTTCTTTAGTTATAAGGTCTATTCACAAGAAATATTTATATTACTAATAGCCTGCTTGGCCAAGCTTTTTTTGGGCCAAAAGTGCTTTTTTGGCAAAAAATACTTTTAGCAAAAAATTGAGGTGTTTGGCCAAGCTTTTGGAAGGAAAAAAGACGTTTTTGAGGAGAAGCAGCAGAAGTTTTTGAGAAGCAGAAAAAAATAGTTTCTCTCCAAAAGCACTTTTCTGAGCAACACTTTCGAGAAAAATACAATTAGAAGCAGTTTTGAAAGCTTGGTCAAACACTAATTATGGCCCAAAAATGCTTTTCAAATTAATTAGCCAAACACAAACTACTTCTCACCAAAAGCACTTTTTTAAAGTACTGTTGAGAAAAGCACTTCTCAAAATAAGTTAATTTTAAAAGCTTGGCCAAACAGGCTATAAGTAGGAAACATTACAAGAAAAATGTGAATTGCGAGGAAATTTAGCGGGGAATATAAAGTCCATCTTTAAAAGGAATAATTGCGGCAGCATCTACGAGGATTTGTTATTTACCTCGCCATGAATCTATATATTAATATAAAGTAGGGGCATTAATCCTTTTTTAAAAGGAATAATTGCGGCAGCATCTACGAGGAGCTATTATTTACCTCGCCATGAATCTATATATTAATATAAAGTATGGGCAGTGACCCGGTGATGTGGCAAGCCTCGTTGAATAGGAATTAACTTAAATTTTTTTCTCCATTTTTGGAATTTTCTCCTATTTTCCCCCTTTATCTCATTAACTAACAAAACTCATAGAAAACCAAAAAGTCACATCTTAAATTATGTTAATTACACCTCTTCATCATCTTTCTCTCACCTAACTATTTTTCCTAACTATCACATCGGTTAATGATTTAAAGGCACCTCTTAAATTATTTTAATTACACACTTTCTCTCACTTAACTATTCTTCCTTAACTATATATAAGGCTGGAAAGTGGGCCAGTTAGGCCGGGGACCGGCCCAGACCCGCGAGTCCATTAGGGTAGAGGGCCTAAACGGGTCTAACCGGATAGGACTGGGACCAGGGGTGGGCCTGCTAAGTAGGCCGATTAAGGCAAAAAAACTGTTAGGACCGGACCGTTTGGGCTTGGGACCGGTTCCTAACTGGGCCGGTTCAACTGGTCCCAATGGGCCCAATGGCTAAATTTGAAAAAAAATAATTCCCTAAAAAAATCTGACCGTTGACTCATTTAAAATATGGTCGTTGGGCTTGCAAAAATAGTCGTTTGGGCTTTGTAAAATAGCCATTTAACCCCCCTCCCCCCAACATTGTTATTCCAAATTTTGTATAATTATACTTTTTTTCTATTTTCAACTACAAATATTCCCTTATTCTTTCATTTTTCTCACAAAATCATCAATCTCTCTCTAATTTTCTTCTATAATTGGTTACTTTATTGTTGCAATTTGTGTGAAAAATTGTGAAGTTGGTGAATTGAAGTATTCATGTCTTCAAGTCTTGAACGATAACTAATTTTCAACAAGTTGTTCGTCAATTCAGTAAAACTCGTTCCAACTCTTTAGTTTTAATATTATAGTTTTGTTTGTTTTATTTAATTTGTATAATTATAATTAAGATGGCCTATTCCTTAAAAAAATATTTAGTAAAAATAAGGAAAAATCCAAGAGTGGTGAATCTAGTGGCCAATCTATTCCTCCTCTAATTTCCTGGGCTCCCCTACCCAAACCTCATACCCGCCCTCCACCTGCTGCTATTCTTGATAGTAATAATACTTTATTACAATTTACTGAGAGTCAATATATGCATAATATTGGTGGTGGTGAATGCTTAGATGATGAATATATGAATTCTCTTCATGGTAATCCAACTATTGATGAAGAAGATGAGCAGGAAATAGATTTAGATGAAACGCAATCGGATGATGATACACCCACTAGTCTTGTTTCTGAAGTTAACCCAACTAATCCAAATGATGCCCCTGTTGAACCCCTATTACTACATATATTTTTTCTAGACAACCTTCTAAATGGGCCGAAACTGTAACGACCCGGTCGGTCGTTTTGAGAATTTTAGCCCGTTTCCCCAATTTTTGCTTCTTGATGTGTTTTTCAGCTGTGTTGAGTTATATCGAGTGGGTAGGTTTGGGTCCGGAGTAGTTTGGAGTGAAATGAACATTTAGTCTCTTAATTAGAAAGCTAAGTTAGAAAAGTCAACCAGAAGTTGACTTATGAGTAAACGAATTCGGATTTGGATTTTTATGATTCGATTAGATTCATTGGGTGATTTTAGACTTAGGAGTGTGTCCGAAATGTAATTTGAAGGCCCGTGGTAGAATTAGGCTTGAATTGGCGAAAGTTGGAAGTTTAGAAATTCTTAGGCTTGAATTCGAGGTTGATTTGGTGTTTTGGTGTTGTTTTGGGTATTTCGGAGGTTCGCCTAAGTTCGGGTAGTGATATATGACTTGTTGGAATAATTGGTTGAGGTCTCGTAGGCCTCGGGTGAGTTTCGGATAGGTTTGGATTGTGTTGCGCTCGTTTTTCTTATGTTTCGACGTCGTTTCTTCAAGCATAAATGATATCATATTGAATAAATGAACTCCAATTTCTTTTTTGATTAAAGAATTAGATCCGTATTGTAATAACGGACCCATAGCAAAAAGAATCGTTGAATTTGGACATCGTATGAGGATTTTATGGTAATTTTACTAAGAATTAGATTGCTAGATTTTTCAGAGTAATTACGAAATTGCCACTAGCGGCATATTTAAAAATCTGCACTATTTGCAAATATTAAAACCTACATATCTCATTCATTATAAGGTCAAATGGAGTGATTCAAAAGCCTAACTTGACTAGAATTTTACAAGAAATCTATTGGAGGCATAAAATACAAGTTTTGGGATTGTTTGGTATGAGAAACGAGGTAGAATAACTGGCATAAAAATATATAAAACAAGGGTTTGTTCATTCGATCATATTTTGAGTTGGGGAGCGCGAATTTGAGTGATTTTGGAGGCGATTTTCACCATATGGATTGGGGTAAGTTTTTTCTACTCGGTTTTAAATATATTTCATGAATACATCTTCGTTTTTGAGATTTGATTGATGATTTCAAAGTGAAATTGAGGGAATTAGGGCTTGAGATTTGGAGAGTCTTAGGTAGGGATTTGAGGAACCAAACGAAGTCCGATTTTGATAAACTTTAAATGGTTAGACTCGGGAGAGAAAGAGGTTTATTATTCTGCCCTTTTTAACTGGTTTCGAGACGTGGGACCGGGGGCCGGATTTTGGCCAATTTTGGATTTCTGACATATTTATGTAGTTTTTATTGTGGAATTCGATTCTTTAGACTATGTTGATAGTAGTATTCTGATTATGGATAGATTTGGAGCTTTTGGAGACCGAGTCCAGAGACGAGGGTATCCCAGAGTAGAATTTTACGCTGTTGAGGTAAGTAACAGTTTTAACTCTGGCTTTGAGGGTATAAATGCGGAGAAATTGATATCATGTAATTGTTTGGTAGTGATACCTACGCTAGGTGACGGGCGTGTGGGTGTGTACCACGAGGGATTGAGACTTGGTCCGTCCCGTGAGGTGTGAGGCCTAATGGCTATTATATGTGGTTATGTGTTTACTTGTTGTTGAACTTGTTTGCCTTCATGTTAGAGATCATGCGTAGGCTTTATTCATGCTCACGTTATTTGTACTCAGTCATAGAAATTATTGTACATGCGTACCTCAGTTTTTATTATTTGCTAATATGTTGTGATACTTGATGTGGGTTGTGTCCCCTTATTTGTTGATGATGGTGAGGATAGTGAGGTACATGATTAGGTGAGATCGAGGGCCTGGTTGTGAGGATATTAATACCATAGCGCGTGAGTTGTCCGCGTAGCACGTGAGTTGACCGTGCGGGTCCAGGTATTTATACCATAGCGCGTGAGTTGTCCTCGTAGCACGTGAGTTGACCGTGCGGATCCAGGTATTAATTTGATGGCCTGATTGTAAGGATATTAATACCATAGCGTGTGAGTTGTCCGTGTAGCATGTGATTTGACCGTGTAGGTCCAGGTATTTAAACCATAGCGCGTGAGTTGTCCACGTAGCACGTGAGTTGACCGTACGGATCCAGGTATTGATATGGTAGCATGTGAGTTGTCCGTGCTTAGCGTTTGGGTTTTGGGAGCCCCTCCGGAGTGTGTACACACCCCCAGTGAGAGCAGAGTGTTGAGTGCGAGTGCTGAGTGATGGAGTGACATTATTGTGAAGTTGCATTTACTTTTGTCGTTGTTGCATTTATCTGTTAAATTTCTTTGTGGTATTTACTGAGTTATGGAATTTACCTATTTATTCATGTTTATTTTTCTTTTAAAATTGTGAAAATAAATAATTGGACTATTTTACTTAGCTCGTCACTACTGCTCAATTCCTTAGTTATTTCTGTTACTACTGAGGTGGTTGTACTCATACTACACCATGTACTTTATGTGCATATCTAGGTGAGTTATAGCTTGGCAATCTTTGAGTTCAGGCCGGCTATCTTTGGAGACTACAAGGTAGCTGCTAGCGTCCGCAGGGCCTTGTTACTCCTTTTGTCATTTCTTCTTTTGGACAGTTAGACAGTTTATATATCTTAATTTGTAGTTTTAGATGCTCATGACTTAGTGACACCCTAATGTTTGGGGCTCGTTTCCGTATTTTATATTAATTATATGTAGAGTTGATTTAGTTTATGAGAAATTCAAATGTTGAAAATGTTTTATTAAATTCTTATAATTGATTTAGTAGTAATATTTTGGGAAAATAGGCTTGCCTTGTAACACGATAGGCGCCATCACGACATGGTTAGATTTTGGGTCGTGACAGAAACATCTCTTGTTTGGCTATTTTTTATTCAAATAAGAGAAAAAATAAAGCTAAATGTAAAACTTGTTGTGAGCACGTGATTTTTGCCTCATATGAATTACTCCTACAGAATTCCAAAAATTAGATTTTTTTCTTTTAATTATTTGTTAATTTAGGAATTATTGTATAATTTTCCTGATTTTTTGCATTTTCGTGTGCATGTTTAATCTTGTTTAAATCATAAAAATATAAAAATACATTGCATTTGAATTTAGGATTTAATTTTACATTTTTTAGATTAATTAGTAATTTAGTGTTTTACAAAAATTAAAAAATCACAAAAAATAACTCATTTTTGCATTTTTAGTTTTTAGCTTCGAATTTTGTAGTTTTTCTTTTAATTTTTTTAATTAGTTGTGATAATTATTATTTAGAGCTAATTAACTTATTTTGGTAGATTAATCTGGTTTAGGGAGTAATTTAGGTTTTATTTTTAATTTTGAAAAAGAGAAAAAGAATTTTGAAATAGAAAGGAAAAGGAAAAGAATGGAAAAGAGTCAGATTTTTGGGCCAAAACCATTAAAATCCTTCAGGCCCAAACGGTTACACCCTTTAACCGTCCCCATACCCGATCCAAACCCCACTCAGGAGCCAAAACGACTCAGAGACAACAACCTAAACCCTAGCGCCGCCTTGATTCTCCACCACCTCAAGCAGGCGGAACCGCCTTCAATCCGCCTCAAATCCACACCATATAACCCCCATAACTCCCTCATACCAAATCCATCACTGGTTTCCCTCGAATCTTTCCGGAACTATTCGAATCTTGAATCTAAAGTCGAACCATAAAATCCCAAAAACCCCAAATCGAAATTTCAGTGAAGAGTTGGGGTCTAGTTGGATTTTATTTGTGTGTTCTTGACAAGAACACACGATTAAGGTCAAACTTGGCCAAAATTTGAAGGTTTGAAGGTTCTTTTCAATTTTCCATTGTCTAGGCCATTTTTAGGTATTTTTCTTTATCTTCTGATGTTTAATTTTCATTTGTAGTTCTCTTCTCATCTTCCTTTGTTTCTTTCTTTTATTTTTTGATTTTTATTTTTCCGTTCTTTCATTTTTTTCAAATCATCCGTGTTTGCATGTTGGTCTTAGAGTTGTTTAGTTAGCGTTTGTTTTCTGGTTTTAAGTTTTGTATGTGTTTTAATTTTCTGTTTCTATTTTTCTCTTTGGCCCAAAAATTTCCTGAGTCCTTAATTAAGACTCTATAAGTGAACATTTGACAGTTTTTGAGATTTCAATGTTGAATTGAGCCTCTGTTAAATCAGAAGCCCAGGGAAAGGATTCAATTCGGGTCTTGCAAGCCCAGGTTTGGGCTGAGCTATTGGGTCAATTTGACCCATTTGGTTTCCTAAAGTAAAAAAAACAGAGGTTCAAAGGTTAAATTAGGAAATTCAGGATAGGAATCTCTCTTAACTAACTTAGGAAGCTGCCTAGAAGGTGGGGATTGGGACTTATATAAAAGACTGATTTTTAAACTAAGGACATGAGAGCAAAAATAAAAATTCCAAAAAGGATTTAAGTGCAAAACTAAAATCATTTTCTGCTGCCCTAAGGCTTGCCTATAAAGGCATTCTTTCTTCACTCACAAGTCAGAAAATCAGAGACTAAAATTCTGAAAAAGTTGCAAACGGCTGACTAAAAGAACTTCAAAACTCTTGCATTTTGGTAGAAAATTGGTCTAGTTCTGCAATTAGTCTTTCCATTTTGAAACCTTCAACGAATTTCTAGCTTATTCGAGGATTCAAATATGGTCTAAGGGCTGTCTAATCACTGTTCCATTACTGGTTTTTGAGCCGATCCTGTTGTTGTTTCCTCTTTATTTGAGTTTACTATTGCTGCTGCTGCTTTTTGCTCCCAGCTCATTTTTCTTGTTTGTTTTGTTGTTGTGACCAGGTATTTCTCACCTCTTTGACATGTGAAATGGAAGAACACGAATTTATTTGATTGAGTTGAAATCTATGTCATATTAGTTTGTAATGTTGTTTCCTATATTCCTGAAAATCATCAGATTCTATAATTAGTTTGGTTTTCTTTGTTACATTTGTTCTTCTCTGTTTTAGTTTTAAGTTTGGTTTGTAATATTGATAAATCATGGGCTCCAGCCAATTAGTCTAAATGAGTTTGGGTTTTGTGTTTGTATGAATGGACATGTTAAGGTTACTGCAGCAAAAGGTTCAGACCTGTTTTGGTTTCACTGAAACCAATGTTTTTGGTGTTGATTCCTGCCTGAATTTGCTAAAAATGCCAAGCGTATGTTGGAGGCTAGAAGCTTTCAATTGGAATACATATCAGTGGTTGTAGTGTGCTATTTGAAGTCATGTATTGCTTCATTTCATTAAAGTGTTTAGCTGATTCATTTCCAGGTCAATAGTGTCACACCTCCTTTTTTCGCCCCCGCGGGGGTACGTAGGGAGTTTTTTCCAATTAAAGGACAGTCGAAACGGGATTTGTTTATTTATTTCAGAGTCGCCACTTGGGAGATTTAAGGTGTCCCAATTCACCAGTTTAATCCCGAATCGAGGAAAAGAATGACTCTGTATTACAGTCCGCGAACCATAAATACGGATAAGGAATTTTGTTAACCCGGGAGAAGGTGTTAGGCATTCCCGAGTTCCGTGGTTCTAGCACGGTCGCTCAACTGTTATATTTGGCTTGACTATCTGATATAATACGTATTATAAACTTATGTGCAAATTTAACTTTTAAAAACCGCTTTTATCATTATTTATTTTATACAAAATTGCAACGTCGTGAAAACGCATCTCGAGCCACGCCACAACCAGTGCACGCGTGATTTGTTGACGCATTTTGACTTCGTCAAGATCGTGATTTGGGTTACATAAATGTACACCCGTATTCAAGAAAATAACCTTATTAAATATGCGCCAAAATACTACGCGTTATGATATTATTAGGTAAGACCGTGAATTTTACTAAATCGCCCATCTTGAAATCTAGGTATTTTCTAATATAAAAAAAAATAAAAATAAAATTGAAGGACTGCAATTTTTTGTATTATTTATATTTGTTTATTTGTTAGCGAGATCCTCCCTTATTTTATGAATACCCTTTAATGACTACATCTTTATTATTACTAAGTTTGTCCATAATTATGAAGTCAATCTCTACATACTTAAAAATAACATATTAATTACTAATTCAAAACAAATATTAATGGAAAGTAATATTACTAAAATGATAATTACGAACAACATGGAATTGCCCAAAAAGTAAAAAAAACTAATTATCCCATAGTTGGATTAAAACATATTGTTAGTATGACTTAAGCTTATTGAAATTAATTATTTACAAATACTGAAAATTAAAAAAAACTTGATTACTAAACCATATTTCTAAAAGTTAAACAATTTAAACTTAACTAACTTTGTTTTAATTCACATCATGTCCTAATACTTGATTCGCAAACTAATTCATGTTTTAACTGAAATTAACTACATGATTCCGATTAACTTAATGTTGACAAAAAAAACCTTATGAATAAGGAACTAATCAATTTTTGCCAAAACTAATTCAATAACGCCATTTTTACGTTATTTCTTCTATTTTGATTATTAAACAGTTTTAATTAGTAATCCGTCTTGAATATATTTCCTAATAATCTGGTTAAGGCGTTATTTAATATATCGCTATAACATGTCTAATTATGCCAAATGACAGTGATTGACAGAATAATAATACATGAATAATCTAAATACAATACAAAAAAAATTAAAACTAAATTAAAAATTTAACATTCCGTTCTTCATTTCAGCTTACAAAATGCCAAAATTACAGTTGTGTACCTGGTATTGCCAATATAAGAAGAAGAAAGTCAGCCACGCAGTAATAACAATACAGCACAGCAACAAAAGTCCAATAGCAGTAACAACCCAGGAACAGAGTTTGCAAACCGGTGGAGTATTAATCTCAAAACAAAAGCTTCAAGCTTTGATGAAAAAACCATTAATTCTGATTTCAACCAATGAAAGAAAGCAAAAGATTTTTTTTTTAGTTTCTTTTTTTTGAAAGTTTAAATATTTTTTTTCGGAATTTTCTCACTCTTAAATGTTCAGCCCTCTTTTTTTTCTCTTATTTTCTTTCTGTTCAAATTCGTTCTTTTTCTTCTGTATTCTCTCGTATCTCTATTCTCTTTTTTCTCTCGTATCTGTCCCCTTATTCTGATTTCAAGACTTCTTATATATAACTCATCCCATAAATCTTTCAATTAATTAAAATCAATACTTTTTCTCTACCCAACCCATTATCTTCCCACTCATCCTCATTACATTAAATAAACATATCACACCACCCCATTATATTTTGTCCCCCATGCCTAACATAAAATAATACAAGATTCCCCCACTAAATTTTGTCTTGTCCCCCCTTTATATTAAATAACCATATCACAACCCACCCCATTTCATTTTGTCCTTCATGCTTCATATAAACAATTACAAAATGTACAATTCCTAAACTACCCCTCCGATCCTATTGCAAATTACTATTTTACCCCCCGAAAGTACTATAAATTACCAAACTACCCATCAGCTATAACACATCAATTAATCAAACGTAACCAAAATATAGACAATATGATTAATTTCTAACAATGTTCAAACAACAAATTTCATGAACATGATTTCTTCAACATTTCAACAACAAATCACATGAACATGATTTCTTCAATATTTCAACAACAAATCACATGAACACAAATTGAACAACAAAGAACAACTAAAATTTGATTGAACAATATTTTAGCAACAAACAATCCTATTTTCGGATTCAACAACAACAACAAACAAGTATATTTAGATTTCTAAATTCAATAATATTGAACTTAAAATCAACTACTCTAAAAACATTACAACAAACAATTCCTATATTAAACTTAAACAAGATTATGAGACAAATTCAAGAAATAATCATAAATGATAAACAAGAAATCAAACTATACAAAATTCGGATTCAAGATCATCCAAACAAAGTATGAACATGAATGAATCTATTTTAACACAACAAACATGACGGATTAAAACGATTAAATCAATATATTTCCTTTAACACAACTAAATTCTTTTTAGACAAATAACAAGATCGACGAATAAACAATTATGAACTTAAGCTTGAACTTAACAATATTAACAATTTCTAACAATACATAAACACATGAAACAAATTGAAGAAATAGTTAATTAAATTTCAATTTGAATCTAACAAACATCAAACTAACAAATATTCACTTAAACAATAATACAAACATGAAATGAATATGAAAACAACTAATTAAACTTCTATTTTGAAATCTGAAAATTAATTTAACAAAGCACATGAACATGAACAAACTAGAAAATTATTTCAACGATGAACAACGAACAAGACAAGAATTAAATCATTTAACGATTTTGGATCCGGAAAATATCAAACAAAAAATATGGACAAAAATAAAACTCAAAAACAACTAACCGGAGATGAATCAACGACGAAATCGACTAAACAACGACGAACTTGACTATGTAGGGACTATTTTGACGAGCCTCGACCAAAGCTCGAACAAATGATGACGAAGACGAAGAGAAATGAAGCAGCCCGCAGCTGGAACGATGAAGTGAAGCAGCGGCGCCGATTCAAAACAGCAGCAATAATTTAAGCGAAACAGAAGCAATCGTTTGGTTGTTTGATCGGAGAAGATGAAGCAGCCACAGCATCGTGGCCATGGCGGAAACGCGAGCAGCAGTGACGAGCATCTCGACGTGAAGATGGAGGGGAAAAAGCAGCGTCGCGGCAGCTGGAAGGAGGAAGGGAAGCCGCAGCGATGGGGTTCCTCCTTCGTTGGTCGAGGGTTTTTCCGGCGTGACTGGGGTTGCCTCGGGTGGAAGACGAGGCTGGTTGTTTTACTAAGAGGATGAAAGGGACTGTGAGGAAGTAGCCATTAACGAGCTTGAGCTTGGGGTCGTTCATGGTGCGACGAAGAAAGCTTGGGGTCGTTCATGGTGCGATGGTGGAGTTGTTGGTGTTTAAAAGAAGAAGAAACAACCATGGGACTGCTCGTTCATGGTGCGATGAAGAAGATGAGGACGAGGCAGCCATGGGAGCTTGAGGGGGAAGCCATGGATGAGCTTTGGAGAAACTTGGAGAAGAAGAAGATAGGGAAGGGGGTGGCGGATTGTTTAGCAATTTTTTAGGGTTTTCTTCATTTTTTCTTTTTGTTTTGTGTTGTTTGTAAGATAATAGGGGTGTTGGGTTATGGACTGGGTTGACCCAGTTCGAAATGGACTGGGTCGTAGGGAAGATTGGGCCATTTTTTGGGCCTGTGGCTTGAAATCGAAGAAGAGGCCCAATTCCGACTTTCCTTATATTTTTGCTCTCTTTTCTTCTTTTATTTTTCTAAAACTAAATTATAAAAAATACTTAAACTATTATTAAGAACTAAATTAAGTTATAAAAGCGCAAATTAACTCCCAATAATAATTAACGCACAATTAAGTAATAATTAAGCATAAAATTGTATATTTGGACATTAAATGCTAAAAATGCAAACGATGCCTATTTTTGTAATTTTTATTTTTTTGTAAAACAAATTTAATTACTAACAATTGTAGAATTAAATCCTACATGCAAAATGCGACATATTTTTGTATTTTTATTAATTTAACAAATAAACATGCACAGACAAATACAAATAATTATTCAAAATATCACAAAATTGCACACCAAAGAAAAATCATTTTATTTTTGGATTTTTTTGGAGTAATTCTCATATTGGGCAAAAATCACGTGCTTACAGCTGTCCCTCTTTGCCCGAAGACACGAAGGGTTTTCGTGCAAAGATAAAGCGAGCGATTTTTTGCCCATCTGAGTACTCCGTATGAAGCATTTTTTTGAAAAAGATTTGACCGAACCTTTGCTTCAAAGGTTTCCTACATATCCTGGGCTAAACAGGAATCAGGTCAATGTAGTTCGGGAAGTTTTGGTAGCTGGGACTACCGTGGGACTGCAATGTTACTGTTGTTGCATGCTATTACCACTGCTTACCGATCTCCTTGTTACACCGTGCTTAAAAGAAAACAAGAAGCTAGGCTAGACTGCAATTTGTTCTTGTTGCCTTGCTTTCTTGTCTGCTTTCATTTTTTCCGGTGCTTTTCTTCTTTTTGACACATGCACGTAAGTTTGTGCTGGGACCTTTTGTTGCAACCTTCTGCTTCCCGGTGCCGGGGATTTTTATTGTTTCCTGCTGGGGATTCATATTGTAACCCTCTGTTTTATTGTCCTCTGACTTGATCTTGAAATGTATGCCTCTGTTCTATGGGCGGGCTCCCAACTTCAATACTTGAAATTAAAGACTGAAATGTATGCCTCTGTTATCTGGGCGGGCTCCCAACTTCAACTCTTGAAATGTAAAGACTGAAATGTATGCCTCTGTTATCTGGGCGGGCTCCCAACTTCAATGCTTGAAATGTAAAGACTGAAATGTATGCCTCTGTTCTATGGGCGGGCTCCCAACTTCAACACTTGAAATGAAAAGACTGAATGTATGCCTCTGTTATCTGGGCGGGCTCCCAACTTCAACACTTGAAATGAAAAGACTGAAATGTATGCCTCTGTTATCTGGGCGGGCTCCCAACTTCAATGCTTGAAATGAAAAGACTGAAATGTATTCCTCTGTTATCTGGGCGGGCTCCCAACTTCAACTCTTGAAATGTAAAGACTGAATGTATGCCTCTGTTATCTGGGCGGGCTCCCAATTGCTAACTTTGAAATGGAATATCTCTATTCTCCAGGCAGACTTCTGACTTTTAAAATTTAAACTATGTGTCTCTGTTCTTCAGGCGGACTCCTGACATCAAACTTGAAAAGTATGTCTCTGTTCTCCAGGCGGACTCCTGACTTTTAAAATTTAAGCTGTATGTCTCCGTTCTTCAGGCGGACTCCTGACGTCAAACTTGAAAAGTACGTCTCTGTTCTCCAGGCGGACTCCTGATTGCTAAATTTGAAATTGAATGTCTCTATTCTCCAGGCGGACTCCTGACTTTTAAACTTTGAAATGGAATGTCTCTATTCTCCAGGCAGACTCCTGACTTTTAAAATTTAAACTGTGTGTCTCTGTTCTTCAGGCGGACTCCTGACATCAAACTTGAAAAGTATGTCTCTGTTCTCCAGGCGGACTCCTGATTGCTAAATTTGAAATTGAATGTCTCTATTCTCCAGGCGGACTCCTGACTTTTAAAATTTAAACTGTATGTCTCCGTTCTTCAGGCGGACTCCTGACGTCAAACTTGAAAAATACGTCTCTGTTCTCCAGGCGGACTCCTGACAACTTGCATTTATCCTAATTAGTGCTTGTTTTTCCCTCCTGGAGAATTCCTCTTCAACAACTAATTTTTCTCCCCCTGCTTAATCAAAGAAAATTTCGTCAGTTTAAAACAGTGGTTAGTTGATGGCATTCTTGCTGAAAAATCCTTCCACTGCCTTGCTTTGTGTTGACTAATTTCCACACACTGACCCTGAACTGCTTGACTTTCTGACCAACTTTTAAATTTCCCAACCTCTGGCGACCTAAATGCTTTTACACCCCTGCTGTTATTTCACTTTTCTGACCTTTTTGTTTGAGCTTTCGCCTTTCCCACGACATTCCCCAATCATTTCACCGATGAAACTTTTGTTAATTCCCTGTATTCCACTTGACATCAAGTTATTTTTGACATGCTCTAACAACGTTGTGCTTTACAATGCTAGAAGCTGGTAGTGAACTTTGAAGTCCTTTCTGCTTGCATTGAACAAAACTGGCACTGAAACATCTCAGCTAGATAAAACCCTCAAAAGAAAATGAAATGCCATGATTCTTGAGTTAAGGATAAGAAGAATCCAAAACCAGATGACTGTTTTGAAAAGAGAAGGAAAAGAAACTTATCTGAGCGAGACAAACTAGTACCAATGGTCATGACATGCATTTTGGATTAATCAGCCCAATCTGTCCAACCAAACAAACTCTCAATTGTCGTACCTCATTGCCCAGAACTTCCATCACTTGTTTGATTTATCCAGACCTTAACCTTGTTTCCCTGCGGTACCGCGAAACGGTTTCTATCAACAGACCTTTCTCAGTTTTCCATTTCTTATCTCACCTTCGCCTTGAGGTGCCCGTAAAGGTTTTCACCAACAAGACTCTCTCATTTATTTTTCTCTCAGCTCCCGTCGCCTTACGGTGCCCGTGAGGGTTTTCACCCATAAGACTCTCTCATTTATTTTTGTTCTTCTTGCTCGAACCAGAGTGTTGCCCCTGTCGTGGGTTATTCCTACCTGTTCATCTTGGCATTTCTCAAAACTGATCATAAGGTCTTTCTTTGGTCCGTAATGTAGGATTTTGGATTGATTTAGAAAGAAAGGTATAAAAGGCTCAAAACAATTCAAATGGGTTCAAATTACAACTTTCGGAATCCCACTTTCATAACAATCACCACTTCTGCCCCAGTTTCTTGCTTGGGGATTTTTGGATTTCTATTTGGTATGACTGAACCTCGGAGTAAGGCTTCCTACGTACCCTTTCAAGATCAAGTCAAACGTAGTTCACTTTATAGAGACTACGTTGTTATGTTTCTCTTCTTTCCCTTTTTTTCACTTTTCTTTCTTTTCCTTTTCTTCTTTTCTTTTTCTTTTCTTTTCTTCTTTTTTTTTTCTTTCCTTCTTTTCTTTATGTTCGTCACATGTGTTATCTTATAGTGCCGCTGATTCCGAAAGAGGTGTATGAAAAAATAAGTAAGGCTCGAAGGGGATAACAAGGGATAAGAGTGTTTGGATAGCAGAACAAAATGCCTTCATCATTTCAATCTTTAAGATATGCCAAATACGAACAGATACATTCAGAAAATAAAGAAATCATACATAATATCTCTTGACCGCATCGGAATTGATGGCCATTTCTACACATTCTCCTTCCATATCTTTCAAATACAACGCTCCGTTAGACAACACTCTGGTTACTACAAATGGTCCCTGCCAGTTTGGGGCAAATTTTCCTTTTGCCTCAGCCCAATGAGGCAAGATCCTCCTCAGTACTGATTGCCCGACTTCAAATTTCCTTGGACGTACTTTTTTGTTGTATGCTCTTGTCATTCTTCGTTGGTACAGTTGGCCATGACACACTGATGCCAATCTTTTCTCATCGATCAAACTCAACTGCTCAAGACGGCTTTTCACCCATTCATCATCATCGATCTCAGCCACTACAATGATTCGCAGAGATGGGATTTCCACTTCTGCGGGTATTACTGCCTCGGTACCGTATACCAATGAGTAAGGAGTCGCCCCTACCGAGGTACGCACGGTGGTGCGATATCCTAACAATGCAAAAGGCAATTTCTCGTGCCATTGTCTAGATCCTTCAACCATCTTCCGGAGTATTTTCTTTATGTTCTTATTGGCCGCTTCAACCGCACCATTTGCCTTGGGACGGTACGGAGTAGAGTGCCTGTGAGCAATCTTAAACTGCTCACATGTCTCCTTCATCAAATGGCTATTAAGATTAGCCCCATTATCTGTGATGATTACCTTTGGGATCCCAAACCGACAGATGATATTTGCATGCACGAAGTCAACTACAGCCTTCTTGGTCACAGACTTGAATGACTTCGCTTCCACCCATTTGGTAAAATAATCTATAGCTACCAAGATAAACCTGTGCCCATTTGATGCTGCTGGATCAATTGGCCCAATAACATCCATGCCCCATGCAACAAAAGGCCATGGCGCGGACATCGTATGTAATTCTGATGGTGGAGCATGAATCAAATCTCCATGTATTTGGCATTGATGACACTTACGCACAAAACTGATACAATCTCGCTCCATCGTGAGCCAATAATAACCTGCTCGAAGAATCTTCTTTGCTAGAACATACCCATTCATATGCGGCCCGCAAACTCCGGAATGCACCTCAGTCATGATAGTTGTGGCTTGCCGTGCATCTATACATCTCAACAAACCGAGCTCTGGCGTTCTTTTGTACAGTACTCCCCCACTAAGGAAAAACCCACTTGCCAACCGTCGAATTGTTCTTTTCTGATCACTGGTGGCCTGCGTTGGATATACTCCCGCTTTGATGTACTCTTTGATATCATGGAACCACGGCTCTCCATCGATTTCCTCTTCTATCACATTACAGTAAGCATGTTGATCATGGACTAGAATTTGCAATGGATCAACATAGGCCTTATCTGGATGGTGCAACATTGATGCCAAAGTAGCCAAAGCGTCAGCAACCTCATTATGAATCCTTGGAATGTGTCTGAATTCTATGGCCTGAAAACGCTGGCAAAGCTCATGCAGACACTGCCGATACGGTATAAGCTTCAAGTCCCGTGTTTCCCATTCCCCTTGAATCTGGTGTACCAGTAAGTCCGAGTCACCCATGACCAAGACTTCCCATACACCCATATCCACAGCTAATCTCAATCCCAATATACACGCCTCATATTCTGCCATGTTGTTTGTACAGTAGAAACAAAGCCGAGCTGTAATGGGTAATGCTGACATGTTTCCGAAATAAGTACCGCACCTATTCCTATGCCTTTCATATTGGCGGCCCCATCAAAGAAAAGTTTCCATCCCGACTTCTCAGCTTGTTCTAATTCTTCAATGTGCATTACCTCTTCATCAGGGAAATAAGTTTTCAAAGGCTCATAATCTTCATCAACGGGGTTCTCAGCCAAGTGATCGGCTAATGCCTGTGCTTTCATGGCAGTCCGTGTCACATAGACAATGTCGAACTCTGTAAGTAAGATCTGCCACTTTGCAAGCCTTCCTGTGGGCATGGGTTTCTGAAAAATATACTTCAACGGGTCCAAGCGAGATATAAGGTAAGTGGTGTAAGATGACAAGTAATGTTTCAATTTTTGTGCCACCCAAGTTAGGGCACAACATGTCCTTTCCATATGAGTATACTTGACCTCGTAAGATGTGAACTTCTTACTGAGATAGTAGATAGCCTGCTCCTTTCTGCCTGTAACATCATGCTGCCCCAGTACACAGCTGAATGAACTATCCACAACTGTTAGATATAGAATCAAAGGCCTCTCTGGTTCTGGTGGGACCAACACGGGTGGGTTTGACAAATACCCCTTTATCTTATCAAAAGCCTCCTGGCATTCATCAGTCCATTTGACCGCGGCATCTTTCTTTAACAATTTGAAAATTGGTTCACACGTTGCCGTGAGCTGAGCAATGAACCTGCTGATATAGTTCAGTCTTCCCAACAAACTCATCACCTCGGTTTTGTTTCTTGGAGGTGGCAACTCCTGAATAGCTTTGATCTTTGACGGGTCTAATTCAATACCCCTCCGGCTAACTATAAATCCCAACAACTTCCCAGATGGCACCCCGAAAGCACATTTCGCAGGATTGAGCTTAAGATTGTACCTGCGAAGCCTTTGAAAGAATTTTCTCAAATCTCTGACATGGTCGGATTGCTGTCTAGACTTCACGATCACATCATCCACATATACCTCGATTTCTTTATGTATCATATCATGGAAGATAGTTGTCATGGCCCTCATATAAGTTGCCCCAGCATTTTTCAAACCAAACGGCATGACCCGATAACAATACGTTCCCCACGGCGTGATGAATGCCGTCTTTTTCTGCATCTTCCTTATCCATTAGAATCTGATGATAACCCGCATAACAATCCACAAAAGAGCCAATATCATGTTTGGCACAATTGTCGATCAGTATATGGATGTTGGGCAGTGGGAAATTATCTTTTGGGCTTGCCTTGTTAAGGTCTCGATAATCGACGCACACCCTGGTCTTGCCATCTTTCTTTGGCACAGGCACGACATTGGCTAACCAAGTGGGGTACCGTGTAACCTGAATGACCCTTGCCTCAAACTGCTTGGTGATCTCTTCTTTGATCTTCACACTTATGTCTGTTTTGAACTTTCTCAACTTCTGCTTGACAGGGAGGAGTGCTGGATCAGTGGGCAATTTATGAACCACCAAATCGGTGCTTAGACCCGGCATATCATCATATGACCATGCAAAAACGTCTTTGTACTCATGCAATACTTTAATTATCTCCTCCTTGAGTTGTGGCTCCAAATGAACACTTATTTTAGTTTCCCGTACATTGTCTTGGTCCCCTAGATTAACTGCTTCTGTGTCATTTAGGTTAGGTTTGGGTTTTTCTTCAAAGTGACTTAATTCTTTACTAATTTCCTCATAAGCTTCATCATTATTACAATCCACCCCATCATCACACTCGATCTCTTGTATTATTACTTATGAACTAGATTGGCTTTTAAAACTGGGCCGAAGATTCCTCATGCATGTCATGTCATTGATATCAGCATAAAAAGAACTGTACAAAGAAAAGAAAAGAAAATGGAAAGAGAATTAGGGACGAAGAAAATTGCATTTCATTAAACGTAAAGACAACAAGGTTTTAACTCATCCAAATGGACGGAACATAACAACTGGATTACAAACCCTGGAATAATCCAGGTGACAAAAAGGAAAACAAAACCCACTACCACGACTCCCTCCGAACTGGAAGAGGAGTAGCTTCCCAATTGCTGATGTTAGCACGTGGTCCGATGTACTGTATGTCTGCTCTGCTTGACCCTTCCCCGGCCTCAACCATGTTTACTTCAGCAAATACTTTCTCAAACACCTTATCCAAATTCCCATCCGCCTCAATTAACGAACCTGACATCTTTGCCAATGATTGTTTCTTAATACTCGGTCTGACGAAGGACCTGGACAATCGAGGAATTGGTTTAGGGAGCACCCAAGCTTTCTTCTTCAATTTACGGGCCTTTCTGACATCTGCCGCTGTTGGTTTGAACCCTAACCCGAAGGTGTCCAGATTTTTGGGCAAAGACACAGGTTGAGTAATGCCCTGCAGTTCAACCCCCAAACCCTTCCCGGGCACGAACCTGTTATTCAACATTTC
This sequence comes from Nicotiana sylvestris, assembly GCF_000393655.2. Classification (NCBI taxonomy): domain Eukaryota; kingdom Viridiplantae; phylum Streptophyta; class Magnoliopsida; order Solanales; family Solanaceae; genus Nicotiana; species Nicotiana sylvestris. The sequence continues at coordinate 34,579,151 of NC_091064.1, forward strand.
TGACACTACCATGACGGTCGCAGCTGACACCCTGGGACATGGCATGCTTTTACCCTCAGGCACCCTGCTCACCGGAACCGTATCGAGGATCTGATACACCCATGGACCCTTATCATCTTCGGTCTCTATAAAGGGTACAATGGCATTATTCATGGCGCATGTGGGATCTTCCCCATGTAACACAATTTCTTGTCTGTCCCACTCGAATTTGATCATTTGGTGCAGTGTGGAGGGCACGACTTTTGTCGCATGAATCCACGATCGACCCAACAAAAGATTATAGGATACTGCAGCATCCAACACCTGAAATTCCATCGTGAACTCGACTGGGCCAATAGTCAATTCGAGTACAATATCTCCTACCGTGTTTGTTCCCCCTCCATCGAACCCTCGAACACAAATGCTATTTTTGCGGATTCTATCCTCATCAATCTTTAACTTGTTCAATGTGGATAACGTGCAAATATTAGCGCTCGACCCGTTATCGATCAGTGCCCGAGTAACCATTGAACCTTCATATTTGACCGTCAAATAGAGAGCCTTGTTGTGTTCTGTGCCTTCCATAGGCAATTCATCATCAGAAAATGCTATCCTGTTCACTTCAAAGATCTTGTTGGCAATTGTCTCTAAATGGTTTACTGAAATTTTGTCAGGCACATGAGCCTCATTCAATATCTTCATTAAAGCTCGGCAATGCTCATCAGAGTGAATTAATAATGACAACAACGAGATTTGGGCCGGTGTTTTTCTCAGTTGCTCAACAATGGAATAATCTTGTCCTTTCATCTTTTTCAGAAACTCTTCTGCCTCTTCTTCTGTTACAGCTTTTTTAACTGGTACTGGATTGTCTTTTGCGCCTTTAGCTTTTCTCAACTCTTCGGGGGCGAAACAACGTCCCGACCGGGTTAGTCCCTGTGCTTCACAACTTTCTTCCTCAATTTCCTTTCCTTTGTATGTCACCACTACTTTGTCATATTTCCAGGGTACGGCTTTGCTATCAACCATGGGTAACTGGACTACCGGTTTTATGACAACCGGCTCTATATAGACTCCCTTCACGACCACCACGGGCATGGATACTGACCTTGGTACCACTATCTTGACTGGCTCCTGCTTTTTCTCGGCCACAAACGATCCCTTTCCCATTACTAGCACTGGCTTGTCTTCTACTGCTTTTAACTGAACCACTGGCCTTGCACTCACTGTCTTTTCTTTGGTTTCCGTAGAACGAATCACCATAACCACCTGCGAAGGTTTCTTAGGCTCTTCCCCCTTATGTATCAGTTCGATCATGTTGGCCTCATAATGCGCTGGTAACGGATTTTGATTGATGTTCGGGGCCTCTGGAGCCTGTACCTCAATACGACGATTATCAATGAGCTCTTGGATTGCGTTTTTCAACTTCCAACATTTTTCAGTATCGTGCCCCGGCATCCCTGAGCAATACTCGCAGCTAACAGAGTGGTCCAGGTTTCTGGGAAGAGGATTTGGTGCTTTGGATTCAACTGGGGTCAGCATCCCCAATTGTTTCAATCTGTGGAAGAGAGAAGTGTAAGATTCTCCCAGCGGAGTAAATGTTTTTTTGTTTGGGGCCTTCTCATTTCTAAAAGCTTGGTTTGGGCGGAAGCTGGTTCCTGGTCTGTTAGCCCTGGGAGGTGGATAGGTGTTTTGTGGGTGTGGCTGTGTATTTTGGGGACTTGGTGTACGCCATTGCGAGTGCACTGGGGGTTGAGTGTAGGTCTGGGCGTGGTGAATAGAAAAGTGTGGTTCTGGTGGTGGATAATAGTGTTGCGGTGGACCATATGGGGTATATTGATAGTTTGGGTGGTGGGGTCTGGGTTGGTTGTAGTAGAGTGGACGGTTATTGTGCCTGGACCAAACATTAGCTTCAACTGTAGCAACTTCTTCTTTCTTCTTCTTCCCCAGCACACCACCAGTACCGCTTTGGATGGCCTGGGTGGTTGCTTTCAACGCCGAGTAGCTCAAGATCTTGTTAGATTTCAATCCTTCTTCAATCATGGCTCCCATCTTTACCACTTCATTAAACGACTTCCCGACAGATGTCACTAGATGACCAAAATAGGTAGGTTCCAATGTTTGCAAGAAGTAATCTACCATCTCACTCTCCCGCATAGGAGGATCAACCCTTGCAGCTTGTTCCCTCCAGCGGAAACCAAACTCTCTAAAACTTTCCCCAGGCTTCTTTTCTAGTTTCAACAATGACAAACGATCAATGACTATTTCGAGGTTATATTGAAAATGGCCGATGAATGCCTGGGCCAAATCATCCCATGTATACCATCGGCCGGGGTCTTGCCTCGTGTACCATTATAGCGCTGACCCGCTCAGGCTTTGCTCGAAATATGTTATCAACAACTCATCCTTTTCCCCAGATCCTCTCATTTTTCTACAGAAACCACGCAGATGGGCTACTGGGTCACCGTGCCCCTCATTTAAGTCAAACTTCGGCATTTTAAACCCTGCAGGCAACTGTACATCAGGAAAAGGGCACAAATCTTTGTATGCGACACTAACTTGGTTTCCTAAACCATGCATGTTCCTGAAGGATTGCTCCAGGCTTTTGACTTTACGAATCACCTCCTCTTGTTCTGCATTCTTAACCGGTTTCTCAACTTCTCCCGGGATTTCAAAATGGGGAGAGGAGGTATATGGCTCAGGCGCTTTGAAAGTGGGTTCGGGAGGGTAATATTGGGTGTCGTGAGCTTGGAATAGCGGCTCACTGGATGATCTATGTAGTGGAGCTGGGGGAGGTGCCACAAAGACGGGAACATTTGGTGGAGGAGGGTTTTGAGTGGGAGGGTGGAGTTGGGGGAGCGTATGACGTGGTACCATAACCCTGGGCCTGATAAGGGAAAGCTGAAGATGCGTGGGGAGTGATAGGCTCCTGAGCTTGAGCCAAGGGTGGGATGTAAGATGGGTTGGCAGGATATAGTGGTGTTGGGTGTCCCTGCGACCATGCCTGATGCATTTCAGCCATTTGTGCTTTTAATTTCCTCATCTCTTCTTTCATAGCACCCACATCTGTTACCTCAACCTCATTCGAAGGGTCTACGATGCTGATTTCCGAATCCTGCCCTGTCATTTTTACTTGATCTTTCGACCGGGTGTTGTATGGATAAGTTGCCAGAATTGCCAATCAATTAACCACCTGCCTGGTATCACACATTTAGACAACCACTTTGTTAGCGATTAGGTCTTAACAGATTTAACAACCACACGTTGGCATGAATGCACTTATACAGTTATTCCTTTCTATTATGCGTTTGCCCGATTGCATGCGTCATCCCGGCATTTCATTCCTTGTTTCATTTTTCTTCTCCTCGCCTTATCCCTCTCTTGTGCTTTTTCTTTTCTCTCTCTTGTTTTTCCGCTCTTTTCTTTCTTTCTATTTTTCTTGGTTTTCCTTATATTTTCCTTTTCATTCTTTTTGTTTTCTTTTCGGTTATGGTCGAATCTTATGGAGATTGCCTACGTATCGTGACCCCGCACGAATCAAACCAAGCGTAGTTCATGAAGATAAATGTAAAAATAAGGGTGGAAATAAAATGCTCAACTTTCATTAATAAACAGACTCTTACAAACTCGACATCTTTTGTTTTGGAAAGAAACTAACAAACGCAATCTGAAAGCAAACAAAAACTCTAAGCTTGCAAACATACTCAATCCAGAAAGATAACGGACGTACAAAAGACTGACTCAAAATGGTAGACACTCACAGACACGGACTATGCATATTCTAGTGCTTCAAACTTAGGTATCCGCGGGGCGTCGTTCGGCCTCGCCGCGGGTCTAGGATCCAAATCCCTTTCAAGCTGCTCTAACTCATTCATGGTTCGCTTCACATAGATCATCACTGCTGAGATAAAAGTAGTACGGGTCATGTCTTCACAAACCCGGCATCTCCTGACAATAGCATGAGCAATGGCTCTAATCCTGTCTTTTGTTTGCTTCTTTTCTATGAGCAAGCGTCTTATCTGATCGCTGCACGTCTTTAAAGCTCGGGAGTCTTGCAAGTGCTGGTCTTGCAGCTGTTGCACTTCTGCCTCCATTTGGGCTAACAAGTTGTAACAATGTCCGCTTTCAGTTTCGAAGTCTCTAACCTGCCTAACCGCTCTACCTTCAAGGGCAACTACTTTTCTCTTTAAATTGGCAACAATTTTCTCATGGTCCCTTTTCAACTGATTCAAGTATTGGCGACGCTCTTCGGTTCTTGTCGCCCACTGTGCTTTAAGTTCTGCCATGACATTTTCAGCTTTTCCTAGCTCATCCCGCCATTCTCTGACTTCGCTTTCCAATCTTTTTACCAATTGTTCATCGGATCGGCTCCTCGGTTGCTTATCGATGGTTATCTTCAACTGTCGGACTTGGGCTTTAAGAGCGTCATTTTCTCTGGCTAGTCTATTCTTTTCACCTTGATCCTCGGCAACCTGTACACTGTTCTCGAATTTCAGACTCTCGACTTGTTGCTTTAATTTACCAATCTCAACTCGATAGCTTTCTTCCTTTGCTAACCAATCCCACTGCTCTTGGGACGACTTGGCGAAATCTTCGAGATGAGGTCTTTTAGCCGGTCTCCCATATGCCACGTCACCTCTGAACCATTCGTGATACCCTGGAGCAATTTCCCCTCTGACCCTATCGGACACACAAGTGTTTGCCATCAGATATTGACACTCACTCCAAATTTGACGAACCTCTTCCTCGGGGAATCGACCGTCAGGACTAATTTCGACCACTTGGGTACTCAAATCTTCATCTCTTGGTATTACTTGATATCTACCGAGTTGCCTCAGAACCCGATACGGTGCATAAGGTTGTATGCTTTTGAGTCCCATTAACAAAAAATGCGGTCGGGCTGCTGGCATATATATGACTTCCTCGACAGACAACCATCCAAGCACCCACTGTATCTGGCTAGCCTCGAGGTTCCGAAATAATAATGCCCAAGCCGTGACTCCTTCAGGTAGACCAGCCCCTTTGATTCTCGTACAAAATTCCCCTATACAAGTTTTCTCAGCCGAGCCATAACTCAATAACTGAGAGCGCGGGCACAAATGCTCAATCATCCACATTTGTAACAATAAGTTACATCCCTCAAAAAATTTGCCCCCAGCTTTGCACGCAGTGAGAGCTCTGAAGATATCAGCCACAATCATAGGTGCTAAAGTGCTTTTCCCCATGGTTTGCAAAGTACTGACGACGCCTGCTACTTTCAAATCAATATTACCATCTTTCCTTGGGAATATTACGAGACCCAAAAAAGCTACCATAAATGCCACTCGCCTGTGTTCCTCCCATTTTTGTCGGCTATTTCTGCTGCAAAGCTTAAAGTCTGGATTATTGAACCCGCCCACATGGCCATATCTATCATACACGAAGCGGAAACTGCAGAAACCCTTTGCAAAATCTGAGTGATGAACTGTCCGGGGTACTTTCAAGGAATCCAGGAATCGATGTATGGTAATGGCCCTAGGAGCAATCAAGTATTTGAATCTCAATGGAGCTTGGTCACTTCCAATGTACCCCGCTATTTCCTCTATTGTTGGGGTGAGTTCAAAGTCTGAAAAATGAAACACATTATGTGCCGAATCCCAATGGGCGACCAATGCCCTGATGATATCCCCCGAGGCTGAATGTCTAATAAATTCGGAAGGTCTTTCAAATATTTTCTCACTTCGTCTTGCCCTTCTTTGCCCAAATCATTCCACCACAATTGCAGCTCAAAAGGGATTTTGGTCATTATTGAAAAAGGCTCATTTATTGTCGTGCTCATCCTGCACATTTATTAAAGCGTTTAAGCAAAAGAAAACTTTTATTTAACTCCAAAAACTACTATCTATATTATCGACTCAAAATTAATCCTATATTTCAAATGAAGAACTCAATTCTTAATTCTAATATTTTTAGATAAAAGACCCGATATTGCGACACGGCCTTCCTGCACCTGAGGGGCGAAAATTTTAAGGCTGTGAAGGTCAAAAATCAAAATACGACCAAAGGTGGTTGTTTATGCAAAGTCAGCCCTCCGGTGCCCCGTTTGGGAATATTTGGCTATTTATGACATAACAACATCACCTGACTTATTTATGACTCTTTGTTTTATCGTTTTTCAAATTAGGAAACTCAATATTGCAAACACGGCCTTTCAACGTCTCGGGGACGAAGATTTTTAAGGATGTGTGGGTCAAATGGACCAAATCTTAAATATGACCCAAAAGAGGCTGTTTATGCAAAGTCAGCCTTCCGGCGTCCCCTTCAGGAACATTCGGCTATGTCTTGATAAAACAGCGTCACCCGACTTCTTAGAAATTTGACATATATATTTTGCTATTTTTTTTTTTGTAAAAAGGGAAGTTGGACATCACCCGACTTATTTATGACAGAATTAAAAATCTTGACATGTTTTTTTTTGTTTTTTTTATTAGTTTTTGGCTTTTTTAGCAAAAGGGGGGTTGGACCCGATGAGGGTTGCCTACATATCTCACATCCGGTGAGAATCAAACCCGCGTAGTTCGGGAAAATTAACCGAACTATTTTAAAACATGACTCTTTTCCATTTTTATTTTTTCCTGGCAAGACAATCTATTTTCCTTTTCTATTTTTGAAAAAGACAAAATAACGATTTTTTTTCCATTTTCAACAAACAATAAAACAATCTATTTTTCCAAAAAAAATAATAGACTCTTCTCTTCTTTTTTTCTATATTTTTTAGTAAAACAAAATAAAATATTTTCCTCTTTTTTTCAAAATTTCGGCAGAGTTTCGCCAGTAATTGGTCATTGATTTTTTTTCTAAAATAATCAATTAACTCCCTAACTGATATATTCTTTTTCCCCTTTTTTCTTTTTTTTCTTCAATTTTCCAACATTCCCGAGATTCAGAAACCGGTCAACATGCAAGTTCGAAACAAATATATGTACAGAGCAAGTAGGATGCATCAGAATGGTCTTTTCATTTCAGGTTGCTAGTCCTAGACGGACCCAACCCCTGTGTTGAGTCCCCTAAGTCAAATGCAATGTGATGCAAATAAGCGTTCCTACTAGGGATCCGGCATGAAGTCACGTTATTCTATATTAAAAACCCGGGTCAGTGTACTAGATTGTGTACCCGAGCGGACAACTCGAGTCTGGGAGGGAGCAACTTACCGGGAACCAAAAGGCCATCCGGCTTCGTAACTTGTCCGACCTCTTTCTTATTTTAGGGTATAACACTAACAGAAGAGAGAAGGGTTCGACACAGTTTATATATACAGTCAAATAATATCAAAGCGGTAAAAGCAGCATTTAGCACATTAGGCTCAAACATGTAAAAATCAGATAAAGCAAAATATAACAATTTATCTAAGCTCGAATCTCTAACCCCGAACCAGTGGTTCTGGGTTACCATAAATAGTCCCCAGCAGAGTCGCCAGAGCTGTCACACCTCCTTTTTCCGCCCCCGCGGGGGTACGTAGGGAGTTTTTTCCAATTAAAGGACAGTCGAAACGGGATTTGTTTATTTATTTCAGAGTCGCCACTTGGGAGATTTAGGGTGTCCCAAGTCACCAGTTTAATCCCGAATCGAGGAAAAGAATGACTCTGTATTACAGTCCGCGAACCAGAAATCCGGATAAGGAATTCTGTTAACCCGGGAGAAGGTGTTAGGCATTCCCGAGTTCCGTGGTTCTAGCACGGTCGCTCAACTGTTATATTTGGCTTGACTATCTGATATAATACGTATTATAAACTTATGTGCAAATTTAACTTTTAAAAACCGCTTTTATCATTATTTATTTTATACAAAATTGCAACGTCGTGAAAACGCATCTCGAGCCACGCCACAACCAGTGCACGCGTGATTTGTTGACGCATTTTGACTTCGTCAAGATCGTGATTTGGGTTACATAAATGTACACCCGTATTCAAGAAAATAACCTTATTAAATATGCGCCAAAATACTACGCGTTATGATATTATTAGGTAAGACCGTGAATTTTACTAAATCGCCCATCTTGAAATCTAGGTATTTTCTTATATAAAAAAATAAATAAATAAATAAAATTGAAGGACTGCAATTTTTTGTATTATTTATATTTGTTTATTTGTTAGCGAGATCCTCCCTTATTTTATGAATACCCTTTAATGACTACATCTTTATTATTACTAAGTTTGTCCATAATTATGAAGTCAATCTCTACATACTTAAAAATAACATATTAATTACTAATTCAAAACAAATATTAATGGAAAGTAATATTACTAAAATGATAATTACGAACAACATGGAATTGCCCAAAAAGTAAAAAAAAAAACTAATTATCCCATAGTTGGATTAAAACATATTGTTAGTATGACTTAAGCTTATTGAAATTAATTATTTACAAATACTGAAAATTAAAAAAAAACTTGATTACTAAACCATATTTCTAAAAGTTAAACAATTTAAACTTAACTAACTTTGTTTTAATTCACATCATGTCCTAATACTTGATTCGCAAACTAATTCATGTTTTAACTGAAATTAACTACATGATTCCGATTAACTTAATGTTGACAAAAAACCTTATGAATAAGGAATTAATCAATTTTTGCCAAACTGATTCAATAACGCCATTTTTTACGTTATTTCTTCTATTTTGATTATTAAACAGTTTTAATTAGTAATCCGTCTTGAATATATTTCCTAATAATCCGGTTAAGGCGTTATTTAATATATCGCTATAACATGTCTAATTATGCCAAATGACAGTGATTGACAGAATAATAATACATGAATAATCTAAATACAATACAAAAAAAATTAAAACTAAATTAAAAATTTAACATTCCGTTCTTCATTTCAGCTTACAAAATGCCAAAATTACAGTTGTGTACCTGGTATTGCCAATATAAGAAGAAGAAAGTCAGCCACGCAGTAATAACAATACAGCACAGCAACAAAAGTCCAATAGCAGTAACAACCCAGGAACAGAGTTTGCAAACCGGTGGAGTATTAATCTCAAAACAAAAGCTTCAAGCTTTGATGAAAAAACCATTAATTCTGATTTCAACCAATGAAAGAAAGCAAAAGATTTTTTTTTTAGTTTTTTTTTTTTGAAAGTTTAAATATTTTTTTCGGAATTTTCTCTCTCTTAAATGTTCAGCCCTCTTTTTTTTCTCTCTTATTTTCTTTCTGTTCAGATTCGTTCTTTTTCTTCTGTATTCTCTCGTCTCTCTGTTCTCTTTTTTCTCTCGTATCCGTCCCCTTATTCTGATTTCAAGACTTCTTATATATAATCCATCCCATAAATCTTTCAATTAATTAAAATCAATACTTTTTCTCTACACAACCCATTATCTTCCCACTCATCCCCATTACATTAAATAAACATATCACACCACCCCATTATATTTTGTCCCCCATGCCTAACATAAAATAATACAAGATTCCCCCACTAAATTTTGTCTTGTCCCCCCTTTATATTAAATAACCATATCACAACCCACCCCATTTCATTTTGTCCCCCATGCTTCATATAAACAATTACAAAATGTACAATTCCTAAACTACCCCTCCGACCCTATTGCAAATTACTATTTTACCCCCGAAAGTACTATAAATTACCAAACTACCCATCAGCTATAACACATCAATTAATCAAACTTAACCAAAATATAGACAATATGATTAATTTCTAACAATGTTCAAACAACAAATTTCATGAACATGATTTCTTCAACATTTCAACAACAAATCACATGAACATGATTTCTTCAACATTTCAACAACAAATCACATGAACACAAATTGAACAACAAAGAACAACTAAAATTTGATTGAACAATATTTTAGCAACAAACAATCCTATTTTCGGATTCAACAACAACAACAAACAAGTATATTTAGATTTCTAAATTCAATAATATTGAACTTAAAATCAACTACTCTAAAAACATTACAACAAACAATTCCTATATTAAACTTAAACAAGATTATGAGACAAATTCAAGAAATAATCATAAATGATAAACAAGAAATCAAACTATACAAAATTCGGATTCAAGATCATCCAAACAAAGTATGAACATGAATGAATCTATTTTAACACAACAAACATGACGGATTAAAACGATTAAATCAATATATTTCCTTTAACACAACTAAATTCTTTTTAGACAAATAACAAGATCGACGAATAAACAATTATGAACTTAAGCTTGAACTTAACAATATTAACAATTTCTAACAATACATAAACACATGAAACAAATTGAAGAAATAGTTAATTAAATTTCAATTTGAATCTAACAAACATCAAACTAACAAATATTCACTTAAACAATAATACAAACATGAAATGAATATGAAAACAACTAATTAAACTTCTATTTTGAAATCTGAAAATTAATTTAACAAAGCACATGAACATGAACAAACTAGAAAATTATTTCAACGATGAACAACGAACAAGACAAGAATTAAATCATTTAACGATTTTGGATCCGGAAAATATCAAACAAAAAATATGGACAAAAATAAAACTCAAAAACAACTAACCGGAGATGAATCAACGACGAAATCGACTAAACAACGACGAACTTGACTATGTAGGGACTGTTTTGATGAGCCTCGACCAAATCTCGAATAAATGACGACGAAGACGAAGAGAAATGAAGCAGCCCGCAGCTGGAACGATGAAGTGAAGCAGCGGCGCCGATTCAAAACAGCAGCAATAATTTAAGCGAAATAGAAGCAATCGTTTGGTTGTTTGATCGGAGAAGATGAAGCAGCCACAACATCATGGCCATGGCGGAAACGCGAGCAGCAGTGACAAGCAGCTCGACGTGAAGATGGAGGGGAAGAAGCAACATCGCGGCAGCTGGAAGGAGGAAGGGAAGCCGCAGCGATGGGGTTCCTCCTTCATTGGTCGAGGGTTTTTCCGGCGTGACTGGGGTTGCCTCGGGTGGAAGACGAGGCTGGTTGTTCAACGAAGAGGATGAAAGGGACTGTGAGGAAGCAGACATGAACGAGCTTGAGCTTGGGGTCGTTCATGGTGCGACGAAGAAAGCTTGGGGTCGTTCATGGTGCGATGGTGGAGTTGTTGGTGTTTAAAAGAAGAAGAAACAGCCATGGGACTGCTCGTTCATGGTGCGATGAAGAAGATGAGGACGAGGCAGCCATGGGAGCTTGAGGGGGAAGCCATGGATGAGCTTTGGAGAAACTTGGAGAAGAAGAAGATAGGGAAGGGGGGTGGCGGATTGTTTAGCAATTTTTTAGGGTTTTCTTCATTTTTTCTTTTTGTTTTGTGTTGTTTGTAAGATAATAGGGGTGTTAGGTTATGGACTGGGTCGACCCAGTTCGAAATGGACTGGGTCGTAGGGAAGATTGGGCCATTTTTTGGGCCTGTGGCTTGAAATCGAAGAAGAGGCCCAATTCCGACTTTCCTTATATTTTTGCTCTCTTTTCTTCTTTTATTTTTCTAAAACTAAATTATAAAAAATACTTAAACTATTATTAAGAACTAAATTAAGTTATAAAAGCGCAAATTAACTCCCAATAATAATTAACGCACAATTAAGTAATAATTAAGCATAAAATTGTATATTTGGACATTAAATGCTAAAAATGCAAACGATGCCTATTTTTGTAATTTTTATTTTTTTGTAAAACAAATTTAATTACTAACAATTGTAGAATTAAATCCTACATGCAAAATGCGACATATTTTTGTATTTTTATTAATTTAACAAATAAACATGCACAGACAAATACAAATAATTATTCAAAATATCACAAAATTGCACACCAAAGAAAAATCATTTTATTTTTGGATTTTTTTTGGAGTAATTCTCATATTGGGCAAAAATCACGTGCTTACAGCTGCCCCTCTTTGCCCGAAGACACGAAGGGTTTTCGTGCAAAGATAAAGCGAGCGATTTTTTGTCCATCTGAGTACTCCGTATGAAGCATTTTTTTGAAAAAGATTTGACCGAACCTTTGCTTCAAAGGTTTCCTACATATCCTGGGCTAAACAGGAATCAGGTGTATGAAAAAATAAGTAAGGCTCGAAGGGGATAACAAGGGATAAGAGTGTTTGGATAGCAGAACAAAATGCCTTCATCATTTCAATCTTTAAGATATGCCAAATACGAACAGATACATTCAGAAAATAAAGAAATCATACATAATATCTCTTGACCGCATCGGAATTGATGGCCATTTCTACACATTCTCCTTCCATATCTTTCAAATACAACGCTCCGTTAGACAACACTCTGGTTACTACAAATGGTCCCTGCCAGTTTGGGGCAAATTTTCCTTTTGCCTCAGCCCAATGAGGCAAGATCCTCCTCAGTACTGATTGCCCGACTTCAAATTTCCTTGGACGTACTTTTTTGTTGTATGCTCTTGTCATTCTTCGTTGGTACAGTTGGCCATGACACACTGATGCCAATCTTTTCTCATCGATCAAACTCAACTGCTCAAGACGGCTTTTCACCCATTCATCATCATCGATCTCAGCCACTACAATGATTCGCAGAGATGGGATTTCCACTTCTGCGGGTATTACTGCCTCGGTACCGTATACCAATGAGTAAGGAGTCGCCCCTACCGAGGTACGCACGGTGGTGCGATATCCTAACAATGCAAAAGGCAATTTCTCGTGCCATTGTCTAGATCCTTCAACCATCTTCCGGAGTATTTTCTTTATGTTCTTATTGGCCGCTTCAACCGCACCATTTGCCTTGGGACGGTACGGAGTAGAGTGCCTGTGAGCAATCTTAAACTGCTCACATGTCTCCTTCATCAAATGGCTATTAAGATTAGCCCCATTATCTGTGATGATTACCTTTGGGATCCCAAACCGACAGATGATATTTGCATGCACGAAGTCAACTACAGCCTTCTTGGTCACAGACTTGAATGACTTCGCTTCCACCCATTTGGTAAAATAATCTATAGCTACCAAGATAAACCTGTGCCCATTTGATGCTGCTGGATCAATTGGCCCAATAACATCCATGCCCCATGCAACAAAAGGCCATGGCGCGGACATCGTATGTAATTCTGATGGTGGAGCATGAATCAAATCTCCATGTATTTGGCATTGATGACACTTACGCACAAAACTGATACAATCTCGCTCCATCGTGAGCCAATAATAACCTGCTCGAAGAATCTTCTTTGCTAGAACATACCCATTCATATACGGCCCGCAAACTCCGGAATGCACCTCAGTCATGATAGTTGTGGCTTGCCGTTCATCTATACATCTCAACAAACCGAGCTCTGGCGTTCTTTTGTACAGTACTCCCCCACTAAGGAAAAACCCACTTGCCAACCGTCGAATTGTTCTTTTCTGATCACTGGTGGCCTGCGTTGGATATACTCCCGCTTTGATGTACTCTTTGATATCATGGAACCACGGCTCTCCGTCGATTTCCTCTTCTATCACATTACAGTAAGCATGTTGATCATGGACTAGAATTTGCAATGGATCAACATAGGCCTTATCTGGATGGTGCAACATTGATGCCAAAGTAGCCAAAGCGTCAGCAACCTCATTATGAATCCTTGGAATGTGTCTGAATTCTATGGCCTGAAAACGCTGGCAAAGCTCATGCAGACATTGTCGATACGGTATAAGCTTCAAGTCCCGTGTTTCCCATTCCCCTTGAATCTGGTGTACCAGTAAGTCCGAGTCACCCATGACCAAGACTTCCCGTACACCCATATCCACAGCTAATCTCAATCCCAATATACACGCCTCATATTCTGCCATGTTGTTTGTACAGTAGAAACAAAGCCGAGCTGTAATGGGTAATGCTGACATGTTTCCGAAATAAGTACCGCACCTATTCCTATGCCTTTCATATTGGCAGCCCCATCAAAGAAAAGTTTCCATCCCGACTTCTCAGCTTGTTCTAATTGTTCAATGTGCATTACCTCTTCATCAGGGAAATAAGTTTTCAAAGGCTCATAATCTTCATCAACGGGGTTCTCAGCCAAGTGATCGGCTAATGCCTGTGCTTTCATGGCAGTCCGTGTCACATAGACAATGTCGAACTCTGTAAGTAAGATCTGCCACTTTGCAAGCCTTCCTGTGGGCATGGGTTTCTGAAAAATATACTTCAACGGGTCCAAGCGAGATATAAGGTAAGTGGTGTAAGATGACAAGTAATGTTTCAATTTTTGTGCCACCCAAGTTAGGGCACAACATGTCCTTTCCATATGAGTATACTTGACCTCGTAAGATGTGAACTTCTTACTGAGATAGTAGATAGCCTGCTCCTTTCTGCCTGTAACATCATGCTGCTCCAGTACACAGCTGAATGAACTATCCACAACTGTTAGATATAGAATCAAAGGCCTCTCTGGTTCTGGTGGGACCAACACGGGTGGGTTTGACAAATACCCCTTTATCTTATCAAAAGCCTCCTGGCATTCATCAGTCCATTTGACCGCGGCATCTTTCTTTAACAATTTGAAAATTGGTTCACACGTTGCCGTGAGCTGAGCAATGAACCTGCTGATATAGTTCAGTCTTCCCAACAAACTCATCACCTCGGTTTTGTTTCTTGGAGGTGGCAACTCCTGAATAGCTTTGATCTTTGACGGGTCTAATTCAATACCCCTCCGGCTAACTATAAATCCCAACAACTTCCCAGATGGCACCCCGAAAGCACATTTCGCAGGATTGAGCTTAAGATTGTACCTGCGAAGCCTTTGAAAGAATTTTCTCAAATCTCTGACATGGTCGGATTGCTGTCTAGACTTCACGATCACATCATCCACGTATACCTCGATTTCTTTATGTATCATATCATGGAAGATAGTTGTCATGGCTCTCATATAAGTTGACCCAGCATTTTTCAAACCAAATGGTATGACCCGATAACAATACGTTCCCCACGGCGTGATGAATGCCGTCTTTTCTGCATCTTCCTTATCCATTAGAATCTGATGATAACCCGCATAACAATCCACAAAAGAGCCAATATCATGTTTGGCACAATTGTCGATCAGTATATGGATGTTGGGCAGTGGGAAATTATCTTTTGGGCTTGCCTTGTTAAGGTCTCGATAATCGACGCACACCCTGGTCTTGCCATCTTTCTTTGGCACAGGCACGACATTGGCTAACCAAGTGGGGTACCGTGTAACCTGAATGACCCTTGCCTCAAACTGCTTGGTGATCTCTTCTTTGATCTTCACACTTATGTCTGTTTTGAACTTTCTCAACTTCTGCTTGACAGGGAGGAGTGCTGGATCAGTGGGCAATTTATGAACCACCAAATCGGTGCTTAGACCCGGCATATCATCATATGACCATGCAAAAACGTCTTTGTACTCATGCAATACTTTAATTATCTCCTCCTTGAGTTGTGGCTCCAAATGAACACTTATTTTAGTTTCCCGTACATTGTCTTGGTCCCCTAGATTAACTGCTTCTGTGTCATTTAGGTTAGGTTTGGGTTTTTCTTCAAAGTGACTTAATTCTTTACTAATTTCCTCATAAGCTTCATCATTATTACAATCCACCCCATCATCACACTCGATCTCTTGTATTATTACTTCTGAACTAGATTGGCTTTTAAAACTGGGCCGAAGATTCCTCATGCATGTCATGTCATTGATATCAGCATAAAAAGAACTGTACAAAGAAAAGAAAAGAAAATGGAAAGAGAATTAGGGACGAAGAAAATTGCATTTCATTAAACGTAAAGACAACAAGGTTTTAACTCATCCAAATGGACGGAACATAACAACTGGATTACAAACCCTGGAATAATCCAGGTGACAAAAAGGAAAACAAAACCCACTACCACGACTCCCTCCGAACTGGAAGAGGAGTAGCTTCCCAATTGCTGATGTTAGCACGTGGTCCGATGTACTGTATGTCTGCTCTGCTTGACCCTTCCCCGGCCTCAACCATGTTTACTTCAGCAAATACTTTCTTAAACACCTTATCCAAATTCCCATCCGCCTCAATTAACGAACCTGACATCTTTGCCAATGATTGTTTCTTAATACTCGGTCTGACGAAGGACCTGGACAATCGAGGAATTGGTTTAGGGAGCACCCAAGCTTTCTTCTTCAATTTACGGGCCTTTCTGACATCTGCCGCTGTTGGTTTGAACCCTAACCCGAAGGTGTCCAGATTTTTGGGCAAAGACACAGGTTGAGTAATGCCCTGCAGTTCAACCCCCAAACCCTTCCCGGGCACGAACCCGTTATTCAACATTTCTGACACTACCATGACGGTCGCAGCTGACACCCTGGGACATGGCATGCTTTTACCCTCAGGCACCCTGCTCACCGGAACCGTGTCGAGGATCTGATACACCCATGGCCCCTTATCATCTTCGGTCTCTATAAAGGGTACAATGGCATCATTCATGGCGCATGTGGGATCTTCCCCATGTAACACAATTTCTTGTCTGTCCCACTCGAATTTGATCATTTGGTGCAGTGTGGAGGGCACGGCTTTTGCCGCATGAATCCACGGTCGACCCAACAAAAGATTATAGGATACTGCAGCATCTAACACCTGAAATTCCATCATGAACTCGACTGGGCCAATAGTCAATTCGAGTACAATATCTCCTACCGTGTTTGTTCCCCCTCCATCGAACCCTCGAACACAAATGCTATTTTTGCGGATTCTATCCTCATCAATCTTTAACTTGTTCAATGTGGATAACGTGCAAATATTAGCGCTCGACCCGTTATCGATCAGTGCCCGAGTAACCATTGAACCTTCATATTTGACCGTCAAATAGAGAGCCTTGTTGTGTTCTGTGCCTTCCATAGGCAATTCATCATCAGAAAATGCTATCCTGTTCACTTCAAAGATCTTGTTGGCAATTGTCTCTAAATGGTTTACTGAAATTTTGTCAGGCACATGAGCCTCATTCAATATCTTCATTAAAGCTCGGCAATGCTCATCAGAGTGAATTAATAATGACAACAACGAGATTTGGGCCGGTGTTTTTCTCAGTTGCTCAACAATGGAATAATCTTGTCCTTTCATCTTTTTCAGAAACTCTTCTGCCTCTTCTTCTGTTACAGCTTTTTTAACTGGTACTGGATTGTCTTTTGCGCCTTTAGCTTTTCTCAACTCTTCGGGGGCGAAACAACGTCCCGACCGGGTTAGTCCCTGTGCTTCACAACTTTCTACCTCAATTTCCTTTCCTTTGTATGTCACCACTACTTTGTCATATTTCCAGGGTACGGCTTTGCTATCAACCATGGGTAACTGGACTACCGGTTTTATGACAACCGGCTCTATATAGACTCCCTTCACGACCACCACGGGCATGGATACTGACCTTGGTACCACTATCTTGACTGGCTCCTGCTTTTTCTCGGCCACAAACGATCCCTTTCCCATTACTAGCACTGGCTTGTCTTCTACTGCTTTTAACTGAACCACTGGCCTTGCACTCACTGTCTTTTCTTTGGTTTCCGTAGAACGAATCACCATAACCACCTGCGAAGGTTTCTTAGGCTCTTCCCCCTTATGTATCAGTTCGATCATGTTGGCCTCATAATGCGCTGGTAACGGATTTTGATTGATGTTCGGGGCCTCTGGAGCCTGTACCTCAATACGACGATTATCAATGAGCTCTTGGATTGCGTTTTTCAACTTCCAACATTTTTCAGTATCGTGCCCCGGCATCCCTGAGCAATACTCGCAGCTAACAGAGTGGTCCAGGTTTCTGGGAAGAGGATTTGGTGCTTTGGATTCAACTGGGGTCAGCATCCCCAATTGTTTCAATCTGTGGAAGAGAGAAGTGTAAGATTCTCCCAGCGGAGTAAATGTTTTTTTGTTTGGGGCCTTCTCATTTCTAAAAGCTTGGTTTGGGCGGAAGCTGGTTCCTGGTCTGTTAGCCCTGGGAGGTGGATAGGTGTTTTGTGGGTGTGGCTGTGTATTTTGGGGACTTGGTGTACGCCATTGCGAGTGCACTGGGGGTTGAGTGTAGGTCTGGGCGTGGTGAATAGAAAAGTGTGGTTCTGGTGGTGGATAATAGTGTTGTGGTGGACCATATGGGGTATATTGATAGTTTGGGTGGTGGGGTCTGGGTTGGTTGTAGTAGAGTGGACGGTTATTGTGCCTGGACCAAACATTAGCTTCAACTGTAGCAACTTCTTCTTTCTTCTTCTTCCCCAGCACACCACCAGTACCGCTTTGGATGGCCTGGGTGGTTGCTTTCAACGCCGAGTAGCTCAAGATCTTGTTAGATTTCAATCCTTCTTCAATCATGGCTCCCATCTTTACCACTTCATTAAACGACTTCCCGACAGATGTCACTAGATGACCAAAATAGGTAGGTTCCAATGTTTGCAAGAAGTAATCTACCATCTCACTCTCCCGCATAGGAGGATCAACCCTTGCAGCTTGTTCCCTCCAGCGGAAACCAAACTCTCTAAAACTTTCCCCAGGCTTCTTTTCTAGTTTCAACAATGACAGACGATCAGGGACTATTTCGAGGTTATATTGAAAATGGCCGATGAATGCCTGGGCCAAATCATCCCATGTATACCATCGGCCGGGGTCTTGCCTCGTGTACCATTCTAGCGCTGACCCGCTCAGGCTTTGCCCGAAATATGCTATCAACAACTCATCTTTTCCCCCAGCCCCTCTCATTTTGCTACAAAAACCACGCAGATGGGCTACTGGGTCACCGTGCCCCTCATATAAGTCAAACTTCGGCATTTTAAACCCCGCAGGCAACTGTACATCAGGAAAAGGGCACAAATCTTTGTATGCGACACTAACTTGGTTTCCTAAACCATGCATGTTCCTGAAGGATTGCTCCAGGCTTTTGACTTTACGAATCACCTCCTCTTGTTCTGCATTCTTAACCGGTTTCTCAACTTCTCCCGGGATTTCAAAATGGGGAGAGGAGGTATATGGCTCAGGCGCTTTGAAAGTGGGTTCGGGAGGGTAATATTGGGTGTCGTGAGCTTGGAATAGCGGCTCACTGGATGATCTATGTAGTGGAGCTGGGGGAGGTGCCACAAAGACGGGAACATTTGGTGGAGGAGGGTTTTGAGTGGGAGGTGGAGTTGGGGGAGCGTATGACGTGGTACCATAACCCTGGGCCTGATAAGGGAAAGCTGAAGATGCGTGGGGAGTGATAGGCTCCTGAGCTTGAGCCAAGGGTGGGATGTAAGATGGGTTGGCAGGATATAGTGGTGTTGGGTGTCCCTGCGACCATGCCTGATGCATTTCAGCCATTTGTGCTTTTAATTTCCTCATCTCTTCTTTCATAGCACCCACATCTGTTACCTCAACCTCATTCGAAGGGTCTACGATGCTGATTTCCGAATCCTGCCCTGTCATTTTTACTTGATCTTTCGACCGGGTGTTGTATGGATAAGTTGCCAGAATAGCCAATCAATTAACCACCTTCCTGGTATCACATATTTAGATAACCACTTTTTTAGCGATTAGGTCTTAACAGATTTAACAACCACACGTTGGCATGAATGCACTTATACAGTTATTCCTTTCTATTATGTGTTTGCCCGATTGCATGCGTCATCCCGGCATTTCATTCCTT
The DNA here is from genome assembly GCF_000393655.2 of Nicotiana sylvestris. Classification (NCBI taxonomy): domain Eukaryota; kingdom Viridiplantae; phylum Streptophyta; class Magnoliopsida; order Solanales; family Solanaceae; genus Nicotiana; species Nicotiana sylvestris. Next base: position 34,598,701 of record NC_091064.1, read on the forward strand.
GTTTCATTTTTTTTCTCCTTGCCTTATCCCTATCTTGTGCTTTTCTTTTCTCTCTCTTGTTTTTCCGCTCTTTTCTTTCTTTCTATTTTTCTTGGTTTTCCTTATATTTTCCTTTTCATTCTTTTTGTTTTCTTTTCGGTTATGGTCGAATCTTATGGAGATTGCCTACGTATCGTGACCCCGCACGAATCAAACCAAGCGTAGTTCATGAAGATAAATGTAAAAATAAGGGTGGAAATAAAATGCTCAACTTTCATTAATAAACAGACTCTTACAAACTCGACATCTTTTGTTTTGGAAAGAAACTAACAAACGCAATCTGAAAGCAAACAAAAACTCTAAGCTTGCAAACATACTCAATCCAGAAAGATAACGGACGTACAAAAGACTGACTCAAAATGGTAGACACTCACAGACACGGACTATGCATATTCTAGTGCTTCAAACTTAGGTATCCGCGGGGCGTCGTTCGGCCTCGCCGCGGGTCTAGGATCCAAATCCCTTTCAAGCTGCTCTAACTCATTCATGGTTCGCTTCACATAGATCATCACTGCTGAGATAAAAGTAGTACGGGTCATGTCTTCACAAACCCGGCATCTCCTGACAATAGCATGAGCAATGGCTCTAATCCTGTCTTTTGTTTGCTTCTTTTCTATGAGCAAGCGTCTTATCTGATCGCTGCACGTCTTTAAAGCTCGGGAGTCTTGCAAGTGCTGGTCTTGCAGCTGTTGCACTTCTGCCTCCATTTGGGCTAACAAGTTGTAACAATGTCCGCTTTCAGTTTCGAAGTCTCTAACCTGCCTAACCGCTCTACCTTCAAGGGCAACTACTTTTCTCTTTAAATTGGCAACAATTTTCTCATGGTCCCTTTTCAACTGATTCAAGTATTGGCGACGCTCTTCGGTTCTTGTCGCCCACTGTGCTTTAAGTTCTGCCATGACATTTTCAGCTTTTCCTAGCTCATCCCGCCATTCTCTGACTTCGCTTTCCAATCTTTTTACCAATTGTTCATCGGATCGGCTCCTCGGTTGCTTATCGATGGTTATCTTCAACTGTCGGACTTGGGCTTTAAGAGCGTCATTTTCTCTGGCTAGTCTATTCTTTTCACCTTGATCCTCGGCAACCTGTACACTGTTCTCGAATTTCAGACTCTCGACTTGTTGCTTTAATTTACCAATCTCAACTCGATAGCTTTCTTCCTTTGCTAACCAATCCCACTGCTCTTGGGACGACTTGGCGAAATCTTCGAGATGAGGTCTTTTAGCCGGTCTCCCATATGCCACGTCACCTCTGAACCATTCGTGATACCCTGGAGCAATTTCCCCTCTGACCCTATCGGACACACAAGTGTTTGCCATCAGATATTGACACTCACTCCAAATTTGACGAACCTCTTCCTCGGGGAATCGACCGTCAGGACTAATTTCGACCACTTGGGTACTCAAATCTTCATCTCTTGGTATTACTTGATATCTACCGAGTTGCCTCAGAACCCGATACGGTGCATAAGGTTGTATGCTTTTGAGTCCCATTAACAAAAAATGCGGTCGGGCTGCTGGCATATATATGACTTCCTCGACAGACAACCATCCAAGCACCCACTGTATCTGGCTAGCCTCGAGGTTCCGAAATAATAATGCCCAAGCCGTGACTCCTTCAGGTAGACCAGCCCCTTTGATTCTCGTACAAAATTCCCCTATACAAGTTTTCTCAGCCGAGCCATAACTCAATAACTGAGAGCGCGGGCACAAATGCTCAATCATCCACATTTGTAACAATAAGTTACATCCCTCAAAAAATTTGCCCCCAGCTTTGCACGCAGTGAGAGCTCTGAAGATATCAGCCACAATCATAGGTGCTAAAGTGCTTTTCCCCATGGTTTGCAAAGTACTGACGACGCCTGCTACTTTCAAATCAATATTACCATCTTTCCTTGGGAATATTACGAGACCCAAAAAAGCTACCATAAATGCCACTCGCCTGTGTTCCTCCCATTTTTGTCGGCTATTTCTGCTGCAAAGCTTAAAGTCTGGATTATTGAACCCGCCCACATGGCCATATCTATCATACACGAAGCGGAAACTGCAGAAACCCTTTGCAAAATCTGAGTGATGAACTGTCCGGGGTACTTTCAAGGAATCCAGGAATCGATGTATGGTAATGGCTCTAGGAGCAATCAAGTATTTGAATCTCAATGGAGCTTGGTCACTTCCAATGTACCCCGCTATTTCTTCTATTGTTGGGGTGAGTTCAAAGTCTGAAAAATGAAACACATTATGTGCCGAATCCCAATGGGCGACCAATGCCCTGATGATATCCCCCCGAGGCTGAATGTCTAATAAATCCGGAAGGTCTTTCAAATATTTTCTCACTTCGTCTTGCCCTTCTTTGCCCAAATCATTCCACCACAATTGCAGCTCAAAAGGGATTTTGGTCATTATTGAAAAAGGCTCATTTATTGTCGTGCTCATCCTGCACATTTATTAAAGCGTTTAAGCAAAAGAAAACTTTTATTTAACTCCAAAAACTACTATCTATATTATCGACTCAAAATTAATCCTATATTTCAAATGAAGAACTCAATTCTTAATTCTAATATTTTTAGATAAAAGACCCGATATTGCGACACGGCCTTCCTGCGCCTGAGGGGCGAAAATTTTAAGGCTGTGAAGGTCAAAAATCAAAATACGACCAAAGGTGGTTGTTTATGCAAAGTCAGCCCTCCGGTGCCCCGTTTGGGAATATTTGGCTATTTATGACATAACAACATCACCTGACTTATTTATGACTCTTTGTTTTATCGTTTTTCAAATTAGGAAACTCAATATTGCAAACACGGCCTTTCAACGTCTCGGGGACGAAGATTTTTAAGGATGTGTGGGTCAAATGGACCAAATCTTAAATATGACCCAAAAGAGGCTGTTTATGCAAAGTCAGCCTTCCGGCGTCCCCTTCAGGAACATTCGGCTATGTCTTGATAAAACAGCGTCACCCGACTTCTTAGAAATTTGACATATATATTTTGCTATTTTTTTTTTTTTTGTAAAAGGGGAAGTTGGACATCACCCGACTTATTTATGACAGAATTAAAAATCTTGACATGTTTTTTTTTGTTTTTTTTATTAGTTTTTGGCTTTTTTAGCAAAAGGGGGGTTGGACCCGATGAGGGTTGCCTACATATCTCACATCCGGTGAGAATCAAACCCGCGTAGTTCGGGAAAATTAACCGAACTATTTTAAAACATGACTCTTTTCCATTTTTATTTTTTCCTGGCAAGACAATCTATTTTCCTTTTCTATTTTTGAAAAAGACAAAATAACGATTTTTTTTCCATTTTCAACAAACAATAAAACAATCTATTTTTCCAAAAAAAATAATAGACTCTTCTCTTCTTTTTTTCTATATTTTTTAGTAAAACAAAATAAAATATTTTCCTCTTTTTTTCAAAATTTCGGCAGAGTTTCGCCAGTAATTGGTCATTGATTTTTTTTCTAAAATAATCAATTAACTCCCTAACTGATATATTCTTTTTCCCTTTTTTCTTTTTTTTCTTCAATTTTCCAACATTCCCGAGATTCAGAAACCGGTCAACATGCAAGTTCGAAACAAATATATGTACAGAGCAAGTAGGATGCATCAGAATGGTCTTTTCATTTCAGGTTGCTAGTCCTAGACGGACCCAACCCCTGTGTTGAGTCCCCTAAGTCAAATGCAACGTGATGCAAATAAGCGTTCCTACTAGGGATCCGGCATGAAGTCACGTTATTCTATATTCAAAACCTGGGTCAGTGTACTAGACTGTGTACCCGAGCGGACAACTCGAGTCTGGGAGGGAGCAACTTACCGGGAACCAAAAGGCCATCCGGCTTCGTAACTTGTCCGACCTCTTTCTTATTTTAGGGTATAACACTAACAGAATAGGGAGTCTCAACCAGTAAGCACATCCCCGGAGGTGAAGAGAGAAGGGTTCGACACAGTTTATATATACAGTCAAATAATATCAAAGCGGTAAAAGCAGCATTTAGCACATTAGGCTCAAACATGTAAAAATCAGATAAAGCAAAATATAACAATTTATCTAAGCTCGAATCTCTAACCCCGAACCAGTGGTTCTGGGTTACCATAAATAGTCCCCAGCAGAGTCGCCAGAGCTGTCACACCTCCTTTTTCCGCCCCCGCGGGGGTACGTAGGGAGTTTTTTCCAATTAAAGGACAGTCGAAACGGGATTTGTTTATTTATTTCAGAGTCGCCACTTGGGAGATTTAGGGTGTCCCAAGTCACCAGTTTAATCCCGAATCGAGGAAAAGAATGACTCTGTATTACAGTCCGCGAACCAGAAATCCGGATAAGGAATTCTGTTAACCCGGGAGAAGGTGTTAGGCATTCCCGAGTTCCGTGGTTCTAGCACGGTCGCTCAACTGTTATATTTGGCTTGACTATCTGATATAATACGTATTATAAACTTATGTGCAAATTTAACTTTTAAAAACCGCTTTTATCATTATTTATTTTATACAAAATTGCAACGTCGTGAAAACGCATCTCGAGCCACGCCACAACCAGTGCACGCGTGATTTGTTGACGCATTTTGACTTCGTCAAGATCGTGATTTGGGTTACATAAATGTACACCCGTATTCAAGAAAATAACCTTATTAAATATGCGCCAAAATACTACGCGTTATGATATTATTAGGTAAGACCGTGAATTTTACTAAATCGCCCATCTTGAAATCTAGGTATTTTCTTATATAAAAAAATAAATAAATAAATAAAATTGAAGGACTGCAATTTTTTGTATTATTTATATTTGTTTATTTGTTAGCGAGATCCTCCCTTATTTTATGAATACCCTTTAATGACTACATCTTTATTATTACTAAGTTTGTCCATAATTATGAAGTCAATCTCTACATACTTAAAAATAACATATTAATTACTAATTCAAAACAAATATTAATGGAAAGTAATATTACTAAAATGATAATTACGAACAACATGGAATTTCCCTCTCTCGTATCCGTCCCCTTATTCTGATTTCAAGACTTCTTATATATAATCCATCCCATAAATCTTTCAATTAATTAAAATCAATACTTTTTCTCTACACAACCCATTATCTTCCCACTCATCCCCATTACATTAAATAAACATATCACACCACCCCATTATATTTTGTCCCCCATGCCTAACATAAAATAATACAAGATTCCCCCACTAAATTTTGTCTTGTCCCCCCTTTATATTAAATAACCATATCACAACCCACCCCATTTCATTTTGTCCCCCATGCTTCATATAAACAATTACAAAATGTACAATTCCTAAACTACCCCTCCGACCCTATTGCAAATTACTATTTTACCCCCCGAAAGTACTATAAATTACCAAACTACCCATCAGCTATAACACATCAATTAATCAAACTTAACCAAAATATAGACAATATGATTAATTTCTAACAATGTTCAAACAACAAATTTCATGAACATGATTTCTTCAACATTTCAACAACAAATCACATGAACATGATTTCTTCAACATTTCAACAACAAATCACATGAACACAAATTGAACAACAAAGAACAACTAAAATTTGATTGAACAATATTTTAGCAACAAACAATCCTATTTTCGGATTCAACAACAACAACAAACAAGTATATTTAGATTTCTAAATTCAATAATATTGAACTTAAAATCAACTACTCTAAAAACATTACAACAAACAATTCCTATATTAAACTTAAACAAGATTATGAGACAAATTCAAGAAATAATCATAAATGATAAACAAGAAATCAAACTATACAAAATTCGGATTCAAGATCATCCAAACAAAGTATGAACATGAATGAATCTATTTTAACACAACAAACATGACGGATTAAAACGATTAAATCAATATATTTCCTTTAACACAACTAAATTCTTTTTAGACAAATAACAAGATCGACGAATAAACAATTATGAACTTAAGCTTGAACTTAACAATATTAACAATTTCTAACAATACATAAACACATGAAACAAATTGAAGAAATAGTTAATTAAATTTCAATTTGAATCTAACAAACATCAAACTAACAAATATTCACTTAAACAATAATACAAACATGAAATGAATATGAAAACAACTAATTAAACTTCTATTTTGAAATCTGAAAATTAATTTAACAAAGCACATGAACATGAACAAACTAGAAAATTATTTCAACGATGAACAACGAACAAGACAAGAATTAAATCATTTAACGATTTTGGATCCGGAAAATATCAAACAAAAAATATGGACAAAAATAAAACTCAAAAACAACTAACCGGAGATGAATCAACGACGAAATCGACTAAACAACGACGAACTTGACTATGTAGGGACTGTTTTGACGAGCCTCGACCAAAGCTCGAACAAATGACGACGAAGACGAAGAGAAATGAAGCAGCCCGCAGCTGGAACGATGAAGTGAAGCAGCGGCGCCGATTCAAAACAGCAGCAATAATTTAAGCGAAACAGAAGCAATCGTTTGGTTGTTTGATCGGAGAAGATGAAGCAGCCACAACATCGTGGCCATGGCGGAAACGCGAGCAGCAGTGACGAGCAGCTCGACGTGAAGATGGAGGGGAAGAAGCAACATCGCGGCAGCTGGAAGGAGGAAGGGAAGCCGCAGCGATGGGGTTCCTCCTTCGTTGGTCGAGGGTTTTTCCGGCGTGACTGGGGTTGCCTCGGGTGGAAGACGAGGCTGGTTGTTCAACGAAGAGGATGAAAGGGACTGTGAGGAAGCAGACATGAACGAGCTTGAGCTTGGGGTCGTTCATGGTGCGACGAAGAAAGCTTGGGGTCGTTCATGGTGCGATGGTGGAGTTGTTGGTGTTTAAAAGAAGAAGAAACAGCCATGGGACTGCTCGTTCATGGTGCGATGAAGAAGATGAGGACGAGGCAGCCATGGGAGCTTGAGGGGGAAGCCATGGATGAGCTTTGGAGAAACTTGGAGAAGAAGAAGATAGGGAAGGGGGGTGGCGGATTGTTTAGCAATTTTTTAGGGTTTTCTTCATTTTTTCTTTTTGTTTTGTGTTGTTTGTAAGATAATAGGGGTGTTAGGTTATGGACTGGGTCGACCCAGTTCGAAATGGACTGGGTCGTAGGGAAGATTGGGCCATTTTTTGGGCCTGTGGCTTGAAATCGAAGAAGAGGCCCAATTCCGACTTTCCTTATATTTTTGCTCTCTTTTCTTCTTTTATTTTTCTAAAACTAAATTATAAAAAATACTTAAACTATTATTAAGAACTAAATTAAGTTATAAAAGCGCAAATTAACTCCCAATAATAATTAACGCACAATTAAGTAATAATTAAGCATAAAATTGTATATTTGGACATTAAATGCTAAAAATGCAAACGATGCCTATTTTTGTAATTTTTATTTTTTTGTAAAACAAATTTAATTACTAACAATTGTAGAATTAAATCCTACATGCAAAATGCGACATATTTTTGTATTTTTATTAATTTAACAAATAAACATGCACAGACAAATACAAATAATTATTCAAAATATCACAAAATTGCACACCAAAGAAAAATCATTTTATTTTTGGATTTTTTTTGGAGTAATTCTCATATTGGGCAAAAATCACGTGTTTACAGCTGCCCCTCTTTGCCCGAAGACACGAAGGGTTTTCGTGCAAAGATAAAGCGAGCGATTTTTTGCCCATCCGAGTACTCCGTGTGAAGCATTTTTTTGAAAAAGATTTGACCGAACCTTTGCTTCAAAGGTTTCCTACATATCCTGGGCTAAACAGGAATCAGGTCAATGTAGTTCGGGAAGTTTTGGTAGCTGGGACTACCGTGGGACTGCAATGTTACTGTTGTTGCATGCTATTACCACTGCTTACCGATCTCCTTGTTACACCGTGCTTAAAAGAAAACAAGAAGCTAGGCTAGACTGCAATTTGTTCTTGTTGCCTTGCTTTCTTGTCTGCTTGCATTTTTTCCGGTGCTTTTCTTCTTTTTGACACATGCACGTAAGTTTGTGCTGGGACCTTTTGTTGCAACCTTCTGCTTCCCGGTGCCGGGGATTTTTATTGTTTCCTGCTGGGGATTCATATTGTAACCCTCTGTTTTATTGTCCTCTGACTTGATCTTGAAATGTATGCCTCTGTTCTATGGGCGGGCTCCCAACTTCAATACTTGAAATTAAAGACTGAAATGTATGCCTCTGTTATCTGGGCGGGCTCCCAACTTCAACTCTTGAAATGTAAAGACTGAAATGTATGCCTCTGTTATCTGGGCGGGCTCCCAACTTCAATGCTTGAAATGTAAAGACTGAAATGTATGCCTCTGTTCTATGGGCGGGCTCCCAACTTTAACACTTGAAATGAAAAGACTGAATGTATGCCTCTGTTATCTGGGCAGGCTCCCAACTTCAACACTTGAAATGAAAAGACTGAAATGTATGCCTCTGTTATCTGGGCGGGCTCCCAACTTCAATGCTTGAAATGAAAAGACTGAAATGTATTCCTCTGTTATCTGGGCGGGCTCCCAACTTCAACTCTTGAAATGTAAAGACTGAATGTATGCCTCTGTTATCTGGGCGGGCTCCCAATTGCTAACTTTGAAATGGAATATCTCTATTCTCCAGGCAGACTTCTGACTTTTAAAGGTTAAACTATGTGTCTCTGTTCTTCAGGCGGACTCCTGACATCAAACTTGAAAAGTATGTCTCTGTTCTCCAGGCGGACTCCTGACTTTTAAAATTTAAGCTGTATGTCTCCGTTCTTCAGGCGGACTCCTGACGTCAAACTTGAAAAGTACGTCTCTGTTCTCCAGGCGGACTCCTGATTGCTAAATTTGAAATTGAATGTCTCTATTCTCCAGGCGGACTCCTGATATCAAACTTGAAAAGTATGTCTCTGTTCTCCAGGCAGACTCCTGATTGCTAAATTTGAAATTGAATGTCTCTATTCTCCAGGCGGACTCCTGACATCAAACTTGAAAAGTATGTCTTTGTTCTCCTGGCGGACTCCTGATTGCTAAATTTGAAATTGAATGTCTCTATTCTCCAGGCGGACTCCTGACTTTTAAAATTTAAACTGTATGTCTCCGTTCTTCAGGCGAACTCCTGACGTCAAACTTGAAAAATACGTCTCTGTTCTCCAGGCGGACTCCTGACAACTTGCATTTATCCTGATTAGTGCTTGTTTTTTCCTCCTGGAGAATTCCTCTTCAACAACTAACTTTTCTCCCCCTGCTCAATCAAAGAAAATTTTGTCAGTTTAAAACGGTGGTTAGTTGATGGCATTCTTGCTGAAAAATCCTTCCACTGCCTTGCTTTGTGTTGACTAATTTCCACGCACTGACCCTAAACCGCTTGACTTTCTGACCAACTTTTAAATTTCCCAACCTCTAGCGACCTAAATGTTTTACACCCCTGCTGTTATTTCACTTTTCTGACCTTTTTGTTTGAGCTTTCGCCTTTCCCACGACATTCCCCAATCATTTCACCGATGAAACTTCCGTTAATTCCCTGTATTCCACTTGACATCAAGTTATTTTTGACATGCTCTGACCACGTTGTGCTTTACAATTCTAGAAGCTGGTAGTGAACTTTGAAGTCCTTTCTGCTTGCATTGAACAAAACTGGCACTGAAACATCTCAGCTAGATAAAACCCTCAAAAGAAAATGAAATGCCATGATTCTTGAGTTAAGGATAAGAAGAATCCAAAACCAGATGACTGTTTTGAAAAGAGATGGAAAAGAAACTTATCTAAGCGAGACAAACTAGTACCAATGGTCATGACATGCATTTTGGATTAATCAGCCCAATCTGTCCAACCAAACAAACTCTCAATTGTCGTACCTCATTGCCCAGAACTTCCATCACTTGTTTGATTTATCCAGACCTTAACCTTGTTTCCCTGCGGTACCGCGAAACGGTTTCTATCAACAGACCTTTCTCAGTTTTCCATTTCTTATCTCACCTTCGCCTTGAGGTGCCCGTAAAGGTTTTCACCAACAAGACTCTCTCATTTATTTTTCTCTCAGCTCCCGTCGCCTTACGGTGCCCGTGAGGGTTTTCACCCATAAGACTCTCTCATTTATTTTTGTTCTTCTTGCTCGAACCAGAGTGTTGCCCCTGTCGTGGGTTATTCCTACCTGTTCATCTTGGCATTTCTCAAAACTGATCATAAGGTCTTTCTTTGGTCCGTAATGTAGGCTTTTGGATTGATTTAGAAAGAAAGGTATAAAAGGCTCAAAACAATTCAAATGGGTTCAAATTACAACTTTCGGAATCCCACTTTCATAACAATCACCACTTCTGCCCCAGTTTCTTGCTTGGGGATTTTTGGATTTCTATTTGGTATGACTGAACCTCGGAGTAAGGCTGCCTACGTACCCTTTCAGGATCAAGTCAAACGTAGTTCACTTTATAGAGACTACGTTGTTATGTTTCTCTTCTTTCCCTTTTTTTCACTTTTCTTTCTTTTCCTTTTCTTCTTTTCTTTTTCTTTTCTTTTCTTCTTATTTTTTTTTTCTTTCCTTCTTTTCTTTATGTTCGTCACATGTGTTCTCTTATAGTGCCGCTGATTCCGAAAGATGTGTATGAAAAAATAAGTAAGGCTCGAAGGGGATAACAAGGGATAAGAGTGTTTGGATAGCAGAACAAAATGCCTTCATCATTTCAATCTTTAAGATATGCCAAATACGAACAGATACATTCAGAAAATAAAGAAATCATACATAATATCTCTTGACCGCATCGGAATTGATGGCCATTTCTACACATTCTCCTTCCATATCTTGTCAAATACAACGCTCCGTTAGACAACACTCTGGTTACTACAAATGGTCCCTGCCAGTTTGGGGCAAATTTTCCTTTTGCCTCAGCCCAATGAGGCAAGATCCGCCTCAGTACTGATTGCCCGACTTCAAATTTCCTTGGACATACTTTTTTATTGTATGCTCTTGTCATTCTTCGTTGGTACAGTTGGCCATGACACACTGATGCCAATCTTTTCTCATCGATCAAACTCAACTGCTCAAGACGGCTTTTCACCCATTCATCATCATCGATCTCAGCCACTGCAATGATTCGCAGAGATGGGATTTCCACTTCTGCGGGTATTACTGCCTCAGTACCGTATACCAATGAGTAAGGAGTCGCCCCTACCAAGGTATGCACGGTGGTGCGATATCCTAACAATGCAAAAGGCAATTTCTCGTGCCATTGTCTAGATCCTTCAACCATCTTCCGGAATATTTTCTTTATGTTCTTATTGGCCGCTTCAACCGCACCGTTTGCCTTGGGACGGTACGGAGTAGAGTGCCTGTGAGCAATCTTAAACTGCTCACATATCTCCTTCATCAAATAGCTATTAAGATTAGCCCCATTATCTGTGATGATTACCTTTGGGATCCCAAACCGACAGATGATATTTGCATGCACGAAGTCAACTACAGCCTTCTTGGTCACAGACTTGAATGACTTCGCTTCCACCCATTTGGTAAAATAATCTATAGCTACCAAGATAAACCTGTGCCCATTTGATGCTGCTGGATCAATTGGCCCAATAACATCCATGCCCCATGCAACAAAAGGCCATGGCGCGGACATCGTATGTAATTCTGATGGTGGAGCATGAATCAAATCTCCATGTATTTGGCATTGATGACACTTACGCACAAAACTGATACAATCTCGCTCCATCGTGAGCCAATAATAACCTGCTCGGAGAATCTTCTTTGCTAGAACATACCCATTCATATGCGGCCCGCAAACTCCGGAATGCACCTCAGTCATGATAGTTGTGGCTTGTCGTGCATCTATACATCTCAACAAACCGAGCTCTGGCGTTCTTTTGTACAGTACTCCCCCACTAAGGAAAAACCCACTTGCCAACCGTCGAATTGTTCTTTTCTGATCACCGGTGGCCTGCGTTGGATATACTCCCGCTTTGATGTACTCTTTGATATCATGGAACCACGGCTCTCCATCGATTTCCTCTTCTATCACATTACAGTAAGCATGCTGATCATGGACTTGAATCTGCAATGGATCAACATAGGCCTTATCTGGATGGTGCAACATTGATGCCAAAGTAGCCAAAGCGTCAGCAACCTCATTATGAATCCTTGGAATGTGTCTGAATTCTATGGCCTGAAAACGCTGGCAAAGCTCATGCAGACACTGCCGATACGGTATAAGCTTCAAGTCCCGTGTTTCCCATTCCCCTTGAATCTGGTGTACCAGTAAGTCCGAGTCACCCATGACCAAGACTTCCCGTACACCCATATCCACAGCTAATCTCAATCCCAATATACACGCCTCATATTCTGCCATGTTGTTTGTACAGTAGAAACGAAAGCCGAGCTGTAACGGGGTAATGCTGACCTGTTTCCGAAATAAGTACCGCACCTATTCTTACGCCTTTCATATTGGCGGCCCCATCAAAGAAAAGTTTCCATCCCGACTTCTCAGCTTGTTCTAATTCTTCAATGTGCATTACCTCTTCATCAGGGAAATAAGTTTTCAAAGGCTCATAATCTTCATCAACGGGGTTCTCAGCCAAGTGATCGGCTAATGCCTGTGCTTTCATGGCAGTCCGTGTCACATAGACAATGTCGAACTCTGTAAGTAAGATCTGCCACTTTGCAAGCCTTCCTGTGGGCATGGGTTTCTGGAAAATATACTTCAACGGGTCCAAGCGAGATATAAGGTAAGTGGTGTAAGATGACAAGTAATGTTTCAATTTCTGTGCCACCCAAGTTAGGGCACAACATGTCCTTTCCAGATGAGTATACTTGACCTCGTAAGATGTGAACTTCTTACTGAGATAGTAGATAGCCTGCTCCTTTCTGCCCGTAACATCATGCTGCCCCAGTACACAGCCGAATGAACTGTCCACAACTGTCAGATATAGAATCAAAGGCCTCTCTGGTTCTGGTGGGACCAACACGGGTGGGTTTGACAAATACCCCTTTATCTTATCAAAAGCCTCCTGGCATTCATCAGTCCATTTGACCGCGGCATCTTTCTTTAACAATTTGAAAATTGGTTCACACGTTGCCGTGAGCTGAGCAATGAACCTGCTGATATAGTTCAGTCTTCCCAACAAACTCATCACCTCGGTTTTGTTTCTTGGAGGTGGCAACTCCTGAATAGCTTTGATCTTTGACGGGTCTAATTCAATACCCCTCCGGCTAACTATAAATCCCAACAACTTCCCAGATGGCACCCCGAAAGCACATTTCGCAGGATTGAGCTTAAGATTGTACCTGCGAAGCCTTTGAAAGAATTTTCTCAAATCTCTGACATGGTCGGATTGCTGTCTAGACTTCACGATCACATCATCCACGTATACCTCGATTTCTTTATGTATCATATCATGGAAGATAGTTGTCATGGCCCTCATATAAGTTGCCCCAGCATTTTTCAAACCAAACGGCATGACCCGATAACAATACGTTCCCCACGGCGTGATGAATGCCGTCTTTTCTGCATCTTCCTTGTCCATTAGAATCTGATGATAACCCGCATAACAATCCACAAAAGAGCCAATATCATGTTTGGCACAATTGTCGATCAGTATATGGATGTTGGGCAGTGGGAAATTATCTTTTGGGCTTGCCTTGTTAAGGTCTCGATAATCGACGCACACCCTGGTCTTGCCATCTTTCTTTGGCACAGGCACGACATTGGCTAACCAAGTGGGGTACCGTGTAACCTGAATGACCCTTGCCTCAAACTGCTTGGTGATCTCTTCTTTGATCTTCACACTTATGTCTGTTTTGAACTTTCTCAACTTCTGCTTGACAGGGAGGAGTGCTGGATCAGTGGGCAATTTATGAACCACCAAATCGGTGCTTAGACCCGGCATATCATCATATGACCATGCAAAAACGTCTTTGTACTCATGCAATACTTTAATTTTCTCCTTCTTGAGTTGTGGCTCCAAATGAACACTTATTTTAGTTTCCCATACATTGTCTTGGTCCCCTAGATTAACTGCTTCTGTGTCATTTAGGTTAGGTTTGGGTTTTTCTTCAAAGTGACTTAATTCTTTACTAATTTCCTCATAAGCTTCATCATTATTACAATCCACCCCATCATCACACTCGATCTCTTGTATTATTACTTATGAACTAGATTGGCTTTTAAAACTGGGCCGAAGATTCCTCATGCATGTCATGTCATTGATATCAGCATAAAAAGAACTGTACAAAGAAAAGAAAAGAAAATGGAAAGAGAATTAGGGACGAAGAAAATTGCATTTCATTAAACGTAAAGACAACAAGGTTTTAACTCATCCAAATGGACGGAACATAACAACTGGATTACAAACCCTGGAATAATCCAGGTGACAAAAAGGAAAACAAAACCCACTACCACGACTCCCTCCGAACTGGAAGAGGAGTAGCTTCCCAATTGCTGATGTTAGCACGTGGTCCGATGTACTGTATGTCTGCTCTGCTTGACCCTTCCCCGGCCTCAACCATGTTTACTTCAGCAAATACTTTCTTAAACACCTTATCCAAATTCCCATCCGCCTCAATTAACGAACCTGACATCTTTGCCAATGATTGTTTCTTAATACTCGGTCTGACGAAGGACCTGGACAATCGAGGAATTGGTTTAGGGAGCACCCAAGCTTTCTTCTTCAATTTACGGGCCTTTCTGACATCTGCCGCTGTTGGTTTGAACCCTAACCCGAAGGTGTCCAGATTTTTGGGCAAAGACACAGGTTGAGTAATGCCCTGCAGTTCAACCCCCAAACCCTTCCCGGGCACGAACCCGTTATTCAACATTTCTGACACTACCATGACGGTCGCAGCTGACACCCTGGGACATGGCATGCTTTTACCCTCAGGCACCCTGCTCACCGGAACCGTGTCGAGGATCTGATACACCCATGGCCCCTTATCATCTTCGGTCTCTATAAAGGGTACAATGGCATCATTCATGGCGCATGTGGGATCTTCCCCATGTAACACAATTTCTTGTCTGTCCCACTCGAATTTGATCATTTGGTGCAGTGTGGAGGGCACGGCTTTTGCCGCATGAATCCACGGTCGACCCAACAAAAGATTATAGGATACTGCAGCATCCAACACCTGAAATTCCATCGTGAACTCGACTGGGCCAATAGTCAATTTGAGTACAATATCTCCTACCGTGTTTGTTCCCCCTCCATCGAACCCTCGAACACAAATGCTATTTTTGCGGATTCTATCCTCATCAATCTTTAACTTGTTCAATGTGGATAACGTGCAAATATTAGCGCTCGACCCGTTATCGATTAGTGCCCGAGTAACCATTGAACCTTCACATTTGACCGTCAAATAGAGAGCCTTGTTGTGTTCTGTGCCTTCCATAGGCAATTCATCATCAGAAAATGCTATCCTGTTCACTTCAAAGATCTTGTTGGCAATTGTCTCTAAATGGTTTACTGAAATTTTGTCAGGCACATGAGCCTCATTCAATATCTTCATTAAAGCTCGGCAATGCTCATCAGAGTGAATTAATAATGACAACAACGAGATTTGGGCCGGTGTTTTTCTCAGTTGCTCAACAATGGAATAATCTTGTCCTTTCATCTTTTTCAGAAACTCTTCTGCCTCTTCTTCTGTTACAGCTTTTTTAACTGGTACTGGATTGTCTTTTGCGCCTTTAGCTTTTCTCAACTCTTCGGGGGCGAAACAACGTCCCGACCGGGTCAGTCCCTGTGCTTCACAACTTTCTTCCTCAATTTCCTTTCCTTTGTATGTCACCACTACCTTGTCATATTTCCAGGGTATGGCTTTGCTATCAACCATGGGTAACTGGACTACCGGTTTTATGACAACCGGTTCTACATAGGCTCCCTTCACAACCACCACGGGCGCGGACACTGACCTTGGTACCACTATCTTGACTGGCTCCTGCTTTTTCTCGGCCGCAAATGGTCCCTCTCCCATTACTAGCACTGGCTTGTCTTTTATTGTTTTTAACTGAACCACTGGCCTTGCACTCACTGTCTTTTCTTTGGTTTCCGTAGAACGAATCACCATAACCACCTGCGAAGGTTTCTTAGGCTCTGCCCCCTTATGTATCAGTTCGATCATGTTGGCCTCATAATGCGCTGGTAACGGATTTTGATTGATGTTCGGGGCCTCTGGAGCCTGTACCTCAATACGGCGATTATCAATGAGCTCTTGGATTGCGTTTTTCAACTTCCAACATTTTTCAGTATCGTGCCCCGGCATCCCTGAGCAATACTCGCAGCTAACAGAGTGGTCCAGGTTTCTGGGAAGAGGATTTGGTGCTTTGGATTCAACTGGGGTCAGCATCCCCAACTGTTTCAATCTGTGGAAAAGAGAAGTGTAAGATTCTCCCAGCGGAGTAAATGTTTTTTTGTTTGGGGCCTTCTCATTTCTAAAAGCTTGGTTTGGGCGGAAGCTGGTTCCTGGTCTGTTAGCCCTGGGAGGTGGATAGGTGTTTTGTGGGTGTGGCTGTGTATTTTGGGGACTTGGTGTACGCCATTGCGAGTGCACTGGGGGTTGAGTGTAGGTCTGGGCGTGGTGAATAGAAAAGTGTGGTTCTGGTGGTGGATAATAGTGTTGCGGTGGACCATATGGGGTATATTGATAGTTTGGGTGGTGGGGTCTGGGTTGGTTGTAGTAGAGTGGACGGTTATTATGCCTGGACCAAACATTAGCTTCAACTGTAGCAACTTCTTCTTTCTTCTTCTTCCCCAGCACACCACCAGTACCGCTTTGGATGGCCTGGGTGGTTGCTTTCAACGCCGAGTAGCTCAAGATCTTGTTAGATTTCAATCCTTCTTCAATCATGGCTCCCATCTTTACCACTTCATTAAACGACTTCCCGACAGATGTCACTAGATGACCAAAATAGGTAGGTTCCAATGTTTGCAAGAAGTAATCTACCATCTCACTCTCCCGCATGGGAGGATCAACCCTTGCAGCTTGTTCCCTCCAGCGGAAACCAAACTCTCTAAAACTTTCCCCAGGCTTCTTTTCTAGTTTCAACAATGACAGACGATCAGGGACTATTTCGAGGTTATATTGAAAATGGCCGATGAATGCCTGGGCCAAATCATCCCATGTATACCATCGGCCGGGGTCTTGCCTCGTGTACCATTCTAGCGCTGACCCGCTCAGGCTTTGCCCGAAATATGCTATCAACAACTCATCTTTTCCCCCAGCCCCTCTCATTTTGCTACAGAAACCACGCAGATGGGCTACTGGGTCACCGTGCCCCTCATATAAGTCAAACTTCGGCATTTTAAACCCCGCAGGCAACTGTACATCAGGAAAAGGGCACAAATCTTTGTATGCGACACTAACTTGGTTTCCTAAACCATGCATGTTCCTGAAGGATTGCTCCAGGCTTTTGACTTTACGAATCACCTCCTCTTGTTCTGCATTCTTAACCGGTTTCTCAACTTCTCCCGGGATTTCAAAATGGGGAGAGGAGGTATATGGCTCAGGCGCTTTGAAAGTGGGTTCGGGAGGGTAATATTGGGTGTCGTGAGCTTGGAATAGCGGCTCACTGGATGATCTATGTAGTGGAGCTGGGGGAGGTGCCACAAAGACGGGAACATTTGGTGGAGGAGGGTTTTGAGTGGGAGGGTGGAACTGGGGGAGCGTATGATGTGGTACCATAACCCTGGGCCTGATAAGGGAAAGCTGAAGATGCGTGGGGAGTGATAGGCTCCTGAGCTTCAGCCAAGGGTGGGATGTAAGATGGGTTGGCAGGATATAGTGGTGTTGGGTGTCCCTGCGACCATGCCTGATGCATTTCAGCGATTTGTGCTTTTAATTTCCTCATCTCTTCTTTCATAGCACCCACATCTGTTACCTCAACCTCATTCGAAGGGTCTACGATGCTGATTTCCGAATCCTGCCCTGTCATTTTTACTTGATCTTTCGACCGGGTGTTGTATGGATGAGTTGCCAGAATTGCCAATCAATTAACCACCTGCCTGGTATCACACATTTAGACAACCACTTTGTTAGCGATTAGGTCTTAACAGATTTAACAACCACACGTTGGCATGAATGCACTTATACAGTTATTCCTTTCTATTATGCGTTTGCCCGATTGCATGCGTCATCCCGGCATTTCATTCCTTGTTTCATTTTTCTTCTCCTCGCCTTATCCCTCTCTTGTGCTTTTTCTTTTCTCTCTCTTGTTTTTCCGCTCTTTTCTTTCTTTCTATTTTTCTTGGTTTTCCTTATATTTTCCTTTTCATTCTTTTTGTTTTCTTTTCGGTTATGGTCGAATCTTATGGAGATTGCCTACGTATCGTGACCCCGCACGAATCAAACCAAGCGTAGTTCATGAAGATAAATGTAAAAATAAGGGTGGAAATAAAATGCTCAACTTTCATTAATAAACAGACTCTTACAAACTCGACATCTTTTGTTTTGGAAAGAAACTAACAAACGCAATCTGAAAGCAAACAAAAACTCTAAGCTTGCAAACATACTCAATCCAGAAAGATAACGGACGTACAAAAGACTGACTCAAAATGGTAGACACTCACAGACACGGACTATGCATATTCTAGTGCTTCAAACTTAGGTATCCGCGGGGCGTCGTTCGGCCTCGCCGCGGGTCTAGGATCCAAATCCCTTTCAAGCTGCTCTAACTCATTCATGGTTCGCTTCACATAGATCATCACTGCTGAGATAAAAGTAGTACGGGTCATGTCTTCACAAACCCGGCATCTCCTGACAATAGCATGAGCAATGGCTCTAATCCTGTCTTTTGTTTGCTTCTTTTCTATGAGCAAGCGTCTTATCTGATCGCTGCACGTCTTTAAAGCTCGGGAGTCTTGCAAGTGCTGGTCTTGCAGCTGTTGCACTTCTGCCTCCATTTGGGCTAACAAGTTGTAACAATGTCCGCTCTCAGTTTCGAAGTCTCTAGCCTGCCTAACCGCTCTACCTTCAAGGGCAACTACTTTTCTCTTTAAATTGGCAACAATTTTCTCATGGTCCCTTTTCAACTGATTCAATTATTGGCGACGCTCTTCGGTTCTTGTCGCCCACTGTGCTTTAAGTTCTGCCATGACATTTTCAGCTTTTCCTAGCTCATCCCGCCATTCTCTGACTTCGCTTTCCAATCTTTTTACCAATTGTTCATCGGATCGGCTCCTCGGTTGCTTATCGATGGTTATCTTCAACTGTCGGACTTGGGCCTTAAGAGCGTCATTTTCTCTGGCTAGTCTATTCTTTTCACCTTGATCCTCGGCAACCTGTACACTGTTCTCGAATTTCAGACTCTCGACTTGTTGCTTTAATTTACCAATCTCAACTCGATAGCTTTCTTCCTTTGCTAACCAATCCCACTGCTCTTGGGACGACTTGGCGAAATCTTCGAGATGAGGTCTTTTAGCCGGTCTCCCATATGCCACGTCACCTCTGAACCATTCGTGATACCCTGGAGCAATTTCCCCTCTGACCCTATCGGACACACAAGTGTTTGCCATCAGATATTGACACTCACTCCAAATTTGACGAACCTCTTCCTCGGGGAATCGACCGTCAGGACTAATTTCGACCACTTGGGTACTCAAATCTTCATCTCTTGGTATTACTTGATATCTACCGAGTTGCCTCAGAACCCGATACGGTGCATAAGGTTGTATGCTTTTGAGTCCCATTAACAAAAAATGCGGTCGGGCTGCTGGCATATATATGACTTCCTCGACAGACAACCATCCAAGCACCCACTGTATCTGGCTAGCCTCGAGGTTCCGAAATAATAATGCCCAAGCCGTGACTCCTTCAGGTAGACCAGCCCCTTTGATTCTCGTACAAAATTCCCCTATACAAGTTTTCTCAGCCGAGCCATAACTCAATAACTGAGAGCGCGGGCACAAATGCTCAATCATCCACATTTGTAACAATAAGTTACATCCCTCAAAAAATTTGCCCCCAGCTTTGCACGCAGTGAGAGCTCTGAAGATATCAGCCACAATCATAGGTGCTAAAGTGCTTTTCCCCATGGTTTGCAAAGTACTGACGACGCCTGCTACTTTCAAATCAATATTACCATCTTTCCTTGGGAATATTACGAGACCCAAAAAAGCTACCATAAATGCCACTCGCCTGTGTTCCTCCCATTTTTGTCGGCTATTTCTGCTGCAAAGCTTAAAGTCTGGATTATTGAACCCGCCCACATGGCCATATCTATCATACACGAAGGCGGAAACTGCAGAAACCCTTTGCAAAATCTGAGTGATGAACTGTCCGGGGTACTTTCAAGGAATCCAGGAATCGATGTATGGTAATGGCCCTAGGAGCAATCAAGTATTTGAATCTCAATGGAGCTTGGTCACTTCCAATGTACCCCGCTATTTCCTCTATTGTTGGGGTGAGTTCAAAGTCTGAAAAATGAAACACATTATGTGCCGAATCCCAATGGGCGACCAATGCCCTGATGATATCCCCCCGAGGCTGAATGTCTAATAAATTCGGAAGGTCTTTCAAATATTTTCTCACTTCGTCTTGCCCTTCTTTGCCCAAATCATTCCACCACAATTGCAGCTCAAAAGGGATTTTGGTCATTATTGAAAAAGGCTCATTTATTGTCGTGCTCATCCTGCACATTTATTAAAGCGTTTAAGCAAAAGAAAACTTTTATTTAACTCCAAAAACTACTATCTATATTATCGACTCAAAATTAATCCTATATTTCAAATGAAGAACTCAATTCTTAATTCTAATATTTTTAGATAAAAGACCCGATATTGCGACACGGCCTTCCTGCGCCTCAGGGGCAAAAATTTTAAGGCTGTGAAGGTCAAAAATCAAAATACGACCAAAGGTGGTTGTTTATGCAAAGTCAGCCCTTCGGTGCCCCGTTTGGGAATATTTGGCTATTTATGACATAACAACATCACCTGACTTATTTATGACTCTTTGTTTTATCGTTTTTCAAATTAGGAAACTCAATATTGCAAACACGGCCTTTCAACATCTCGGGGACGAAGATTTTTAAGGATGTGTGGGTCAAATGGACCAAATCTTAATATGACCCAAAAGTGGCTGTTTATGCAAAGTCAGCCTTCCGGCGTCCCCTTCGGGAACATTCGGCTATGTCTTGATAAAACAGCGTCACCCGACTTCTTAGAAATTTGACATATATATTTTGCTATTTTTTTTTGTAAAAGGGGAAGTTGGACATCACCCGACTTATTTATGACAGAATTAAAAATCTTGACATGTTTTTTTTTGTTTTTTTTTATTTGTTTTTGGCTTTTTTAGAAAAAGGGGGGGTTGGACCCGATGAGGGTTGCCTACATATCTCACATCCGGTGAGAATCAAACCCGCGTAGTTCGGGAAAATTAACCGAACTATTTTAAAACATGACTCTTTTCCATTTTTATTTTTTCCTGGCAAGACAATCTATTTTCCTTTTCTATTTTTGAAAAAGACAAAATAACGATTTTTTTTCCATTTTCAACAAACAATAAAACAATCTATTTTTCCAAAAAAAATAAAAGACTCTTCTCTTCTTTTTTTCTATATTTTTTAGTAAAACAAAATAAAATATTTTCCTCTTTTTTTCAAAATTTCGGCAGAGTTTCGCCAGTAATTGGTCATTGATTTTTTTTCTAAAATAATCAATTAACTCCCTAACTGATATATTCTTTTTCCCCTTTTTTCTTTTTTTTCTTCAATTTTCCAACATTCCCGAGATTCAGAAACCGGTCAACATGCAAGTTCGAAACAAATATATGTACAGAGCAAGTAGGATGCATCAGAATGGTCTTTTCATTTCAGGTTGCTAGTCCTAGACGGACCCAACCCCTGTGTTGAGTCCCCTAAGTCAAATGCAACGTGATGCAAATAAGCGTTCCTACTAGGGATCCGGCATGAAGTCACGTTATTCTATATTCAAAACCTGGGTCAGTGTACTAGACTGTGTACCCGAGCGGACAACTCGAGTCGAGGAGGGGGCAACTTACCGGGAACCAAAAGGCCATCCGGCTTCGTAACTTGTCCGACCTCTTTCTTATTTCAGGGTATAACACTAACAGAATAGGGAGTCTCAACCAGTAAGCACATCCCCGGAGGTGAAGAGAGAAGGGTTCGGCACAGTTTATATATACAGTCAAATAATATCAAAGCGGTAAAAGCAGCATTTAGCACATTAGGCTCAAACATGTAAAAATCAGATAAAGCAAAATATAACAATTTATCTAAGCTCGAATCTCTAACCCCGAACCAGTGGTTCTGGGTTACCATAAATAGTCCCCAGCAGAGTCGCCAGAGCTGTCACACCTCCTTTTTCCGCCCCCGCGGGGGTACGTAGGGAGTTTTTTCCAATTAAAGGACAGTCGAAACGGGATTTGTTTATTTATTTCAGAGTCGCCACTTGGGAGATTTAGGGTGTCCCAAGTCACCAGTTTAATCCCGAATCGAGGAAAAGAATGACTCTGTATTACAGTCCGCGAACCAGAAATCCGGATAAGGAATTCTGTTAACCCGGGAGAAGGTGTTAGGCATTCCCGAGTTCCGTGGTTCTAGCACGGTCGCTCAACTGTTATATTTGGCTTGACTATCTGATATAATACGTATTATAAACTTATGTGCAAATTTAACTTTTAAAAACCGCTTTTATCATTATTTATTTTATACAAAATTGCAACGTCGTGAAAACGCATCTCGAGCCACGCCACAACCAGTGCACGCGTGATTTGTTGACGCATTTTGACTTCGTCAAGATCGTGATTTGGGTTACATAAATGTACACCCGTATTCAAGAAAATAACCTTATTAAATATGCGCCAAAATACTACGCGTTATGATATTATTAGGTAAGACCGTGAATTTTACTAAATCGCCCATCTTGAAATCTAGGTATTTTCTTATATAAAAAAATAAATAAATAAAATTGAAGGACTGCAATTTTTTGTATTATTTATATTTGTTTATTTGTTAGCGAGATCCTCCCTTATTTTATGAATACCCTTTAATGACTACATCTTTATTATTACTAAGTTTGTCCATAATTATGAAGTCAATCTCTACATACTTAAAAATAACATATTAATTACTAATTCAAAACAAATATTAATGGAAAGTAATATTACTAAAATGATAATTACGAACAACATGGAATTGCCCAAAAAGTAAAAAAAAAACTAATTATCCCATAGTTGGATTAAAACATATTGTTAGTATGACTTAAGCTTATTGAAATTAATTATTTACAAATACTGAAAATTAAAAAAAAAACTTGATTACTAAACCATATTTCTAAAAGTTAAACAATTTAAACTTAACTAACTTTGTTTTAATTCACATCATGTCCTAATACTTGATTCGCAAACTAATTCATGTTTTAACTGAAATTAACTACATGATTCTGATTAACTTAATGTTGACAAAAAAAATCTTATGAATAAAGAATTAATAAATTTTTGCCAAAACTAATTCAATAACGCCATTTTTTACGTTATTTCTTCTATTTTGATTATTAAACAGTTTTAATTAGTAATCCGTCTTGAATATATTTCCTAATAATCCGGTTAAGGCGTTATTTAATATATCGCTATAACATGTCTAATTATGCCAAATGACAGTGATTGACAGAATAATAATACATGAATAATCTAAATACAATACAAAAAAAATTAAAACTAAATTAAAAATTTAACATTCCGTTCTTCATTTCAGCTTACAAAATGCCAAAATTACAGTTGTGTACCTGGTATTGCCAATATAAGAAGAAGAAAGTCAGCCACGCAGTAATAACAATACAGCACAGCAACAAAAGTCCAATAGCAGTAACAACCCAGGAACAGAGTTTGCAAACCGGTGGAGTATTAATCTCAAAACAAAAGCTTCAAGCTTTGATGAAAAAATCATTAATTCTGATTTCAACCAATGAAAGAAAGCAAAAGATTTTTTTTTTAGTTTCTTTTTTTTGAAAGTTTAAATATTTTTTTTCGGAATTTTCTCTCTCTTAAATGTTCAGCCCTCTTTTTTTTTCTCTCTTATTTTCTTTCTGTTCAGATTCGTTCTTTTTCTTCTGTATTCTCTCGTCTCTCTGTTCTCTTTTTTCTCTCGTATCCGTCCCCTTATTCTGATTTCAAGACTTCTTATATATAACCCATCCCATAAATCTTTCAATTAATTAAAATCAATACTTTTTCTCTGCCCAACCCATTATCTTCCCACTCATCCCCATTACATTAAATAAACATATCACACCACCCCATTATATTTTGTCCCCCATGCCTAACATAAAATAATACAAGATTCCCCCACTAAATTTTGTCTTGTCCCCCCTTTATATTAAATAACCATATCACAACCCACCCCATTTCATTTTGTCCCCCATGCTTCATATAAACAATTACAAAATGTACAATTCCTAAACTACCCCTCCGACCCTATTGCAAATTACTATTTTACCCCCGAAAGTACTATAAATTACCAAACTACCCATCAGCTATAACACATCAATTAATCAAACTTAACCAAAATATAGACAATATGATTAATTTCTAACAATGTTCAAACAACAAATTTCATGAACATGATTTCTTCAACATTTCAACAACAAATCACATGAACATGATTTCTTCAACATTTCAACAACAAATCACATGAACACAAATTGAACAACAAAGAACAACTAAAATTTGATTGAACAATATTTTAGCAACAAACAATCCTATTTTCGGATTCAACAACAACAACAAACAAGTATATTTAGATTTCTAAATTCAATAATATTGAACTTAAAATCAACTACTCTAAAAACATTACAACAAACAATTCCTATATTAAACTTAAACAAGATTATGAGACAAATTCAAGAAATAATCATAAATGATAAACAAGAAATCAAACTATACAAAATTCGGATTCAAGATCATCCAAACAAAGTATGAACATGAATGAATCTATTTTAACACAACAAACATGACGGATTAAAACGATTAAATCAATATATTTCCTTTAACACAACTAAATTCTTTTTAGACAAATAACAAGATCGACGAATAAACAATTATGAACTTAAGCTTGAACTTAACAATATTAACAATTTCTAACAATACATAAACACATGAAACAAATTGAAGAAATAGTTAATTAAATTTCAATTTGAATCTAACAAACATCAAACTAACAAATATTCACTTAAACAATAATACAAACATGAAATGAATATGAAAACAACTAATTAAACTTCTATTTTGAAATCTGAAAATTAATTTAACAAAGCACATGAACATGAACAAACTAGAAAATTATTTCAACGATGAACAACGAACAAGACAAGAATTAAATCATTTAACGATTTTGGATCCGGAAAATATCAAACAAAAAATATGGACAAACATAAAACTCAAAAACAACTAACCGGAGATGAATCAACGACGAAATCGACTAAACAACGACGAATTTGACTATGTAGGGACTGTTTTGACGAGCCTCGACCAAAGCTCAAACAAATGACGACGAAGACGAAGAGAAATGAAGTAGCCCGCAGCTGGAACGATGAAGTGAAGCAGCGGCGCCGATTCAAAACAGCAGCAATAATTTAAGCAAAACAGAAGCAATCGTTTGGTTGTTTGATCGGAGAAGATGAAGCAGCCACAACATCGTGGCCATGGAGGAAACGCGAGCAGCAGTGACGAGCAGCTCGACGTGAAGATGGAGGGGAAGAAGCAGCGTCGCGGCAGCTGGAAGGAGAAAGGGAAGCTGCAGCGATGGGGTTCCTCCTTCGTTGGTCGAGGGTTTTTCCGGCGTGACTGGGGTTGCCTCGGGTGGAAGACGAGGCTGGTTGTTCGACGAAGAGGATGAAAGGGACTGTGAGGAAGCAGCCATGAACGGTTTTGAGCTTGGGGTCGTTCATGCTGCAACGAAGAAAGCTTGGGGTCGTTCATGGTGCGATGGTGGAGTTGTTGGTGTTTAAAAGAAGAAGAAACAGCCATGGGACTGCTCGTTCTTTGTGTGATGAAGAAGATGAGGACGAGGCAGCCATGGGAGCTTGAGGGGGAAGCCATGGATGAGCTTTGGAGAAACTTGGAGAAGAAGAAGATAGGGAAGGGGGGTGGCGGATTGTTTAGCAATTTTTTAGGGTTTTCTTCATTTTTTTCTTTTTGTTTTGTGTTGTTTGTAAGATAATAGGGGTGTTGGGTTATGGACTGGGTCGACCCAGTTCGAAATGGACTGGGTCGTAGGGAAGATTGGGCCATTGTTTGGGCTTGTGGCTTGAAATCGAAGAAGAGGCCCAATTCCGACTTTCCTTATATTTTTGCTCTCTTTTCTTCTTTTATTTTTCTAAAACTAAATTATAAAAAATACTTAAACTATTATTAAGAACTAAATTAAGTTATAAAAGCGCAAATTAACTCCCAATAACAATTAACGCACAATTAAGTAATAATTAAGCATAAAATTGTATATTTGGACATTAAATGCTAAAAATGCAAACGATGCCTATTTTTGTAATTTTTATTTTTTTGTAAAACAAATTTAATTACTAACAATTATAGAATTAAATCCTACATGCAAAATGCGACATATTTTTGTATTTTTAATATTTTAACAAATAAACATGCACAGACAAATACAAATAATTATTCAAAATATCACAAAATATCACAAAATTGCACACCAAAAAAAATCATTTTATTTTTGGATTTTTTTTTTGAGTAATTCTCATATTGGGCAAAAATCACGTGCTTACAAATAGTCAGTATGTAATCATTTTAATGTTTGGCTTCTACTTGGTCTTCTTCTTTGATAAAAATCAATAAGCATGAATTTCTTCTTCAAAAGTCTGGAATTAGTTAGGTTCAAGTACATGTTAGTAGGGTTGTTTCCTTGAAATCATATCAATCTTTTCGCTGAAAATTAGATTAAATCTTTACATTTGATTTTCTTTAGAAAATTTTGAGTCATGTAGCCTTGGTTAAATGTGTTGGTCTGAAATCAAAACTTAGCATGAGCTTTGATCTCTGGATTTCTGATATTAAATGAGGAACAATTGGTGTAAAGGTTTTGTTATCACGTTGGGGATCATATTTTCAGTATAGAATGTATGTGGTATTCAAATATGCTTCGCATATGTTTAATGTAGTCAATATTTGGTTCAGATTCAAAGATTTGATGAAAGATGTAGTGTTACCTCAATTGTTAATGCTAAAACGTTAAATTGGGCCACCAGCATTGTCCCAGTTGTGCCAAATTCCCCTCTTGCCATTCAGTTTTCGGTTTTGGCTTCATGTCGAGCCCAATTGTGTTCTCATTTTTGTCAAGTAACCAGCAATTGACTATTGGGCTCCAGGCCAGGCCCAAGCCATGGAATCAATTAGAATAGTTTCATTTAGTGCTATGCCTTTCCACTTAGTGAATCAAGTTTGAAACTTAGCCTAAAGTAATTACAATTTCTTCAAGCCTTCTTTAATTAATTAGGACCTTTAATAGTTTGAGGTGTACCGTGCCAAATAAAATCTCAAAATGTGTGGCCCTCACTTAATTAATTTTAATCCCTAGGAATCGAGGCGTGCCATTAGTGAATTTTTCATGGCCCTCGCAAACTTGAAAGTGCGTAGTTGCTTTAGGCGCGCTATTTAAATTAATTTCCTTAAACTCAGGTGTGCATTTCATGTGACCCAACTCCAATTCTCAACAACGTTAAATAAAGTGTGTCGTGGACCGTGGGTGCATTTCATGTGGCATGGTTCAAGGCGTGTTTTAAATAACGTTGAATTTCCTAAAATAATTAAAGCGGTTAATAAGTTAAAAATTTAACCATAGGCTAAAACTTGTATTAAAATCAGATAATAGGCCAATTATAATAGTTTAAGCGACCGTGCTAGAACCACAGAACTCGGAAATGCCTAACACCTTCTTTCGGGTTAACAGAATTCCTTATTCAGAATTTTTGGTTCGCAGACTTCAAAAGGAAAGTCGAATTTCCTCGATTTGGGATTTAAAATAAATCGGTGACTTGGGACAACAATTAAAATATTCCAAGTGGCGCCTCTAAAAATAAATAAATAAATAAATAATCTCATTTCGAATAATGTCATTTTAATTGGA
Source organism: Nicotiana sylvestris (assembly GCF_000393655.2). NCBI lineage: Eukaryota > Viridiplantae > Streptophyta > Magnoliopsida > Solanales > Solanaceae > Nicotiana > Nicotiana sylvestris. The sequence continues at coordinate 34,626,775 of NC_091064.1, forward strand.
AAAACTCCCTTATATCCCCCTCGGGGTGGTAAAAAGGAGGTGTGACACTTGTGGCAAAGAGTTAGCTTTTAACTATGTTACTGGGGGGACGGGAAGTTTGAGGAGACACATAATGATACACCCTAAAGGTAAAGTTAAATATAATTAAATGAAAGTTGTGGTCGGGGGGACAAGTCTACCTAGTCAGCCCGACCCTAGTACCGGGTCAAATCAATTTCAACCGGGAATTAACACTGTTACTGTTGATATTTTATATTATGACTCAAGAAAAGATAGGGAAGAATTAACAAAAATAATTACTGTTATGTGCGTACCCTATAGTTTTTCTTCTAACCCTCACTTTGTGCATTATATTAGAAGAATTTTTAATCTTACTTATAAAGGATGGCCTCGCACAATCGTAAAGAGCGATATTTATAAATATAAACATGAATATGAACAATATTTGCTCTATTTATTTATTCATATTAATTGTCGTGTTGCTATTACTACTAATATTGGTAGAAGTGGTAATGAATGTGATTATCTTACTGTTACAAGTCATTGGATTGAAGAGGACTAGATAATGCAAAAGTGCATTATTGCTTATAGAATAATTAATTCATGTCACACGGGGCAGTTTATTTCTAGCACGGTTACGGATATTTATAGATATTTTTGCATTAGTGATAAAATAATCTCAATTTCAATGGATAATGTTACTAGTAACACTAATGTTGTAGCCTTGCTTACCACTACACTAAATCCTGCATTTAGTAACATTTTTCATGTTAGATGTATGTGTCATATTTACCATTTAATTGTGGGTTATGGTATGAGAATATTAAATGTTGAAATTGAAAAGGTTAAAATGGCTCTTCACTGGCTTTTTTATTCAAACCGTAGAAATAGACTTAGAGAATATTTAAAAGATGTGATGAATTTGGCCTAAGAGAAATAAAGGTTCCTAAACCTTGTCCAACTAGATGGAATTATATGTATGAAAGTTTAGTTGTTGCATATGAATATAAAAACCACATAAACTCAACGTTTAATGCTCATGTAAGTGATGATGATGATGAACACCTTACAAATGCGGATTGGGCTAATGTTAAAATGCTTGTGGATTTTTTAGAAAGATTTCATGTTGCTACAAATGAATTTATTCATGTTGCCACAAATGAATTTTCTGAGCAATATTATCCTACTATTTCAAACTATTTAGTTTATCTTGTAGAACTTGCAAATTTATTTGCTTATTTTTCAGAGGTTGGAGAAATTTATGAAGAAACTATTGATTCTATGAGAAAGAAATTTAAAAAATATTTTTTCCCTATTCCCCCTATTTATGATGTTGTTGCCTTGTTAAATCATACTATGAAATTAGGAGGTCCTCAATATTGGTATCAATCTATTTATAATGGTTTAGCACTTGAAGATAAGGAGTTGTTTACACTTTCGGACGCACAAGCCTCAATTAAAATAAATGCTCAAACTATTTATAGTGCTTTATCAAATTGCAATAGATAATGCTAGACCAAATGTTCCAACTCCTTCTTCTTCTAGTTCTCAATCATCTAAAAGAACTGCAGGAGTAAGAGCACTTACTGCTTGGACCGGGTTCAGGGGTTCTCAAGGTTATAGTACTAGTGATTATTCACAACTAAATGAGCTTGAAATTCATTTGTCACAGGGACTTGAGGAAGTGAATCCTGACGGCTCATTTAATCTTTTGGAATAGTGGAAGGACAAAGAAAAATACTTTCTGATCCTTTCAAGGATGGACCGAGACATTTTAACCATTCAAGCTTTAACAGTGGTATCAGAGAGTGCTTTCAGTTAAGCAAGACTTCAATTCGATGATTATAGAGCGTCTATGAGGGAGAGCTTGGAAAAATCAGTCTTTTCAGATATTGGATTCGTTCGGAACGAATAAATTTTGGACTTGCTGAATCACAACCAGAGGTAGACGAAACTTACAAAGAAATACTAGTTGAACTTGCGGAGGATGCAGCTTCACCCGGAAGCGGTGATGCAAGCATCTTTTCCGCCACCACCAACGGAAATTCCTCCGAACCTTGATGGATTTATGAAATTTATAAGAGATACCATGTAAAATTAATATGTAACTTGTATTTTGGCACATCTTGATTAGTTTCTTTTTCTTCTCAATATTGGTATTAGCACCTTGGTTGTGCTCATTCCATTGGGGGGGGGGGGGGGAAGACTAAGAAAGATTGGGCCATATTTTGTTAATGTCATAATAATAAAAATTATATCACATTCCTTTGAATATCTTTTTACAATATTTTGTCTTTTAAATTTGAATTAAAAAAATTTAAGTCACAACTATATAATATAATTTACAAGAAATTGCCTTAGATAAAAAAAATTAAAAAAAAAAGCTGGGCCCATATATATATATATATATATATATATATATATATATATATATATATATATATATATATATATAGTTATGTAATGACCTGACCGGTCGTTTTGAGCTCTAGCACGCCGTTCAGCAAATTGAGGCCATGAGCAGCTTGACTTCGGGTATTATGACTTGTACGCATGGTCGGAATTGAATTTCGGGAAGTTCGGGGTTGATTTGGAAAAAGAATTCTCATTTTGGAAGCTTTAACTTGAAAGAAATGAGTAAGATTAGATATTTGAGTAAACGACCTTGGAATGGGGATTCGAAGGTTCCAGCAGGTTCATATGATGATTTCGGACTTGGGTGTATGTCCGGATCAGGTTTTGTAAGACTCGGGAACGTTTCAGCACCTATTGTGGAAGTTAGCATTTTGGAAGAATTTCATAAGTTTGGGTTGAAGTGCATTTCAGTGTTATTGATGTCCGTTTGGGATTCCGAGTTTGGGAATAGCCTCGTATGGTGATTCTGGTGTTGCGAGCGCGATCGGGAGTGAATTCGGAGGTCTGTGGGTCATTATGGAGTCATTTGGCTAAAGATAAAAATTTGAAGGTTTTTGAGAAGTTTGACCAGAAGTGGACTCTTTGATATCATGGTTGGATTCTGATTCCGGAAGTTGGAGTAGGTCCATAATGTCGAATATGACTTGTGTGCAAAATTTGAGGTCAATCGGACATGATTTGGTAGGTTTAATCAACGAAAGTAGAAGTTTGAAGTTCTAAAGTTCATTAAGTTTGAATCGAGGTGTGATTTAGAATTTTGATGTTGTTTGATGTGATTTGACGCCTCGAACAGGTCCGTGTTATGTTATGGGACTGAGTTGTGTGATTGGACGGGGTCCTGGGGGCCTCGGGTGAGTTTCGGACGTACGGGAGGGGTTGGAAACACACCAGATTTTCTGGTGTTCTTGGCAGCAGAAATGAGCTAAATGGACTAAGTCTCGAAATTAATAGTTGTGCACAGGCCTCAGATGTCGCATTTGCAAACCAGGTGTCGCAAATGCGACATCTGAGGCCTGTGCACAACTATTAATTTCGAGACTTAGTCCATTTAGCTCATTTCCTTTCATCTTTTGGGCGATTTTGGAGCTTTTGGAAGAGGGTTTTCACCTAGTACTTTGAGGTAAGTAATTTCTACACAACATGAGTTAAATACATAGATTATGGGTAGATTAAAATGTGAAAATTAGGGAAAATCAAGGGTTTAAATGAAAAACCTAGGGTTTTGATAAAAATAAGATTTAACCATGAAATTTGTTATAGAATTTAGTAGGAATCATAAATTCTTGATCCTTAGGTTATGGGTAACAACTTTCTTCAAGAATTTCTGGAATCCGGACACGTGGGCCAGGGGATGAATTTTAGGAATCCTTGCATTTAGGGTTGGGAAATTGGTTTAATAATTAGAATATGAACTTTTGAGCATGTATTGATTAGTTCTTACCACATTTGAATAGTTTTGGATCGTTCGGCTCTGATGTGGAGGTTTGAGCGCGTTCTTGAATTGGGAAATAGGCTTCGGAGTGAGGTGAGTCTCCTTTCTAACCTTGTAAGAGGGAATTGTCCCTATAGGTGAATTGATCAGATTTGTGCTCCTATTTGTGGGGGCTACGTATGCACGAGGTAACGAGAGTCCGTGCGTAGCTACTATTATGTTTAAGTCTGGGTAGTCTAGGACCTAAAAGCATGCTATACTTGGATTATTTATAATTTTATTGATAATTTGAATTTCTTAAATCACATCGAACTAGTAAATGAATTTCTAAAAAGATTAAACTTCGTTTTCTTGAATTGTTAAAATAGAATTGGCTTTTCTTTGGATAATCGCTCCCTGATGAATCCTTGATTGACTGATTGTTGTGTTTATTTATATTTGACCGCGTCGCATGTATGATTCGCGAGCGGGGTAATAGCTGCATCTATGGTTCGCGCCATTCGATCCACTGGCAGTGCATAGTTTAAATATTGTTGGATCGGGTCATACATCCTCGGCATGATTTGCGCATGCTTGTATTGCTTTCCTTGAGTTTTATGGATATTGATATTTGCTCGTCCTGACTTGAGATAAATGTATAAATGATTAAAAATGAATTTGGAAATCTCCTATTAATGAAAGAATTGCTTACTTGCTTCATGTTATTGAGTTACAGCCTTATTTATGAAAATCCATGATTTACTATATTATTGGTATATTATTATTGGACCACTAGTAAGTGTTGAAGTCGACCTCTCGTCTCTACTTCTTCGAGATTAGACGGGATACTTGTTGGGTGCACATTGTTTTCGTACTCATTCTACACTTGTGCATTTTTGTTGCACAGGTTCATGTGTGGCTAGTGGCTTAGTGGCATAGTGGCATGGTTGATACGGAGACTTAGATGAGCTGTATTTATCGAGATGCCCCGCAGCCAGTAGAGTCTTCTTTAGAGTATTGTACTATATTATCATTTCTGTCCACTTTGTATTCTGTACAATTACTGTATTTTATTTCATTAATTAGTAAATGCTCATGCACTTGTGACACCGGGTTCTGGGATGATATGGGGTATTTTGTATTAACTTCTTAACATTTATATTTAATTTGAAATGGTTACCTTTTACTAGTAAAAATGAAGGAAAATCATAGTTTGCAAAATTATTAAAAAAAGAATTTAATTAAGTATTTTTGGTTGGCTTGCCTGACAGCGGTGTTCGGCGCCATCACGACCCTTAATGGATTTTGGGTCGTGACAACATGGTATTAGAGCACTAGGTTTCCTTAGGTCTCATGAGTCATGATCAAGTCTAGTAGAGTCTTGAAGATCGGTACAGAGACGTCTGTACTTATCTTCGAGAGGCTACAGGGCTGTTAGGAGTACTTCCCTTCTTGATTCCTCATCGTGCGATTTGATTCCTTTGAGGCTTATGCCTTGTTTCCTTCCTACTCGATCTTACGTGACGCGAAGCGCTCATTATAAATTGAGAATTGAAGAATGGTAATGGTACTACAGATGTGGTGCGGAATGTTTCTCCCAGCATAGTTGGTTGGGCTATTGTCGTCACCTTGCGGAAGGATATTATGTCATCTCAGCTCGGTAGCTGCACTCCTGAGAGCTTTGAGGCCATGTGCAGATTGCTTAGATTGCTCATGATCGGTTATCGTACGGTATAGACGTGTTGGTAAGGTGCTTTCTTATGTGTTGGGGCAGTGATGACTTGAAAGGAAGTCTACTCAGTGCATGATTCGGAGATCCGATATTTCATTTCTCGCGGAGGAAAAGCAATTGGCCTAGGGATATCCAGATTTGGAGTGATATTGTAACAAGACTTGTGATTTCAAGCGTGATGGGATTTGCATCTGCGTTGTGGTGTCGTCATCCGTGATTGAATATGTTAAGTTTGTCAGTGTATCGTTCTCTTCAATTCGCCTGTGGGGCAGGGTATTGTGAAATGGTATTGGAGAAGCGACTGTCAGAGATCGCAGGGCGACTGTCATAGATCGCAGGGTGCGGTGATGCATGATTGAATTTGTATTTCTAATGCTGACGGCTCAAGAAAGATAATCTTTGAAAAGTTAAAGTTAGTGACAAGTGATGGTTAAATTTCTAGAAGGCCAGGTATAAGAAACGAAGGTCGAGTAGCTGATTAAAAGGAGTGAGTCTCGCCAAAGTGGAAGAGTGGCGAAGTTGCATATGGGTTTTGTGGTAGGATGACTACGCACCTTTGAGGAAAGTTTGGAATGATTTGGGAATGTTAGTGGATAGTGGTTGGGCCTACGGGTTTAATTTGAAGTATTGGCTATTATGCGGCGGGAGGTTGGATATGACAGAAAGGGGATGCTTGATATGAAGAAGGATACAACATGACTTGGGATGGAAGGATATTGTTGCACATTTAATTGATGTCCATGAGGAGTGAATGGACTTGTGCAGCTAGTGAATGAGCACGGGCTCAGGATGGGTTATTGATGTCGTAGTGATTGTACCCCATGCAGCGACGTTGCAAGATGTCGGTAGCTAATTTCCACATGTGGGTTATCCCCTGTGAGCAGGTTAGCGGTCGTGTGGTTGGCGAAGCTTCCGCGAAGGATTTTACTGGCCATCCGGTAAGAGGTCGAATATGTGAATATTGATAGAGATTCAGAGTGTTCATGAAGTGTTAACAGAAGGATTTCAAGGAATCTGGTTGTTTGATTGTGCAAGGTCATGTCAATAAGAAATAAAAAATCTTAGTGGGTTCTAGAGTTGTGTCATAGTGGCTTCAAGCTGGAGAGTCCCACTGCCTACGGTTGGATTGCAGGGTTGTATATTGGTGAGATTTCTTGATTTTAGCATATTGGTAGGCTATTTCAACTAAGGGAAGAGAGTATAAGTGGTAATTTGAGCAAAGGAATTGTTAAAGGTGTGCTATGGTTGGCCTTATTGACCCATGTTCAGATTTGGGGGAATGGTTCAGGATTAATGCCTTGTATAGATGCAGGTTTCAAGGAAAGTGATTCGGCCGGGTGCTTCGACGAGAGGGTGTTCATGTTCTAGAAGATTCTTGGAGTTGACTATATTCGGGACCAAGCCAGAGTGGATGGCTCTCAACAACAGTCTTAGTGTATCCAAAGGTTAAAGTGTGGTGTCTAAGGATTTCGAGTCCATAAATACGGTTAAGAATCGAGCTTTTGCATCGGATCATAATAAGAGAATCGGAATGTTCTATGAAACTTTCGGCTTGTAGTGTAGCATTTGGAGGAATGGGAGAAAACAGACTTCGGATCCATAGCGGGATTATCGAAATGGGTATACTGGTTGAGGATGCGAATATGCGCACAATGAAGGTAAGAGATGGTTCGTGGGATTTGAGACAGCATGGTCTCGTGATTCAAGGTCACTCAGGGTGAGTGCGGATTTAGGTTGGTGATGTAAGGAATGGAGCTAATATTATCTCTAAGGCAAGTTAAGGATGAATTAGAGGAAGTTAGATTGGTCAGCCATGGTTGAATTGGCATAGTGGTGGCGGTGCGCGCGAGGCTCGAAGGCCGCCGTAATTGATTATGTTTGGAAGTATTCAAGTATTATGGCCTGTTATATGTAGGCGGATCCCGGAAGGGTTATGGCGGTTTAGACCACTACTTGAGGATTTGAATGTTCTACAATTATGAGGATTCACTCGCGTGATGCTATGGTTCTCCTGAAATGAGTCAAGTGAAAAGTTTTTATATAATGAAGTATTAATCTATTAGTGGTCCAGGAGTTATGATGAAATTCTGGTGCTACCGCATATTGGCATGGTAGGTGCGGTGAGTGGTATGGAATTTGAAAGTGAGGATCAAGGTTGCGGTTCGGTGTTGACAAGGATGTCACGAGCTCGGATGAGCAGGAAAGGAGTTTGGAAGTTTAAAGTTAGTTGGTATTGTCTTCAGCGTCACCTGAGATCAGTGCCTTGTACAAGAGGCTTCGTGTATTGATTTGAAGATTCTTGATTTGCTTTATAGCATGGTATGGCCAGTAGTGGGGATGTGCAAACCTGTTATCTGTTATAGAAGGTCGTGGGAGCGTGCCCCATGGAAAGGTTGTATAAGTGTGGCAGGTAGTCACTTGATTAATTGAAGAATTAAACCAAGTATGAAGATTGTGGTGATATCGTTAATTTGAGAATTTATGCCTGGAGGGCACTCAGTTTATTGGGTTGTGGACTGTGGAGGATTGCTTCGGTTGTGATGGTTGTTCTTGTGTGTTATGGGAAAAAGGAGGTTATTATGGACCCAAGAAAGATTATTGGCCTAGTTCGGTACGATCAGAATCGACTTGAGATCTGTGGATGGATTTAAATATGAATGTGGGCTCTGTATCAGGCCAGATGTGTTCATTAAGCAATGCGCTCCTTATAGAGGAGTATTCGGACATTGGATGTTATTTCGTTGTCGGATGTTTCATGTAGTACTATATGGTGCCGTGTGGGTTGTGAATCGGTTTGATAAATTCTTATGTGTTGAGGTTCCGCGTAGCGATGGCGTTATGTGAGCAGGATGGCCCTTGAGATTTAGATCATATATCGCACTTCAGTTGTGCTTGGGTTTTGTAGCTTATGGCGCTATATGTCTCCCCAGGGATGGTATTATGCACTTAGCGTGTTTGGGACCGATATTCGGTATTTTTGTTGTAATGAGTAATATAGCTCGGTGTGTATCTCCTTATATGAATTTTATGTGTGGATCGGGTGGCACGCCGCCATAGGTATGTTGTTTGGATCGGGTTGCGTGCCGCAACAGTGTGATGTTGAGTATAGTTCCCTCTATCTGTTTTATGTGTTTTGTTTCCTATTTTCTGAGAAAAGCTCATATTAGTTGCGTGAGTTAAGTAGTCCCAACCTTGTAAGAGGGAATTGTCCCCATAGGTGAATTAATCGGATATGTGCTCCTATTTGTGGGGGTTACGTACGCACGAGGTGACGAGAGTCCGTGCATAGCTACTATTATGTTTAAGTCCGAGTAGTCTAGGACCCAAAAGCATGCTGTACTTAGAATATTTATAATTTTATTGGCAGTTTGAATTGCTTAAATCACATCGAATTAGTAAATGAATTTCTAAAAAGATTAAACTTCGTTTTCTTGAATTGTTAAAAGAGAATTGACTTTTCTTTGGATAATCGTTCCCTCATGAATCCTTGATTGACTAATTGTTGTATTTATCTATATTTGACTGTGCCGCATGTATGATTCGCGAGCGGGGTAATAGATGCATCTATGGTTCGCGCCATTCGACCCACTGGCAGTGCACAGTTTAAATATTATTGGATCGGGCCGTACGTCCTCGGCATGATTTGTGCATGCTTGTATTGCTTGCCTTGAGTTTTATGGATGTTGATATTTGCTCTCCCTGACTTGAGATAAATATATAAATGATGAAAAATGAATTTGGAAATCTCCTATTAATAAAAGAATTGCTTACTTGCTTCATGCTATTGAGTTACAACCATATTTAAGAAAATCCACGATTTACTATATTATTGGTATATTATTATTGGACCACTAGTAAGTGTTGAAGTCGACCTCTCGTCTCTACTTCTTCGAGATTAGACGGGATACTTGCTGGGTACACGTTGTTTTGTACTCATACTACACTTGTTGTGCATTTTTGTTGCACAGGTTAATGTGTGGCTAGTGGCTTAGTGGCATAGCGGCATGGTTGATATGGAGACTTAGGTGGGTTGTATTTATCGAGACGCCCCGCAGCCAGCAGAGTCTCCTTCAGAGTATTGTACTGTATTTTTATTTCTGTCCACTTTGTATTCCGGACAGTTACTGTATTTTATTTCATTCCCTAGTAAATGCTCATGCACTTGTGACACCAGGTTCTGGGATGATATGGGGTATTTTGTATTAACTTCTTAATATTTATATTTAATTTGAAATGGTTACCTTTTACTAGTAAAATTGAAGGAAAATCATAGTTTGCAAAATTATTAAAACGAGAATTTAATTAAGTATTTTTAGTTGGCTTGCCTGACAGCGGTGTCCGGCGCCATCACGACCCTAAGTGGATTTTGGTTCGTGACTAGTTATATATATATAATATATATAAGCTATATAATTTACAAGAAATTACTTTAGATAAAAAAAAATTAAAAAAATAAGTCAGACCCACTTAGGCTCACATAGGCTCTGGACCGGCCCATTTAGCCCGGGACCATTAGTTCGTGGTCCCAGTCCTGGTCCGGCTACCTCCAAAAGCCCATGAAACCCAGAACCGTTTAAGCCTGGGCCCACATAGAACCGGCTCATGAGAGAACCGTTTAAGCCTGGGCCCACATAGAACCGGCTCATGAGGCCCGTTTAGGCCGGGCCCGCCCCGTTTGCCAGCCTTAACTATATATTATAATGGTTTAAAGTCAAATTTATTCACTACAATCTTTAATTCCTTGCACCTTCTTTGCCATGGGAATTGCTATTGCCATCGGTATTTCTCTCATGATTACTTCTGATGAAGGATGTCTTCCTCAACTTCAAATGAAGAACGAAATGGAACTTCAATGGCCAGCAAAAGTGTATACAAAAACTGAAAATGAGTAGAATGACTTTTACTAACAAATTTAAAATCATGTGCGATGGTTTTAATGCCAGTTCTTAGAGATTTCTTATTCTTGCTTTATTTTTTATTTTCCTTGCTTTTTCGTATTGTACTACTTTTTGTTATTCTTTTTTCGAAAGATTAGTTTTAATTTTGGCTGCTAAATATTAGTATCAGGTAAAATTAGTAATCTCGATCTTCATTTACATTCTATCTCTATAATTGTGGTACATAGAGAGATATGGCATCTCGGACATAACATTGTGTCTCTGTTAAAGCAGATGCTTATTATTTTTTACTTTAATTTTTTGCTTTTCTTCTCCTTTCATCTCCTCCCAAAAGTATAATGCTTTTGATTCTTTTTCTCTTTGATTAATCTACTTATTAAAATAGCGGCTGTTCGCGATAATGATAATAAATATAAAAAATTATCTGAATTATCTGTTGAAAGGAAATAAGTGGTTAATAAAGAATTCAGAATAAATAAATTGTACTTGTGATATTTAGTGATTATTACTATTATTCTTTATTGGGAACTTAATTATAATTAATATGTTGAAGATCTCGAACCACAAAATCTAAAAATTCAAAAACTCATGAAATCCCCAAGGCAACATCAGAATTGTAACTTTTCTCCGGCTCTGAGTGTGAGATGACGAGATGAATAGTGATCACGCCCAACTATCCCTTATAAAAAGGACAATGCGGTCGTTGCAAATATGATCTGATTTACAAGTCCGGAGTCGAATCCCACAAAGAGTTAACCTATCAATCACAATCTTTAGACTCACTAAACTCTTCAGAACCAGCTTTCCAAATGTTTGAATCACAAGTTGATGGTTTCTTTAGTAACTAAGATTGCAAGTAAATTAAACAGGTTGTAAACTAAAATGCTAAGGTTGTAAACAATGATGAGATAAAGCTAAGGTAAAGATTTCCCCTATTGATGGAATCCCTTCTGTTTATGCTTCATACAAATGTACCAACACTTCTCTATCAATCATGAACGCTCGTCTTACCATAAATCTCTCCCGAGTAATCACAGTAATATACTATTGCACTCTCCCGAGATACACTAGCTAGCTTTAATTAACACAGTTCACTTAAGATTGCACCCAAGGCTTCGTTATCCCTAATCCCGCCTTTAAACCCGCAGTTATAGATTCCTCTTATACTTTAGGAGTGGTGTTATTCAACAATAACCTAAATATGCACTCTCTCCCGAGTTATGCACACTAAATAGGCACAGCTAATTGAGGATCCTGTCAATTAACTACAACAAGAACATAGTTGAATAAATAAAGATTGAAACTAGCAATTTGTATTCACATAAACAAGAAGTTCATCCCCCAATAGGTTCCATCAAAACCTTAGACAAAAGATTTAGCTACTCATAACTATGGGTAAACAAACTAAGATAAGATCCATCATAAACTAGCAATCAAAATCAAAGAAAAGAAGAAAGATGTTTTGGGTGATCTCTCACAATTGTTTTTCTTGCCAAGATACTCTAAAAATCAATACATCCTCTCTTGGGCGGAGTCTAGTGTTTAAAAATAGGGTTTTGGGCTAAAAATCTCATGTTTTGCACTTTAGTCCCTGAAATTTCCGCCTCCTGCCGCGGTTCTACCGCGGTCGCGGTCAAACCGCGGCCAAACATGGCCTCTGATTCTTCAATTGTCTGCGTCTGCACTCTGTTGCGGTTCTGCCGCGGTCGCGGTGAAACCGCGGTTTTTCATCCTGTTCCGTTTGGAATTTGGAAAAACACAAAACATGAAAGTTGTAGCCTTTTGGGTTATCTTTCCAACCATATATTATGGATCCAAAATGGAGTTCTTATTAAAAGGTTATGTGCATTTTACTAGACAGTGCGCAATATACCTCATCGAGTCTTCGTTTGTTCTCAACTATCAAATTTGACCCCGAACACGATCCCGGCTTAATTCCTTGAGCTTTTACTCTGACTTCAAAGCTTAAAATCACTTAAATTCATTCCATAACATCTATATAGCTCGGAATCACGCCTACAAGGCATAAAACATATAATTAGTGCAAAACACTAGCGATTAAAGCGCAAACTCAACTAAAGTGCTGTAAATTAGAGTGTAATAATCAACTAAAACACGTAATTATAGCCTATCATCAACACCCCACACTTAAACCATTGCTCGTCCTCAAGTAATCAAACTACACTTTATATAGACACGACCTTTTTAAAGCAATTTTCCTAACTCATCACACCAAGAATATTTAAAATAGACTAAGCACAAAAGCGTAGCATCTTCACCTCAAGATTTGACTCACAAGTACCACGTATTATTCACAACTCACTCACTTACTCTAATATAGAGGTCACTGACATTATCTTTCCTTCATGAATCAAGTGCCCTTACACAACAAAAAAAAAAGTGGTTCCACACAATAAAATTTAAGAACACTTAGGAACCCAAGATAGAAAGAATTCACTCACTCTCAGAAATAATATTCATATGCCACAAAAGATGCACCATAAGCTTGACCGTAGTGTACTACTCCACTAATCGAGCTCATTCAATCTAGGATCAATTAGGACTTTATTTGGTTGTAATGTAGGTTACGGGACGGGTAGGATACATTTAGATATAAGAGTGACTACACCTCCCTAAGCACTTTAATACATATAATTTAACATTCAAACCCCATACTTATGTCAAACCAAACTCCACCTTCACATAAATATACATCAACTCCCACATTATTTAAGCTCAATTATATCAAGAGTCACCACTATCAAAGAATTTTTTTTTCTTTTCCTTTTTTTTTTCAATTCAAGTGGCTCTTGCCTTTTTAAATCAGTGCACCTTTCTCCTTATTTCATTGGTTCCACTCAAAAGTCAAACCAACCACCCCACACTTTAACTTTTAGAAAGTTCATAAACAATTCAAGTGCTCATGAGAGGTTACAATGGTTCACAAAGATGGTTAATTCAAGCAATTGGGTAAGGCTTGTAATGTGGTTGCCAAAGAAACAGGATTACAGGCTCAAAGGGGTTAACTACGATATATAACAATTAGGCGGGTAAAATATAGATATCTGGCTCAACAAAGAAATGCCTATATCACTTCCAAGACTGAACAAACTACTATTCGCTTTGCAAACACACAGGGCAAGTTCTAGACATCAAATGCAATGCACAGAATACAACAAACCTCACACACGCATGGCACATAACTCACTCAGGATTGGATTCATCAAGACACTCTAGTCAAAGCAGTTGAGCAAAGTTAAGATAATACAATTTAAGGTACTTCTACAAGAGTCAAAAACTGAGCCTAAGCGTCACAACCAAAGTACTCACTATTCTCAAGGCATAACAAAGTCAAGAGATATTGCTTCACTTCAAAACACAACACAATGGCTCCTACTCCCAAAAAAAAACTAACTACACCCGGTTCAAATAAAACCCTTGGAAAAGAACCGTGGTTTAAAGAAAAACCAAGGGGGAATTACTAAACTGCCTAGAAAAGAACAATAAAATAAAATAAAAAGAAGCTACATGGACTACTTCCCTCAAAAGTACTGTCCAAGTGGTCCGTCCTCAAGAAGAGTCCTGTACCTTTGTTTTTTTTTTAGATCCGACTTTGACCCTCAAGAGACCCGTCGACAAGCGTCCTTCGTTGGGCCAAGTCAGTTACTCCTAATGTGAGTACAGTCAACTATAAGCAACAACACATATACAATATTAGAACATGTTCCATGTCTATGTACACTACAATACAGTATCAAGGCAAGTCTCCCACCCCACATTTAAAATTGTGCATTGTCCCCAATGCACACCATACTAATAAGAGGGTAAAAGAAACTCCCTGGTAGGCCAAAGGCCGAAGCACTAGCAGCTCATGGGGTACTCAGACTTCTCCCAATCTTGGTCCTTCGTGCGGGTACCTCACACTTAGTTCCAACCAATGGTTTTTTGTTACATCCTTCCAATGACTTTGTGCTCCATGTTCCTAAAAATAAAAAATCTACACTACAAGAATAATACAATAATAAATAAAAATAAAATAAAATAGGGTTGCCTCCCAACAAGCGCTTGATTTAAAGTCGCGGCACGACGCAAGTAATTTTACCACTTTTCTCGCCACTTGGACGATATGAACTGTGTACCTAGCTTGGAATCAAGCTTGTGACCACGAGCGATAGGGGGTGGTAAGTTGATTATCGAGCCGAGCCTTAAATTCTTCATTTTGCACTTCTTGGCTCTCATGTGAGGAATGTCATTTTGGTTTTTTGTTTCCTCAAATTGTAAAATGTATGGTTGTTGCCTTTCCTCCTCGCAGTCCCTCACGGACTCATGTAGTTCAATTTTTATATCACTACACAATTCTAATGTTGAAAAATGCTTGGAATGTGACTTCAAACCTTCATTTTGCAATTTTTCTATTCTGACATCCTCTTCTTCCCCCGGACTAGAGTCATTCTCAACCAGATTTTTATTTACACCGGTTGATTCTAAGTCCATGTTTTTCTCGGCATCATTGGTACTCATGGGGTCGGTTGGCGGAGGTTCAATTCTTGACTCTTCAAATTTTAGCTCACATTCTTCCTCATTTTCAAGAATGGTCTCCAACATGAGCATTATTTTCTCATTTTGGGCATTTGAGAGTTCTTGGTTTTGATTAAGTGCCAAGGAATTTTGGAGACTATTTTCCAAAAGCTCCTCCAAGGCACTTTGTTCTTTGTGTCCTCCTTCAAGTAAGCACTCCAACATGAGCTTGAACTCTCCCTTTCGGCCATGCTCAACTTCTTCCAATTCGTTAGCCCTATCATTTTCATCAAAAACAATAGAATCATCATAGCGGGGGCTTAGGGAAGGGAAGGACCAATGACCATTTTGAAAACCACACTTATCACGAATACTCCACTCATGGGTTTGAGATTGTGCGCACAATCCACCCCGGGAAAATTTAAACAATTTTGCCACGAGTGTGGTCCTCCACAATAAAGACAAGGGTCATCACAGTATGAACAACTACCATCCCACCAATTTTTATTATATGATGCCATTTTTCAAAACTAAAAAAATAAACAAGACCCAAACAATAAAAATAGACTAAGGTAAGAAAAATTAATTACACAAATATTCACAAGTTGGGTATAGAGAAAACTGACCATACTAAGAATTTTGGTATTTCTATCAATGGTAATTGATAATTCCGTTAACTCCCCGACAACAGCGCCAAAATTTGATCACGCCCAACTATGCCTTATAAAAAGGACAATGCGGTCGTTGCAAATATGATCCGGTTTACAAGTCCGGAGTCGAATCCCACAGAGAGTTAACCTATCAATCACAATCTTTAGACCCACTAAACTCTTCAGAACCAGCTTCCCAAATGTTTGTATCACAAGTTGATGGTTTCTTTAGTAACTAAGATTGCAAGTAAATTAAACAGGTTGTAAACTAAAATGCTAAGGTTGTAAACAATGATGAGATAAAGCTAAGGTAAAGATTTCCCCTATTGATGGAATCCCTTCTGTTTATGCTTCATACAAATGTACCAACACTTCTCTATCAATCATGAACGCTCGTCTTACCATAAATCTCTCCCGAGTAATCACAGTAATATACTATTGCACTCTCCCGAGATACACTAGCTAGCTTTAATTAACACAGTTCACTTAAGATTGCACCCAAGGCTTCGTTATCCCTAATCCCGCCTTTAAACCCGCAGTTATAGATTCCTCTTATACTTTAGGAGTGGTGTTATTCAACAATAACCTAAATATGCACTCTCTCCCGAGTTATGCACACTAAATAGGCACAGCTAATTGAGGATCCTGTCAATTAACTACAACAAGAACATAGTTGAATAAATAAAGATTGAAACTAGCAATTTGTATTCACATAAACAAGAAGTTCATCCCCCAATAGGTTCCATCAAAACCTTAGACAAAAGATTTAGCTACTCATAACTATGGGTAAACAAACTAAGATAAGATCCATCATAAACTAGCAATCAAAATCAAAGAAAAGAAGAAAGATGTTTTGGGTGATCTCTCACAATTGTTTTTCTTGCCAAGATACTCTAAAAATCAATACATCCTCTCTTGGGCGGAGTCTAGTGTTTAAAAATAGGGTTTTGGGCTAAAAATCCCATGTTTTGCACTTTAGTCCCTGAAATTTCCGCCTCCTGCCGCGGTTCTACCGCGGTCGCGGTCAAACCGCGGCCAAACATGGCCTCTGATTCTTCAATTGTTTGCGTCTGCACTCTGCCGCGGTTCTGCCGCGGTCGAGGTGAAACCGCGATTTTTCATCCTGTTCCGTTTGGAATTTGGAAAAACGCAAAACATGAATGTTGTAGAGCTTTGAGTTATCTTTCCAACCATATATTATGGAGCCAAAATGGAGTTCTGACTAAAAGGTTATGTGTGTTTTACTAGACAATGCGCAATATGCCTCATCGAGTCTTCGTTTGTTCTCAACTATCAAATTTGACCCCCGAACACGATCCCGACTTAATTCCTTGAGCTTTACTCTGACTTCAAAGCTTAAAATCACTTAAATTCATTCCATAACATCTGTATTGCTCGGAATCACACCTACAAGGCATAAAACATATAATTAGTGCAAAACACTAGCGATTAAAGCGCAAACTCAACTAAAGTGCAGTAAATTAGAGTGTAATAATCAACTAAAATACGTAATTATAGTCTATCATCAAATAGACCAAAGATATGTGGTTTAGTTTGATGGTATTCATGGCAGCTCTTCAAATTTTGCCAATTTATGCACCGACTGATTTGATCCTTTTAATAGTTTAATTAGATCTAAAATTTCACGTTTAGTATTAACATATCTCTTCCTTTTAGAGACATGATGCTTAAACTAGATCTGTTTGAAAACTATTTTGCACTTTGCTTTTTAAGATTTATATTGTTCTTACTTTGATTTTCTTCTATTTACAGGATTGCACTAATAGTTCTGGTATATAGCAGTGTTTCTTATTTTCGATTGGGTATGCAATAATAATCATTATATAAACTTTTTATAATTGTTTGAATTAATATTTGAATTCCGTGTTTGCTTAATGCTTGATTTAAAACTATAATAGTAGCTTAGTGTCATAAATTTTTGAAGCAGATGTAAGATTTGTATTGCAATAGTTGATAACAAGCACCTAAAAGATGTACCCTTGTAAGGTGATTCGTCGAACATCTGCTTCAAATCATCTATACTATTTATTTACCTTTTTATTAATTTGATATATTTTCTTTATCTCATTGTGCCAAAAGAGTAATATTTTTTAATATTTTGTTACATAACAATCGTCAAAAAATTCACCGTAAATAATTGTTAAAATTGAATTCAATGAGATAAATTTTTTATCTTCCCCTATTTAAGGTGTTACCAAAACAGTTGGCACAATTAAATTGAATCAATTTCAATTAACAAGTGGAAAGAGGAAGATCAAACAAAGAACAAACTTGTACAGAGAGTGAGAAAAAGGAAAGAAGAAAAAAATCAAACGAGAGATTGGAAAACAGAAAAGGACGGAAAACGAGCAATAAAAGAAAATATTAGGAAAGGAAATACAAGATATACTATGCAATTATTTTGCCCCAAACGTTTAGAGAAAGAAAACATTGATTATCTTATGACAGAAAAAAATACATAAGTAAATTGATTAATCATATAACGAGACTAATATAATTAGGTATTAAATCCCAGAAGACACATTTAGCAGTGAAAAGTTTCTTTAAAAATTATTTTTCTTAAAGAAAATATGATAGTGAAAAATGCAGTAAAATGTAAACTCTAATTCTTAAATGATATTTATGTTTGTGATTTCATTAATGTATTAAGAAAAAATTCTCGATTAAATTTATAAAAAATATTGTTTCTTAAAGTTATGGATACTTTTTATACCGCGTGAAGCACGAATAATTTTACTAATTTTTTTAATAAAATTTAGCAAGAAAATGAGCGAAGAAATGTTCCTCGCTAGAATTTTTATTTTTCTTCACCAATTTCTCACTAGAACTAGCAAAGGACATTTTCTCGCTAGTTCTCTCGCTTAAACACAGCAAAAAGCATTGTAGAGTCATTTTCTTTTACTTAAATTATAATTGATTATTTTATATCATTTTCCTCTAAGGATTACACAGTGAATGCATAAAAAGAATTAACATTGCTCACTCATAACTAGTCAATTTGTCCGCGCTTCGTGCAGTCGTAAAAAAAAATTAATAATTTTGATGTTATTATAATTTAATTAAAATATAAATATTATTAAATATATAAAAAAACTATAATTTTGGAATATTAAATAAATAAATGGTGGATTTATTTTTTCAAAAGATTGACCAAAGAGTTAGTACCGTGTACAATTCAATTTCCCAGGAAAGTCAAATCACCATCACTTATACGTTTGTTTTAGGCAAAGAATTAAAAATAAGAAGTAATCTCGATGGCACCACAACAAAAAGACTAAATAAACATATGTAAAAGAAATTCACTCTCATAATACATTTTTCTCACACTTCTTCGAACCGGTTCTTAAAAGTTTAGTCAATCAACTTTATACTTTAGCCTACAGTGTTGTGTGGCTATCGAGATAAGCGACTTAAAGTGACATTAATTTCTTGTCCACATAAATAAAAAATTTATTTATTGTCCAACGGAAGAAATTCACTAGGTTGTTATTGTTGTTGTAGTATAAATAAAAATTTGAGAGGGCTAATTTTTCACATACTTACTAATTGAAACACAATATTTCAAGGAAGCAGAAATAATGAAAACAAATTTGGCTGAGAAAAAAATCATGCATTCTGTATACAAAAATAAAATTAAACACCCATATCAAAATCTGCGAAAAAAGATAACAAAAATTTAAAAGAAAACATCAAAATAAAAAACTCACATTCATCTTTATCTCTCTCACGAACGTAGAAACTTTTCACTGGTGTCTGCATCGTACATTAGCAGTGGATGTAAATCGAATGCACACATAGATCTCTATAAAGACCTATGCAGTTCTCCTTATGATAAACCAAAACAGTCGCTTAAACTCTTCAAAGTGAAGAGATTGCTATATTTGACTATTATATTGCACAGTCAGGGGCGGATACACATGCCTATAAGTGGTGTCACACTTCGCGAAAAAATTCACTAAATATATTTACAAATGATAAATTAAAAATAAAATAATAGGTAAATTACTTTACACTGACACCACTTGGGACAAATGGGGTGCTTCGGTTCAGTGCGAACATCGTTTATTATGCCAATGTGCGAGGTGGGTTCGAGTCTCTGCGCTTGCTTAAGTTTAAGGCTTTTTACTTACGTTTTTATTTTATCATAAATATGAAGTGTCAATCCTAATGATATGTTATTCGTCCAGATTTTTTCCTTTTGATAATTAAGAAGGCTTTTGACTTACGTTTTTATTATATCATAAATAAGAAGTGTCAATCCTAATGATATGTTATTCGTCCAGATTTTTTCCTTTTGATAATTTAGAAAAATCCCCTGAACATGCAAAGACAATTTAGTAAAACTCTAAGAAAAAAGGTATGGAAAAAAAATGGCAAATCACAATAGTGGCTCTAAAAAACTTTATTATTAAGGATAAATATTTAAAATAAAAAATGTTGTCTTAACAATATTCTAAGCACTTTACACATCTAACGTTTCTCGAAGACATAGTTTATATATCCTCCGAGTTTGATGTTGTAGCAATTTTTTTTATTTGTTCATTTTTTTAAAATATGACATCACTTACATAAAATCTTACGTACGCCACGGTACACACTAGCATGATAGTCTTCCTTCAATTCCATACTCATTCTTCTACTTCATTTTTTGTAATGATCAAAGTCAAATTATTTTTGTGCGTGGTGAAGGAGATGCTAGAACTCAGATCTGGTCAATATGGAGATGAGAATCAAATTTTAATAAAGGCAGTACAAGGAGACGAAAAGAGGAACTATGATTGTTCACCGGGAAGAAGCATGATTTGTTTAGTAAGCAAGAAAAAGGCTCACATATTACTCATAAGTATTATATATTAATGCAATTAAGGAGGAAGGAAACAGGAGCAACACAAGGAAAACAGAGAGATTTCATGAAAGTAATGGAGCAATTAATAAAATTAACAACCGAAGTAAATAAATCTGGTAAACTTAAATTTCTGTAACTTTTTAGATGGAAAATAAGAATAAAATAGCAAAAAACTGAGAAAAAGGATAAATAGGTTTCCTTACATATAAGAGATGCCACATTACTTTTCTAATTCCCAGCTTTATATATTTATATAAACTAGTCTTAGGGTACGCGTGTTGCGTGTGTACCCATATTAATGAGAATTAAGATTTTGTAAAAAATATATAAATATCAAAAATATATACTTGAGTTATAAAATAGAAATGAAAGGAAAAAGTGTAAGTTTCTGAAAGTGAAGAATGTTGATCCTTCGGTTAAATGGATAAAAATCTTGTGTGTCTATCTAGCACAAGTATTTGCTTTGTCATGAAACGAGAAACTCAAATTTATTAATTATCTTAGTTATTTAATTGCTATAAAAAATTATTGTACTTTTAATTGTGTCCGAAGGCAATTAAGAGAACGTTGAACCCATGTTTTCTAATGATTTTTCGACAAAAAAAGTTGTTTGATTTGGCTTACTACATTTTTGGAAAGAATTATAGTTACGTTACCTAATTCATGAAATGAATTATATATATAAGCTAAAATCTTAGATTTTAAAATCCTACTCTTTTTGTCTCAATTTACGTGTCATACTTCTTTTTCTAATACGTCCCAAAAATAAAATTCATACTTCCTTATTTAGAAATAATTTAATGTTAAACTTTTTAGTTTGCTCTTAAAAAGAAGATTTATAGCTGCATAAACATTTGTGGCTTGTTTAGACCATAAATTCTAAAATCTTTTGTCTTTTTTAAACTTCGTGCTCAGTTAAATACTGTCACACCTCCTTTTTGCGCGCCCGCCCCGAAGGGTTAAATGCGCGCGGGAGTTTTTCCAATTTAAGTGACAATATTCGAAATGGGATTATTTATTTAATTCAGAGTCGCCACTTGGGAAAGGTTTGGTTTTTGGTGTCCCAAAGTCACCAGTTTATCTTGAATCCCAAATCGAGGAAATTTTCGACTTTTCCAAATGAAGTCTGCGAACCAGAAATTCTAAGTAAGGAATTCTGTTGACCCGAGGGAAGGTGTTAGGAACCCTCGAATCCCGTGGTTCTAGCACGGTCGCTTAAATTGTTATAATGGCTAAATATCTGATTTAAATACATGTTGTGACTTATGTGCTTTTATTAAGTTTAAACCGCTTTTATTATTATCATTGTATTTTTATAGAATTGCAACGTCGTGGGGATGCATCTCGAACCACGTCACAATCAATGCACCCGTGGTCGTCGACACATTTCGACTCCGTTGAGATTTGGATTTGGGTCACATCAATGTGCACCCGAATTCAAGAATATGATTTAATTAAGCCGCGCCTAAAGAGTCTAACGCGTTATTATTTTTTGAGAAGGCCATGAGATTCACTAAACGGCCTAGCCTGAATTCTAAATATTATGATTAGTTGTTGAGGGCCCCGCAATTTGCATCTTTTATTTGGCGAGGCTCGTCTCATTATTTAAAAAAAGGATATCCTAAAGTGACTACATTTCTGTTATATAGGTCTCTAAATAAAAGAAAAGACCCAACTTACTTGTTGAAACAACTACCTACTAAATATCTACTATGTTTAACGAATCCGAATTTTGTTCGATTACCTAATTGGTTGTATATGAGATAAGAATTACCTTGTGCCTTGTTTTTGAGGACTGAATGAGCTTCGTTAATTTGCCAAGCAAGATTGCAAGCAAACTAATAACACGTACCGAATTTACATTAAACAACCCTCGAATTTGACTTTTAAAATTAACTCATTTAGGCTAGATAAATGAAATCGGCTATTTACTAAGAAAACCACTACTAATTGAATTCAAAATGCCTATTAGTTTTCCTCAAAAGTCAACGCATTATTTCGAAACTATGAATCTATATTGAAGCCCATGTCGAACCTATATAGGAACGAGTAATCTAACAAGAGGATTGGCGTGCATCATCACCCTGTTAGCGTAACGCTGCACGAGAACTAGTTTAGGGTACAATTATCTTGAAATTAAATGGAACCAAATATGACAGTTTTAACAGTTTAGAGATCTAAACAAAACACGTACAGACGCTTGCTACGATTCTATGTTATAATGTCGTAACTAAAACAAGACCTGATGGTTGGGTGCATTAAAACACATCTGATATAACAAACAAATACTATCTAATAGTTCATCTCAAATCAGAATGTATGTTATTTCATACAGAGTATTTGCAGTTTGAATTTAAACAAATACAGGCTAAACTAACATTCGACCTATTTGAACACAAGTACTATGCAGTAAACAGCCATTTGTTCCTTTATTTCTGCTTCCAACTTCAAACTTTCAACAACATATGGTTTCAGAAATTGTGTACCTGGAAGTGTGTTACAATTGAAGAAAGAAGAGGAGTCAGCAGAGTAACGATGGCAACAAATGCAGCAGCAGTAACAGCAGGTAACCAATAGAACAAAATCCCAGTGCAAGATGTAGTTTAAAGCCAATGGAGAAATGGCAGAATGAAGCAAATTCCCAGTGGTATGGAAACAGAATTTAGGCAGAATAGATCCCGAAATGAACTGATGCTACAGACAACTAGTAATCTCAAACAGGACTCAGAAGAAAATCAATATGGGACAGGCAAATCCAGACCCGTGAGAATCAAGACAAAGATAAAAATGCAGTTCCTCTTTTCTGTGTTATGCCTCTCTCTATCTATTTCTGTCTGTGTGTGTGTATATTATCCAATCTAATATCCAGAAACCTGAGTTTTAAGCCTAAAAATCTGCCTGCCTTTTCTTCTTTCAAAATTTGTTTTCAAAATCAATCCAGTTCCCTCTCAATCTCTCTCTGTCTGTATGTGTCTATCTGTCTATATCTGTCCTCCCAGGTTTGTATGCCTGTCTATGCCTCTCTCTGCCCAGCCCCTCTTATTTCCTTTATAAGCCTAAAATCTTCCCTTTAACAGCCTGTTAGACAATCACAGTACCCTCCCATGTGCTGCCTTTCTTTTCAGTTTCCACTTAACAATTAAAATAAAAACAAACTCCCATGATATTCCCTGGCAGACTCACTTTTGAGTAATGTTTATTATTTCTGAAACTAAAGTAGAGTATGGGCAGCAGAATATAGTCTGAGAGCATATGCTGTCAAACTATTTTAATTCAAACAGGGCCTTTATGCACATGTTGTGCACAAGTGCGCATGCCATCAATTCATATTACAATTACAGCATACACCTCTGAAATCAAATTAGCAATTATAAGTAACTAAACTCAGTTCCTAATCGATTCAGGCAATGCTTAGCAAAAACAAGTCAATTTGTTATTGTTCAGACAGCTGAAACTAATTGACGACACATGTCGACTCGACTATATCAAACATAACATGTACAATTGTAGCCAAAATCAGACATTTAACAGTATCAAGCACATGATTTGAATTGTACTGACTAAGCAGAATTGTTACTCAAGGAATCAGTTAATCAGTTCAAATTTGAAATTCAGCTAATTGCACAACACATACATACATACACATTATCAGAACAAATAGAAGAAGGACTCAAAACACCGAGGTTCAGGCAAAGTGGACAGGACACAGTTGATAAAATTCGAAACAAATTACACAAAATATGAACAGACCTTAAAACCACACACGTACTGAATAACAAGGAGAAAACAAACTTACCTTAGAAGCTTTGAAAGAAGAAACAGAAAATCAGCATTGTGTTTGAACAGACACTTTTTAAGGTTAAACGGACTCTAATCGAAGTGTTTCTTAGATGAGAAACACTTCGATTAAGGTCCATTAGACCCTAATCTCTTGGCTTGAGCAGGCACGGACCAGGCTTGGGGTTTCTAGGGTTCGTGGATGGTAGATTTGGGATTTGGGCTTCCATGGTTAGATTCGGACCAAACCAAGCATGGTTTGGTCACGAGGGGGGTCTGGGGACTATCTGGTACGAAACTGGGGTGCATCGGTGTGGATCGAGTTTTTTGCTCGAATCTTCATTCGAAGATTCGAGAACCTAGAGGATGATTCGACCTAAACGGTCAACAGATTCATGTTCAGGGTGTCAAGGTGGTCCTAGGGTGTTAAGGTGAAGGTCACCGGCGTTCATGCCGCCGGGATTAATGGCGAGGAATAAGGGGGCGGCTAGGGTTTCGTGGGGAAGGGGATGAGGACGAAGGCTGGGGTATTGGATATGGGGCAGGGTATGGTTGGAACTTATATATGAGATGGGTGGGGTTGATCTCAGCCGTTGGATGAGGCGAAATGGAAGGCTCAGATCTTTCATCTGATGAGGAAACGGTGTCGTTTCTCATTCAGGGTTTGGGGGTTGGTTTGGGTAAGACGAGTCGGGTTAGTTCATGGGTATGGGAATGTGATCTAGGCCGTTGATCAATCTGAGATCAACGGCCCAGATTAGATCAGGTTAAAACGGTGTCGTTTGAACGCTTTTGGAGTAGGCTGGTCTGGACCGGGTCACACAGGGGTTTTGGATTTGAATTTTGGGCCTTGAATTAAAAGTGAAAATAAGCCCAACTGATTTTCAACCCAATTTTGCACTCTCTTTTATTATTATTATTTATTTTTTATTATTATATTTTATTTTAAAACAAAACCTAAGTAAATCAGAAATAAAATTAAATAGACACTTAATACAATTATTTTCACACACATATTAAAATATTTGAAGCAGGTAAAAATCAAAACAAAAATCACGGACAAAGATGCCTATTTATGGTTTTCTTATTTAACAACCGGATTACGGTTCCAATTACGCATGACACATACATTTTTTGTATTTTGTTTTGATAAGATAAAATGGGCAAAAATATCATAAATAATTAACAAAGTGCCATGTAAAATCCAAAAATTGTATAGCAGGACCATTTGTTTTTATTTTTTATTTCTTTTGGAGCGATTGTCGCGTAAGACAAAAATCACGTGCTCACAGCTGCCCCTCTTTGTTTGGAAATACGAAGGGTTTTCGTGCAAAGATAAAGTGAGCAGATATGAGCGATTTTTGCCTATGGACTACTCCGTGTGAAGCATTTTTTGAAAGATTTGACCGAACCTTTGCTCCAAAGTTTTCCTACATATCCTGGGCTAAACAGGAATCAGGTCAATGTAGTTCGGGAAGTTTTGGTAGCTGGGACTGCGATGCTTGTTGTTACTGCTGTTGCTGTTGTCACCGCTGCTTTACTTACCGCCTTATTATAACCAAAGAAAAATTGAAACTGAACTAAACACTTATATGCATGTCAACTGCTAGTTACAAGATTCCTATCTATGATTCTTTTGCGACTTGATCTTGGGTCTTAGCTGATTCTGCTTGTAGACTCCGATCTGAATCTTGATGCTTGCAAGTTGTAGGCGCCTATTTATTTCTGCGATACTGAATAGGACGGGGTTGGTAGAACTCGGGACCTTGATCAAACCTTTGAACGATCCGCCTCTCGCCTTTCCGAATATCTTGGGACATCTTCTTTTTGTCTTTTTCTTCTTAGATTCTGAGTTGAGACTCATCTCGTGGGTCATTTCGATCCGTGTGGCTCGAGGTTAGACCTGCGGGAAAAACAAACGAACGAAATTTTTTGCCCCAGTTTCACTAGGAAAATTTCGTGAATTATTCGCCAAGAAGTTCATACAATTGATGAAAGAAGATATGAATGCTTAATTCAGGGTTGGAGCCCTAATACCGACTAGCTGGGGAGAAGTTCAGTTTTAGAGTTGAAACTCTAATACTGACCAACTGGGGAAAAGTTCAGTTTAGGGTTGGGGCCCTAATGCTGACTAAAGGAAAAGTTCAGTTTAGGGTTTAAAACCCTAATGCTGATGGCATGGAAAAGCTCAGTTTAGGGTTTAAAACCCTAATGCTGGCTGAATGGAAAAGTTCAGTTTAGGGTTTAAAACCTTAATGCTGATTAAAGGAAAAATTCAGTTTAGGGTTTAAAACCCTAATGCTGATCGCATGGAAAAGCTCAGTTTATGGTTTAAAACCCTAATGCTAACTGAAAGGAAAAAACGTTCAGTTTAGGGTTTAAAACCCTAATGCTGACTAAAGGAAAAATTCAGTTTAGGGTTTAAAACCCTAATGCTGATTGCATGGAAAAACTCAGTTTAGGGTTTAAAACCCTAATGCTGACTAAAGGAAAAATTCAGTTTAGGGTTTAAAACCCTAATGCTGATTGCATGAAAAAGCTCAGTTTAGGGTTTTAAAACCCTAATGCTGGCTGAATGGAAAAAAGTTCAGTTTAGGGTTTAAAACCCTAATGCTGACTAAAGGAAAAATTCAGTTTAGGGTTTAAAACCCTAATGCTGATTGCATGAAAAAGCTCAGTTTAGGGTTTAAAACCCTAATGCTGGCTGAATGGAAAAAAGTTCAGTTTAGGGTTTAAAACCTTAATGCTGACTAAAGGAAAAATTCAGTTTAGGGTTTAAAACCCTAATGTTGATTGCATGGAAAAGCTCAGTTTAGGGTTTAAAACCCTAATGCTGGCTGAATGGAAAAAAGTTCAGTTTAGGGTTTAAAACCCTAATGCTGGCTGAATGGAAAAAAAATTCAGTTTAGGGTTTAAAACCCTAATGCTGATTGCATGGAAAAGCTCAGTTTAGGGTTTAAAACCCTAATGCTGGCTGAAAGGAAAAAAGTTCAGTTTAGGGTTTAAAACCCTAATGCTGACTAAAGGAAAAATTCAGTTTAGGGTTTAAAACCCTAATGCTGATTGCATGAAAAAGCTCAGTTTAGGGTTTAAAACCCTAATGCTGGCTGAATGGAAAAAAGTTCAGTTAGGGTTTAAAACCCTAATGCTGATTAAAGGAAAAAGGTCACTTTAGGGTTTAAAACCCTAATGCTGACTGCATGGAAAAGCTCAGTTTAGGGTTTAAAACCCTAATGCTGGCTGGCTGGGGACAAAGTTCGAGAATACTAAACGACCTCTTTTTTTGAATTTTCTTGTTTTAGTAGAAGATAAAAGGGAGTTTCGTGGGAACTTACCTTTCGAGTGAATTCATCATTGCCAAAGTATTTCTTGTACCCGTGTACCTTCTTCTTTGGGCGACACCTGCTTCTTGCACGGTTGTCTTGGATTATACATGTTTCAACTTTTCAGACAAAAAACAATTGTTAGTTCGGAACTGACAGTCGGTTCGGTGACCTTGATCGTTCCCAGTTGCTTTGTTGCGTCTTTATTTCTGTTGTGAAGTCCCGCCATTGACTTGCTTCAAATGGTGAAACCCTTTAGACTGCTCAGGCTTGTATTTCCAGATTCTGTGATGATTTGCCTCGTAAGGCTCCCCTTTTTTTTTCTCCTTTTTTTTGTGTCCCGTTTTGCTTGAAGATTCTCAACGGGGATTTATTGGAGGTATTTGTGGGGATTTGTACAAAAGGAAGCTCTGTGGGGGAATATTTACAAAGTGGATTCTTTGTGTGGATTTTTGTACAATGGGGCATGTTGGGGATTTGTTTCAAAGCGGGCTTTCTAGGATTTGTTGGGGTAAGCTGGTTGGGGAATTTTTACAAAGGGACTCGCTGGGGATGTGCTGGGGAAATTCCAACGGGGATTTTTTTTTTATATATATTAGGGAGACTCTGTGGAGGATTGTACAAGGGGAGACTCTGTGGGGATTCGCCCGAAGGCGGACTTGCTGGGGGAAATTTCTTTTTTTTTCTCTTTACTTCGAACGCCATCAAACAACATGATTCATCAAATTTGGACAGACGTACCAACGAAACGGGGTGTTTTCCTTCATGAAACGGAACTCCGTGAAAACAAACCCGCCACCTGTCCTTTCCGGTACATCTAGAACTTGGGTTTAAACATGAAAGAGATTTGAAGAAAAACAAAGAAAAGATAAAACGAATTTCAGAAAAGGAGTGCCCCCTTCGGGACGAGAAAGACTTATCTGAGGAAGATAATGCTGGCTTTAAATGACATGACATGCTCTTTGGACTGGACGCCTGACTTTCCATGAGCTTGTGTTTCCCTGAACCAAGACGGATCTGTGATTCCAAACCGGTGGAACTTTGTCGGAACCTCCTTGGGTGGAGTCACTCTTTTCGGCCAACAACGCCCTTTGCGGGTTTTCGCCGGCTGACCTCTCTCATTTCTCTTCCTGTCATCGCTTGATAGCACTCTTTGTGAGTTTTTTACTAAACAAGCTCTCTCATCTTGGTTTCTCTACTCCCGTCACCTCGTGGTGCCCGAAGGTTTTCACCGACGAGACTCTCTCATTTTATCTCTCTCAATTCAAAGTGTGCTGGTCTCCATTTGTGAGGCTTATTGGTTTCCCACTATCTTTGGTAATTGATTTGAAGGCTTGTGCTTGGTAAAGAGAGGTAGATGATACTAACTTCTAAACTACTCGACGTGCCCCGGTTTCAATTTCAGGGTGAATGGGATTTTATTGTTGGTGTGACTGAACCTCAGGGAGAGGCTGCCTACGTATCCTTTCGGAATCAAGTCAAACGTAGTTCAAGCTCAATCAATTGTTGGTTTTTTTTCTTTTTTCGGAGCATCAGGGATTTTTTGATCCTCAAACCTAACTGCAATGGCTAGTCGCGTGGGACTTAACCTTTCCAACTTTATTTTGCCTTTGTAGGCCTTTCTTTTCTGTCTTCTTTCTTCCAACTTCAATTTTAGAGCATTTGGGGGTACCTTGGTTTCTTCGACTTTGCTGAGGCGATTAGCCATGTGAAACTCAACCCTTTCAACTTCAATTGCCTTTATAGGCGCTTTAATTTGATTTTCTCCTTCCAAGAGTTTTGATTCCTGAGCATCGGCCGCCATGGCCAGTCGAGGTCGACTTGATGCACCTGCTGAGGCTGGGTGCCTTTTGCACATTAGCGTGTATCAAACGAAAGCCCTGTAAATCAGTCTTGCCAATCTTTCTTTGTCTTGGTTTTGGAACAGTGTTAGACCAAAAGGGATTCAAAGAGAAACAAATAATTGAATGGAGAAAGAGTTTAAAAACTAGAAGTGTCCCTTTCGGGCAAAGGAGAGAAGGACTTATCTGGAGTACATGCGGACTTCAATGAACATGACATGCCTTTTGGACTGGATGCCTGATCTGTGTAAACCGTCTGACTCCCAAAAATTTATCACAACTTTGCTTTGAATACCGAGGAACCTTGCTAGGATTCTGTTGATGACGGTGGTTATGAGGATCTCATTTTCGATCATGGGCGCCTTTTGCGGGTTTTCACGAGCTGGCATTTTCATTTCATTTCTTACCATCTCCTTATAGTGCCCGTGTGGGTGTTCACTAACAAGACTTCTCATTTGATTTTCTCTGCTTACCGTCGCCTTACGGTGCCCGTGTGGGTTTTCACCAATAAGACTCTCTCATTTTATTCTTCTCATTTTGTTGTATCAGGTCCAAATAACTCCATCCTCCCATTTTGAACCGCTTTGCCGATTGATCAGAAGGACTTGAACAAGGTTTGGGGGAAAAAGAATTT
Organism: Nicotiana sylvestris; assembly: GCF_000393655.2. Taxonomy (NCBI): domain Eukaryota; kingdom Viridiplantae; phylum Streptophyta; class Magnoliopsida; order Solanales; family Solanaceae; genus Nicotiana; species Nicotiana sylvestris. The sequence continues at coordinate 34,656,841 of NC_091064.1, forward strand.
GGGTTGAACTACAACTTTGGAACCTTTTGGGCGGGATCATTACCGAACCATTATAACTTCTGCCCGCTCAATCCTTGCATGTTTTTCAAACTTTGTTCAAGGCTTCTCATTCTCTTGGCAATCTCATTTTGTTCTGCAATTCTGGGATTCTGATCCTGCCCGGGTGCAAGCTCGCACTGAGGCGGTGGAGGATTAGTGCTGGTAGCGAACCTAGTTGGTTCCATTGAGAATGATGGTGCTTGGAATGTAAAAGAGGATGAGTCAAAGCTTGGCTTATACGTGGCAGGCTGTGCCGTAATCGGGCAAGGCGGTGCAGTAAAGATGTTCATGCTTGCATCGGTGGCTGACATTCGGGGATGAGGCTCAGAAGGCGATCCAGCAGAGAAGGCTGAGGTGGCTGGGTACCCGAATGGGGTAGCAGGATAATTTATGGGGACATTAGAAGTCCCACTTGACCTGGAGAATAATTCAGGGAATCCGGGGACGACACTTGGCGGCTCTTTCCCATTATTCCAGTCGTCCAGCATTTCCAACATGCGGAGCCGTAGGATTCTATTTTCCTCCGCAGTTGCGGATTCAGGTGTGAGGACGGCTGAGATCGAGCTCTCCTCGGAAACAGGGATTGTTTGCAATGGAATTTCTGAAGACATTTCCACACTTCCTTTTGACCTGGTGAAGTAAGTGTGAGTACTGCTTCTGGTCCTAACAACAGGTAGTTGAACACTTCTTCTTGACCTCGTGAAGTATGAGTGCGAGGCCAGACTTTCACCAAACCAACCGTCTTTTCCAAAAACCCTGGAATACTCAACAACAAACGCACGGTTAATTTGCAGCAAATAACAGATAGTCAATCTCACGTTGGGCATGATGCACCTATACAGTTAAGTGGATTACTACATGTTTTCTACGAGAGCATGCGTCATTCCGGCATTTTTCCTCTTATTAGTTTTTCCCCTTTTTTCTTTTTTCTTTTTTTTTCTTTTTCTCTTTTGTTTTTCCTTTATTTATTTTATTTATTTTGCAGTAAAAGAAATGCGACCGGATCCGATGAGGATTGCCTACGTATCACGATGCCTACGTGAATCAGATCATTACGTAGTTCGAAAAACACAAATGAGCGTAAAAGAAGCAACCTCTTTATTGTTGAAATGGTCTATTACAAACTACATTTTGCAAAAGAAAGAGCAAACTTTGAAAATAAACCTAGACTCAAAATAGACTAAAAATCACCCTGAGGGAAAAATAGGCAGAAGATGCTAAGATACAGGCTTGACTTATGAGTGCATTATGGTTTTGAAAATTGGTGTCCGCGGGGCATCGTTCGGCCTCGCCGCGGTCCTAGGCGTGAGATCCCTCTCAAGTTGCTCCAGCTCATGCATAGTCTGCTTGACATAACCCATCACTGCTGAGAGGACGGTAACGCTGGACATGTTCTCACATCGTAGACATCGTCTGGTGATGGCATGGGCAATGGCCTTGATCCTATCTCTGGTTTGCTTCTTCTCTACGAGTAGGCGTTTTATCTGATCGCTACATATCTTGAATACTTGAGCATCCTGTATATGCTGATGCTTCAGTCGCCGTACTTCCAACTTCATCTGGGCTATTGAGTCGTACCAGTATCTGCTCTCAATTTGGAAATCCTTGGCCTGATTAGCTGCTTTGATCTCAAGTGCAGCCATCTCTCTCTTTATTTTAGCAACAGTTTTCTCGTGGTCGCCTTCCAATTGATTCAAATATCGGCGATGCTTATCTGTTCTTGTATCCCACTGTGCCCTGAGCTCCGCTATGACGTTTTCAGATTTCTCCAAACCATCTTGCCATTCCCTGATTTCACTTTTTAACCTTTTTATCAGCTGCTCGTCTGATCGACGCCTTGGCTGTTTATCTGCATCCACCCTTATCTGTTTGATCTGGGCTCTGAGCATTTCGTTTTCCTGAATTAACCTGTACCGCTCTCCCAGATTGGTAGCAACTTGCACGTTGTGCTCATATTTCAAGCTTTCCACTTGTTGCTTCAACCTGCTGATTTCGGCGCAATAGCCTCTTTCCTTCGCTAACCAATCCCACTGCTTTTGTGATGATTCGGTGAAATTTCGGATGTGGGGTCTCTTAGCCGGCCTTTCATGCTCAAATTCCCTTCTATACCATGCAAGGTAACCTGGCGCCGTCTCTCCTTTGGCTCGATCCCGCACGCAAGTATCTGATTTCAAATATTGACACTCACTCCAGATTTGGCGAATCTTCGCTTCTGGGAATTGTCCGTTAGGACTTATCTCAACTGCTTGAGTGCTAAGATCTTCCTCATGAGGTACTGTCTGGCATCTTCCGAACTGTCTCAAAACTCGGCAGGGTGCGTAAGGTTGAATGCTCTTAAGCCCCATCAGTAAGAAATGAGTTTTAGCTGCCGACATATATAGGATCTCATCAACAGGCAACCATCCTAGCGTCCATTGTATTTGGCTGGCAGTAAGAGCTTGAAAGAACGAGGTCCATGCCAGGACTCCTTTGGGCAAACTGATCTCTTTGGTTCTCGTGTAAGATTCTTCTATGCAAGTCTTTTCCGGGGAACCATGGCTCAAAATCTCGGAATGATGGCAGAGGTGCTCGGTCATCCATATTTGTAGGAGCAAGTTACAACCTTCGAAGAAATTTCCCCCAGCTTTACAAGCTGTAAGAGCTCGAAAGATGTCAGATACCACCATAGGCGCGAGAGTACTGTCACTTTGCATGAGTAAAGTGCTGACGACCCCGGATATCTTCAAATCAATGTTTCCGTCTTTCCTTGGAAATACCAGAAGGCCCAGGAACATCATCATGAACGCTACCCGTCTGTGTTTGTCCCACTTCTGACGAACACCTTTGCTGCACAGTTTGTTGATTGGATTATTGAATCCCCCTCATGACCGTACCTATCATATAGGAAGCATGGAGTACAAAATCCGGCTGCCAGATCCGGGTTGTGGACTGTTCTGGGTATCTTCAATGAATCTAGGAACCGATGTACCGTGACAACTCTTGGGGCGACCAAGTATTTTTGCCTCAACGGAAGTTCAACATTCCCGATGTACCCGGCCATTTCTTCCAAAGTCGGGGTGAGTTCAAAATCAGAGAAATGGAAAACATTGTGCGCCGGGTCCCAGTAGGTAACCAAAGCTCTTATGATATCTCCCCGAGGCTGGATTTCCAACAAACCCACGAGACCTTTCAGATATTTCTTGACCTCATTTTGTCCTTCAACACCTAGATCATTCCACCATAGCCGTAACTTGACAGGGATTTTGGTCATTATTGAAAAATGTTCATTTTGCATCGTGCTCATCCTGCACATTTATTAAGGTGATTTTAACAAAAATGACTTGACTCAAAAATATTTTACAAAGGGGATCAAGTTTTGAACACGGCCTTTAAACACTTCGGGGACGAAGATTTTAAGGCTGTGTGGGTCAACTGGACAAAAATGCTAAACAAGACCCAAAGGTGGCTGTTCATGCAAAGTCAGCCTTCCGGCGTCCCTTTTCGGGAACATTCGGCTATTTATGACAAAACAACATCACCTGACTTATTTATGACTCTTTTAAAATTTGACACATTTTTTTCCCCTTTTTTTTTATTTATTTATTGATTTTGGCTATTTTAGCAAAAAATGGGGTTGAACCCGACGAGGGTTGCCTACGTATCTCACATCCGGTGAGAATCAAACCGGCGTAGTTCGGGACATCGTGAATAGAAAAATAAACCTAGAAAATAAGAATATATATTTTTATTTTTATTTTCTTTTGAAAAGAGATAAAGGCTAAAGAAAATATTTTTTTTTTAGGAAATATTTGGACTATTAGTCTGAATTTATACAAGGGGTACTACGAAAGAAACAACATTTTTTTTGAATTATGAATTTTCCGTCTTTTTTTTTACTTTTAAATAAATACCTTCTCTTTTTTTGATTTTGAAAGTGAATAAACAGAAAATTTTTATATTATATTTTTTTTAAAAAAAATCAAACTAGAAGACAAATCTTTTTTTTTTTATAATATTTTTTAGAAGAAATTCCGGCGAGGTTTCGACACTACTCGGACATTGGTTTTTCCAAAATAATAAATATCTCCCTACGCTGCTTTTTTTTTCCTTTTATTTTTTAAAACCGGTCGGCATGCGGAACTGAAGCAAATAAATGCGCAAAACAAATAGGATGCAGCAGGATGGTCTTTTCATTTCAGGTTGCTAGTCCTAGACGGACCCAACCCCGGTGTTGAGTCCCCTAAGTCAAATGCAACATGATGCAAATAAGCGTTCCTACGAGGGATCCGGCATGAAGTTTCGTTATACTAGGTTCACAACCTGGGTATTTGTTCTAGACTGTGTACCCGAGCGGACAACTCGAGTCGAGGAGGGGGCTACATACCGGGGACCCGCGAGATCGTCCGGCTTTGTAACTTGTCCGACCTCTTTCTTATTTCAGGTATTGACACTAACAGAATAGGGAGTCTCGACCAGCGAGCTTCTCCCCGGAGGTAAGAAGAGAAGGGTTTCGGCACAGTTTATATACAGTTCAGATAATATCAAAGCGGTAAAAGACAACATTTAGCACGTTATGCAAAAACATGTAATAAAGATCAGATAATAAAGCCAAATATAACAATTATTCTAAGCTCGAATTCTTGAACCCTGAACCAATGGTTCTGGGTTATAGTCCCCAGCGGAGTCGCCAGAGCTGTCACACCTCCTTTTTGCGCGCCCGCCCCGAAGGGTTAAATGCGCGAGGGAGTTTTTCCAATTTAAGTGACAATATTCGAAATGGGATTATTTATTTAATTCAGAGTCGCCACTTGGGAAAGGTTTGGCTTTTGGTGTCCCAAGTCACCGGTTTATCTTGAATCCCAAATCGAGGAAATTTTTGACTTTTCCAAATGAAGTCTGCGAACCAGAAATTCTAAGTAAGGAATTCTGTTGACCCGAGGGAAGGTGTTAGGCACCCTCGAATCCCGTGGTTCTAGCACGGTCGCTTAAATTGTTATAATGGCTAAATATCTGATTTAAATACATGTTGTGACTTATGTGCTTTTATTAAGTTTAAACCGCTTTTATTATTATCATTTATTTTTATAGAATTGCAACGTCGTGAAAATGCATCTCGAACCACGTCACAATCAATGCACCCGTGGTCGTCGACACATTTTGACTCCGTTGAGATTTGGATTTGGGTCACATCAATGTGCACCCGAATTCAAGAATATGATTTAATTAAGCCGCGCCTAAAGAGTCTAACGCGTTATTATTTTTTGAGAAGGCCATGAGATTCACTAAACGGCCTAGCCTGAATTCTAAATATTATGATTAGTTGTTGAGGGCCCCGCAATTTGCATTTTTTATTTAGCGAGGCTCGTCTCATTATTTTAGAAGAGGATATCCTAAAGTGACTACATTTCTATTATTTTGTTTCCAGAAATAGAAGAAAGAAAGATGTATGCTAATCGAAGTACCTCTAAATATCTACTATGTTTAACGAATCCGAATTTTGTTCGATTACCTAATTGGTTGTTTATGAGATAAGAATTACCTTGTGCCTTGTTTTTGAGGACTGAATGAGCTTTGTTAATTTGCCAAGCAAGATTGCAAGCAAACTAATAACACGTACCGAATTTACATTAAACAACCCTCGAATTTGACTTTTAAAATTAACTCATTTAGGCTAGATAAATGAAATCGGCTATTTACTAAGAAAACCACTACTAATTGAATTCAAAATGCCTATTAGTTTTCCTCAAAAGTCAACGCATTATTTCGAAACTATGAATCTATATTGAAGCCCATGTCGAACCTATATTAGGAACGAGTAATCTAACAAGAGGATTGGCGTGCATCATCACCCTGTTAGCGTAACGCTGCACGAGAACTAGTTTAGGGTACAATTATCTTGAAATTAAATGGAACCAAATATGACAGTTTTAACAGTTTAGAGATCTAAACAAAACACGTACAGACGCTTGCTACGATTCTATGTTATAATGTCGTAACTAAAACAAGACCTGATGGTTGGGTGCATTAAAACACATCTGATATAACAAACAAATACTATCTAATAGTTCATCTCAAATCAGAATGTATGTTATTTCATACAGAGTATTTGCAGTTTGAATTTAAACAAATACAGGCTAAACTAACATTCGACCTATTTGAACACAAGTACTATGCAGTAAACAGCCATTTGTTCCTTTATTTCTGCTTCCAACTTCAAACTTTCAACAACATATGGTTTCAGAAATTGTGTACCTGGAAGTGTGTTACAATTGAAGAAAGAAGAGGAGTCAGCAGAGTAATGATGGCAACAAATGCAGCAGCAGTAACAGCAGGTAACCAATAGAACAAAATCCCAGTGCAAGATGTAGTTTAAATCCAATCGAGAAATGGCAGAATGAAGCAAATTCCCAGTGGTATGGAAACAGAATTTAGGCAGAATAGATCCCGAAATGAACTGATGCTACACACAACTAGTAATCTCAAACAGGACTCAGAAGAAAATCAATATGGGACAGGCAAATCCAGACCCGTGAGAATCAAGACAAAGATAAAAATGCAGTTCCTCTTTTCTGTGTTATGCCTCTCTCTATCTATTTCTGCCTGTGTGTGTGTATATTATCCAATCTAATATCCAGAAACCTGAGTTTTAAGCCTAAAAATCTGCCTGCCTTTTCTTCTTTCAAAATTTGTTTTCAAAATCAATCCAGTTCCCTCCCAATCTCTCTCTGTCTGTGTGTGTCTATCTGTCTATATCTGTCCTCCCAGGTTTGTATGCCTGTCTATGCCTCTCTCTGCCCAGCCCCTCTTATTTCCTTTATAAGCCTAAAATCTGCCCTTTAACAGCATGTTAGACAATCACAGTACCCTCCCATGTGCTGCCTTTCTTTTCAGTTTCCACTTAACAATTAAAATAAAAACAAACTCCCATGATATTCCCTGACAGACTCACTTTTGAGTAATGTTTATTATTTCTGAAACTAAAGTAGAGTATGGGCAGCAGAATATAGTCTGACAGCATATGCTGTCAAACTATTTTAATTCAAACAGGGCCTTTATGCACATGTTGTGCACAAGTGCACATGCCATCAATTCAGATTACAATTACAGCCTACACCTCTGAAATCAAATTAGCAATTATAAGTAACTAAACTCAGTTCCTAATCGATTCAGGCAATGCTTAGCAAAAACAAGTCAATTTGTTATTGTTCAGACAGCTGAAACTAATTGACGACACATGTCGACTCGACTATATCAAACATAACATGTACAATTGTAGCCAAAATCAGACATTTAACAGTATCAAGCACATGATTTGAATTGTACTGACTAAGCAGAATTGTTACTCAAGGAATCAGTTAATCAGTTCAAATTTGAAATTCAGCTAATTGCACAACACATACATACATACACATTATCAGAACAAATAGAAGAAGGACTCAAAACACCGAGGTTCAGGCAAAGTGGACAGGACACAGTTTGATAAAATTCGAAACAAATTACACAAAATATGAACAGACCTTGAAACCACACACGTACTGAATAACAAGGAGAAAACAAACTTACCTTAGAAGCTTTGAAAGAAGAAACAGAAAATCAGCATTGTGTTTGAACAGACCCTTTTTAAGGTTGAACGGACTCTAATCGAAGTGTTTCTTAGATGAGAAACACTTCGATTAAGGTCCATTAGACCCTAATCTCTTGGCTTGAGCAGGCACGGACCAGGCTTGGGGTTTCTAGGGTTCGTGGATGGTAGATTTGGGATTTGGGCTTCCATGGTTAGATTCGGACCAAACCAAGCATGGTTTGGTCACGAGGGGGGTCTGGGGACTATCTGGTACGAAACTGGGGTGCATCGGTGTGGATCGAGTTTTTTGCTCGAATCTTCATTCGAAGATTCGAGAACCTAGAGGATGATTCGACCTAAACGGTCAACAGATTCATGTTCAGGGTGTCAAGGTGGTCCTAGGGTGTTAGGGTGAAGGTCACCGGCGTTCATGCCGCCGGGATTAATGGCGAGGAATAAGGGGGCAGCTAGGGTTTCGTGGGGAAGGGGATGAGGACGAAGGCTGGGGTATTGGATAGGGAGGGCAGGGTATGGTTGGAAACTTATATATGAGATGGGTGGGGTTGATCTCAGCCGTTGGATGAGGCGAAATGGAAGGCTCAGATCTTTCATCTGATGAGGAAACGGTGTCGTTTCTCATTCAGGGTTTGGGGGTTGGTTTGGGTAAGACGGATCGGGTTAGTTCATGGGTATGGGAATGTGATCTAGGCCGTTGATAAATCTGAGATCAACGGCCCAGATTAGATCAGGTTAAAACGGTGTCGTTTGAACGCTTTTGGAGTAGGCTGGTCTGGACCGGGTCACACAGGGGTTTTGGATTTGAATTTTGGGCCTTGAATTAAAAGTGAAAATAAGCCCAACTGATTTTCAACCCAATTTTGCACTCTCTTTTATTATTATTTATTTTTTATTATTATATTTTATTTTAAAACAAAACCTAAGTAAATCAGAAATAAAATTAAATAGACACTTAATACAATTATTTGCACACACATATTAAAATATTTGAAGCAGGTAAAAATCAAAACAAAAATCACGGACAAAAATGCCTATTTATGGTTTTCTTATTTAACAACCGGATTACGGTTCTAATTACGCATGACACATACATTTTTTGTATTTTGTTTTGATAAGATAAAATGGGCAAAAATATCATAAATAATTAACAAAGTGCCATGTAAAATCCAAAAATTGTACAGCAGGACCATTTGTTATTATTTTTTATTTCTTTTGGAGCGATTGTCGCGTAAGACAAAAATCACGTGCTCACAAATACTGCCACTAAGTTAGGTTAAAAAGAGTAAATATTAGTATTTCCTACATGGTGAAAATAAAAAAAATATTAATAAGCAAAATATTAGTTGATATCAAAGTGTTAAAATATTAAAAAAATAATTAAATGATAATTTTATCTAAGGTAAAATATATGTTTAAAGGGTAAAAAAATCGATCAACATCTTGTATTGAATTTTCATTCAAAATTAATTTCACAAAATTTTAATCAACCTTTTTATTCTTTAAAAATAAATTTTATACTAGATAAAATTGTATCAATATTCTAAAGAGTAACTTATAAGGTATTATAATTATATTAATTAATTTTAAAATTTTAAATATTAATACTTCCTACATGTTTAAATAAGGAAATATGTAGGAAGATTTACTTAAAACTACCTTAAAATTTCTTATAAATTACAGTATAATTTATTGCTATTAATTTCAATTTATAAATTAGAGTATCATATATACACTTTACTTATTTAATATTGTAATTGAGCTTTTGATATGATATAAGTTTATATTACAACATGTAAAAAAAACTTAAAGTATATTGTAATATTTATTATTACTATAAACTATTATTATTTTTAAATGTAGGCATGTTGTTTGTAAACTTACTTGAAGATACTTTCTTACTAATGTGTCTCTATATGTTTCGTTTAGATTGTATATATAGTCAACTTTAATATTTAAAGACTTAGAATAGATCTATTATGATAAGTAAATATATAATGTACGTGTAAGAAGAAGCTATTAATTTGCACAAGTAAAATAAGAAAAAGATTTATGTAACCTAAATGTTAGGAATTTATTCAAAGTTCAAATAAGGAAAATTTAATAATCAAAATTTTAGTTGGTTTTGAAGTCCTAAATAATAGGAAATTAACTTAAATTACAGTATTGTCCAATATAAAATCTATTCTTGAAGGGTAAAAAAAGCGAACGACATTTCGCAAGGGCCTTCGTGCTTTTAATATAGTATAGATAGATTACAGATAAATCTCAATAATAAGTATTAATTATAACTTGATTATAAAGGTCACCATTCTTCTATGACTAGTCAAATCTATCTATATTATATTAAAAGCACGAAGACCCTTAGCGAAATGTCGTTCGCCTTTTATACCCTTTAAAATATACAATTCACATGGGACAATATAGTAATTTAAGTTATTCATTAATACTTAAAAATATTCATTTACTTAATTTTGTATTATTTTGGTATATTTTGCTAGAATTAATTGTTAGTAAATTTTGCCATAATTGTTTGGTATAATTTTTCTTCACGTTTCTCACAAAAGGAAAGTTAATAAATCAATTTTAAATCAAGTTTCTTAAACAAGGAAAGTTAATAAATAAATAAAAAAAATCCTAACTTTCGCTTGTTTTTTTTAAAAAAAAACGGAAAGATACACTTGGTTCACTTTCATTAAATAACCGTATGTCTATTGGAGTTGGTTAAATTCCCTTTATTCTTTGGAGTAGTAAATAATTGGTAATTTTCTTGTACACTAGAAAAGTTAATAACTTTTTTTCCTAAACTATTAGTGCTTCGTTCTAACCTCAACAAATGACATTATTTGTTAAATTATCTAAACTAGGAAATTTTGTAGTATTAGATTCTCCACGAGCATATTATTCCTTTCATGTGTCAAATTGTGTCTATAAAAGAAGTTATAATGTCACAATTTAATCGTCAAACTTCGCCATATTCCAACATCGTGATTGCAGGTTTTGTTTCTTTTACTAATATCAACATCTTTTGCTACTTCGTATTTTGCAAGCACATTTACATGCATCAATTGTTAATGTTGCATCGAGAATTTATCTTTAGTGTTGCATGAAGAAATTTTTACTATATAATTTTTTGTTTCATGTTTTAGACGTGGCTAATTTCACCTCTCATATAATTTACAAATTTAATATTGGTTATTGAATAATTGCAATTCATCGCAGAAATTGGTTAGACATTTGACCTAAGTTTTATTACTTAAATATTAGTAATTTTTTTCTTTGTTGTATAATTAATAATACTTATTGTTATGCCATCTCAAGTTGCTTGTTTTAAAAAAAAATTAAAAATTAGACTATCTCATTTAATTTTGTGTAATATTAATACTACATGATTTATAATTGTGTTATTTGCAATTTCCATGCTTGATTCACTCAGGTTTCACCAATTACATCCGTTCAGGTAAACAATCTTCCTTATATCATTAAAAAAAATCAATTATGGATTTAGTCGCTTTGATAACTTATAAAACTCTTACGCATGCTTTATTTTAGGTACACCTGTAATGGCTAGTGAAAAAGAATTGTCAGACCAATGTGTCCCAATTAATAGTGTAAGAGTATCTTCTTTATGTTGGGTAATACGAGTCTTAGTGTTTAGGAGTGGAGTAGTAACAAAGTTCAACAATAAGATAAATCAAGGCACCCGAAAAAATTGTGACATTAGTTGATAAAGAGGTAAATATTATTTTATATCAGTAATTTATTTCATGTCTTTTGATATTAGTTTTAACCATCAGATTAAAATTAAAGTGGAACTTTTTACAGGGAACAAAAATTTACGCTACATTTTTTAGTGGTTATATTGAGAAGTGGAAAGAACATTTACACAAAACAAGATCGGTTACATCATAAACGGAGGCATTAATAGTGTTAATCCTAATTTTCAATCAGTGCACAAGGAGCTTGAGATTGGATTTAAGGAGAATACTTTTGTTGAAGAAAGCAACAATCGCTTTTCGACCATTGGTTTTTCAAATAATTTTATTTCATTCGATGAGGCATCAAACTGCACCAATGGAATAATTTTTGGTAAGTTCTTTAAATTCCATCCAGTAATCTTTCACTAAATATATAAATAATATTTTACTTCTATTCGCCTTATTAATTTTTTAGTAACATACATATATTTGTTTTAATATTCTTTTTAGATATAGTTGGAATTTTAGTGGATGTTAAACCCTCAATGGGAGAAGATGCAAAGAAACGAAGGGAGATAGTGCTTATCAACGAGATGTAAGTTTTAGTTTACAATGTTAAATATTTCTTCGTAATTAATATTTTTAATTATAAATTTCAGGGTTGATAGAAAAACTATAATAATATGTTAATATTTTCTTTTTTATGAAATCTCCTCAACTATACACAAATTAAGTATACATATTATATATGAATTCTACATATATTATAACTATATATTATATTTATTTTATAGGTTCTGAACTGTTTCGTTGAATGCGTCGACAATACCGTTTTATATTAGAGGTGCCTTCCTCTTACCAGTAACAATTAAAGCAACATTCTTCCTAGCGCACATCAACATTCTTCGACAGATGACAGAGGATAAGCAACAGTCCGGCTAATGGGTCCAGTAACATCACCACATCCAAGCTTCGTTGTAACACTCAATTTAGTGTCTACACGTTGAATACAACTATTTCGTTAATGTAATAACTTTTTTGCATCATCAATTGCTATTAAACTTAATTCATTCTTATTCAATTTCATATACACTATTTTGGCAGCTTACCATTTAAATGTTTGTTGCATCATCAATTACCTTTATACTTAATTCTTTCTTATTCTAGCTATTAAAATGCACTCTTTTGTGCATAACGCATAATACACGTGCAACGCACATACACTAATTTTAGTTACATTAATAGTGTAAAAAAGAAATTACACAGTAAATATATAAGTTAAATTCATTAATGCCATATATATAAAGATCCATCATCCGCCTAGTCCACAAATTTTCAATATATAGCCCATGCATGCACTCCTGGAGGGGCTTTTGCATCTATGCCTGATTTTGGGGTCACAACTGAACATATACTCACTTTGCAAACAAAATAAAATAAAATTGTAAGCCTACCCACTTTACCATCAATTTTAGACTTATCGGGTCCGAAGTTAAAAAAATTAGTCTGAAGTAAAAAAATTGCATTTCAGATGTACTTAAGGTCAAATAGGTCTAAAGTGCAACCAATGATTTCATGCACTTAAGGCTAATAAGTCTGAAGTGAAAAATTGCACTACATATGCACTTAAGACCAAAAGGTCTGAAGTGCAACAAACATTTTCATACATTTAAGGTCAATAAGTCTGAAGTGAAAAATCGCATTTCAAATGCACTTAAGGCCAAATAGGTCTTAAGTATAACTAATGGTTTCATGCACTTAAGGCCAATAAGTTTGAAGTGAAAAATTGCACTTCAGATGCACTTAAGGCTAAAAGGTCTGAAGTGCAACAAATGTTTTCCTACACTAAAAGCCAATAAGTCTGAAGTGAAAAATTACACTTTTGATGCACTTAAGGCCAAAAGGTCTGAAGTGCAACCAACGTTTTCATGCACTTAAGGCCAAATAGGCCTGAAATGGAAATTGCCCAGAAATAAAAATTTGTTCTTCGAATTTTAACAATCTAATATACGATTTAACACCTAATCTACTGTAAATGAGCTCAAATTTGAAATAAAACCTCCAATATCATCAAGAACAAACCCCAATCATTAATTTGTCAAATAACAACTAATCTAACGAATCCATTTTGCATTAAGAAAAACAACAAGAAGAAGAAATAATAAAAAATAAAGCACCACAATAGCTCACCACCCAAAAATATCATAAACTACCTTAAAATATGTTCACAAATACCATATAAAATCATTGTCACCCGATGAAAAAGAAGAAGAAGAAGAAGAAGAAGAAGAAGAAGAAGAAGGCCTGAAGTTGTTTAAAAAGTGAGTACAAGTTTAAAAAAATTTAAAAAGTGAATATAGGTTAAATGGGGACGACCAAATTAATTTTTCCGCTCCTGCACTAGAACACTCTGAGATGAAAACTACCTCTTCTTCTAGTTAATTATTAGTGTAAAAATACTATTATCACTCTCTTTTACAACGTTGTATTTTATTTTGCTGGGAGTAAGTACTTCCAAAACGATTTTGAAGACTAATAAGATAGCACAATTTAATCATAATGACTAGTTATAGAGAGGTAGGTTCACAGAATGAGAATGCTAAATGTTTTTAAATTTTTCACTCGGTGTTTGGTACCTGTATTGTTGTCTTGATATATCTGAATTCGTACCGAAAAGTCCCATATTTTGGGAAGGGATAAAACGCTCTCTAACAAAGACGACTCCATACTAATGCTCGAACCCGAGACCTCTAGTTAAATAATATTATTAATGAATACTAATTCACTAGTCAATTAGAGAGCATATAAATATTTTACCTGATCCATTTTAACTTCTTAGGGAGAGAGTGAATTTTATTGGGTCCAAGGAAAAGCTCCAACGATATCTTCTCTGCTTGTTGAAATCTCTTTAAATGAGCAAACCCCATAATTACCATAGTGTCAAATTTTAACTCATAAATAACAATAACAATAACAACAACAAGTTTAATTTCCATAAATGGGGTCTGGGAATGGTAGTATGGACGCAAATCTTACTCCTATTTTATAGAAAAACAGTGGAGATAAAGCAACCAAGTAACAAAGAATAGTAACAACTTAACTCATAAAAATAACATCTACCTAAACTAAGGCATTTTAGATTGGGCAAATATTCATTAGCAGTAACACCACCCAAGTTAATTCATTTAAAGTTGGGTGAATTTGGAGTGCATAGGTAGCTAGACTATTTGCTAGTCAATATCAGAGGTAACAAATGAACGTGTTGGATTAAATATGATGGGTCAAAGTGCGTTGGATGAATAAATGAGTTGGTCATAATATGTTCAAAGCTAGTTTTTTTGGATGAAGGTGAGTTGGGTCAATTTGGCTGTAACCTTACTCGCCCAACTCAATCATTTCTACTTGATCATTCAGAGTGTTCCCTCAGCAGAGAGGACAAGGCTGAACTAACAGCCTTTGTGTACTCCAATACAAACTCAAGAGTGAAGAGGAACTTTTGAGTACTATGAAATTCTGTGACTTGAAGGGACATAATTAGAAAGAGAGTTGTCCCAAGCTTGTTGGTTACTCTCATGGATTCAAGTTCAATAAGAAGAGAGGAAATAATAGGAATAACAATTACAACTACATGGGGGGCAAGACTTCAAATGCTGCCCATAATGTGAATATGACTGAGGTATCATTCAACTGTCAACAGCAACAGATACACTCCAGTTCCGATATTTACGCTTAAGCAATATCAACAAGTTATCAAATGAATCGATAGGGAACAAAGAGCAGCTAACATGGCATGTATAACAAGTCGTTTTCCTAACTGTTTTTCCACTAATTCATATGCTGGTTCCTACTGCAGTTGATCTACTGCTTCCAGATTGCTATAGGCATGGAATATGTCCACTCAAAGTTGGAGAGTATCAAGTATTCTGAGAAGTCAGGTATAGTTCTAGGATGATATGCTTTGAGGTTTTAACAGGGAAAGTTGCTATACAGCCATCTCCAAGAGAAGATGAGGCGAAACATAAGGACAGAGAGGACATTGCTTCCTTTTTCACTAACCAAATTTTGTCACAAAGAAGTGTTAGCACACTGATAAAAATCAACGGACAAGTTTCTCATCCATCTTCAGGATTCTCCACACTGTAAAGAGGTTCTTAGTGAAGCACGAAACTCTGAGCACAGCCAAATGGATTCACCATCACCACCAGTTGACTATAGCTGGGATCTTACAGAGCTTTTCCTCCCGGAAAATTCTGTTTTGATCCTTTTATGTCACACATATATACTTTTCCAAATGATTGCTCACAAGGTGATTGAGAAAGAAAACAAAGCACGAGTCATGGAGACAAATTCTGAATCAGAACGCGATGCAGCTTCAGACTGTGGAACGGCAGATCACCGACTGAAAGGAGAGTGTTGGAAACTAAACCGAGATTAATTAGTATTCCTAAGTTGTCTAGGATTTGATATTTGGTAGTTTATTTAATTCATGTCTAGTTAGGTTTTGTTTACCAATTTTATATTGGAATAGGTTTTTGGTTTTGTAGTATTATAAATAGGGGTGCTACTACTTATTTTTTCTTGTAGAGAGATTCAAGAGTTTATGAGTTTTGAAAAAGCCTCCTACCAAGTTTTCTCTCTAGTTTAATAAATTTCTACTATATAGCTTTTGCTAAATTTCTTGCTTGTGCCTAAATTGTTCTTCGGGGTATTTTCAATCCTTCAAATTAGTATCAGAGCCTGTGTGAGATTCTGTCGGAGTCGGTGGAGATCCTAAAAAAAAAATATGAATACTCCATATTTACATGATTGCCAAGTTTTCAAGTTTGATGGCAAAAATAATTTTGAAAATTGGCATCAATATATGAAATGTTTTTTCAATGTTACTGGATTATGGTCCATTGTTGAAACAAGATTTGATGAACCCCCAGAAGGTACAACATTGACAGGTGATGCAGCTAAGCAATTAGAGAAAAATAGACAATTGGATTATAAGGCACGTTATTATCTCACCAGCAAGGTTGAATTGCGTGTATCTAACAAATTTTTGCATGCAAAATCAACTAAGGAGGCTTGGAGAATCTTGGTGAATTCACATCGAGGTTCCGCCGAAGTAAAGAAAGTCAAATTGCAAGAGCTAAGGAGACAGTATGAGTTGACCCAAATGAAACCAACAGAGTCCGTTAAAGAATTCATTACAAGGATTACTAATATTGTCAACGACATGAGGACCAATGGAGAAGTACTAGATGAGGTTAAAGTGGTTGAAAAAATATTGCGGTCATTGAGTATAAAACTTCACACGAAGAAGGTGGTTCTTGAGGCTACCAAAGATCTTAGTACTTTTACACTTGATGATTTAGAAGGTGAATTAGTGAAATATGAGATGTCCCTAACTCAAGACACACCCGAAATAGTGGAGGAGGCGTTGCAAGCAAAGGTGAATCAACCTAAAGCAAAAGAAGAGACAAGTTATCCTAAAGAAACAAATCAAAGATACCAGAATTTCAGAGGTAGAGATCGTGGTAGAAGTAACTATCGAGGCAACCGTGGTAGAGGTAATTTTTCTTATCAACAAAGAAATAGTAATAATTTTTGGAAGGAACAACAAGGTCATCAAAATTTTCAAAGACGTGATAAATCTAAGATTCAGTGCTATAATTGTGGTAAATTTGGACATTATGAAAGCGAATGTTGGTCTAATAAATCTAGTAATAAAGACGTACATGCTAAGATGGCTGAAAATAATGGGGATAAACAAGAGACTTTAGTGTTTTCTAATTCTGGGGTTGAAGAAACTAAAGGGAATGAATGGTTTATTGATTCGGGTTGTAGCAATCATATGAGTGAAAATAAGAAATTATTCATTGATCTGGGTGAAACATTTAGAGGTACAGTGAGACTTGGAAATAACGCAAAGGTGCCTACTGTTGGAAAGGAAAAAATTCGCATTACTGTGAAAGATGGTTCTTCTAATTTTATATCAGATGTGTTTTATGTGCCGAGTCTTCATCATAATTTATTGAGCTTGGGACAACTATCAGAAAAGGGGTATAATTTGCGTTTTAAGTATAGGATTGGTACAATCAGTGATGATAAATTTGGACTAATTGCAAAGTTTAACATGAACAATAATCGTTTGTGGCCTCGTTATCTCAATAGTGATGATTTACCTTGCTTTAGTTCTATAAACTGTGATGATACCTGGTTGTGGCATCTACGTCTTGGGCATTTGAATTTTGGGAGTTTGAAATTTCTTGCAAGAAAAAATTTGGTTGATGGTTTGCCTACTATTGATTTTCCTGACAAGAAGTGTGAGTCGTGTATTTTGGGAAAGAAGTACAGAGAACCTTTTCAGAAAGGCAAGGCTTGGAGAGCTAATGCACCATTGCAGTTAATTCATTCAGATTTGTGCTCAGTTAAAGTTTCTTCTAATGTTGGTAGTAAGTATTTTATTACTTTTATTGATGATTTCAGCTGAAAGACTTGGATATATTTTTAAAAAAATAAATTTTATGCATGTGATATTTTTAAGAGCTTCAAAGTTTATGTGGAGAAGCAAAGTGAGTGTTTTATTAAAATATTGAGTACTGATAGGGGCACTGAATTTCTTGTTTGTGATGATTATTTGAAGAAGTATGGTATAAAGTATCAATTGACAGCTAGATATACACTTCAGCAAATTGGTGTGGCTGAAAGAAAAAATAGAACAGTGATGGACATGGTGATATCTATGATGCATTCCAAAAATATTCCAAAAGGTTTTTGGACAGAAGCTGTCTCCTGTGCAATTTATGTACTAAATAGGTGTCCTACACGGTCTAATTTTGGAAAAACTCCACAAGAGGTCTGGACAGGTAAGAAACCAAATATTTCTCATCTAAAAGTATTTGGTTGTCTTGCTTATGCTCATGTTCCTGATGCTTTGAGAAAGAAATTGGATGATAAAGCTGAAAAATATATTTTTATTGGTTATAGTCATGAGATAAAGGGTTACAAGTTGTTTATTCCAGATACAGGAAAAGTAATTATTAGCAGAGATGTTACTTTTGATGAGCAGAGTTCTTGGGATTGGTCAAAGAAGGATCCTGAACCATCTAGGTCTCAACCAATAATTCCATTCATAGAGGAAGGAAGTTCTAGCAGACATCAAGAGGAACATGTAGTAGATACTGTTCAAGCAGAGACGTCTAGTCACCCGCAAAGACAACACCAATTACCGACTCGTTTGCAAGATTATGTTGTTGGCGATGATAATGATTTATCCGATGAAGATATTGTAAATTTTGCCTTATTTGCAGATTGTGATCCAGTTACTTTTGAGGAAACTGTTAAAGATGACCGATGAGTTCATGCAATGAATGAAGAAATTCACGCTATTGGATACATGAGAATTGACTACCACCCTCAAAAAGACCAATTGGAGTCAAGTGGGTATACAAGACCAAGTTCAAACCAACTGGAGAAGTGAATCGTTTAAAGACGAGATTAGTTGTTGAAGGAGACAAGCAGAAGGCAGGTATTGATTACTTCGAGGTATTTGCACCTGTTGCTAGACTTGATACTGTTCGTATGATAATTTCTCTTTCTGCCAATAATTGCTGAAAATTTTTCAAATGGATGTTAAATCTGCTTTCTTAAATGGTGTACTTGAAGAAGAAGTGTATATTGAGCAGCCTGCTGGTTATGTCAAAAGGGGTCAATAAAATAAAGTTTATAGACTGAAGAAGGTATTATATGGATTGAAACAAGCACCTAGGGCTTGGTACACTAGTATTGATTCTTATTTTATTGGACATGAATTTCAGAGATGTCCATATGAGCATACTTTATATATCAAATTCAAGCCTGGCGAAGATATTCTTATTGTGTGCTTATATGTGGATAATTTAATTTTTACTGGCAATAATCCTAAATTAATTTCTAAGTTTAGGGAGGCAATGATTAGCCAGTTTGAGACGACTGATCTGGGATTAATGTCTTATTTTCTTGGCATTGAGGTATCTCAATTAGATAATGGAATATTTATCTCTCAGAAAAAATATGCTGGTAATATTCTAAAGAGATTTAATATTGATAAAGCCAAACCAATTTTGACCCCTGTTGAAGAAAAATTAAAGTTGGTTAGAGATGGGACTGGTAACTTTGTCGATCCTACATATTTTAGAAAATTGGTAGGGAGTCTAAGGTACTTGACTTCTACAAGGCCTGATATTACTTATGGAGTTGGATTAATTAGCAGATTTATGAAAACTCCACAACAATCCCACTTGCAAGCCTCAAAGAGAATTTTGAGATATATACAAGGTACGCAAACTGATGGTATATTTTATTCAAAGACTAATGATAGTAGTCTTGTGAGATTTACAGACAGTGATTGGGCTGGTGATACAATACAAAGAAAAAGTACTTCTGGTATGCATTTTATTTGGGTTCTGGTGTATTTTCATGGTCTTCCAAAAAGCAACAAGTTGTTGCTTTATCAACAGCTGAAGCAGAGGACATGGCTGCAACAAGTAGTGCTACACAAGCATTGTGGTTAAGAAGAATGCTTGGATTTCTTCAACTCAAGCAAGACAGTCCTACAACAATTTTTTATGATAGCAAGTCTGCAATTGAATTAACAAAGAATCCAGTTTTTCATGGGCGTAGCAAACACATTGATATCAAATTTCACTTTATTTGTGACTTGGTTCAAGACAAAGAGATAGTTATTGAGTATTGCAAGACTGGAGAGCAAGTTGCACATGTTTTCACAAAGCCACTAAAATTAGAGTTATTCATCAAGTTGAAGAAGATGTTGGGCATGATCAAATTTGAAGATCTTGGTTTAAGGGAGGTTGTTGGAAACTAAACCAAGATTAATTAGTATTTCTAAGTTGTCTAGGATTTGATATTTGGTAGTTTATTTAATTCATGTCTAGTTAGGTTTTGTTTACCAATTTTATATTGGAATAGGTTTTTGGTTTTGTAGTATTATAAATAGGGGTGCTACTACTTATTTTTTCTTGTAGAGAGATTCAAGAGTTTATGAGTTGTGAAAAACCTCCTATCAAGTTCTCTCCCTAGTTTAATAAATTTCTTCTATATAATTTTTGCTAAATTTCTTGCTTTTGCCTAAATTTTTCTACGGGGTATTTTCAATCCTTTAGAGAGGATTGTATCTACAGACTTTGAAGAAGAGATTTTCAGCTTAAGAGATCTGCAGATATAAAAGCAAGAATAACTTGGCCTTTTTTATCCAGAGATATTACACGCAACATTTATAGCTCTATTTGTTAGATTAAAGGTCATCTTACATTGCTCAAAATGTCTGCAAGCAAATTTTAAAGAATGTTTAATGCATATACGGTTGTACGGGACGGAGTGTTGGCCGGTTAAGAACTCACACATCCAGAAGATGAAAGTAGTAGAAATGAGGATGTTGAGGTGGATGTGCGAGCATACAAGGATGGATAGGATTAGGAATGATGATATTCGAGAGAAGGTGGGCGTGGCCCCCATAGAGGATAAGATGCGGGAAGCAAGACTCATATGGTTCAGGCACATTCAGAGGAGGAGCACTGATGCACCGGTGAGGAGGTGTGAGCGACTGACTGTTGTGGCCACGAGGAGAGGTAGAGGGCGACCTAAGAAGTATTGGGGAGAGGTGATCAGGCAGGACATGACGCGAATTAGGATTACTGGGGACATGGCCCTTGACAGGGAATTGTGGAAGTCGAGCATTAAGGTTGTAGGTTAGGGGAAGTTGTGAATATTTCTATGGTGCACCAGAGTGAGACTAGCCAGTTAGGATTTAGTTCTAGGATGCTAGTGGTTATCTACTAATGTAGGGCTTTATCTGCTGGTTATTATTGTACTTTCCATTTATTTCGTATTTCTTATACTGTTGTTATTGTATTATGATTTTATTGATGGTACTAATATATCGTCTCTTGTTGCCTTCTTGAGCCGAGGGTCTCCTGGAAACAGCCTCTCTGCCCCTCGGGGTAGTGGTAAGGTCTGCGTACATATTACCTTCCCCAAATCCCACTTGTGGAATTACACTGGGTCGTTGTTGTTGTTGTTGTTGTTTAATGCATATACGCACTTTTAGACACTAGCACGCGCCCTGTTTTTATTACTATTTGCTCCGAGCAGATATCAAAATAAAACTTAATAAAAGTTGATAATGGTAAGATCTAGAGTAAGGGCAGCCCGATGCATGAAGCATTCCGCGTTCGCGCAAAGTCCGGGAAAGGGCCGTAACTTAAGGGGTATGATGTAGGCAGTCTACCCTGATGCAAGCATCAACGGCCGATTCCAAGGCTGGTTAGATCTAGAGTAATCATATTAAATATTCCAAGCATAAAACTCATCAATTAAAAAAAACATATATATATATGTTTCAAGCAGAAATTTGACCCAGCGCTAGACTAATACAAGATTGTCTTATTTGAGCTAAGGTAGCTGTAATAACCTTTTATTGCAAATAGCTTGATTTGATCTGTTTGATTATGTTCCACAGATAACCATACCTTTGTCCCTCAACATAATAAAGTAGTTTTGGTGCAGTGCAACTAATAAGCATCACTAACTGAAAGAGTTGAATTAAAAGAATTGTCATCACCATTGAATGACTCAGCAATTGCCCTAGCCTTTCCCTATTTGAAATATTGAAATTTTTTTACTTTATTACATGTGTTGGCACTTAGCACTGATCAAGATTCTAAAAGAAGGGGTCTTACTTAAATAGTGTTAAACAGAAAATCAAAGCAACTGCACCATCTACTTACTTCGTATTTCTATTGAATCAACTTTATTATCAGGCTACTGCTAAACATTCTATAATTTGTAAGTAGTAGTTTAGAACAGCTCCCATTGGACCTGATATGACTTATTAGAATGTTCAATCCCTTTTTTTTTATAAGGTAAATTGTATTAATCAAAAGGGAGAGAACTCCCGTATACAAAAAGTACACCAAAAGAATGTTCAATCCTAAAGTCAAGTAAGATTTGGAAGGGTAGTAAGTGATAACTGATAACTTAAGTTCCTACATGCAAAATGCAAAAGGTGAATTCAAAAAAGTGATACTATTCTTTTGCTCCTCAGTCAAATTTTCTTGAATTTGATCACGCCCAACTATGCCTTATAAAAAGGACAATGCGGTCGTTGCAAATATAATCCGGTTTACAAGTCCGGAGTCGAATCCCACAGAGAAGCTTGGGCGTAAACCGGAGTAAGAATCCTAAAATCCGGACTTGTCTTCTTGGTGATAGTGAATGTCTGGTCCTAAAATCCGGACTTGTCTTCTTGGTGATAGTGAACTAAACCGGATCTTGGTCCTAAAATCCGATTTTAGGATTTTAGGATTCCACAGAGAAGCTTCTTACTCAAGAAGACAAGGAGCTCAAGGACAATTCACTATCACCAAGAAGACAAGCTTGAACAATTCCTAACTTATAGATATTTAGATTCTTGTGTTTAACTAATTAACTAACAAATTAAAATACTCAATTAACAACTAAATATACTAAGGGTTAGAGACAAGATTAAGGAGGTCTAGAGTTATGATTTCCCCAATTGTCGGAATCCTTCTTGCTATGTCTTCTATAATTTCGCCTAAGCATTCTCTACCGATCATGAGCACTCTTATTACCGTAAATCTCTCCCGAGTAATCACGACAATTTACTAGACGCACTCTCCCGAGCTACGCTAGCTGGCTTTTGATACAGCTCACTTCAGATCGCACCCAAGGCTTCGTTATCCCTAATCCCGCCTTTAAACCCTCGGTTATTGATCCCTCATATACTCTGGGAGTGGTGTTGTTCAACAATTACCTAAATATGCACTCTCTCCCGAGTTATGCATACTAAATAGGCACAGCTAATTGAGAGCTCTTCAATTAACTACAATAAGAACGTAGTTGAACAAATAGAGATTATACTACGACTCAATTATATAAAAACATAACAAGAATTTATTCTATAAAAGGTTCTATCAAAACTCTAGATAACAAATTAGCTATTCATAATAGTATGTAAAACTACAATACTAAAAGTCATAACCAACAATGAAAAATAGGAAGAGAAAAGAAAAAAACTTGTAGAAGAATTCCCAAGCCTTGCTCCTATTGTGTCTCTGCCTCCTTAGGTCAAATCTATGTCAAAAATATGTCAAATTTCTTTTCTTGGCCGGCTTCCTTGGTTTAATATAGGGTTTAGGCTTAAAATCCCGTGTTTTGCACTTTGGTCCCTGAAATTTACGCCTCCTGCCGCGGTTCCACCGCGGTTACGCCGGAACCGCGGCCAAACACTCTCTCAGATTCTTCATTTGTCCGCGACTGCCTTCTGCCGCGGTCCTACCGTAACCGCGGTTTTTCACCCTGTTCCGTTTGGAATTTGGAAAAACGTAACACATAGAAGTTGTAGCCCTTTGAGTTATCTTTCCAACCATATATTATAGAGACCAAATGGAGTTTTGAGCAAAAAGTTATGTCTATTTTACTAGACAGTGCGCAATATGCCTCTTCGAGTTTTCGTTTTGTTGTTTTATCATCCGTTGATTCCCGAACGCGATCCCGGCTTAGTTCCTTGAGCTCTTACTCAGACTTCAAAGCTCCAAACCACTTTAATTCATTCCATAACATTTATATAGCTCAGAATCACTCCTACAAGGCATAAAACACACCGTTAGTACAAAACACTAGCGATTAAAGCGCAAACTCAACTAAAGTGCAGTAAATTAGAGTGTAATAATCGACTAAAATACATAATTATAGCCTATCATCAGAATTCTTTTACAGTATTGCAAACTCGATATTCCGCATATTTTACTGACACCAAGAGTGAATTCAACAAAGTGATACTATCATTTATGCACAAAAGTCAAGACAATGCTAGAGCAGAAAGGATTCACCAGAAGCTTTAACCAGAAAAAACGAAATGGACATACATTTCGTATTTCCTTTTTAAGGAAAGGTAAGAGTATACATTACCTCTTTCTTTTTTTCTTTTTCCTTAGTTTTTATCTTTTCCCTTTTGTGAGGTTCAGGAGATGGCTAGAAGAAAGAGTCCACTTAGAGTTCACAAGTGTCTGGATTAAGCCGTATGAAAAAGGGGATCAATGCCATTGGAAGATGCATTTTTTGTTAATAGCATCATATGTAGAGCTGGAGTAATTAAATTTGAACTATCTAGATTATCTGCTCCAATGCTACACTTCAGTAAAAAACTGGACATGCTATCATCAATTTTTGATTTACCATGAACTTTCTGTTCCTCCACAATTTGACATATCTGATACTCTCTCCAAATGATCGAACAGTGGTATGCGACGCAGGAGCTTATCACCTAATGACGCAGCAGCTTATCACATGCTAATGTAGCAGCTTATGATATGATGATTCAGCAGCTTGTCAAATGTTATTTTATGTTTATCATCCTTATTATTTAGCTACTGTTCTTATACTTTACTCCTTGTGTTTCAGTCAGTCGTGTAAACCTATTTCTTTTTTAATCCGTTCCAAAATGAACTAGCTCTACCTAAATTTGGAAACAGATTAACCTAAACTTCTCATTTTACCTTTACTGAGAAATTTAACACTACATGCTTAAGACCACAAGTTTCAAAATATACACATAAATGTTATAGCTTGTTTAGCACCACAAATTTCAAAAGTCTTTACTCCCTCCTTTTCATATTAGATGAGATACTTTCTTTTTTAATCTGTTCCAAAACAAATGACACATTTCTAAATTTGGAAATAATTCAACTTTAAATTCTTTCATTTTACTCATTTACCCTTAATGAGATGCTTTTATAGCCACACAAATGTTATGGCCCCACAAACCTTTTACCCCTTAAGCTTTTAAGACCACACATTTTAAAAGTCTTCTTCTTTTTTCTTAAACTCCGTGCCGAGTTAAACTACCTCAAACGGAGGGAGTATTTCTTTCTTAAACTATGTGTCGTGTCAAATTGTTTCTCATAAATTGAAACAGAGGGAGTAAGTGTTAAGCTCTTGCGTCATTAACCAAAATTCAATATCCTACTTAGACGAAGGAGTTAATTGAGTTTTACACAGATATTTAGATACCTACAAGATCTTTAAAGTAAAAATGTTTTGGGAGAAGTCAAAATTTCATTCTAAATACCATTAATGAATATTATGCAAGTATTGATGCAGCTACCTGGAACTGGAACGAGCTCTGCTACACCAGGCGAAGTACTTAACATGGATCTGAGCACAAAGGTCATCCAACAAAATTATAAAAATAACAAAAGCAAGGTCGTCAGAAGCTAAAGGTTAGTACGGAACACTGTAAAATTATTCACCTTGAAGAGAAGAAGACTAAAGCATGATAAGCAAATTAGATAATGTGACAGAGAAATAGTCTCACTGATGAATAAACCTTTAAGTTGTAACGGCTTCACTTTGCAGTGAAGAAACAATTGCTAAGATATGCAGAAATAACTAGAAAAATTCAACACCCATTACGAAATGTTTAACCAAATTAAATATGATTCTTTCCTGTTCAACAAGTAACTACATTTGTATAGACTAGTAGTAAAAAGGGTGTTTTTCTCCTTTACGATATGAAGAAAGAAATAGGGGTCGAAGTTTAGACTGCTCACACCACATTGAGGTAAAAAAGATATTTCCTTCAAAATTTATGATCTGCACCTCGGCTTCAGAAAACTAATCACGTAAAGCAAACTTTCTCAACATTGCTGATGTCATCTCTTCGCAAAAGAAGCACCGAAGGAAGCCAGAACTGCTTCATCTCCATTTCCATCATCAGAGTTGAATGCGTTTAGCTCCTAAAAAAGTAGTCTTCCTATTCTAAAGTCCATTCCATTTAGCCCACAACTACAAATTTAGCTTCAATCTTCCACGCCTAGATTCATTAGTCCTGAAATGTTCAAAACATTGTATTCATAAAAAATATTTGTGTACTTTGACCAATTTTGTAATATGTGAAATGAACAAATTTTAAAATTTACCTGAAGCTAGTTGCAGAACACATCTGACAGCATGGCTCAGATTCAGAGGATAATATTCATACCAAATGCAAAAGCTTTATACATCCAGTTGAGTTTGCCGCAACTACCATATTAGATTTTCTTCTCCAGCAAACACTTGAAACAAATTGCCCATTACTCTCACCTTCATTGCCAGAGCTAGGATCAACAGATCCAAATTTATACGAAGAAATTGGCATCGGTAGAGATCTATGATAAGCATATACCTGCACAAAAATTTAGATTAAAGAAAGAACTGATGCTTCCGCTGGAAATCAACAACCTTTAGCTGTTGGGAATGGTAAGGAACAACAGTAGTTGAGTGGTCTAAATCAAAACCACATATCCTTAATAAAAATGATGAGATATGATGTTACCTCATTAGATTCGGAACCACATGCAATGTATCCATCCAAAACTGATAACCCGACAAAATTCTGTACAAAGCAAAGGGAACATTATTGAAATTGAACTTATTGCATTCAGATGTTCATTATAAAGAAAATATCCTCGGTATACCTTCTCATTGGTGTGACCCTTGAAAGTCAAGCTGCAAGCATTTGACGACAGTCCTTCCGAACTTGTTGTCTTAAGGTCCCATAGCTTTAATGTGTTATCTGTGGATGCAGAAGCCATGGTACCATAATCTACAAATTTTACATAGCTAACAGCCTTCTCATGTCCTGATAAAGTGCACCATGGAATCCTAGTATGGCGAAGATCATAGCAGTAGATTTTGTAGTCAGCAGATCCAAAAGCCAACAGATGAGAGGAGTAAGCGGAGAACTGCACACAGCATATGTTGGCAGGATTCCAGATTGTATCCACAGAACTCCTCTGCCGATAAAAATGACTTAAATTCCTTGTTTGTTTCCGTAGATTAAATCTCAATGAAGACACCAATTTCATTAAAAGTTAGTAAGCTAGGATCAGGTAAAGTACCTTACCTCATTAATATTCCACACTTTTACGGAACAATCATCACTTCCAGTGGCAAACTTTGTGGGATCTACTTGACAAAAATCGACCGACCAAGCCCTCTTCTGGTGCTCTACATATTGTGAAAATCCTTGACCTGTGCTTGGATCCCACATCTAGATTCAAAATAGACACACCGAATTACGGAGTGACAGAACAAGTTGTAATTAAGTTAACAAAATGAAGCATGTTTTGGGTAGTTGATGTACCTTTTCAATTATAAATTAATGCACTTAATAGCGAGGAGACATATTCTCTTACATTGCCAAGAAAAAGTCATGCCAGAAAGAATACTTTTCGAGTATTTATAGGCTAGTCAGATAAAGGGGTAAGAATTAAAAATATTGTCAAAATCTCTTTAACAATTTCAGTAAAAAAGATACACACCTTGACCATGCCATCATAATCTGTTGAAGCGAGATAGTTTTTCATATAACTATTCCAGGAAAGACAGCTAAGCTTAGATTTGTTTGACATCTCAACCACAGGATATTGAAGATCGACAGAGTCATTCAAAAGTGAAGCAAATTCAAAGATTTTGATTTTCTTTGAAACACCAGCTGCAGCTATATAGTCCTCTTGATGATCAAAACAAAGGGAGCAGATCACATTTATAGAGTTGAGAAGATCGCCATTTCTTAATGTCCCGTATTCCTCAAACTTGCTGTAGCGAGCATATTTACAAACACCTTCAAAGAAGGCTCCAACACGATTGACAGATTTAAGAGTTGGCTCCACAATTTTTGTTGAAACCTGGGACAACCTGTCACGACATGTCAACAAATCCTTGTCTGGTCGACCTATCGTATCATTTTCCGCAAGCTGGATTTGGGATCTCATGCAGAAGTAAGCACTTTCAAGCTGAGAAAAATTTTTAATCAGCTTTTCATTGGTCATGTTTTTCATAGAAAGACGGTCATTAGACTTGAGATGTTTAAAGTAGGATCCCTGCCGCGTATTATGGAAGTCTGTGTCCACCAAATTTGAAGTTCTAAAGCCATCTTTTTTCTCGACCTCCTTGATATCAGCTTCTAAGCACTCTATTCTTTGTAATAACTTGGAGGTATTATTCTGATTTTCCTCCTGCAGTGCAATTAGGAAATAGAGCAAGATGTCTGAATCAGGGTCATCATCCTTCTCAATAATTGATGGCACACCATCTATTTTACAGATTTCTTCAGTTCCATAAATTAATTCAGACTGCAGGATTTCCCTGCAAAGATGATAAGTAGAATTGTGAATGTGATCACAAGTAAAACAATTTTACTCGAGGAAATTCACAAAATTGGGGTGCCTGAGATTTCTACCAGTTAGAGAAGTTAAAACTGAATAGGATAAAGCTACAAGGTTACCAGCACAAAAGCAGACATATCTATCAGATCAGACCGATAAACGGCAGGTTAGAAGACAACTAACTAGCAAAGAACAAATAACACTTTAAAAAAAAGTCTTTTCCCTCAATCCTACAGAGTGGCAAATATTTTGCTATTTATTTTCCACCATCACAGAAACTCAACTCTTTTTCGTCTGAAAGCCATCCTACTTATATTACTTTTTATATAGTTTCTAAATATGTATATTTTATATCAAAATTTTTGAAAATTCTATGTCTAAATTCACACAGAAAATTGGTCAATTTGACCCTCTGTACTCCAAAAAGGTTCACATAACCTGGAACGAGGGGAGTATATAATATAAAAGAACAAAAGAAGAGGCTAAGATGCCTCAAGCCCTAAAGAGCTCCTCTTTTCTGATTATACAAAACATTAGTCTTGAACACCATACAAGCTTCTCACCCGAAAGGAAAAAGGAGCATAATAGATAATATAACAAACTACAGGGAATCTATGATTGGCAAATGTGGAAAATGCTACGAGTTTACTCAGCACATCACAATGTTATCAAAATAACCAAAATCTAGGGTACTTCAACAATGAATCGTTTAAGCAAAGTCCATGTAGCAGAAAATTATACTGCACATGGAATTAGGAAACATACTAATACCTTGCTGTAGGACGAGAAGAAGGTTCAGGATGAAGCAGCAAGAAGCAAAAGCCAACTTCCTTGGGATTCTGAGAAAGGAAATTTGGTGGGAGAATTCGACTATGCAAATTCAACATTGCTGCAGAATGTGCCGCTGGTGATTCGAAACAGCAGAGCAACTAATAGAAACAACAGGCATTAGTAAGAGGAAAGATAATTTATCTTAACCCTTCGGCAAAGCACATTGTGAAACAAAACATTCCTTGTACCCACCGTCAATTTAAATGAATCAAGAGGAAAAAAAAAATCATTAATGACAAAGGAAAATTCATAAATTCAGCATCTACTGTATGATAAATTGATTACCCACCTCAAAAAGAAGAACCCCAAGACTGTAGATATTAGATGATACTAGGCTTCTGTAGTTGAGTTCTTCAGGACAAGTGTACCACTTCTTTTCCAAGTGATTAATGTCAGACTCCAGTCCCTTGGCTTCACCATAAATATCTCTAACGACATACCCAGAAACGCAGTCAGGCTTCTCTCTCATCAAGTCCACGTGATCACTGACTTTCTGCTGCTTTGCACCCAAGTTGTTTTGAGCATGCATTTCCAGATTGGATGGCCTTTTCCCATTTGTATTCTGATTTATGACATACATGGAGTCTATTTGGATAGATGGACCGACATATTTAACACCATTTGGTGAAAGTAAAATGAAACAGGACGGCCGTAAATCCTGGAAGGCAATTCCTTGGGAGTGTGCAATATCGATTAACTTCACAATCTGCCGGAATATGTGAATCCTCTCAGCTTTCTTTATCCGTGATCCCATCGAGTTTATCCACTCTCTCAATGTAACTCCATTGTGAGTTGAAGTTGGTATTTCTCTTTCCTGATTGTTACAACTAACCGGTGCTTGATTAGAGTTAGCGCCTGGCTTAAACGATGCATCAGATGATACCATTCTTATGGAAGCTTGCTCATACTCATACTTATTCTGCGGAATTGAGGCGCTATGAACTTCTTTATGAAGTGCAGTGCCTTTTGGTGCATCAACATCTTTGCCTTTAAGAGATCGGTTAGCGAAAAACTTAGAAAAGCCAGATGTAGATAAAAGTTTTGATCCACTATTTCCTGGAAGTAATCTACTGCTAGGAATGGTTAGGTTATGGTCTTCTTTTGATTGGGAAGAGACTGCATTAGAGCCTACATTGATATCTTTATAGGATGCATGCTTCAGCTCTTTCAGCGCTAGCAAATTCTTGTCTGTGGAAGAAGGATCTACATTGCCCTTCGCAGTTCTAGAGCCACCCCCCAATTGATAGGAATGTTGCCACTGGATTTGTGGCTTGTGATTTTTTTCTCGATTATCAGAGAAATTTCTAAGAGTGACTGGTTCAGGAATATTGTAATTACTCCTAACTAACTCTTCAATGGTGAGCCTTGAACTACTCATCGAGTAAGAGCTTGTACTGGCGGGCTGAGGATCCTTCACGGACATTGCATATCTGTTTGTACCATCATCCTCCATCATCACCAAACTAGCAGAAGTTGATCCCTCCACCAACTCATGGCTGGTAGTTATGCCCTTTCCCATCGATGGTTCAATGGAAATATCGCATTCCCTCGTTTTAAGTAGCGCACTCGCAGCTACATCATTTGCCTCTACTTCCTCCTTTGACTGTTCCATACCAGTCCAAATGGACTCTTTCAATTAAATACCAGCTGCATTCGGCAACAATTAATTCGCGAGGGGCTGACTGAAATAAAAGAAGTACTTTACAGTTAATTGGGGCAACATTCCTATCAAGCAGAATTTTGAGGCACTGAGATTTGAAATAAGGTTCAAGGGCAAGGGATTAATTTATCTCTAAATATCTTTCAAGGGAAACAAAAATCAACAAGGACTCAATAACCTATATACAACAAGAACAACAACTACACCTAACGACCTAAGTTAATTGGGTTGGTTATATGATTACAACAAGTCAACACCAGTGTAATCTCACAAGTGGGGTTTGGGGAGGGTAGTGTGTACGCAGACCTTACCCCTACCGTGTGAAGGTAGTGAGCTTGTTTGATAGACCCTCGGCTTAAGAAACAGTGCACAAGAAGCAACCAACAATAACAACAAGAAGAAAAAAAACAAAGACACTAAGTGTAATAGCAAAGATCTAAAAATAAGAAATACAAGAACATTAATACTGGCTATATGATTCTTCACTATATTTCTGGCAATACCAAATTATGCAATAGTGAAAATTATCACATTGGAGAAAATAAACTCAAGAAGGTGAAAAACTCAACCAAGCAAAGAAAATTCAAGAAACACAAACTAAAATCCAGATACCCTAGCACATAAAGTTGAATCCTTTATACCAATATACAAGAAAATAGCAGCTAATACAAGTCATTAACATTAGTATGGCTATAGATCATCTCCTTGAGGTAAAATTGGACGTGTAAAGTTAAGTTATTTTTAAATAAAAAAATGTGCCCTTTATTAGAACAAACTAAAGCACAAAGTATGTCACATAAAATCAGACGGATAGACATAAATATCTCATTTATGGTAAAATTGAAAATTTAAAGTTAGATTATTTCTAAATATAAAAAGATATCGTTTCTTTTAGATATTTAAAAAAAGTGTGCCATATAAAATGGGAAGAGGAAACAACCAGAATAAGCAACAAAATTCAGATTTTTACCAAATCTTGAAGCAAACCCACAGCTCAACTAGCAATTATAGAGGTATCAAAAGAGTTGCCTGAAATAGAAATGGTTGAAAAGGGGTACTTTTCCCAAGTATAGGATTCCGTTATCGTTCATCTGTTTTAGCTCTCGGTATCTCAAGATTCTAATACCACAACCAGAAATAATTATTTGTGCATTACTGTATATGATATCTAACCAGTATTAAAAAAAATTAAAATTTGATGGGTCACTTAACTTGGAATATTATTTTAGGAGAAAAGAAGAAGAGTCACAGGTAATTCTCTTATGGATTTTGTGAAATGATGATGATTGTTAATGGTAGAGCACTGTAAAAGGGAGAGGTCATAGTCATGGTCATGGGTCAACTATCTTTTTCTTGCAAGTTGGATAAAAGGAACCCCGGATATTTGCTCCTTTTTACTACTTCTCCGTCCCATCTTATAAGGTACTTGTCCTTTCACAAATTTTGAAAAAGGAAAATCAAAATTTATGCTCTAAAATAAGTATTACATATTTTTTATTATAAATTATCTCATAAAGGTAAAATAATAAATTTAATTTCATTATTTATAAATATAAAAAAGTATTCTTCTTACTGGCAAAAAGAAAGTATGCCACGTAAAAAAAGAATGATGAAGCATTGTTTCACTAAATTATGATCGTAATTACTGTAGCGTATTTACTTGAGTTATTTCATCAAATACTTAAAGTCCTAAGGGAGGTACTTTGGAGATGTTTAGAGGCCAAGGGTGTTTCTTCAGAGTACATTAGGGTGATAAACTAAGGATATGTATGATGGAGCTAAGATTTGGGTGAGGATAGTGCGAGAAGATTTGGATCATTTTCCGATTGTGATGGAGTTACATCAGGGATCTACGCTTAGCTTGTTTCTGTTTGTTTTGATGATGGACGCACTAACGCTCCACATTCAAGAAGAAGTGTCATGGTGTATGCTGTTTGTAGGTGACGTTGCATCGATTGACGAGACACGGGGTGGTATTAATGAGAAGTTAGAGGTTTGGAGGCAGACCCTTGAGTCTAAAGGTTTCAAGTTAAGCAGGACGAAGACAGAATACTTGGAGTGCAAGTTCAGCGACGTAACAGAAGAAACTGACATGGACGTGAGGCTTGATTCAGAAGTCATCTCCAAGAGAAAAAGTTACAAGTATCTTGGATCTGTTATCCAAGTGAATGGAGAGATTCACGAGGATGTCACACGTGAGGCTTTGAGATCGTTGTTACTATATTTCTAGCTCTACTTGTTGATATTACTTTTTGTACTATTTCTTTTCATCTTTCATGAGCCGAGAGTCTATTGGAAATAGCCTCTCTATCTTTCTAGTATATGGGTAAAGTTTTCGTACACACTACCTACCTCAGACATCACTTGTGAAATTCCACTAGATTATTGTTCTTGTACTTATTTCGTTACAATCACGGACTATTGTTAGGAAAAATATTGTTGAACATATTGTTATTTAAAACAGATAAATTAAGATTTTTTAGAAATATTTATATAAGCAATAGCAGCTCAATTATATAATACAAATAGTTTGAATTATTGGTACTGACTACTGAGAATGCAGTTGCATAAGTAGCTTTGGTGTTACGAGTTCAATCCAATCCGGTAACTTCTAGTATGAAACATAAATAAGTGTAGAAAATATATCGATGTTTAGTGCTCGGAAATCTACGAACTCGAACACATGTGCAGATGTACGACTACATATACCGACATTTGAATCGAATAATATATATAATAATCTAGTAATTTAGAAACAACCTTTTACATCAGTACAAAATTACATCAAATAATATGTCAGCCATGAAATCATCCAATGCAATCATATCTTGTGATTTGTTGACTAATAGTGACAATCGTCAAAAAATGGTGTTATTCTAAAGTCAGACGCAAAAAGGGCCGGTATGCGGCGGGCTGAATTTTACTTGTCAATGTGGGCTCGGCCCGGTAAATATAGGGAGAAATTCAAAAATAATCAGATTTACAACTGGTCGTTCAAAAATAACCCAATTTTAAAAGTAATAAAAATTTAGCCACTTTTTATGTAAAGATAAATCTGAGCAAAAATACTGTTCAAAATTCGAAAAATACGCCAGTATATTATACTGGAGTTCCAACATAAGTATGCTTGAACTCCAACATATTATACTGGAGTTCCAGGATAAGTATGCTGGAACTCCAGCATAATATGATAGAGTTCCAGCATAAGTACACTAGAACTCCAGCATAATATACTGGAGTTCCAGCAAGTATAATTGTCCCGTATAATATACTGGAGTCAGCAAAGTATACCGGTCCAACATAATATGTTGGAGTTCATATACAGGTGCACCGAACTCCAGTATATTATGCTGGACCGGTCTCTGTTGCAGCAAAATAATGGCTATTTTTCATTGACTTCGTAAACGCTGGCTATTTTTAAATAACTAGTTCGAAAACTGACTATACCGTGCTATTTTTACGTAAATATATGGGTTAAAGAGATTTTTACATTTCTATACACTATATGAAACTATATTATCCTCCATATTTAAGTTTTACTATAATTACATTTTATGTACCCAATTACCATTTATGTACATTTTAAGGGAATTAATAATAATAATTAGTGTCCTAAAATTACTCTAACATAGCTTCCACTCCCCCACGTTTCTCTCTCCACATCCCACTCCCTCCCCCACGTATCTTGCACCCACCCACGATTCCACCATTGACAACCATTAAAAAACTTTGAATCTTTGAATTCGAATTTGGATTTTCAAAAAATATTATTTGTTTGAATTGGATGTTGTTGCAAAGAATTGGGAATTCTCTCTATCTCTCAATCCCTAATTTCAGTAATGTAAAGCAAAGGAAAAGAGAGCAGCAATTCCAAAATTGACAGTCATTAAAAAGCTTTGAAGCTTTGAATTCGAATTTGGGTTTTCAAAAATCATTATTTGTTTGGATTGGGTATTGTTGCAAACAATTGGGAATATAGTTTGGAGTTTAAATCTCAATTTTGAGGGGTTTTGGTGAAGATTAAACTTGATTTTGGCTAAATTTCATATTGAAACTCGAAGAAGAAGAAGAAGAAGAAGAAGAAGAAGAAGAAGAAGAAGAAGAAGAAGAAGAAGAAAACATGATATACATTATATTTACGAAATTGTAGTAAAATTATAGAAAAATTATATTCTATTGTTTATATATATTTCTTTTATTTATTTAACTATTGTATGAAAGTTGAACAACATTGTATAAAAATTATATTTAAGTTGTATGATATTGTAGTTGTATATAACTGAGTAGAAATAATGTATGAAAATTGTAGATAAGTTGTATAATATATAATTAGTTGTATGAAATTTATTTTTACTATGTATAAATTAGATACAAAATATACAAAAGACATATTGTATAAAATTTGTATTTAAGTTGTATGCTATTGTAGTTGTATTTAATTGGGTAGAAATAATGTGTGAAAATTGTAGATGAGTTGTAGATAAATTGTATAATATACAATTAATTATATGAAATTTATTTTTACTATTTATAAATCAGATACAAAATATACAAAAGATATATTGTATAAAATTTATATAAAAATTATATTTGTGTAATAAGGAATAGTTTCAAGAACAGAGAAGTGGCTAAATCTTTAGCCATTTTCATCTATTTTCTTAAAAAATCGAAACTTCTTTTTTTTTTGTGAACTTTAAAAGGGCGTATTGGTACTGATTTTTGGCTTGTTTATTTATAGAAAAAATATGAACATGTGAACAGATTAATTTATATAGAGAGAGTGTGTGTGTGGCTCTGCCCCTGCACATCTCGAGTAAAGTATCTCTTGACACAGCATCAAGAGAAGCAGCTTATACCATTTGCTACCACATTGATAATTAATAGATGATATACACAAATATATCCTCAAACTGGAAATCATCAATTTCTAATGACGATGCACAATAAAGGAGAGCTGTTAGGTGGAGGGACATATGTGAGTGAAAATTTGATTAAAGTGATCGACATGAATAGAAGTGGGGCTAATATTGCTTACGATTATTTCAAGGAGAAGCTCATACATGGGGATAATAGCAGAGCTGCCGATGTTGATGCACTAAAGATTGGTGAATTTGACAGAGTTAGGAGATTATTCGAATATATAGAGGACAGAGATTTGTGGAGATGGAAACTTCCAGACAGTAAAGCATTCATCTCAAGTATTCGTATAGAGAAGTGACGATGCACAATAAAGGACAAAAAAACTGGATTATATAAAATTTGAATTAAAATGACGAGATCGGAGGGATTTAAATCCCTAAATATAAGTTCAATCTAGAGAGAAGAGGGGAGAGAGGAGAGAAAAAAGGAAAATGGTGTAACTAAATCTCTTGATTGAAGGCACAAATAATGGATTGGGAGCCTTTTAAGGTGGATTGCATATTTTTTGTAACTAAATGTTTTTAGGTCAGGTAAATACCAATACATGGACATTTTTCGTAATAAGGTTTCAAATAGTGTATAAGAATGAAAAAATCCCTTAGATTTATCATAATCACGTGGGCTACTGCAGGTCCCATCTGCTTTTCCATGTGAAGCCCAAACCCTTCGCACCCCGCCGCCTAATAATTTGGTAACTTTTTTTTTTCTATATCACTTATTTATTGCAAAATTTTCACCAGGGTCTTATTTGGTCGCTTTAAATTAACTGGTGCTCACTTTTTAAACCAAAGGACAGATAACTTTGGACATATTTTCCTATTCCTCCTCCTTCTCTTGTTGTGAACACAAAGTGTATAGGTTAAAATCTGACTAAAAGAAATTCGAAATGAAGAGGTGACCAAGTGTGATAACTGTGGCTCTTCATGGGTGACTAAGTCGAGGTCAACAAGGGGTTGACAATACTGAGCTGTCGAGTAAGCCTTTATGGCCGAGGACGAGCAGTAGAAAAGGAAGTAACAACTAATATAGCTTTCGAACTTTCAATGCGAATATTCTATTAAATATTCCTTCTACTGTACTTTTTTAAGGTTTTTGGAAATATCCCACATAAATAGGAGAAGAAAGAAGGAAAATAGGGGGAAAGTTCATTCTGATAAGAACTCTTGTGGAAAGTAGACACTAGAGAGACAATACAAAATATTATCTTTCCACAAGGATTAGATTTGCTATTTATTCTACATTTTTCTCGCATCAGATCCGAGAAAACCTCATATATTCCAATATCCATCTGTCTTACATCATTGTCAGAGAGAAGAATCATCCACCCCATTCAACATTTGGGTGAATCATTCTCTCTATTTACACTTATTGCCATTTAATATAGCTATTGCTCATCTTTGTTCCTTCACTCATTCTTGACAGCATCATTTAATACCATTTGTATTATATTGGCTCAAACGTTAGTCTGCATTATTTATACAAGCACATGTTAGATCGTGAACTTATTATTAACTAGGATTTACCCATCACCTCTGTATTTAATTAGTTTAACAAAAGGTTTCATACTTTTTGGTCGAACAATTTAGCGCCGACTGTGGGGAACTTTCTAGTCAAAGTCATAGTTTTTCTAGATCTAAAAAAAAACAGCAAAACACAAAAATTTCTTTTTCCTACTTGCACAGCCTAACATGGCAGGTAATGGAGAGGAAAGATTGAAGGCAGTGTCAAGTGATAGAATATATAGGTCCACCAACTTCTATAGAGAACCAGATTCTCTATCAGGTTCGACAGTTACACACACAAAAAACAAAAGTTAAATGACAGAAGCAATTTTACGTCGAAAATTCCCAGTTCAACGGGATTAAAAACCACGACCTACCCTTGTAGGATTTCAACTTCACTACTGAGCAACATTCAGATTACAACCTATGCAACCTAGGAATTAAACTCGTAGTCTCTCACTAACTTGTAATACACTTATTACAAGCCACTTTGGAATAACTCTATTACAAAGACTTTAAAACTTGACTAACTCTAGCCAAGACTTAAACACGCAAGTTTAAGGTTTACAAAGATGTTCCTATAAAGTGCTTCTAAATAAGCTGGATAGGAATTACAATTTGAAGAACTATT
The DNA here is from genome assembly GCF_000393655.2 of Nicotiana sylvestris. NCBI lineage: Eukaryota > Viridiplantae > Streptophyta > Magnoliopsida > Solanales > Solanaceae > Nicotiana > Nicotiana sylvestris. Next base: position 34,694,893 of record NC_091064.1, read on the forward strand.
ACAAAGTTACAACTCAACTAAGGACACACAATAACTCGATGCGGGAACTGGTCCGTAGTTGCTTTGTTCTTTTTTCTTGAGGCACTTGAAACTTGCTAGCTGAATAGTCACGTGAGTGAGCTTGAGTAAGATCTCTAAGTGTTCAAGTACTTTGTTTTACCTCCATTGAATGCATATATACATGTGTGACATCATTTCAAATGATACAATCAAGGTAGGTAAGAAGTCTTTCCTGGAAAGTTAACTGTAGAACTGTTCTGCACAGTAGCGTGTGCAGGCAGCAACTTTCCAACTGCAGAGTTGACTTCGTACAGTCTCCTCGGGAACTAGTAGAGACCTGGTCCCTCAGATGTTCCTTCCACTCTGAGGAGTTGAATCATATTTCACGCTGAGTCCCAGCCTGGAATCTTGTAAACTTTAGGTTTTTTAAATGTGTAACAGGTTCCTTATCTGGTTCTAGATAGTAAGTTTCTTAGATTATCAAAACATAAAGTAAAGTACTTATAACCAAAGTACATGTAACCTATCAATTTTCCCTTTTTTGATATGACAAACTTATAATTGAAAATCCTAAAATGAGCCACAAAGGAACCAGATTGTGAACCAGAAGGACCTTAAGTTCCCCCTGAAACTATGCGTTCCCCCTTTGTCAGTACTTGAACTTTTGTAAGTTCCCCCTGAATGAGGTTTCCCCCAATCTATATTTTGTTTATTCAATTAAAATCATTCTCCCCCCTTTTGGCATCATAAAAAGGACAGAACAAGTTAGCAGCATAAAGAAGTATAGCATAGTTAACTCATGCCACTTATGTGTTTACAACATGATAAAAGACAGAAGTAAAATAGCAGCAGCATAGATAGCAAAAGGGAAACCACTTTCACTAACCAGAATTGGACTATTACAAGTGGGAGCAAAGTTATTCTTTTTCATCCACAGTCTAGAACAAACAAAAACATATACCAGAAATAACAAAACATCACCAACAACAACTTAAAAAGATAGACACTGGAAACTGGACACTAAGGGGATATTCTTTAAGGGACACTGGAGGAATGGGGTTTGGAAGAGGAAGTAAGAGTTTGGAGGACAAGATCCATGCGAGCATTGGCAGACAATTGCTCATTGAACAGTTTTTTTGTTTCAGGTCATCCACCTGTTTCCTTAGTTCGACATTCTCCTTTGTTAGGCGTGCAACCTCTGCGCTGTGAGAACCACTGGAACCAGGTACCTCTTGCAATTGACTGAGCTGATTCTCAAGAATCGCGTTCCTAACCTTCAACTTTTGGATCTCCTCTGTGGCACTATTCTGAGCATTTATTAGTTGAGAGATCGTGGAAGTGCTTTCAACTCCTCTGACTTTGTCAAGACACTCACACTCCTCTAGAGTAGTTTTTGAAAAAGATTTCTTTTTGGTGACCAATTTAGCCTGACCCAGAGGTACTTTGAAATACTCAAAAACCTTTGTGAGAAGGAACCCATAGGGCAGTCCAGGATTCCCGTCTTTGAGGTTCTCTACCTTCTGCATATACTCAATCATTATGGTAGGCAAATTGATGAAGCAGAAATTGTCCAAAGTTTCCATGAGGAATAGGTCAGCTTTAGATGCAACAGATATTTTTCAGTGCAAGGAAGCAATACTTTGTTGACCATCTCAAAGAGCAACTAATAAACTGGAAGGAGTGCCTTCTTATGCACCTGTTCCCCATGTTGTACTGCTTTGTCTTTGACAATGGCATTTCTGAAGTTTGGTGTGCAAGCACCTTGAGCAGATGACACTCCTTTGGTAGGAACACCCAGAATTGACCCCAATAAGGCAGAGTCTATCACTATGTCCACTCCATTTACCAGCACACAAATTTGATCACTATCTATTGTGAAGAGGCTGGTGTAGAAACTCCGCACCTCGTCCTCATATACTATTGAAGCCTCACTTGTAAACAAATTGGTCTACTATTGAGCATCACAAATATCCACTAATTGTCTCATCCCAACACTCTCTAGAATGTCGGAGGCAAATGTGTGGCCCCATAACACTTTCTCATTCCCCAACTTCCTTTTCTCAGACCTCAGAGTTTCACTCACTTTTCCTTTCTTGACGGAACCAGGTTCCTTATCATCATCATCATCATCATCATCATCATCCTTCTTTATTTTTACTGACTTCCCAACAGACTTTTCCTTTTCCACTGACTTGCTTTATCTATGTTCACTAGATTTCTCCACTTCTTCCTCATCACACTTGTCTCTACGCTCTTTCATTGTCTTGTCACCAGAACGTTTTGTCAAGTTTTTACTGGAACCAGCAACATCACTCTTGGAAGAACTCTCACCACCCTTAGAGGTGTGCTTTTCGGATTGAGAAAGAGAGTGCTTCTTCCTTGAAGACTTGTGGGGCAGGGAACTAGGTTCCTCTTTGGTTTTCTCATCCACTTCCACTATAGGAACATCCTTTGCTTGTACAATGTTTCCATCTTTGAACAACCTTCTCCTTCTTCTACTCCTTTTACTCTTCTTGAGGGCAAACTTTAGAGCCTCCTTTTGTTGTAACCGAGTAGTAGGTCGCTTAGGAGGTGGCATTGAAGTTACCACTAGCTTAGTCCTAGCCCTGATGAAACTAGCATACACCAAATTATTTGCGTCTTCTTCATTGTTAGGATTTGTCTCATGCACCACCATATTCAAAGGCTCAGCATCAAAGTGTGGAGAAGGAGAAAGATCAATACTGACCTGGGGAGATGACTCCTGACCTGGATTCTCCATGGAGGGATCATGTTCATTATTTTGGGCCCCAGTAGCATCATCTTGTGCCGTCTATTCAAATGGCACAATTGCTCCCTCTTCTTCTGTTTCTTCCCCTTGAGGCTCAGACCCTCATGCACATTCCTCTATAATGACCCCTTCTGACATAATGGAAAATGTATTCTCTATTTCCTCTTTTTCTTGTGGTTCCATGGTGATTTCAACAAATGAAGGAGTGATGCCTTCAGAGTCATCACTTGTCTAGGTGATCTCAGTTTCTTCATGACTAGTCACTAGTTATTCACTCAAGTGCTCAGCCATGGATAGAGTAGAAGGTTCCTGAATGAGGTTCCCTTATTCACCTTGTTGACTCTGTTTGACTGGTGAGACTAGAGGAGGATAGACATCTTCAGACTTGCTTAGAGGAGGAGTGGACTCGGGGAGGGTAGGAAAGGAAATGGAGTGTGGAAGAAACTCTTCTTTAGGGTTTGGAGAGAGGTTCACGACTGAAATTCTCACTGATGAGGACTCAATCACAGTGTTATCAGGCATACTAACTGCTGCTTGATTTTCAGACATGATGAGATTATTCTCGAGGGACTGTGGATTTGAGAAGAGAAAAGACAGATAGTGAATTTTGAGTTTGGAAGCGAGAGGGTTGTGATGTTGATTTAATGATGATGAGGGACCCATTCTGAAATGGCGTCACCCTTTTGCTTGGGAGATGTATCGTTTAGAGAAAGGAGTGATGTTTGGGTTGTGATGTATTGGATGAAGAGACATGACTTTAAAGAGACTGTCATGCTGATAATGATGTGGCATTGTCTTTTGTTCATTTTAAATTGTGTATGAAATAACATAGAAACCACTAACCTGCGTTAGAGAACTAGGTTGCCTGATAGGTCTGGCAAGTGAGTTTTATCCCCTTATTCATCATGCACTGTAGCATCTGCTTCTGTGGTCATCATGAGTATCTACTTGTAACGGTATAGAGGTGAGTTAGATGTAGCCAGAAAATACTTTAGCTAGCTTTTACCTGACTATGACTTTCATAACCACTAATGAGGAACCAGGTTCTCAGTTGGGTTTTCTCATCCCCCGATGCAAGACGATCTTTCTCAGAATACTTTTTTCCCAGGGCTTTTGGTGAAGATGTCTGCAACTTAATCTTCAGCAGTCACTGTAGTTGGCCCTTTTGAGTTGGACTCAAGTTCTTCCAATTTGTTGGTTGGTCCACAACACATTGTTTCCTGGTCCACAGTACTTGACCTTAGTAAGATGCTAGTTATACATATTCTGCTTCAGCTGTTGAAGGTGCCATTGAATTTTGCTTCCTTGAGCCTCATGAGACATGACAAGAACTTAGAGACTATCCCAACTCAGGAGAGCTTTTCCTATTCATTACTTGGAGCACAGTAGAGAACTGGGTCATGTGTTCTTCTAGGATACCTCAAGATACTTACACCATTCTTCATATGAGAATACCTTAGATTTGACTGAGACCTTGCACATAACTCAACTCTGACCACGATGTCTAGTCTACTTGTAGTAAAATACATGAGTGATTTAATAATGTCTCTATGCAAATGCCCTCTTTCCAACATCTTGTTTTCAGCTTCTGTTGTTGTAGACGCGGTACCCTGGTTCCTTGCTGGACTCAATGGGCGCTCTCTACCTTGATCAGTATTTCTATTCTCTTTTGAGATGAGTATGTCAGGAAGATTCCTCCATCTCTTTTACCGTCATATTTTCAACGATGACCCTTCCCATTGTTGAGAACATGACAGTTATACCCAAATATCCTTAATTGAGTCAGCAACTTTGGTCAAGATATTTGCAAACCTTTCATCAATTAATATTGATCATGCCCAAATTTTCAGAGTCCTTTTCTTCTTTTCAGCAACTCCATCTGAGGTGGTGTTCTTTGAGCTAAGTGGGTGAGTAGTTCTTCTTTCAGCATAACATTCATCCACTTATGGCGTTATCCAAACCTATTCCATAATTAAGTCTGATGCAAGCCACGTTTGTTTCTATTGATACATGTATCTTCTTGACAAAGACCACAGTTTTTTGAAAGATCTCATCCTTGGTTCTGAAGTGTTGTCTACCCTTTTTGGGCTTGCGAGAGGATCTGACATGCTTTTCTTTTGCACAAGCATTGCACACTTCATGTTGCTTGTTACTCAACTTGATCAGATCACGAACCAAGTTCTTCAGATCCAGTATGTTTAGGGATAGACAATGTGCAATGCTCCAGACTTTTATCCCATAATTTAGTACTGTTTTCAATAGCTGCCAACCAACTTATGTCTCCACTCTGCAGAAGCTCAATCATATCAACATACATACTCTTGTGTCTTTTGGCTACAACAACACCTCACCAGTCATAGGATTTGAGATTGTGAATATTCTGGACAAACATTCCACCTTATTTCCCTTGACACAAATATTCCAACTTTTAGAGAGTACACCCCTTTAAACCATTTTCAAAGGTGTACACTCTCTCATTGCAAGGCTTTTTAGTGAAGAAAAATTGATTGTATTTTCAGTCCTATCCTTTGAGCAGCCACTATTCATATGTCATTATTGGTTGTTTTCCTTCATTGCTCCCTGCATACGAAAATCAAGAGTTATATGTAGGAACCCAAACAAGTTTGGGTCTCTTATTAAGAGAAAAAGGATGAATAAGTACTCTCTTAGTCCAAGCAACCAGAATGCATTTCCTATTTGATGGTTTCCTGTTTGACGGACCATGTCCTCTTGCAGTTGTTGTTCTCTCAACAAAGACTTTATTTCTCTGATGAGACTGAACCCTAGCCATGCAATTTTCCTTGAGGCACCCATTGTTGCCACGGTGGGTACATAGCCAATTGTTAGGTATAGTAACATACTTGCTATGAGGGTTGTAGGGAATCTTTTCCATTGAAACCTAATCCCCTACCTGTTTTACCCAGAGTTGGTGTACATGGCAGTATAGCATTCGAGGACCAGGTCCACTTAAGAGATTTCTCAAGATCACTCTTTACTTTCCTTAGTTCTTTCTGAAGCTGTTTGTTTTTCTCAAGTTCAGCAGACAAACTAGTGTTTACCAAGTTTAACTCATTTTCAAGCTTAATGTGTGCTTCACTTGCAACTTCCTTTCCCTTTTCGGATTTTCCAGGCCTATTTGCGGTTGTAAAGTCCTCAATTGTTTCTTTGAAGTCTACTACCACCACTACTAGGTCATCTCTTTCTTGCTCAATAATAGCAACTCTCTCAGTTACGATTTCCTTTCTTTACTTGCACACTCAATGGTTTCTTTTAAGTCCACCACAACCACCATTCTCGTTCATGTTCTATACTAGCAATTTTCTCTTCTAAGGCGTTCTTTTCTCATTTTAGTTTCTCTATTGTTTCTTTTAAATCAACTACAATGACTACTAAGTCATCTCTGGTTTGTTCAGCTTCCCCTAGTTTTATAATTAAAGCATCTTTATCATTGATAAGACTATGGTAAGTATCAATTAGCACATTTGCTAATGACATGAGCTTTTTAGGAGAGTAAGATTTCAGATTTTATTGAACATCCAGAAATTTTACCTCATCGTCGTCGTCATCTTCATCAGATTGATCCATTAGATCAAAGATTGAATCATACTCAGTAGTTTCATTTTCCACTACCATCATTAAACTGCCACCATGGTCATCTTCTTCTTCAGATTCGCTGGAGGAGTCTCCCTATGCAGCAAGAGCTTGCTTTACAACGTCGTCAACATCATTTTTCCTCTTGAAGCATTTGTTAGGAACCTGGTTCCTCTTTGTTGCTTTGTCAAAGTTGTTATTATACTGATCTTGCTTTAGGAGGGAGAAATCCTTGATAAAGTGTCCTGGCTTTCCACATTTATGACAGAGGTCATAATTTCTAGGCTTGCTAGAGCTACCCCTCTTTGGAATGCCTCCATTCTTGCGAACCATCTTCTAGAACCTTTTTGTCAAGTAAGCCATGTCCCCATCCTCATCACTTGAGTCATTGTTGTCCGTTTTGAGGACCAGGTTCTTCTCTCTCTTGGGCTCTCTTCTTTCATTGTCCTTCTTCTTCTTCATTTTATAGGTTTTCAAGTTTCCAACAAGTTCATCCATGGTCAGTGTCTGCAAGTCCTTAGCCTCTGTAATGGCGTTAACTTTGCTTTCCCAAGAACTGGGAAGTACACTAAGGATTTTTCTGACAAGCTTATTTCTTGAAATACTTTCACCAAGAAAGTGAAGCTCATTGATGATGGAGGTGAACCGAGTATGCACATCTGGGATGGATTGATCATCTTTTGTTTGAAAAGCTCATATTCTTTTGTGAGCATATCAATCTTGGATTGCTTCACCTGAGTTGTTCCCTCGTGGGCTTTCTGAAGAGCCTCCCAGATCTCTTTTGCTGATTGAAAAGATGATATCCTATTGTATTCATCAGGACAATACCACGCCCAAGAATTTTCTTTACTCGAAAATTCTTTTCTATGGCCTTTCTATCAGTGTCATTGAATTCTTTCCTCGTTTTGGGAACGGCTACAACTGGATCACCAAGGTTCTTTGTAGGGACAAAAGGTTTGTCACATATTACATCCCATAACTTAGAGTCTTCAGCCATTATGAAGTTATGTATCCTAGTTTTCCACCACTCATAGTATTGACCATTGAACCTAAGAGGTCTGTACGTGGACTGGACTTCTTCGAAATTTGGAGGAGCAACCATGAGAATCCTTTCTAGGTGTTAACCTGATAGAAAGAACCTGCTCTGATACCAATTGATAGAATATATAGGTCCACCAACTTCTATAGAGAACCAGGTTCTTTATCAGGTTTGATAGTTACACACACACACACACACACACACACACACACTATCTGTTCACAATTTTTGTGTCTACGACCTAGAGAAGCTTAGCCCTAAGGTAAAATGGCAACAAAAGATGAAGTCCGATCCAAATACTAGAAAGTCGAATGCCCTCTACGAATTCCACCAGGAACAAGGTCACAAGACCGAAGAATGCATCACCTTAAGGCAAAAGGTAGTAAACATGCTCCATCAAGGGCATCTGAGAGAACTGATGAGCGATCAAGGAAGGGCGAAGTTCGCTCGAGGATGAGAACAACATCAAGGACCACCAAAACCACCCTTCCCAGCCCGCACCATCCAAATGATCATCGACAGAGGTAACAACACAACAATCAACAATGTGAAGTTCATAACCACCTATAAGCTAAAGCGATCAATCACCCATAAATGGTATGACGACCTCGAAGAAAGTATCATCTTCGACGAGTCGGATACCCACAGTTTGACCTTTCCTCACTATGATGCTTTCATTATTACTTTGCACATTTTAGATACCGATGTAAAACGAATTATGGTAGACGAGGAAAGCGGCACATATATTATTCACCTTCGATTTCTCACACAAATTAGGTTCGAAGATAGGATAGTACCGCATTGCATCACACTAACATGTTTTAACAATGCAGTTGAGCGGACTTCCGGAGAAATCACTCTACCTGTCCTGGCCGGTGGTATCACTCTGAAAACTACATTCCATATTATGGATCAAGATACGGCGTTTAACGCCATCATAAGACGACCTTGGATACACGCCATGGGGGCCATCCCATCCAGCTTATATCAAGTCGTCAAGTTCCCACTCTATGGGGAGTATTCAACATCTGCGACGAGCAGCGCACAACCCAAGAATGCTACCGTATTGCCCAACAGTGTACATACACCCAACAATTAAAGGGCAAGGGCACATAAGCATAGCAATTACCAAGGTTGAGGTCTGATGGTAACAAAGGGAAAGATGTCATCAAGGACCCCAAGGTCGTGGAGGCTACGGGATCAACTATGGAAGATCTCGACCCTGTTCAGTTTGATAAAAATGACCACAGCAAAAAGGCTTACATCGGCCACAAACTCCAAGAACCAGGTAAATTCCATCGGTTTTTAGCTAACAATGCGGACTTGTTTGCCTTTTCTCGTGCAGATATGCAGGGCATTCCAAAGGAAATAGCAACACATAAATTGAATGTAGATCCACTCTACCACCAGTACGACAGGTTAGAAGAAAATTCAATGCCGCGATAAATGATGCTGTCCGCGAAGAGGTGGAAAAATTACTTGAAAACGACTCCATCAGGGAGTTAAAATACCCCAATGGGTCGCCAACGTGATTATGGTGAAAAGGTAAAATGGGAAATGGCAGATGTGCGTAGACTTCACATATCTAACCAAGGCATGCTCGAAAGACTCATTCCCACTTCCTCACATTGATTAGCTCATCGATACAACAGCGGGGCACGAGCTGTTAAGTTTCTTGGATGCCTATTCGGGTTACAACCAGATCCTCATGGAGGAAGAAGACCAGGAAAAAACTACTTTCATCACATACCAAGGGACGTACTGCTACAGAGTTATGCCATTCAGATTGAAAAATGCAAGGGCGACATACCAGAGAATAGTAACCAAGATGTTCAGAGAATAGCTCGGCAAAACCATGGAAGTATATATTGACGACATGTTGGTCAAGTCGGAAAGAAAGGAAGACCATATCGACCATTTGAGAGAACCCTTCGACAATCAGGCGGTATGGCATGAATTTGAACCTCGAGAAATGTGCCTTCGGCGTAACCTCAGGAAATTTCCTTGGCTTTTTAGTGTCGCAAAGAGGAATCGAGGTTAACCCCGACCAAATCAGGGCTATGGAGGGGATACCAGAAAATTTGACCAGCAAGAAGCAGGTGTAGGAGCTGACCGACCGTATAGCCGCCCCATTGAGGTTCATCTCACGATCCTTGTGAGCACGTGATTTTTGCCCTATATGAAATACTCCTATAAAATCTAAGAAAATAGATTTTTTTCAATTATTCGCCATTTTATAGGATTTTTTGTAGGATTTTTATTAATTGCTTGCATTTCTGTGCACGTTTAAGTTTTATTAAAATCATAAAAAATGTCAAAAAATACCATGCATTGAATTTAGGTTTGTTTTTACATTTTTAGGATTAATTAGTTAATTATTTATTTTATTACAAAATAAAAATCACAAAAAATGGCTCATTTTACATTTTTACCTTTTAGTTTTTAGATTGTTGATTTTTCTTCTGTTTTTAGGATCAATTAATTTTATTATTTTTTGTAATTAGATAATTAGTTTAATTTTACAATTTGGATTAATTTAGTAATTTAATATAGGATTTTTAATTAAAAGAAAAGAAAAAAGAAAAAAAAGCAAAAGGAAATAATTGGTTAATTAAAAAAAAAGGAGTTTAATTTGTTTTAAATTTGGGCCAAATGCCATGCCATATCTGTCCCTAACCCAAGCCCAAAACTAAGCCACCCCGTCCAGACCCCACCTGAAGCCAAACGACACCGTTTCCATGGTCACTAAATCCCATCCGTTGATCTCGTTTGATCGAATGGATGGGACCTAACCTCCCCATCCATATAAAATTGTCCTAACCGGTTCCCCCCCATTTGAATCCCTCTCACTTCAGTCTCTCACCTAAGCCCTAGCCAAACCCTAGCCGCCCTAAAATTCTCCGCCGCCTCCATCGCCAACCGCCCACCAGAAATCGCCTCACGACGGTTCCGGTGTTCCAAACCTCCCTAAATTTTTACCAGTCTACCCCCGTCCTCTCTTCTTTCCAAATCCACAAACCTCTTCTCCGAAATCCCCACCCAAATCCTCCTATCTCAGATCTGAAGTTCGACCCCAAACCCTAGTTCACCCAAACCCAACCAAATCACTACCCCATACTCATCAATCTTCCCTCGTCATCAAGTTATCACCATATTTTCCAAAACCCCCATCAAATGCTCTCAGAGCCAGATCTAACAAAAAATCAGAAAGATCGAGTTCGTTCTCTTCTTTGACCGGTCGTTGGTTTTTTATGGCTCGTGTTGGCTCGAAATCTATGCTAGTCGATTGTTGTGTTGGCTCGAAATTTATGCTAGTCGATTGTTCTTGACAAGAACAACTGATTAGCGTTCATTTCGGGTCATTTCAGAGTTATTCGAACCCTATCGTTTGGCCCAGGGTTTATCAAAGTTTTCCTCCTTATTTGTTTAGGTAATAACCTGTTTCCCTTCTTATCTTCTCTAATTTCTGGATTTTAACATATTTAGGTTTTAAATTTTTGCTTTGCATGATTCCAGTTTTAAATCGATTTTATGTTAATTTCAGTATTTGTTAGAACTTGTTTGAATCTTCATCTTAATGGATGGATTAGTCAGCCTTGCAGTCCCTTGTCGATTTCTGTTCCTGCTGCTTTTCAATTTGATTCGTGACAAAATCAGTTCGGGTTGGGGTTAATCTAAGGTTTAATTGCACAAATATGTTGGTCTTTTCAATTTTTTGATTTGCGCCCAGTTTGGCTTTGTTTGTTAGTTTTTATTTGTGAACAAATTGAAGTTTAGAGGTTTAATTGAACAAATGAAAAAACTTAAGGGGTTTGAGAAGGGTATGAAACAAGATTTTTCAGATGAGGCTAATACAAGAAGTTTCTAGAACCTGGGGTAGCTGTCCCTATTTGGTTAGCACAAAATGTTGAGCCAATAAGGGACAACCAGCTGTCCCACGTGGATAAAAAGATGCCTTTTCAGGCTGAAGGGAATATTTCCTTGATTTAGTTCTCAGCACATGGCCTTTGAGGCCTATAAGTAGTACCCTTCTTTCACTCATTGGGGGACAGATTGAAAACCCTAGAAAAGACCCTAAAAGTTCTGCATTGTTTAGCTACAATTTTTCTAATTTTCACAAGAAAAAAAACTAGAAGAAGTTCTTTGAAATTTCTGAATTCTAAAAAGCTAAAACATGGTTTAATTGTGGAAGTTGTGCTGTTGTTGCTGGATTTCTATTCTGCTTTTATTTCTACTGACTTCAGGGCTCATTCTGTTCTATTTGATGTATTCAGGTATTCCTCATAAGCTTTGAAATGCAAAAGTGAAGAACAATATGCTTGGTTTGAAGTTGAAAATTCCAGAATTTCTTTGGTTTAATGTCTTCTTTGTTGCTTTCTTTTGTTTATAGCTTTCTTGCTAACTATGTAGGTTTGCTTAGAAATGATGTTTTAGTTTGTAATTCAGCCACAATGTTAAGCTTGAAAGTTAGAATTGTTTTGTTATTTCATGGATTGCTGAATAGTTTTGCTATGCTTAAGAGTTGTAATATTTAGGGACTGTTTTTTTAGAACTGTTAATCATATGTTGTCTATATGTGTTTGAATGTATAAGTACCTTCAGCTAAAGTCATTTTAAGTTTAATGTTATTTAAGGCTGGGTTAGTACGTAATGAGTTCATATTGGTACAATATGTGTTGAATCACGTTATGCTTGGTTGGGGTAATTTGCATATGAAAGCTGGTATATCGGATAAATATTTTTAAGAAAAAAAACCATGTTCTTACTGTCATCATCAAAAGCAGGTCATTAAAGTTAATCTTATAAACTGAGTAGCTATGTACTTTGGTAATTTAAAATGGCTATTTTATTTTGCCATGGGTTAGTTAGGGAGGCTAAGTTTCAGAAGGCCCTAATGCTAAAGATTTGTTTTTGTTAGAGACTGCTGGGCCTAACTTTGGCCATGTGAGGCAGCCCATGATCGGATCTTGTCCTCTTTGCTTTGAGCTCAATTTGGAGCCCAATGGTCTTCAGCCTTAGCTTGTTCTTTTTAAGTTCTATGTTAATTTAATAAGAAAAGGATTTCAATGTGGAGTTTTGGAACGATTGTTGGGCCAGATGGTGGCCTAGATGAGACTGTCTTGGTTCAATTTCAACCCTGGCACTTTAATCGTTGTTCATTTCTCATTATGGGCTCAATTTCAAGCCTTGTTGTATTTAGTTTCTTTTATATATATTTATTCTGATTGGTATAATGGAGGGAAGCCTTAGTATTCAAGGCATGGTTGTGCAGAGTTGGGCCTGGCATTTGTTGGCCCATTAGGGCCTAGATAAGCAAATTGGAGGGGCAAATCAGAGATCTGAAATTTGATAGTAGTGTACAGGCTGCTGCTGATGAAGGGGAGAAGAAAAAGCTGGCCCAAGAAAAAAAAGCCCTTCGAGCCCAGATACAAAAAATGAAGATAGCTGCTGAGAATCAGGAAAGGAGCAGAGCAGATGAAAGACTCATAAACGGTCTTAGGAGGAAAATATCTGAGTACGAGAATGATTTGGAAAAATCCGAGGGTAGTCTGGCAAGAGCCCGGGCACAGTTGGCGAACAACGCAGAGGGACGGGCAGAGTTTGTCCGACAATTGAAAAGGAAATATGATGGAGAAGTCATAAACCTGAAGGAAAAGCTAACTACTCTCAAGAATGAGATGGCCAAACAAACAAAGAACTTTAAAGCAGAGAGGGAGCATTGCTATGCACTAATGTCTCAGCTAGAAGAGGATATGCAACAGTTGCAGGGTCAAAGCCATCATGACACCCAAGTTCTAGAAGCTAGATCTCAACAAATCGGACGTTTTCTCCAAGAGAAAGGCATCATTAGGGAAATGGTTAGATCACCGCATAAGGTTGAGGAGCCATATCATAAGTCACGTCCTGGTGAGGATAATAATGTTGCGGGGTGTTTGAAGGGAAGTAACCTCGGGGTTGATGGGGGTTTCTCAGACTTGAAGCCACCATGGCTACTTCTTCTTTCTTCTTTTGGTTTGCTACACCCCCTGACCCGCTCTGGATTTCTTGGGACGTAGCTCTTAAAGTAGATTGGATCAATATGCGACCCGTTTTCAGACCATTCTCGACCATCTCCCCAATCTTGATAGCCTCAGCAAACGACTTTCCCATGACAGACATCATGTTCTGGAAGTAGTCAGCCTCTTGGGCTTGTAGAAAGACACTAACCATCTCGGTCTCATCCATAAGAGGTTTCACCCTGGCAGCTTGTTCACGCCACTTAACAGCATATTCTCGGAAATTCTCCAAAGACTTCTTTTTTAGATTAGACAGAGAATTTCTGTTTGGAGCTATGTCTATGTTATACTAGAATTGCCTGACAAAATCTCGAGCCAAACCATCCCATATGTGCCAACGAGATATGTCTTGATCCATATACCACTCGGATGCAATGCCGACTAGACTCTCTCCGAAATAAGCCATTAGGAGTTCTTCTCTTTTGTCTGCCCCTCTTAATTGATTGCAATACCTATTGAGGTAGGCTATGGGGTCCCCATGTCCGTCATACTTTTCAAACTTGGGAGTCTTAAAACCAATAGGCAGATGAACATGCGGGGATCATACATAAATCAGCTTAGGATACGCTCTTCTAGCCACTTAAACCTTGTATATACTTGAGGCTTTGCTCCATGCTTCTCATTTTTCGAGTGATTTCCTCTTGCTCGGGATTTTTTGTAGCTCTCTCTTGTCCTACGGTAAACTCATACCGAGGCTGTTGAGGGTAAGAATTGGTGGTAAAATGAGCCGTGTCTGATAGAAAAGGTGGTACTTGAAAGGTAAAGGATGATTGATCAAAGCTTGGCCTGGGTAAGGTTGGTTGTGTCATAGCCGAGGTTGGTGGTGCAATGAATATGTTAGGAGCCACTCCCGAAATCAATGCCTGGAAGCAAACCTCAGAAGGCATTCCGATGAAGTGGGCTGACATGGTGGGGTATCCAAGTGGGGTGTTCGGGTAACTTATTGGGATGTTGGAAGTTCCACTTGCTCTAGGAAGTAGCTCGGGGAAAACAAGTATTGCACTAGGCGGTTCTCCACCGTTGGATCAAGTGTCCCACGTTTCCAACATGCGGAGGCGCAATACCCTATTCTCTTTAGTAGCCACTGACTCTGAGGTTGGGATAACCGATATCGGGCTATCCTCTGGGATGGGAATTATTGGTAGATGAATTTCTGATGACATTTCAACACTTACCTTGGATCTTGTAAAGTAAGGGTGCGAAGCCAGGTTACCACAAAACCAACCACCTTAAAACAGAATCTGAACTCAACAGTAGACACAACAAAACCGGTTAGTTTGAGGAAAATAACACATAGGGAATCGCACATTGGGGGGTGTGATGCACCTATACAGTTAAATGTGTTTCTACATGTTTTGCAACGATTTCATATCTTATCCCGGCTTTTGTTTATCTTCCCGATCTTTCTCTTGCTCTCTTTTGCACTATCTCATTGTTCTCTTTTTCTTGTTTTCTCTCTTTTTCTCGTTTTCTCTCTTTTTCTCGTTTTCTCTCTTTTTTTGTTTTCTCTCTTTTCTTCTTTTCTTTTTCCTTTTGGTTTTCTCTTTTCGTCATTTTCTCTTTAATTTGAGTTATTTAAAACCATGACCGGATCCGATGGGAATCGCCTACGTATCACGACGCCGCATGAATCAGATCATCACGTAGTTCAAGGAATAAATGCGGAAATAAAAGAAAGAAACAATTTGGGTTTTTTCTAAATTTTCATTAAAAAATAAAAACTTCTAATTTTTCTATACAAAGACTCCATCATGCCTTTCTAGGAATTTAAAAACTAACAAAACAGACTCGAAACAAACTCTAGAACTGGAAACTGAAATACAGACTCAAAACGGAAATCAAGAATACATAAGTGCTTCCAAAACTACTCCAGGGGCCCGTGGGACATCAGTCGGTCTCGCCACGGGCCTATGTGCAAGATCTCCTTGGAGGCGATCCAGGTCATTCATTAATTGGCAAACAAAGGTCATCACTGTGGCGAAGAAGGTGGTTCTAGTCATGTCCTCACATTCATGGCATTTCATGATGATGTAGTTGGCAATTCTAGACATACGCTCGGCCACAACAACAGTTTAACTAAAACCGAGCTCCACCTCCTAGAAATAACCTTCCTCACCAAGCTCCATATAATCCTCGTCCCCCACAAAATAATTTTCCATACAATGCCCGTGCCCGTGAGACGTCTAGAAGAACCAACATCACGCCCATTGGTGAATCATACTCTAGCCTTTTCCCTAAGCTGGTCCAAATGGGTATGTTGCAACCCCTACCACCGAACAGGCAAAACCCAGAGTCACCCTCCTACCGACCTAGTATCAGATGTGCTTATCATTCTGGGGTAGAAGGGCACGACACTGAAGACTGTTGGACTCTCAAAAGGGTGATCAAAAACCTAATAGAGCAAAAGAGGGTAGTGTTGAAAGATGAAGAGATCCCCAATGTTACTAATAACCCATTGCCGTCTCACAACAATGGGCCAATTATTGGGATGATTTGTGAAGATAAAGAGTTTGACCCAGCTCTTAAAGCCATCTTTGGTATCGCCGATGTTGAAAAGAAGCCAAGTGTGGTTGAAAAGCAAGAAAAGGGGTAGAAGAAGAGCAAATCCACTCCTCCAAGTGTAGAAAACACTGTGGAAGCCAAGACAGGGGCAGTACCTCCTAAATATGCCATTCTTTATGTTCCCCGGGCCCCCAGGAAAGAACAGTTTGTGTTGAGTCCCCCCAAAATGTTTGAGCTAAACACGATGTACGTACCAAATGGGGCTTATGTGGTGCGGGGCCCATTAATTTTACCATGGCTGAATGAGCCCGTGGTTATCAGCCGCGCACCATAGAAGCCCATGAAGGATCCCACTACCGTCCCCTAGAGCTACAACAAAGTGGTAGTGATGTATAAGGGAAAATAAATCACGGGGGAAGTGAATGAAACAAATCCGTCTAGGAAGTACCTCAATCTGGAAGAAGTAAACAATGCCAAACAGAAGTGTTTTTCGCTTAAAAAGCCACTTAGTGCCGAAGAAGCAGAGGAATTCTTCCGAAATATGAAAAATGTGGACTACGAGGTAATTGACCATCTCAGGAAGTCTCCCTCTCAGGTCTCGCTCTTGTCTCTACTGATAAGCTCAAATGAGCATCAGAAAGTGTTGATAAAGAGCCTCAATGAAGCATATGTTCCGATTGAAACCACTGTTGAGCAACTGGAAAGGATGGCGGAACGATTCTTCAAAGTCAATCGAATTTCATTTAGCAAAAATAACTTGCCCCCGTAAGGGGCTTCCCACAACAAAGCTCTTCATTTGACAGTTAAATGTGAAGGGTACTATGTGAAAAGAGTCATGCTGGTTGGCGGATCTGGGGTTGATATCTGCCCTCTCTCAACTTTGCAAAGAATGGAAATTGGGACTGAGAGAATCAGGCCCAACAATGTTTGTGTACATGCTTTTGATGGCGTCAAGAGAGACACAATAAGGGAGATTGATTTGATCTTGACTATCAATCCTGTGGATTTCGAAGTGACATCTTAGGTCTTGGACATGGACACCTCCTACAATTTTCTCCTAAGAAGGCCTTGGATCCATGCTGCAGGGGTCGTACCTTCAACTCTCCACCAAATGGTGAAGTTTGAACAGAAAGATCAGGAAATTGTGGTACATGAAGAAGATGAACAATCAATACAGGGACCCGTCAGTCCCATGTCTGGAGGCTAAAGAAGGTAGCGAACACATAGTCTACCAAGCTTTTGAGATTGTGGTCGCGGACCAATGTGAGGAAGTAACCCTGTGTCCTCAGCCCTTCTTGTCCAATGCATCAATCATGGTTGCTAGTGAGATGATCAGGCACGGCTACAAGCCCAGGAAAGGGCTCGGGGCATCTTTGTAAGGCATTATGGAGCCCATCACCTTGAGTACCAGTAAGAACTTCTTTGGCGTCAGTTTCTAAGATACATAAGCCGACGTGAAATGGGCTAAAGAACGTAACAACAACGGGTGGGTTCTACCTCAGCTGGTACCGGATCTCGCCAAAACTTTTGGTTAAGCCAAAGTACACAGAAGAAGAAAAAGATGAGGCCTTCACGGCCGAAGAAATTGAGGATATATGTGGAGCCATGAGGCAAATGTTATATGAGGCTCATATGGTCCAGCCGTGTGAAGGCTCAAGCACTGCTAAGGTGCAGTATATAGGGCCCAATTCCAAGCTTCAAAATTGGAAGGCTACTCCGTTCCCAATCAGGCGGGAATCCCGGTAGTCCAGTCTTGCCACCTTTTCTGCATTCCGAGTTATTTCAGGGTGTAACTCGAATGTTTCTTTTAGTTTATTGTCTTTAAAATTCCAATGTAAACCCTTCTATCTTAAAATTCAATGAAATGAAATCAATATTTTGTCGTCTATGAATCTCTTTCTTCTTTTTTTCCAAATTTTTGTTAGTTTTCTTATTTCTTCTTTCAGTTCTAATAATGCGGACTTAAATAACATGACATACTTGCGGACTTCATGCCCAGATCCTTACATGCTGTCTAATTGTGAAATAATAAATCCAGAACCGGAATACGATGAAGATGAGGCTTTTAGGGAAATAAACCAAGAATTGGAACAATTTGAGAATAAGCCTAAGCCAAACTTAAATGAAACTGAGCCAGTTAATTTGGGTAGTTCAGAAGAGGTCCAGGAAACCATGATAAGCATTCACACTGATGAAAGAACTAGGGATGCTTTGGTCCAGCTTTTGTTCGAATTCAAAGACGTGTTTGCTTGGTCCTATGATGATATGCCAGGACTGAGTGTTGATTTAATGGTACATAAATTGCCAACTTACCCTGGTTATCCCCCTATCCAACAAAAGCAGAGAAAGTTTAAAACGGACATCAATGACAAGATTAAAGAAGAAGCCACCAAACAGTTGAAAGCAGGTGTAATCCGAGTGGTCCGATACACCATATGGTTGGCTAATGTGGTCCCAGTGCCAAAGAAAGATGGGAAAACCTGAGTGTGTGTTGACTATCAAGATCTGAACAAAACAAGTCCCAATGACAACTTCCTTTTGCCAAACATCCACATCCTTATTAACAACTGTGCCAAACATGAGATACAGGCTTTCGTGGATTATTATGCTGGATGTCATCAGGTCTTGATGGATGAAGAAGATGCAGAAAAGACGGCTTTCACCACCCCTTGGGGCATATACTGTTATAGGGTCATGCCTTTTGGTTTAAAAAATGCCGGGGCAACTTACATAAGAGCCATGACTGCCATCTTTCATGACATGATGCACCAAGAAATCGAGATGTATGTGGACGATGTGATCAGTTAATCAAAAACACTGGACGACCATGTCCGGGACCTGAGAAAGTTCTTTGAGCATCTGCGTAAGTATAACTTGAAGTTAAATCCAGCTAAGTGTGCATTTGGAGTTCCATCTGGGAAACTTTTGGGGTTTATAGTCAGTCGGAGGGGCATCGAGCTAGATCCAACAAAGATAAAGTCTATTCGGGATTTGCCCCCTCCGAGAACCAAGAAAGAGGTTATGAGTCTATTAGGAAGATTGAATTACATCAGCCGGTTCATTGCTCAGTTGACTTCCACATGTGAGCCCATATTTAAGCTATTGAAGAAAGATGCGGCGATTAGATGGACAAATGAGTGTCAAGAAGCCTTCGACAAAATCAAAGAATATCTGTCGAATCCGCCAGTCTTGGTCCCACCCGAACTTGGAAGGCCTTTGTTTTTATATTTGACAGTCTTGGAGAATTCCTGTGGATGTGTTCTCAAGCAACATGATGTGACCGGGAAGAAAGAACAGGCCATCTACTATTTGAGCAAGAAGTTCACTAGCTATGAAGCCAAATACACTTTGTTGGAAAGAACTTGTTGTGCCCTGACTTGGGTCGCTCAGAAGCTTAGGCATTACTTGTTGGCTTATACCACCTACCTCATAACTAGGTTGGACCCTTTGAAGTACATATTCCAGAAGCCGATGCCCACAGGGAGGTTAGCAAAATGGCAAATCTTGCTCACCGAATTTGTCATAGTCTGTGTCACCCGCATGGCAATGAAAGCTCAAGCTTTGGCAGATCACCTAGCTAAAAATCTTGTTGATGATGAATACCATCCTTTGAGTACTTACTTTCCGGACGAGGAAGAAAATTCAGTTGAGGTAATTTCAGAAGACACCAATGCTTGGAAAATGTTCTTCGATGGAGTTGTGAATGCAAAAGGTGTCAGGATTGGGGCAATTTTGATCTCACCCACTGGTCAGCACTATCCATCCACAGCCTGGCTTCGGTTTTTCTGCACAAACAACACTACCGAGTATGAAGCCTGCATTATGGGCATGAATATGTCAATTGACCAAGATGTGGAAGAATTGTTAATCATGGGAGATTCAGACTTAATTATCCGACAAGCTCAAGGAGAATGGGAGACTCGGGATGTCGAGCTTATTCCATATAGGCAACATATGGAAGATCTTAGCAAGTAGTTCACATTCGTCGAGTTCAAGTACATCCCTTGGTTTCACAATGAGTTGGCCGATGCACTAGCCACTTTATATTCGATGTTACCACATCTAGGCAATATCCACATTGACCCATTGGAATCCAAATTCGAGAAAGACATGGTTATTGCAGCGCAGTTGAAATAGAGACTAATGTTCAGCCATAGTACCATGATATCAAAAGATTCTTAAAAACAAAGGAATATCCCGAGCAAGCTAGTGGAGACCAAAAGAGAACCATTAGAAGGCTCGCCAATGGTTTCTTCTTGAGCAGAGAGGTTCTGTACAAAAGGACTCCAGATCTGAGCCTTCTAAGATGCGTGGATGCCCAAGAGGCTGGAAGAATCATGAATGAAGTACATGCAGGAGTGTGTAGGCCCCATATGAATGGATACGTACTTGCAAAAAAAATCCTTCGAGTAGGCTATTACTGGATGACTGTGGAAAATGATTGCTTTAGTTTTGTCCAAAAGTGTCATCAGTGTCAGGTACATGGTGACCTGATTCATGCACCGCCTTCAGAACTGCATCCTATGTCAGCACTGTGGTCGTTCGTTGCTTGGGGTATGGATGTCATTGGGCCAATCGAGCCAAAAGCTTCAAATGGGCACATATTCATATTGGTTTCCATTGACTACTTCATAAAATGGGTTGAAGCAGTCACTAAGAAAGCAGCGGTAGACTTCGTGCACGCCAACATCATCTGTCGTTTTGGTATTCCTAAAACTATCATTACAGACAATGCTACAATCTTGAACAGTTATTTGATGAGGGAGATATACGAACAATTTAAGATCACCCATCAGAATTCTACCCCTTATCGGCCCAAAGCCATGGTGTTGTTGAAGCAGCAAACAAGAACATCAAGAAGATTCTTAGAAAAATGATTCAAAGTTCCAGACAATGGCATGAAAAGTTGTTGTTTGCATTATTGGGATATCGCACAACTGTGCGCACATCAGTTGGAGCTACACCCTATCTATTGGTTAATGGCATTGAAGCCATAATGCCCGCAGAAGTTGAAATTCCATCTCTTCGAATTATCGTTGAAGACGAGGTTGAAGATAGTGAGTGGGTCAAAACCCGTTTAGAACAGTTTACTTCGATTGATGAAAAGCGGATGGCCGCAGTTTGCCACGGGCAATTGTACCAACAAAGAATGGCCCGTGCCTACAACAAGAAAGTGTGGCCTAGGAACTTTGAAGTGGGGCAACTTGTTTTGAGATGTATTCTCCCGCATCACAAGGAAGCAAAAGGAAAGTTCGCTCCAAACTGGAAAGGTCCATACATTATAAGAAAATTGTTGCCAAAAGGAGCATTGTACTTAGGAGACATTGAGGGAAATGACCCTGAAACAGCTATCAATGCAGACACGGTCAAAGGTATTATGTTTAACCCTTCGGTGGTACCGATATTATCCGATTGGGATGATGAAGGCTTTCATTCTCGCTACCCCAAACACTTCAACCTTTTGCTAACCCTTTGAGCCGGTTACCTTTCTTTGTTCACCCTCTTTGGAACCCGAAAACGTTTGTAAAAAAAATTTAAAATCAAAAAACAAAGTTTCCCTAAACTACGTTCATCTTGATTCCGAAAGGAAATGTAGGCAGCCTCTCTCTGGGGTTCAGTCACACCAAAATAAAAATCCAAATTCCCCCAAAAGTTGAAACTGGGGCAGAAGTTATAATGATTCGGCGATAGTTTCGCCTGCAAGGTTCCAAAATTGTAATTCAATCCAAATTCTTTTTACCCCAAATCCTGTTCAAGTCATTCCGATCAACCGGTAAAAGATCTTCAAAATTGGAGGATACAGTTACTTGGATCTGATACAACAAAATGAGAGAAATAAAATGAGAGAGTCTTATTGGTGAAAACCCACACGGGCACCGTAAGGCGATGGTAAGGAGAGAAATTGAAAATGAGAAAGTCTTGTTAGTGAAAACCTGCAAAGAGCACTATAAGGCGACGGTGAGAAGAGAAATTAGAGAGGTCAGTTAGTGAAAACCCGCAAAGGGAGCCATTGATCGAAAAGAAGGAATTCCTTACAACCATCGGCACTGATAGAGTCCTGGTAAGGTTTCTCGGTTTTGAGATACGAGTTATGATGGGTTTTTGAGAGTTGGATGGTTTGCAAAGATCGGGTATCCAGTCCAAGAAGCATGTCATGTCTATTGAAGTCCGCATGCACTCCAGATAAGTCCTTCTTTCCTTTCCCCGAAAGGGACATTTCTCGTTAAATTCATTATCCTGTCCTTTGTTTACTTTTCTTTGAATCCCTTATGGTTTAATCCTTCTCCGAAACTAATACAAATAAAAGATGGCAAGATTGGTTTTATAGGGTTCTGCTTAACAAAAGCCAAAATTTAAGGAAAAGCACCCAGTCTCAGCAGGTGCGTCAAGTCGATCTCGACTGGCCATGATGGCCGATGCTCCAGATTCAAAATTATTGAAAAAGGAAAGAAATCCAAAGTCAAGTGCCCATAAAGGCAAAATAAGATGAAAAGGCCAAAACCCCACATGGGCTAACCGTCATGTGAAATTTTGGAAAGTCAAGATCTCTGGGTTTAAAAGAGAGATTGATCTCCAGAAATCCAGCGAGTAACAGAGATTTTCATCGAAAGAGTTGGGCCGAGATCAAGTGATCAAAACAATCAAGACCACAAAACCAACCACTGTTTCAAACTGACAAATTGTTATTTGATTTGAAAATAGGTGCAGTCCAAAATAACCTTGCAAGAAGCAGGAGCAATAAAAGCAAGGCACGCAGAAACCAAAACAGTGCTGCAATAAAAGTTGACCCGAAAAGGGAAGTCTTTTAAAACCCTCCATTCACTCCCCTAAATAAAATTAAGAGTGAAGTAAAAAAAAAAAGAGGAAGAAAAATCCGAAATCATGGTAGCCTAGGGTCCCCAATCTCTAGTTGCGTTTTCGTAACATAGGGTCTCATTCCCTAGTCATTCCCAGCATAACCTTGTAGTCTTTTCCATTATAGGGTTCCACTCCCTAGTCGCTCCCCTGAGGACCTTTTTATTTTTCTGGCATAACACAATGACTTTCCCAACATAACCCGTGGACCTCCCCTACATAACCCGAGGACCTTTTTCTTTTTTCAGCATAACCCGATGACTTTCCCGGCATAACCCGTGGACCTCTCCGGCATAACCCGAGGACCTTTTTCTTTTTCCAGCATAACCCAATGACTTTACCAGGCATAACACGAGGACCTTTTTCTTTTTCCAGCATAACCTGATGTTTTTCCTGGCATAACCCGTGGACCTCCCCGACATAACCCGGTCATTTTTTCAGCATAACCTGGTAATCTTCCCAACTTGGGGCCTCCGATCCCTATTTGATTTTATTTTAGATATAGGGCTCCACTCCCTAATCTCTTTTTTCCAAGGATATACTATCCTGATTTTATTGCTTTCAATAAAGAAGTAGTCTAGATTTTTATAACTCACGAAATTTTCCTAGTGAAAATTGGGGTAAAAAAATTTCGTTCGTTTGTTTGTTTTGGTGCCTGAGCGGGTATTTACCTTGAGGCACAAGTTTCGAGACATTCAAAAGAAGAATTCTAAATCCAAATAAAAGAAAATAAAAAGAAGAAAAGAAGTTGAACTCTAAGTGTAGAAGCGGAGAAAAGATGCGGACTGCTCAAAACATGATTGAAGTCACAAGCTTTGCATGTCCCGCCTTGATCCGAAAAGCTGAAGAAGAATGAACCAGTGGTTGCAGCTAACGAGCATCAAGATTCAGGTCAGAGTCTGTAGGAAGAACCAGCCAAGACTCAACATCAAGCTTTAAGAGGTTTATAGATAGGAATCTTATAACTTTTTTTTTGGTCAACCGACGAAATTTGTTTATATTACAAACTTAAAGCATTACAAGGAGCAAGTAGAGAACATTCCTCTGGTTTAGAAAAAGAGTAGGTGGGGGTCTGTAATTGTTGTTGGTGACCTAAGTCTGCAGAAATACATTCATTAGATGGATCATCTAAACAAAATATAAGCGGTTCAGTCGTTGCTGTAAGAGATGTTTTTCTGAAGTGGTTGGTGCCTTGTTGATCTTTATGCAGTGTTGTTTCCAAAAAGGTTGGCGCCTCCTGTAGTAGTTGCAAGTTGGTTCCTCCACTTAAAGATGCTCCATATTTGGCTAATCTATCTGCTACATTATTTTTCTCCCTGTAAACGTACATGATGTATGGGCTACTCAGCTGGCGTAGCAAGTGTCTGCACTCAGAAAGTAAAGATAAGTGTTGCATGTTATTATTTTTCAGCATAAAATTACCTCAGTGGAGTCAATATTGATTTTCAGTGGTAAGAGTTAGTGATGCCATGCTAGATACAAGACATGGAGCAAGGCATGTAGTTCCATCGAAGTAGAATCGCCTGTAAATCTGCTGCCAGCGAAACCTAAGATCCAATTTCCTGCGGAGTTTCTAAACACTCCTCCTATCCTAAGGCTAGGAGGGTTTGTAGTAAAGGCCCCATCCGTATTAAGTTTGAAGGCACCATTTGTTGGTGGTTCCCATTTAATATAGAGACTCATTATTTGAGTAGGTAGACGGTGTTTTTGGATGAGATAATAATATTTGTTAGCCGGGGATACAATTTGTTGAAAGGATGTTTGTGTAGTAATATGCTGGAAAATGTGTTTGTTACGACAATTCTAGATGTACCAAATTGTGAATGGTATGAGTACATTAGGGGGAGTTTGTTGGGGTTGGTATATTGGAATGTATGAGCTTGTAACTCATAGTTGATAGGATTAGCTAGTTTAGCTTTTCATCTTTTATTTCGGTGTAATAAGAAGCTCAGCAAGCAGAAACAACAGTGAAATAACAGTTTCCCGGTAGTCCTAGCTATCAAGACTTCCAGAACTACACTGACTTGATTCCTTTATAGCCAAGGATATGTAGGCAACCTCCGAAGCAAGGTTCGGTCAGATTTTTTCAAAAGATACTTCTCATGGAGTTTCAAATGGGCAAAAATCACTCGTAATTGCTCATTTTATCTTTGCCTGAAAACCTTTCATGTTTCCGAGCAAAGAAGGGCAGCTGTGAGCACTTGATTTTTGCCCTATATGAAATACTCCTATGAAAATAGATTTTTTCAATTATTCGCCATTTTATAGGATTTTTTGTAGGATTTTTATTAATTGCTTGCATTTCTGTGCACGTTTAATTTTTATTAAAATCATAAAAAATGTAAAAAAATACCATGCATTGCATTTAGGTTTGTTTTTACATTTTTAGTATTAATTAGTTAATTATTTGTTTTATTACAAAATGAAAATCACAAAAAAAAATGGCTCATTTTACATTTTTACCTTTTAATTTTTAGATTATTGATTTTTTTAGGATCAAGTAATTTTATAATTTTTTGTAATTAGATAATTAGTTTAATTTTATAATTTGGATTAATTTAGTAATTTAATATAGTATTTTTAATTAAAAGAAAAGAAAAAAGAAAAAAACAAAAGGAAAAGGAAATAATTGGTTAATTAAAAAAAGTGAGTTTAATTTGGTTTGAATTTGGATCAAATGCAATGCCATATCTGTCCCTAACCCAAGCCCAAAACCAAGCCACCCGGTCCAGACCCCATCTGAAGCCAAATGACACCGTTTCTATAGTCACTAATCCCATTCGTTGATCTCGTTAGATCGAACGGATGGGAACTAACCTCCTCATCCATATAAAATTGTCCTAATCAGTTCCCCCCATTCGAATCCCTCTCACTTCAGTCTCTCACCCAAGCCGCCCAAAAATTCCCTGACGCCTCCGTCGCCAACCACCCACCGGAATTTTTACCAGTCAACCCTCGTCATCTCTTCTTTCCAAATCCACAAACCTCTTCTACGAAATCCCCACCTAAATCCTCCTATCTCAGATCTGAAGTTCGACCCCAAACCCTAGTTCACCCAAACCCAACCAAATCACTACCCCATACTCATCAATCTTCCCTCGTCATCAAGTTATCACCATATTTCCCAACCTCCCCCCCATCAAATGCTCTCAGATCCAGATCTGACAAAAAATCAGAAAGAATGAGTTTGTTCTCTTCTTTGACCGTTCGTTGGTTTTTCAAGGCTCGTATTGGCTCGAAATCTATGCTAGTCGATTGTTCTTGCCAAGAGCAACCGATTAGCGTTCATTTTGGGTCACTTCGGAGTTATTCGAACCCCATCGTTTGGCCCAGGGTTTATCAAAATTTTCCTCCTTATTTGTTTAGGTAATAACCCGTTTCCCTTCTTATCTTCTCTAAGTTTTGGATTTTAATATATTTAGGTTTTAAATTTTTGCTTTGCATGATTCCAGTTTTAAATCAGTTTTATGTTAATTTCAGTGTTTGTTAGAACTTGTTTGAATGTTCATCTTAATGGCTGGATTAGTTAGCCTTAGCAGTTCCTTGTCGATTTCTGTTCCTGCTGCTTTTCAATTT
The DNA here is from genome assembly GCF_000393655.2 of Nicotiana sylvestris. NCBI lineage: Eukaryota > Viridiplantae > Streptophyta > Magnoliopsida > Solanales > Solanaceae > Nicotiana > Nicotiana sylvestris. The sequence continues at coordinate 34,721,282 of NC_091064.1, forward strand.
GATTCATGACAAAATTAGTTAGGGTTGGGGTTAATCTAAGGTTTAATTACACAAATATGTTGGTCTTTTCAATTTTTCGATTTGCACCCAGTTTGGCTTTGTTTGGTAGTTCTGATTTGTGAACAAATTGAAGTTTAGGGTTTAATTGAACAAATGAAGAACCTTATGGGGTCTGGGAAGGGTATGAAACAAGATTTTTTAGATAAGGCTAATACAAGAAGTTCTAGAACCTGGGGTAGCTGTCCCTATTTGGTTAGCACAAAATGTTGAGCCAATAAGGGACAACCAGTTGTCCCAGGTGGTTAAAAAGATGCCTTTTCAGGCTGAAGGGAATATTTCTCTAATTTGGTTCTCAGCACATGGCCTTTGAGGCCTATAAGTAGTACCCTTCTTTCACTCATTGGGGGATATATTGAAAACCCTAGAAAAGACCCTAAATGTTCTACATTGTTTAGCTACAATTTTCTGATTTTCATAAGAAAAAAAAACTAGAAGAAGTTCTTTGAAATTCCGGATTCTAAAAAGCTGAAACATGGTTTAATTGTGGAAGCTATGTTGTTGCTGCTGGATTTCTATTCTGCTTTTATTTCTGCTGACTTCAGGGCTCATTCTATTCTATTTGATGTATTCAGGTATTCCTCATAAGCTTTGAAATGCAAAAGTGAAAAACAATATGCTTGGTTTAAAGTTGAAAATTTCAGAATTTCTTTAGTTTAATGTCTTCTTTATTGCTTTCTTTTGTTTATTGCTTTCTTGCTATCTTTTTAGGTTTGCTTAAAAATGATGTTTTAGTTTGTAATTCAGCCACGATGTTAAGCTTGAAAGTTAGAATTATTTAGTTGTTTCATAGATGGCTGAATAGTTTTGCTATGCTTAGGAGTTGTAATATTTGGGGACTATTTTTTTTAGAACTGTTAATCATATGCTGTCTATATGTGTTTATAATAGATAAGTACCTCCAGCTAAAGTCATTTTAAGTTTAATGTTATTTAAGGCTGGGTTAGTACATAATGAGTTCATATTGGTACAATATGTGTTGAATCACGTTATGCTTGGTTGGGGTAATTTGCATATGAAAGCTGGTATATCAGATAAATATTTTTAAGAAAAAAACCATGTTCTTACTGTCATCATCAAAAGCAGGTCATTAAAGTTAATCTTATAATCTGAGTAGCTATGTACTATGGTGATTTAAAATGGCTATATTGTTTTGCCATGGGTTAATTAGGGAGGCTAAGTTTCAGAAGGCCCTAATGCTAAAAAAAATTTTGTTAGAGACTGTTGGGCCTAACTTTGGCCATGTGAGGTAGCCTACAACCAGATCTGATCCTCTTTGCTTTGGGCTCAATTTGGAGCCCAATGGTCTTCGACCTTAGCTTGTTCTTTTTAAGTTCTATGTTAATTTAATAAGAAAAGGATTTCAATGTGGAGTTTTGGTACGATTGTTGGGCCAGATGGTGGCCCATATGAGACTGCCTTGGTTCAATTTCGACCCAGGCACTTTAATCGTTATTCATTTCTCATTATGTGCTCAATTTCAAGCCTTGTTGTATTTAGTTTCTTTTATATATTTATTCTGATCGGTATAATGGACGGGAGCCTTAGTATTCAAGGCATGGTTGTACAGAGTTGGGTCTGGCATTTGTTGGCCCATTTGGAGCTAATTGGTCGTCTGCCTGGTTTCACTTCTGGGTCGATTTTGAGCCCAGTTTTCTTTAAAATAGTTTTGGGTTTAAGCTCAAACCAGGACTTGTTTAAATAATTAAAGGCCCCGCACATATATTCTAACCTTTTTACACCTAATAGTTATATATACTAAGTTCAAATCATTTTAGATAAGAATATCCTTAGACCATTTTAATTAAGTATAGTTCTTTAAAAATAAATCGAGGTGTGCCATATACAAAAATAAAATCCATAAGATATGGCCCTCACATTAATAATTAACTTAGTATAGAAAACACCCTTGAACATCCGTAGCTTGCTTTAGGCGTATTTTATAATAAATCATCGTGGTTATGGGTACGGTTCCCGTGGCATAGTCATGATTCCTAATTCCCAAAATCGGGGGTGCATTTCACGTAACCCGATCATAACAACTTCGAATGTTAATAAAATACACATGTCGTGAATCGCGAGTGCATTTCATGTAGCGTGGTTCGCGGCGTGTCCCAAAACAAACAAGTGTACGACAATCGTAACTTGTTCAAGAAATAATTCCATAAATCCTAAAAAGCAGTTTAAAATAATTAAAAGCGGTTATAAAGTTAAAAATGTACAATAGGTTTAAAACGTGTAGTAAATCAGATAATATGCCAATTATTAATAGTTTAAGCGACCGTGCTAGAACCACGAAACCTTGGAATGCCTAACATCTTCTCCCGGGTTAACAAAATTCCTTTTCTAGAATTTCTGGTTCACAGACTTTTAAATAAAGTTAAATTTCCTCGATTTGGGATTTTAAAATAAACCGGTTAATTGGGACACCAAATAAATTATCCCAAATGGCGACTCTAAAAAATAAATAAAAATAATCCCATTACGATTTATGTCACTTTAATTGAAAAAATTCCCTTATCCCCCTCTCGGGTGGTAAAAAGGAGTTGTGACAATCCTCTAATAGATGCCACAAATTTTCCGGCATGCTCAAAAAAGACAACGGACTCCAATAGAATTTCGAGTGCGTCGACGCCCTGAGAGAACTAAAGGCATACCTATCTTCACCCTACTGTTTGCTAAGGTAGAACCCGAATAATGCCTCCTAATCTACCTGGCCGTGTCTGACGTTGCAGTAAGCGCAGTCCTAGTCCGAGAAAATAAAGATATGCAATCTCCAATATACTACATTAGCAAGACCTTGGTCGATGCTGAAATGAGGTACCCCCACCTCGAAAAGCTAGCCTTGACTTTGGTCATAGCTTCGCGAAAGCTTAGACCTTATTTCTAGTGCCATCCCGTCTCAGTGGTCACGACCTTCCCTCTAAAGATTATTCTGCACAAACCCGAGCTGTCGGGTAGGTTGTCCAAATGGGCCATTGAGTTGAGCGAGCACGATATAACCTATCAGTCGCGAACATCGATAAAATTGCAAGTACTTGTCGACTTCGTCACTGACTTCAGCGCTAAAATAATGCCTGAGGTCGAAAAGGAAGCCACTAGTACTTCCCCCAAGACACACGACCTATGGATTCTGTATACCGATAGCGCCTCCAACGCGTTAGGATCTGGATTGGGACTTGTACTCGAGGTCCTGACATGCGAGATAATTTGCCAGTTCATACGGTGTCCCAATATGACTAACAGTGAGGCTGAGTATAAGGCTGAGTATAAGACCGTGATTACAGGGTTAAAATTGGCACTCAAGTACGGAGCATGGTAGTCCTACGATGTGACTCACAACTCGTCGTCAATCAAGTCGCATGGACTTTCCAAATCAAGGAACAAAGGGTACAAAAATATCAAGCTGAGATCTACAAGCTGCTACCTGAGTTCGACGAATGCCAGCTCGACCAAATACCCCGAGCACAAAACATCGAGGGGGATGACCTTGCCAAATTGACGGCAGCCACTAAAAGCATAACCGGAAAAGAGAATATTGTCACTCTCCTCTACTCGTCCATCGACCAAATTGAGGTATGCAATATTAACCTAACTTGGGACTGGCACAAGCGTATTGTCGCCTACCTGCAGGATGATGTGCTCCCAAATGACAAAAAAGAAGCTAAAAATTTCGAATGCAAACGGCTAGGTATAGCATCATCAACAACGACTTGTAACAAAAGGACATATGATGTCCCTCTAGGAAAATATTTGGGACCAAACCAGACACGACGCATCCTAGAAGAGGTCCATGATGGTCACTACAGAGCTCACACCGACAATCGAACCCTAGTCAGATGTCATATACGAGCAGGCTGCTACTGGCCCACAATGAAAAAGAAAGCAACTGATTTTGTTAAAAAATGCAAACCATGCCAAAAGTACGCTCCCATGATCCACTAAGCGGGCGAGCACCTCCACTCAGTCACCTCGCCCTGACCCTTCATAAAATGGGGAATTGATATCGTTGGCCCCCTTCCAGCAAGACGAGCTAATGTACGATTTCTTTTGGTTTTAACTGGATATTTTTCTAAATGGGTGGAAGCAGGTGCGTTTGCCCAAATACGCGAACAAGATGTGATCGCCTTTATATGGAGGAACATTGTATGCCGCTTCGGCATTCCCAAAGAAATTAGTTGTGACAATGGACCCTAATTCATAGGGGAAAAGGTCGCCGAGTTCTTCGAAAAATGGCACATCAAAAGAATAATCTCCACACCATATCACCCAGCAGGCAACGGACAAGCTGAATCCCCCAACAAAATGATATTGAATATCATGAAAAAGAAACTTGAAAACGCCAAGGGACTATGGCCAAAGCTGCTGCCGGAAGTGTTATAGGTATACTGCACTATGCTAAAGACAAGCACAGGGGAAACGTCGTACTTACTAGTCTATGGGACTGATGCAATGATACCGGTCGAGGTCGAAGAACCAAGTCCAAGGTATTCAAATGATAGCGGGCCAAGCAACGATGAAAACAGAAGGCAAGACCTCGACGAGGCTGAAGAAAGAAGAGACATGGCTTACGTAAGAATGGTAGCCCAAAAATAACAGGCGGAGTAGTACTATATGAAAAGAGCCAAGGTCAGACCGCTCAAAGTCGAGGACTATGTACTTAAGACCAAAACACAACTAAGCAAGAATCCATGGGAAGGAAAACTGGGAACCAATTGGGACAACCCATACAAAATCATGGCGGTAGTAAGCAAAGGATCTTTCCAACTAGAAACAATGGGGGAAAATTACTACCAAACAACTGGAATGTCGTCCATCTCAAATACTTTAACTTCTAAGGATAGACGTCCTCCGAGTCATACTCTTTTTCCCTCACCTGAATATTTCTCAATTGGGTTTTCTCGGGGAGGTTTTTAACGAGGCGACGAAGGGGGCATCTCAAAGTTAAGTATAAAATCATTGCTCAACCTCTCAACTCGACCAATGAAGGGACTAGATAGGTTGGGACTTTTCCAATGTATGTATAAGCTGAGCAAAAACATGTAAACTTCTCCGGTGTACATATAAACAAAGCAAAGTATATAAACACACGATGTTCACGTGTCTCCATGAAGTTTAAACATTACGCCAATCTAGGAAGTAACATTCGACCTCGTTCGAATTAATTAAAAGTCACTATTCGACCTCGCTCGAAATGACTTACATTCGACCTCTTTCGAATTAATTAAAAGTTATCATTTGACCTCGCTCGAATCGACTTACATTAGACCTCGTTCGAATTAATTAAAAGTCATCATTTGGCCTCGCTCGAGTCGACTTACATTAGACCTCGTTCGAATTAATTAAAAGTCATCATTTGACTTTGCACGAATCGACTTACATTGGACCTCGTTTGAATTAATTAAAGGTCATCATTCAACCTTGCTCGAATTGACTTACATTGGACCTCATTCGAATTAATTAAAAGTCATCATTCGACCTTACTAGAATCAACTTACATCCGGCCTCGTTTGAATTAATTAAAAGTCATCATTCAACCTCGCTTGAATCGACTCTCATTTGACCTCGCTTGAATCAACTCATACCCAACCCGACTTAAGTCTGACTTACAAGTTAAATTTGTTTGAGTCAACCATGATGGCATGATACTTACCCATATTCAATCAAAGATATAATCGGCCATTTCGAGATAACACATACTAACGGGACTCTTCTAAATCAACTACTTGAAGAAAATTGTCCAAAGAAGAATAAAAAACCTAGTAACATACGGAAAAGGGCTGCAATCATTTCATTCCAAAAGTATCTTGCAGAGGGATAGAAACACGCCCACAATAAAAACTAAGTACAAAGTACTACACATCATCCCCACCTTCTTCGCCATCATCTCCACCACTCGGCCTAGCAGCGCCATCTCCACCACTCGGCCAAGCAGCGCCATCTCCATCACTCAACCTAGCAGTGCCATCTGCACCATCACCTTGGGGGTATTCATCCTCATACCAGACATCCTGCTCAAGATCGTCCAATTCTTCCTCTTCCTCTTCCTTGCCATCACCGACTCTAGGGGTAGCTGGATCATAACCACAAGCAATCCTAGTTGTACATGCCTCGACACGAGCATCTTCAAAATCGGCCTCAGGAACCTTCCATGCTATTATCAAATTCCTATAAATGTCCAGTTGAGCCTCGACATGGATCCACATCTCGTATAAGTGCCGTGGAATGTTAGTGAAAGAAGAAGTATGAAAGGAGGAGCCAATACCTTCGCCTTCTCGACCTCAAGGATAGTGACCTGCTCCTTTAGGTTCGAAACATCTTTCTTGAGACCACCAATCTGTTCATTAGACCTTGCCTCCCTGAGTGTGGCTGTCTCAGCATCGCTTGCCCGTTCAGATTTAAGGACACAGACAACATACTCGAATTCTGCCACATGTGCCAGTGTCGCCACCCGGGCTCCCTCGGCCCTCTAAAACTCTGCAACTCTCTCGACCAACTCATCACTCAAGCTAATAGCTCTGATCAAGCTCAGCCCACAAAGACATCACTTGATCCTGGAGGTCGATACACTCAACCGCAACCCTCTTATTCACATCAATCTCGTCCTCTTTAATCCTGAGTGCCCCCTCAAGCTCGCTGAATTTGCCAATGATCCTCACAAGATCATCGTCCTTCTAACTCAACTCCTCCCTAATGAACTGGAGGTTACCTCCCACATGGAGCAAAGCACGCTTCTCGTGGTACTTATCATGAAATCGGCGATACTTCATAACTATTTTCATAAAAACTACCTTCCGCTTCTCCACTCGGCAGGCACTCTCGATCTCCAAGATAAGAGTCTGAAGAGAGAAAGATCCAAAAAAGAATGGAAGAGTCAGTAAGAATGAAAAGGAGAAAAACGTAAGGTACAAGAACAAAAACAAAGATACCAACTCACCCACAAATCCAATCCAGTTATGCTTTACGATAGGTCGGCATCCCTGAACGACTATAGAGTCTTGTTCTCAGCGCTAGAGCAAAGAGGGACCAAAGAGGGGACCATGCTCTTTGTGTTGGTTAGCAAGTTGCAATCCAAAGGGATGACTATTGAACGAGAAGATCCATTAGTTCTCACCTCAACCTGAGTAAGCCCCTCATCAAACATCTTCTCCTTCTCGGGGTCGACGTTAGAACCGGATTCAAAATCATCTACAGTCACACTCCTTTCCCTCTCCTAGGCAGAGGAAGGAATACCGACTGGCTCGAATATCGACGGATCATTCCTCGGAACGACCTTATCAACCACTGTTAATGGAGCAATCTCAGCATCAAGAACCGAAATCCTAGAGTCTGAACTCACACCGATTTCAGGCACAGGCACAGCCGGCTCGGGCTCACCACCTGCTGATACCTCTCCCCTTGCTACCTCGCCGCCAACCTCTACTCGCTGCATTTCCAACGGAACTGTTTCCTCATTGCTCAGCAATGACTCATCCACCAAATACAGTAAAGAAGAAGTTGTAGTCCCCGTTGATGGTGCAGCTGCCCGACGGCTAGGCCTATGCAAAGCTGGGACTTTAAAAGAAGCAGTGGTCCGTATAGATTTGCATGTAGTCATAACGGTTAGAGACCTGGTCACAATGAGTGAAAAAGAAAAATGATATTGAGGTCGAGGTAAATGGAGATCAAAACTGGACTCACCGGCCGATGAAGGTTGGGGCCCAAACTTTTTGTTGAATGACGTCCACTCAAGGATCCCTACCGTGTGGGGCAAAACCTGGGCCACCCAGTCGCGAATATCGGTGACCAACAAAGAAGGCTCTTTCTCTGCTGCATCATAAAAGAATGATTAGGTCACCAAAGGAAGACAGCAAACGACCAGTCAACAAAAATACTTAAGGGAAAATCTCCACTCCTTGGGAAACCTAGCAGGGTTCGCCACCACGTGCTCGGTTTTGAAGTAGAAAAATCAACCCAAAACCTACAATTGGTCTTATCATCCATTTTCACCACCAGTCCTTTGGCCTCTCGATGGCGAGGTATATCATCGTGCCCCGGTGAAAGCTCGAAATGAAAAGATATAACAAATGGCGGATAGAGATTCCGGGATCGGCCAGCTCCGTGTACTTTATCAACATAATGAAGAGTTTGTAAATGTAGGGAGAGAGATGGGTCAGACATATGTTGTAGTAGCGGCAGAATTCCCCCGCTAACGGGGGAAGAGGAAGCGTCACGACCCGAATTTTCCCACTGTCACTTTCCAGAATGCTAGGCAAGCCAACATATAGAGATTTAATACACTGACCACTAGCCAATTTAATAAATATAAGCAATTAAACCAAAGTAGATTAAAGGAGTGCGGAATTTCATAATAATCCAAGTACTAATACATGACTACCCAAAATCTAGTGTCCCAATTCATGAACTTCTAAGAGTCACTACAAATACTGACTGAAAGAAAATACAACTATTTTTATATTAAAAGAAAACAGAAAACTAAGATAACTGGAAGGGGGCTCTAGGGTCTGCGAATGCCAGTAGATCTACCTTGAGTCTCCTATTGGACTGAAGGCAGCATCTCCATACGGGTCAACACGGACCGGTACCGAAATCTGCATAGAAAGTGTAGAGTGCAGTATCAGTACAACTGACCACATGTACTGGTAAGTGCCGAGCCTAACCTCGACGAAGTAGTGACGAGGCTAGGACATGACACATGCATAAACCTGTGCAGTTAACAATATGCATAAACATGTGCAGTTAACAATATCCTAGTAGAATATTGGAAAAGGAAACATGCTATGGGGGTGCAAGATGAAGAATCATAGCAATAGAGGAATTTAAACAACTAGTACACCTTGAACCGGTAATAATAAGTAAACACAGAAAACAGAACATGCACGGCATCACCCATCGTGCTTTTGCTCTCAACCTCACCAAATAATCAATAATAGAAATGTGCACGGCATCACCTTTCGTGCTTTATCACTCAACCTCACCATATAAATAGTAGGAACGTGCATGGCATCACCCTTCGTGTTTTATCACTCTTCCTCACCATAAAAATAATATAAACGTACACGACATCACCCTTCATGCTCTATCACTCTACTTCACCAAAACAAGAAACAACAATAATAGGGAGATAGAATGACAACCACAGGTCTCATTTCAACACTTAGTCCCACAATACCAATTTCAACTTTGAATAAACGTTCAACCAATACCAACCTCAATAAAACATGATAGGAAATTTCTCAACATATCCAATAGCTAGACTAAACATGGACAATATGATCAAAATCTACGACAACTACAAGAATAAGACTCACTCACATGCTATGACTCGACAGCAACATATAGGTACTCGTCACCTCACCTATACGTTGTACTCAACATCAAAACACGTAACAAGTAAGCAAATGACGCCTAATCCCTCAAGATAAGGTTACCCACAACACTTACCTAGCTCCCACGTCCAAACTCAAAACTCAAACATTGCTTTTCCCTTCACACAAGCCTCCGTACCAATAGAATCTAGCAATTACCAACTAAACAATTCAATTTAAGCCTTAGGAACTACCCATGATTGCAAGGAATTCAATTTAGGCCATTTTGGAAAAAGTCAACAAAAGTTAACACCCGGGCCCGCTTGGTCCAACCCCAAAATTCGGACCAAAATCCGATTACCCATTCACCCCGAGCCCGAATATATAATTGGTTTTGGAATCCGACCTCAATTTGAGGTCTAAATCCCCAAATTTTGAAATCCCTAATTTCTACCCAAAAATCCCCAATTCCACCATGAAAATCCTAGATTCTACGTTGAAAACTTGTTATAAAAAGTGAAAGATTGAAAGAAGTGAGTTAAGAATCATTTACCTATGATTTGGGGAATAAATGGCCTTTGGAAAATCGCCTCTTGAGGTTTAGGTTTTGAAAATTTGGGAAATGAATCAAAAATCCCATCTAAGTCCCTTTTACACAGCTGCAGATGTCGCATTTGCAACCTGAGCTTCGCAAATGCGAAGGTGCTATCGCAATTGCGAAGCCCTTCACAGTCTTGCTGCCTTCGCAAATGTGAGGAATGTGTCGCAATTGCAATCACTGAACCTCGCAAATGCAAGTAAAAGATCGCATTTGCGATCCTAGCCCTTCCCAGACTCCCTTCGCAATTACAAACGTAACCTCGCAAATGCAAGAACTGTTGGCCCAACCTTCCTTCACATTTGTGATGAAAGCTGCGCAAATGTGAACCTGCAGGGTTCGCAATTGCAATGCATGATCTCGCAAATGCGAGATCAGAGGCCTGCAACAAGTTTAGCTATACCAGCAAAATATTCTAAGTTCCAAAACACCCCGTAGCCTATCTGAAACTCACCCGAGCTCTCGGGGCACCAAACCAAACACACACACAAGTCTTAAAACATCATACAAACTTGTCGTGCGATCGAACCGCCAATATAACATCTAGACCTACAAATTTAGCTCCAAATCACATGAAATTCTCAAGAACACTTTGAAATTCATATTTTAACAACCGGACGCTCGAATCACGTCAAATCAATTCCTTTTTTCACCAAATTTCACCGATATGACTTAAATATTATATTGAACTTGTACCGGACTGCGGAACCAAAATACGGGCCCGATACTAATGAGATCAAACATTAATCAAATTCTTTAAACCATTAGATTTTTAGACTTATAATTTTTAGCAAAAATTCATTACTCGGGCTAGGGACCATCGAATCCGATTCGTACATACGCTCGGGTCCAATATTTTACTATGAATCCATCAGGATCATCAAAACACGAATGCGAGTCCGTTTACTCAAAACATTGACCGAAGTCAACTAAAATCAACTTTTAAATGCAAAATTATTATTTTTCTCAAATTTCCACATAAAGGCTTTCCGGAAATGTGCTTGGATTGCGCATGCAAATCGAGGGGAAATACAATGAGGTTTTTATGGCCTCGGAACACCGAATTGGGTCCTAAAACACAAGATAACCTTTTGGGTCATCACATTCTCCACCTCTAAAACAATCGTTCGTCCTCGAACGGATATAGAAAAGTACCTGAGCAAGAAAAAAATGGGGATATCTGCTCCTCATATCGGACACGGACTCCCAGGTAGCTGCCTCAACAGGCTGACCTCTCCACTACTCACGAACCGAAGGTAACTCTTCGATCTCAACTAACAAACTTGCCGGTCTAGAATAGCTATCGGCTCCTCCACGTAGGTCAAATCAGTGTCCAATAGGACAGTGCTGATATCTAACACGTAGGATGGATCGTCGTGATACTTCGGAATCATGGACACATGTAACACTAGATGCATTACTGATAAGCCTGGTGGAACCGCAAGTCTGTAGGCCACCTCTCCCACTCGATCAAGAATCTCGAAAGGCCTGATGAACCTAGGGCTTAACTTGCCCTTCTTCCCAAATCTCATTACGCCCTTCACGGGCGACACCCAAAGCAATACTCTCTCTCCGACCATGAATGCTACATCACGAACTTTACGGTCAGCATAACTCTTTTGCCTGGACTGAGTCGTCCGAAGTCTATCCTGAATGATCTTAACCTTATCCAAGACGTCCTATACCAAATTTGTACCCAATAATCGAGCCTCCCCCGGCTCAAACCACCCAACCGGTGACCGACGTCGTCTACCATATAATGCCTCATAGGGAACAATTTGGATGCTCAACTGATAGCTGTTGTTGTAGGAAAACTCCACTAACGGCAAGAACTGATCCCAAGAACCTCCAAAGTTAATAACACAGGCGCGGAGCATATCCTCTAAGATCTGAAATGTATGCTTGGACTGTCCGTCTGTGTGAGGATAAAATGATGTACTCAACTCAACCCGCGTACCCAACTCACGATGTACTGCCCTCCTAAAATGCGAGGTAAATTGTGTATTTCGATCAAAAATGATAGACACGGGCACACCATGAAGACGAATGATCTCACGAATATAAATCTCTACCAACCGCTCTGAAGATTAGGAAACTACCATAGGAATGAAATGCGCTGACTTAGTCAGCCTATCCACAATGATCCAAACTGCATCAAACTTCCTCTGAGTCCGTGGGAGTCTAACAACGAAATCCATAGTGATACGCTCTCACTTCCACTCAGGAAAATCTATATTCTGAAGCAAACCACTAGGGTTTTTATGCTCGTACTTTACTTGCTGACAATTTAAACACCGAGCAACATATGCAACAATATCCTTCTTCATTCTCCTCCACCAGTAATGCTGCCGCAAGTCCTGATACATCTTAGCGGTGCCGGATGAATAGAATACCAGGAATTGTGGGCCTCCTATAGAATCAACTCATGGAGCCTATCCACATTAGGCACACAAACACAACCCTGCATCCTTAAAACTCTATCATCTCCAACCGTAACCTTCTTGGCATCACCATGCCGCACTGTGTCCCTAAGGACAAGCAAATGAGGGTCATCATACTGCGATCTCTGATACGCTCAAATAAGGAAGACCGAGCAACTGTACAAGCTAGAACACGACTGGGCTCAGAAACATCCAACCTCACGAACTGATTGGCCAAAGTTTGAACATCCAATGCAAGCGGTCTCTCATCAATCAGAATATATACAAGGCTACCCATACTAGCTGACTTCCTACTTAAAGTGGCGGCCACCATATTGGCCTTCCCGAGATGATACAAGATGGTGATATCATAGTCTTTCAATATCTATAACCACCTACTCTGCCTCAAATTGAGTTCTATTTGCTTGATCAAGTAATGCAAACTCTTATGATCCATGAACACCTCACACGACACGCCATATAAATAGTGTCTCCAAATCTTCAGCGCGTGAACAATGGCTGCAAACTCTAAGTCATGAACTGGATAATTCTTCTTGTGAATCTCATCTGCCATGAAGCATACACAATAACCTTGCCACCATGCATCAATACCGTACCAAGCCCAATACGAGATGCGTCATAATAAACTATATAGGGCCCTGAATCTGTAGGCAACACCAACATTGGAGCCATAGTCAAAGCTGTCTTGATCTTCTGGAACTCGCTTCACACTCGTTTGACCATCCAAACGGGGCACCCTTATAGGTCAACCTAGTCATCGGGGCTATTGAGGATGAGAACCCCTCCACAAACTGACGATAATAACCTGCCAATCCCAAGAAACTCCAGATCTCTATAGGTGATGTGGGTTTAGGACAGTCCTTGACTGCCTTAATCTTCTTAGGATCCACCTGAATACCCTATAATGATACAACATGACCCAAGAATGCAATTGAACTCAGCCAAAACTCATATTTCGAAAAGTTCGCATACAACTGGTTGTCTCTCAGAGTCTAAAGAACGGTCGGAAGGTGCTGCTTATGCTCCTCTCGACTGTAGGAGTAGATCAAGATATTATCAATAAAAACAATCACTATGGAATCCAAGTAGGGCTTGAACACCCGGTTCATCAAATCCATAAATGTTGCTGGGGTATTCTTCAGCCCAAATGACATCACTAGAAATTCAAAATGCTCATACCGAGTCTGAAAAGATGTCTTAGGGATATCAGATGCCCTAATTCTCAACTGATGGTAACCTGACCTAAAATCAATCTTTGAAAACACTTTAGCACCCTGAAGCTGGTCAAATAAGTCATCAATCCTTGGCAATGGATACTTGTTCTTGATGGTGACATTGTTCAACTACCGATGGTCTAAGCACATCCTCATCGATCCATCCTACTTCTTTACAAACAACACTGGTGCACCCCAAGGCGAGACACTAGGTATAATAAAGCCCTTATCAAGCAAATCTTGCATCTGCTCCTTCAATTCTTTCAACTCTGGCGGGGCCATGCGGTATGGCAGAATAGAAATGGGCTGGGTGGTCTATGGAAGGAACCTCCGCACTAGAATCACAATCATAAGCCAAATACCCCTTCTCGACCATATGCTGAGCCTTCACATAAGAGATAACATTATGGGTAGAATGACCAGGAGTCCCTCTCCACTCTAATCGAGGCAACCCTGGCAAGGCTAAGGTCACAATCTTGGCGTGACAGCCCAATATAGCATGATAAGGTGAAAACTAATCCATCCCCAAAATGACATCAAAATCAACCATATCAAGAAGTAAGAGATCAACACTAGTCTCGAGACCCCCAATAATAACTGCACACAAGTAATAGACATGATCTATAATAATAGAATCCCCCAGTGGTGTGGATACATACATAGGAGCACTCAAAGAATCACGAGGCAAAACCAAATATGAAGCAAAGTAAGATGACATATAAGAGTAAGTAGATCCTGGATCAAATAGAACTGAAGCATCTCTACTGCAAACTAAAAGAGTACCTGTGATAACAGCATCAGATGACTCAGTCTCCTTCCTGGCCGACATAACGTAACATCGGGGTTGGGGCCCACCACCCTGAATAATATCTCTAGGACGGCCTCCTACCGGCTGGCCTCTACCTCTAATACCTCGACCTCCACCTCTAGTTGACTGACCCCTACCTCTAGCTAGCTAAGCGAGCGGTGGACCACCCAGTGTCGGGACCATAGCACGGGAACCCTGGTGCTAAGAACTACTCGACGCTCGAGGCAATACCTAGCAATGTGACTCAGATCGCCACAAGTATAACAAAATTTTGGCAGATGTCGTTATGACCCTGAAACTGACCCTGGCGGCCTGAGTAACCACCCTGAAAACTCTGAAGTAGAGGTGCACCGATAAAAGCTGGTGCTGCCCTGTAGGCTAATTGATTGGAGTACTGCATATGAGAGCCATGACCAACTGAAGCATCATGAGAAGTTTGAAGTTCTGAATGAAATGGCCTAGGAGGATAGCCTCTACCAAAAGTACCCTGACCTCCAGATGAGGCCCCACAAAATCCACCGGAGTGACGATACTTCTTGTCAGACCCCTGACCACTCCCCTAAGCTAAAACTATCTCAACTCGTCTGGCCACATTGGTTGCATCCTGGAAAGATATATCGCTCCTTGTCTCCTTAGCCATATGCAATCTAATAGGCTGAGCAGGTCCCTTAAAAACCTCCTCACCCCCTCTCTCTCGGTGGGGAGTATAAGAAGAGCATGACAAGCCAAATCAATAAAGCAGGTCTCGTACTGAGTGATGGACATGCTGCCATACTGGAGACACTCGAACTACCTGCAATAGTCCTCTCTCAGTATAACAGGAAGGAACTTCTTGAGAAATATCTGAGAGAACTCATCCCAAATCAAAGAAGGCGACCCAGCTGGTCTAGCCAAACAAAAATCCCTCCACCATTTCTTGGCGGAACCTAACAGACAAAAGGCAGCAAACTCGACCCCATTGGTCTCCACTATCCCCATGTTAACACCTCATGACAACTGTCTAGATAGTCCTGGGGATCCTTCGGAGATGTACCGCCATAGTGAGTGGTGAAAAGCTTGGTAAACCTATCAAATTTCCAAAAAGCCTCAGAAGACATAGCTGATCCATCGTTGGTCTATGCTATAACACCCGGCGGAACTACCCCAACTGGCTGAGCTGCTGGAGTCTGAAACTGGGGAACCATCTGCTCCGGAGTGTGAGTAGCGGGAGTCAGGGCTCCTCCCCCAGCCTGAGAGACGGCTGGTGCTACAGGGGATGTGCCGGTCTGAGCAACACTCTTCATAAGGCCCACTAGACGGACCAAATCATCCTAGAGCACTGGGTGGCTATGAACCCCTCTAGAACCTGAGCTGGTCTGGCAGGAACAGTCTGGGCCGGAACCTCATCATCAAACACCACCTGAGGCTCCGCTATCGATACTGCTACTCGGCCATGCCCCTAACTCGACCTCTAGCACGGCCTCAGCCTCGACCTCTACCCCTCATAGGAGCTGCCATTTGGGGATCTAGCTACTGCTCAGCTGAAGAAGCGGTACGTGTTCTCAAAATTTGTGAAGGAACAAAAGTTGAGTGTTCAATTAGCATTGAGAGATCAAATCGCATGACAGAGAAGAATAGAAGTGAATTTGTTTCCTAAACCTCTGTAGCCTCTGGGGGACAAGCACAGACGTCTTGGTACTGATCCCTCAGACTCTACTGAGCATATTCGTGAATCGTGAGACCTAAGTAACCTAGTGCTCTGATACCAACTTGTTACGATCTAGATTTTTCTACCATCGGGATCGTGATGGTGCCTAACTTTCCAGAATGCTAGGAAAGCCAACAGATAGACATTTAATACGCTGACCACTAACCAATTCAATAAATAACAGTAATTAAGCCAAAGCAGATTAAAGAAGTGCGGAATTTCATAATAATCCAAGTACTAATACACGACTACCCAAAATCTAGTGTCACAATTCACGAACTTCTAAGAGTCACTACAAATATGGGCTGAAAGAAAATACAATTGTTCTCGAATTAAAAGAAAACAAAAAACTAATATAACTGGAAGGAAGATCCAGGGTCTGCGAACGCCGGCAGATCTACCTTGGGGTATCCTATTGAACGGAAGGAAGTAGCTCCACTCGGGTCAACACGGTCCAGTATTGAAATCTACACAGAAAGTGTAGAGTGTAGTATGAATACAACCGACCCCATATACTGGTCAGTGCCGAGCCTAACCTTGGCGATGTAGTGACGAGGCTAGGACATAACACATGCATATACCTGTGCAGTTAACAATATCATAGTAGAATAACAGTTAATAGAAGCTAAGTAGTAATTAGCGGGAGGGGAAACATGTTATGGGGGTGCAAGATAAAGAATCACAACAATAGAGGAATTTAAACAGCTAGTACACGTTGAACCGGTAATAATAAGTAAACACGGCAAACAGAACATACACAGGATCACCCTTTGTGCTTTTGCTCTCAACCTCACCAAATAATCAATAATAGAAATGTGCACGGCATCACCTTTCGTGCATTATCACTGACCTCACCATATAAATAATAGGAACGTGCATGGCATCACCCTTTGTTCTTTATCACTCTTCCTCACCATATAAATAATATAAATGTACACGGCATCACCCTTCGTGCTTTATCACTCTTCCTCACCATATAAATAATATAAACGTACACGGCATCACCCTTTATGCTTTATCACTCTACTTCACCAAAACAAGAAACAACAATAATAGGGAGATAGAATGACAACCACATGTCTCATTTCAACACTTAGTCCCACAATACCAATTTCAACTTTGAATAAACGTTCAACCAATACCATCCTCAATAAAACATGATAGGAAATTTCTCAACACATCCAATAGCTAGACTAAACATGGACAATATGATCAAAATCTATGACAACTACAAGAATAAGACTCACTCGCATGCTATGACTCGACAACAACATATAGGTACTCGTCACCTCACCTATACATTGTACTCAACATCCAAACACGTAACAAGTAAGCAAATGACACCTAATCCCTCAAGATAAGGTTACCTACAACACTTACCTCGCTCCCACGTCCAAAGCCTCCGGACCAATAGAATCTGGCAATTACCAACTAAAAAATTCAATTTAAGCCTTAGGAACTACCCATGATTGCAAGGAATTCAATTTAGGCCCTTTTGGAAAAAGTCAACAAAAGTTAACACCTGAGCCCGCTAGGTTCAACCCCAAAATTCGGACCAAAAAGCCGATTACCCATTCACCCCGAGCTCGGATATATAATTGGTTTTGGAATCCGACCTCAATTTGAGGTCTAAATCCCCAAATTTTGAAATCCCTAGTTTCTACCCAAAAATCCCCAATTCCACCATGAAAATCCTAGATTCTAGGTTGATAAATTGTTATAAAAAGTGAAAGATTGAAAGAAGTGAGTTAAGAATCATTTACCTATGATTTGGGGAAGAAATGACCTTTGAAAAATCGCCTCTTGAGGTTTAGGTTTTGAAAATTTGGGAAATGAATCAAAAATCCCGTTTAAGTCCCTTTTACACAGCTGCAGATGTCGCATTTGCAACCTAAGCTTCGCAAATGCAAAGGAGTATTGCAATTGTGAAGCCCTTCAAAATTCTACTGCCTTCGCAAATGCGAAGAAAGTGTCGCAATTGCGATCACTGAACCTCGCAAATGCGAGTAAAAGATCGCTTCCCAAACTCCCTTTACAATTGCGAAAGTAACCTCGCAAATGCGAGAACTGCTGGCCCAGCCTTCCTTTGCATTTGCGATGAAAGCCTCGCAAATGCGGAACCTACAGGGTTTACATTTGCGATGCCTGATCTCGCAAATACGAGATCTGAGACCTGCAACAAGTTCAGCTATACCAACAAAATTTTCTAAGTCCCAAAATACACCGTAGACTATCCGACACTCACCCGAGCCCTCGGGGCTCCAAACCAAACATGCACACAAGTCTTAAAATATCATACAAACTTGCTTGTGCGATCAAACCGCCAATATAACATCTAGAACTACGAATTTAGCACCAAATCACATGAAATTCGAAAGAACACATTGAAATTCCTATTTTCACAACCGGATGCCGGAATCACGTCAAATCAAGTATGTTTTTCACCAAATTTCACCGGCATGAATTAATATTATGTTGAACCTGTACCGAGCTCCAAAACCAAAATACGAGCCCGATACCAACGAGATCAAACATTAGTCAAATTCTTTAAGCCATTAGATTTTCTGAATTTCAATTTTTAACAAAAATTCATTACTTGGGCTAGGGACCTCCGAATCTGATTCTGGGCATACGCGCAGGTCCCATATTTTACTATGGATCCATCGGAATCGTCAAAACACGATTCTGGGTCCGTTTACTCAAAATGTTGATCGAAGTCAACTAAAATCAACTTTTAAAGGCAAAAATTATTATTTCTCTCAAATTTCCACATAAAGGCTTTCCTAAGATCTGCCCGGACTGCGCATGCAAATCGAGGGGAAATATAATGAGGTACTAAAACACAAGATGACCTTTTAGGTCATCACATTCTCCATCTCTAAAACAACCGTTCATCCTCGAACAGACATAAAAAAAATACCTGAGCTAGGAAAAGGTGGGGATATCTACTCCTTATATCGGACACAGACTCCCAGGTAGCTGCCTCAACAGGTTGACCTCTCCACTGCACACGAATCGAAGGATAAATCTTCGATCTCAACTGACAAACTTGTCGGTCTAGAATAGCTATCGGCTCCTCCTCGTAGGTCAAATCATTGTCCAATTGGACAGTGCTGAAATCTAACACATAGGATGGATCAACGTGATACTTACGAAGCATGGACACATGAAACACTGGATGCACCGCTGATAAGACAGGTGGCAATGCAAGTCTGTAGGCCACCTCTCCCACTCGATCAAGAATCTCGAAAGGCCCGATAAACCTAGGGTTTAACTTGCTCATCTTCCCAAATCTCATTACGCCCTTCATGGGCGATACCCGAAGCAACACTCTCTCTCTGACCATGAATGCTACATCACGAACCTTACGGTCGGCATAACTCTTTTGCCTGGACTAAGCTGTGCGAAGTCTATCTTGAATGATCTTAACCTTATCCAAGGCATCCTGTACCAAATTTGTACCCAATAACCGAGCCTCCTCCAGCTCAAACCACCCAACCGGCAACCGATACCGTCTACTATATAATGCCTCATAGGGAGCCATCTGGATGCTTGACTGATAGTTGTTGTTGTAGAAAAACTCCGCTAATGGCAAGAACTAATCCCAAGAACCTCCAAAGTCAATAACATAGGCGCGGAGCATATCCTCCAAGATATAGTACGCTCGGACTATCCGTCCGTGTGAGGATGAAATGCTATGTTCAACTCAACCCGTGTACCCAACTCACATTGTATTGCCCTCCAGAAATACAAGGTAAATTGCGTACCTCAATCAGAAATGATAGACACGGGCACACCATGAAGATGAATGATCTCACAGATATAAATCTCTGCCAACTGCTCCAAAGAATAGGAAACTACAACAGGAATGAAATGCGCTAACTTAGTCAGCCTATCCACAATGACCCAAACTGTATCACACTTCCTCTGAGTCTGTTGGAGTCCAACAACTAATTCCATAGTGATACACTCCCACTTCCACTCAGGAATCTCTATCTTCTGAAGCAAACCACCGGGTTTTTTATGCTCGTACTTTACTTGCTGACAATTTAAACACCGAGTTACATATGAAATAATATCCTTCTTTATTCTCCTCCACTAGTAATGCTACCGCAAGTCCGGATACATCTTGGCGGCACCTGGATGAATAGAATACCGGGAAATGTGGGCCTTCTCTAGAATCAACTCACGAAGCCCATCCACATTAGGCACACAAACACGACCCTACATCCTCAAACCTCCATCATCTACAACCGTAACCTACTTGGCATCACCGTGCCACACTGTGTCCCTAAGGACAAGCAAATGAGGGTCATCATATTGCCACTCTTTTATACAGTCAAACAGGGAAGACCGAGCGACTGTACAAGCTAGAACACGGTTGGGCTTAGAAACATCCAACCTCACAAACTAATTGGCCAAAGCTTGAACATCTAATGCAAGCGGTCTCTCACCAACTGAAATATATGCAATGCTACCCATACTAGCTGACTTCCTACTTAAAGCGTCGGCCACCATATTGGTTTTCCCGAGATGATACAAGATGGTGATATCATAGTCTTTCAATAGCTCTAACCACTTCCTCTGCCTCAAATTGAGCTTCTTTTGCTTGAGCAAGTAATGAAAACTCTTATGATCCATGAACACCTCACACGACATGCCATATAGATAGTGCCTCCAAATCAACAACGCGTGAACAATGGCGGCCAACTCTAAGTCATGAACTGGATAATTCTTCTCGTGAATCTCAGCTACCGTGAAACATACGCAATAACCTTGCCACCCTGCATCAATATCTCACCAAGCCCAATATGAGGTGCGTCACAATATACTATATAGGGAACTGAACATGTGGGCAACACCAACATTGGCGTCGCAGTCAAAGCTATCTTGAGCTTTTGGAACTCACTTCACACTCATTTTACCATTCGAGCGGGGCACCCTTCTGGGTCAACCTAGTCATTGGGGATGTTGTAGACGAGTAACCCTCCACAAACTGACGGTAATAACCTGCCAATCCCAAGAAACTCCGGATCTCTATAGCTGATGTGGGTCTAGGCCAGTTCTTGACTGGCTCAATCTTCTTAGGATCCACCTGAATACCCTATGTTGATACAACGTGACCCAAGAATGCAACTGAACTCAACCAAAACTCATATTTCGAAAACTTAGCATACAACTAGCAGTCTCTCAAAGTCTGAAGAACGGCCCGAAGGTGCTGCTCATGCTTCTCTCGACTACGGGAGTAGATCAAGATATCATCAATAAAAACAATCATGAAGGAATCAAGATAGTGCTTGGACACCCGGTTCATCAAATTCATAAATGCTACTGGGGCATTTGTCTGCCCAAATGACATCATTAGAAATTCAAAATGCCCACACCAAGTCCGAAAAGCTATCTTAGGGACATCAGATGCCCTAATCCTCAAGTGATGGTAACCTTACCTCAAATCGATCTTTGAAAACACTTTTTCACCCTGAAGATGGTCAAATAAGTCATTAATCCTTAAATATGGATACTTGTTCTTGATGGTGACTTTGTTCAACTGCCGATAGTCTATGCACATCCTCATCGATCCATCCTTCTTCTTTACAAACAACACTGGCGCACCCCAAGGCAAGACACTGGTCTAATAGAGCTCTTATCAAGCAAATCTTGCAACTGCTCCTTCAATTCTTTCAACTCTAGCAGGGCCATATGGTATGGTGGAATAGAAATGGGCTGAGTGCCCTGAGCCAAATCAATGAAAAAGTCAATATCCCTGTCTGGTGACATCCCCGGCAGGTCTGCAGAAATACCTCTAGAAACTCCCGAACAACTGGTATGAAGTCCATGGAAGGAACCTCCACACTAGAATCGCAAAAATAAGCCAAATAAGCCAAACACTCCTTCCCGACCATACGCTGAGCCTTCACATAAGAGATAACATTGTGGATAGAATGACCAGGAGTCCCTCTCCACTTTAATCGAGGCAACCCCGGCAAGGTTAAGGTCACAGGCTTAGCGTGACAGTCCAATATAGCATGATAAGGTGACAACCAATCCATCCCAAAATGACATCAAAATCAACCATATCGAGAAGTAGGATATCTACACTAGCCTCGAGATCCCCAATAATAACTACACACAAGAGATAGACACGATCTACAACAATAGAATTCCCCACTGGCGTGGACACATACACGGGAGCACTCAAAGAATCATGAGGCACAACCAAATATGAAGTAAAGTAAGATGACACATAGGAGTATGTAGACCCTAGATCAAATAGAACTGAAGCATATCTACTGCAAACTGAAATAGTACCTGTGATAATAACATTACTCAGCCTCCGGCCTAACCGGGATAGCATAACATCAGGGTTGGGCCCAACCACCATGAATCATATCTCTGGGATGGGCTCCTACTGGCTGGCCTCCACCTCTAGCGGCCTGACCTCCACCTCTAATACCTCGACCTCCACCTCTAGTTGTCTGACCCCTACCTCTAGCTAGCTGAGTGGGCGGTGGAACACCCGGTACCGGGACCATGGCACGAGAACCCTGGTGCTGAAAATTGCTCGATGCTCGAGGCAATACCTAGCAATGTGCCTCGGATCGCCACAAGTATAACAAAATTTTAGATGATGTAGATGATGACCCTAAAACTAACCCTGGCAGCCTAAGTAACCACCCTGAAAACTCTAAAGTGGAGGTGCACCGATAGGTTCTGGTGCTGCACTATAGGCTAATCGATCGGAGTACTGCATATGAGAGCCACGTCCAACTGAAGCACCGTGAGAAGTTTGAAGAGCTTAATGAAACGGCCTAGGAGGATGGCCTATACCAAAAGTAACCGGACCTCCAGATGAGGCCCCATAGAATCCACTGGACTGACGAGGCCTCTTGTCAGACCCCTGACCACTCCCCTGAGCTAAAACCATCTCAACTCATCTAGCCACATTGGTTGCATCCTGTAAATATATCTCGCTCCCGGTCTCCTTATCCATCTACAATCTGATAGGCTAAGAAAGTCCCTCAATAAACCTCTCACCCTCTCTCTCTCTCGGTAGGGAGTATAAGAAGAGCATGACAGGCCAAATTAATAAAGTGGGTCTCGTACTAAGTGACAGACATGCTACCCTACTGGAGACGCTCAAACTACCTGTGATAGTCCTCTCTCAGTGTAACCAGAAGGAACTTCTCAAGAAATATCTGAGAGATTTGGTCCCAAGTCAAAGAAGGCGATCCAGCTGGTCTGGAAAAACAAAAATCCCTCCACCATTTCTTGGCGGAACCTAACAAATGAAAGGCAGTAAAGTCGACTCCATTGGTCTCCGCTATCCCCATGTTACGTAACACTTCATCACAACTATCTAGATAGTCTTGTGGATTCTTCTGAGATGTACCGCCATAGTGAGTGGTGAAAAGCTTAGTAAACCTATCCAATCTCCACAAAGCCTCAGAAGACATAGTTGATCCATCGTCGGTCTGTGCTACAACACCCGGCGGAACTACCCCAACTGCCTGAGCTACTGGAGTCTGAAACTGGGGAGCCATTGCCGGAGTGTGAGTAGCGGGTCGGAGCAACACTCTCCATAAGGCCCACTAGATGGACCAAAACAACCTAGAGCACTGGGTGGCTATGAACCCCTCTGGAACCTGAGCTGGTCCGGAAGGAACAGTCTAGGCCAGAACCTCATCATAAAACTCCACTTGAGGCTCTGTTACCGGTGTTGCTGCTCGAGCCTTGCCCCTACCTCGACCTCTGGCACGGTCTCAGCCTCGACCTCTGCCCCTCGTAGGAGCTTCCACTTGAAGCTCTAGCTGCTGCTCAGCTGAAGAAGCGGTACGTGTTCTCGCCATCTGCGAAGGAACAAGAGTAGAGTGTTCGATTAGCATTGAGAGATCAAATCGCAAGACACAGAAGAATAGAAGTGGATTTGTTTCCTAAAATTCTGTAGCCTTTTGGGATAGGCACAGACGTCTCCGTACTGATCCCTCAGACTCTACTAAGCATGTTCGTGAATCGTGACACCTAGGTAACCTAGTGCTCTGATACCAACTTGTCACGACCTGGATTTTCCCACCATCGGGATCGTGATGGCGCCTAACTTTCCAGAATGCTAGGCAATCCAATAGATAGAGATTTAATGTGCTGACCACTAACCAATTCAATAAATAGCAGCAATTACACCAAAGCAGATTAAAGGAGTGCGAAATTTCATAATAATTAAAGTACTAATACATGACTACGCAAAATATGGTGTCACAATTCACAAACTTCTAAGAGTCACTACAAATAATGGGTGAAAGAAAATACAACTATTCTCGAATTAAAACAAAACAGAAAACTAAAATAACTAGAAAGGGGATCCAGGGTTTGCGAAAGCCGGCAGATCTACCTTGGGTATCCTATTGGAAAGAATACAGCATCTCCACTTGGGTCAACACGGTCGGTACCGAAATATGCACAGAAAGTGAAAAGTGCAGAATGAGTACAACCGACCTCATGTACTGGTAAGTGCCGAGCCTAACCTCGGCGAAGTAGTGATGAGTCTAGGACATGACATATACATAAACATGTGCAGTTAATAATATACTAGTAGAATAACAGTTAATAGAAACTAAGTAGTAATTAACAGGGGGGGAACATGCTAATGGGGTCTAAGATGAAGAATCACAGCAATATAGGAATTTAAACAGCTAGTTCACCTTGAACCGGTAATAATAAGTAAACACAACAAACAGAACATGCACGGCATCACCCTTCGTGCTTTTGCTCTCAACCTCACCAAATAATCAATAATAGAAATGTGCACGGCATCCCCCTTCATGCTTTATCACTCAACCTCACCATATAAATAATAGGAACGTGAACGGCATCACCCTTTGTGCTTTATCACTCTTCCTCACCATATAAATAATATAAATGTACATTGCATCACCCTTCATGCTTTATCACTCTACTTTGCCAAAGCAAGAAACAACAATAATAGGGAGATAGAATGACAACCACAAGTCTCATTTCAACACTTAGTCCCACAATACCAATTTCAACTTTGAATAAACGTTCAACCAATACCAACCTCAATAAAACATGATAGGACATTTCTCAACACATTGAATAGCTAGTCTAAACATGGACAATATGATCAAAATATACGACAACTACAAGAATAAGACTCACTCGCATGCTATGACTCGACAACAATATATAGGTACTCGTCATCTCACTTATACGTTGTACTAAACATCCAAACACATAACAAGTAAGCAAATAACACCTAATCCCTCAAGCTAAGGTTAGCCACAACACTTACCTCGCTCTCGCGGCCAAACTCAAAGCTCAAACACCACTTTTCCCTTCACACGAGCCTCCGTACCAATAGAATTTAGCAATTACCAACCAAACAATTCAATTTAAGCCTTATGAACTACCCATGATTACAAGGAATTCACTTTAGGCCATTCTGGAAAAAGTCAACAAAAGTCAACACCCAGGCTCGCATGATCCAAACCCGTAATTCAGACCAAAATCCAATTACCCATTCACCCCCGAGCCCGGATATATAATTAGTTTTGGAATCCGACCTCAATTTGATGTCTAAATTCCCAAATTTCGAAATTTCTAGTTTCTACCCAAAATTCCCCAATTCCACCATGAAAATCCTAGATTCTAGGTTGAAAACTTGTTATAAGAAGTGAAAGATTGAAAGAAGTGAGTTAAGAATCATTTACCTATGATTTGGGGAAGAAATGGCCTTTGGAAAATTGCCTCTTGAGGTTTAGGTTTTGAAAATTTGGGAAATGAATCAAAAACCCCATCTAAGTCCCTTTTACACAGTTGCAGATGTCGCATTTGCGACCTAAGCTTTGCAAATGCGAAGTCGCAAATGCGAAGCACGCAAATACGAAGGAGCTATCGCAATTGCGAAGTCCTTCACAGTCCTGCTGCCTTAGCAAATGCAAGGAAAGTGTCACAATTGTGATCACTGAACCTCGCAAATGCGAGTAAAAGATCGCATTTGCGATCCTGCCCTTCTTAGACTCCCTTCGCAATTGCGAAGGTAACCTCGCAAATGTGAGAACTGCTGGCCCAGTCTTCCTTCGCATTTGCGATGAAAGCCTCGCAAATGTCGAACCTACAGGGTTCGCAATTGCAATGCCTGATCTCGCAAATACGGAATCAGAGGCCTGCAACAAGTTCAGCAATACCAGCAAAATTTTATAAGTTCCAAAACACCCCGTAGCCTATTCAAAACTCACCCGAACCCTTGGGGCTCCAAGAAAAACATGCACACAAGTCTTAAAATATCATACAAACTTGCTCGTGCGATCAAACCGCCAATATAACATCTAGAACTACAAATTTAGCACCAAATCACATGAAATTCTCAAGAACACTTTGAAATTCCTATTTTCACAATCGGACGCCTGAATCACGTCAAATCAAGTCTGTTTTTCACCAAATTTCACCGACATGACTTAAATATTATATTGAACCTGTATCGGGCACTAAAATCAAAATACGGGCACGATACCAATGAGATCAAACATTAATCAAATTCTTTAAACCATTAGATTTTTAGACTTACAATTTTTAACAAAAATTCATTACTCCGGCTAGGGACCTCCGAATCTGATTCCGAGCATACGCTCAGGTTCCATATTTTACTACGGATCCATTGGGACCATCAAAACACGAGTCCGGATCTATTTACTCAAAACGTGGACTGAAGTTAACTTTATTATTTTCTCAACTTTCCACATAAAGGCTTTCCGGAAAGGTGCCCGGACTGCGCATGCAAATCGAGGGAAAATACAATGAGATTTTAAAGGCCTCGGAACACCAAATTTGGTCATAAAACACAAGATGACCTTTTAGGTCATCATAGGAAGAGAATATCCCAGTTGAAACGAGTACGCGTAAAATGCGCAGTACCCAAGATGATAAATATGGACCACATCGTTCCCGAACAGGACCAGGTCAATGTGAGCAAGGATGTTGTACTTGGCCCTAAGCTCAGAAAGATGGTCCACTCCCATCTCAGATTTCACAAGCATAGGCTCGTCGGCAAGAGGCTTCGAGAAGTCCAACCTAGCCTTGTCACTACAAGGAACAATCTGTTCTAATGTGGGAAAGCTATCATCTTCTACAATAATGGCCTCCCCTTCATCACGAACGGGCATGACCACTAATATCGGAGGCAGGCTGAGAATCTCCTCAGAATTCAAAGATGCATGATAGTAGGCTATATAGTTGATATTTACACCTTAATATGACCATACTTCGTTGTTGTTTTACAGATAAATTGCCAATAAAAATGCTCTAAATAGTGTTCTTTTGTTTAGCAGGGAATATTATATGAGAGGAAGCAACATGGAGTGTTTTGGAGGCGATAATGTGAAGAAAAACGCCCACTCGAGAAGTACCCAAACACAAAGAAGCATAAATGGCCTAGACAAGAAGGCCACCGCGACTGCAGTGAACCGCAATAGATTAAGAATGTAAGGCAAAAAGGTCAGCATTCACCGCGGTCGATCGCAGTGCACTGTTCACGCTGCTGGAAAGTTTGAGGACCAAAGTGTAAAATTGGGGAAACTTTTGTAAAACCCTTATATGCCTTAGAAACTCGCCCAAGATAGGGCTAAGCTGATTTTAGACTACTTTTGGAGGCAAAAACAAGAGTGAGAAGATCAACCAAACATTAGAGTTTTTCTATCTCCTTTTAATTCTTGCAATTTTACATTATGAACAATTTAGTAGTTTTCTCTTATTTTGTTATGAGTAGCTAAATACTTATCTAGGGTTGATGGAACCAATTGTTGGTTGAAGTTTTGACTCAAGTTGTTATAATCGAGCCGGATATATGATATGATTGTTCAACTACGTTTTGTATGGTGATTAATTGAATGGGCCCTTGATTAATCGTGTCTAATTACCTTATATTGCTTGAGAAAGAATATTAGGTTAGATAGCTGTTGAACAACACCACTTTTGGGTAATTGAAGAGATTCATTACTTGAACTTAAAAGTGGGTTTAGAGATAACAAAACTTTGGTGGGATAATTTAGAGTTGCATAACTATTGTCAGCTAGAGTAGTTCGAGAGAATGCTCTAGTAAATTATCGTAGTTGATCGAGAGATAATTACGATAACCCATAACTCTTAATCCTCATAGATTATTCGGGGTGGATGACTAGAGGTACAACACTGGCACCCATAGTGCATTCAGTTCCTCTTGACCCAAATAATTTGCATGCAGAGAACATGGCCCCACTCATGATTCAGATGAGTATTTTGACAAAGAAGATAGATGAGATGGGTACCAAACAGGTGCATATTGTTGACACGAAAAATGGAGGACTGTGTACACCCTGTGTTAATCAGTCTTATGTATGTTCATGGAGCGGAGAAGGTGAAAATCAAGGGGCAAGGGAAGATATGAATTATGTTAACAACTTTGGGGGTCAGAGACAAGGAGGACAGCAGTAGAGACCGGCACCAAATCCGCAATACAGACCTAACATGCCTCAGCCTGGGGGCATGCAAGTTCAAGGCCAAATGGTGCCATACCACCAGAGACAACAGGGCTACCCACAGCAGAACCAGCAATAGTTGACATATCTGCCACCTCCTTAGCAGCAAGATAACAATATGGTAGAGATCAGGGGGATGCTCCAGCAACTCATTGGGACAAATGGTAAGATGCAAGAAAAGTTGGCAGTACATGATTCAGCTATAATGAACATTGAAACTCAGTTGGGGAAGTTGTCTATGGCTTTAAACAACCCCCCCCCCCAAGGAACATTGCCAGCAGACACAAATATTAACCCCAAGGAGCAAAACTCGAATCAGCTGATGGCAGTAAGTCTTCTAAATGGGAGAGATTTAGACATAGAGCAGGAGGTTGCAAAAGCCAGCAAAGAGACTACGCCATCCACTCCAATTCCACTAGAGGTAGATGAACCATGAAATCTGACTGAAGTGGTGGTTGAACAGGGTCAAGACGAAAAGGGTAAGGCTAAGGTAAATGAACAAGCTGCAGAACAGGTGGTGCCTCTTGTGCCACAGAACCCTAACAGAGAGAAGCCAGCAAACAGTGCACAAAGGGTGATACCTACACCATTCTCTCAGAGACTGGTAAAACAAAAGAAGGAAGATCAATACAAGAAATTCATGGAGATGCTGTGTCAAATTCAGTTGAATATTCCTTTGATGGATGCCTTGAGGGAGATGCCAGGTTATGCAAAGATGATGAAAGACCTAATGTCATGGAAGTTTGATTTTCAGGACCTATCCACAGTGACTCTGATGCAGACCTGCAGCGCAGTAGTGACCAAACCGATAGCTCAAAAGATGTCAGGCCCAGGTAGTTTCACTATTCCATGCACGATTGGGAGTTATGCCTTTGCAAAGGCATTATGTGATTTGGGAGCCAACATAAATTTGATGTCTCTGGCTGTATACACCAAACTGGGCATTGGCAGAGCTAGACTGACTTTGATGCTGCTGCAGATGGCTGACCGCGTAGTAAAAAGGCCTACTGGGATTCTTGATGATGTGTTGGTGCAAGTGAGGAAGTTCGTGTTCCCTGCAGACTTTGTTATTCTGGACTGTCAGGTAGATGAGGAGATACCTATCATTTTAGGTAGGCCATTTTTGGCCACTAGGAGAGCACTGATCGATTGTGAGACTGAACGATGAAGAAGTCATATTCAATGTTCAGCAATCTATGAGGAGACCCAGTGAATATGCTAATTTCTCTCTAGTGGAGGCAGTGGATGTGATCCTGCAAGAAGATGGTGTGACCCTAACTGCTAAAGATCCATTGGAGGCATGTCTGACAAATTTAGAAGAGATGGATGGTGAAGGGTTAGTTGATTGGGTCATGGCACTTGAAGGCCAAGGATTCTAGAAAAGGGAACCTCAGTTCAATTCCCTTGAGTTAGAAAAAAGGGCTACACCTTCAGCAAAGCCATCAGTAGAGGAACCACCCAAGCTGGAGCTGAAGCCGCTCCCAGCTCACCTCAGGTACATTTTCTTAGGCCCTGATTCTACTTTGCATGTTATTATATTATCCGGTTTGCTAGATGTGCAGGTAGAACAGCTCTTACATGTACTGCAGAAAAGTAAGACTGCCATTGGCTGGACCATGGCAGACATAAAGGGTATCAGCCCAGCCTTCTGTATGCACAAGATTTCAGAGAACATCAACAAAGGCTGAACCCGAACATGAAAGAGGTAGTAAAGAAGAAAGTGATCAAATGGTTAGATATGGGAATCATCTTCCCCATCTCTGATAGCAATTGGGCCACCCCTGTCCAATGTGTGCCAAAAAAGGAGGGAATGACTGTTGTGAAAAATGAGAACAATGAGTTGATCTCAACTCGTACAGTCACGAGATGGCGGATTTGCATGGATTACCAAAAATTGAACACAGCCACCCGAAAGGACCACTTCCCCTTGCCTTTCATTGACCAAATATTGGACAGGCTGGCAAGGCAATCGCACTTCTGTTTCTGGGATGGATATTTGGGGTACAATCAGATATCAATAGCCCCCGAAGATAGAGAGAAAAAATCCTTCACTTGTCCTTATGGCATCTTCGCCTTTCGGAGAATGCCTTTTGGGATTTGCAATGCACCGGCGACATTTCAATGGTGTATGTTAGCCATTTTCACAGACATGGTGGAGGATATTATGGAGGTCTTTATGGATGATTTCTCCGTGGTGGGAGATTCATTCGAGGACTGTCTTCACAACTTAAGAAGAGTGCTCAAAAGATGTGTGGAGACAAATTTAGTATTGAACTGGGAGAAGTGCCATTTTATGGTACAAGAAGGGATAGTCCTAGGGAATCGAGTGTCCAGTAAAGGAATTGAGGTCGACCATGCTAAGGTTGACGTGATTGAAAAACTACCACCGCCCACTTCAGTCAAGGCGGTGAGAAGTTTCCTTGGGAACGCCGGGTTCTACAGGCGATTCATAAAAGATTTCTCCAAAATTGCTAACCCATTATGCAAACTCCTTGAAAAGGATCATCTCTTTATGTTTTCTAATGATTGCAGGTTGGCATTTGAGGAGCTGAAGAAGCGATTGGTGACTGCACCCATCATTGTTGCACCCAACTAAGAGCAGCCATTTGAGCTCATGTGCGACGCAAGTGACTATTCCATAGGAGCAATCTTAGGGCAGCGAAAGGATAAACTGATGCACCTAATTTACTATGCAAGCAGAATGCTAAGCGGTGCACAACTCAATTACACTGTGACGAAAAAGGAAATGTTGGTTGTTGTTTTTGCATTCGACAAATTCAGGTCATACTTGATTGGCTCGAAAGTTATTATTTACATTGACCATGCAACAATTAGGTACCTGATAGAAAAGAAGGAGTCAAAGCCACGTTTGATTCGCTGGGTTCTTCTATTACAAGAATTCGATCTGGAAATACATGACCGAAAAGGGACAGAGAACTAAGTAGCTGACCACCTCTCAAGGTTGGAAGGAGCTGAAAAAAAGGTAGAGGTTGAGGATATAACAGAGACATTCCCAGATGAACAGTTACTGGCAATGACAATGGAGGAGGCACCATGGTATGCTGATATTGCTAATTATTTAGCAAGTGGTATTGTACCTTATGATCTCTCCTCAATACAGAAGAAAAAGTTCTTTCGTGATTGTCGGTATTATTATTAGGATGAACCTCTTTTGTTTAAAATATGTGTAGATAACATGATCCAGCGGTGTATCCGCGAGAAAGATCAACATTCTATTTTGCAGGCTTGCCATGCTTCACCATATGGTGGACACTTTGGAGGAATTCGGACAGTAGCTAAGGTGTTGGAGTCGGGCTTGTACTGGCCTACTCAGTTCAAGGATGCCCATGCTTGGGTTAAAAGCTGCGATGAATGCCAAAGAACTGGCAACATATCTCGTAGACACGAGATGACAATGACCACAATTAAAGAGGTGGAGATTTTTGACATGTGGGGGATTGACTTCATGGGGACATTTGTCAGCTCGTATGGTAACAAGTACATATTGGTAGCAATTGACTATGTCTCCAAGTGGGTCGAAGCAGTGGCTCTTCCAACCAATGATGCTAAAGGGGTACTAGGCTTTCTAAAGAAGAACATTTTCACACGTTTTGGTACCCCCAAGAGCTATACTCAGTGATGGCAGAACCCATTTCTGCAATAGAGAATTCGCACGGCTGTTGGAAAAATATGGAGTTCGTCATAAAGTGACCACCCCATACCACCCACAATCGAGCGGGCAAGTTGAAGTGTCCAACAGGGAGATTAAAAGTGTCCTCACAAAAACGGTGAATGCAACAAGGACTGACTAGGAAAAGAAATTGTATGATGCATTGTAGGCATACCACACAGCCTTCAAAACCCCAATTGGTATGTCACCGTACAAGTTGGTGTTTGGCAAGACATATCACCTCCCAGTTGAGCTAGAGCATAAAGCACTTTGGGCATTGCGGCAGTTAAACTTAGACATGGAGACAGCAGGGACTAACAGAATCACTGGGTTACATGAACTCGAGGAATTCAGGTTCCAGGCCTTTTAGAGCGCTAGATTGTACAAAGAAAGGATGAAATTAATGCATGATAAGAACATCTTGGATCGAAACTTCAAACCCGGAGATCTAGTGTTGTTATACAACTCGAGATTGAGATTGTTCCCAAGTAAGTTAAAGTCCCGATGGTCAGGACCCTTCAGAGTGGTGCAATTGTTCTTAAGTGGAGCTGTAGAGATTGAATCAGAAGATGGGACAAATAGGTTCACAGTAAATGGGCAAAGGTTAAAACATTACCTTGGAATGGCTGAAGAAAAAAAGGATAGAGTAGTAATCACTTTGGAAGAGCCCCAGTACGCGAATAAGGAGTGATGATCAAATGCTTGTGTCGTGCCGCGACGTTAAATCAGGCGCTGCATGGGAGGAAACCCACGAGTGTTGTTGTTAGTGTGTTAAAAAAAAAGTGCCAGCACCGCGACCGCGGTGGAAGGCAAACATTCTGCCTCGAATTTTTCATCTCACCGCGACCGCGGTGGACCGCGGTAAACCGCGGTGAGGCGTAAACTTTCTGCCTCGAGATTTTAAACACACCGCGGTCGCGGTGGACCGCGGCGGGTACCAGGTATTTTTAATTTTTTTGCGTTTTTCTTTTCTCTTTTCTTCCTCTTTTAATTTCAAAACCCAAAACCCCCCCTCTTAAACCCAAAATACCTGATCCCCTCCCCCAAATTTTCAATCTCTCCCTCTCTCTAAACCCTAACCACCCAAATACTCTCTCCTTCTTCTTTTTCCCTCATACTAACATCCCCCACCTCCATTCCTCTCACCCATTCTTCAACTACGGTATGTTCCTCACCTCTTCCCTCTCTTTTCTTTGGTATTGTGTTGTATTGTGTTGTAGTTTATGTAGATTTATATTGTGTTGGGATGTAATTGTTGGTATATTCGTTTTCTTCTTGTTTTTGCTTTTAAATTTCGTTTTTGAGTTTGATTGGTGAAGGGGTTGTGCATTGCATGTTTGAAAAGGTGTTTATTGGTGGGTGATTGAATGAAGTGAGTGTGGGGTGTGTTGGTGTGGTAGTATACTTGATTGGGGAGGAGCTTTGATGTACCCATGAGGGCTATATGTGCTTGGATAGTGCCTTGCTCACAAGGTGTTTGGGAAATTGCCCCAATGGAGATATAAGGAGCTATTGTGACATGGTTATGGTGAAGTCTGAGTAACCATCCATAGTCACATATTTTGCACACTCACAAATAGGCGTTTCGTTGTATGACAGGTACAATGAGTTCTTCCAGGAAAAGACAAAATACCGGACCCTCCACTAGCGGACCGGGAGGCTCCTCATGAGCTAGGAGCCAAGGCAGTGCACCTCAGTTCGATAGCACTCGATTTTTATCCAAATCAGCGGAGGATAGGTACAACCAGAAAGTAGCTAAGAAGTTGCAACCTAAGGTGCACATTGATCGAACGGCTTTGGAGGTGGAATGCCCCAATATGTTTAATGAGCTGAGGCGGTGTCAGCTGGACATCTTCTTCGAGGTACCGGAGGAGGCAAATGTTCAACTAGTAAGGGAGTTCTATGCGAACTTGACAAAACATGAGAATGGGGTTGTGACGGTGCGCAACACCCCCGGTAAATGCATCCCTCGACACCATCCGTAGGATATACAGGCTATCAGTGTTTAGGAGTGAATTTGATCCTTATCGTACTTTTAGCGGTACTCGGGCCTTGTGGGGAACTATTCTCGATACTATCTGTATGCCGGACGAAGAACACCTATGGATCAAGCACAGGATTACTCTCAACTCCCACTGTCTGAATTGGGAGGCTAAGTGTTGGCTCACCATTATCAACAGTCGATTGTTGCCATCCAGCAACACGACAGATGTTAATCTACCACGGGCATCCGCAATCCACTGTTTCATGTCCTATAATGATTTTGATGTGTCCCGGCTCATCCATTGTTCATTAGATCACCTAAGCTAACCAAGGGCCACTACTTCCCTTCACTGATCACCTGGCTGTGTCGTATTGCTCGAGTCCCTAAAGACCCTCGAGTTGATGGGATATTGCCACTAAAATCCCCGTTCCGGGCAAGAAAAATTGGAATTGCATGAGAGCCGGTGGTGAATGTTGATGACTCTGATGATGATTCAGCTGATGATGATGCTGAGGTAGATGTGGTTCCTCCTCCTCCGAGAGTTAATGTGGAAGGCCCATCACAGTCACGCCGGAGCACCCGTATGACATCTTTGGAGCAGGATATGGCTGGGTTGCGTACCTCAGTCACTGATTTGGGTGTCCATGTTGATGCGGTGGCTGAGAGGCAAGTGAAGTCGGAGAAGAAATTCTTGGGCTGGTTGAGAGCACTGGGATGTACGTGCAACGTGAACCCAGACACTGTCTCCAATCAGGAGTGAGCCTTCAGGGAAGTTCCTTAACCTCATTGTTCTTTAAATTTTTAAGTCATGGGGACATGTCATCATTTTAAGTATGGGGTGGGGGATACTTCATTGTATGTTTGTAATTGTAGCAATTGACTGTTTGATTTTGCTTGTTTTGTCTTGCTTTGGTTGTTTTGATGTAGAGTAATAGTTCATTAGGAAAGCTAAAATAGTAATTGACTTGTCCCGACGACGGATCTCTTTCGGCGGGGTTCTTGAGGGACTAAGTCGGGAAAAAAATTGAAATATGGAGACTCTTCCTGATGACGGATCCTTTAGACAATTTTCTTGAGGGAAGTTAGTCTAGAGAAAAGACCAAAAAGATTTTTATTTTAATTTTTTTATTTTTAGGTAGTGTAGTAACTCCCCCTTGGTTTTTCTTTGGGTCACGGTTCTTTTCCAAGGGTTTAGCTTGAACCAGGTATGGGTAGTTTTTATTTATTTTTGTTCTTTTTAGTTTTTAGAGTAGGACTAATGGGCTATGACCTAAATTCGAAGGAAAACCCTTAGCGTTGATACACCTGAGCACAATAGACACTAGAGTATAATGCCTAGCTTCATTGGTTGAATCCTGTTAGAGTGACTTAAAATTGTACGTTTGTATCTAACTTGAACACGCAAAAGAGAATGTCTTGATAAACCAATCCGGAGTGAGTCATGTGCCATGTGTGTGTGAGTTTTACTGTGTTCCATGTTTCATATTTGATGCCTAGAACTTGCCCTGTGTGTTTGCAAAGCGAAATAGTAGTTTCTTTCAGTTTTAGAAGTGATATAGGCATTTCTTTGTTGAGCCAGACATATAAAGTAAACCCACCTGAATGCAATACATCTTAGTTGACCCCGTTGAGCGTATAAGCATATTTCTTTGGCAACCACATTGCGAAACTTATCCAATTGTTTGAATAGCTTGTCGTTTGAACCCTTTTACCTCCCAATAAGCACTTGAATGGTAGTGGAAATATGCAATTGCAAAAGTGTGGGGTGGTGGTTTGGTTTTTGAGTGGAACCATTGAGATAGAGAAAAGGTGTGCAATTTTGAAGCATAAAAGAAAAATCACCACGAAAAAAAAGTAAAAAAATATGGGTTATAAATAAATATAATGGTTGATTAGTGGTGGCTTATACAAATTGCACCTAATGGATGGGGGTGTTTTAAAAAAATGAGGTGGAGTGTTTGGTTGGCACAACTATGATCTTTAAGTTTAATGCAATTGTATTAAAAGTGCTTAGGGAGGTTAGTCACTATATCTAAATATATCCTACCTGTCCCTTAGCCTACATTACAACCAAGTAAAGTCCTATTGATCTTAGACTTAATGGGCTCAATTAGTAAAGTATTACACTATGGGCAAGCCTATGGTGTATCTTTGTGGCATATGAACGTTCTTTCTGAGAGTGAGTGAATTTTGTCTATCTTAGTTCCTACTTGTTCTAATTATCATTATATGTGGAACTACTCTCTTGTGTGATGTGAGGGCATGTGATTCACAAAGGAAAGGTAAGTCATGACTCTTATATAGAGTAGTTTGAGTAAGTGCAAATGTTGCATGGTACAAAAGGTTTGACTCTTGAGGTAAAGGTTGTTCACTACTAGGTGCAACTTTTGTAAAATGTTCATGGTGTTAGTCATTAAGGGAAAAGCTTAGGGGAGATATTTTGATGGAGTGTGGTGGATTGCTCGAGGACTAGCAATAATTTAAGTGTGGGTGTTGATAGTAGACTATATATTTGATATTTACACCTTAATATGACCATACTTCGTTGTTGTTTTATAGATAAATTGCCAACAAAATGCTCTATATAGTGTTCTTTTATTTAGCAGGGAATATTATATGAGAGGAAGCAATATGGAGTGTTTTGGAGGTGATAATGTAAAGAAAAATACCCACTCGAGAAGTACCCGAATACAAAGAAGCATAAATGGCCTGGGTAAGAAGGCCACCGCGACCGCGGTGGCACCACGGTGAACCACGATAGATTAACAATGTAAGGCAGAAAGGTCAGCATTCACCGCGGTCGATCGCGGTGCACTGTTCATGCTGCTGGAAAGTTTGAGGACCAAAGTGTAAAATCGGGAAAACTTTTGTAAAACCCTTATATGCCTTAGAAACTCGCCCAAGATAGGGCTAAGCTGATTTTAGACTACTTTTGGAGGCAAAAACAAGAGTGAGAAGATCAACCAAACATTAGAGTTTTTCTATCTCCTTTTAATTCTTGCAATTTTACATTATGAACAATTTAGTAGTTTTCTCTTATTTTGTTATGAGTAGCTAAATACTTATCTAGGGTTGATGGAACCAATTGTTGGTTGAAGTTTTGACTCAAGTTGTTATAATCGAGCCGAATATATGATATGATTGTTCAACTACGTTTTGTATGGTGATTAATTGAATGAGCCCTTGATTAATCGTGTCTAATTACCTTATATTGCTTGAGAAAGAATATTAGGTTAGATAGCTGTTGAACAACACCACTTTTGGGTAATTGAAGAGATTCATTACTTGAACTTTGGTTTAGAGATAACAAAACTTTGGTGGGATAATTTAGAGTTGCATAACTATTGTCAGCTAGAGTAGTTCGAGAGAATGCTCTAGTAAATTATCGTAGTTGATCGAGAGATAATTACGATAACTCATAACTCTTAATCCTCATAGATTATTACGGCGAGATTATAGCGGAAGAGTCAAGACCTAAACTAGCAATTGGGGAAATCACTGTCCTAGACCTTCTTACCATAGAATTATCTTTATTTTAGCTTACTGTTGTTTTTAATAATAGTTAAAGTAGTTAAACAAAAACCCAATCTTTATTGATCAAAAAATATTGCATCTAGAGATTGAGTGAGTTGATAATAACATTGTCGAAGAGTGTAATAGATAGGTTAGTTCCCTGAGGATTCGATTCCAGACTTAAAATGGGATTATATTTGCAGCGACCGCTTAATCCTTTTTATAAGGCATAGTTGGGCATATCAATGCACTAGCCATTTGTATAACTATGTAGAAGCAAAAGAACCGGAAGTGAAGAAGAAATGATGATGGTGAAAGTTGCAGGAAATATGGACACAGGAAGAAGAAGAAAAAACAAAGTGCAGGATTGTGAAATCAGAGAGTATAAAGTTCTCTCCAAAGAGACTCCCCCTTCTTATTTATAGAAAACCACGATGCTCGAATCGGTGCAAACAACTGTGAATAACACTAGAATTGAAATGGCAGAAGCACAAGGAATGATGCAACGCATCGAGAAGACGCGTAATGATGATGCATGCAACTGTGACGTCACTCTGAACCAGCCTCACTGACCGCAGCTCTCAGAACGACACGTCATTATCTCGGCAGCAATCACCAGTGCTCGACCTCCTCGTCTGAATTTCTCAAGAATTGCAATTGATGTAGTCTGCTTATTGAGGTCAACCAAAAGACGACCTCGATAAGCGGAGGGACTAACTGTATGGATCAAAATCCGACTAAAGGAAATTCGGCATGAAGAAGTGACCAAGTGTGAGAAGTATGGCTCATCATGGGTGACTAGGCCGATGTCAACTAGGGGTTGATAATACTAAGCCGCCGAGTAAGCCATTAGGGCCGAGGTCGAGCAGTAGGAAAAGAATTAACGGCTAGTATAGCTTTGGAACTTTCAATAGGAATATTCTATTGAATATTCCTTCTGCTATACCTTTTTAGGGTTTTTGGGAATATCCCACATAAATAGGAGAAGAAAGAAGGAAAATGGGGGGATGTTCATTCTGATAAGAACTCTTATGGAAAGTAGACTCTTGAGAGACAATATAAAATATTACCTTTCCACAAGGATTCGATTTGCTGTCATTCTAACTTTTTCTCACGTCAGATCCAAGAAAACCTTATATATTCCAATATCCATTTGTCTTACATCATTGTCAGAGAGAAGAATCATCCATCCCATTCAACATTTGGGTGAATCATTCTCTCTATTTACACTTATTGTCATTTAATATAGCTATTGCTTATCATTGTTCCTTCACTCATTCTTGACAACATCATTTAATACCATTTGTATTAAATTGGCTCAAACGTTATTCTAAACTATTTATACAAGCACGTGTTAGATCTATAACTTATTATATTTAACTAGGATACCTCTGCATTTAATTAGTTTAACAAAATATTTCATACTTTTTGATCGAATAGAGAGTAGATTTATATGGTATTTGTGAGCACGTTTTGAAGTAGTTTATTGATTGTATTTGTTCTTTATGGTATTTAAAAGTTATATTTCAATTTTGAGCTCATTTAGAGTAGATTTGGGTATTAAATCATGTGTTGGATTGTTGACATTCGAAGAGCAAGTTTTTATTTCTGAGCAATTTACACTTCAAACTAAAAAGTCTTAAGTGCATGCGAAAATTAGCTGCACTTTGGACCAGTTACGTCTTACGTGCAATTTTTTCCCTCCAGACTAAAAAAGTCTTAAGTGCATACAAAAATTAGTCATACTTCAAAGTAAAGCAGTCTTAATTGCATATCAAGTTTGTGAATTCATACGCGATTTTTTTCAACTTCAGACCTGTTAGTTTGAAATGGATCCAAAAATAGGTAAACTTGCAAAATTTATACAATACAGGCATAACTTTAATAATGACTGCAAAACTGGTGTATATTCAAATCCCCGTATTTGTTGGTCACTATTAGGTTTTCTCAAGTAAATAATTGTCTTTTGTTTTATCACAAGTCGATGTAAAGAAGAGGTTTTGAGTACTTAAAATGTAAACCAATGCCCATTTTACTAAATTAGGTTGATGTTATAAAATAAAATTGAGAAGCTAACTGAAGTAGAAAAAAGTCGAGGATATTGACATATTATTTTACTTGAAACTGTATAAAATGAATTAACTTAACTTCCTATGTACAAAAGAAAACAAAAGCTAATTGCAAGCCTCTTTAGTGAGCTACTAGCTAGTTGTTTACATAAATTACTCACGAGCTATTTACTTGACTCCAAGACTCTTCACACAGTTGCATACAAACTGCCTGCATGAGTTTTTTACAAACTACTTACTTGACTGCAAATTTCTTTAGGAAATTATTTGCAAGCTGTCTGCATAGGTTACTTGCTTGATTACAAGCTTCTTCAAGAATCTTTAGAAACATTAAATGGACAAATAAAATTTTGTGATGAAAACAATAAAAGAAGAAGAACAATATTGCAAAGAAAGAGATAGAGGAAAGTTTTATTGAATTTTGGAATTAATTACAATGGAATAGAACCCTCTATTTATAGGGAGAGAGTGACTTAGCCACCAAGTAATAAACTCTAGAATCTCTCTAAATATAGGCATTCACCATAAATAAAATTTTATTTATAACACTCCCCCTTGAATGTCTATTCAACAGATAATGTGCCTCGTTAAAACCTTAACTAAAATAAAACCCAATGGGAAAAAATTCTAGAAAAGGAAAAAGAGTACACATATCTAATAATACGCCTTTTGGTTGCCTCGTTAAAAATCTTCTAAGGAAAATTCAGTGGGACAAAACCTTGTAAGGGAAAAAGAGTGCAACGCGTATTAACTCCCTTCAATTGGACTATGCATGCTGCATTGTCTTCATACAAAATCAGGGGCAGTTTGTCGCACTTCAAACCACATTTGTCTTGAATAAGATGTATTATAGACCTCAACCACACACATTCTCGACTTGCTTCATGAATAACAATTATCTCAGCATGATTAGATGAAGTAGCCACAATTGATTGCTTAGTCGATCACCAAGATATGGCAGTTCCTCCACATGTAAACACATAGCCTGTTTGAGATTGAGCCTTGTGTGGATCGGATAAATACCCAGCATCGGCATAACCAACAAGATCAGGACTGCAATTATTTCCATAAAATAAGCCCATATCGGTAGTTCCTTTTAGATACTGCAATATGTGTTTGATTCCATTCCAATGTCTCATTGTAGAAGCAGAGCTATATCTTGCTAAGACATTAACTGAAAAGGTTATGTCAGGCCTTGTAGTATTAGCAAGATATATCAGTGCACCAATTGCACTAAGATATGGTACTTCAGGACCAAGTAGCTCTTCATTCTTTTCTTGAGGTCGGAATGGATCCTTATTCACATCAAGTGATCGAACAAGGAGTACTTAATGGATGTGCTCCATCCATGTAAAAACATTTCAATACCTTTTCTATGTAGGTAGATTGATGAACAAAAATTCCGTTTGCCAAATGTTCAATTTGCAAACCAAGACATAATTTTGTCTTTCCGAGATCTTTCATCTCGAATTCCTTCTTTAAATAATCAATTGCCTTTTGGAGTTCTATAGGAGTTCTAATAAGGTTTATGTCATCAACATATACGGCAAGTAGAACAAATTCTGATGTTGTTTTCTTTATAAAAATACATGGACAAATGACATCATTTATATAACCATCCTTTAATAAATACTCACTAAGACGATTATACCACATTCGTCTTGATTGCTTTAGATCATACAAAGATCTTTGCAATTTGATTGAAAACATTTCTCGGGACTTTGAATTATGTGCGTTAGGCATTTTAAATCCCTCGGGAATTTTCATGTATATCTCATTATCAAGTAAGCCATAAAGTTAGGAGATAACTACATCCATTAAATGCATGTCAAGCTTTTCATGGACAGCAAAACTAATGAGATAATGGAACGTTATAGCATCTATAACGGGTGAATATGTCTCTTCATAATCGACACTAGGCCTTTGTGACAATTCTTGTGCAACAAGGCATGCCTTATATCTTTGTACCTCATTTTTCTCATTCCTCTTGCGTACAAAGACCCATTTATAGCCAACAGGCTTAACACCATTAGGTGTTTGGACTACAGGCCCAAAACTTCACGTTTTGCAAGTGAATTCAACTCTGATTGGATTGCTTCTTGCCACTTTGGCCAATCACGTCTGTGTAGACATTCTCCAACAGATTGAGGTTCAAGATCCTCATTATCTTGCATAATGCTAGATGCAACATTATATGCAAAGACATAATCCACCACTATATCCAATCGATTCAAATTTATCTCAATATCGATTGGATTTATTGATAGTTCCTTATTTTCTTGAGTCTCGGACTCAGTGGGTTCCTCATGAATCTCGGAATTTATTAAATTGTGGATTTCTTCACGAGATTCTTTCGTAGTGTCATTTTGATCATTTCTTTTCCTTTTTCTAGGATTTCGATCTTTGGAACCCAATGGTCTGCCATGTTTTAGGCATGCTTTTAACTCGTTAGCTATGACACTAGAAGATTATCCAATAGGGACATCAATACAGATTAGAACATTCTCTGCAGGAATATGTAATTTTGTTATCCTTTTCAAATCCGTAAATGCGTCTGACATTTGATTTGATATTCTCTGCAAATGGATAATCTTTTTCACAAATAGAGGAACGTGGATCAAGATGAGACAATGATGGATTTTTTCATAAAATTTCCCATTTGGTTTCACCATTTTCTCCCCCTAATTTTGGGAAAAGTGTCTCATCGAATCGATAGTCTGCAAATCGTGCAGTGAACAAATCTCAGGTTAATGTTTCGAGGTAGTGAATAATGGAGGGCGATTCAAACCCAACATATATTCCTAACCTTCTTTGGGGGGCCATTTTGGTGTGATATGGCGGTGCTACAGGCACATATACTGCGCATCCAAATATTCTTAAATGGGATATATTAGGTTCATGACCCAAAACTAATTGCAACGGAGAATATTTATGATAATTTGTCGGTCTGAGACGAACTAGCATTGCTGCATGCAAAATGGCGTGACCCCAAACAGAAGTGGGCAACCTAGTTTTCATCAGTAACGGTCTTGCTATCAATTGTAGACGTTTAATTAAAGACTCGCCAAGGCCAATTTGAGTGTGAACATGAGCTACAGGATGTTCCATTTTTATCCCAATTGATAAGTAATAATCATTAAATGCTTGGGATGAAAACTCAACAACATTATCAAGTCTAATAGACTTAATTGGATTATCGGGAAATTGTGTCCGTAATCGAATTATTTGT
Organism: Nicotiana sylvestris; assembly: GCF_000393655.2. Taxonomy (NCBI): domain Eukaryota; kingdom Viridiplantae; phylum Streptophyta; class Magnoliopsida; order Solanales; family Solanaceae; genus Nicotiana; species Nicotiana sylvestris. The sequence goes on from NC_091064.1 coordinate 34,764,384, forward strand.
GCCATTAATTTTGCAAACGTGAGGTTGCGAGATGACAATAGGCACACATGAGACCATCTAGAAGATGCATCTATTAAGACCATAAAATATCTAAACGACCCACTAGGTGGGTGAATAGGTCCACAAATGTCCCCTTGTTTACGTTCCAAAAATGCAGGGGACTCAACCCCAACCTTTGTTGGTGATGGTCTAATAATTAACTTGCCTTGATAACAAGAAGTGCAAGAAAAATTATTATTTAAAAGAATCTTTAAATTCTTTAATGGATGCCCATTTGAATTTTCTATAATTTGTCTCATCATAATTGATCCAGGGTGTCCCAATCGATCATGCCAAAGTACAAAAGTATTGGAATCAGTAACCTTTTGGTTTTCAATAGAATGTGCCTCAATTGTACTAATTCTTGTCCAATACAGGCCACAAGATAAAGATGGGAACATCTTAATAACCCTCTTTTGGCCAGAGACATTGTTATTAATCATGAGATATTCAAGATTATTCTCATCTATTGTCTCAATATGATATCCATTTCAGCGGATATCTTTAAAACTCAACAAGTTCCTCTTGGACTTGGAGGAGAACATTGCATTCTCTATGATAAGTATTGTTCCTTTAGGCAGAGTTATAGTAGCTCTTCCAGAGCCTTCAATTAATTTACTACTACCAGAAATTGTAGTAGCATCTGCCTTACACATACTTAAATGAGAGAAATATTTCTTCTTTTTGAATATTGTATGTGTCGTACATGAATCAAGTAAACAAACATTTTTACAATTGAACTTTGATCCAAGTTTGCTTCACATTGTTTGACATACAAAAGAAATATACAAATAAACATTAGTATTTTCAGAGAAAATAGGAAGAAAACAAAGTTAACCCAATGATTCAATAATAATCTTTTAATGCAATTTCGAGCAAACTCTCGTTATGATACAATAATTACAATGCTATATAATATTGTAATTAATTGGATGATTTTTAAATGGACATGAGAGTGTAAAAAAATAAAAAATTGACCATAGCTAATATATTGTTAAATCCAATGTAAATCGTAATACTATCATCACAAAAGATTGCGCACCCGATGACTGCTGTTAGAACGAACAAAATAATATACCTATCATAAAGCATTTATATGAGATGCTACTGTTTGTTGTTCAAAAAGAAAAGGAAAAGAAAGTACGTAACTTATTTCCAATTCTCTTGTCCATAGGTAGTCTTTACAACAAGTAAAATGAATGTAGTACACATTGACCATAAACTGTTAATACTTAGCTGTTGACACAAGATTAATATAAATGGAGGAATATGTTCAATGATAGCCCAATTTATAATACAAGTATAAATACTTCATTATGATGAAATAGTAAATTTAATCAAAACGAACCAATATTATTTCATAAAACAAATAGTACTAATAGATACTAATGACTACTACTCATGTAAAGAACTATGATTACATGATGTTTATTCACTAGCTACTACGAATAGGCAAAAATAAAAACCAAACTACTCAATCATTTTTAACCACATATCCATCACCGATCAAGTGGTCTATTTTTCCCTCAGGGTGCTCAAAGAAGTCTGTCACATCCAGTGGATGATGTCAAAATCATTGTTAGAGACAAAATTGGCTTCAGAGCCTTTATTCTTTAGAGATGCTTGATAAAGCTCAACCAAATGTCTTGGTACACGACAAATATTTGCCCAATGCCCTTTTCCACCGCAACGATAGCATTCAGTTTCTGAACCATTTTCTTTTGGATTCTCATCTTTCCCTTTCCACTTTTGGTGGTTATTTCTCTTTGGGGGGTGATTAACACCAGGAAAATTTCTTCCTTATCTACGGCCACGATCACGACCACGACTACGAATAGAGTCACGGTCTTTTTCACGCTTAGCATAATGGGAATACACCTCATCCACTTTAGGCAATGGTGTAGACCCAGTGAGTCGATTTTTCTCATGAGCAAATCGTTGTTTCGTTCAGCCACAAAGAGAAGAGAAATCAACTCAGAGTACTTCTTGAAACCTTTCTCTTTGTACTGCTGTTGCAGGACCATATTGGAGGCATGAAACGTTGTAAACGTTTTTTCAAGCATATCATAGTCAGTGATAGTATCTCCACAAAGTTTCAATTTAGAAGTAATTCTGAATATCGCAGAATTATATTCAGAAACTGACTTAAAGTCTTGGAGCCTCAGATGAGCCCAATCATATCGTGCTTGTGGAAGAGTGACCAACTTTAAGTTGTCATATCTTTCTTTTAAGCCATTCCACAAACAAGTGTGTCTTTGACTGTGAGATATTCTATTTTCAACCCTTCATAAAGGTGATGGCGCAAAAAAATCAAGGCATTAGCACAGTCTTGGGTTGATGCTTTAGTTTTGTCTTTAATGGCGTCTCCAAGACCCATAGCATCTAAATGGATTTCAGCATCTAACACCCACGTCATATAGTTCTTGCCCGAAATTTAAAGGGCAACAAACTTTCTTTTCATAATATCAGTCATAATTAAAAGAGGAGAAAAGTTATACCTTAGTTTTCTCAAAGAGCTTCTTGAGACGGTAGAGTCTTGTGTTGATAACGTGTGATGAAAACAATAAAAGAAGAAGAACAATATTGCAGAGAAAGAGAGAGGAAATTCTTATTGAATTTTGGGATGAATTACAATGGAATAGAACTCTCTATTTATAGGGAGAGCGTGACTTAGCCACCAAGTAATAAACCCTAGAATCTCTCTAAATATAGACATTCACCATAAATAAAATTCTATTTATAACAAATTTAGTATATTCATAACAATTGAAAGTTTTTTCCTTTGAGATATATATTCAAAAAACCTTCTCTTGCACAATTGACCTAATTAAAGAAACTATGGTAACTAATTAATCTTTACCTAATGCAATCTGACTTTTTGTACAAAATCATGGGATGAAAGCAAGCCCCCCTCCCCCCCCCCACCCACCCACCCCCCCACCCCCTCTCACAAAAAAAAAAACCCGAAGGTCCACTCAAATCTATTAGCCAAACATTTGCCTAAAATACAGGAAGTTGCGGTTATTGTTATTGTGTCCTTTATTCCTCTTATAGTTCCCAAATCTCAGTTAGTTTGGAAAAAAATCCTACTCTATAAATAGAATTTTGAGGGGAAAAATGATTGAATCTACTACTATGGCCCTGAAACTAGAATAACAATTAGTGAATGTGGAGGAAGAAAAGGGTGATGAGAAACCAAGAGAATTGTTTCTAGGAGAGCTGAATCTTGTACTTATTCTCTCATTTCTTTCATTATCAATCTGAAGAACGTAATTTTGAGGAATTGGAGATTGACAATGCCAGAGATCGCCAAGAACACAATATTGTTTCTAAAGTAAATTTCAGAAAACGAGGAGGAATGAATAATTACAGGGCTACTGGACCACAAATGCCCAGTTTCCAGACCAAGATTAGGGACTGCAGGTATGGTTTTTATGAAAACTACTGTTTTTTTTAATAATAGTGGTGTCTAGGTCAGTTCATGAGCGTCTCGATTATTCCTTACCTGCTAAATTTCACCACCACAAGTATAGGATAATTCTAATCACCCAAACTTAGGCAAATAGAAAGTAATCCCTAGTATTTTGTCTTTGTCGGATTAATTTTCTGATTTTCCGTGATTTTCACCCACTTTATCATTGATTGTTATGTATCTTGAAATTAAATTACTCTTGGCTCCCTTATGTTGTGCATTTCATCCAGACACAGCAGAAGAATGTGAGGAATCAACACCATTGGGGCATAAACTCTCACAAGAGAAGGTCGTTTGACTCTTTTCCATTTATGGATAGAGGAAAATGGAGAGACAAGAGAAAAGGATAAAAGATAGAGAAAGCGAAAGACAGGCTTTTGAATGGCAATCATTTCTATTCAAGTCTACAAAAGCATTCTGCATTTCTACTTAATACTTTGAAACCTTGTTTCAGCATTTTATAGAGCATTTCGTTACAAATCAGCATAGCAAAAACTACTAGATATAAAACTTTGTAGCCTCACACAATTTACCTAGTGTTATGAATAGTTTGTACATTGGATACTATTTTGGATACTACATTGGATGCTACATTGAATGCCCATATTGTGAATAACTTAAAGATTAAATCTCCTACTTTATGTCCATCATCTATACTTTTTATGCCTATAAAAGGCCATGTAATTGCAATGGAAAAATACACCAAAGTGAAAGAAGAAAACACTTCTCCCTTCTTTCTATCTCTTCTTATTTACATTTTACTGCATTACTTTTATTTTATAACACGTTATCAGCACGAAGGCTCTAATTTTATTCTTAACTCCCGCTAAGTTGAGCCATATTTTATTAAGGTATGTATCATTATAATCATCTTATTTATGGCAGTACATATCATATGCTCACTGTTTGCAGATTACTTGTGCGCTTGGGCATCTTAAATAGTTTAAGTACATTGCAGTGATTAAATAACTATTTCCTTCCGTGCTCAACTCTTAGAGGACCTCAAAGTCATCAAACTAGCTATGCACTAATGTCATGGACTCCCTGGATCAAAACATATCTTTAAGGCATTTTGAAGAACTGTGAGAAATGAATTGACAAGCAATAATTTTTTTTAATTACTTTATATTTATTGGAACATATAAATAATGTTAGTCACGTTCAATTCTATTAACACATATATATCAATAATATAAAGTGAAATGAAACAAGTATGTAATTTCTACTTTATGGCAAGAATAAAATGAAATAGTAGATTGTTAACATGATATAGCTCTATTTTTCATTTCTTTTACCTTAATCGTTTTGTTTTCATTAATTGTTTATTATTATAATTATTTCTCTAACTTATTCATCTTTTATGATAATTTTCACTATGTCAAATTTATCAAAACTTGAATTTGTGGCACTTGACATCACCGGAAGGAACTATTTATCATGGGTTCTTGATGCTGAAATTCAACTTGACGCTAAAGGTCTTGGAAATACTATTATACAAGGAAAAGAAGCATCAAATCAGGATAAAGCGAAGGCCATGATTTTCCTTCGTCATCATCTACATGAAGGGGTAAAAACTGAATATTTAACCGTAAAAGATCCACTTGAATTATGGATTAATTTGAAGGATCGATATGACCACCTAAAACTTACGGTATTACCAAAAGCTCGGTATGAGTGGATACATTTAAGGTTGCAAGACTTTAAAACCGTAAGTGAGTATAATTCTGTTATCTTTAAAGTAAGTTCTCTATTAAAATTATGTGGAGACACTATCACAGATGAGGACTTAATGGAAAAAACATTTTCTACTTTTCACGCTTCAAATGTGGTGCTACAACAATAATACCGTGAAAAAGGTTTTAAGAAATATTCTGAGTTAATCACATGCCTACTTGTGGCTGAGCAGAATAATACTTTATTAATAAAAAATCATGAAGCTCGTCCCACTGGATCAGCTCCATTTCCGGAAGTGAATGTTGTAGCAACGTATGATAAGTTTAAAAGAAACCGTGGTCGTGGACATGGTCGTAAACGTGGACGTGGCAGGGGGCGAAACAATTATCGTCATTATGGTGGAAATAAATTGGAGAACAATAAGGGTTCTCAAATTAATCATTCAAAAGGTAAAGCTAGTATGTGTCACCGATGTGGTATGAGAGGTCATTGGGCACGCATTTGTCGTACGCCAGAACATTTTGTCAAACTTTATCAAGCCTCCCTCAAGAAAAAAGAAAATAATGTGGAGGCACACTTGACCTTTCAAAATAATGATGATGAAGCAGGTCCCTCAAATAAATATGATTCTAAGGCACATCTTGCATATAAAGATGATGATTTTGAAGGCCTTACAAATATTACTCATTTAGAAGTTGGAGACTTCTTTGAGGATATTGACTGAAGAACTAATCATCTTACTAGGGAATGAAGCTATAAAAGTTGTTATTTTTATGTTTGCAACTAGTTTATTTTTCTTGAGTGTATTTTCCTAATGCATCATGTGTTGCTAGTTTCTACATTCCTAATGTATTTCTTAATATATTTTTTTCTGCTTGTCTTTCATATTTCTTATGATGTATTATTTGTTTTTTTTTATGAAGAATATGAAAATTCCCCAGTCTTCAGTTGGACTCAAGATTAATAAAGATGATATATGTCTTCTGGATAGTGCTACAACACACACTATTTTAAAAGATAAGAGATATTTCTCTTATTTGGTAATGAAAGAAGCGAATGTTAATACAATATCCGGTAGTACAAGATTAATTGAAGGTTCTGGAAGAGCCAATTTATTACTACCAGGAGGAACAAATTTGGCTATTGATGAAGCACTATATTGTAGTAAATCTCAAAGAAACTTATTAAGTTTCAAAGATATTCGCCAAAATGGCTATCATATTGAGACTACAAATGATGAAAAGATTGAATATCTTTATATTACTACAATAATGTCCGGTAAGAAATATGTGCTTGAAATGTTACCTGCTCTTTCCTCCGGCTTATACTACACAAGTATTAGCAGGATTGAAACACATGCCATAGTAAACGAGAAGTTTACTAATCAAGATAATTTTATTATTTGGCATGACCGGTTGGGCCATCCTGGTTCTAATATGATGCGTAAAATAATTGAGAATTCACATGGACATGCAATGAAGAATCAGAAGATTCTTCAATTTAAGGAATTCTCTTGTGCTGCATGTTCTCAAGGAAAATTAATTATTAGACCATCAACTATTAAAGTTAGGATGGAATCCCCTGCATTTCTGGAACGTATACAGGGCGATATATGTGGGCACATTCACCATCCATGTGGACCTTTCAAATATTATATGGTTTTGGTAGATGCATCTACAAGATGGTCACATGTGTGCTTACTATCAACTCGCAATATGGCATTTGCGAGATTGTTGGCTCAAATAATAAAGCTAAGAGCACAATTTCCAGATTATGCAATTAAGACAATTCGTCTTGATAATGCTGGTGAGTTTACATCCCAAGCCTTTAATGATTATTGTATTTCAACTGGGATAACAATTGAGCATCCAGTTGCTCATGTTCATACACAAAATGGTCTAGCAGAATCATTGATCAAACGCCTCCAATTAATTGCTAGACCAATGCTTATGAGAACAAAACTTCCCATTTCAGTATGGGGTCATGCTATTTTGCACGCAGCAGCACTTGTGCGGATAAGGCCCACAAGTTATCATAAAGTCTCCCCATTGCAATTGGCTTTTGGTCAGGAGCCAAATATTTCCCATCTTAGGATCTTTGGTTGTGCGATATATGTTCCAATTGCTCCACCACAACGCACAAAGATGGGTCCTCAAAGAAGGTTGGGGATATATGTTGGATATGAATCTCCTTCTATTATAAAATATCTAGAGCCGATGACTGGAGATTTATTTACGGCAAGATTTTCTGATTGCCATTTTGATGAATCAGTATATCCAACATTAGGGGGAGAAAATAAGCAGCTGAAAAAGAAGATAGATTGGAATGCATTATCACTGTCTCATTTAGATCCTCGAACAAATCAATGTGAACAAGAGGTTCAAAAGATTATTCATTTACAAAATATTGCAAATCAATTGTCAGATGCATTCACTGACCTACCAAGCGTGACTAAGTCACATTTTCCATCTGCTAATGCTCCAATTCGAGTTGATATCCCGGCAGGACAATTAATTAAAGCAAATGAGTCTAAGCCATGCTTGAAACGTGGTAGACCAATCGGTTCTAAAGATAAAAATCATCGAAGAAGAAAAGGAGCAAGTGATCAAAGTGAACATAACACAGAGGTAGTGGCTCAAGAAGAGCCCCAAGAGGTAACAAATGATAAGACCTTAGGAGAGGTCCAAGTACCTGAAAATAATGAAAATGAAGAGATATCAATAAATTATGTCTCAACCGGGAAAAGATGGAACCGAAATAATATTGTTATCGATAACATTTTTGCTTATAATGTTGTTGTTGAAATAATGCAACAAGATGAGGATCTTGAACCAAAATCTGTCAATGAATGTAGACAGAGAAATGATTGGCCAAAATGGAAAGACGCTATCCAGGCAGAGTTAACTTCACTTGGAAAACGTGAAGTCTTCGGACCCATAGTTCGAACACCTGAAGGCATAAAGCCAGTAGGGTATAAATGGGTTTTTGTGCGAAAACGAAATGATAAAAATGAAGTCGTTAGACATAAAGCGCGACTTGTGGCGGTTTTCCCAAAGGCCTGGAATTGATTATATGGAGACATATTCTCCTGTAGTGGATGCTATCACCTTCAGGTATCTCATAAATATGGCAGTGCAAGAAAAACTTGATATGCATCTAATGGATGTTGTTACAGCCTATTTGTATGGATCATTAGACAACGAAATTTTTATGAAAGTACCTGAGGGATTTAAAGTGCCAGAAGCATATAAAAGTTTTCGAGAAACTTGTTCAATAAAGCTTCAGAAATCTTTATACGGATTGAAACAATCAGGTCGTATGTGGTACAATCGCCTGAGTGAATACCTGTTGAAAGAAGAGTACAAGAATGATCCAATTTGTCCTTGTGTCTTTATAAAAAGGTCTGGATCTGAATTTGTTATAATCGACGTGTATGTTGATGATTTAAATATCATTGGAACTCCTGGGGAGCTTCCAAAAACAGTAGACTGTTTGAAGAAAGAATTTGAAATGAAAGATCTTGGAAAGACAAAATTTTGTCTTGGTCTACAAATTGAGTATATGAAAGATGGAATATTTGTCCATCAATCAACATACACCGAAAAGATTTTAAAGCGATTCTATATGGATAAAGCACATCCATTGAGTACCCCGATGGTTGTGAGATCACTTGATATAAAGAAAGATCCATTCCGACCTCATGAAAATGATGAAGAGCTTCTTGGTGCCGAAGTACCATATCTTAGTGCAATTGGGGCATTAATGTATCTTGCCAATAATTCCCGACCAGATATAGCTTTCTCAGTAAGCTTATTGGCAAGATTTAGTACTTCGCCAACACAAAGACACTGGAATGGTATTAAACATATATTCAGATACCTCCAAGGGACCATTGATATGGGTTTATTTTATTCAAATGAATCCAAGCCATCATTGATTGGTTATGCAGATGCAGGATATTTGTCTGATCCACACAAAGGTCGATCTCAGACAGGCTATTTATTTACAAGTGGAGGTACAGCCATATCATGGCGTTCGACAAAACAAACTATGGTTGCTACTTCTTCAAATCATGCAGAGATAATAGCCATTCACGAAGCAAGTCGAGAATGCGTTTGGTTAAGATCTATAACTCAACACATTCAAGCAAACATGTGGTCTTTCTTCGAAAGAGAATATTCCAACAATATTGTATGAAGACAATGTTGCATGCATAGCTCAATTGAAAGGAGGATATATCAAAGGAGATAGAACAAAACACATTTCACCGAAATTCTTTTTCACTCATGATCTTCAGAAGAATGGTGAAATAGATGTACAACAAGTTCGTTCAAGTGATAATTTGGCTGATCTGTTCACTAAGGCGTTACCAACCTCAATATTTGAAAAGCTGATATATAAGATTGGAATGCGTCGTCTTCGAGACATTAAGTGATTTTTCATCAGGGGGAGTAACTACACGCTGCACTCTTTTCCTTAACCAAGGTTTTGTCCCACTGGGTTTTCCTGGTAAGGTTTTTAATGAGGCAGCAAGCAATGCATATTATAAATAACTATGTACATCCCAATATTTTTTTTGTAAGTTTTTAATGAGGCACATTATCTTACATGGACATCCAAGGGGAGTGTTATGAATAGTTTGTACATTGGATACTACTTTGGATACTACATTGGATGCTACATTGGATGCTCATATTGTGAATAACTTAAAGATTAAATCTCCTACTTTATGTCCATCATCTTTACTTTTTATGCCTATAAAAGGCCATGTAATTGCAATGGAAAAATACACCAAAGTGAAAGAAGAAAACACTTCTCCCTTCTTTCTATCTCTTCTTATTTACATTTTACTGCATTACTTTTATTTTATAACACGTTATCAGCACGAAGCTCTAATTTTATTCTTAACTCCCGCTAAGTTGAGCCATATTTTATTAAGGTATGTATCATTATAATCATCTTATTTATGGCAGTACATATCATATGCTCACTGTTTGCAGATTACTTGTGCGCTTGGGCATCTTAAATAGTTTAAGTACATTGCAGTGATTAAATAACTATTTCCTTCCGTGCTCAACTCTTAGAGGACCTCAAAGTCATCAAACTAGCTATGCACTAATGTCATGGACTCCCTGGATCAAAACATATCTTTAAGGCATTTTGAAGAACTGTGAGAAATGAATTGACAAGCAATAATTTTTTAATTACTTTATATTTATTGGAACATATAAATAATGTTAGTCACGTTCAATTCTATTAACACATATATATCAATAATATAAAGTGAAATGAAACAAGTATGTAATTTCTACTTTATGGCAAGAATAAAATGAAATAGTAGATTGTTAACATGATATAGCTCTATTTTCATTTCTTTTACCTTAATCGTTTTGTTTTCATTAATTGTTTATTATTATAATTATTTCTCTAACTTATTCATCTTTTATGATAGTTTTCACTATGTCAAATTTATCAAAACTTGAATTTGTGGCACTTGACATCACCGGAAGGAACTATTTATCATGGGTTCTTGATGCTGAAATTCACCTTGACGCTAAAGGTCTTGGAAATACTATTATACAAGGAAATGAAGCATCAAATCAGGATAAAGCGAAGGCCATGATTTTCCTTCGTCATCATCTACATGAAGGGTTAAAAACTGAATATTTAACCGTAAAAGATCCACTTGAATTATGGATTAATTTGAAGGATCGATATGACCACCTAAAACTTACGGTATTACCAAAAGCTCGGTATGAGTGGATACATTTAAGGTTGCAAGACTTTAAAACCGTAAGTGAGTATAATTCTGCTATCTTTAAAGTAAGTTCTCTATTAAAATTATGTGGAGACACTATCACAGATGAGGACTTATTGGAAAAAATATTTTCTACTTTTCACGCTTCAAATGTGGTGCTACAACAACAATACCGTGAAAAAGGTTTTAAGAAATATTCTGAGTTAATCACATGCCTGCTTGTGGCTGAGCAGAATAATACTCTATTAATGAAAAATCATGAAGCTCGTCCCACTGGGTCAGCTCCATTTCCGGAAGTGAATGTTGTAGCAACGTATGATAAGTTTGAAAGAAAACAAAATATTTACCGTGGTCGTGGACATGGTCGTAAACGTGGACGTGGCAGGGGGCGAAACAATTATCGTCATTATGGTGGAAATAAATTGGAGAACAATAAGGGTTCTCAAATTAATCATTCAAAAGGTAAAGCTAGTATGTGTCACCGATGTGGTATGAGAGGTCATTGGGCACGCATTTGTCGTACGCCAGAACATTTTGTGATAGTGCTACAACACACACTATTTTAAAAGATAAGAGATATTTCTCTTATTTGGTAATGAAAGAAGCGAATGTTAATACAATATCCGGTAGTACAAGATTAATTGAAGGTTCTGGAAGAGCCAATTTATTACTACCAGGAGGAACAAATTTGGCTATTGATGAAGCACTATATTGTAGTAAATCTCAAAGAAACTTATTAAGTTTCAAAGATATTCGCCAAAATGGCTATCATATTGAGACTACAAATGATGAAAAGATTGAATATCTTTATATTACTACAATAATGTCCGGTAAGAAATATGTGCTTGAAATGTTACCTGCTCTTTCCTCCGGCTTATACTACACAAGTATTAGCAGGATTGAAACACATGCCATAGTAAACGAGAAGTTTACTAATCAAGATAATTTTATTATTTGGCATGACCGGTTGGGCCATCCTGGTTCTAATATGATGCGTAAAATAATTGAGAATTCACATGGACATGCAATGAAGAATCAGAAGATTCTTCAATTTAAGGAATTCTCTTGTGCTGCGTGTTCTCAAGGAAAATTAATTATTAGACCATCAACTATTAAAGTTAGGATGGAATCCCCTGCATTTCTGGAACGTATACAGGGTGATATATGTGGGCCCATTCACCCTCCATGTGGACCATTCAAATATTATATGGTTTTGGTAGATGCATCTACAAGATGGTCACATGTGTGCTTACTATCAACTCGCAATATGGCATTTGCGAGATTGTTGGCTCAAATAATAAAGCTAAGAGCACAATTTCCAGATTATGCAATTAAGACAATTCGTCTTGATAATGCTGGTGAGTTTACATCCCAAGCCTTTAATGATTATTGTATTTCAACTGGGATAACAATTGAGCATCCGGTTGCTCATGTTCATACACAAAATGGTCTAGCAGAATCATTGATCAAACGCCTCCAATTAATTGCTAGACCAATGCTTATGAGAACAAAACTTCCCATTTCAGTATGGGGTCATGCTATTTTGCACGCAGCAGCACTTGTGCGGATAAGGCCCACAAGTTATCATAAAGTCTCCCCATTGCAATTGGCTTTTGGTCAGGAGCCAAATATTTCCCATCTTAGGATCTTTGGTTGTGCGATATATGTTCCAATTGCTCCACCACAACGCACAAAGATGGGTCCTCAAAGAAGGTTGGGGATATATGTTGGATATGAATCTCCTTCTATTATAAAATATCTAGAGCCGATGACTGGAGATTTATTTACGGCAAGATTTTCTGATTGCCATTTTGATGAATCAGTATATCCAACATTAGGGAGAGAAAACAAGCAGCTGAAAAAGAAGATAGATTGGAATGCATTATCACTGTCTCATTTAGATCCTCGAACAAATCAATGTGAACAAGAGGTTCAAAAGATTATTCATTTACAAAATATTGCAAATCAATTGCCAGATGCATTCACTAACCTACCAAGGGTGACTAAGTCACATATTCCAGCTGCTAATGCTCCAATTCGAGTTGATATCCCGGCAGGACAATTAATTAAAGCAAATGAGTCTAAGCCATGCTTGAAACGTGGTAGACCAATCGGTTTTAAAGATAAAAATCATCGAAGAAGAAAAGGAGCAAGTGATCAAAGTGAACATAACACAGAGGTAGTGGCTCAAGAAGAGCCCCAAGAGGTAACAAATGATAAGACCTTATGAGAGGTCCAGGTACCTGAAAATAATGAAAATGAAGAGATATCAATAAGTTATGTCTCAACCGGGAAAAGATGGAACCGAAATAATATTGTTATCGATAACATTTTTGTTTATAATGTTGTTGTTGAAATAATGCAACAAGATGAGGATCTTGAACCAAAATCTGTCAATGAATATAGACAGAGAAATGATTGGCCAAAATGGAAAGACGCTATCCAGGCAGAGTTAACTTCACTTGGAAAACGTGAAGTCTTCGGACCCATAGTTCGAACACCTGAAGGCATAAAGCCAGTAGGGTATAAATGGGTTTTTGTGCGAAAACGAAATGATAAAAATGAAGTCGTTAGATATAAAGCACGACTTGTGGCACAAGGGTTTTCCCAAAGGCCTGGAATTGATTATATGGAGACATATTCTCCTGTAGTGGATGCTATCACCTTCAGGTATCTCATAAATATGGCAGTGCAAGAAAAACTTGATATGCATCTAATGGATGTTGTTACAGCCTATTTGTATGGATCATTAGACAACGAAATTTTTATGAAAGTACCTGAGGGATTTAAAGTGCCAGAAGCATATAAAAGTTTTCGAGAAACTTGTTCAATAAAGCTTCAGAAATCTTTATACGGATTGAAACAATCAGGTCGTATGTGGTACAATCGCCTGAGTGAATACCTGTTGAAAGAAGGGTACAAGAATGATCCAATTTGTCCTTGTGTCTTTATAAAAAGGTCTGGATCTGAATTTGTTATAATCGCCGTGTATGTTGATGATTTAAATATCATTGGAACTCCTGGGGAGCTTCCAAAAATAGTAGACTGTTTGAAGAAAGAATTTGAAATGAAAGATCTTGGAAAGACAAAATTTTGTCTTGGTCTACAAATTGAGTATATGAAAGATGGAATATTTGTCCATCAATCAACATACACCGAAAAGATTTTAAAGCGATTCTATATGGATAAAGCACATCCATTGAGTACCCCGATGGTTGTGAGATCACTTGATATAAAGAAAGATCCATTCCGACCTCATGAAAATGATGAAGAGCTTCTTGGTGCCGAAGTACCATATCTTAGTGCAATTGGGGCATTAATGTATCTTGCCAATAATTCCCGACCAGATATAGCTTTCTCAGTAAGCTTATTGGCAAGATTTAGTACTTCGCCAACACAAAGACACTGGAATGGTATTAAACATATATTCAGATACCTCCAAGGGACCATTGATATGGGTTTATTTTATTCAAATGAATCCAAGCCATCATTGATTGGTTATGCAGATGCAGGATATTTGTCTGATCCACACAAAGGTCGATCTCAGACAGGCTATTTATTTACAAGTGGAGGTACAGCCATATCATGGCGTTCGACAAAACAAACTATGGTTGCTACTTCTTCAAATCATGCAGAGATAATAGCCATTCACGAAGCAAGTCGAGAATGCGTTTGGTTAAGATCTATAACTCAACACATTCAACAAACATGTGGTCTTTCTTCGAAAGAGAATATTCCAACAATATTGTATGAAGACAATGCTGCATGCATAGCTCAATTGAAAGGAGGATATATCAAAGGAGATAGAACAAAACACATTTCACCGAAATTCTTTCACTCATGATCTTCAAAAGAATGGTGAAATAGATGTATAACAAGTTCGTTCAAGTGATAATTTGGCTGATCTGTTCATTAAGGCGTTACCAACCTCAATATTTGAAAAGCTGATATATAAGAATGGAATGCGTCGTCTTCGAGACATTAAGTGATTTTTCATCAGGGGAGTAACTACACGCTAAACTCTTTTCCTTAACCAAGGTTTTGTCCCACTGGGTTTTCCTGGTAAGGTTTTTAACGAGGCAGCAAGCAGTGCATATTATAAATAACTATGTACATCCCAATAATTTTTTTGTAAGTTTTTAATGAGGCACATTATCTTACATGGACATCCAAGGGGGAGTGTTATGAATAGTTTGTACATTGGATACTACTTTGGATACTACATTGGATGCCAATATTGTGAATAACTTAAAGATTAAATCTCCTACTTTATGTCCATCATCTTTACGTTTTATGCCTATAAAAGACCATGTAATTGCAATGGAAAAATACACCAAAGTGAAAGAAGAAAACATTTCTCCCTTCTTTCTATCTCTTCTTATTTACATTTTACTGCATTACTTTTATTTTATAACACAGGTCATTTCCCTTTATCCGAGAACATCCACTAGGGAAAGGAACAAAGGGGTTTACACGCTCTATTTTCCTTTTAGACATGTCATTTCCAAGAGCATCTTTTTTTTTTCTTCTAGTAAATGGAAAAATCTCCGAGTCAATAGCACACAGTTCAAAACTCAATAAAAAATCAACTTGCTCCTCTAACCTATTCCACTTAATATCATGTTTTTGTCCATATGTTAGGATTCGAACTATGATGTGCACCTAACATACACATCATGTATTGCGCTTGTACCACTAGGCCAAAGCACAGGGCCAAAGGAGCATCTTTTACATAGATTTAAACTATAGGCAAGGGAATAAAGGGATTTTGTCTTTCTACACTGAATTAAACAACTATAGGCAACGGAATAAAGGGTGATTTTTCCTCATCTGGATTATTTCCCTTTCATTGATTATCCAAGAAAATCAATGTGTCCATGTAACAACAGTAGGCAAGGGAATAAGGGGTTTACTTCTCTAATGGATTTAGCAGCTATACACAGAATATTTGAATACTATGGCAAGGTAGCTTTTGCATGGAACACAATGCACAAATGGCCTAATAACTGATCATATAACAAAAGTAAGCGGTTGAAAACACATGAATACTTGTATTCTCTCACTAACATAGGCACTCAAATTATTCATTAGACTATTCTTGATAATTTCTTATTGACAACACTAAAATAGCAATAAGCAGTTACAGTAAGGAAGTTCTACACACAGGCTAGAACAGGACTCTAAATTCTCCGTCTAGACTATGTAACCGCCATGTTATTGTAACCCTTGTATCCTTGCCTACAAAATTATCATATGCATGAAAAAAATACTGGAGCTTCTCTTCATTAGTCAGATATTCTGATCTCAACTCCCAATAGGTCCTTCACTTGCTCATATGCCACAAAAGCAATAGATATTGAAGGAACAACCTGAATATATACAGCACTATTAGGAATGAAATAAAAAGTAATGATGTATCGTCTAATGAGAAGCCAAGTATCTCTAATCAGAACCAGAACTTTTTATTTAAGCAAGCAAACATTCAAATGCAACACTGGAATATAAAACTATGAACCCAAAGAAAACAAAGGACAAAGAACAGAAACACATTGGACGAGACTTGGTTTGAAAAACAAAAGCAGGAAGGATATAAGACTGCTTAAACTGGAAGGTAATGCTATTGATAAATAAGACTAACCTTCACTGAATTGGGCACTAAACCCTTGTACAAGGCTCTGACACCCTCATACTTTACAGTTTTCCTGAAAGCATCAATCATTCCAGTATATTCGAGGGGAACCTTGCTCCTCCCATCACCAGCAACAATAGATGCAGCATGATTCCACCCCACCATCTGCATCCTTCTGCGAATAACATCAAGAGGGTAGGCAACAGTTTGTCCAACTGTTCCTGCAGCAGCTCCACATGCCAGCCTTGTAACAACACCAAGTTCATCATCAACAAGACCAAATGGTTTTGTTTTGATCAACCAGTCTTTTAAAGACTCATATACAGCAAAATTAAGCCCCACATATGGAACCTGTAAACACCAAATCAGACGATAAGCATTCAAAAGACAAGAACTCTCAACTAGTGTTATGAAGACAAGAACTCTCAACTAGTGTTATGTCTTTTCTTTTTTCTTCCCTTTCTTTAATAAGATTCCTTTTCTCTTTTTCCTTTCATCCAACAGGGATTCATGTTTAACTTTTTTCCTAGAATAATTGGGTTAATACTAATTTAGTTAATTGACCGTTGGTGAACGTTCTTTTCACTTTCAAAAGAGAATGCCACTTGACGTTCTTCTTCATGGACATCTTTTTAAATGAAGATATACCAAATGATTCACAGAGTGATTATCAAATTAATTTGAGTCTTTTTCTTCATTAAAAAACTTTGGAGAGATGAGAGATCTATATGACACCACCAAATCTTGTGAGCATGGTTATCAAATTAATATGAGTACTGGATGGCCAGTTCCTTTTGATCCAGGAACAAGGACTTACAACTCCTATGACAGAAGGAGTCCATCCTTTATACAAAGCACGTGGACCTTCCTCACGAAGCACAGTTGACAACGCATGGAACATTCCTCTGTATTGATAAGGAGACTTCTCTGTCTGCAGAGTACGGAAAAGAATTTAGAAGGCATCCTTGCAAAATAATACCATAGGAGTAGATCAACACCCATAACATTTATTCAAAAGGATACACAACTTACCTGCACAGTGATTCTTCCTCGCACCATGTCCATCGGGTAAGTTGCAGACATGGCAATTATGCCAGCACAAGCTCCAGCTCCAAGACGTAATAGTGGAGTGAGCTCAGCATCCTCTGTCATAAGGCAAGATGAAAGAGTCAAATAGTGCTCCATTTCCATTTTATTGTTGAACTAGCATGCAATAGTTTCACAGGCAATCAACAGACCAAGCAAAATCCTGCAAAAGCTTCATCAACTAAATGCAGACACCTATTAAAAAGAACCTATATCAGATGATAGTTAGTGTAAGAGGGTATAGTGAGCGCAGATGAGGCCAGCAACTTAATGCACATCATTTTCTGGGATTGAAATGCCTTGGGAGGTATTGTAATCAGCCGATCCTCATACTAGGAAGACTTCAGTTTTCACATCTAAAATAAGGGTTGAAATTTTATTTTATTAAGAAAAATAAATAAATAAAGGTCGAAATTAAAGAACTCAAAACTGTTCTTGTTCCATGAAACTTCAGCAGCTGGCACAGGCAGCATATGACAATGGTAAAGAGAGTTGACAGAGAAACACTCTAATGTGCGTTTGAGACCTTCAGCAAATGATGTAATGAACAAAACTAGGGTCAGTTCTTATTCTAAGTTAATCCAAGATCTTTTTGGATATAATAAAAC
This sequence comes from Nicotiana sylvestris, assembly GCF_000393655.2. Lineage (NCBI taxonomy): Eukaryota > Viridiplantae > Streptophyta > Magnoliopsida > Solanales > Solanaceae > Nicotiana > Nicotiana sylvestris. The sequence goes on from NC_091064.1 coordinate 34,782,650, forward strand.
TCCGATGGATTTCCTTTTTGCCATACTTAGATATTCGACATGATTTACCAAAGGTGTGCACAACAGATAAATAGCATATGAAGGGAATGCTTGGTAAAGAAATGGACCTTGGGTGTAACCCATCCCCAAGAGCTAGCTAATGAGGTGAGGATTGCCAAGACTATACAAGGAGACAAACAGCCCATTCCTCAAACGATATGGGACTCTTAACACCCCTGCATGCCCGGATCTGCCAACTAGAGTGTGGACAACATAATACGGGGGCCAACATCGGGTAAACTAAGAATTGGGATGGGTCCAGCCCTGATACCATGTAAAAAATGGACCTTGGGCCTAAATACCCCCAAAAGTATATAAGTAGGCAAACAACCCATTCCTCAACCAAAGTGGGACTCGTAACAGTTAACACCCACTCTAACATGCTTCCTAAGAATTAGGATCGCCAAGTGAAAGTACGTCTACAGCCTTGTGCAAAGGTAAAATCTATCAGAAACTGAAGCACTAGAGCATATCAGGATATCCTAGAATAGAAATAAGCTAATGATGTTTAAGTTGTGCACATGGAAATTAGTTACTTTTAGACAAGAGTGACAGTAAACATTATGACAAGAGAGAGACATTAGTAGCATTGCAGTGCTTGAAAATTGTTTTATTTATTTAATTATTTAAAACTGAAGGGGGAGAGGGATGTGAGTAGCATGGCAGTGGTTGAAAATTGTTTTATTTATTTTGTTACACGAAAACTTCACCATATTCAAGCCCAATCAATATCAGTCAACCACACCTCAAACTGAAACTGATTTGACTGACAAAAAGAATCCACTATATCCATTCAGCTCTATTCAGACCTGCATTCCAATACTAAATTACTGTTCTAACGCAATTTAATGGTTCTGTCAAACTAGAGGTTCTCTAACTCACATATATTCCTACTTCGACACAAAAGTCTATAATCAAACTAAACAAGGTCATGGTAAATAGCAGACCTAATGTAAATAAGCTTTGGGGGAACAACAATTAACCCTTAATTCCAACTCGTCGATGTAGCCTTATGGAATCTTTTACTTCCATTGCATTCTGTTCTTAACTAAATTTGCATTGACCCTGTGAGATTGTAGGTTTTTAGACGATTTCTTTCCCTACATGCAATTCTACCTGGTCCCTCCTTTTAGCACCTTCAATCATTATAGTGACGCATCAATAAGTCAATGCATTCAGAGGGCTATTCAGGACATTGTAACAACCATCTCAAACGACCTTCTATATCTTCTCTTATTTTATCCCCAACAGGTGATACTTGAATCCTATTTCAGACGTGATCATTTCTTTGTCCGATATTGTATGATAACACATTCATCTTAACATTTGCATTTATACAACCATCAGCTTGTGGATATGTTGTGAAGTAGAAGCCCCACAATTACTCTCATAGATGGAAGTTCTTCCACTATTTTAACAAAACTGCAACTGGAGGAAAGAAGAATTTTTCCTAGAGGGGCATTAACTACGAAGAGGAAGAAGAAACTAGTGAGAATACAGCACCCAGTTTTGGCCCCACAACCTGGGGCATTGTTTCGCTCGAACTGGGTAAAGACCTAAAAGGCAGCTTATTTTTCACTTAGCTGCGCACAACCTGAACTTGCAACCCTATGTTTGTTTGACAGATGAGTTTTTACCATGCAAACGGCAAAGAAACATAATGAGAAACAGGAAGGATAATACACATAAATCAATGCTGAATAAAGCTTAGTATTACCAACAAGTGAAACAAACATTAACAAAAATGGGCTTAAACTAGGCCTGGAGGCAAAGGAGAAAGGAACTTCAAAAGAGTATAAGGCATACAAAACATGAACTATATTAAAAAATGTGTAATAGCATCCAGAGACGAGTACTATGCTTAGAAATTAACTACAAATGAGAAGTCATGTTTCCTCCTATGACTGGATTCATCAATGAAATACAGTCTCATTTACAATGCAAACCATTTAGAAAGCAAGAATGGTGAAACGAAAACAAACACAAGGATATCCCCATAACTATTCCCTATTCTTTCTTCAAATAGGTAAACCCCATGACCACTAAATAGCTTGAAAGGAAGACAGACATACCATTTCCAGTTTGTTGCCGGTATAAATATAATATACCCCTGTTCCAGTATCAAGGAAGAAATCAGTAGAGGGAAGAGAATGCTATAACAGTAACATGAGAAACAAGTTGGAGATTCACAATCCTTTAGTGACTTGACACATCAACAATCATCTTCAGAAAGTACCTTGTGAGGCCCTTATCAAGATCTCGTCTTCACCTTCGCTTAACATAGTATTTTTCCCTATTACACCTAAAAGGCCAGATTAGGTCATTGCATTACTTGTCCATCTCCACAATGAGGTTCAGAAGTTAGATCATGTTTGCAAGTAAGATATGGTTACATCATCAGAAGTTCTCCAGCATTCCTCTCACAGACGGCTCATTTCCTTCCCTCTTTTTTTCTTGATAAGATAATTTTTTCTTGATAAGATAATATTTTATTGATGGGGGGGGGGGGGGGGGATCTCATGCAAACAAAGGTAGAGAACCTACACTGAGCTCATTTCCTTTAAGGGCGTGAAATCTTCTAGAAGAGAGATCACAGAGACTGAAATCTTCTAGAAGAGAGATCACAGAGACTATCTTTCCCTTTCTGGTGTTTATTTTTTTCTATTTCTTTTAGTTTTTTTTCCCCCCTTTGTTGAGTATGGGGAGGGTTCCCTCCTAAAAGGTAAATGCCACTAAATTGAAAAGACGAACTAAACTGAGCAAGATCTATCACCATACAAATGGTGAATGTTAAAATATTAACATGGAAAATATTTAGAAATGAAGTGACCACAAGAAACATTAATGTGTATAATATTATCCTCCTTTTTGTGCAAAATCTATGTTCCGACAGGATCATTACTTGGAAGCTTGCTCATAGCTGAAGAACTTGACTGCGGAGTTTGGGACAATGCGTGCGCAGTTGGTGCCGTTGCCCTTAAACAGTCCTTTGAACCCTTCAGTTCTCCAGATATATTTCAAGCCTTGAATGGTGCCATTGTATTTAATGCTATGTGGATTTTGAACCTGCACATCAAACAACATCATGTTACAAGTAGAGAACAAATAATCTAGATGGGTCATGGAACCTCCATGTAAGCACATAGCTGAGATGAAAACTCTCGTGGGGATATAAGGAATAAAAAGAGTTCATTATCCTATAACTTTTAATGAACAGGAAAAAGAAATACGGAGTTACAAACCAAAACATGGGGCATACTGCTCCATCATTCAAAATGAGTATAGCACGCAGGAAGAAAGTTTATATTGCTCTGCTTCAGTAAAAATATTCAGTGTAGGGAAAAACAAACAGCGAAATTACACTTCACCTGCAGCAATATCTTCAGCCGTTCTAGTGGAGCCACAGCAGTTCGTGACCTGCCAGAGGGAGAGTAGCAGTAAGTGTGAAGTCAAGTTAAAGTTCACGAAATAAAAGGATTAGTTCAAGCATATAAAAATATTAGTCAGCGCCCACACTCATGTAGAGCAGGGAGTACCAATATGATTATGCTAAAGCATATGCCGAAAGCCTTTGAGAGACTAAAAGATATAAAGATAGTTACACTTGTCTTCATATAGAATAATAAGTCAGAATTGAGAGAATCCATTACTTAAACATAATAAACAATGATCTGCAGGTTGACCTAATATTTCCTGCAACTGCAAGTTAGACTTAAGCATCCGCATGTGAGAAGCTTACACACTTTCAAGTCTCAACAAAGCCTTGTGTTGGATAAATGGTGAGATTATTGTGTCCAAAACCCAACGAATAGGTTGGGACACTTTTTCAAGAATCAAGAGTCTTTTGACTATAATCATTAAGCAATATCAGAAAAGGAAAGCCACAACTCAGAAACACACCAAACAATTGTCATATAACGAGGTCAAGTGACAGAGAAAACATGAATAGCACATATACTGATGCAACATTTTGTAGATCTGCAAAGCTATCATTAAGTACATTTGATGTTTCCCTCAGTTGGAAAAAACATGGATTTTCAGTAAGTAGAGGATTAAGACCTGTAAATTTTGCATATGAGACAAAGGGATTCAATTTATTTTTTCTTTTTTTTTCCTTTCATTTTGAGAGAAAAGATGTGCCTGCATAATTTTACCTTGGTAGCCAGTATTATAGACACTACAAGATTAAGGCTATACTGCCACAGAGATACAAATAAGCTTACAAAGTATCTCTTTTTCTTTTGAAGTACAAGGAAACAAAAAATACCTGATATACTTAATATGAGTCCATCAAATTACTGTTTGGTTAATTTTATTCAAGAGTTCAATCAAGCTGAAAACTTGACCAGAAACCCATTTGAAACAATTATGTCATAAGGTTTCAACAAACTGAAACCAATGATGACAAAGAACTAGTACTCCCTCTTTCCATTTTATGTGATAATATTGTCTTATTAGTTCTTTTCAAAAAGAATGACATATTTCTATATTTGATAGCCACATAGATGTTATAGCATGTTTAAGACCACAAGTTTCAAAAGTCTTATCGCCACACTAATATTGTGCATGCTTAAGACCAAAAGTTTCGAAAGTCTCCCTTTCTTTCCTAAGCTATGTGCCGAGTCAAATTATGTTAGCGAAATTGCAACAGAGTCACAAATATTATGGCGTGAAGAACGGCTCTTTGTACTCGATTTTTGATATCCTCTCAACTGGAAAAAGAAGAGCAGATACTCTACTCCCTTTGTCCAAATTTATGTGTCATACTTCTCTATTTAGTTTGTTCCAAAAAGAATATTATATTTCCTTATTTCCAAATTATTTTTAATGAGATAATTTATAGTCACACAAAGACTTGCAGTAGACCACAAATTTTAAAAGTATTTCTTTTTTTATTAAACTCCGTGTTCAATCAACCACGGCCACATGAATTGGAACGGAAAGAGTAGCAAACAAAAAGATCAAATTTTCATTTTCTTCTCCTACAATATTCACATATTACCACGTTTTCACGCATATGATCTATGACAACAAAGGCACAATACATATCACAGTTAACAGCGAAGTATCAAACTAATCGAACTTAAAGAAAATACTCAGCTAATTTTCAGGATTAAACAAAACACATCTAGTACGTGGTGGTATATATATAAAACTCACACGCCTCCGGCGACACCTCCGGCAACAAGTGACTTGCAGATACTGAGGACGGCATGGCTTGTAGGCTTAATTTCTTCTCTAGCAAGCTTAGCTTCTTCCGCTAGGTTCACAATTTTTTCCACCGCTGAATCTCTCGCCGCCTTCACATCCTCCGAAGCCATATAATAAGATAAAAAAAAGCTTAACCTAACAGCAAAATCGTTCGCTGAAAAAACTCCGCTGCTTTTCAATTTACGGATCAGAATTAGAAAAAGTTTATGAGAAACAGCACATTTTACAGTGGCTGTTTCAGTTAGCAGTTGCGGTGGTTGGTGGTGGCAGCGACGGCGAGAGTTGAATGGAAAATGCGAAGGAGAAATGAAGGTGCAAAAGACCAGATTTTTATACGACGGCGATTGAAAGTGTGGTGTGGGCTTTGATGAATTATAAAATATAAAGTACTTTAATATGGAAAAATAGGTCGGCTCTTTTTGGCATAAAAACTTTGCGTTTTTATTATACGATTAATAACCTGTTTAGCCAAGCCGTGCTTATTTTGAAAAGTGTTTTACTTTTGAAAAAAGTATTTTTTAGAGAGAAATAATTTGTGTTTGGCTAATCACTTTGAAAAGTATTTTTGCGCAATAATTTGTGTTTGACCAAGCTTTTCAGAAAGTGTTTTTAAGCATCAAATTACGAATAAGGACATGAATAGATTTACTTAATACTCCCTCCGGTCCATAATAAGTGAGCAGTTTGCTTTACACCCGTTAAGAAAATACTAAATTTTAGATGAAAATAGTTAGTGTGACTAAACTACCCTTCATTAAATGTTGCACCATAGTTATAGTAGTACTTACTTCTCTTCCCAAATGTGAGGAGTAAATGACTTTTTAGGTATACGTACATGAGGGTAATTTTGGAAAAATAAATTGAATCTTTTTCTTGATTATATAAATGGACACTTATTTTGGACCAAAATAAAAAAGCAAATTGATCACTTAGAGGGTGTTTGGCTAAGCTTATAAGTTGGTCAAATTTGCTTATACGTACCTTTTGGCTTATCTATGCGTTTGATAAAAAGTCATATGCTTATAAGCTAAAATCAGTCATAAGTCATAAGTTGGTCACCCCCAACTTATAGCTTTTTAGCTTATAAGCACTTTTAGTTTGACCAAAGTTTTTACTAGTTTATCCTTAATAATATTTTCTAATTCACAAAATATTTTTTCCAAAATAAATTTTTTAACTTTCTTTTCATTCCATATTCATTGTTCATCTTTTTCTTTCCAAAGAAACTTTTTAATTTATAATCTTTTGTAAAGTGTTTAAGAATATTTTAGTTATTTTATTAAAAGAATAACTTATTAGCATTTTTCTACCAAATACATCAATTGTTTATCAGTTTCAGCACGTCTATCCAAATACGTAAATGCTTATTTAAAAAATTAGATTCAGCACTTAAAAATGCTTTTCAACACTTCAAGCTTATCAGCTATTTACAATCAATTAATCCAAACGGGCTCTTATTTTGGACCAGAGGGAGTAGTTAATATTATAAGTATTTAAACAATCTCAAAAATTTGTTATTACATACAATAATTAAATCTTTTCATTTTATTTAAATAAATTATGAAAATAAAATTAAAAAATACTTAATTCTTTTAATATAAGTTAAATATATTAAAAATCATTCAAGAAATATAAAAGCATTCACCCCTAAAGTCACTATATATTAGAAAGTTATCCTAAAAATAAGAAGAAATACTTATACATTAATATCCTAAGTATTAGGTTTAACAGTTATTTTGGTATATACTATATTTTGTTAAGGGTATTATTGGTAATAAGAAAAGCCAAAATTGTTTCTGCTTCTACTTTTGGAAAGAAACTACTTTTTTCTACTTCTCAGAAACTGTTTTTGCTTCTACCCAAAAGCATTTTTTTCCTCCAAAAAACTTAGCCAAACACCTCAAGTTAGGAAGAACAAAAATACTTTTGAAAAAACAAAACATTTTTTCCTCTTGAGAAGCTTGGCCACACAAGCTATAAGTTATAGATGAGGTATATTGTGGCGGGATGGATATGATTGATCCATCTTAATATATTTTTTTGAAAAGTTCTAATATGAGCACTTTCCTTTATGGATCTCACGAGGATTGAATTCGAATTAGCTGGAGTCATTGTGTAATAAGAATAGTAATAATATATTTAGTGAAATCTTACAAGTAGGGTTTGAGAAGCATAATATGTACGTAAACCTTACCCTTACCTTGTGAAAATAGAACGGTTATTTTCGATAGATCCTCATATCAAAGAAAGCATAATCCCGCCAGTCATGAAAAATAAATATGGTAGTAAAGAGCCATGAAAAAGAAACAGCAACGACAAGAAGACAAATAAGATAATTGAAGTAAAAAATAGCATGTGGCAATAAAAATTAAGAATAAAAAATATATGAATAATACTAACACTACTGGTATGGAGAAAAAAAATATGCGACATCCAAACCCTCCTATCAAGAATTGTGTACTCAGTAAGCATAAGATATATCATATCCTGTTTAATCACCTCTGCCCGATACTCCTTTGACTTACCTCTGCCTCTCTTTAGACCCATCATTCGATAGGATCGAATCCTAAGTAGTCTGAGCCACGGTATATGAGCTAAAAATTCACAATAGTTAAGGGATAAAAATATGCAAAAAACACATATCATGTTATTATTAGTTTGATGAAACCACTTATTGCAAATAAATTTGTATTATGAAAAAATTGGGTGGGCTCCTTTTGGGTGCTACTTTTAAGATATAGGGCGGAACATGCCATAATTTGTTGAACAAGTGGCGTTGATACAGTGCGTTAGAGTGAGTGTAGTAGGACCACTTGAGATCGGAGGAGAAAAGTAGTGGTTTCCAGTGAGATTAGCCCTCTAAAGGCCTTAAGGGCCATTTTAGGAGAATCCATTAAATAAAATAAAGAAAAGAATAAAGGAAGGGGGGAAAAGTTGAGAATCCATGTATTTGAAGTATCTAAACCGCATTGCTTAAAGTATAAAAGCGACCAAACTGGACAATTGATTAATTTGATTATTAAGATTCGAACGTGGAACTATTAACATTTGCATGATTTATATATTTAGGAGTTGTTTTATTGGCTGCATTTGTAAAGATAATCTATAAATAATTCTCTGTTTAATAAAGTTGACATAATTAAAATTAGATATCCATATTATACATTATGATCCAATTTATAAAATGTACATGAAAATCTTGCAAAGAAAAAACTATTTGACTCCGCCAAGTAATTAATAATAATAGTGTCATATAAAGTCAAACATAAAGAGCATAATATGGTTAGCAACATTCGAAGAAAATGATTGAAACAAGAATACATATATTGCAGTAATAACAATATGTGAATAGTATTTAAAAATTAAAACGCACAAAGTAGGTAAGTAATTCTTTAATATTACATGTAATACTATTCACCATACGTATAAGGGAGCCTTGCAACAACGATAAACTTATCTTCATCTGACCTATAAGTTATAGGCTTGAGACGTGGAATCAACCACTGATTGATGTTTGCATCAAAGTAAGCCTACATTACACTCCCTTAGAGTGCGACCCTTCCTCGGACCCTGTGTGAATGGGAGATATTTTGTGCATCGGACCGCCCTTTTACTATTTTCTACACAAACGAATCAATCTATCATACTTCATCCATATTTGAATTCAAATCAAGTAGATTTCTTTATATTTGCATTCAAAATCTACTACCAGTAGAAAAGATGGAGTACTTAACCGTCAAATTATGCGCGGAGACGCATGTATTACTTTTTTTGTTTCGACCAGGCTTATATTACTTTACTACAAAAATTATTTGGACAAATGTACAATGCTTTCACTCGTGTAAGTAAAAAGGAAAGTGACACTGCATAGCCGCTCTCAAAATAATAATTATATATATATATATATATATATATATATATAGTTTTTGTATATATATTCTGGATGTTATATACAAAAATTATATAAATTATATATATATTTTCAACTATCAAATATAAATAGTTTCTGACACGGGCTAAAAGTAAAAAAAATTCTTTAGTAAATCGACGGATAGCCGCCAATCCAAGTCAATTTTTAATTTTTGCGTTTATATCAACTAGAGATATGTCAAGATAATATAGAGCTATCAATTATGAGTACATTTTAAGTTTAATATATTTGTATACGGTCAAAATCGAGCTTGCCTAATTTAGTATGGTTAACCGAAATCGGAGTGGCGGATTAGGGCTCGGCCTCGGCCTCGGTTATATCGGACCATGGTACAAAGATGGATTGGTAAGCTCGTGGATCGATGGCCGATCAAGATCGAGACCAGCCGTGAGACCAGCCGTGATCGAGACCGAAGCGAGAAAGAGATCGAGCGAGATTGAGGGAAGCCTGCTAGATCAAATAACAGAAAGTCGAGATATTCGTGATCGGGCAAGGATCGTGGCGGAATTCTCGGCACGTATTAAGTCAAGACCGGACATTTAGCCAGTCATGAGATTTCCTTCTATAATTAGAATTATAACATAAATAGGATTCTTCTACTATATAAAGAGGGTCCTACTCATTTTGTAAGGATACATTCACGCATAATCAAGCAATATACTATATTTTTTCTCTCTTAAGCTCTATTGTTCAGTTCATACTTTTCCAATAGCATATCTAGTTGGTTCAAGGGCGATTTAGATTGAGGGCCACAATTCTTCATCGCATTGGTTTGTTTTATTTTACTGTTAATTTCTAGCATTAATTCTCATATTTATCATTTTGTGCCAAGTGAAATCACATATCCTTAAAATCACTTATAAGTTTAATTGTTATCCAATTTTAAGGGTAAACCGTTTGGCGCCCACCGTGGGGCTAAGGATAATAGTGATTTCCTGGTACAATTTTCGTAACACACACTATTTTATGCTTGTTCTTTGAAGTGTCTTTGATTCCAAGATCAACATGTCAAACTCTCAACTAGCGCCCACACACACAGACAATGGCCTTGGTCATTTTGGCGAGAATGAAAACATAGCCGCCCCAGGAAACGGATTACCTCCAGTCAACCCCGATGGAGCTCTGGCCATAGACCCAATCGACACCAGCTCTCATATCGCCATTAATGGAACTTTGGGTGTCGATCCTGAAAATAGCGTCTACAGAGATGCTCGAACAGCCGATCAGTATACACAGAGCGGTGAAGAAAGCAGGATTAGCCTTCAAATGATATTCGAAATGTTGTAGACTCAACAAGTTGTAATAGCACAACTCCAAAATCAGAATCGTGCACCAAGTAGGATCGAGCTCAAGCCATCATAAGAAGTTGTTCATAGAGCCGAATCGATGCCAAAGAGATCGAATGGAGGGAAATCTGAAACTAATCTTGCTATCGTAAAGATGCTCGAGGAACTGACAAAGCGAATCGAGACTGGAAAAAGAAGATCGAGGAAAATGATAAGAAAGCGGAAATTTTTTATTCCAGGGTCAACTAAATCCTAGGGGCACCCTCAATATTGAAGGGGCTAGATTCTAAAAAGTTTGTACAAAACCCTTCCCCCCAAGTGCGGCTCCGAAGCCAATCTCTAAGAAGTTCCGTATGCCCTTGATTCCAAAGTATAACGGGGCAACCGATCTGAATGAACATGTCACCTCGTATACATGCACCATCAAAGGAAATGACTTGGAAGATGACGAAAATGAATCTGTATTGCTGAAGAAATTCGGGGAGACTCTATCAAAGGGTGTCATGTTATGGTACCATAATTTACCACCTAATTATATTGATTCATTTGCTATGCTTGCAGATTCTTTTGTAAAAGCGCACGCCGGAGCCATTAAGATAGCAACAAGAAAGTCGGACCTATTCAAGGTAAGGAACAAAGATAACGAGATGCTCAGGGAATCTGTATCTCGGTTCCAAACGGAAAGAATGGATTTGCTGCCGGTCACCGATGATTGTGTTGTTCAATCCTTCACTCAAGGTCTCAACGATCGGAGTTCCATAGCTTCACAACAATTGAAGCAGAATTTGATCGAATATCCAGCTGCCATTTGGGCCGATGTACATAATCGATACTAGTCAAAGATTAGGGTCAAAGACGACCAGTTAGGGGCTCCTTCCGGATCCGTTTATTCGAGCAGGACCGCCGACAAAGTTAAAAGGGACATTGATCGGGATCCATGGTCGAATAGAGATCTATCAGCGATACAATCGGAGAAATAACGGGCCTGGACACAACCCGGTTCGGAATAATAGAAGGAATGATCGAGGACAGAGTTCCCCAAGGACTCATGAGCAATAGTGAATTCGATAGAGATACTGGGTCCAAAGAAGCACCTCGATTGTCAGAATATAACTTCAACGTAGATGCTTCCGCCATAGTGTCAGCCATTGGACGTATCAAAGATACCAGGTAGCCTCAACCTCTACCAACCGATCCGGCCTAGAGGAATCCAAACCAAATTAAATATGCAAGTATCATGGCACCCATGGTCACAAAACAGAAGACTGCACGCAACTAAGGGAGGAAGTAGCTCGATTATTCAACGAGGGGCATCTTTGAGAATTCTTAAGTGAACAGGCCAAGAACCACTTTAAAAACAGAGATTCAAACAGACAGAACGAGCAAGAAAAGCTACAACACGTGATTCACATGATTGTTGGAGGGGTCGATGTTCCTCAAGGACCGGTATTTAAATGCACCAAGGTAACGATCACAAGGGAAACCGATCTCGGTACTACTTACCAGAAGAAACATTGTCTTTCAATGACGAGGATGCAGAAAGGATCGAACAAACTCACAACGATGCACTGGTAATATTTGTCTTTATGAATAAAATTCAAGTTAAACGTGTGTTGATTGATCCAGGTAGCTCGGCCAACATTATTCGAGCAATGATCGTGGAACAGCTCAGCCTACGAGATCAAATTGTGCATGTAGCCTGAGTACTTAACCGTTTCAACATGGCAAGTGAAACCACCAAAGGAGAAATTATTTTGCTAGTAAATGTGGTCGGGACCATCCAAGAAACAAAGTTCCATGTGATCGAGGGTGACATGAGGTACAACGCACTGCTCGGAAGGCCTTGGATCCATAACATAAGGGCAGTATCATTGACACTTCATCAAGTTCTGATGTTCCCAACATCGAAAGGAGTCAAAACGATGTACGGGGAATAACCCGCCGCCAAAGAAATGTTTGCAATCAACAAAGTGATACCGGTATCGGTGCTTTCATCAACAAAGGGATCGGAGTTGAAGGGAAAATTGAAGGCCAAATAGCAATTATAGCCACCAGCCTCGACCCAACCAGAGGAGCAAGGAGCTTACGAGGATGATGATTATATGCTACCTCGATCCTTCATAAACCCCGATGATTCTGATGCCACAAAATCAATGACTGATACTGATCGAGCATCTTCCCGATCGAAAGGTATACCATGGTACGGGGTTAACTCCCGAGCTCAGGAAAAAACTTATTCAATTTCTTAAAGCTAATATGGATTGTTTTGCCTAGTCCCATCTCGATATGACAGGGATCCCACCGGAGATCACTACTCATAAACTAAGCTTGGACCCAAAGTTCCTCCCGGTGAAACAAAAAAGGAGGCCTCAGTCCGAGGTAAAAAAATGCTTTCATCAAAGATGAGGTAACCAAACTTCTCAAAATAGGATCCATTCGGGAAGTAAAGTACCCCGAATGGTTAGCAAACGTGGTGGTAGTCCCTAAATAGGGAAACAAACTTAGAATGCGCGTACATTATAAAGACCTAAATAAAGCATGCCCCAAATATTCTTTTCCTTTGCCTAACATCGATCGGAGGATCGATGCCACGACAGGATACGAGACTCTCAATTTTCTCGATGCTTACTTTGGGTACAACCAAATACAAATGAACCTGGAGGATCTCGAAAAGACTTCGTTTATCACTAAGTATGGCACCTACTATTATAATGTAATGCCATTCGGACTAAAAAATGCTGGTGCAACCTATCAACGCCTAGTAAATCGAATGTTCGAACAACAAATAGGGAAATCTATGGAGGTTTATATCAATGACATGCTAGTTAAGTCCTTGCGAGCAGAGGACCATTTGAAGCATTTGTAGAAAACTTTCGATATAATGAGGAAGTATAATATGAAGCTCAACCCAGAAAACTGCGCGTTCGAGGTTGGTTCGGGCAAGTATCTCGGCTTCATTGTGTCCAATTGGGGGATCAAGATCAACCCCGATAAAATCAAAGCTATCGAAGATATCGAGGTCGTGGATAATGTAAAGGTCGTGCAGAGGCTAACGAGGCGAATAGCCACCCTAGGGTGATTCATTTCGAGATCCTCAGATAGGAGTCACCGGTTCTTCTCGCTGCTTAGGAAGAAGAAAAGTTTTGCATGGACCTTGGAATGCAGCAACCCTTGGAGGAACTAAAGCGATACCCATTGAGCCTGCCATTGCTTCATACCCCGAAAATGGACGAACAACTTTACTTGTACTTGACAGTCTCAAAATATATCGGTAAGTGGAGTCCTAGTCCATTAAGAACAAGGTACACAATTCCCTGTCTATTATGTTAGTCAGACCTTAGGTGAGGCCGAAATTAGGTATCCTCACTTAGAAAAATTAGCGCTCACTTTAATAATCGCCTCTAGGAAATTAAAACCATATTTTTAATGTTATCCCATATGTATTGTAATAACTTATCCCCTTCGAAATATTTTGCATAAACCCGAACTTTCGGGGTGATTGGCCAAATGGGTCGTGGAACTCAGCGGGTACGATATTGAGTATCAACCCCAAACAACCATCAAATCTCAAATCTTGGCAAACTTCGTGGCTGACTTTACGCCAGCCCTCGTACCCGAGGTCGAAAAGGAACTGTTATTAAAACCAGGTATATCATAGGGGGTGTGGACCCTCTTTACGGACGGTGCTTCGAACGTGAAGGGGTCCAGGCTGGGTATCGTTCTAAAATCACCCATGGGTAATATAATTAGACAAGCTGTTAGGACTCCAAAATTAAATAAAAATGAGGCCGAGTATGAGGCCATGATTGCAGGTCTCGAGTTGACTAAAATCCTGGGAGCAGAAATCATCGAAGCCAAATGTGATCCCTCCTCATGTTAAACCAAGTCAACAGGACTTTCGAAGTCCGAGAAGACCGAATGCAGAGATACTTGGATAAACTATAGGTAACTCTACATCGATTTAAAGAGTGGACCTTACAACATATGCCTCGAGAACAGAACAACGAGGCTAAAGCCCTTGCAAACTTGGGGTCATCAGCCGAAGATGACGAACTTAACTCGGGGACTGTCGAACAACTCTTAAGATTAGTGATCGAAGAAGGCCACGCCAAAATAAATTCTACAAGTCTGACCTGGGATTGGAGAAACATATACATAAAATACCTAAAGAATGGGAAGCTCCCATCAGATCCAAAGGAGTCGAGAGCTCGAGGCCTAAAGGCAACACGGTTCACTTTGTCCGAGGATGGAACGTTGTTTAGGAGGATGTTTGATGGACCGTTAGCGATACATTTGGGATCGGGAGATACTGATTACATCCTACGAGATATTCATAGGCACTTATGGAAACCATTCCGGTGCTGAATCATTAGTTCACAAAGTTATCAGAGCAGGATACTACTGGCTTGATATGGAAATGGATACAAAAGAGTTCGTTCGAAAGTGCGCAAATGTCAAAGGTATGCGCCAATGATTCACGTGCCCGGGGAACAGCTCCACTCGGTCTTATCCCTCTAGCCATTCATGAAATAGGAATGGACATCGTTGGTCCTCTCCCTTCGGCCCCAGGTATAGCTTAGTTTATTTTATTTATGACTGACTATTTTTCTAAGCGGGTTGAAGCACAGGCTTTCAAGAAGGTTAGAGAAAAAGAAGTCATAGACTTCATTTGGGACCACATTATATGTCGATTCGGGATGCCTATCGAGATTGTGTGTGATAATGGAAAGCAATTCATTAGCAGCAAAGTGACTAAATTTCTCAAGGATCACAAGATCAAAAGAATTTTATCGACACCTTATCATCTCAGTGGGAACGGACAAGCCGAATCGACTAACAAAACCATTATCCAAAATCTTAAGAAGAGACAGACTCAAATTTCAACTTTGTTGCAAGGAAATTACTTCATGATAGCGGGGTCTCGATAGGTAAATTTTGTAAGGGTCAAACAGTCGAATAAACCGTGTCTATATAGGCTACTCGAGCCCTAGCATCAAACATGTACGCATATATAATCATCTATAGAAAGAAGTATGTTTCCTTGTCGATATCTCACGCCTTAGAAAACTTTTCTACTTTACAATTTCATACTATTGATCTATTGTGTAAATAGGCTTAAGGGTCGATCGTAACGGAAGTTCGAACAACTAACCCCATGCTCGGGGACTACCGTATGAAAAACAAACTAGATCAAATTATTAAAACATCGAGATCCTAAGACCTTAAAGGCGACCCTCGATTCGGAGGTGTCTGAATTCCGTAATAAAACATGCCTTCAAATATTGTCATAAATCGATTAAAAGGGCTACCCTCGGCAAAATTATAAAGGGATTCGATAATATCAAGCCTTAAAAACTCTAATGAGTACAAATTGTTCGAACTCTTGAACAATCCCTTATTTCATGCTAAGGCATTACAGATTTTACGAATACAAATGACAAAAAAAATTCAAGCCGAAAAAGGGGGAAAAAGCCATAAACATTCTTTATACAAAGACCATGTCGGCCTAATACAAAATCCTAAGGGCTATTTTTTGCTTTGAGTTTGAAATATCATCCTCATTCAAATAAAACCTAAGTGTTACCTTATTTCGGGTCCGGGCAAGCACTCACTTGATCACAAAAACTATGCTAGTTCGGCTTCGATCGAATTGCCTAAACCTCGAACCTATGAATAACAATTTCATAAAGCATAAATGAAGCACAAATTTCATAAGGCAGAAGTAAAATGAAACTTCACAAGACAAGAAAGAGAGAGAAAAAGATCTTTATATATGTCAAAAGTTATTTACAAGGGCAACATATCCCGATCGGAATTCTATACAAAAAATCAAAAAAAGAACCTAAGTACTTAATCTTCTCAAGGAGCGATACCTTTACCCTCGGTGTCTTCTTCTCTCTCGGAACCACTCATGCTCCCGGAATCATCATCATCTGAAGAGACCAATGCTTTGGCTTCGGCTTCAAGCTTTTGCATTTTTTATCTCAACAATAAGATCGAAGCCACGAGCGTGGATCTCCTCGAGAGTCTCCCTTCGAGATTGGCACTTGGCATGCTCGGCAACCCAATATGCTCAAACCTGAGCAGTATCGGCAACTTCCTTTGTTTGAGCTTGAGAGGCTTTGGCGTTGGACCGGTAGACGGCCATGATTGCCTCAGCATCAGCCTTGGCCGTTTCAGCCTTAGATTTGGCCGCTGCAAGTTCCGTGACCAACCAAGTCTGGAGCTCCTCAATTTTCTTGGCTTATGCCAAGTTCTTCTCTTTCATGCTTTGGAGTTGTCTTTTAGCCGAGGATAACTGAGCTCGAGCATGCTCCTTCTATGAGGCAAAACGGTCCATGTTTTGCTTCTATGATATGGTCTCTACCTTCACCGCATCCACTTCTTCATAAAGTTGCCCGATTATCTCGAGTTTTTGCTGGACCTGTGGGATCGAACAGTTAGCTGTCACCCCCGAAATGATGTCATAAACTTTTAAGATTCTCATTACCTGCTCGACCAGGTCATTGTGTTCTTTCTGAGCTGCAGCAAGTTCAGCTCGGAGACCCTTTGCTTCCTCTTCTTTTTGCTCACCGAGAAGATTGATGGCGTTTTTCTCCTCAGTAAGCCCTTGAATTTCGGCCTCATATCGGCTCAGTTCTCCTCAAGACCTAAAGAAATCTTCATGATGAAGCACTGAGGCCTGCACAAATAGAAGAAAAAAAATTAGGTAAGAAGATAAAAATACAAGTATGGAAACTGGTATTGACAAAAAGAGTTAGGCCTTACCCGATTTAAAGCTCGGTGGGCCACATTGAAGAGAAACGATTCTCCCACCTAGTCCAGCAGAGCCTGGTCTTCCTCCGTGACCAAACTCCGAAGGTAACTAGCCACCCCTACGGGGGCGGCAAAATATCATGCATCCTCCAGGATCGAGATGATGATTGTTCGTTTGCACCCGAGATTGACACTAGGGGCTGAAAACTGGCTGGTCAATTTGAAACTCGAGGATGTTTTGACCGAGCTATTCCTTGGTACCTCCAAGTCATTCAAGCTGGCGGCATCGTCGACCTCAGTGAAACAACCACGGAAAAGGTCCTCCCTTCCACGGGCTCCTTCTACGTAAGGAGTCTTTATGGTCCGAGCCTCCCGAATAGTTTCCTTGGAGAATGAAGGAAGCGACGGGGAGTCTCTGATTTCTATTTCCCTAAGTGAGTCACATGGGGCGTTCTCTCCATCTCGAGGAGCCTCGAGATCGGCCTCCACAGCCATTTTCGCAACCTTCTCACCCCAAGATGTGGTACCTTTGGCTCCAGTTGGCTCAGGGACTCCAACTGAATTCCCCTCTTGGACCCCGTCAGATCGAGGCAAACTATTTCCAATTTTGACCTATTTGGGTGCCTTTTGACCCTCGGTATTAGCTCGTGCCTGAGCCACTAGACCGGAATCCTCCTCCTCCTCCTCTTCCTTCTTCTTCCTCTTCATCTCTTAGGAGTTGAACTGACTCCATAGACAGGGGAATCACATCCTTCTTGGGCTTTCGAGCGGCTTTATTCTTAGGCCCTGGCCCCTCGGAGGTCGAGGCCCTTTTCCTCTTGCTCTCCATTTCCAGCTTCGGGACATAGAGTGAGTTTTCTTCTTCACCAGATGGGGGCCTCATCATTACCTCCTTCCCAAGACCTACAAAAGAAGAGAAACAAATAGCTCGGAAAAATACCCTAACAGAGGTCAAATCATTAAGTTGAGGAGAGGAACTTACAATGGCTATTAGCCTCTCATCGGCCCTTCGATAAGTCATTCCAAGCACGTTTTGCATGTGTCAACTGTGATACCAGGCTCCGGACCCAATCCTCTAGATAGGGAACCGCTCCCAGCATCCAGGCAACGGCTGCACCAAGTAAAACACTAATAAGGAAACGAAGACAATAAACAGAAATTAGGAACAGAATTATACCTACATTTCATATTCCACTTCTCGGGAAAAGGCATACTCTCGGGCGAGATCAAGTCCGAGGTCTTCACTCGAACGAATCGGCCCAACAACCCCGATCCATATCCTCATCTATGCTCGAGAAAGGTGCCTTGTTATCCCGACGCTGAAGTTTTACTAATCCTCCCCGATAAAGTCGGAGGCTATACAGGCGAATGAGATGGTCGAGGATGAAGGGAAGCCCCTCGACTTAGTTCACAAAGAATCAAATCAGTATCATTATCCTCCATAAATAAGGATGAATTTGATCGAGGGTGACTTCGTACTTCTTGCAGAAGTCCACGATAATTGGATCTAGAGGACGCAGCTTGAATGGGTAGGTGTAAACACTCAAGAACCTCTCTGCATGGGTGGTAATCGATTCTTCAGAAGTGGGCACCACTACATGCTTATTGTCCCAATTACAATCCTTTTTAACTTGGGAAAGAAGTTTATTAGAGATCAAACATATATACCTCGATACCGGCTCGCATCATCCTGGCACCGAGGAAGTCTTTTCAACCTTAAAATCAGACTTGATATCACAAGTCGGAGGAAAGAATTCTTTAGGGCGTAGCTATGCCGCGGCTTCCTCGCCGGCGGGCCTTGATGATGAAGCCTTTTTCCTTTTGAGGAACGGGTTTTTGAAGTTTTAGCCATGTAATAGATGAAGAAAAGCAGAAGATGAAGAGAAATACTTAGTATTTTGCAATGAAACGAGTAAAGAAATCCCAGGAATTGGAAACACAAAGATCTGAGGAAGGTGAAGAACTGAGAAAGTTAGAATGAGAATGAGTTGAAGGTAAAGTTTAAAAGATGAATAAAGATGCATTTATAGGTTGAAGGAGACGGTTCAGTGCCAGTGGTGGTCGACCATCGACTGACAAGCATTAAGTGCCTAGAGAACTGTACCGACGAAATGATTATGTCACCTCTGTTGCTTACGTCAGGATGCTTAAGTCATGATAAACCAAGGGAAAAGTTCGAAGACTCAATTCGTTTCTTGTCATTACACTCCAAAAACGAGGGGACTATCTGTATACGGTCAAAATTGAGCTTGCCTAATTTAGTATAGCTAACTGAAATCGGGGTGGCGGATTAGGGCTTGACCTCGGTTATATCAGACCATGGTACGAAGATGGATTGGTAAGCTTGTGGATTGATGGCCGATCAAGATCGAGACCAGCCGTGATCGAGATCGAAGCGAGAAAGAGATCGAGCGAGATTGAAGGAAGTCTGCTAGGTCGAATAACAGAAAGCTGAGATATCCGTGATCGGGCAAGGATAGTGACGAAAATCTCGGCACGTATCAAGTCACGACCGAACATTTAGCCAGTCATGGGATTTCCTTATGTAATCAGAGTTATACCATAAATAGGATTCCTCTACTATATAAAGAGAGTCCTAATCATTTTGTAAGGATACATTCATGCATAATCAAGCAATATACTATATTTTTCTCTCTTAAGCTCTACTGTTCAGTTCATACTTTTCCAATAGCATACCCAGTTGGTTCGAGGGAGATTTAACTCGAGGGCCACAATTGTTTATCACATTGGTTTGTTTTTATTTTATTGTTAATTTTTAGTATTAATTCTCATATTTATCATTTTTTGCCAAGCGAAATCACATATCATTAAAACCACTTATAAGTTTAATTGTTATTCAATTTTAAAGGTAAACAATATTACATTATCATTGGCCTGAATTGTTGAAGTTCGGCAATAATCGAGTCGTTGGATCCGACATGTGCATACTGTTATGACGATTACTTCTTTGGATAATTTCTGATTTCAATATGTATCATAATGTTTCTTTGAATTAAATCATTAAAGTCCATATTATTGTAATTTGAGGAAGTTAGAGGTCGAAAAAGTTTTAGTTATGCCTATATTACTAATCATAAAAGGTCCATGTTGGGATAACAAGTACCCATTCATTCTTAATTAGAAATACTGAGTTCAAATTCTAAGAATGAAATTGTCTTTAGGGTTCGGCTAATATGAATTCGTACCGAAAAATCTCATTTTGGGAGATTAGGTGCAGTTAGCAAAATATAAGATCTTTTTTCTCTGAATATCTACTAGTACTTCATAAGTGCATGTGGATTTTTTCACTAGGTGTCTGATTAATCCGGATTTGTATTGAAAAAATCTCACCTGTAAAGATAAAGTGCTTTCCATCAAAGAGGATACCAGACACCTAATAAAAATAGCAAACTGTACTTATGACTACTAGTAGATATTTAGAGAAAAAACGAATTATATTTTTCTAACATCAACCCCTTTGTGTGAAATCTAAGCTTTGAAGATGAAGGGTAATATCTAAATATAACTTTCTACACTGTTATAGGAGTGAGAGCACCAAATCGTATAGGAAATGTGTAGCTAATGGCGTGCAATAGGAAAATAAGGGGGAAATGTACTTACAAGTACTAGGTAGCAAAATGTTATATATATATATATATATATATATATATATATATATATATATATATATATATATAGAGTATATACACAAAGAAAAACTCTAATATGCACTGTGATATTTCGATTTTGAAGTAATGCAAATTTCACGAAGTAATGCACTATGGAATATCAATTATTTACATGAATACAAAGGGAAAGGTCCTTAGGATGAATATATTTTTAATAGCAAATTTATCTAATAAGATTTTTTTATTGATCAATCGCAGTGTCTTTTCTATATTGGAAAACGTTAAGAGACCTCCCATTCGAAATGTTCTACATAGATATTGATAGTAGACTATAATTACGTATTTTGGTCGTTTATCGCACTCTAATTTATTATACTTTAATTGAGTATGAGCTTCACTCGCTAATGTTTTGCACTAATTACGTGTTTTATACCTTGTAGGAGTGATTTCGAGCTATGTAGATATTAGGGAATGAATTCGAGTTATTTGGAGCTTTGAAGTTTGAGTAAAAGCCCAAACGATTAAGCTGGGATTGTGTTTGGGGGCCGAGGATCAATTCTGGACGTTTAAATTCAAGGAAGAAGCAACTCCTGAAGAAATGCACTAGTGTGAGGCACTGTGCGAGGCACAGTGCGAAGCATTAGTGCAAATCTTTGTCAGAAATTTTCAAAGTTCAGAGACTGGGTGCTTTTTGGTCTGACAGGAAAAAGCTAGTGCGATGCACGGCGCGACGCACCGTGTGACGCGTGAAAAGCAATAAGTTTGCAAGTTTTCCTATGTAGGCTAGGAAAAAGAGATTTCGTCTTGGCCCAACCCTACTTAGTATCAATACATGTAAAAATATTATTTTGAGGACTTTTGTCATATTTTAGACCTAGGGAGAGCACGGAGCCGCCATGGAGGCCGGAATTCATCAGATTCCATCAAACTTAGTAATCTTTACTTTTTTTGATGATTTGTTGTTTTGCTACCATATCTATGTAGAGCTAAATTTCACATTTTAGGGTTGTGGTTGTCATGAATATTGAAGTTTATTAATTACATCACGTTGATTCGAGTTATTTTTGATTGTTTCTCTAATTCTGTGCATAATTGCTTATGTGTTTGGCCAGCAGTTGAGTTCTATTTACTATCTATGCTATGCTTGGGACGTTGCCAGCAGTTATCTTTGATTGTCACATTGATTCAACTCCTGAAGAAATGCACTAGTGCGAGGCACAGTGCGACGCACAGTGCGACGCATTAGTGCAAATCTTTGTCATAAATTTTCGAAGCTCAGAGACTGGGTGCTTTTTGGTCTGACAGGAAAAAGCTAGTGCGATGCACGGCGCGACGCAAAGTGCGACGCATGAAAAGCAATAAGTTTGCAAGTTTTCCTATGTCGGCAAGGAAAAACAGATTTCGTTTTGGCCCAACCCTACTTAGTATCAATACTTGTAAAAATATTATTTTGAGGACTTTTGTCATATTTTAGACCTAGGGAGAGCACGGAGCTGCCATGGAGGCCGGAATTCATCAGATTCCATCTTTCTTCTATCAAACTTAGTAATCTTTACTCTTTTTTTTTGATGATTTGTTGTTTTGCTACCATATCTATGTGGAGCTAAATTTCACATTTTAGGGTTGTGGTTGTCATGAATATTGAAGTTTATTAATTACATCACGTTGATTCGAGTTATCTTTGATTATATCTCTAATTCTGTACATAATTGCTTATGTGTTTGGCCAGCAGTTGAGTTCTATTTACTATCTATGCTATGCTTGGGAAAGCCATGTTTAGATTATAGTAGAATTAGAGAGAGATTGTTTCTGAACCCGTAGCTTGGGTAAAGATTTCGCGATTAGGATAGGAATATACCTAACAATCTTGCTTAGTTGAATACCGTATTATATTCGTTCATGATAGATTCAAGACCATAGGAATATATGGTTGATATATTATGGATAGACGGATAGTATTGTGGGAACATGCTATTTATTTAAATGATCCGGTCAACTAGCAATCATAGATAATTTTGATTAACAGGTGTAACTACGAACTCAATAGGATTGATAAACCGACCACAACCCTGGAATCTATATCTCCCTTGGTTACATGTTGAAATTTTGCAATAGTAGTTATAATAGAAAAATAATTGTTTTTACTATATTGGACATTAAAGTAATTTTAATTTGCTTAGTTAACAGTTAATCTAAGTCTCTGTGGGTTCTACATCCGACTTTCGAGTCACTTTATTACTTGATACTCACATATACTTGCGTGTGTGTTTGGTCCCAACAAGCTTTTGGCGCCGTTGCCGGGGACTTAGTTATTGATTGTTTGTCTAAGTTAAGCTTTTAATTGAGTTCTGTTCAAGTTTTTATTTTTTCTATTCGGTTATTTTTCTAGATTAGACTTTTACTCTTATCTTTATAGATTTTGTTTATTTTTTCTTTTTGTAAATATTTTTATTTTTATAAAAGTTTAATTTTTTTTGCTTAGTGTGTTTATAGTTCTCTCAACATGACAACTGGGGATGAAATATCCGGAGGTAAGGTTATTGATGAAGACGCTTGGTTGACGAAAGACTTTTATGGCCCGTCTTTTTGGGCTTGCCATGACCTGAACTCTGGGAGGTCTGAATTTGAATATGGAAGTAAAGGTTGGTATTGGGACAAATATTCACGATTAAGGGAATATGAGGAATGACGTTCTCTTCTAACAAAATTGGTGAATGATTGGTCGAAGGAGAGAGTTTATCTTGCGCAAGAAATTGACAAGTTTGGTTTGGTTTTGCACAACTTGGATGCAGATTAGAGAGTGAAGGTTGGTGCGTTCAACGCCCAACAATTTAATGATGAGTTGTGTGAAATTGAAAAAAATCTTCTAGACCAACTTGAGGAGCTAAAACGAGAATACCAATCATTAGACCATATTTTTCTTGAGGATGTCAATGTTGAGAAGAGTGTTCTAAAGTCAAGAGAGGAAGTAGATAATATTATATTTAATGACTCTAGTGTGTGCACATATGAGGATGTAAATAGTGATAAAATTCTAGAGTTGAGGCGTGTTGGTCCTCATTCTAAATATTTTTTGACATTGTGTTCGGATGATGACATGAAAATCGAGTCATCTGAGCCTTTGGATGAGTCAATGGAAGAGGAACATGTTGCTTACATTCTTGGATTTGTCGTGCCAGAGAGAAAATATTACATTCCTCATATAAAGCTGAGAAGTATAGAGTGAAAAATTTATTACTTGGCCTATTTAATTTTGTATCCCCAATAAAGGAGCATAGCCACAGATTGGATATCATGTTAGGGGAACAATTCATAAGTTCGAGGTGGAGGCAGAAAATGGTTCAAATCGTGCCGCGACGTTAAATCAGATGCTTGTTGGGAGGCAAACCAGCTTTACTGCTTTCTTTTATTTTTATTTTTATCTTATTGCTATAGTGTCTGTTTTTGTTTTGTAGGATTATAAGTATATGAAGCAAAGTCATTGGAAGAGTGCAAAAGCGAGTTAGATGGTGAGAACTAAGTGTGGGGTGCCCGCACAAAGGATCATGCCTGGGGGAAGTCTGAGTACCCCGTGAGCTCTGAATTCTTCGGCCTTTGGCCTACTAGGGAGTCTCTTCTACCTTCTTGTTATTTATAGCGTGCATTGAAGACATTGCACAATTTTAAGT
This sequence comes from Nicotiana sylvestris, assembly GCF_000393655.2. Taxonomy (NCBI): domain Eukaryota; kingdom Viridiplantae; phylum Streptophyta; class Magnoliopsida; order Solanales; family Solanaceae; genus Nicotiana; species Nicotiana sylvestris. Next base: position 34,807,170 of record NC_091064.1, read on the forward strand.
GTGGGGTGAGGAGATTGTCTAGGTGATTTTCTGTGTTATCTTAGCTTAGTTGTAATACTCGTTCTTAGTATAGTAGTCTTTGTTAAATCGGAAAAAAAGTAAAAAAAAATTGGAATTTTCCCGACGATGGATCGCATTTAACAGGTTTCTTGAGGGATTCAAGTCGAAATAAAGGAAAAAGACAAAAAGATTTTCTTTTATTAGGTAGTGTAATAATTTTCCCTTGGTTTTTCTTTGTGTCGTGGTTCTTTTCCAAGGATTTTGTTTGAACCGGGTATAGTTAGTTTTATTTTTTAGGAGTAGGAGCCATTATGCTGTGAATTGAATTGAAGCAATATCTCTTAACTTTGTTATGCCTTGAGAATAGTGAGTACTTTGGTTGTGACGTTCAGGCTCAGTTTTTGACTCTTGTATAAGTACCTTAAATTGTATGATTTTAACTTTGCTTAACTGCTTTGACTAGAGTATCTTGATGAGTCCAATCTTGAGTGAATTATGTACCATGTGTGTGTAAGGTTTGTGTGTTATTCTGTGCATTGCATTTGAGTCTAGAACTTGCCCTGTGTGTTGGCAAAGTGTGATGACCCAGCCAGTCATCTCATGAGTTACCGCTCCATTTTCCCCATTTCTGCTTCTTTATGCTTTGTTTACCCGTGTTATGTGGTATCGGGTTGGTCGGATCGAATCCGAAATGATTTTGGTAAGGTTTGAGACACTTAGTCTCTTTTGAGGAAGCTTGTGTTAGAAAAGTCAACCGGTTGTTGACTTATGTGTTAGAGGGCTCGGATGTGCGTTTTGATAGTTCAGTTAGTTTTGGGAGGTGATTTATGACTTAGGAGCGTGATCGGAGTGAGTTTTGGAGGTCCGTAGTGGATTTAGCTTGAATTGGCGAAGTTGATATTTTGGCGATTTCCCGTTGGTAGGCGAGATTTTGATATAGGGGTCAGAATGGAATTTCGAGAGTTGCAGTAGTTCCGTTGTGTCATTTGGGATGTGCGTGCAAAATTTCAAGTCATTCGGACATGGTTTGGTTGGGTTTTTGATCAAAAGCGTAATTCGGAATATTTTAGAAACTTAGGCTTGAATCCGATGTGTTTTGGTTGATTTGATATTGTTTGAGGTGTTTTGGAGATTGGAGCAAGTTTGAATAAGGTTTTAGGATATGTTGGTGCCTTTGGTTGAGGTCCCAGGGGCCTCGGGTGAGTTTCGGGTGGTCAATCAGATCATTTTGGAGTTAAGGAAATTGCAGAAAATATGTTCAGCTGTTGCAGGGATTTTACCCTTCGCGTTCGCGAAGGGCTAAGGAATTGGAGTATCGTGTTTGCGAGAAGGGATTCGTGATCGCGTAGAGGAATGAGGTCAGCTGGGTTGGAGGTCAAGTTGTTCATCGTGTTCGCGGGAGATGGAGCGCGTTCGCGTAGGTTCACCTGGGTGAAGCATCGCATTCGTGAAGGCTTGGTCGCGTTCGCGTAGGTTCGCCTGGGCAGAATGTTTTTAAACTCGTCTTGTCGAGGATTGGGTTTATTTCCTCCATAGTTGGTCATTTTTGGATATTTTTGAAGGAGATTGAAGAGGGATTCAAGGGGAATCGTTGGGAGGTAAGATTCTCGGACTTAAGACTCGATTATTATATGAATTCCACCTAGAAAATCATGGAAATTAAGCTAAAAATTGCAGAGCTAGGGCTTGGAAATTTGGACTTTTGATTGGGGATTTGGAGGACCATTTGGGGTCGGATTTGAGAACTTTTGATATATATGAACTCGTGGGAAGATAAGGAATCTATTGGTTTAAAAAAAATTTATTTTCGAAACGTGGGTCCGGTGGTCGGGTTTTGGTAATTTCGGAATTTGTGCCTTTTATTGATTGTTTTTGCTTGGACTTTGTTCCCTTAGCATATTTTGACGTCCTCGTTCTGATTTTGGATAGATTCGACGCGCGTGGAGGACAATTCGAGGGGCAAAGGTATCACGAGCTAGAGATTTAGCCGGTTCGAGGTGTGTAATGATTGTAAATGATGTTCTGAGGGTTTGAAACCCCGTATTTCACATCGTAGTGCTATATTGAGATGAGGCACATGCTCGATGACGAGCGTGGGATCGTGCACTATTGGGGTTCGTGACTTGGTCCATCCCGATTGATGATTTTACCGCGTATTTGATTGAAAACTAATTGTTATCATTATTATTTGGGCTGGATGCCATATTTGGGCCTTGTGCCAACTATTTGAACCCTTCGGGGCTTTTATTGATATTTCCTCACTGTTTTGACTTTATACTTGAACTCAGTCATGTTATTTTTCCACTGTTTTCGTACTCAGCCGTGTTTACTCAGTTTTAAGTCTTAAATGATATTTTAAATGATGTTTGGGCGTAGAAACGCGGTTTTACTATTGCTCGAGGGGCTTGTGAGGATTTTCGATTGAGTAAGGCCGCAGGCCTATGTTGTTAGGAAACACTGATATTGATTTGAGGCCGAGGGCCTGAGATATGTACGCCATACTGTGGCTTGATCGATATGAGGCCGAGAGCCTAGTGATGATGCCACGAGATGGCTTGATATTGCACTTGGGCCGTAAGGAGCCCTTCCAGGAGTCTGCACACCCCTGGTGAGCACGAGTACCCATTGTGATGTGAGATTGAGCCCGAAGAGCTGGTATTGTTCTGAGATGTTGCCCGAGGGGAGGATTTGTGGATACTGTGCCCGAGGGGAGAATTTCTATTTGTTACTTTACCTTTACTACCTGTCAATTACTTGTTTACTTGTTGAAAGAGGATTTTACTTGACTTTTCACTGGCTTACTGTTTTTAAATGATTTTACTACTTCATTACAGAATGTCGTGTGCCTTATGTGTTTTCTTACTTTCAATCGTTATTTACATTTGTTACTCACTGAGTTGGAGTACTCAATTTACTCCTTGCACCCTGTGTGCAGATTCAGGCGTTGCTGGTTCCGCTCCCGAGTGTTTATTCCTCCAGCTTCAAGCGGCGTTTGGAGATTACGAGGTAGTTGTTGACATCCGCAGCTCCGTGTCTCTACTCCTTTATTGCTTCTGTTCCTTTTCAAACCTTTGTACTAGTTTATGGTTTTAGCAGAATTGTATTATGACTTATAGATGCCCATGACTAGTGTCAGTTAGGGCTGTGTTGGGTTGTATTTCTGCATTTTATCGATATTATCTATTACTTAGTATTATTAATCATGTCTTAGATTGTTTTACTATTGTTTTAACTGTTTAACGTCGAATTGGAATAGTTGGCTGGCCTTGTCTTCACGAGAGGCGCCATCACGACCGGGTCCGGGTCAGGGTCAAGCCCGTTTCCATGCACTTCCAGGCAGACCCGATGCTATTGCTTCAGATGCTGTCATTACAGGTATTGTCTCAGTCTGCCACAGAGATGCCTCTGTATTATTTGATCCCGGTTCTCCTTTTCTTATGTGTCATCATACTTTGCTCGTTATTTGGGTACACCCTGTGAGTTTCTTGCTTCACCTATTCATGTATCTACCCCGGTGGGCGATACTATTGTTGTAGACCGTGTGTACCGGTCATGTGTGGTGACTATTGGGGGTTTAGAGACCCGTGTGGATCTTTTATTATTGTGTATGGTGGATTTCGATGTCATTTTGGGCATGGATTGGCTATCTCCGTGTCGTGCTATTCTGGACTGTCATGCTAAGATAGTCACATTGGCTATATCGGGTGTGCCATAGATCGAGAGGTGAGGTGTGACTGATTATGTTCCTAGTAGAGTGATCTCATTCTTGAAAGTCCAGCGTATGGTTGGGAAGGGTTGTCTTTCGTATCTAGCCTTTGTGAGAGATGTCGAAGCTGAGACTCCCAGTATTGATTCTATTCCAGTTGTGAGGGATTTTCCCGATGTGTTTCCTGTAGACCCGTCGGGCATGCCACCGGACAGGGATATTGATTTTGGTATTGACTTGGTGCCGGACACTTAACCCATTTCTATTCCGCCATATCGTATGGCACCAGCGGAGTTGAAGGAATTAAATGAACAACTTCAAGAACTGCTTGATAAAGGGTTCATTCGGCCTAGTGTGTCACCTTGGGGTGCGCCCGTTCTGTTTGTGAAGAAGAAGGATGGCACTATGAGTATGTGTATTGATTATATACAATTGAACAAGGTAACAATTAAGAACAAGTATCCTTTGTCTCGCATTGATGATTTATTTGACCAGCTTCAGGGAGCGAGAGTGTTCTCCAAGATTGATCTCCGTTCAGGTTATCACCAGTTGAAGATCAGGGACTCAGATATCCTTAACACAGCTTTCAAGACCCGATACGGTCATTATGAGTTCTTGGTTATGTCGTTTGGGCTGACCAATGCCCCAACAGCGTTCATGCATTTGATGAACAGCGTGTTCCGGCCTTATCTTGACCCGTTTGTCATAGTCTTCATTGATGATATTCTGGTATATTCACGTAGTCAGGAGGATCACGCGGAGTATTTGAGAGTTGTGTTGCAAAGATTGAGAGAGGAGAAGCTTTATGCAAAATTCTCCAAGTGTGAGTTTTGGCTCAGTTCGGTGGCTTTCTTGGGGCACGTGGTGTCCAGCGAGGGTATTCAGGTTGATCCGAAGAAGATAAAGGTAGTTCAGAGTTAGCCCAGATCGTCCTCAACCATAGAAATTCGCAAATTTCTTGGTTTGGAGGGTTATTATCGCCGTTTTGTTCAGGTATTCTCATCTATCGCATCACCCTTGACCAAGTTGACTCAGAAGGGTGCTCCATTTGTATGGTCGGATGAGTGTGAGGAGAGCTTTCAGAAGCTCAAGACAGCAACTCCAGTGTTGGTCTTGCCATCAGCTTCAGGTTCATATACCATATATTGTGATGCTTTGAGAGTTGGGATTGGTTGTGTGTTGATGCAGGATGGTAGAATTATTGCTTATTCTTATCGTCAGTTGAATCCCCATGAGAAGAACTACTCCGTTCATGATTTGGAGTTGGCTTCCATAATTCACGCATTGAAGATTTGGAGGCATTACTTGTATGACGTATCTTGTGAGGTGTTCTCTGATCATCGCAGTCTTTAGCATTTGTTCAAGCAAAAGGATCTTAATTTGAGGCAGCGGAGATGGTTGGAGTTGCTTAAGGATTATGATATCACTATATTGTACCATCCAGGAAAGTCCAATGTGGTGGCCGATGCCTTGAGCCAAAAGATAGTAAGTATGGGGAGTTTGACATATGTTCCAGTTAGGGAGAGACCTCTTGCAGTTGATGTTCAGGCCTTGGCCAATAGGTTCGTGAGGTTGGATATTTCAGAGCCCACTTGGGTATTGGCTTGTGTGGCTTCTTGGTCTTCCTTATATGATCGCATTAGAGAGCACCAGTATGATGATCCGTACTTGCTTGTCCTTAAGGACAGAGTTCAGCATGATGATGCTAGATATGTGACCATTGGATATGATGGGGTGTTGAGGATGCAGGTCCAAATTGTATGCCCAATGTGGATGGGCTTCGGGAGTTGATTTTGGAGGAGGCCCATAGCTCGCATTATTTCATTCATCCGGGTGCCGCGAAGATGTATTAGGATTTGAGGCTGCATTACTGGTGGAGAAGAATGAAGAAAAATATTATGGGATTTGTATCTCGGTGTCTCAATTGTCAGCAGGTGAAATATGAGCATCAGAGACCGGGTGGCTTGCTTCAGCAGATGGATATTCCCGAGTGGAAATGGGAGAGGATCAGTATGGACTTTGTTGTTAGACTTTCACGGACTTTGAGAAAGTTTGATGCTATTTGGGTGATTGTGGATAGGCTGACCAAGTCCGCGCACTTCATTCCTGTGTGTACTACCTATTCTTCGGAGCGCTTGGCAGAGATCTATATCCGAGAGATTGTTCGGTTGCATGGTGTCCCAGTTTCCATCATTTCAGATAGGGGCACTCAGTTTACTTTGCAGTTTTAGAGGTCTGTGCAGCGAGAGTTGGGTACTCGGGTTGATTTGAGCACAACTTTTCACCCTCAGACGGACAGGAAGTCCGAGCGCACTATTCAGATATTATAGGACATGTTGCATGCTTGTGTCATTGATTTTGGAGGGTCATGGGATCCGTTTCTGCCGCTTGCATAGTTTGCTTATAACAACAGCTATCAGTCGAGTATTTAGATGGCTCCATATGTGGCTTTGTATGGGAGGCGGTGTAGATCTCCAGTTGGTTGGTTCGAGCCCGGTAAGGCTAGGCTATTGGGGACCGACTTGGTGCAGGATGCTTTAGAGAAGGTGAAGGTGATTCAGGAGAGGCTTTGTACAGCACAGTCGAGGCAAAAGAGTTATGCGGACAGAAAGGTTCGAGATGTGTCCTACATGGTTGGCGAGAAGACCCTGTTGAAGGTTTCGCCCATGAAGGGTGTTATGAGATTTAGGAAGAAATGGAAATTGAGTCTGCGATTTCTTGGACCTTTTGAGGTTCTTCGAGGATTCGGGAGGTGGCTTATGAGCTTGTTTTTCTACCCAGCTTGTCGAGTGTGCATCCGGTATTTCATGTTTCTATGCTCTGAAAGTATATTGGGGATCCGTCTCATGTTTTGGATTTCACCATGGTTCAGTTGGATGATGATTTGACTTATGATGTGAAGGCATTAGCTATTTTGGGTCGGTAGGTTCGAAAGATGCGGTCAAAGGGTATAGCTTCAGTGAAAGTGCAGTGGAGAGGTCGGCCCGTGGAGGAGGCTACCTGGGAGACTGAGTGAGAGATGAGGAGCATATATCCTCACTTGTTTGAGGCTTCAGGTATGTTTCTTGATTCGTTCGCGGATGAACGTTTGTTTAAGTTAGGGAGGATGTGACGACCCGGTCAGCCGTCTCATGAGTTACCGCTCTGTTTTTTCCATTTCTACTTCTTTATGCTTTGTTTACCCGTGTTATGTGGTATTGGGTTGGTCGGATTGAATTCGAAATGATTTTGGTAAGGTTTGAGATACTTAGTCTCTTTTGAGGAAGCTTGAGTTGGAAAAGTCAACCGGATGTTGAATTATGTGTTAGAGGGCTCAAATGTGAGTTCCGATGGTTCGGTTAGCTTCGAAAGGTGATTTATGACTTAGGAGCGTGATCGAAGTGACTTTTGGAGGTCCGCAATGGATTTAGGCTTGAATTAACGAAATTGATATTTTGGCGATTTCTGATTGGTAGGCGAGATTATGATATAGGGGTCGGAATGGAATTCCGAGAATTAAAGTAGTTCCTTTGTGTCATTTGGGATGTGTGTGCAAAATTTCAGGTCATTCGGACGTGGTTTGGTTGGGGTTTTGATCAAAAGCGTAATTCAAAATATTTTAGAAACTTAGGCTTGAATCCGATGTGTTTTGGTTGATTTGATATTGTTTGAGGTGTTTTAAAGATTGGAACAAGTTTGCATAAGGTTTTAGGATATGTTGGTGCTTTGGTTGATGTCCCGGGGGCCTCGGGTGAGTTTGGGGTGGTTAATCAGATCATTTTGGAGTTAAGGAAATTGCAGAAAATCTGTTCAGCTGTTGCAGGGATTTTACCCTTCGCGTTCGCGATGGGAGCTTCGCATTCGCGAAGGGCTAAGGAATTGGAGCATCGCATTCGCGAGAAGGGCTTCGCGATCGCATAGAGGAATGGGGTCTGCTGGGTTGGAGGTCAAGTTGTTCATCGCGTTCGCGGGAGATGGAGCGCGTTCCCGAAGGTTCGCCTGGGTGAAGCATTGCGTTCGTGAGGTCTTGGTCGCGATCGCATAGGAGGAAAATTGGTCAAAGTAAAATTGTGCTTCGCGAATGTGAGGGTTTGACCGCGTTCGCGAAGAAGGAAATAATGGCTGGGCAGAATGTTTTTAAACTCGTCTTGTCCGCGAGGATTGGGTTTATTTCCTCCATAGTTAGTCATTTTTTGAGATTTTTGAAGGAGATTGAAGAGGGATTCAAGGGGAATCGTTGGGAGGTAAGATTCTCGGACTTAAAACTCGATTATTATGTGAATTCCACTTAGAAAATCATGGAAATTAAGATAAAAATTGAAGAGTTAGCGCTTGGAAATTTGGACTTTTGATTAGGGATTTGGAGGACCAATTGGGGTCGGATTTGAGAACTTTTGATATGTATGAACTTGTGGGAAGATAAGGAATCTATTGGTGTAAAAATTTCTGATTTTCAAGACGTGGGCACGGTGATCGGGTTTTGGTAATTTCGGGATTTGTGCCCTTTATTGATTGTTTTCGCTTGGGCGTTGTTTCCTTAGCATATTTTGACATCTTTGTTCTGATTTTGGATAGATTCGACGCGCGTAAAGGCCGATTCGAGGGGCAAAGGCATCACAAGCTAGAGATTTAGCCGGTTCGAGGTGAGTAATGATTGTAAATGATGTTCTGAGAGTTTGAAACCCCGGATTGCACATCTTAGTGCTATATTGAGGTGAGGCACACACTCGATGATGAGCGTGGGGTCGTGCACTATTGGGGTTCGTGACTTGGTCCGTCCCAATTGATGATTTTACCGTGTATTTGATTGAAAACTAATTGCTATCATTATTATTTGGGCTGAATGCCATACTTGGGCGTTGTGCTAACTATTTGAACCCTTCAGGGCTTTTTATTGATATTTCCTCACTGTTTTGACCTTATACTTGAACTCAGTCATGTTAGTTTTCCACTGTTTTCGTACTCAGCCATGTTTACTCAGTTTTAAGACTTAAATGATATTTTTAATGATGTTTGGGCTGAGAAACACTGTTTTACTATTGCTTCTGTTCCTTTTCATACCTTTGTACTAGTTTATGGTTTTAGCAGAATTGTATTATGACTTATAGATGCTCATGACTAGTGACACCCCGGTTAGGGCTGTGTTGGGTTGTATTTCCGCATTTTTATCGATATTATCTATTACTTCATATTATTAATCATGTCTTAGATTGTTTTACTGCTATTTTAACTGTTTAATGTCGAATTGGGAATAATTGGCTGGCCTTATCTTCACGAGAGATGCCATCACGACCGGGTCCAGGTTAGGGTCGTGACACAAAGTGAAATAGTAGTTTTGTTCAGTCTTGAAAGTCATATAGGCATTTCTTTGTTGAGCCAGATATATATACTTTACCCGCCTAATTGTTATGTATCATAGTTAACCCTTTGAGCCTGTAATCCTATTTCTTTGGCAACCACATTATAAGTCTTACCCATTTGTTTGAATGGACCATCTATTTGAACCTTTTCACCTCTCATGAACACTTGAATTGTAATGAACTTTGTAAAAGTTAAAGTGTGGGGTGGTTGGTTTGGCTTTTGAGTGGAACCAATGAAATAAGGAGAAAGGTGCACTCTTTTGAAAAAGTAAGAGCTACTTGAATTGAAAAAGAAAGAAAAACAATAATTGTATTGCTGTGTAAAATATTCCTTGATAGTGGTAACTCTTGATGTAAATGTGCTTAAAGAAGTATAGAGTTAATATACATTGGTGTGAAGGTGGAGTTATGGTTTGACATAAGTGTGGGGTTTTAAATGTTAATGTGTATGTATTTCTGAGAATTAGTCCCACTTGATCCTAGACTGAATGAGCTCGATTAGTAGAGTAGTATACTACGGGCAAGCCTATGGAGCATCTTTTGTGGCATATGAATTTTATTTCTAAGAGTGAGTGAGTTCTTTCTATCTTGAGTTCCTAATTATTCATAAATTTTATTGTGTGTGGAACTACTCTCGTTTGTTATGTGATGACACTTGATTCATGAAGAAAAGGTAATGTCATTGACCTCTATGTTAGAGTAAATGAGTGAGTTGTGAATAATGTGTGGTACTTGTGAGTCAAATCTTGAGGTGAAGATGTTACACTCTTGTGCTTAGTCTATTTTAAATATTCTTGGTGTGATGAGTTAGGAGAATTATTTAAAAAGGTCGTGTTGTTGTAAAGTGTAGCTTGATTGCTCGAGGACGAGCAATGATTTAACTGTGGGGTGTTAATGGTAGGCTATAATTACGTATTTTAGTCTCTTATCGCACTCTAATTTACTACACTTTAATTGAGCCTGAGCTTCACTCGCTAGTGTTTTGCACTAATTACGTGTTTTATACCTTGTAGGAGTGATTCCGAGCTATGTAGATATTAGGGAATGAATTCGAGCTATTTGGAGCTTTGAAGTCTGAGTAAAAGCCCAAACGATTAAGCCGGGATCGTGTTCGGGGTTTGCGGATCAATTCTGGACGTCAAAATTCAAGGAAGAAGCAACTCCTGAAGAAATGCACTAGTGCGACACACAGTGAGACGCATTAGTGCAAATCTTTGTCAGAAATTTTCGATTCCATATCTTCGGTTGTTTCTCTAATTCTGTGCATGATTGCTTAATTATCTGGCTAGCAGTTGAGTTCTATTTACTATCTATGCTATGCTTGGGAAAGTTGTGTTTAGATTAAAGTAGAATTAGAGAGAGTTTGTTTCTGAACCCATGGCTCGGGGAAAGATTTCGCGTTAGGATAGGAATATACCTAACAATCTTGCTTAGTTGAATACCATATTATATTCGTTCACGATAGATTCAAGACCTTAGGAATATAGAGTTGATATATTATGGATAGACAGATAGTATTATGAGAACATGCTACTTATATAAACGATCCAGTCAACTAGCAATCATAGATAATTCGGACTAACATGTGTAATTATAAAATCAATAGGATTGACAAACCGACCATAACCCCGGAATCTTCATCTCCTTTGATTAAAATCCAACCATAATCGCTTGCTCCTAATTAATTTATCTAATTACTTTTTAATTTCCACAATAGTAGTTTAGTAAAAAATAATATATTTTTATTATCTTGGACAGTAAATTGATTTTAGTTTTCTTAGTTAACGATCAATTTAAGTCTTTATGGGTTCGACATCCAACTTTCGAGTCACTTTATTACTTGACGACTACGTATACTAGCGTGTACTTGGGGAACCAACTAGTTTTTGGCGCCATTGCCGGGGACTTAGTTATTGATTATTTAGTTAAGTTAAGCTTTTATGCGTTATTGGTTCATATTTTAATTTTTTAGTTTGCTTTATTTGTGATAACGCAAGCTCTTCTCTTGAATGTGGAGGAGTAGAAGCGCAAACAACCTCCTTCCTCTTGATCCTGAAATCGAACGAACACATCATAAAGTGATGAGGGAAGTCGAAGCTAGAACTAGAATTGAAAAAGAGTTGGACATTGTAGTTAATCACAACCATTAGAGATGGCAGGTAATGAAGAGCGTCCGGTGATAGAAGCTGCAAGGCCCAATCTGGCTCTCATGACGCAGGAGATTGTGAAACCTGACATCACGGGTCACTTTGAACTTAAATAGTACATGGTACAGCTGATTCAATCCACATGGCAATATGTTGGATTATCTTATGAAGACCCATAGAGGCACATTCAGAACTTCCTGGAAATTATAGACATTTACAATTATCCGAACATTTCCAAGGACTATGTCAGGCTGACACTGTTTCCCTTTTCACTGATGGGGGAAGCTAAGGAATGGTTACAAAAGGAGCCCGCGAACTCAATCCATAATTGGGATGATCTGGCAAGGAAATTCTTAATCAAGTTTTTTACCACAAAGAAGACAAAGTTGCTAAGGAGCCAGATTCTTGGGTTTCAACAACGAGATGATGAGACCCTTAGACAAGCGTGGGAAAGATACAAGAAGCTACTCAAAGACTGCCCACCATTGTCAGACTGATGAGGTGTTGGGTCACACTTTCATTGATAGGTTGGACGAGGCATCAAAGATGAATCTTGAATCAGCATGTGGGGGTAGTTGCATGGCAAGACCGTACAGTGAGATCCAGATCATGCTAAATAATTTCACTGCTAATGATAATAATTGGCAAGGAGATACGGAACCACGAAGAGCGCTTAAACAAATGGCAGCAGGTGTGATCGAGCTTGATGATTTCTCAGCAATGAGGGAAAATATAGCGAGATTAACGAATCAGATGAATAAAATGACAATGTACCACACACAATAGATGCAACATGTGCAACAGATGTCTACTTGCTGCGAGTTATGTGGTAAAGGTCTCACAAGTGACATATGTCCCATGAATACTGAATTCATCTGCTACGTGGGGCAACAAGCTAGAGGGTCGATGAATCAAAATACTCAATAAGGTAATACATACAATCCGAACTAGAGGAATCATCCTAACTTATCTTGGGGTGTAAATTAGAATATTAGGCCTCAAGCGAATTACAATCATCTACCTCAACCTCCACAGCAAGCAGAGGAGAGTTTGTCTGACATGATGAAAAAGCTCTTGATAGATGATAACTAGGGATTTTAATGCATTTTATACTCCTTCTTGCTTATGTTTTGATTAGAAATTTGTACAAAATAGTCCCAAAAGGATCACAAGTTGTGCATGATTGCAGGTTTGATCAACAAAGTGACAAGAAGTCAAATATCATCTCAAAAGGAGTGAAACTTGCATAAGTATCAAGACAAGACAAAGCTCAGGCAAAACAAAGCCAGTGCGGCCGCACACCATTCTGTGCAGTCCGCACTAAGATCAATGCGGCCACACTCGATTTAGTGCGGTCCGCAGTAAGGAGGATCAGAGAGTTGCCAAAATTAGAGTTCAAGCCAATGCGGTCCATGCTCTATTTTATGCGGACCGCACTAGAAGCCTCCGCGGCCGCAGTCCATTCTCTGCGGTCCGCAGTGCCCGAGTTCAGAGAGTTAGATTTTCAAGCTCAGAGCCTTAGTGCGGCCGCACACCATTTTATGTGGTCCGCACTAGCCCCGCAGGGGTATTTTTGTTCAGATTTTTCAGCTTAGTATAAACAGCTTATTTTCCCATTTTTAGGGTATCAGATAGTTTTAGAACATAGCTGCGCTTGTGGATTCGAATATTTTAGCCATTTTGGGCAATTCTATCTACATTTCATCATTAAATCTTATTGTTTATCTTAGTAATTAATTAATATGAGTTGTTCTTCATCTATTTCTTGCTTTTCTTCTTTAATTATGAGTAGCTAGACTCATAAGCTAGGGTTGTGGCTCAACCCTAGTGTAGGTAATTGATGGGTCTTGAATTTTAGGGATAGATTGACTATGGGTGTTTGATATTTGGGCCAATTTCATGGTTAATTGCTGAATTAGTGGTTGCAAACACTAGTTTGTGTTTAGTTGACTTGAGCTCTTCTTGAGAAAGAGAGCCTAAGTTTCCGAAATTGGTCCAACAAGGAATTGGGGCGTACTCAATAGATTGATAGCCCCAATTAAAGGGATAAACTTCAAGAGAGTAATGCCCGACTTGAACCTTGATTGCTTGTGCAAATTTGCATACCCAATTGGTCTTGAGAAAGTCAATTCGGGAAAAATCACTCGAACCATCGAGAGGTGTAGAGTGGGTAATATCATGCAACGGTTATACCATACTCCCCAATTATGTTAATCGTGTCTTAGACTCAATTACCCGTCAATTGACCACCTAGGCGAAAGTCACTACCCTAGTGCCTTTAAAACCATTTGAACAATCCTCTTTAGTTTTACTCTTAGCTTAATCTAGTTTCATTTACCATTGTAGTTTGATAAAAGTAGAAGTAAATCAAAAAACCCAAAAATGATTAGAAGTGCAATTTGGAACACATTCGTAACTCTAAACTAGATAGATACCCGACTCCAAATTCTAGCTCTTTGTGGAAATCGATCCCGACCTAAATCGGGTAAAAGCTCTTTGACCCTCTCTTGCTACTTAATAGTAGTGCAGGGTAGGCTTCGATCAACGTTTTGGCGCCGTTGCTGGGGAGCTAATGGTTTTGGCTATCTATTTAGTTAGTTTTGTGTATTGTTCTTCTTTCCTTCTTTGTTACTAACTTGTTTGTGTCATAACTCAGGTACCAAAGGGAAGCGAACAACGCAAATGACCCTCTTGGAAATGTGATTGCGGGGGAGGAGGTAGATGATGTCGGAGATGATGAGATGCCTTTTGTACCTCAAGGACAACGTAGAGGCCGCCAGGCTAATGCTAATGTTAATGACAATATTCCAGACCCTCCTCCGCCACTTCCAAGAGTGGCTCCTAGAGTGCTTCTGAACCAAGGATATGCAAGTGCTATTGTCCCACCCCGAATCCGGGTGGGCAATTTTCAAATAACCAATGTTATGTTGATTGTTGACCTTACTAGAGCAATGCGAGTATTTCACGGGCGCTGCAAATCAAAATGCTTACAAACATCTCAAGGGATGTTTGTGGATACATGTTGGGGGAGCAAGCAAACTAATGTGTCAATAGATGCTCTCCGGTTAAGACTCTTCCCATTCTCACTTTGGATTGGCTCGAGCGACTTCCCAACCATTCCATCACTACTTGGGATAAGTTGGCAGATAAGTTCATTGCTAATTTTTTCTCAACGGGGCATATGGAGGCATTGAGAGATGAGATATTGGCCTTCAAGCAAGAGCCCATGGAACCTTTGCATCAGATTTGGGAGCGTTATAGAACAATGGTGAAAGAATGCCCCAACAATGCTATGACCGAGGCTATGATCCAACAAACTTTCTACCGGGGCATTAAAACCACAAACCAATGCATAGTGAACCAACTTGCCAGGGGCAACTTTATGAAGCTATCATATGATGAGGCATATGATATACTTGACGAGATGGCTGACACTTCTTCTGCATGGAAAAGTAGAGCCAATGTGCCTCAAGGTGACCCCACGGTCACTAATTTGCACAAGGAATTACATGACCACGGGCAAGCTATTGCTGAGCTGACAACTACTATGAACCAATTGGCAAAGACACAGTTGCAACAAGTCCAAAATCCTTGCCAAGTGAATGCCATGGAGGGTGTCAATATGCTTGTCAACAAAAGAAGGCAAAGTAGGAAACAAAATCAAGGAATTCTGAGTAATTTGATGATGACTGTGATGGATTTCAAAATGATGGTTATGATGAACAAAGTGAAGAGGTTCAATACGTGAATAATTATCAAGGCCAACGGGGCAACTCTTCCAACAAACAACAATGGAGACTTCAAGGAAATTGGGGCAATCAACAACAAAACAATGGTAATTGGGGGAACAACAACCAAAACAACAACTGGGGCAATCAGAACAACAATCAGAGCAACCAAGGGAATTGGAATGGCAATGACAACAATTGGGGTGACAATATCAATCAAGGTGGATGGAACAACGGAAACCAAGGAAATCGGGGGCAAGGCTTTCAAAGGCCCCCAATGTACCAACAACCGAACAATTCATCCCCATTTCCGTCCCGAGGTCCTAGTTTTTCTAGCAATGATATGGGTATAATTGAAATGATGTTTGAACAGATGATGAAGAAGAATGCGGACTCGGATGCGCAGTTGGCTTCCCACAATACCTCTATCAGAAACTTGGAGGTGCAGTTAGGCCAAATCTCATAGTCTTTAAATACTCGTCCTAAAGGTTCTCTACCAAGTGATACGGTAGTGAACCCGAAGGGTGGTAACAACCATGTTATGGCGGTTACAACAATAAGTGGGAGAGGCGGTGATGTGAATGCCTCTAAACAAAAACAAATCTTGGATGTTGATGTTGAGTTTCAAGAAGATGAAGTCCCTTTGGTAGTTGAAGATGCGGTTGATGAAAATATGAACAAAGAAGTGAGGATTGATATTCAAGATATCGAAGTGGAAACTCAAAATGATGTGAACCCGTCTAGGGAACACATATTAGACATGACGGAGTCGGTTGTGCCAAAAGCCAAAGCTCCTTTGCCAAGGCCACCTCCACCTTATCCTCAAAGGCTTGCGAAGCAGAAAAATGAGAATCAATTCAAAAAGTTCATTGACATGATGAAGAGCTTATCCATCAATGTGCCTTTAGTGGAGGCTCTTGAACAAATGCCGAGCTATGCAAAATTCATGAAAGATTTGGTCACAAAGAAGCGTTCTATGGATTGTGAAACTATAAAGATGACTCACCAAGTTAGTGCTATAGCGCATTCAATGGACCTGAAGCTTGAAGATCTCGGTGCTTTCACCATTCCTTGCACCATTGAGAGTGTGGATTTTGCTAAAGCTCTACGTGATTTGGGGCTAGTATCAATTTGATGCCCTATTCCATTTTCAAGACTTTGGGTATCGGGTTGCCGAGGCCGACTTCTATGAGACTACAAATGACAGATAGAACAATGAAGAGACCATTGGGTATTATTGATGATGTGCTTGTCCGGGTGGACAAATTTATCTTGCCAGCTGACTTTGTGATCTGGGACTGCGAGGTGGACTATGAAGTTCCTATCATATTGGGAAGACCTTTCCTAGCTATGGGGAAGGCATTAGTTGACGTGGAAGCAGGGGAACTCACCTTCCGGGTGGGTGATGAAAAGGTGGTCTTTCATGTGTGCAAATCAATGAAGCAGCCCAATAGTACCGAGGTGTGCTCTTTTGTTGACCTCGTCACAGCAGTGATAATTAATGACACCAGTGCAATTATCAATGTGGAGGACCCATTGGAGTCGTACTATTGAATCTTGATGTCAATAAGGATGCAAGCCAGGTGGAGTGCGTGAATGCTTTACATAGAATGGGCTCTTATTCTTATGAGCCTAGGAAATTATCTTTGGACCTCAATAATAGAAAGACTCTATCAACAAAACCTTCAATTGAGGAGCCTCTGGTGTTAGAGTTGAAGCCACTGCCTTCACACCTTAGGTATGAGTTCTTAGGCTCAAATTCTACTTTGCCAGTTATTCTTTCTTCTTGTCTTACTAACCTGCAGGTTAATGCCACATTGGCAGTGCTTCAAAAGCGAAAAAAGGTAATTGGATGGACTTTAGCTGATATTCGGGGGATAAGCCTCGCATTCTATATGCATAAGATTATTTTGGAAGATGATGCAAAGCCTTCCTTGGAGCATCAAATGAGGTTGAACGAGGCAATGCAAGAAGTTGTGAAAAAGGAGGTGATCAAGTGGTTGGATGCCGAGGTTGTGTACCCCATCTCTGATAGCTCTTGGACTTCACCGGTGCAATGTGTACCTAAGAAGGGTGGCATGACCATGGTTGCAAATTCACAAAATGAGTTGATTCCTACTAGAACCGTCACCAGTTGTAGGGTATGCATGGATTACCGCAAGTTGAACAAAGTGATTCGCAAGGATCACTTTCCTTTGCCTTTTCTTGATCAGATGTTAGATCGACTTGCTGGGCTTGCCTTCTACTGTTTCTTGGATGGGTATTCTGGGTACAACCAAATCTTGATTGATCTGGAAGATCAGGAGAAGACCACATTCACTTGTCCATATGGCACTTTTTCCTTATCTAGGATGCCTTTTGGGTTGTGTAATGCACCAGCTACATTTCAGCGGTGTATGATGGCCATTTTCACCGATATGGTGGAAGACATTTTGGAGGTATTCATGGACGACTTTAGTGTTGTGGGGGATTCATTTGATGGGTTCTTGAAGAATCTTGATAGAGTTTTGGCCCGTTAGGAAGAAACCAATCTTGTCCTCAATTGGAAAAAATGCCACTTTATGGTGGAAGAAGGAATTATTCTTGGGCATAAAATTTCGAAGCATAGCATTGAGGCGGACAAAGCAAAGAGCGAAGTGATTTCAAGGCTCCCTCCCCCTACATCTGTCAAGGGAGTTCGAAGTTTTCATGGGCATACGGGGTTCTACCGAAGATTTATCAAAAACTTTTCAAAGGTAATGAATCCCTTGTGCAAGTTGTTGGAAAAAGATACTAAGTTCGTGTTTGATAAAAAATGTATGCAAGGCTTTGAACTTCTCAAGCATAAGTTGACCACCACTCCTATCATTACCGCGCCTAATTGGAGCTTACCCTTTGAGCTCATGTGTGATGCGAGCAATATTACGGTTGGGACGGTTTTGGGTCAAAGAGTGAACAAAATATTTCATCCGGTGTACTATGCGAGCAAGACAATGAATGATGCTCAAATGAACTACACGGTGACCGAAAGAACTTTTATCTATTGTGTTTGCAATGGAAAAATTTTGGCTGTATCTTATGGGTGCTAAGGTTATTATTCATAATGACTATGCCGCACTCCGGTACTTGATGACAAAGAATGATTCCAAAGCTAGACTGATGTGCTGGGTCTTGTTACTTCAAGAGTTTGATTTGGAGATTGTGGACCGGAAGGGTAGTGAGAACCAAGTGGCGGACCACTTGTCCCGCTTGGAGGAAGAGGGGAGGCCTCGTGACAGTCTAGAGATCAACGGTGTCGATGAATGATATGCCATGGTTTGCCAATGTTTCTAATTTCCTTGTGACTGGTATAATCCCATGTGAGCTCTCTTCTAACCAAAGGAAGAAGTTCAAGCGGGATAGTTTGGATTTCTATTGGGATGAGCCGTACTTGTTCAAGATTTGCACGGATGGTGTGATCCGAAGGTGTGTCCCGGAGGAAGAGCAATTGAGTATCTTGGAGGCTTGTCATTCCTCTCCCTATGGTGGCCATCATGGCGGGGCGAAGATGGCTTCTAAAGTTCTTAGTTGTGGGTTTTATTGGCCAACGTTGTTCAAAGATGCGGGTGATTTTGTGAAGAGATGCGACGAATGCCAAAGAGTGGGTGGAATTTCAAAGAAAGATGATATGACTCTCAATACCATCCTTGAGGTTGATATTTTTGATATATAGGGCATTGATTTCATGGGCCTATTTGTTAGCTCTTATGGGAACACTTACATTCTTGTGGCGGTGGACTATGTTTCAAAGTGGGTTGAAGTCGTGTCTTTTTCCAACAATGAGGCCCGGAGTGTTGTTGCATTTCTCAAGAAGAGCATTTTTATAAGGTTTGGTACTCCTCGTGCAATCATAAGTGACGGGGAGTCTCATTTTTACAATAGAGCTTTCAACACTTTGCTTTCAAAGTATGGTGTCAATCACAAAGTTTCTACTCCCTATCATCCTCAAGCAAGTGGTCAAGTTGAAGTCTCCAACAGGGAAATCAAAAGCATATTGTCAAAAATGGTCAATGCAAATAGGACCGATTGGTAAAAGAAATTGGATGACGCTCTATAAGCTTATAGGACTGCTTACAAGACTTTGATTGGTATGTCTCTGTATCGGTTAGTGTTTGGGAAAGCTTGCCATCTACAGGTCGAGTTAGAGCACTCAGAAGGTGCTCACAGAGGTAGTTGATTCACACAGCAAGGCTCTCAAGAAGCTTGCTAGGGAGCGCAAGAAGCTGAGGAAGACACGAGCCTTCAAGGAGTCCGTAAAGGCGCTGAGGGTTGATGTTGATAGAATGAAGGTAGATCATCTGCCTTTGGACTTATTGCTACAAGACCCAATACCATCAGCTCATCCCCAGCCCGAGCAGTACCAGAGGCCTCCCAAGAGGAAGATGATGATTCCCAAAGCGGACGATGCAGTCATCCAGTTGGCAGACCCACCGGAGGCCTCCTCCAGTCAGCCATAGGATGCACCTCAGGAGCCTGTCCAGGCCTAGGTCCCAGCAGCACAACAGTAGGCCACAAGGAACCAGTCTGAGGTTCCCGAGCACAGTGAGGACCCAGGGACCACTCAGGAGCCCATACAGACAGACATGCCATAGGGAGTCCCTATATCCTTTTTCCCTTTCTCTTTTTGGTGCTTTATTTAGTTTAGTTGGCATTGGGGACAATGCTAGCTTTCATTTGAGGGGGTAGGCCCTACTTTTATGGATTCATTCGGATGATTGTATATATATTTGATACTTTTTATGCTTTCCTTATTTTTCATCTTTGGGTTGTATATAATTTTAACATTTTGTTACATTTATCGCACTTTTATTTTACTTTGGGTTTATATATAAAGTTATGTTACATTGTACATATTCATCCCATCTATTGTATATTCGACAAATCCCCTCTTGTATATATTCATTTTACTTTCCGCAACTTTTCATTCTTAGATTCTTATTTATGATTCGTAGCTTCTTGTTTTGAAAGTTTGCAATAAGCCTTTGGTTTTCTTAATGTCACGGTTCTTTCCAAAGGTGGAGTTTTGTGTGAACTGGGTGGCTCTTCCTAATGATGGATGGCGTGACAAACCTTCTTAAAGTTTTGAGTCCATTTTTCTTTTTTATTTTTAGTAGTTAGTAGTTAAGGGTGCCTCAATAAAAGCTTCACTTGGGCCTAACACATTTGCCTTTGATCTTATGGTCAAAAACAAATTGTTGTGTTTAGGATGGTGAAAGTCCTGACCTTGAGATTCTTGTGTTGACCGATAATCATCAAATGGTTTTTTGGGACCAGTGTGTGCTCAAATCTTATCTAAGGTCGTTGTGGGCCCCTGACTCTATGTCTTTAGCGACCCCATAGCTTGTGTGGTAAGTAAGTGCAATGCAAGTCCAAGTCCCGAGCCATTGGTCTAGAACTTTCCCTGAATGTTTGTTGAGGCAAAATCCTAAGTGAATTTTGACTTGAGACATGATTATAGGCTCTCCTTGGTTCAAATGATAACTTGAACACTTCCATAACCTACCAATGATAAGATTCTTTTAGCACATGGCAGAAGCATAAGTTTGGGGGAAGAGAGACGAGGATTGCAACAAAGTGGTAAAAAGGCACAAAAATGAAGAAAAGGAAAAGCAATGAAAAAGAAAGAAAAGCAAAAAGACAAAAAGAATGTTCAATGTGAAAAAGAATAAAAAGGGACTCAAGAAAAGCAATTAATGAAAGGTGTGTAAAGTTGAAAAAAGGAGAAAAGGCTTGAAATATATAAGAAAGAGTGACAATGTGTCTCTCTAACCCCTTACAAAGAAGTGAAATGACTCAAAGAGTCAAGTGAATGTGTTCCAAATGAAACAAAAGAAGTGCTTAAGGGAATATGGAACCTACTTAGACCAAACATCTCCTACCTTGAACCAAAAGCCTTCACAATGTCTCCATAAAAGCCCTATATGATCTAGAGTTTAATGAAGCTTACATTAGTGGTGACTCACATAAGGGGCAAGCATATGGTACTTTGAGCCGGACTTGTGACTTTTTCTTGAGAGAGATGAGTGGATTTCTAATAACCTTGTTCTGAGTGCCACTATTCTAAAGGTGAGGTTTGTTGAGGGAGAGTTGAGTATGTGTGAGTTGGGTTCCACAATGACCAAAGTAATAGAAAGAATTCTTTGATGTGTTGAGTCAACTCTTGATGCTCATGTGTCGCACTTAATCCATGGAGTTTCAAAGAGTAAAAATTGTTAATGATTCATTTGTATTGAGGGCAATTGTTAGTCCCAATTGATGCTAGATGAAGTTACTTTAGGACAACTGGAATTTTCTTGGATGTTCTCTTGGGGTGGGTCTTATTTTGTTTGCTTGAGAACAATCAAAAGCTTAAGTTTGGGGGAGTTGATAACTAGGGATTTTAATGCATTTTATACTCCTTTTTGCTTACGTTTTGATTAGAAATTCGTACAAAATAGTCCCAAAAGGCTCACAAGTTGTGCATGAATGCAGGTTTGATCAACAAAGTGACAAGAAGTCAAATATCAGCTCAAAAGGAGTGAAATTGCACAAGTATCAAGACAAGACAAAGCTCAAGCAAAACAAGGCCAGTGCGGCAGCACACCATTCTGTGCGGTCTACACTGTGAGGTTCAGAGAGCATGACATTCAGGCACAAAGTCAATGCGGCCGCACACCATTCTGTGCGGCCCGCACTAAAATCAATGCGGCCGCACTCGATTTAGTGCGGTCCGCAGTAAGGAGGATCAGAGAGTTGCCAAAATTCGAGTTCAAGACAATGCGTTCCGCACTCCATTTTATGCGGACCGCACTAGAAGCCTCTACGCCCGCAATCCATTCTTTGCGGTCGGCAGTGCCCGAGTTCAGAGAGTTAGATTTTCAAGCTCAGAGCCTTAGTACGGCCGCACACTATTTTGTGCGGTCCGCACTAGCCCCGCAAGGGTATTTTTGTCCAAATTTTTCAGCTTAGTATAAATATCTTCTTTTCCCATTTTTATGGTATCGGATAGTTTCAGAACATATGTGTGCTCGTGGATTCGAATATTTTAGCCATTTTGGGCAATTTTATCTACATTTCATCATTGAATCTTATTGTTTATCTTAGTAATTAATTAATATGAGTTGTTCTTCATCTATTTCTTGCTTTTTTTCTTTAATTATGAGCAGCTAGACCCATAAGCTAGAGTTGTGGCTCAACCCTAGTGTGGGTAATTGAGGGGTCTTGAATTTTAGTGTTAGATTGACTATGGGTGTTTGATATTTGGGCCAATTTCATGGTTAATTGCTGAATTAGTGGTTGCAAACACTAGTTTGTGTTTAGTTGACTTAAGCTCTTCTTGAGAAAGAGAGCCTAAGTCTCCGAAATTGGTCCAACAAGGAATTGGGGCGTACTCAAGAGATTGATAGCCCCAATTAAAGGGTTAAACCTCGAGAGAGTAATACCCGACTTGAACCTTGATTGCTTGTGCAAATTTGCATACCCAATTGGTCTTGAGAAAGTCAATTTTGGCAAAATCACTCGAACCACCGAGAGGTGTAGAGTGGGTAATATCGTGCAACGGTTATACCATACTCCCCAATTATGTCAATCGTACCTTAGACTCAATTACCCGTCAATTGACCACCTAGGCGAAAGTCACTACCTAGTGCCTTTTAAACCATTGGAACAATCATCTTTAGTTTTACTCTTAGCTTAATCTAGTTTCATTTACCATTGTAGTTTGATAAAAGTAGAAGTAAATCAAAAACCCCAAAAATGATTAGAAGTGCAACTTGGAAAACATTCGAAACTCTAAACTAGATAGATACCCGATTCCAAATTCTAGCTCTCTGTGAAAATCGATCCCGGCCCTAAATCGGGTAAAAGCTCTTCGACCCTCTCTTGCTACTTAATAGTAGTGCATGGTAGTCTTTGATCAATAGACAATCAACAATTACGCACAGAATTCAGAAATCTGGAGAGGCAGTTTGGGTAAATGGCTAACAATCAGAATACTAGACCTGCTGGAGCTCTTCCGAGTGATACTGAGCCTAATACTAAGGCTCAAGTCAATGCGGTTATCTTGAGAAATGGAAGAGAATTAGAAGAAGTTCCAGATAAAAAGAAGTATACAGCTAGACCTGAAGGAGAATTAGTTCCTAAGCCCTTTAAGGAGAATAAGAAAGAAAAGCCAGAAATTATGATAAGGCCGCCACCTCCATTTCCACAAAGACTGCAAAAGCAAAAAGATGATGCTATGTACAAGAAATTCTTAGATATATTGAGCCAAGTGCGGGTGAATTTGCCTTTGGTGGAAATTTTGCAAGAAGTGCCTAAGTATGCGAGGTATCTCAGAGCTATCGTGGCAAACAAGCGAAGACATACAGAGTTTGAAACAGTTATACTTACTAAAGAGTGCAGTGCTAGAGTTCAGAATAAACAATCAATAACTAAACAATCAATAACAAAAGCATTAGTGCGACGCACTGGGCGACGGATGAAAAGCAATAAGTTTGCAAGTTTTCCTATTTCGGCTTGGAAAAAGAGATTTCATCTAGGCCCAACCCTACTTGGTATAAATACATGGAAAAAATATTATTTTCTGACTTTGACACATCTTAGACCGAGAGAGACTATTTCGGAAGGGAGAAGACGTTTGGAGCATTCTTTGGAGGAGAAATCATGAAGTTCTTCATTCTTTTATCTTTTCTTTATAATTTGTTTATGCCAAATACTTGGAAAATTATTGCTACGAACATGAGTGGTTAAGCACTCTAGTTTCTAGGGTTGTGATTGACATGATTATTAACGTTTATTAATTACATCTTCGTTAATTCGGATTATCATCTTGTGGTTGTTTCTTTAATTCTAGTTTTAACTTGTGAATTGTTGTAGCTACTAATTCACCCTACTATCTATGCTATGCTTGGGAAAGCCATGTTTAGATTAGAGTAGAATTTAAAAAGAGCTTGTTTCTGAACCCGTGGCTCGGGGAAAGATTTCGTGGTTACGATAGGAATATACCTAATGGTCTTGCTTAGTTAAATACTGTATTATATTCGTTCATGATAGACTCAATACCATAGGAATATTGGATTAATATATCGTGGACAAGCGAGTAGTATTGTGGGAACATGCTATTCATATAACCGATCCGGTTAATGAGCAACCATTGATAATCTAGATTAATAAGTGTGATTATTGAACTTAATAGGATTGATAAACCAACCACAACCCTGGAATCTTCACCTCCTCTGAATTACAATCTCATCATACATATTTTCATTCTTAAAAAATTACTTTTTACTTGTTCAATTTCCGTAATAGTAGATTAATAGAAAAATATTACTCTTGATTATATTGGACAATTATCTAATTTTAGTTTGCTTAGTTAACAATTGATCTAAGTCTCTGTGGGTTCGACATTCGACTTTCGAGTCACTTTATTACTTGACGATCACGTATACTTGCATGTGTGTTTGGTCCCAATAAGTTTTTGGCGCCGTTGCCGGGGAACTTAGTTATTGATTGTTTATTTAAGTTAAGCTTTTATTCGTTATTTGTTCAAGTTTTATTTTTTAGTTTGCTTCATTTGTGATAACACAGGCTCTTCTCTTGAATGCGGAGGAGTAGAAGTGCACACAATCTCCTTCCTCTTGATCTTGAAATCGAACGAACACTGCACAGGGTGAGGAGGGAAGTCGAAGCTAGAACTGGAATAGAAAGAGAGTTGGGCATCGTAATTCAACCACAACCAATAGAGATGGCAGGTAATGAAGAGCGTCCAGTGATAGAAGCTGCAAGGCCCAATCTTGCTAATATGACTCAGGCTATTGTGAAGCCTGATATCACGGGTCACTTTGAACTCAAACAGTACATGGTACAACTGATTCAGTCCACCGGGCAGTATGTGGGTCTATCTCATGAAGATCTACAAAGGCACATTCAGAATTTCCAGGAAATTATGGACACTTACAATTATCCAAATGTTTCCAAAGACTATGTTAGGCTGACACTGTTTCCCTTTTCATTGCTGGGGAAGCTAAGGAATGGTTGCAAAAGGAGCCCGCAAACTCAATCAACACTTGGAATGATGTAGCAAGGAAATTCTTAATGAAGTTCTTTCCCACTAAGAAAACAAAGTCCCCGAGGAGCCAGATTCTTGGGTTTCAACAACGAGATAGCGAGACTCTTCGTCAAGCTTGGGAAAGATACAAGAAGCTACTCAGAGACTGCTCACATCATTGTCAAACTGATGAGGTGTTGGGTCACACTTTCGTTGATAGGTTGGATTTGGAATCAAAGATGAATCTTGACTACACATATGGAGGTAGTTGCATGGCAAGACCGTATAGTGAGATCCAGATCCTGCTTAATAGTTTTACTGCTAGTGATAATAATTGTCAAGGAGATAGGGAACCATGAAGGCAGCATGTGTAATTGAGCTTGATGATTTCTCAGCCATGAGGGCAGATATAGCAAGATTAGCAAATTAGATGAACAAAATGACAATGCACCAAGCACAATAGATGCAACATGTGCAACAGATGTCTACTTGCTGCGAGTTATGTGGTAAAGGTCACACAAGTGAAATATGCCCTGTGAATCCTGAATCCATCTACTATGTGGGGCAATAAGCTAGAGGGCTGATGAATCAAAATGCTCAATATGGTAACACATACAATCCGAACTGGAGGAATCATACTAACTTCTCTTGGGGTGGAAATTAGATTATCAAGCCTCAAGCTAATTACAATCAGCCACCTAAACCCCCACAGCAAGCAGAAGAGAGTTTGACTGACATGATGAAAAAGCTCTTGCGAGACAATTAGAAAGTTTTGGCTGATAATCAATAATTGTGCACAGAGTTTAGAAATCTAGAGAGGCAGTTTAGGCAAATGGCTAACACTCAGAATACTAGACCTACTGGAACTCTCGCAAGTGATACAAAGAAAAATCCTCAAGTCAATGCAGTGATGTTGAGAAACGGGAGAGTGTTGGTAGAAGTGCTTAAGAAGAAAAAGGAGCAGTCTGGGCTTGAAGAAGAAAGAGTGCCAAAACCTGTAGAGGTAGATGAGAGAAACAAAATAGAGTCTAAGCACATATCAGAAAGGGTGCCACCCCCTTTTCCTCAAAGATTGAGAAAGAAGAATGATGACCACATGTTTCACAAATTTCTAGATATGCTGAAGCAGATACACTTGAACATCCCTTTGGTGGACATGCTCTGTGAGATACCAAAATATACAAAATATATTAAGGATATAGTGGAAAATAAGAGGAGGTTAACTCAGTTTGAGACCGTCACACTTACTGAGGAGTGCACTTCCAGGATTCAACATAAGCTTTCACAAAAGCTTAAGGATCCTGGTAGTTTTACCATCCCCGTGAGGATTAGTGAAATCGATGTGGGTAGAGCCTTGTGTTATTTGGGTGCAAGTATCAATATGATGTCATTGCCAGTGTTCAAACAATTGGGCTTAGGAGCTCCGAGACCCACCACGGTGATGCTACAATTAGCTGATAGATCTTATGTTTATCCTGAGGGGGTAATTGAGGACATCTTGCTACAAATTGGGAAGTTTATTTTCTTATCATCTTGAGACGACCTCTCTTGGCCACTGGAGATGCAATTTTCAAAGTCCGAGAAGGTAATATGATCTTGAGGGTGGACAATGAAGAAGTAGTCTTTAATATATTTCGAGCAATTCAGTTGCCTCGTCATTATGTGGACCTGGCCATGATTTCTGTGGAGGAGATAAATGAACCAGCCGTAGAATCAAGTGCATTTAAAGAAGAAGCACTAGAAAAGGCATTGATGTTGTTCAATAACTTGGAACTTGAAGAAGAGGTTCAGGAGATGTTGCAAATTTTGGATGCATCTTGTGAATACATAAGAGAAGGATCCCAGTTTGAGCCTCTGGATAGGCCAATCGGCCCGCCCCCTAAACCCTCAGTTGAGGAGGCCCCAAAATTGGAACTTAAACCCTTACCATCTCATCCTCATTATGCATATTTGGGAAGTTCTAACACTTTACCTGTGATTGTTTCTTCTCATTTGTCTAAATTACAAGAAGAAAAGCTTTTAAGAGTGCTGAGGGAGCACAAACATGCCATTGGTTGGACAATGTCTGACATAAAGGGTATTAGCTCTGCATTCTGTATGCACAAAATACTCATGGAAGAGGGAGACATGCCTAGTATGGAACATCAACTCCGCCTAAATCCAATCATGAAAGAGGTGGTAAGAAAAGAAGTGATTAAGTGGCTTGACGCAGGTATAGTATTTCCTATCTCCGACAGTAAGTGGGTAAGCCATGTTCAATATGTACCTAAAAGGGGGGTATGACTGTTGTAGTGAATGAGCAAAATGAATTAATCCTAACCAGGACTGTGACTGGTTGGCGAATATACATAGATTATAGGAAGTTGAATAATGCTACACGAAAAGATCACTTCACTCTCCCCTTCATTGATCAAATGCTTGACAGGTTAGCCGGACATGAATACTATTGTTTCCTTGATGGTTATTCGAGGTATAATCAGATTGCTATTGCCCCGAAAGATCAAGAAAAGACCACTGTTACATGCCCTTATGGCACTTATGCATTTAAGAGAATGCCATTCGAGTTGTGTAATGCACCTACAACTTTTCAGAGGTGTATAATGGTCACCGATATGGTGGAATGGTTTTGGAGGTCTTTATGGATAATGTTTTGTGTTTGGTCCTTGTTTTGATGAATGCTTGACCAATCTTGCTAAAGTGCTTGCTAGGTGCGAGGAGACTAATCTGGTACTGAATTGGGAAAAGTACCATTTTATGGTGCGTGAAGGTATAGTGCTGGGGCACAAGGTGTCCAAAGATGGAATAGAAGTTGACAAGGCTAAGGTGAAAGCAATTGAAAAGTTGCCACCACCGATCTCAATGAAAGGAGTTAGGAGTTTTCTGGGACATGCAGGTTTTTATCGCTGATTGTAAAGGATTTCTCAAAAATTTCCTCTCCTTTGTGCAGGTTGTTAGAGAAGGATGTGTCGTTCAAGTTTGATGATGCTTGTCTAAAAGCATTTGAGGAGATGAAAAAGAAGTTAGTGAGCGCACCAATCAGAGTGGCTCCTGACTGGATCAAGACATTTGAGCTGATGTGTGATGCTAGTGATGGTGCCATTGGGGCCGTATTGGGCCAGAGGAGGAGCAAAATATTTCACTCCATTTACTACCCAAGCAAGACTCTCACTCCTGCTCAAATAAATTATATTGTGACAGAAAAGAAGTTGCTTACTGTAGTGTGGGCGTCTGATATATTTCGGGCCTATTTGGTTGGCACCAAAGTCATCGTCTACATAGACCATGCAGCCTTCAGGTATTTGTTTGAAAAGAAAGATGCTAAACCAACGCTAATCCATTGGGGTTTACTCTTGCAGGAATTTGACTTGGAGATCCAAGACCATAAAGGAACAAAGAATCAAGTGGTTGATCACTTGTCCAGGTTAGAAACTTGGAATCATGTAGCTGAGGGAGATGTCATCAAGGAAACCTTCCCGGATGAGCAAATTGGTTGTTACTGCTGGGGAGGTGCCATGGTATGCAGATTTTGTGAACTATTTGGCAAACAGGGAAATGCCACTTGATCTGGAACCTCATGCTAAAAAGAAGTTCTTGCGAGATGTGAGATCATATGTGTGGGATGAGTTATTTCTGTTCAAATCTTGTATCGATTAGTTAATGAGAAGATGCGTGCCTGAATCTGAAATAAATGATATCTTACATGACTGTCATGCATCGCCTTATGGTGGTCATCATGCAGGTGACAAATTAGCAGCTAGGTGTTGCAATCAGGTTTCTATTGGCCTAGGGTGTTTAAAGATGCCCATGAGTTCGTGAAGAGGTGTGATAGGTGCCAAAGAACAGGAACAATTACAAAAAAGGGATAAGATGCCATTGCATGGTATTATGGAGGTTGAAATCTTTGATGTGTGGGGGATTGATTTTATGAGTCTGTTTCCCTCATCCAGTGGGTGTAAGTACATTTTGGTGGCCGTTGACTCTATGTCAAAGTGGGTGGAGGCCATTGCTCTTCCTACCAATGATGCCAAGGTTGTGGTCAACTTTGTGAAAAATCATATCTTTACAAGGTTCGGCACCCCGAGAGTGATGATAAGTGATGGGGACACCCATTTCTATAACAAGCTATTGGACAATGTCTTAGCAAAATACGGGGTCAAACATAAGGTTGCAATCGCTTACCATCCTCAGACTAGTGGACAAGTTGAAGTGTCAAATAGAGAGATAAAGTAGATTCTGGAGAAGACAACTAGTGCAAGTAGGAAAGACTAGGTTGCAAAGTTTGATGATGCTCTATGGGCATACCGAACCGCCTACAAAACTCCAATCGGAACCTCCCCTTAAAGCTAGTTTATGGAAAGGCATGCCATTTACCGATGGAACTTGAGCACAAAGCCTATTGGGTGACAAAGAAGCTGAACTTTGATGTAGATTTAGCGTGTAGAAAGTGGTTGATGCAATTGAACGAGCTTGATGAGTTTCGCTTGTACGCATATGAGAATGCCAAGTTATATAAAGAAAAGACCAAGTGCTGGCATGATAAGCATATCCATCATCACGAGTTCGAATCGGGCCAATTGGTTTTCTTGTTTCGAGGCTGAGACTCTTTTCGGGGAAGCTCAAATCAAGATGGTCGGGCCCGTTTGAGGTAGTGAGAGTCACTCCACATGGTGAAATTGAGTTGCGCGTCTTAGGTGGCAAGAGAACATTCTTATGAACGGACAAAGAGTAAAGCACTATTATGGAGGTGACTTTAATCGCCAGAAGTCTAAGGTGTAACTTGCCAATGACTAGACGAGATTCTGAGTCGTGTCGTGACATTAAATCAGGCGCTTGTTGGGAGGCAACCCAGCTTTACTGCTTTCTTTTAGTTTTAATTTTTCTTCTCTTTGTGTTATTTTTGTAGTGTCTGTTTTGACTTTGTAGGATTTTTAGCATAGGAAGCAAATCCATTGGAAGTGTGCAAAAGCGAGCTAGATGGTGAGAACTAAGTATGGGGTGTCCACACAAAGGACCATGCCTGGGGGAAATCTGAGTACCTCGTGAGCCGCTATTGCTCCGGCCTTTAGCCTACCATGGAGTCTCTTTTACCTCTTGTTATTTATAGTGTGCATTGAGGACATTGCACAATTATAAGTATGGGATGAGGATATTGTTTGGGTGAGTTTCTGTGCTATTTTAGCTTAGTTGTAATACTCGTTCTTAGTGTAGAGTTTTTGTTAAAATCGAAAAAAAAAACAGAAAAATTGGACTTTTTTGACGATGGATCTCCTAGACAGTTTTCTTGAAGGATTTAAGTCTAAAGAAAAAGGAAAAAAAGATTTTCTTTGTAGGTAGTGTAGTAATTCCCCCTTGGTTTTTCTTTGTGCCGCGATTCTTTTCCAAGGGTTTCTCTTGAACCGGGTGTAGTTAGTTTTAACTTTTTAGGAATAGGAGCCATTGTGGTATGAATTGAATTGAAACAATCTCTTGACTTTTTTATACCTTGAGAATAGTGAGTATTTTGGTTGTGATGCTTAGGCTCAGTTTTTGACTCTTGCATAAGTACCTTAAATCGTATGATCTTAACTTTGCTTAACTGCTTTGACTAGACTGTTTTGATGAGTCCAATCCTGAGTGAGTTATGTGCCATGTGTGTGAGAGATTTTTGTGTATTCTGTGCATTACATTTGAGTCTAGAACTTGCCCCGTGTGTTTGCAAAGCGAAATAGTAGTTTTATTCAGTCTTGGAAGTCATATAAGCGTTTCTTTGTTGAGCCAAATATATATCGTCACACCTCTTTTTTTGTCACGACCCCGGTTCACCCTCCGTGAATTATCGTGAGTCACCTAGTTTCTACGACTAGGTAAGCCTAAAATACGGAAGATAAACCAATTTGCGAAAAAAACAATTTAAAATAGAAATAGTGTGATATAACAACGTTTAAAAGTGTTGCTCGGCATACACAATATAAATCCTCAAAACTAATACATTTTCCCAAAACTCGGAAACCCATAAATCACAAGCTAAGGATACTACATAATGCTCTAACTCCGGAATAGTCTAAAACAAGGTAAATACAGAAGGGTTGTAACTACAAGAGAGAATGGAGAGAGACTCTTCGGTCTGCGGACGCGGCAGATATACCTCAAAGTTTCTGAAGGGTCGCATCGCTTCAAGGATGGTAAGACTGAGTCAAGGTACCTGGATATGCACATGAAAAACATGCACAGAAAGGGCATGAGTACACCACAGTGGTACTTAGTAAGTGCCAAGCCTAACCTCGGTCGGGTAACGAGGAAGGTCAGGTCCCTACTGAGGTTAAATAAAATATAAAGTTCAACAGTGTAGAACAGAACGGTATAAATAAGTACAACAATAAAAGTAACACAAGATATAAAGGGCAACAACAATTATTACAGAGACAAGGTAAACACAGAAAGAAATACGGTTCAACACCAAAATAATAATCGGAGATCTCCCAGGATACCGTCCTGTAGTTCCAAATATACATATCCAATGGATCTCCTAGGATCCCGTCCCATAGTCCAACTCATAGTGCGCAGGGATCTATCGGAATCCTGTTGCGTAGTCACAAATGTAAATACCCAGTACTAGGGGAATCTACCAGGTGCATTCCCGTAGTTCCATATAACTGTGTAGGAGGATCTACCGGAATCCCATATCCGTAGTCCCAAAATAAACAGACAAGGGGGAGCTACCGGAATCCCATATCCATAGTCCCAATGTAAATACACAACAGCAATAGGAAAATATTCAGAAATGGCAAATTTCATATTAAGGCAAACAAGTAATTCTAGCCTAGCATGCTGCATAGAATTCAGGTAAGGCAGTTTGAGCAAGTAAAGCAATTAAGTCACTTAGACATGTTTTCCTAAGCTAACAACATGCTTAATAGTGCAGGTAATAAAAACAGGAAAGAAAACATACTAGTAATTACTTAATGAAAATCGAATTTCCAATAATTAGTACAAGTACACACTCGTCACCTCACGTACAAGGCATTTCAATTACCAAATATACCAAATCCTAAAGGGAAGGTCCCCCACACAAGGTTAGGCAAGCCACTTACCTCGAACCAGCTCAAAATCAACTCGAAATCACGTTCTTGCCACGAGTATTCGACTCCAAATGGCCCAAATCTATTCAACTCAATTGCATAATGTAAATAACACTTCAAGTAACTGATTCTACAATTAAATTCTAAGATAATACGCAAAATTTGGTAAAATGACCAAAACGCCCCTCGGGCCCACGTCTTGGAATCGGGTAAAATTTATATTTTCAGAATCCTCACACTCTCACGAGTTCATGCATACCAAAATTATCCAAATCTAAGGTCAAATTCCCAATCAAAAGTCGAATTCTAGGTCTAAAAACTTTCTTCCAACTTTTTCCCACTTTTTCACCTCCAATCCGAAATTAAATGATGAAACTAACTATAGATTGATGCCATATAACTAGAAAGGGTTAAAGAATTGTTACACAATGACCTCCTCTTCAATTTCCTCTCAAAATCACCCTCTCTCGAGCTCCAAATCGAATTTCCAACTTTTGAAACTAAACCCTCGAAATTTCATATTTCTGCCCAGCTATTACCACATTTGCGGTCAAGGGACCACATCTGCGGTTCCGCTTTTGCGGAATAATGGCCGCACCTGCGACCTTTCACTTAAGACCAGCTTCCGCATTTGCGACTCCCCATCGGCAGATACGGTACCGCTTCTGCTGAACCTCCCTATTTCCACTTTTGCGACCACAGAGCCGCTTCTGCGGCGCCGCACCTGCGGTCCTACACTCGCAGGTGTGGTTATGACAAAAAAACTAGCAACTGAAGCTATAACTCCAAACTCCAAAATCCTTCCGTCAATCATCCGAAATCATCCCGAGGACCCCGGGACGTCAACCAAAAGCACCAACAAGTCTAATACCACTGTCCAAACTTATACCAATCCTTAAAACACCTAAAACAACATCGAAACGACGAATCAACCACAGATTCAAGCCTAAGAACTCCAAAACTCTAGAAATACGTTTTCGATCAAAAAGTCTATCAATCCTCGTCCGAATGACCTGAAATTTTGCATACACGTCACATTCAACTCTACGGAGCTACTCCAACTTCCGGAATTCTATTACGACCCTCAGATCAGAATCTCACTATCGGACCGGAAACTTCAAAAGTTGACCTTTCGGCATTTCAAGCCTAAATTAGCTACGGACCTTCAAAACACAATCCGAACATGCCCCTAAGCCCGAAATCACCCAACGAAGCTAACAGAACCATCGGATTTCCATTATGAGGTCGTCTTCATACTGCTCCGACTACGGTCAAATTTCCAATATTTAAGCTCTCATTTAGGGACTAAGTGTCCTAAAACTCTCCGAAACTCAAAACCAAACATCCCGGCAAATCAAAATAGCAGAAATAAACATGGAGAAAGCAGTTAATATGAGATGAGGGCGTAAATTCTTAAGACGACCGGCCAGGTCGTCACATTTTTACCTGAAAGGGGTATATAGGGGAGTTTTTTCAATTAAAGTGACAATAATCGAAACGAGATTTTTTTTATCAAAAGAAAGTATATTTTCATCAAAAGAATGTATAATAAAAATATATTTTGTCATGTCTAAACTTCTTGTTAATTGTGTTATTCGAAAGTTGTCATACATATCATAAAAAGCTGGTCATGCTCCTTTACCTAGGATTTAATTAATTTAGAGCAAATGGTCCACATAATTGGCATATTCACCTTTCAAATGATGCACATATACGTGATAAGGTGTCACTTAGGGTTAAAAACCCCACTTGGACATTTAGGTAAGGTTAACTAATGGATTTAATACACCTCGGGTATTAAATCACCTAAGGATAAAAATGATGGATGCTCTTAAAAGGGTTTTGGTTTAGCTCTATCTTAGGTTGACTAAGAGTGGATTTTTCTAGATTGGTCTTCTCCCAAGCGGATAACTTGAGAGTGGAAAGCTCGTGACTGTCGACTGCAACTTACCCACGAACTTTCCCCTAAAAGGTATTTTTGAAAAGTGCACGGCCGCAAACCACGTAACCGCTAGGTGTGTGCTTTGTGTGAATTTTCCAGGAGTGGAGGAAGTGAAACGGAATGACAATTTATATAAGGCAATAAGAATAAATAATTCATATAATAACCAATTTATTCAATAAGAATAAACAATTCATATAAATAAACAATTACAAACACACAAATCAATTTTTATTAACCTAAGTTTGTTATGGTTTAGAATCTAGAATCCCTAGCAGAGTCGCCAAGTTGTTATACCCCATTTTAACACGGGTCAAATTAGAGTATAACATATTGGTAAATCTGAGGTTTAATTAATTAAGAGAGTCGCCACCTAATTATTTTAGAGGTGAATTAGGACACTTATATACTAAATAATGGTTAAAGTTAACTCTATTTTTACGATATGCTTAACCTTAAGATTAGAGGTAAGGGTTCTAATTAATCCTATAGGGAAGGTTATAAAAGCACCATATGTGATCCGTTAATTACGAGTAACCGGCCAAACTTACGTTAAATAATAGCTTTAAAAAAATGTGAGACCAAATATAAAATAACTAATGTGAAGTGGTTAAAATCTTTTATAATGATTGAAAAAAAAGTGCCCGGCAAAAGCTAGATGCGAAGTAATTTTTGAAATGGTTTAAAGAGTAATTCAAAACCAAACTTAAGATTAAAATATAGGAATAAAATCAAGCGAAAATCCATTGCCAAACTCTGATTTGTTGCAAGTTTGAAACCAATTTGGATTTGGATTTTGTTGGAATACGCAGCGATTTGTAAAACTCCTTTTAAAGGACTTAAGCAAAGAAAAATCAATTTTGGTTATAATGGAAATATCAAAGGCTGATTTTCCTTAAGGATGTTTAACAAATCACCTAACTAGCTTCTAGAATAAAACTCCAATTAGTAACTGATTTTAAGTCTTCATATCTAGATGCATTATTCTATGTGATGAAAAAAAGGTTTATTAATAATAAGACCAGGATCCTGGATGATTAAATAGACTTCACTGTTAATCTTATGCTAAGTGTAAGACAAATCCCAAACACACAAATAAATAAACCATAAAAAGAAGATAGATAAAATGAATGATAACACAAAAAAAGAACGCTTTCGCTTGTTTTTTCCCTATCCGGTGCATTTATAGGAATATGCGATATGATGACTCCATGCTCGGGTAGTGCTGAGTCTCGAGTGAGACTCCATTTTTTGCTCCACGTATATATGCAAAAGGAAAGAAGAAGAAAAGAGAATTAGAGAAAAACTTAATTTTTATTATATGTGACGATAAAACATACAAGTCAAGAATGACAATTATCTCCTCAAATCTGAAATATTCCACGAAATAGAACGAAACAAACAGTAGTATGCTACATATAAGCAATTCCATTTTAAAATAGCGCTCTAAGTGCCTTTTTGAAGTTTTTCCCTTTTAGATCAACCTAACAAACAAAGTGGGATTTACACTTCTTTAAGCCATTAACAACACTTAAACTTAATTCTTAAAGGTATAAGAGATTACGACAGCAAAAAATTATAAGGTTATTTAATAAACACATGCTAACGGGTTTCATCTACATCATAATTAGACAATCATACTACATGTAATAAAGACAACATCAATGCTACGAATAGGAGGACACACACGTGGATCAACAACAACAACAACAACCCAATATAATCTCACTTAGTGGGGTCTGGGGAGGGTAGTGTGTACTCAAACCTTACCCCTATCCTGGAGTAGAGAGGCTATTTCCTAATAGACCCCCGACATCTTTCCATCCAAGAACTTCTCACCTTGCTCTTGGGGAGACTCGAACTCACAACCTCTTGATTGGAAGTGGAGGTTGCTTACATGGATCAGTTATGAGAAACAGTGAAGAGCTTCTTGTATTTTACAAACAAGCACACCACATAAGCATGAGTTTTTAATTAAGGATCTTAACAAACAAACTATAAAAGATCCATGAAGGCTTCACAAGTTGGTGTTTCAGGTACAAACATGAAAGGGGATAAATGTTCATATGTTTAGGCCAAACAATAACAGCAAATGCGATCCCTAGATAAGTCTATATGGCGAGATTTCAACGAGACTAAACACTACTATTATTTAATGGTCATTTAGCTTAGATCTTTATTAAGTTATAACATGAAGAGAACCTTATGTCAAAATCTTTAGTAGATATTTTGTCCGGTAAACCAAACTAACTTATAGCCACATTTTCTATACTTCAATGACACCATCTTAAGAAAGGATCTCGAAAATCAGTTCCGTTAAAACACATGAAATTCTCCAGTCATAACAGGTCACTAACAGGTGCAAACACTATAAATAAGCCTTCAGCCTAGTGTAACAATAAGAGAGGATTACTTGGCTTGTATTGTATTATTTGCTTTCGACAGTAACTAAAAGGGACTGATTGCGACTAGCTCAGAGCTAATTAAATTTTATAAGCATGGTCTCTAAGTTTCAAACAAAATCTAAGGCCGGGTAACCTTATAATAAGGAAATATACATCAGTTAACCTATAAAAGTTAGTATTTCTTTTACAACAGAGCATACGAGCCTTTCATCCATATTAACTAATCAGAAATCGACA
The DNA here is from genome assembly GCF_000393655.2 of Nicotiana sylvestris. Taxonomy (NCBI): domain Eukaryota; kingdom Viridiplantae; phylum Streptophyta; class Magnoliopsida; order Solanales; family Solanaceae; genus Nicotiana; species Nicotiana sylvestris. The sequence continues at coordinate 34,843,774 of NC_091064.1, forward strand.
AGAAACATCCCAGATAATTAATCAAAAAATAAATAAATTAAGAGCTCATTGCCAACTAGATACTGAAACATTAAAACACTAAAATTCCAGAAGCGAAACAAGAAGAAAGATACCGACCTTTTGCAGGGCAGTGAACTGAGGTGCGGATCTTAGATGCACTATTGAGCTCCGACCTCGAACCCGCTTCTACAAACAACTAATAAATGTTGAAGCGAGCAAATTAATGGATATGTTATGATTAAAAGAGAACTAAATAGAAGCTAAAAGGTCGCAAAAATGATAACACTAGGTTTTAGAAAAATATTTTTAGAGTAGTAAAAGTATAAGCTTCTGAATGGCGGCCGAAGCTTAAGGATTTTTAAGGGAGAGGTGCGGCTGAAGCTTTCAACTTTGGGGGTGAAAGTGGGCGGCTCTGAGCTTAAGGTCAAAGGAGGGGGCTGAAGCTTAAGGATTCTTAGGGGGGTCCAAAACATAAGGTTAAAGGAGGGGGTTGAACTTGGTCGAAAATCTTTTCAAAGGCGGGTATTTATAGGCTGATTTCTAGGGTTCTTGATATGGGCGGGATTTCGAAATTGAGTGAAAGCTATTGAATGTTTGAAATTTGAACATTGATGTTGAAGAAAATTAAATGAGGTGCAGAACTTCTTGTTCAAAAATGGTAATGGCAAGTTCTGCCATGGCTGAGCAAGGATGGAATTTTGTGAAGAAGAGGAAAGGGAGGAGAAGAAGCGTCTATTGGTTTAGGAGAGAGAGAACAGGGTTAGCAAATTGGATTTAATTGATGGGATAAATATTGGTCATTGGATTAAAATAATGGATGGCTCAAATTAGGCTTAGAATAAAACAAGATAAAAATAAAGAAAAATACATAGAATTCTCTAGAAGATGTGGGGTCAGAGTGTGAGTGAAGGGTGTGCTAGTTGGCGTGTGTTTTAGACCATTGGGGCCTATGTGGCGCTGACATGAGGCTTATATGGAGCTGACATGGAAAAGAAGTAGAGTAGGTGGGCTGGTGGGTATGGGCCTCCGATTTGGGCTATGGAAAAGGCTAAATCTCTTTCTTCTTCATCTTTTATTTGGGCTTCTTGAATCTTAAATCTTGATATGCTTAGTAATAAATATTTATATTAAATAATTTGCTAGTGTTTAAATAATTACAAATTTTTGTTGTAAAAATCTACTTAGTAGATAACCACTAATAAATATATTACAAATAAGAGTAGAAACAATGCAATACAATGAAAAATATTTGTAAAGGAGAATATTATTAGTTGATTGGCGTTGAATGAAATTATTTGAGAGATAAAATCGTCGCCTGTCATCATAGTAATAGTAGTAGTAGTAATAATAATAATAATAATAGTAGTAGTAATAATAATAATAGTAATAGTAGTAGTAGTAATAATAATAATAACAATAATAACCCCAATAACATTATCTAATGATGATAACGACAAAATAGAATAATAAAATAACGATACTAATTAGATAAAATAGTAAAATAAATTTTCTTACATAATAAAGAATATTAGCAGCTCAAAGAAATAATTTGGAAGAAAGGAGAGATAAAATTGGATGTCAACAACGCCTAAAACAAGCTACAAACAAGCTACGATGTTTATACCCGCTCAATTCGTTCTTATCAATAAGGTACTTGGTCGCAAATTCTTGTTCATTTTCGTCCACCAAAACAACAGTATCATCATGCTTTGGCAAATAAGAATCGTAAAATTTTCTTGGGAAACTCTGTTGTACCGAAATATCAAAAGAAAGACTATATCACCAAGAAAATTTTCAATTTGTTCTAATTCTATCAAGATAAAAATTTTACTTACCAACCAAAGTCCACGACTGACATGTGAATGGAGCATATACTTGACAAAACTAGGAAATTGAGAGGGCAAATTTGCTGGAACTTCTTTTGCCCGCAGTATGGCAGATGAGTTTGCATCAACAGTGCTAGTTTTGTAAGTCTTCTTTTAAGGACTTTATTAATGAATCTGAAGTTGAGAGCTTGTAACTCAATAGACCAAATGAGACAACGACCAAAATGAGCAACAAGTGAACTCAACCAGCAGGAACCATCGATCGGAGAACTTCCATGCCGACCTCGACGGACTCGAGCTCAACCTTGAGGCTGTTGTTTTTTGTGCGTAAAGGGGTCAGTTTTTGGCTGAAATTTAGGGCTTTTGGGGGCTGTTTTCCAGCTGGGTTTGGGAGGTGCTTTTCAGCTCGTGCTTGGAGCTATTTTGGGTAATTTCAGGCCAATTTTAGGACCGTTTGGTACTGTTTTTCCCTGCTATTTTTGAGTATTTTTTGAAATGGTTTTTGGCTCGTTTTATAGGCTAGTTTGGGGGCTGTTTTTGTGAGCTTTAAGGAGCTGATTTTGGATGAAGGAGAAGGACTAATTTGGGGTGGTTTAAGACTATTTTGACAGTGAATTTATGGGTATTTACTGACATGAGTTTGGGTGGTTTAAGATGAAATTTGTGGCTGCTTTTTGAGGAGGAAGAAGAAGAGCAACTCCATTTTTGCCTTAGCTCTAAGGTGATTTTTGTTCCCTTTTTGTGTGGTGTCCGTTTTTTGTCTCCTCCAGTTGAGAGAAAAGAGATTGAAAAATCAGAAGGGGGGTGCGTCTAGCTTAGAGGTGTACGGAAATTGGTTTAGGGTTTGGATGTAATGTGTATTTCATATGAGAGCGAGAAATGAATCTCAGCCTTTGGATTGAAAGCGTTTTAACGGCTGCGATTTCATCTTTATTTCTAAAAGAGCTGATGGGTCAATCTATTTGGGCTCAACAACAATACAACAATAATAACGACCCAGTATAATCCCACAAATGGGGTCTGGGGAGGGTAATATGTACGTAGATCTTACCCCTACCCCGAAGGGTAGAGAGGCTGTTTCCAGGAGACCCTCGGCTCAAAAAAAGCAATAGGAGCCGATATATTAGTACCATAAAAATGCATAATAAAATAACAGCAATATAAGAGATATGAAATACAGAATACGAAATACGAAATAGATGGCTGGTATAGTAAAACTAGCAGGTAAAGCCCTGCATCAATAGACGACCAATGACATTCTTAGTCTAACTCCTAACTGGCTAGTCTCACTCTATTGTGCTGTAGAAATATTCACAAGTTTCCCCTAACCTACAACCTTAATGCTCGACCTCCATAATTCCCTGTCAAGGGCCATGTCCTCAGTAATCCTAAGTCGCGCCATGTCCTGTCTGATCACCTCTCCCCAATACTTCTTAGGTCGCCCTCTACCTCTCCGCGTGCCCACTACAGCCAGTCGCTCACACCTCCTCACCGGTGCATCAGTGCTCCTCCTCTGAATGTGCCCGAACCATCTGAGTCTTACTTCCCGCATCTTGTCCTCCATGGGGGCCACGCCCACCTTCTCTCGAATATCTTCATTCATAATCTTATCCATCCTTGTATGCCCGCACATCCACCTCAACATCCTCATCTCTGCTACTTTCATCTTCTGGATGTGTAAGTTCTTTACCGGCCAACATTCAGTTCCATATAACATGGCAGGCCTAACCACTGCTCTATAAAACTTACCTTTTAGTAACGGTGGCACTTTCTTATCACACAAGACTCCCGACGCTAACCTCCACTTCATCCACCCCACCCCTATACGGTGTGTGACATCCTCGTTAATCTCCCCGATCCCCTGAATAACCGATCCAAGGTACTTGAAACTACCCCTCTTGGGAATGACTTGAGAGTCAAGCCTTACTTCAACTCCCGTTTCCGTCGGCTCAACTCCAAATTTGCACTCGAGGTATTCCGTCTTCGTCCTGCTCAACTTGAAACTTTTAGACTCAAGAGCATGTCTCCAAATCTCTAGCTTCTCGTTGACGCCGCCTCGTGTCTCCAAATCTCTAGACTCAAGAGCATGTCCAATTTGGCCCATGACTTGGACATTTGAACAAAGCAAGATTTTAGAAAAAATAGTCCAAATTAAATCTTCTTTCTTTCCTTTTTTTAATTTTGATTTCTTTTATTGATTAATAGATGAAAATAAAAATACTACTCCTATAATTAAAACAACAATTATCTACTTCTAATTTAAAAATTATTTAAAATAATTCAGAATCACTAACATACTAAAGTTAGAAGAAAAAAAAACATATTTTTTGTGAGTTTTCTTTCCTTTTGCAAATTGGGACGAAATTTAATACTCTAAAAATGTGAATATTTTTGTGTGATTTTTAATTTTCTCAAATAAAACCTATAAAAAGGTGAAATAAAAGCTAAAATATAGAGATTAAACTTAAAATTATTTGAATAATAAAAAGTGAGTAAAAATCCAAATATGATCAAAAATTAGTTGCTCACAGCTGCCCATCTTTGCTTGGAAACATGAAGAGTTTTCAAGTAAAGACAAAGTGAGTCGTGTGACTAATTTTGACCAAATCGTTATTTAAAAGAGGAAGAAAAGAAAAGAAAAAGGTGCAACCGAGTCCTGGTTTTGGACAACCTACATATCCCGAGTTATAAGGGAACCAGGTCGCGTGTAGTTCAAGAAGAATGATGGAGTGATAAGTTCGAGAGTCGAGCGAGGTTCCGTCGAGGCTCAGGTCCGTGGTCCTGTTATTACATCAAAATCAAAATTGAAAAGACGAACTAAGCTTATCAGCTACGAGTTACAAGATTCCTATCTATGAGTCTTCTGAAACTTAATGTTGAGTCTTGGTTGGTTCTTCATACGGACTCTGATCTAAATCTTGATACTTGTTAGTTGCGGGTACCGGTTCCTTCCTTTTTCAACTTCTCGGATCTAGGCGGGACATACACAGCTTGTGACTTCAATCACGTCTTGAGCAGTCCCCATCTTTTCTACATTTCTACACTTTGAGTTCACTTCTTTTTCTTTTTCTTTTTCTTTTTCTTCTTTTTTCTTTTATTCTGGATTGAGACTCCTTCTTTTGGTCGTCTCAAACCCTGTTCCTTGAGGTAAAACCTGCTCAGACACCAAAACAAATAAACGAACAAATTTTTTTTGCCCAGTTTTCACTTGGAAAATTTCGCGAGTTATTTTAACAAAATTCTAAACTACTTCTTTATTGAAAGCAATAAAAGTCAGGATTGTGTATCCTTAGGAAAAAGAGATTATGGAGTGGAGACCCTATATCTAAAATGAGATCAACTAGGGATTGGAGACCCTATTGTTGGAAAATCATCAACTAGGGAATGGTGACCCTATATTGGCATCAGGTTATGCTGGCATCAACTAGGGAGTGGAGACCCTATGTTGGCATCAACTAGGGAGTGGTGACCCTATGTTGGCATCAGGTTATGCTAGCATCAACTAGGGAGTGGATACTCTGTGTTGGCATCAACTAGGGAGTGTTGACCCCATGTTGGAAAGGAGACTAGGGAATTGCGTACTTTATGCTAAAATGAACCAAGAAGGATTTATTTTTTGGTATTTGAGAAAATCATTCTTTTAAACAAATTGCTCCAACTCTTTCATCAGACTAGGTTTTCTTATCTTAGGAGAAAGATTCATCAGACTAAGACTTCGCATCCTAGGAGAAAATTCATCAGACTAAGATTTTTATCCTAGGAGAAAGTTCATCAAACTATATTTTCTATCTTAGGAGAAAGATCTCGACTAGGTTCTTTTTCTTTTTCTCCTTTTTTTTGGTATCTTAGGAGAAAGATTCATCAGACTGAGATTTATATCCTATGAGAAAGTTCATCAGACTAGGTTTTCTATCTTAGGAAAAAGATTCATCAGACTAAGATTTCGATCCTAGGAGAAAATTCATCATACTAGGTCCCTTTTTGTTATCTTAGGAGAAAGATTCATCATACTAAGATTTATATCCTAGGAGAAAAAATTCATCAGACTAGGTATATTTTTCTTGTTATCTTAGGAGAAAGATTCATCAGACTAAGATTTCTATCCTAGGAGAAAGTTCGTCAGACTAAGTCTTCTATCTTAGGAGAAAGATTCATCAGACTAAGATTTTGATCCTAGGAGAAAATTCATTAGACTAGGTCATTTTTTTTGTTATCTTAGGAGAAATATTCATCAGACTAAGATTTTGACCCTCGGAGAAAATTCATTAGACTAGGTCCTTTTTTTGTTATCTTAGGAGAAATATTCATCAGACTAAGATTTGATCTTAGGAGAAAGTTCATCATACTAGGTCCCTTTTTTGTTATCTTAGGAGAAAGATTCATCAGACTAAGGTTTCTATCCTAGGAGAAAGATTCATCATACTAGGTTTTCCTATCTTAGGAGAAAAATTCATTAGACTAAGATTTTTATTGGGAGTAAAATCTATTAGACTAGGACTTTTTATCGTAGGAGACAAAATGAGACGAGCAAATGGCAAAATTTATGCACATGAGCAAGATAGAAAAAAAAAGCAAAGATTTGAGAAACTTCCCTTTGTCGGCTCTTTTCTTCTTTTCATTTTCATTTTTTTCACGTTCCTTGCACTGCTTTGTTCCTATTTCAAACAAAGAAAATTTTGTCAGTTTTAAAAGTGGTGGCCGGTTTGTGGCCTTGAGTCTTGGGCAGCTTGGCTTTGTGCTCAATCAGCTTGAGTCGGTTTCAAGAGACTTTTGCTCTGCATCAACCCTAATTGTTTCACACTCAGTACCATTTGTATTTGTGGCTCAATTAGCCTTATCCCAACTGGAGATCTTTTCTTAGGTGATATTTTCTGATATCTTGAATGACTTCTTGCTTTCTGAGCAATTTGTCTGTCAGAGAGAATCACCAGTTATCTGTGCTTGCGCCAAGTAGGCTGACAAGAGTCTGTTGGGGGAGCCTTTGCATGAATCCTCAAGGTATGTTGATAGTAACAACTGAGTGTGCTGGCCAAATTTACTTTGTGCAACTGAAAAGCTGGTAGCAGATTTTGAAATCTTTTCTTGCTTGTTTTGACAAGGACTGACTCTAAATGAAGGGCACAATAATGAAAATAAACAATATTAAAAGGAAATGCCCTTGCCGTGAAGGACAAAAGAACGGTTTTTTTTTCAATAACTAGCCTTAATGATCATGACATGCAGGACTCAATGACCAATCTGTCAAACTAATCTAATCTTTCCTTTTACCATTCTTATGACCTTTGAAGTCGGGCTTGTTTATGTCAATTTTTTGCATCAGCTTCACGACTCACTTTCGACTAGTGGTGCTTCGAGGGGTTTTTACCAACAAGTCTCTCTCATTTATTTATCTCTACTTATTGTCGCATTGCAGTGTCCGTGAGGGTTTTCACTAGTAAGACTCTCTCATTTTTTTTTTCCCTTTTTTTTGTGAACTTTTGTGAGCAAATTGACAGTGTTTGTTGCGTGAGAACCGTTGCTCATTGCATGCTTCTCTTGGCATTCTTGAAGGCATATCGAGAGGTCTTTATTTGGAAGGTTTTTGGATAGAGTTGGAAAGAAAGGACTGCATGAAGGCTCAAAGTAGACTCAAACTAAGGGGTTGTAGACTTACAAATCTTGGAATCGACTCCTTCAAAAGTGAAATAAAATCTTTGCCCCAGTTTCAGCTATTGGGTATTTTGGGAATTTTTTTTCTTTCTTTCTTTTGAATTCTTATTTGGTTGGACCGAACCGTGAAGCTGCCTACGTATCCTTTTTTAAAAGAATTAGGTCAAACCTAGTTCAAACATCTGACCTAACTATTTTTTTCATCTTTCTTTCTTTTTCTTTGTCTTTTTTTTTCTTTTGTCTCTTTTTTTGTTGGTTTCAAAACAAGTTGCACCAACTTCTATTTTCTGGGGGCATGGATCTTTGACGGTTCTTTTCTTCTTCATGTTTTTTCACGTGAACTTTCTGAGAATTACCCCAGTTTGTACTCTTTTCTTTTTCTTTTTTTTTTTGTTTTTTTTTTGTTTTTTTTTTTGACTCTTGACTCTAAACTTGATTCCAAAAGAGGGTGGTCAAAGAAAATAGCATAGGCTCAAAAGGGGTAGTGAAAGATATAAAGTGTTTGGATAGCAGAAAAAGGGCCTCTTAGCCTCGAGAATGCCAATCATGTTATCTTTTCGCGATCACAGCATTGACGAACATTTCTGTCTTCTTGTTGTGTCGTGGTCGAAAGACACTTTCCATCCATTAATGTCGAACTTTCAACCAAGCTTCAATTGATTAAACATCCCCAAGCCTGATCCTCACAATGATTTGAAGGTGAATTTTACTCGACCTTAATTCCTAAGTATTTCAACTCTTTATTCATCCTCAAAAACATCTTGTTCTAAGTTATCCAATTCAATCTTAAATCAATTTTCTAAGATCTGACCAAAAATTTCGCATGCATGTCATATCACTAGAACTAGCGGGAAAAGAACTAAGCATGGAATAACACAAAAGGACAAAATGTATTTCATTGAGTAAACAACAAGACAAACAACCTAAAATTCGAGTTACAACTCTAAAATAACCCAGATAATGAAAATAGCAACAAAACAGACAGACAAGACTCACACAAACAGAATAGAGAGATAGAATGGTTTGACTCAATAAAATAAATAAAATCTGAATGACAACCCTGAAATAACCCAAATAATAGAAAAAACATCAAAACAAGCTACCAAGATTCCTTCCTAGTGAGGAGGGAATGACTTTTCAATTGCTAAGCTTGACATTTAGCCACAAATTTGCTCATCATAATCACCATGGCCTTCTCCAATTTCAATCAGTTTTTCCTGGATCATCCTTTCTATTTCTCTTTTCAAATCCCGACAACTTTCAATATCGTGCCCCTGGGCATTGGAATGGTATTCACATCTTTTAGAAGGGTCAAAGCTTTTTGTACGTGGGTGCACATGATTTGGAGGAATGGATGCAATCATGTCATAATGCTTTAATTTTTCAAACAAGTTTGCATAGGACTCTCCTATTGGATTAAAATTATCTTTCAACCTTTGTTCCCCTTTATACCTCTGGCTTGGATGTGAGTTATAGGACGCCTGAAAATTTTGTGGAGGCTAGTGGAGCTTTTGTGATGCTCGTGCTTGCCTTCTTGGGTGATTTGGTGGCTGGACAACATACCGAGGTGGAGCAATAGAGTATTGTGAGTTCTGAGGTGGATAGTAGTGGTCAGGAGCATCATCAGAAAATAGACGAGGCTAGTCATACCTTCAAGATGCTCTCCTAGGACCTCTTCTCGACCCTGATATCATCATGATTTCCTCGTCCTTCTCATTCATGTCATTAAAATTATCAAATTCAATCTGGACAGCCTGAGTTGCGGCTTTGAGAACTGCTTGACTTATAATTTTGCCTGTCTTAAGACCATTCTCAACCATTTCCCCCATTTTGATTGCTTCCGAGAAGGATTTACCCACTGCGAATATCATGTTTTGAAAATAATCTGGCTCTTGAGCCTGAAGAAAGACAGTGATTAGCTCGTGGTCATCCATGGGTGGCTTAACTCTAGCCGCTTGCTCTCTCCATTTAATGGCATATTCCTTGAAACTTTCAGTTGGTTTCTTCTTCAAGTTTGAAAGGTAATTGCGGTCCGGGGTGATGTCGATGTTATATTGGAACTGTTTGACAAAGGCCTGGGCCATGTCATCCCAGACATGCCATTGAGCAGTGTCTTGATCCATAAACCATTCAGAGGCTACTCCCGTAAGTCTTTCCCCAAAATAAGCTATTAGCAATTCTTCATTTCTTCCTACACCTCTTAGATAATTGCAATACCTTTTCAGGTGGGCTATGGGGTCTCTATGTCCATCATATTTTTCAAATTTAGGAGTCTTGAAACCAGGTGGCAAACGAACATCAGTGAACATACGTATATCTTTGAATGCAATACTCTTCTGACCTGCCAACCCCTACATGTTTTTCAACTATTGTTCTAAGCTTTTCAGTCTTTGGGTCATTTTTCCCTGTTCTATCTTTCGGGCAGGCTTCTGAATCTTTGCAGGAAGATCAAATAGGTACGAGTGATATTGCTTTTGCTGGGTAGCAAATTGTGACTCATGAGTTTTCCTCTGTACCACTGTCGGCTTTGGGATGGTGAAGACAGATATAACACTAGTGGTTGTCTGATTGGTTGTCAATGACAAACTTTGAGAGCATGCAGCAGAAGTTCCAGATGTAGTCGTACAATTGGGATAAGGACTGAACCCAGGTGGATAGGATTGATCAGATAATGAGACCGGAAAGGAAGTAGTCGAGATAGGTGTGAACTTTAGGAAACAATGAGAAGAAAAGGGCAGTCCTTGGCCATTGGCCATGCTTGACATATTTCAGTCATCTTTTGTTTCAATACTCTATTTTCCTCAACCACAGTAGACTCTTGTTGAACCCTCTGACCCTGAGTTTCATGACCGCTTGCAACAGCTTCGATGTCGGTTGTCATTTTTCCATTGGATTTTGTATTGTTAGCTTACCAAAAGCCGACCACCTCAAATTTCTTCACGATTCAAAAAAAAACATGTTAGAATGGACTCAGCCAGTCCTTATTATTATCATTCTTCCTCTCTTTTTTCTTTTTCTTTTTTCAAAATCATTTGATCGAACCTGATGTGGGTTGCCTACGTATCATGTGGGAACATGAATCATATCTTGCGTAGTTCGGGAAGATCAGGAATAAAGTAAATAAACTAACACTTTTTTTTCGGATTTTGATTTTTTTTTAAATTTCCTAATGAAAGACTTATAAAGAAGAAAGAAAATATTTTTGGATTTCGATTTTTTTTAAAAAAGAAAAAGTTCTAAAGAAGAAAGAAAATATATATATATATATATATATATATATATATATATATATATATATATATATATATATATATATATCTTTTTTGAATTTCGATATATTTTTTGGGGGGGAATTTCGAAAGAATAACTTCTAAAGAAGAAAGGAAATATTTTTGGATTTTTGGACCTTTATGTTAAAATTATGAAAGAAAGACTTCTAAAGAAAATATTTTTGAATCTTGAATTTTCTTTTCAATTTTCGAAAGAAAAACCTCTAAAGAAGAAGAAAATATTTTTTTGGATTTTTAGAAGAAATTAAAAGAAAATATTTTGGATTTTCTTTTTTAAATTTGGGGTCTCAAAGAAAGACTTTTCTAAAGAAGGAAGTAAAGGAAAATATTTTGGATTTTTAAAAATTGGGATCTCAAAGAAAGACTTTTCTAAAGAAGGAAGTAAAGGAAAATATTTTTGGATTTTTAAAAATTGGGATATCAAAGAGAGACTTTTCTAAAGAAGGAAGTAAAGGAAAATATATTTGGATTTTTGAAAATTGGGGCCGAAATCGAAGAGGTTTGCCTATATCTCACATCCGGTAAGAATCAGACCCGCGTAGTTCGGCCAGTTTTGACAAAACATGGGAAGCATGACTTTTGAAAACATTGGGTTATTTCGGTAGAGTTTCGAAATTTCAAATACCTACCTCTCACTCTTTTCTTCTTTTTATTCTTTTTTTTGTTTCCCTATTCTAGAAGTCAGTCAACATGCAAGTCGAAACAAAGAGATGCGCAAGTAGCACGTAATATGCATCAGGATGGTCTTTTAATTTGGGGTACACCTATCCTAGACGGACCCAACCCCTGTGTTGAGTCCCTAAAGTCAAATGCAAGTGATGCAATCAAGCGTTCCTACTAGGGATCTTGCAAGAGGCTATGCTATTCTAGGTGTAAATTATGGGTGTATTGTCCTAGACCTAGCTTACCCGAGCGGGCAACTCGAGCCGAGGGGGCAGTGTACCGGAAATACAGAAGCTTCACCGGCTTTGCAACTTGTCTGAACCTCGTTCTAAAATTGGGATATGACTCTAACAGAAAATAAGCCACGCGAAGCGCACGCTTCCCAGATGATTTAGAAGAATCAGAGAGAAGAGGGTTTCGTAACAGTTTATATACAGTTCAAGCAATATCAAAACGGTAATTAAAAAGCGGCATTTAGCACATTAGGCTCAAACACATAAAAATCAGATAATAAATAAAAGCCAACTATAACAATTATTATAAGCTCGAATTCTGAACCTCGAACCAGAGATTCTAGGTTTGGTCCCCAGCAGAGTCGCCAGAGCTGTCACACTTTCTTTTTACCCGAAAGGGGTATATAAGGGAGTTTTTCCTATTAAAGTGACAATAATTGAAACTGGATTAATTATTCAAATTCAGAGTCGCCACTTGGGATAATTTATGGTGTCCCAAGTCACCGGTTTAAAATCCCGAATCAAGGAAGTTTGACTCTATTTTTAGTCCGTGAACACATAAGACCGAGTAAGGAATTCTGTTAATCCGGAAGAAGGTGTTAGGCATTCCTGGGTTTCGTGGTTTTAGCACGGTCGCTCAACTATTGATAATTGGCCTGATTATCTGATTTATTACATGTTTTAAACCTATTGTGCATTTTAAACATTATAACCCTTTTATTTCTTTAATCGCTTTTTAGGATTTATGGAATTATTTCTTGAACAAGTTACGATTGTCGTACACTTGTCGTTTTTGATACACATTGCAAACCGCACTACATGAAATGCACCCGCGGTTTACAACATATTTATTTTATTATTATTTGAAGTTATGGTCGAGTCACATGAAACGCACACTCAAATTGGCGATTATGTATCATGACTATGCCACGAGAATCGTAACCAGAGTCACAATGATTTATTATTAATCATGCCTAAAACAAGCTACGATGTTTATACCCCACTCAATCTATTCTTATCAATAAGGTACTTGGTCTAGAATTCTTGTTCATTTTCGTCCACCAAAACAACAGTATCATCATGCTTTGGCAAATAAGAATCGTAAAATTTTCTTGGGAAACTCTGTTGTACCAAAATATCAAAAGAAAGACTATATCACCAAGAAAAGTTTTAATTTGTTCTAATTCTATCAAGATAAAATTTTTACTTACCAACCAAAATCCACGACTAACATGTGAATGGAGCATATACTAGATAAAAGTAGGAAATTGACAAATTTGCTGGAACTTCTTTTGCCCGCAGCATGGCAGATGAGTTTGCATCAACAGTGCTAGTTTTGTATGTCTTCTTTTAAGGACTTTATTAATGAATCTGAAGTTGAGAGCTTGTAACTAAATAGACCAGATGAGACAATGACCAAAATGAGCAACAAGTGAACTCAAGCAGCGGGAACCATCGACCGGAGAACATCCACGCCAACCTCGACAAACTCGAGCTCAACCTTGAGGCTGCTGTTTTTTGTGCGTAAAGGGGTTAGTTTTTGGCTAAAATTTGGGGCTTTTGGGGCCTGTTTTCAAGTTGGGTTTGGGAGGTGCTTTTCAGCTCGTGCTTGGAGCTATTTTGGGGTAATTTTGGGCCAATTTTAGCACCGTTTGGTACTGTTTTTCAATGCTGCTTTTGAGTATTTTTTGAGCTGGTTTTTGGCTCATTTTTATAGGCTGGTTGTGGGATTGTTTTTTTAGCTTTAAGGAGCTGATTTTGGATGAAGGAGAGGGGCTAATGTAATGACCCGGCAAGTCGTTTTAAGAATTTATGCCCTGATCCCCTATTAACTGCTTTCCCCGTGTTTGTTTCTGCTGTTGTGAGTTGCCGGGGGAAAATTATTGAGAGTTTGGGAGAGTTTTGGGACACTTAGTCCCTAAATGGGAGCTTAAGTTTTGGAAATTTTACCGTAGTTGGAACAGTGTGAAGACGACCTCGGAATGGAATTCCGATGGTTCTATTAGCTTCGTTGGATGATTTTGGATTTAAGAGCGTATTCGAATGGTGTTTTGAGTTCCATAGCTGATATAGGCTTGAAATGCCGAAAGTTGAATTTTTGATGTTTCCGGTTCGATAGTGAAATTTTGATCCGAGGGTCAGAATGGAATTCAGGAAGTTGGAGTAGCTCCGTAGTATTGAATGTGATGTGTGTGCAAAATTTCAAGTTATTCGGATGAGGTTTGTTAGAATTTCTGATTGAAAGTGTATTTTGAGAGTTTTGAAGTTCTTATACTTGAATCTGATGCTAAATTGGTGTTTTGATTTTGTTTTGAGCGTTCCGAAAATTGGAACAATTTTGAATGATGTTTTAGGATTGGTTGACATATTTGATTGAGGTACAGTGGGCCTCGGGTGTGTTTTGGATGCTCAATGGGGCATTTTGGAACTTGTTGGAATTGCAGAAAAACTGCAGCAGCCCAATTCTGGTTTCCTTCTTCTTGTTCGTGAGTAGGGTCTCACGTTTGTGAAGAGGAGCTGGGGGAGTTTTTGTGCTTTGCATTCGCGAAGAGTTTCCCGCGTTCGCGAAGTTGGGATGTTTTATACATACGCGTTCGCGATAGTGTTCCTGCGTTCGCGTAGGAGGAGGAGGTTTTGCATCGCGTTCGCAATGAAGGAATCTGGACCCAAGCGAATTTTTGCTTTGCGAATGCGAGGGGCCTTCCACATTCGCGAAGAAGGGATATCTAGGCAGTATTTAAATAGTCCATCCGCGACCCTTCTTCATTTTTCCACCATTTTTGAACGGGATTGAAGCTTTTGAGGATGATTTTTGAGGAAACCAAAGGGGAATCACTTTGAGGTAATATTTTTGACTTCATAACTCGTTTATATGTGATTAAAGGCATAATTAGTGGTGAAAAATTTGGGAAAAATATGTAATTAGGGCTTGAGATTAAAAGACCTTAACATGGGTATTTGAGGGATCAATTGAACTCCGATTTCAGTGTTCTTATTATGTATAGACTCGTGAGAGTATGAGAGTTCTGAAAATGTAAATTTCACCTGATTCCGAGACGTGAGCCCGAGGGGCATTTTGGTCATTTTACTTAATTTCGCGTATTAGCTTAGAATTTATTTGTAAAATCAGTTATTGAAGTGTTATTTACATTATGCAATTAAATTGAATAGATTTAGGCCATTTGGAATCGAGTACTCATGGCAAGGACGTGGTTTCGGGTTGACTTTTGAGCCGGTTCGAGGTAAGTGGCTTACATAACCTTGTGGGGGGGGCATCCCCCTTAGGATTTGGTATTGTAGTAATTGAAATGCCTTGTACGTGAGGTGACGAGTGCGTACTTATGCTAATTGTTGAAAATCCTGTTTTCACTTAAGTAGCTTTAATTGTGTTTCTTACTCTACTTGAAATTTAAATCTACTGTTAGCTTAGAAAAAGCATGTTTAATTTACTTAATTGCTTTATTGTTTAAACTGTCGTAATTTTATTATATGAAGCATGTTAGGTTAGAATAACCTGTTTTACTTGGTATGAAATTTATCTTAATTGAGTATTCCTTGTGTTGTTATTGTGTGGTTTACTCTGGGACTATGCGACGACATTCCGGGAGATCCCCTGTACGTATTTATGGTTTGAGTTGAGGTGCGGGATACTGAGAGATCCCTAGCATGTATATTGAGGATACCAAGAGATCCTCGGGATACCAAGAGATCCCTGGAATGTATTGAGGGAACTAAGAGATCCTCGGGATACTAAGAGATCCCCGGTTATTATCTTTGAGGAGAGTGGTATTCCTGGTAATTGTTTATGTTTCTTGTTGTAGTTACCCTTATTATCCTATATTGATTCTTATTGTTATCTTCTAACTGTACTACTTTATCTTATACTGTCGCACCTTATATTTTATTTAATCTCAGTAGGCCCAAACCTTCCTCGTCACTATCCGACCAATGTTAGGCTTGGCACTTACTGAGTACCCCTGTGGTGTACTCATGCCCTTTTTGTGCATGTTTTTCATGTGCAGATCTAGGTACCTCCAAGAATTACTTGATAAAGGTTTTATTCGGCCTAGTGTATCACCCTGGGGGGCTCCTATCTTGTTTGTGAAGAAAAGAGATGGTTCTATGCGTATGTGTATTGATTATCGCCAGTTGAACAAAATTACAGTTAAGAACCATTATCCTTTGCCTCGTATTGATGATCTGTTTGACCAGCTTCAGGGTGCACGGGTATTTTCTAAGATTGACTTGCGCTTAGGTTACCATCAGTTGAAGATTTGGGAGCCAGATATCCCGAAGACTGCTTTCAGGACTCGGTATGGTCATTCCGAGTTCCTTGTTATGTCATTTGGGATGACCAATGCCCAACAGACTTTATGCATTTGATGCACAGTATGTTCCGGCTGTATCTTGACTCGTTCATCATTGTCTTTATTGATGATATTTTGGTGTACTCTTGGAGTCGGGAAGATCATGAGCAGCACCTGAGGACAATGCTTCAGACCTTAAGAGAAAAGAAGTTATATGCTAAGTTCTCGAAATGTGAGTTTTGGTTGGATTTAGTGGTATTCTTAGGCCAAGTGGTATCGAGTGAAGGTATTCAGGTGGATCCGAAGAAGATAGAAGCCGTGCAGAGTTGGCCCAGACCATCCTCAGCTACCGAGATCTATAGTTTCCTTGGCTTGGCGGGCTACTACCGTCGTTTTGTGGAGGGGTTTTCATCGATTGCAGCCCCTATGACCAGGTTGACCCAGAAGGGTGCTTCGTTCCAATGGACGTAGGAGTGTGAGGCAATCTTTGAGAAGCTCAAGACAGCTTTGACTACAACCCTAATTTTGATACTGCCTACAGGTTCGGGGTCTTATACGGCTTATCGTGATGCCTCGAGGATTGGCCTCAGAGCAGTGTTGATGGAGGACGGTAGGATGATTGCCTACGCATTTATATAGTTGAAGGTACGTGAGAAGAACTATTCGGTCCACGACCTTGAGTTATCTGTCATTGTTCCCGCCCTGAAGATCTACCGCTATTATTTATACGGTGTGCCTTGTGAGATTTATACTGACCATCGGAGCTTGCGCCACCTGTTAAAGCAAAAGGATCTAAATTTGCGGCAAAGGAGGTGGTTAGAGTTGCTGAAGGACTATATATCACTATTTTGTATCACCCGGGCAAGGCCAATGTGGTGGTCGATGCCTTGAGTCGCCGGGCATAGAGTTTGGAGGGTTTTTCTTATTTACCAGCATTGGAGAGGCCTATGGCGATGGATGTTCAGGCCTTAGCCAGTCAATTTGTGAGATTGGATCTTTCAGAGCCCAGTCGAGTTCTGGCTTGCATGGTTTCTCAGTCTTCCTTATTTGATTGTACTAGGGAGCGTCAGTATGATAACCCTCATTTGCCTGTCCTCAAGGACAAGGTTAAGCATGGTGATGTCAGAGATGTGACTAATGGCGATGACAGTGTATTGAGAATGCAGGGTCAGATTTGTGTACCCAATGTTGATGGGCTTCGAGAGTTGATTATAGAGGAGGCCTATAGTTTGCGGTATTCCATCCATCCGGGTGACGCGAAGATGTATCAGGATTTGAGATAGTACTATTGGTGGAGGCGAATGAAGAAAGATATAGTTGGATTCGTAGCTCGGTGTCTCAACTGTTAGTAGGTGATGTATGAGCACCAGATATCGGGTGGGTTACTTCAGTAGATAGAGATTCCGGAGTGGAAGTGGGAGCGGATCACCATAGACTTTGTAGTTGGGCTCCCACGGACATTGAGAAAGTTCGATGCTATTTGGATGATTGTGGATCGGCTGACCAAGTCCGCTCATTTCATTCCTATGCATACTACTTATTCCTCGAAGCAGTTCACGGAGATCTATATCTGGGAGATTGTTCGTCTGCATGGTATTCTAGTTTCCATCATTTCAGATAGAGGTACTCAGTACACATCACGATTCTGGAGAGCCGTTCATCATGAGTTGGGGACTCGGGTGGAGTTGAGTACAACATTTCACCATTAGATGGACGGATAATCCGAACGCACTATTCAGATTCTTGGGGATATGCTCCGTGCGTGTGTGATTGAGTTTGGAGGGTCTTGGGATCAGTTCTCGGTAAAGGTTCTGTGGTGGGGTCAGCCGGTCAAGGAGGCAACCTGGGAGACCAAGAAGGATATGCACAGCCGTTACCCACATCTTTTCACTACTTCAGGTATGTCTATATGCTCGTTCGAGGATGAATGAATGCTTAAGTGTAGGAGGATGTGACGACCAGGCCGGTCGTTTAAGAATTTACGCCCTAATCCCATATTAATTGCTTTCCCCGAGTTTATTTATGCTATTTTGATTTGCCGGGATGTTTGTTTTTGAATTTCAGAGAGTTTTGGGACACTTAGTCCCTAAATGAGAGCTTAAGTGTTAAAAAGTTGATCGTAATCAGAATAGTGTGAAAGCGACCTCGGAATGGAAATCTGATGGTTCTGTTAGCTCCGTTGGGTGATTTGGGGCTTATGGGCATGTTCGGATTGTGTTTTGGAGGTCCGTAGCTAATTTAGGATTGAAATGCCGAAGTTCGAATTTTGAAGTTTCCGGTTCGATAGTGAGATTATGATCCGAGGGTTGGAATGGAATTCCGGAAGTTGGAGTAGATCCGTAGTGTTGAATGTGACGTGTGTGCAAAATTTCAGGTCATTCGGACGAGGTTTGATAGACTTTTTGATCGAAAGCGTCTTTTAGAGTTTTTGAAATTCTTAGGCTTGAATCCGATGAAAAATAGATGTTTTGATGTTGCTTTGAGTTTTCCGAAGGTTGGAACAAGTTTGAATGAAGTTATGGAATATGTTGATAGGTTTGGTTGAGGTCCGTGGGGCCTCGGGATGATTTCGGATGGTTGACGGAAAGATTTTTTGGATTTGGAGTTGCAGCTTCAACAGTTTTACTGTCATAACCACACTTGCGAGTGTGGGACCGCAGGTGTGCAGCCGCAAAAGCGGAAAAAGGGAGAAGCCAGCAGGGACCGCAGAAGCGGAAGCTTCACCGCAATAGTGGCCCCGCATATGCAAAGGGTTAACCCTAGATGCGGAAAATAGGCTTTAAGTGAGAAGTCGCAGATGCGACCATTGTTCCGCAAAAGCAGGACCGCAGATGCGGTAACAGCTGGGCAGAAATATGAAATTTCGAGGGTTTAGTTTCGAAAGATGGAAATTCGATTTGTAGCTCGGGAGAGGGCGATTTTGGGAGGAAGTTGAAAAGGAGATCAGTGGGTAACAATTCTTTAACCCTTTCTAGTTATATTCCATCAATCTATAGTTAGTTTCATCATTTAATTTCGGATTGGAGATGAAAATTGGGGAAAAGTTGGAAGAAAGTTCTTAGACCTAGAATTCGACTTTTGATTGAGAATTTGACCTTAGATTTGGATAATTTTGGTATGCATGAACTCGTGAGAGTATGAGTATTCTGAAAATATAAATTTTACCCGATTCTGAAATGTGGGCCTGAGGGGCGTTTTGGTCATTTTACCTAATTTCGCGTATTAGCTTAGAATTTAATTGTAGAATCAGTTACTTGAAGTGTTGTTTATATTATTCAATTGAATTGAATAGATTAGGGCCATTTGGAGTCGAGTACTCGTGGCAAGAACGTGATCTCGGGTTGATTATTGAGCCGGTTCGAGGTAAGTGACTTGTCTAACCTTGTGTGTGGGGGGGGGGACTTTCCCCTTAGGATTGGTATTGTGATAATTGAAATGCCTTGTACATGAGGTGATGAGTGCGTACTTGTGATAATTGTTGAAAATCCGATTTTCATTAAGTAACATTAATTGTGTTTTCCCCTTTCTATTTATTCTACTTGCACTTTAAACCTGCTGTTAGTTAGAGAGGCATGTCTAATTGACTTAATTGCTTTATTTGCTTTAACTGCCTTATTTGTGTTACGTGAAGCATGCTAGGTTAGAATTGTCTGTGTTACCTTATTATGAAGTTGAGTTTATTTGAGTATTCCTTGTGCCATTATTGTGTGTTTTACTTTGGGACTACGAGACGACATCCTGGGAAATCCCTGTATGCATTTACGATTTCAGCTGAAGTGTGGGATACCGAGAGATCCCCAGCATGTACATTGAGGATACCAAGAGATCCTCGAGATACCAAAAGATCCTCGAGATACCAAGAGATCCCTATCATACATTGAGGATACCAAGAGATCCTCGGGATACCAAGAGATCCCTATCATACATTGAGGATACCAAGAGGAGATCCCTATCATACACTGAGGATACCAAGAGATCCTTGGGATACCAAGAGATCCCTAGCATATATTGAGGATACCGAGAGATCTTCGGAATGCCAAGAGATCCCTATCATACATTGAGGATACCAAGAGATCCTCGGGATACCAAGAGATCCCTAGCATACATTGAGGATACCAAGTGATCCTCGGGATACCAAGATATCCCTAGCATACATTGAGGGTACTAAGAGATCCTCGAGATACTGAGAGATCCCTAGTTATTTCCTTGTGATTGTTTTTGCCTCTGTTTCAGTTATTGAATTCCTTGTTTTCCTGTATTAAATTCGTATTGTTAGTTTTCAACTGTACTGCTTATCTTATATTGTCATACCTTATATTTTTTATTTTACCTCAGTAGGGCCCTGACCTTCCTCGTCACTACCCGACCGAGGTTAGGCTTGTCACTTACTGAGTACTGTTGTGGTGTACTCATGCCCTTTCTGCGCATGTTTTCATATGCAGATCCAGGTACTTTCACTCTGTCTTATCATCTTTGAGGCGAGGCGCTTTGGTAGAGATTTCGAGGTATATCTGCCACATCCGCAGACTGAAGAGTCCCTTTCTATCTTTCCGTGATAATATAGCCCTTCAGTATTCCCCTTTTGTTAGACATTTCTGGAGTTAGAGCTTCTTATGTATATCTTAGCTTGTGATTCATGAGTTTCCTAGTTTTGGGAAAGTGTATTGGTTTTGAGAGTTATATATTGTATGCCGAGCGACACTTTTAAAATGCTATTTTGTTACATTATTTCTATTTTAAATTGTATCCTTCCGCAAATTGGTTTATTTTTTGCGTTTTAGGCTTACCTAGTCGTATAGACTAAGCGTTGTCATGATGGTTCACGAAGGGCGAACCGAGGTTGTGACAAGTTGGTGTCAGAGCTCTAGGTTCATAGGAGTCATGGATCACAAACCGGTTTATTAGAGTCTCGCTGATCGGTACAGAGACGTCTATACTTATCTACGAGAGGATATGTAACTCTTAGAAAACTTCCACTTCATTTGATTTCCCTGTCGTGCGAGATTTTTGGCATTACAATCCTAAACCTCTGTCTTCCATTCTCTCACAGATGGTGAGGACATGTGCTACCAGAGATGATCAGACACCCGTGCCTCCTGCGAGAGCCGTCAAAGGTCAGGGCTGGGGTAGAGGCTGAAAATGCGCATGCGGTACAGCTAGAGCACCCGCGCAAGCTACCACCGAGGAGCCACCAGTAGTTCCATCCAGAGCCCAAGCACCGGATGCACCTACTGCTACTACTGCTCCAGCACTTCAGGAGACATTAGCACAGTTCTTGAGCATGTTTGGTACATTAGTTCAGGCGGGGTTGATTCAGTTTGTACCAACTACTTCACAGATCAGGGAAGGGACCTAGACTTCCTCCACCCCCACTCTAGAGCAGCGAGTTCTCATTGGTCGGGTTCCGGGCATCATAGCGACACAGCCTATCGTCCCAGTTTAGTGGGTGGTGAGGACCTCTTGCCGAGTAGAGGACAGGTGGGTCCAACAAAGAGAGGACAGACGAGGTCAAGAGAGAGAGTATAGGGAAGTGAGGAGACCTCGTATGCTGGAGAGACCCACTGGTCCTTATTTTAGAGGGAGAGTACGGCATGTTAGAGGTTTTGTGGGTCAGCCAGCTCAGTTTGCATCTCAGATTTCACACAATGTTTCAGGTGTTCAGAGGTCTTGGAGTACCCGTACCGCACAGTTCCCACTACCACATCCTCCCAGAGCTTGTTTTGAGTGTGGTGACACACGCCATGTGGTGAGGGATTGCCCTAGACTTGGGAGGAGTGCACCTCCACACACTTCTCAGCCACAGCACACTCCGCAGAGTTCTCAGGATATGATCACCGCACCAATTGCTACCCCACCTGCCCAGCCAGCTAGAGGGGAAGGCCAGGCCAAATATTATGCCCTTTTTGCTCGTACCGAGGCTGTCGCCTCTGATTCTGTCATCACAGGTATTGTCCTAGTTTGTCATAGAGATGCATCGATTTTATTCAATCTAGGCTCTGCCTATCCTTATGTGTCTTCTTATTTTGCTCCGCACTTGGGTGTACCTTGAGATTCTTTGTGTTCCCCTATTTATGTTTCTACTCCTGTGGGAGATTCTTTTTTTGTAGACCACGTTTATCGGTCATGTTTGATTGCTCTTAGTGGTTTTGAGACCAGAGTCGATTTATTGTTGCTCAGCATGGTAGATTTAGATATTATCTTGGGCATGGACTGGTTGTCGCCCCATTATGTTATTCTTGATTGTCACGCCAAAACCGTGATGCTAGCCATGCCAGGTGTACAGCGTGTTGAGTGGAGGGGTACTTTAGATCACACTCCCAGTAGAGTTATTTCTTTTATTAAAGCTCAGTGTATGGTTGAGAAAGGTGTGACGCGTATTTAGCCTATGTGAGAGATGTTAGTATTGATACCCTTTTGGTTGATTCAGTTCCAGTAGTACGGATTTTCCCGATGTGTTTCCAGCTGATCTTCCAGGCATGCCGCCTGATAGAGATATTGATTTTGGCATTGATCTGTTGCCGGGCACGCAACCCATTTCTATTCCTCTGTATCATATGGCTCCTCCTGAGTTGAAGGAGTTGAAGGATAAGTTATATGAATTGCTTGATAAGGGTTTTATTCGGCCTAGTATATCACCCTAGGGTGCTCCTATCTTGTTTGTAAAGAAAAGGGATGGTTCTATGCGTATGTGTATTGATTATTGCTAGTTGAACAAAGTTACAGTTAAGAACTATTATCCTTTGCCTCGTATTGATGATCTGTTTGACCAGTTTCAGGGTGCACGAGTGTTTGCTAAGATTGACTTGCGCTCAGGTTACCATCAGTTGAAGATTAGGGAGCCAGATATCCCGAAGTCTGCTTTCAGGAGTCGGCATGGTCATTACGAGTTCCTTGTTATGTCATTTGGGCTGACCAATGCCCCAACAACCTTTATGCATTTGATGCACAGTGTGTTCCGGCCGTATCTTGACTCATTCGTCATTGTCTTTATTGATGATATTCTGGTGTACTCTCGGAGTCGGGAAGATCATGAGCAACACCTGAGGACAGTGCTTCAGACCTTGAGAGAAAAGAAGTTATATGCTAAGTTCTCGAAATGTGAGTTTTGGTTGGATTCAGTGGCATTTTTAGGCCACGTGGTATCGAGTGAGGGTATTCAGGTGGATCCAAAGAAGATAGAGGTCGTGCAGAGTTGGCCCAGACCATCCTCAGCTACCGAGATCCACAGTTTCCTTGGCTTGACGAGCTACTACCGTCGTTTTGTGGAGGGGTTTTCATCGATTGCAGCCCCTATGACCAGGTTGACCCAGAAGGGTGCTCCATTCCAGTGGATGAAGGAGTGTGAGGCGAGCTTTCAGAAGCTCAATAAAACTTTGACTACAGCCCCAATTTTGATACTGCAAACAGGTTCAGGGTCTTATACGGTTTATTGTGATGCCTCGAGGATTGGCCTTAGAGCGGTGTTGATGCAGGATGGTAGGGTGATTGCCTACGCGTACAGACAGTTGAAGGTACATGAGAAGAACTATCCGGTCCATGACCTTGAGTTAGTTGCCATTGTTCATGCCCTTAAGATCTGGCGCTATTATTTATACGGTGTGCCTTGTGAGATTTATACTGACTATCAGAGCTTGCAGCACCTATTCAAGAAAAAGGATCTAAATTTGCGGCAGAGGAGGTGGTTAGAGTTGCTGAAGGACTATGATATCACTATTTTGTATCAGCCGGGCAAGACTAATGTAGTGGCCAATGCCTTGAGTTGTCGGGCAAAGTGTTTGGGGGGTTTGGCTTATTTACCAGCATCGGAGAGGCCTATGGCGATGGATCTCCAGGCCTTAGCCAACAAGTTTGTGAGATTGGATCTTTCGGAGCCCGGTTGGGTTCTAGCTTGCGTGGTTTCTCGGTCTTCGTTATTTGATCGTATCAGGGAGAATCAATATGATGACCCTCATTTGCTTGTCCTCAAGGACAAGGTTCAGCACGGTGATGCCAGAGATGTGACTATTGGCGATGACGGTGTTTTGAAGATGCAGGGTCAGATTTGTGTACCCAATGTTGATAGGCTTCGAGAGTTGATTCTAGAGGAGGCCCATAGTTCGCGATATTCCATCCATTCGGGTGCCGCGAAGATGTATCAGGATTTGAGACAGCACTATTGATGGAGGTGGATGAAGAAAGATATAGTTGGATTCGTAGCTCGGTGTCTCAACTGTCAGCAGGTGAAGTATGAACATTAGAGACCGGGTGGGTTACTTCAGCAGATACAGATTCTGGAGTGGAAGTGGGAGCAGATCACCATGGACTTTGTAGTTGGGCTCCCACGGACATTGAGAAAGTTCAATGTCATTTGGGTGATTGTGGACCGGCTGACCAATTCCGCTCATTTCATTCCTGTGCGTACTACTTATTCCTCGAAGCGGTTGGTGGAGATCTATATCCGGGAGATTATTCGTCTGCATGGTATTCCAGTTTCCATCATTTCAAATAGAGGTACTCAGTTCACACCACGATTCTGGAGAGCCGTTCAGTATGAGTTGGGTACTCGGCTGGAGTTGAGTACAACATTTCACCCTCAGATGGACGGACAGTCTGAGCGCACTATTCAGATTCTTGAGGATATGTTCCGTGCGTGTGTGATTGAGTTTGGAGGGTCTTGAGATCAATTCTTGCCATTGGCAGAGTTTGCTTACAACAACATCTATCAGTCCAGCATTTAGATAGCACTGTATGAGGCCTTATATGGTAAACGATGTAGATCCTTGATAGGTTGGTTTGAGCCAGGTGAGGCCAGATTATTGGGCACAAACTTGGTTCAGGATGCTTTGGAGAAGGTCAAGGTGATTCAGGATTGGCTTTGTACAGCCCAGTCCAGACAGAAGAGTTACGTGGACTGGAAGGTTCGTAATGTATCCTATATGGTTGGAGAGCGGGTTCTGCTTCGGGTTTCGCCTATGAAGGGCTTTATGAGATTTGGGAAGAAGGAAAATTTGAGTCCAAGGTTTATTGGTCCTTTTGAGATATTGAGGCGTGTTGGGGAGGTTGCTTATAAGCTTGTCTTGCCTCCCAGCTTGGCTGGAGTTTATCCGGTATTTCATGTCTCGATGCTCTAGAGGTATCACGGCGATCTGTCGCACGTGTT
Organism: Nicotiana sylvestris; assembly: GCF_000393655.2. NCBI lineage: Eukaryota > Viridiplantae > Streptophyta > Magnoliopsida > Solanales > Solanaceae > Nicotiana > Nicotiana sylvestris. The sequence goes on from NC_091064.1 coordinate 34,868,881, forward strand.
GTATTTCAGTTCGGTCCAGTTAGACAAGGATCTATCTTATGTTGAGGAGCCGGTGGCAATATTGGATAGGCTGGTTAGAAAGCTGAGGTCAAAGAACATTGCATCAGTAAAGGTTCAGTGGCGGGGTTAGCCGGTCGAGAAGGCGACCTGAGAGACCGAGCAGGATATGCGCAACCATTACCCTCATCTTTTCACTACTTCAGGTATGTCTATATTCTCGTTCGAGGACGAATGAATGTTTAAGTGTAGGAGGATGTGACGACCTAGCCGGTCGTTTTAAGAATTTACGCTCCGGTCCCCAATTAACTACTTTCCCCGAGTTTATTTCTGCTATTTTGATTTGTCGGGATGTTCGATTTTGAATTTCGAAGAGTTTTGGGACACTTAGTCCCTAAATGAGAGCTTAAGTATTGGAAAGTTGACCGTAGTCGGAAAAATGTAAATATGGAGTTCGAATAGAAATCTGATGGTTTCGTTAGCTCCGTTGGGTGATTTCGGGCTTAGGGGCATGTTCGGATTGTGTTTTGGAGGTCCGTAGCTAATTTATGCTTGAAATGCCAAAAGGTCGAATTTTGAAGTTTCCGGTTCGATAGTGAGATTTTGATCCAAGGGTCGGAATGAAATTCTGGAAGCTGGAGTAGCTCCTAATGTTGAATGTGACGTGTATGGAAAATTTCAGGTCATTCGGACGAGGTTTGATAGACTTTTTGATCGAAAGCATATTTTAGAGTTTTTGGGATTCTTAGGCTTGAATCCGATGAAAAATAGATCTTTTGATGTTGTTTTGAGCGCTCTGAAGGTTGGAACAAGTTTGAATGAAGTTATGGGATATATTGGTAGGTTTGGTATGAGGTCTAGGGGGCCTCAGGATGATTTCAGATGGTTGACGGAAAGATTTTTGGGATTTGGAGTTGCAGCTTCAGCTGTTTTACTGTCATAACCGCACCTGCGAGTATGGGACCACAGGTGCGGAGCCACAGAAGTGGCGGAGATACCGCAGAAGCGAAAAAAGGGAGAAGCCAGCAGGGACCGCAGAAGCGACCCCGCATCTGCGAAGGGTTAACCGCAAATGCGGAAGATGGGATTTAAGTGAGATGTCACAAATGCGACCATTGTTCCGCAATGGGACCGCAGATGCGGTAACAGCTGGGCAGAAATATGAAATTTCAAGGGTTTAGTTTCAAAAGTTGGAAATTCGATTTGTAGCTTGAGAGAGGGCGATTTTGGGAGGAAATTGAAGAGGAAATCAGTGGGTAACAATTATTTAACCCTTTCTAGTTATATTCCATCAATCTATAGTTAGTTTCATCATTTAATTTCGGATTGGAGATAAAAATTGGGAAAAAGTTGGAAGAAAGTTCTTAGACCTAGAATTCGACTTTTGATTAGGAATTTGACCTTAGATTTGGATAATTTTGGTATGCATAAACTCGAGAGGGTATGAGGATTCTGAAAATATAAATTTTACCCGATTTCGAGACTTGGGCCCGAGGGGCGTTTTGGTCATTTTACCTAATTTTGTGTATTAGCTTAGAATTTAATTGTAGAATCAGTTACTTGAAGTGTTATTTACATTATGCAATTGAATTGAATAGATTTAAGCCATTTGGCGTCGAGTACTCGTGGCAAGAACGTGGTCTTGGGTTGATTATTGAGCCTAATCGAGGTAAATGACTTGTCTAACCTTGTGTGGGGACTTTCCCCTTAGAATTGGTATTGTGATAATTAAAATGCCTTGTAGGTGAGGTGACGAGTGCATACTTGTGCTAATTGTTGAAAATTCGATTTTCATTAAGTAACTTTAATTGTGCTTTCCCCTTTCTATTTATTCTACTTGCACTTTTAAACCTGCTGTTAGTTAGAGAAGCATGTCTAATTGACTTAATTACTTTATTTGCTTTAACTGCCTTATTTGTATTACGTGAAGCATGCTAGGTTAGAATTGTCTGTGTTACCTTGTTATCAAGTTGAGTTTATTTGAGTATTCCTTGTGCCATTGTTGTGTGTTTTACTTTGGGACTACGGGACGACATCCTGGGAGATCCCCTGTACGCATTTATGATTTGAGCTGAAGTGCGGGATACCGAGAGATCCCCAACATGTATATTGAGGATACCAAGATATCCCTATCATACATTGAGGATACCAAGATATCCCTATCATACATTGAGGATACCAAGAGATCCTCGAGATACCAAGAGATCCCTATCATACATTGAGGATACCAAGAGATCCCTCACCAAAAGATCCCTAGCATATATTGAGGATATCGAGAGATCCTCGGGATTCCAAGAGATCCCTATCATACATTGAGGATACCAAGAGATCCCTAGCATACATTGAGGATACCGAGCGATCCTCAGGATACCAAGAGATCTCTGGTATATATTGAGGGTACTAAGAGATCCACGGTTATTTCCTTGTGGTTGTTTTGCCTCTGTTTCAGTTATTGAATTCCTTGTTTTCCTGTATTAAATTCGTATTGTTAGCTTTCAACTGTACTGCTTATCTTATACTGTCATACCTTATATTTTTATTTTATCTTAGTAGGGCCCTCACCTTCCTCGTCACTACCCGACCGAGGTTAGGCTTGGCACTTACTGAGTACCGCTGTGGTGTACTCATGCCCTTTCTGCGCATGTTTTTTATGTGCAGATCCAGGTACTTTACTCTGTCTTATCATCCTTGAGGTGAGGCACTTCGGTAGAGACTTCGAGGTATATCTGCCGCGTCCGCAGACCAAGGAGTCCCTTTCTATCTTTCTGTGATAGTATAGCCCTTCAGTATTCCCCTTTTATTAGACATTTATGGAGTTAGAGCTTCTTATGTATATCTTAGCTTGTGATTCATGGGTTTCTGGGTTTTGGAAAAGTGTATTGGTTTTGAGAGTTATATTTTGTATGTCGAACGACACTTTTAAAACGTTGTTTTATTACATTATTTCTGTTTTAAATTGTATTCTTCCACAAATTGGTTTATCTTCCCCGTTTTAGGCTTACCTAGTCGTAGAGACTATGTGTCGTCATGATGGTTCACGGATGGAGAACCGGGGTCATGACAAAAGGATTAAGCCGAGATCGCGTTCGGGGGTCGAGGATCAATTCAGAACGTCAAAATTCAAGGAAGAAGAAACTGCTGAAGAAATGCACTAGTGCAAGGCATTGTGCGAGGTACAGTGCGATGCATTATGCAAATTTTTGTCAGAAATTTCCAAAGTTCAGAGACTGGATTTTTTGGTCTGATAGGAAAATGTACTAGTGCGACGCACTATGCGGCCGCATGAAAAATAATAAGTTTGCAAGTTTTCCTATTTCGGCCAGGAAAAGGAGATTTCGTCTAGGCCCAACCTTACTTGGTATAAATACATGAAAAAATATTATTTTATGACTTTTGACACATCTTAGAACGAGATAAACTATTCGGAAGGGAAAAGACGTTTGGAGCATTCTTTGGAGGAGAAAACATCGAGTTCTTCATTCTTTCATCTTTTCTTTTTATTTTGTTTATGCAAAATACTTGAAAAATTATTGCTACGAACATGAGTGGCTAAGCACTCTAGTTTTTAGGGTTGTGGTTGACATGATTATTAACGTTTATTAATTACATCTTCGTTAATTCGGATTATCATCTTGTGATTGTTTCTTTAATTCTAGTTTTAACTTGTGAATTGTTGTAGCTACCAATTCACTCTACTATCTATGCTATGCTTGGGAAAGCCATGTTTAGATTGGCGTAGAATTAAAGAGAGCTTTTTTCTGAACCCATGGCTCGGGAAAAGATTTCGCGGTTAGGATAGGAATATACCTAACGGTCTTGCTTAGTTAAATACCGTATTATATTCGTTCATGATAGACGCAATGCCATAGGAATATATGATTGATATATTGTGGACATGCGAGTAGTATTGTGGGAATATGCTATTCATATAAACGATCCGGTTAATTAGCAACCATAGATAATCTGGATTAACACGTGTGATTATTGAACTTAATAGGATTGATAAACTAACCACAACCCTGGAATCTTTATCTCCTCTAAAATCTCATGATACATATTTGCATTCTTGATAAATTAGTTGTTACTTGTTTAATTTCCGCAATAGTAGATTAATAGAAAAACATCACTCTTGATTATCTTGGACAATTAGTTGATTTTAGTTTGCTTAGTTAAGAATTGATCTAAGTCTCTATGGGTTCGACATCCGACTTTCGAATCACCTTATTACTTGACGACCACGTATACTTGCGTGTGTGTTTGGTCCCAACAAGTTTTTGCCTTTGAATATATTATCACAAGATCTATCCTCAAAACCAAAAAAAAAAAAAAAAAAAAAAACAAGATCTCTCTTATATAATGCTAAATAACAAAATATTATATTAGTCGAACAATTTCACTTTGTTGCTTCTTTTTCTATACTCGAATTTTTATTGTTTTTCTCTAAAGTAATATTTTTTTTTTCATTTCCTTCCGCTTTGTTATATCAACACTCATTAAGAAATATTTCAATTTGAAATTTCTGATTTTCTTAAGTAAAAGAAAATAAAAGAACAAGAACATTAATAGAAAAACATGATCTTAACAAAAACTACAATACATAATTTGGTTTAAAATTACTCTTTAGAAAAAAATATTTATTCTTCAAAATTCTTAAAAAGTGAAATTTAAATTAGTTACGGTTAAATTGGTTAAATAAAAAGAACGGCAAAGGGCCAACTATACCCCTGTACTTTAGAAAATGGTTTAAGAATACCTCTCGTTATACTATTGGACTATTTATGCCTCTGCCGTCATATTTTGGAACAAAAATACCCTTATTTTGGAGTTTTACGTGGCAGTATTTGATTAAAATGGCGCATTTCTTTTTTTTTTACCCGATCTATTTAAAAGAAACCCACCACCCGACCCAAATTTCAAGAGTTGTGGACCGTTTTCATGAGTTGTGGACTTTTTGCTGCAGTTGTTTTCTTAGTTTTGGAATTTTTTTCTGCTGTTTTTAGTGTACCTTTATGGGGTTCAATGCGCTGAAATATGCAGCCTTGTTTGAATTGTGTTCTACAGTATTTTAGTTATAGTTCTCAACTATTTTGTGTTGGTTTTAGTGATATGAAAAAAGAGTTACTAGGTATTAATTACAAAGAAAATACAAAATTATGTCCTGTTGTGTGATGTAGTTTTGGTACATTATGTAAGTGCGTTACTCTTTGATTTCCAGTTTTACTTTTGGCTAATTATCCAGATTTGCATATATATGTTAGTTGCAGTTTTCCAATTTTATTTTTCTCGTACCTAGTCTATTTCTATTTAGAAAGCATGTGAGAGAAATTGACGTGCAAATTATTAGTTGGCCAATATTTATTTCCTTAGCATGGATTTGTTTTGGCTTTTCTTTTGGTTTTATTCTGTAAATACGTATCAGTTGAAATGGTTGTGAAATGCTAGAATAGAGATACAGTAACGTGCGCAACAAACAGTACACAACTCTTGAAATTTGGGTCGAGTAGTGGTTTTTTTTAAATGAATCGGGGAAAAAAGAAATGAGTCATACTAATTTGGTGCTGCCACATGACATTCCATCCAAAATAAGAGTATTTTTATTTCAAAATATGACGATAGGGACATAGATAACCCAATAATATAATGAAGGGTATTTTTAAATCATTTTCGAAAATACAGGAATATAGTTGGTCCTTTGCCGTAAAAAGAAACATAAATTTGAAATCAAGAAGAATAGAGGAAAGAATGGAAAAGTGGAAAATAAGGACAAAAGTGAAAGGCTTGGTGAAGTTTGTCCAGATAACTTTCTTTTTCTCTTTATACTTGAAGGAAAGCTTAACTAGGTTATCTATTTTCTAGACTCTCGCAGAGGTATATTGAGAATTTTTAAAAGATGAGTGTAATACTAAGAAGAGGTGAATTTGTATTCGAGAGATTCATTCTTTAGGTTTTTTATCATTAATTTATTATACTTTTGAAATTATAGAGTCAAAATTTATTATTTTTGCAATTTTAGTGATATTTTTTCATAAATATATATACTCTATACTAAAAATACCAGGATCAGTTGAACTTATTGGATATATGTTACATCCTCCATTGCTGCTAATTGAATATCGACATATGCTTTAATTATATAAATTTAACGATGAAGACAAAAAGAGAATAAAAATTTCAATGTGTAAATCTTGAGGATTTTAAAAAATAAACTAAATAAAGAAAAGAAAAAAGGCTTAATTAAAACGCAAGAGAGGACACAAGACATGCTCATCTCTAATTGGTGGACCCAATTTTGAAAGAGAAAAAAAACAAGACGGATACGAGATCTGAACCTTCAGGTTCAATTCAAGAAGAAAAAAAGAAAAATACAATAATATAATATGGGATTTGAAACTCCGTAAAGGTGCACCTAATAATCGGTGCATCATAAAACCATTTGCGCTTGCGTTTATAAGTATATCTATAAATAATCTTGAAGAAATATAAAATTATTATATATGGTCCAGGGAATCAAACATGGGTTTTCGTGAATCCATTCATTTCGACCAATTGAACCTTGTCAAAACTCATTTTTTAAGAACCAAAGATTTATACTGAAATAACATATGGCAATAAGAAACTCCAAATTTTTCTTAGACGTAGCTATATTTCAAAATTTTACACACACACATATTTATCTTAAATTAAATAAATTATTTTGTATCTAAACTTGCATTTTTTTTTATTATCACCTGACACTTTAAGGTGATAATAAACAGCCAAATTGTAGTTCCGAGAGATCAATGTTTTAAAAGGCGGGGGTGTGAGGCGAGGCGTTTTACCTCTGAGGAGGCGAGACGTAAGCCCTGAGACATGGGGCATAAGTCTCACGGATCTTTAAATTTTACTAATTTCAAGAATTTTAAGATAGTATAAAATAAAAAATAATTACAAAAATTACATTAAGATCACAAAATTATAACAAATAATCTATTTAAAATATTTATAAATTATAATTCAACTATGAATAAAACGAAAAACATTACATATATCATAATATGCAAAATAGCTGCAACGTCGTTACAACTCAAACATCAAAAGTAATGTATTCGATACGAAATCTTATATGTATCTCTTAAGGAGTAAAGAATCTTGAAAGAATTTTGATATTATAATTTGATATTTTTCTTAAAATACTCCTTTTATTTAACATGCTTTCTATTTGAAAGAGAATTTATATAAAACATCATTCACAATTTAAATATGATTCTCTAGCATCATTTATTTTTAAGTTTCAACAAGTTAATAAAGTGACACATAATTCACCATACAATACCATGATAACTAATTAGTTGTAAATAGTTACTAGCTAATACTAAGCTATTAAATTAATAAGTATTTGTATCTCGTAAACGTGAAAAAAAAAATATTTAGAAAAATAATTATAAAAAAAAATTATGGACTATTATATAGTAAAAACATAACAAAAGTTAATAAATAAATACTTTTTAAATGAATGATTTATTTAAAATTAACTATCATAGCAGTCTTAGTGGATAATGTGCAATAATTTTTATTTTAATTATGATATAAAATACTCTCAATTGAATGATTTATGATTAAGAAAAAAAATAATTTTGAATAGTCAACGATTTATTAAGAAAATTTGAGGATTACAAAATTAGTTACATACAATTGCATAAAGTTCTATTAGGCGAGCCCAGTAAGCTGGGTGTTGGGCGTGTCCGGGGCGTAAGCCCCGATGGCCGAGGCGTAAGTCTCACGGAACTAAGTCCCACACATAAGCTCTGGGGCGTTTTACGAGTGCTCCGCCTCAGGGCGAGCTCCGGGTGAGTCCCAATTCTGCCTTTTAAAACAAAGCGTGAGATAATAGAAACCTCACATAATTTATTTGTGCAAGTTACAAAATGAAAACAGAATTTTAGAAGGGTTTTTGTGTAATAACACAAGACGCTACTTTAAATACCAAACCAAGCCTAGAGACCATCCTCTGCTCGTTTACCTTCTTGTGTGTAATAGAGTCGTAGTAATTCCAAATTAGCAAATGGCCTAAACTGCAAAGAATATTTATCAGTAACGAGCTCTTCTGGTGCTTCTATTATTCTCTTGGGAAATGACATTTGTGCTGTTGAAAATCTTTCTTCCTTTCCCTTCATTATAACTCGATGTACAGCTGACTATATTCTTCCATTGCTCCATGCCTGACCCCAGGAAAACAAATTGGTCACATTGGAGGTGTTTAGGACTTAATATATAGACATAAATATTTTCAATACTAGTAAAAAGTTTGATCAGAACACTATTCGCTTTGTTGATATTATTATCAATCTTTAATAAATGTATTTCTGAATAATATTTTCCTCTATCCACTGAAAAACTGAAAATATTTTTCAGAAAATAAGTCATTTTCCAAAAATCATTATCCATGCCTGACCCGGGAATATAAATTGGTCACCTTCTGGGGGACACAATATATACTATGAATGATTAAAGGCGTGCTTGATATGTCGGCAAATATTTTGTGAAAAATATCTCTTTGAAAATAAGTCATTTTTAGTGTTTGGTTATTTGACAAAATTTTGCAGGAAAATATTTTCTACGAGAACGGAAAAAATAACTTCCCTCGTTATCTTTCTCAGTACTCTAAACTTCATCACTATAAATACTTAGACATTATATTAATTTTTAATACTAGAAAGCAGGGGTATTTAAATCTAGAACCCGGTAATTAACACTTGAAGTTATGGTCCCAAAATTCAGAACCCATAAGATTGAAATCTTGGCTACGCCTCTTCTAAAAAGTTTCACCAAAACACTATTCGCTTTGCTAATATTATTGTTATTATCAATCTCTAATAAATATAATTTCAAAAAATATTTTCCTATATCCAGTGAAAACTGAACATATTTTTCAGAAAATAAGTCATTTTCCAAATATTATTTTCCTGAAATGGTTTCTCTGGTACCAAACACACTCTTATTTCTTCTTCCTTTAATGAATAATGAAAGTTTCAGATTAACGTTTAGAAAATAGTAGGAAAAAAAACAGAGAGGAAAAGGAATTGACTCTAAGTCCTTCACCAGCCATGATAACAAAGGAAGAAGGGGGAAACTGAACAGAGATCCAATTTCCATCCTTAGTTTTGACCTCCAATCCATCAACACTCTTTGATTTATCAAAGTCGAGTTGACAGTGATGATTGAAACAACAAAAGTGTTGACCAGTGATGATGTCAAATCAATCATAAAAATTAATCAACAAATTCAGAGACAAGATTGAAATGACTGCATGATCTAATCAGTTGAGTAAAATAACATTACCAAATGTTTAAGAAGATGTAGTAGTAACATTCAAAGGAATGCCTGATTATAAAGGAGTGAACCATTTAATGAATAGAAAGTCACGGGTTCAAGGTGTGGAAACAGCCTCTTGCAGAAATAGAGGGTAAGACTTTGTACAATAAGCGCTTATGGTCTGATCCTTCTCCGGACTCGTGCATATTGGGAGCTTAGTGCACTGGGAACCATTTAAGAAAAAAGAGAAAAAGTATAGGTCATACTCAATCTATTTCATTATAAATGGTGATGTTTAATCAAACATGATGTTTAACTAAAAATAGAAGATTTTGTCACGTACCAAAATTATCCTTAAAACTTGTGATTTTAAGGACATTATGACATTTCTATGATATAAGAGCGTATCATTAATAGTAAAATGAGATACCGCATGGTAATAGCCTAGGATCAACTGCCAAGGTATTGTCGGCTCTGATCCAATCTTATGGGCCTCGATTTTATCCTTTTGGTCTTTAACGCAAAAGATGCCTCAACAGTTGAATTCTTGGTTACACCTTATATAATTTCGGGGGGATTTATATATATAATCGTTTTTGGGTCACGTTTTAACTTGTGTTTGTTGTGCAAAAAAAATTGCAAGCGTACTCACTTTTTCGCGTAACTTCAGCATACGAGGCTGAAGTAGTAAAGACAATCACGCAAAATTTCAGCATTCTAGTAGACGGACCTGAAGTAACAAGTATACTGAACCAAGTGTGCTGAAGTTTTTGTTTGTAATTGCTGAACTTAAGCATTATAGCTGAAGTTTTGTTCTCTATTTGCTGAAGTTTTTGTTTGTAATTGCACTAAATAAGCTGAAGTTTTTTTGCCTTGGATTCATTAGTTTTGTCATTAAGCTTTTTCAAAAACTTCAGCAGAAGATGCTGAAGTTATTTAGTTCATTTATAAAAACTTCAGCACTAAATAAGCTGAAGTTTTTTTGTCCTGGATAAGCTTTTTCAAAAATTTTAGCAGAAGATGCTGAAGTTATTTAGTTGATTTGTAAAAACTTCAGCACTAAAAGTTGAAGTTTTTTTGTCCTGGATTCATTAGTTTTGTCATAAATTTTTTTTCTAAAACTTCAGCAGAAGATGCTGAAGTTATTTAGTCCATTTGTAAAAACTTCAGCACTATATAAGCTGAAGTTTTTGAAAAAGCTTTCTAACATACTAGATAAATAATCAAATTGACAACAGTATCTAAATCATAAATTTTGGAAACAATAAACATGAAAAGAACAGAATTATCATTATCTACTAACTTACGTACATGGATATATTCACAAATTATTGTCTACTAACTTACGTAATTATTTATAATTTATTTTTAAATAATCTGATAAATATATTTATGGTAATCATCCTATGAACTGAAGTTTCATAGCACCAACAACAACAGAAAAAAGAAGAAGAAGAAGAAGAAAACGAAGGAGGAGGAGGAGGAGGAGAAATGGGACTGAAGCTGTTTAAAAAGTGGATACAAGTTAAAACTTTTAAAAAAAATAGTTATAGGTTAAATGGGGGCGACCAAATAGGACGCCCCGTGCAATTTTTATTATAATTCGAAATAATTTTCTCCTCCTATTCCGACGTGAGATTTTTCTAAGACAAGCTTCATAGTTAACCCCTTTAAGTTCAACCATCAATGATTCGTGGGAAAGTTTAAAGCTAAATAATTCGAACAAACAGAAATCATAGAAGTCAAAACCTGAAGTATCGTATTGTTTAAAAATTGGTTAGTAGTACAGAAGTAAAAGAACCTAAAAGAATAGCCATGGAAGTTTGAAAATGCTTCAGATACCCAGAGGTTTGACCAACAAACAACAAGAAAATAAATCCTAATATAACAAAAATATTCAGAAATCGATTAACCAGTAAAGAAATAAGGGAGTCTTTTTTAGGAAAATCAGTGATGAACTCAGGATCGTTCCAGATTTACGAAGATCTGAACCGATTCAAGTCCAAACATTAGGTTTCTTGAAGAAAAGAGAAAGGGTAAAGAGAATCTGGCCTTTGAATCAAGGATTTGAACCGTGACACTTTGATAGAAATCATTCACGGACCATAGACGAACTTTTGAAGATCAGATCTCTTCGAAATCCTTCCACGAAAATCACACAATCGAGCGACCAAGGGAGATAAGAGACAAGTAGAGGCCTCGTACAGCCATGGGAAGCCATAGATCAGACAGAGATTAGGGCTGGTTTTGGGTGGGGCGGCTAGGGTTAGGTTTAGGTCTCAGTGAGAACGGAGAGGAGAGGATTTCAGGGCGGCTGTTTGGTGATAATGACCAGGTTTGGGGGGGAGGGGGGTAGGGGTTGTTTGGAACTAAAAAAGCAAAGGGGTAATGGTGGTCGTTGATCTCTGTGATCAACGGCCAAGATTGAAAGAATTTGGGGCCGGGTTGGACATTATAGGTTTGGGCTGGGTAGATTTGGGCTGGTTTAATTGAATTGGGGTTAAAATTGGGCTAGGTAATTAGGCTAAATCTGAAAATAAGAGGGCTATTTGTTAAATACACTATTTAATTGATAAAATAATTTTTTAAAATAACTAATAGGTTGTAAAAATGATTTTCATGCCTGGAAATATTTTAAAATAATTACATAATATTAAAAAAATATAAAATTCTATTTTATGGTAAAATAATGTAGTAATGCATGTGTGGGCAAAGTAATTACAATTGCAGCCTAAAAATACAAAAGTGACTACTTATGCAACAATTGAAACTTAGTACAAATATAAATGATAAAATTAAATCACAAAATTATTATAAAACTATTTGTGATGCAATTAGTGATTGTTTTATTAAAAAAATGGTGGGAGAAATTAGTTAAAATATTTTAAAAATGCAAAAATTATATAAAAAATACTAATTGATGTCAAAGCATAGTTTTGAAAATATTATGGGAAAAATTGGGTATCAACATCGAGGGCCTCGGGTGAGTTTCGGATGCTCAACAGATCAATTTTTGGACTTTGGACTTGGTAGTTTTTCTGGTGTTGTTGCAGAATATTCTTGTTCACTGTGCTCGCGGTGGATCCCGCGTTCGCGAAGAATAAATGGTGAAGCTGAGGAATTTGTTCTATGCGTTCGCGAGGAGGAGGACGCGAACGCGGAGGTTGAGTAAAGTGTTTTATGCGTTCGCGCTCAATGGGCCACGTTCGCAAAGGGTAGTGGCAGTTGGGGACCCCAAGCCCCTTTGGTCTATGCGTTCGCGTGTCAGGAAACACGTTTGCGAAGGAGTGAGTTGGTAAAGCTTCGCGTTCGCGAAGGGAATTTTTGGAGGCAGGCGAGATTAGCCTACGCGAACGTGAGAGGGCCGCCGCGAACGCATAGAAGGAATAACTGGGCAATCAGATTATATTTAAAAATCGAGGGTTTAAGTCCAATATCACAAAAATCATTAAAGAGCTCGGGAGAAGGTGAAATTTGAGGAGATTTTCAATGGAGTAATTGGGGTAAGTATTCTTCACTCATATTTCGTTTAATTCCATGATTTAATCTTGAATTTCATTATTTAATTTGAGAAATTAGAGTGAAAATTGGGAAAAAATGGAAGAAAAGTTTGAGAGTTCTTTTGGGGATTTGAATGGGCAATTGAGGTCGGATTTTGATGAATTTATTATGGGTAGACTTGTGAGGGAATAAGGATTTTATTTTTTTGGTTTTTATCGAATTCCGAGACGTGGTCCCAGTGGTCGGATTTGGCCAATTTCGGGATTCTTGGTGTAAATTGGTTATTTTCGAGTAGGCTTTGTTCCCTTAGCATATTTTGATGGTATGAACCGGTTTTTGGTTAGATTTGGAGCATTCGGAGGTCGAGTCGAGAGGCAAAGGCATCGGGGGCTAGAGTTTGGACTGGATTGAGATAAGTAATGATTGTAAGTGTTGTCCTGAGGGTATGAAACCCCAGATTTCACATCGTTGTGCCACTTTGAGGTGACACACATGCTAGATGACGAGCGTGGGGTCGTGCACTATTGGGGGTAGTGACTTGGTCCGTCCCGTAAGACTGTTAAGTTGCGTATTTGATTGGAAACTATTTGATATCATTGTGTTTTAGAAAGTATTGCTATGTTTTGGGCGGAATGCCATATTTGGGCCTCGTGCCAACTGTTTTGGACCTTTATGGGACTTTTTACTAATATTCCTCACTGTTTTGACTTAATAATTTTACTCAGTCATGCTGTGTTTTACTGATTTCATAACTCAGCCTTATTTACTCAGTTTTGATACTATAAATGATATTTTGGGCTGAACGCACTATTTTACTGATAGTTCGAGTGGCTTGTGAAGTTGATGGTTGTGAGAGGCTGAGGGCCTGATTGTGAGGTTAATGACTGAGAGAGGCTGAGGGCTTGGTTGTGAGGATTATATATTTATGGATCGGGCTGCACGCTGCAGCAATATATATATGTATATGTATCGGGCTGCACGCCGCAACGATATATTGGATTGGGTTGCACGCCGCATTGATATAGCGCTTTGGCTGTAGGAGCCCCTCCGGAGTCTGCACACCCCCAGTGAGCACAGTCGACTATATATATGGATCGGGTTGCACGCCGTAGCGATATATGGATCGGGTTGCATGCCTCAACGGTTATTATATGGTACCTATTGAGCGTGAGTGCTGAGTGTGAGCGCTGATTGATAAGAGAAGAATCATGAGTGACTGAGAGGCTTGCCCGAGGGGCTATATATATACATGTATACGAGTGACGCTTTGCTTGAGGGTATTGTTTTTATGAAATTGTTATTTTCACTTATCTTTATACTGAGCCTCTATCGAAAATGTTAAACAAATATTTTGAACAACTTTCCTTGAAACTGGAATTTTTACGAGATGTTTGGAAATTAAATTACTGATTTGGTTTTGTTATTTACACTGAGATTTTCATGTTATGTGATGTATATGAATGACCGAGAGGTTTGCCAGAAGGGTTGTTTATGAATTATTTTGTCTGAGGGGCCGATTACGACTTTTCATCACTTTTACTATAAAATGCATTGAACCTTTATTGAAACTATTAGAAAGTTATTTTTCAAAGGATTTTACTGAAACTGGGGTTTAACGAGATGATTTGATTTGTATCCTGTTTGGAAAAAATTATTATACCCACCGTGGTGCTATGACGTGGATTACATGATTTCTTACTGCTCAGACTTTATTTACTATTATTACTTTTTGAGTTGGCGTACTCACATTACTCTCTGCACCTTGTGTGCAGATTTAGGTATTTCAAAGCTCGGTGGCAGGTTCATCGGAGTTAGCAAGGTAGCTGCCTGATGATCGCAGCCCTAATTTTCTCCCTTCTAATTCTTAATGTATTCTTGTGATCTTCCTGGCCATATTGGCCTTGATGTTGTTAGATAGTTGTAGTAGATGCTCATGACTAGTGACACCCCAATGTCGGGTTTGTGTATTTATTCCGCACTGTTCATTTAGACCTACATTATGAGATTATTGATTAATAAATGGTATAAAAATAACTTTTATTGAATAATGGTTGATTCGAGAATTATGTCGGTTGGCCTAGTTTCACGATAGGCGCCATCACGACCGGGTCATTTTTTTTGGGTCGTGACAAGTTGGTATCAAAGCCTAGGTTACATAGGTATCACGAGTCATGAGCAAGTTTAGTAGAGTCTCACAGATTGGTACAGAGACATCTGTACTTATCCTCGGGAAGCTGTAGAACCTTTAGGAAAACTTCACATTCTTGAATTCTTATCATGCGACATTGATTCAGCTTGAAATATAACTCTTGAAATTCCTTCCACGCGTTCATATGCGCGCATGAGCGCTCAGTATCAGCTGTGCATCGATGGCTGGTGATTCCCTGATCAAGGGGCGAGATGTGTCTTCTATGTGTTGATGTCGGGCCAGTCTGGAGGACTTGAGGCCGGGTTTTGCCTGTAGCTTGAGCACTGAGGTGCTGATTGTGTGAGCACGTGCATCTGGATTTATATGTTCGATAGTGTCCCTATTAAGGGAAGTGATGACTAGATAGCTACGTGATAAGTATAATGTGACTGCGGGATGTATTCATATGACTTCAATGAAGCGAGAAGGGTCTGCTTGGGGGTAGTAAGAACTATCTGGTGCTTGATTTCCATCGTGATTTGATGTATCGCTCGAGTTGTGGGCATGATAAAAGATCCTTCTCATGTTGTCTAGTTGGGAAATGGAGTAAATTTCATGTCATGATATGAGTTCAGACTCAGGAAGGGTAAGTGATTGGGTAATAGTTATGATTATGGAAGAGTATAGAGAGATGCCAGTTTGAGGCTAAGCAAGTGGATTATCTTCTGCGGAGTGTTCTAAAGTTGCGTGGTCCCTATGTTATTTGTCGGAATACCTCTTTTACCAGTGAAATATATGTGTTGCAATTTGAATTTGGGTTGCTTAAGAGAGTGGGCCTGACTTTTATGAGGGTGCATGCGAGATTTGTAGAAGATTGAAGTACTAGATAGTCTGTGTTGCACGAGCTTATGAAGGATTGAGTTTAATCTCACTATGGTGTTATGGAGGTAATAGAGTATATGCATTATGAGTTATTGTGTGTTTTGATCTATGTCTTTGAGCTACGTGGGGGAGTCTGCTATTGATCAGTTGATTGCACAGTTATGTGCTACGATGGTTCCAGTTTGGGGTATACTAGTGAACTAGTTAGGGCTTACAAAGGTTGAGATCGAGGATGACCTAAATAAGGGAGATTTTGGATGGGGGTTGTGTGATACTTTATGGGCGTATAAGAATTTATAGGATGACTTGAGTTGTTATTGGTGAAGGATGTAATGTACATGAAGTAGGAAATTTATTTGGTTGCATTAAGATGGAGTTACTTTCTGCGGCATTAGAGTGCTAATGAAGCACAGGTTGTCCGGTCCGTTTGGCCAGTCTAATTGAGGTTTGAGCAGAGTAGATAACTCTCGAGAATGGTTTTAATGGGTTCAAGATTTTACATGTAATAATTGGAGATTTTCAGGTTGTGTATTTGGCTAGAAACTGAGGTTACATTGGAGGATGACAAAACTTATGGCATTTCTGCATCATTATGGATTCTACATACCAGTATCAGGAAGGCGAAGGTAATGGATTTAGATTCGTAGAGGGTCTCTTCAGAGCGGGTATCTTGGTTGTAGTACTTATGGGGGTGCTTCAGAAAAATACAACAGTTTATGAGCTTTAGAATGGTGTGGTCTTATGCTAAAGTTCGCGGGGTAAGTTTTAGTTAAGGATAGTGGTGTACTAGCAAGGAAATGTATCAATTTGAAGGAAATTCGGAAGGAACTCAGAGAATTAGGACAACTTGGTAGTAGGTTGGATCGACATGGTAATGGATATGATTGGTTCTTGGGTGCTTATGTAGTGGTGGGTTTCTACAGGTGTTTCGTGGCAATGTTCTTAGGTTTTGATGGCTTATATAGCTTGGTTGAGTTAAAAAGGAGTCTGTCTTGATGATTTCTACCACGATTAGAGATGTATATTTTCTACTGGCATGAGGATCATGAGATGTATAGTGATTTTCTCCTAGATGGGATCAAATAGAAAAGTCCTTGGCTGGTTGAGTACGTAGTCGCTTGTAGCTCATTGTGGATTATGAAGTTTTCATATTTATCATAGGATAGTACAGTATGTTGTGTGGGGTTGAGATTTGCATGGTAAGGTCACGGTTCAGTTTTGAAAGGAAGGTCATAAATTCTTCGGCAGTATGGGCAACTTCTGATGACTAGATAAATGAGATCACTGATTGGTGTGGCTTGATGAGGGTATACATTTCAGAAAGGGTGACGTGTTTGAGTTATGGATACTTCATTGGTATTGCGGCACTATCTTGTCTGATCAACTGCTAATATTCAAGGTTTGCTTGGTGGCACAGAAGAATTTTAGAAGTACCCCTCGTGAAATGATCGAGTATTAGTGATGTGCTAGATATTCGGGCAGTGGAGTTGGGATCGGATATGGTGATTCGTGTGCTTTAGGGATTTGGAGACTGGGAGTTCTCATAAATAGGTTATTTTGTGGTTGTAGACTGTGAAGTTGTGGGCAAGCTATTCAGATGATAGTATGTGTTATGGTTCAGTCATTGTGAACTTTCAGAGAGTTATTTATCTATTGTGGGTGACCAGAGTTGATTTGGGGTTCATTGGTTAGACAAAATGGATGTGTGTTCTGCATTGAGTCGGATATGTTGACTCTGAACTGCTATTGTTGAGAGAGGTACTATTCGGTTATTGTTAAGCTTATTCGTGTTTCGAGATTATTTGTGAGTTACTCCTATACTCTACACGGGATTTTGATTCGTCGATTATATACACAAATGATATGGTTCTATTTTGGCTTTATAGCGGAATTTGAGTGAGATGAATATCTAGGTGTTGCATGATTGATTGCGCATTTGGTATATTCTTTCGGACTGGTGTGGCATTATGTCATTTGCCTCTCCGTGGTTATGGTGATTCACTTTTGGGTGCTAGACATCAAATTACGCGTGCTTATTGATTTTGAGTATAGTGACTGGAGGTGTTTCATGTGGACCCGTGTTTGGATAGGGTCGCGCATTGCAGCGAAGTTATCTTGAGGTATGATCCTTTGGGTTAGATTCATATGTTCTAGTTCTACGGTGTATGATGGGTTCTTAGCATTGTGTTGCGGTGGTACTGGTGAGCTTGCGGTACATCTCTCTCATTTGATTCACTTCTCATGATTTGAGTACATTCGGATTGTTGCTTATTGGTGCACGGGGGTGCACGGTGGTGGCTTGAGATTGTATCGGTGTGTCATATCACTAGAGTAGCCGTATTGAATGAGATGAGGTCATTGGGATCTGGAATGAATACTATCGGATTCAATCTCAGCATGTTGGAAAGATAATATCGAGATTCGGCTTAAAAATTACTATGGTCCTTGCCAAAGGATATGGAGCTTCATGAATGGTTGATCTAAGGAATGGTTATGACTTTCTACGTGTTTCATTCATCATTGGCAGTATACGGAAGTGTTGGATATAAGGCTTTATTTGATAAGAGATTTATTATCGATATTCGGTTGTTCTGAGCAACTGCTGTGATTAGAAGTTATTGCTACGAGAGTTTGAGCTATGTGGTATATCATGCAATTGCATCTGAGGTTGCAGGTATGGTTTGTTACAGCTTGTTCGGACTTATTCAAAGTATAGATGTGAGATTCTGATCTTATAGATGATTTCAGAAGTAGAAGTATGGTTCTAAGGTTTAAGGGATAGGTTTGATTGTGAAATTTCAGTTACATCGTGTTATCAGACCTATATGAGATAGGGTGACGTGGGATCACCCCGGGGTATGTGCATGGTAAGATTACACAACGATTTGATGGTTTCCAGAATAACTCTGGGCATGTTCGAGGACGAACGTATGTTTAAGTGGGGGAGAATGTAACGACCCGATCTGTCATTTAGAGATTTTGTACTTCGCTCACCAATTCTTGGGCACGACTAGCCCGCGTGATGTATTAAGACTAATGTAAATCATCGGTTTTGGTTTTCAGGGTAATCAGAATGGATTTGGAAGAACAACTCTCAGTTTGAAGCTTTAAATTTGAAAGGTTTGACTAAGTTTTTGACTTTTTATTATTTGATCTCGGATTTGGATTTTTATGATTTGGTTAGCTCTGTTAGGTGATTTTGTACTTAGGAGCGCGTCCGGAATGTATTTTGGAGGTCAGTGGTAGATTTAGGCTTGAATTAGCGAAATTGGAAATTTGAATTTTTTTGGTCGGCAGTAGAAATTTTGATATCAGGGCCAGAATGGAATTCTGAAAGTTGGAGTAGGTCCATTTTATCATTTGTGATGTGTGTGCAAAATTTCAGGTCATTTGGACGAGATTTGATAGACTTTTTGATCGAATTCGGAAGTTTTGGGGATTCTTAGGCTTGAATCTGGTGATGATTTGATATTTTGATGTTGTTCTGAGCGTTCCGAGGGTTGGAACAAGTTTGGACAAGGTTATGGGATATGTTGGCATGTTTGGTTGAGGTCTCGAGGGCCTCAGGTGAGTTTCGAATGCTCAACGAATCAATTTTTGGACTTTAGACTTGGCAGATTTTCTGGTGTTGTTGCAGAAAATTCTTGTTCATCGCGTTCGCGGTGGGATCCCGCGTTCAAGAAGAGTAAATGGGAAAGCTGAGAAATTTGTTATATGCGTTCGCGAGGAGGAGGACGCGAACGTAGAGGTTGAGTAAAATGTTCTATGCGTTCGTGCTCAATGGGCCGCGTTCGCGAATGGTAGTGGCAGCTGGGGACTCCAGGTCCCTTTGATCTATGCGTTCGCGTGTCAGGGAACGCATTCGCGAAGGAGTGAGTTGGTAAAGCTTCGCGTTCGCGAAGCTATGGATGCGTTTGCGAAGGGCATTTTTGGAGGCAGGCGAGATTAGCCTACACGAACGCGAGAGGACCGCCGCGTTCGCGTAGAAGTTATAACTGGACAGTCAGATTATATTTAAAAATTGAGGGTTTAAGTCCAATATCACAAAAATCATTAGAGAGCTCGGGAAAAGGTGAAATTTGAGGAGATTTTCAGTGGAGTAATTAGGGTAGTATTCTTCACTCATATTTGGTTTAATTCCATGATTTAGTCTTGAATGTCATCATTTAATTTGAGAATTAGAGTGGAAATTGGGAAAAACTGAAAGGAAAGTTTGAGAATTCTTTTGGGAATTTGAATGGGCAATTGAGGTCAGATTTTGATGAATTTGTTGTGGGTAGACTCGTAAGGGAATAAGGATTTTAGTTTTGTGGTTTTTATCGAATTTCGAGATGTGGGACCGGGGGTCGGGTTTGGCCAATTTCTGGATTCTTGGTGTAAATTGATTATTTTCGAGTGGGCTGTATTCCCTTAGCATATTTTGATGGTATGAACTTGTTTTTGGTTAGATTTGGAGTATTCGGAGGCCGAGTCGAGAATCAAAGGCATCGCGGGCTAGAGTTTGGACCGGATTGAGGTAAGTAATAATTGTAAATGCTGTCCTGAGGGTATGAAATCCCGGATTTCCCACCGTTGTGCCACTTTGAGATGACACACACGCTAGATGACGAGCGTGAGGTCGTGCACCGTTGGGGATTGTGACTTGGTCTGTCCCGTATGACTGTTAAGTCGCGTATTTGATTGGAAATTGTTTGATATCATTGTGTTTTAGAAAGTATTGCTATGTTTTGGGCGGAATGCCATATTTGGGTCTCGCCCCAACTGTTTTGGACCCTTATAGGGCTTTTTACTACTATTCCTCACTGTTTTGACTTAATAATTGTACTCAGTCATGCTGTGTTTTACTGATTTCATAACTCAGCCTTATTTACTCAGTTTTGACACTAAAAATGATATTTTGGGTTGAACGCCTTATTTTACTGATAGTTCGAGTGGCTTGTTAGGTTGATGACTGTGACAGGTCAAGGGCCTGATTGTGAGGTTAATGACTGAAAGAGGTCGAGGGCCTGGTTGTGAGGATTATATATTTATGGATCGGGCTGCACGCCGCAGAAATATATATATATATATATATATATATATATATATATATGGATCGGGGTGCACGCCGCAGGGATATATTGGATCGGGCTGCACGCCGCAACGGTTATTATATGGTACCTATTGAGTGTAAGTGTTGATTGATAAAAGATGAGTCATGATTGAATGAGAGGCTTGCCCGAGGGGCTATATAAATACATGTATACGAGTGATGTTTTGCCTGAGGGGCTTGTTTTTATGAAATTACTGTTTTCACTCATCTTTATACTGAGCCTCTATCGAAAATGTTAAACAAATATTTTGAACAACTTTCATTGAAACTGGAATTTTTACGAGATGTTGGAAATTAAATTACTGATTTGATTTTGTTATTTTCGCTGAGAATTTCATGTTATTTGATGTATATGAATGACCGAGAAGTTTGCCAGAAGGGTTGTTTATGAATTATTTTGCCCGAGGGGGGTACGACTTTTCATCACTTTTACTATAAACTGCATTGAACCTTTATTGAAACTGTTAGAAAGTTACTTTTTAAAGGATTTTACTGAAACTGGGGTTTAACGAGATGATTTGATTTGTATCCTGTTTGGAAAAAAATTACTGTACCCGCCGTGATGCTATGACGTAGATTACGTGATTTCTTATTGCTCAGGCTTTATTTACTATTATTACTTACTGAGTTTGCGTACTCACATTACTCCCTGCACCTTGTGTGCAGATTCAGGTATTTTTGAGCTCGGTGGCAGGTTCATCGGAGTTAGCAAGGTAGCTGCCTGATGATCGCAACTCTGATTTTCTCCCTCCTTATTCTTCCTTAATGTATTCTTGTGATCTTCCCGGCCATATTGACCTTGACGTTGTTAGACAGTTGTGGTAGAATCATGAAAATGAAAAACTGTTGGATTTTAGTGTGAATGGAGTTTGATCCCGTGATCTTTGGGTTAACTTGTGAATGGAAAATGAAGGGACCTTTGTCCCCCATTACAAGAAGGAAATGAATTTATTTATGTCTATATTATATTAAAAGTACGAAGGCCCTTAGCAAAATGTCGTTCACATTTTTTACTCTTTAAAAATAGAGTTTACACTAGATAAAAACAATCATTTAGTTATTTTCCTAATATTTAGGACCTAAAATTTTGTTGAAATTTAAGTATTAAATCTTTCCTTATTTAAGATAGGTACCTAAATTATAAGACTTTAAAATCAATTAGAATTTGTACCTTAAATAAATATTTTGTAGATGTTTCTTTTGACTATTTGATGATATTACAGTAGAACAATATTAGTACAAGTAGTTTCTTTATGGAAAGTGACATAACAATGGTACTCCGATTTTATTCATGATGAATAAAATAACTATTTAACATCAATGGATAATTATTATTATTTTTTGAAAAACAATCTTACTTCACTTAAATTTTTAACAAATTATATTAACTTATTCTTATTATATGGTAAATAATGCGAGACTAAAATTAAAAACTACTAAATATATAGAAAAATAATGTTTTACTTTTCTATTAATTTTGTTCTCTTCAGTCAATCTATCTAGACTATTATAAAAGCACGAAACTTCAATGCAAAAGTAATTGATATTCTTATCATTAAAAATAAATTCATATTGGATCAAATTACCGTTTAATTAGTATTTTTATTATTACTTAAGATGTCAAAATTAACTAAAATTTTGACTATTAAATTTTTTCTTATTTGAACTAAATAAAAACTCCTAATATTTAGGAATGTAACCCAATAAAACTATAAGTCGAGTAAGTTAATTTCACAAAAATTTATAATTTTAGGAATTGTTATTTCACATAAAACAACGATAATCCAGGTAACATTAGAAGTCTTCCCCTTCAAGATACCAAGAGAAGAAAACTTAAAGCAAATTATACAAAAATTGTACTCAGGAGCTCATAATTATTTTCAAATCATCCAAAACTTTAAAGGTTTAAGGCGTAATGTTAGCTATTTCAAGCTATTCTTATTTAAAACAATGTCAAAAAATACTTTCCAAAACTGTTGCCATAGTATTTCATAGTTTCTCATTGTATTGATAAATCTATTAGGGATATATGACTAACTGATATTACCCATCATTTTTGAGCTAAACGACGTAATAATATTTATTAGCATGTATAATCTCTTTCATAATAATAAAGTATTTGTAGAGCAGAGACCTTTTATTGAGGTAGATAAATGTGATTACATTCATCATTTTTATAGGATTTGTTTTTAGTTTTTATTTAATAAGTTAGACAATTTTGTGAATAACCTCTAGGTAATTTTTACTAAAATTATACTCAGTGGTATTAAATACACGCGCAATGCGCTTACTCTAAGACTAATTGGATATAAATAGAAAAGTACTTCTACTAACACTTAATGGGTCGTGAAGAAGATAAGCCTCGCCGGTGGCATAGTCATCCTATTCAAGGGTAGTCAAGCGCACACCCTTCGTCAAAAAATTATACTGCGTATATAAGTTAGTATCACTTTATATGATTAAATATTATATTTTGAATATCCTTAACACATTTGAGTGAGGTAGTCCAGCGGTTCAAGGTGTTCAAATGACGTGTTGTTTATGGGTTCAAAGTTTTGCCCATTTTATTTGTCAAAATTAAATGGAGACCACCATGTGTGGTATGTTGATTCTTTTTCAATCTATTTTTTTTTTAAATAAATTAACTCTTAAAACTTAAAATTTTTGAAGAAATAAACAACTAATCTTAAAAGCAAATTTTTAACTAACAATTATTTCTTAAATAAATTTTATAAGTTAAAAATCAAGTTTACAAAACCTTCTTCAACAAAAGCTCTCTACAAACTTCAAATCTTCTAGACTTTCTCTTTTCTTTGGTGTACTTACTTTTATTTGTAAAATATTAACGAATAATATGAATGTATAACTGTTTTATTTTATCTATTTTGCCCTCAACACCTCTGCCCTAGGTCGATTACCATGTGATCTCTTTAAAATCCAATTGATTTCAGTTTTTCAACTTCCTAGTTGCCTCCCCTCACTCAGCCAAAGTAGTTAGGATATCCAAACATGTTTGGACTCTAGACCTAAGTTGCTCGGACACAGGTATAAATGTCTGACATGGATGCTGATTTAGAGATCGGATCCTTCGAGATGAAAATTTTAAGATTCAGAAATACGGATCCTAGTACGGATACGGGTGCGGGAATCTGGCTAAAAATAATTCTAAAAATATAAAAATATTTCTAAATTATGATAAATTTGTGAAATACTTACGCCTAGCTTGTAAAGTATGAATTTCTTTTGTATTCTCAAGTTGTAAATAAGTAAATGATTGATTTCTTAGATAAGCTATGCTATTTTGTTCAAATTTATCCAGGTTTTGGTTTTGATTTCGGGAATCAAATTGTTTCTCGTTTCGAATTTTTCGTCCATCATTGTCAAAGTACCCAAAATTGCTTGATCAGATTCAGTGCAGATCCCATATCCACACCTATACTAGTGTCGTGTTGACACGGATACGACACATAAGCTGTCGTGTCAGAGCAACTTAGCTCTGGACTAAGCACAAGTAAATAACAAAGTAAGATAAAAGCACTATAATGTATCGGTCCAAATTTGGATGACCACGGCTACCGACGAACACGATAAGGGACGAGATCCTTACGATACAACGTCCTGCGGTCATTGAAGATGGCGATGACTAACAACGGTAAGAAGACGCGCGACATTTGTAGTAGTGTGGGCTCGACAGGAGACAGTAGGAATATACTTTCGAATATTCTCTATGTTATTTTTTTTAGGGTTCAAGAGGAGGTTGTCCCTTATAAATAGGAGGAAAATACTTTGTAAAAGGGATCTCTGACTGACTTTTGGCTAAGAGCATATATCATAATACCTTTTTACATTCAAATTTGTCATTTTTATGCTTAATCCTTCGGTCTAATGATATCAAGAAACATTATTCATTTTGTTCATCTCTTGATCCTTCAATCTAGAGTTTATTATACTTAGCTGAGATTTACCTCTTTATCTTTTTTAATTAATTTAATTAAAAAGGGTTCAATATCTTTTGGATCAAACATATAACAATACTGAAAAACTAATATAAAGCCTATGGCGACCTTTTTGGCTCTAATCAGTTATGAGTATGTAGAAACTAACTCTACATCAATGTGATCTCAAAAATCAAAGCAAGACGTACTAAATATAAAAATAAAATAAATCGTTGAAATATATGAATTTTATTAGTTCGCGTATTAAAACATTATGAGGCAATAATGTAATTTGCATTTGAATAATATTGTTTGCAAAATTATCTCGAATGCAACTTCTTCCTAATTGCTACTATATTTTTCTCGCTTAATTTGGTCTTTTTTCACATTGAGGCCCGTATCTATTGTTGATGAAGGCTTATTGTGCCGTCCTTTATAGTAGTGTCTGTTGTCATGAAAAAAAACTTTGGGTGTGTTTGGTACGAAGGAAAATGTTTCTCATGCAAAATCTTTTCTCGGAAAATGAGTGATTATCACTTATTTTTTCTTATTTAGTTGGTGAGTGAAAAAAATTAATTTTTACATCATAAAAAAAGATATTTATTTTGTTGAAATGAAAGAAAATACTTTTTACTATATTATTTTGTTGAAATAAAAGAAAATAATTTTTTTACATCATGAAAAGAAATTACTCATTTTGTTGAAATGAAAGAAAATACTTTTTCTACAGCATGAAAATAAAGAATTTTTTTTGTTGAAATGAAAGAAAATATTTTTTCTACGTCATGAAAAGAAAGTATTTTTTTTGTTGAATTGAATGAAAATAATTTTTTACATTATGAAAAAAATAATCATTTTGTTGAATTAAAAAGAAAATACTCTATCTACAACATGAAAAGAAAATATTTTAACAATATTTCGATTTAGAGTGTGGGTAGGGCAGAGTTGGGGGGTGATGGGTTGGGTATGGTGGGGTGGGGTGGAGGGTAGGGGTGGGTGGGGGTGGGGATGAGGAATAGGGTGGGATGGTTGAACAAAAATTTTGAAAAATGTTTTCCCTTCTTTTGATAGGGAAAATATTTTCCTCTAATTGGAGAAAAATGAGTTTATGGTAAAAAAAATTTCCAAAATATTTAAGCCAATCAAATATAAAAAAATTGAAAAATATTTTTCGAAAAATATTTTCCTTCGTATCAAATACACTTCTCCAGCCACAAATTTAGTCATGCGAGCTGCTCTATAATGTCGGTTGCACTCATTGCTTCAATGTGAAAAAGACCAAATTAACCGAGGCAAAACCAACATTCTGTCGTAGCGACACTACCGACCCCGAAGAGCACCAAGCAACATCCAATATAATATAGGAGTTCATGTCCTTCCTTGCAACAAATTTTAGAAACTAGTCTTAATGTACGTGTTTTTTGCGCGTATGCCTATATTACGAGTATATAATTTTTTTAAAAATAGTTAAATATATTAAATAATTTATTTGAGTTATTGAATAAAAATTAACAAAAAAGATCGAAGCTCCTAAAAAATATAAAGATTGATCCAATTGAGTCGAGGATGTTCATTTCAAATATTTTACAAAAAAATAATAAAGAGAAAATATTATTCGAGTAGGGAAGGAGTTAAAAATTATTATAGCTTTATATTATTGTAAAAGTACTAAACCCCAATGCGAAAAAAATAAACTTATTTTTTTAATATTGAGAACAAGTAATTAAGTCTTTGAAGTAATTACTCCCTCAGTTTAAGTTTATATAAAACCTTTTAGTTTTTTGAGATTGAAATTATATAAACTTTGACCAATATTTTTATATATTTTTTATCATATTAACATGAAAAGATTGCATCTTCATAGTATTTCTCGTATAGGATTTAAAGATTAGTCAAATAAATTCTTGAAAAATGAAAGATTCATATAAACTAGAAAGGAGTGAGTAATTAGCCAAATAGTTAATTTATTTCTTTTTTTTAAATCATCATAGAATAAAATTATTTTTTAAATCGATAAAACTCTTAAGGTACATAAATTTATTTTCACAAGAAGAGCATTGGCGATTAAAAAAATAAAAAATAGAGCAAAATTGATTTTGTTATAGTTTAACTTGTTATTTATTTTTCGTATTAGGTAACAAAATAACAAGGATGTTCATAAGATATTCACATATATCCTAAGAAATTACAATAACGCATATGTAAGACAACAACAACAACAACAACAACAACAACGGCCCAGCGCATTGTGCGTGTATCCTATCTTGATGAATATAATATTACATTAAATATTATATTTGAGTTATAAAATAAAAATTTAAACTCTTGAAATTAAAAAAATATTGATTATGCTTCCTTTTTAGTTTCAATAAACCTACATAGCCTTTAAAAATTTAAGATCTTTTTTGGGGAAAAACTTCAGTGTTTATTTTTTATTTAGTGGTTATTTTTTTTCGTTTACCTTTTTTTTGGAGTATCCATTTGTAACTTTGTTTACTCTAAGTTTTTCTGCTTAGCGTCATTCTCATCTTTATCTATTCATATTATTTCATGGATAAGATGATTGAAATAATAGTCTTTTTTAATTTTTGAAAAACAAACCTGCACGATTGATATGTACCTCGAACAGTTGAGATTGCATTATCTGCAATATTAGTTTCTTGCTTTTGAGTTAGTTATGTTGCTAAAATTAATCGTTATATTTCTTTAATGAAGAACAAAGACTCGTAACCCTATAAGGAGTCCTTAGTGGTTAAAAAAAATGAATCCTTAGTGGTTAAAAAAAATGAGTCTTAAGTATCAAAAAAAATTCACTTAAACTTTTCCAACGTTGCTTTGTTAGTAATAGATTTGTTATGTTACATCATTAATTAAGGAAAGATTTACGCAAAATATTCAGTATTAGGACTTTGTGTACATACTTCAAATAAGGAAGAATTTAATGTATTAATTCAATTTATTTAAAGCTCCTAAATATTAGGGAGAAAACTTAAAATGATTATTTTGTCTAATATAAAATTTATTTTAAAGGAAAAAATGACGAACGATATTTTGCTAAGAATTTTCGTACTTTTAATATAATATAAATAAATAGAAAAACAAAGAAGGAAGGAAGGTTCTAGATATAAGTAAACTAAGAAGGACCAAATTCTTTCATAGCCCTTGTAAGATATCTTCTCTTGTATATATAAAAACATTTTCACACAATGCACATGTTTCTTCTAATTAGGGTCCAAAATATAATTTGTTAAGTTTCCTAACTTGGTCATTTTTGTCTTTCTCATTCATAACAGAATATTATCTCTGGCGTAATCTTATATATCTAATGACCTACCCTTTAATATAAATGTCTTATAGTCTTCGGAAAGTATAACACGAATTAGTCAGTTTTCGGACTGGTCATTTAAAAATAGACAGCGTTTGTAAAGTCATTGAAAAATAGCTATTATTTTGCTGCAACACGGAAAGTTCCAGCATAATATACTGGAGATCGGTGCACCTGTGTATGAACTTCCAACATATTATGCTGGAACTCCAACACGCGGAAAATTCTAGTATAATATACTTGAGATTGGAGCATCGGTGCTCCAATCTCCGGTATATTATGCTGGACCGGTATATTATACTGGAACTCCAGTATATTATACTGGAGTATTTTTCCGGATTTTGAATAGTGTTTTCGTTCAGATTTATCTTTACATGAAAAGTGGCTAAATTTCGATTACTTTTGAAAATATGACTATTTTTGAATGTCCACTTATAAATCTGACTATTTTTGAATTTCTCCCATGGATACTATACAAACTTTTGTTTTCAATATGCATCAAGTTTCAAAATTCCACAGCACCAACAATGACCATATTTACTATCCGGTCCATTCATATTCTGGCCCAGACCTAATGACTAAAAAATCCACACTAGGAAGAAGTACAGCCCAGTCTACAGGGGCCGAGTAACCTTTTTTCATATTTTCACGCCAGGTGTGGAATTAGTGTACTTTCAAATATTTGGCTAGAGCTAGCGTATGGGTGATCTCTTTTCTAAGTGAAGAATACACTTCCATAGGGCCGTTTGGCTAGCAGTGGACAGATGCAGGATTTTCATCGAGGGAATCTATATATATATAAAAGAGGGAAAATAAATGCTGACATGACATATCTCTTAAGCCAGCATTGGTATTTATCTTTTTTGTCAAATTTTTGGCATTTTTCTCTTATTTTTACCTTAAGATATTGCTTAAAATTATATAAAGACCCTCTATTAATTTCTTCCATAAGTTTCTACCGTTAGCTTCTTTATTATTAGAATTTACTTATATGTATGGACGTTACATTATAGCACAGCCGAAGAGGCAAAAGCTTGATGAATTTGTTCTTCTATTTGAAGACCAGGTTTATGTCTTTGCACTCAGTAAGTACTATTTTTTTCTTTAGTTTCTTATTCATACTCTTAAGCAATTATTATTTGTGTTCCCTTGGGTGTATTGCAGAGGCCTGCAAGATTCAACGTATCTGTTATATCGCAAAGGGAATTAAATTTCAAAGCCAAGCACCTGATCTGACAAGTACGTTGCAAACTCTCTTCGTAATTATTTTGCATCATGTCTTTTTGTAATCTAAGCCTCTTTTTGATAATATTAAAAGTGCTCCAAGTGATACTCGCAAACAGGTTAACCGTCGACAAACTTTTTATATCTCATGGAATTGCATCTTTTTCATATCCTTTCTCCAATTTAAAGGTTTATCCGAGTAATATTGCAGTCATATAAAAATAAAATAAAAGAGAAATTCAAGAATCAAAAGAGTTCTCAAGGCATATATGGCCTAAGGAAAAGATCTAGAATGCAATTTTATTATAGCACACGAGTTTGGCTATTCAAAAAACTATTTCGTTATAATTTTCATTCTCAGCATTTTCACTATGGTGAAGAGCACATTTTTAGCCTGTTTGGTCAAGCTTCTTTTTGGCCAAAAGTGTTTTTTTTTTTGCCAAAAACACTTTTGGCCAAAAATTGAGGTGTTTGACCAAACTTTTGAAAGGAAAAAAGTGCTTTTGAGGAGAACCAGAAGCAGTTTTGGAGAAGTAGAAAAAAGTAGCTTCTCTCCAAAAGCACTTTTTTGAGAAGCACTTTTGAGAAAAATACACTTAGAAGCTATTTTTTAAAGCTTGGCCAAACACTAATTGTTGTTCGGAAGTGCTTTTCAAACTAATTAGCCAAACACAAACTACTTCTCACCAAAAGTACTTTTGAGAAAAGCATTTTTGAAAAAGAACACTTCTCAAAATAAGCTGATTTTTGCAGCTTGGCCAAACGGGCTATTTATCTGCTCTTCAAACCATGCTATGTTATCCAAAGCTGCGAAAGAGTATTGTTGTTTGTGCCGGTTCACTTATGAGGGATCTCTGCAGGTATTGTTAATTCTTTCGTTATTACTTCTATATAAATTTATATGCTTAATAACACTATTTTCTTTTCTCCTATAACGATTACTAGATGAATCACATCATGGTGTGTGCACAGTGGTGACGGTACCTGCTACTTGTCTTTGTATTCACTATTCAGGTGCTTGACTTGGTTACTACAGTTGTGACAACGACAATTTCGCTCTTGCATATGATTCTTCGCAAAAATCCTAAAGTGTAGTACATAGACATTACCAATGGATTATTGGATTTTGATTTTGATGTAATTTTTACTCTGGTTCTTTCACTATTTCTTGAATTAGCTTTTCTACTCTTATTTCAAATCCAAAACAGCTCGAGAGGATGCTATTGCTCAACATGATATACTATATTGTCTTTTTTTTTTTTTCATTTACTTGCCTTTATCTTATACTTTCCTATTTATCCTATGGTTAGAATAAAAGTCTCTACCATTATTCTTCTTATTATTATTTTTGCAATGAGAAGCACTGGCTATGTGTTGTCTGATGACTATAATCAATGTAGATGCATTTGGTGAAGAAAACAAATAAAAGTAGGAAATAGAAGAGGCAATGTCACCGTATTAAAAGAAGATAAAAGTGAAAAATAAATGGATAAATAAAATCTATGAATACTTTTATACTGTCTATCTAATGTATATTTAATAAAATTGAGTTTGTTTTTATAAATGAATGACATATATGAATTGATGTTAACAAATTGATCTTCTTAATTATTTTGTTAATTAGTAGGGAAAAGAAGTCTCAACTCTAAGTTTCATAAGAAGATAATTCTAAATTCTTAACTGTATCGCGTAAAGCGCGAACAAATTCACTAGTTCAATACATAAAAGTGTAATTTCTAGCGAATTGAGTTAACCCCTGTCGCTAGCTCCCCCTGCTCGCTAGTAGATCAAGTTCTTGAACTGGTTGTTTTCGACTCTTGAAACAGTATGTGTCACACTAGCCAGTCACTTAACTTGCTTACTTCAAGAGACTAATAATTAATAACACAAGAAATTAACCTTAAGTTCAATGGGGAATACCTTTTTAAAAGAAGACTAGGCATCTATGAGACAAACGTTTATTATGCGAACCATGTGGTTCTTTTGTCTTGTTAATTGGGCCAGGTGTGTTTACCAGTAATAAGCCCCAATTATGTGTGAATTAACTACTATATAATAACGTTTTGTTTAATGAAGAAATGAACGGTTCTATTAAATAATGTAAAGGGTATAACTTTCATTGTACATTGAAGTTGTTAGATAGCAGTAAATTACTGTTAGAGAGTTAGTTAAGCTTATTGTTAGGAGTTAGTTAAAAAAGTCCAAATACACTGTTAATGGAACGTGTATAAAGGGAACAATGAAATGTATTTCTAACACACTTCTAAGTAATGAAATCATCTCATTCATTTTGGTTCATCTCCATTCTCGCAAACGACTACCTCATCATCTTCTTCTTCCTTTCTAAGCTTCCTTCATTCTGAATCTTTAATCACTATTGTGTGAATTATATCATGGTATCAGAGTGTTCAAGCTAAAATTCATGTTGATTCTAACTACCAGTTTGTATCTCCCTGTTCTTTCTCTACTGAAATTAGTGTCAGATTAGTTCAAATCTTGAATTAGCAAAGAAAAAAGGCGATAACTGATGATTCGTTGGGTCAAAATCCAGGAACTCAGTTCACTACTGAACATACAACTCAATCTACCGGGAATCAAGTGAATCAAGCTAATGAGATTGATTATAATCATCCTCTATTTCTGTCTCCTGCAGATGCAAGTGAAATTCAAATCATATCATTTCAATTGACTGAGATTGAAAGCTACTCTATCTAGATTAGGTCTATGCAAGTTGCATTGTTAGGGAGAAACAAGCTCGGTATGGTTGATGGCACATGCAAGAAAGAATCATTTTCAGAAATTATGTGGAACCATTGGGAAAGAGTGAATGTATAGTGCTTTCTTAGATTATGAATTCTATGGCAAAAGGTCTTCTTGGAGAAATCATGTATGCATCTAGTGCACTAGTGGTCTGGGAAGATCTTGCAGAAAGGTTTAACAAAGTGGATGGCTTTGAAGACAATTTATTCAACTTCAGTTTCTGTGTATTTTTCAATACTGAAGGATCTATGCGAATAATTTGAAGCCTTGGTGTCGGCCAGTGTTTTAAAAGGCATGGTTGTAAGGCGAGGCATTTTACATATGCATCAGCGAGGCGTAAGCCTCGAGGCACGAGGCGTAAACCCCATAGGTATTTAATTTTTAATATTTTATAAAATAATATAATTGCAATAAATATTTATAAATAGGTAAAATTGTATAAAAATTGAAGACAATTTATTATAATATACGCTACTTAGAAACACAAGTAACTTGAGTCGAAAAGAATAAAGTTTTCTACATGGAGGAACAAAAAGGATGACTAACCTGCAATTTGAACTTTGAACTTGCTGCTATGAAGGAGAATGAAATTCTCTTTGTATTTGTAAAAAAATAAGTTAAATATTCGTTGCATTTGAGAGATATTAGCAGACTAACAGACAAGATAAAAAATTGGAAAAGACCATGAATTAAGGCTTCAATCAATAAAAAAAGGTATTGACTTTAAATTTAATACATTTCAGTTCCTTTTTAAAACTATTGAGTAATTGCCAAACTGAATTTTGAGAATTTGGGTATTATATGAAGGACTTATTCAATAAAATTTATTTTAATTAAAAAAAATCTGTGGGGCTTACGCCTCACTAAAAAAAGGCGTCTCAAACGCCCCGGCGTGCCCGGGCGTAAGCCCCGAATTACTGGGCGTACGCCTCTTGAGTTTTTCACCCCACACCATCACCTTGAGGCGTTTTTGTTGTGCCTCGTCCCAGGGCTCGCCCCGAAAACATCTTTTAAAACATTGGTGCCAACACTTGGGTGTGATTGCCCAAAATCAAGGGAATTTGTGAGTTACTTGCTGAATTAAACCTGTATCAGTTCTTGATGGGATTGAATGAATCATATTCTCAAGCTAGGAGTCAGATTGTAATGAGAAGTCTTACTGCTATTGTTAATCAGGCATATGCCTTAATTGTGAGTAATGAGGGACAAAAATCTATTGCGGCTACACAAGAATTTTGGGAGCTAATCCAACTGATCAAATGGGAAGTTTTGAAGCTGCAATGTACTATAAGACTGGAGGAAATCAGAATCAAAATCAAAGGTTTAGAGGAAATTATAATGCATACTGTAAATTTTGCAAGATAATAGGACATAACAAAGAAAGCTGCTACAAGATATTTGGATATCCTGCAGAGTTCAACAACAAAAGAAGAGGAAATGGGAGTACAAACACAAATGCAGCCTATAATGTCAACTTTCTAACAGAATGTCACGACCCAACTCCATATCAGGCCGTGATGGCGTCCAACATCGTTGCTAGACAAGCCAATAGTGAACAACTTAGTGATTTTCCATTTATTATTAAGCAATCCCAACATCTAACTTTACTTGTATTTAAAGCATTTGATAAATGACGGATTTTTTAAGGCAAACAAAATAGAAACAACTAAGATAAATCATAACTATAAAAATACAACCCAAAAATCAAAGTCTACTAATATATGCCAAGATCTAGTGTCACAAGTGTGTGGGCAACTAGTAGAATATACAAAAGATGACTATCCTACTATCTGAAATAGAATAGACAGATACAAGCAAAAGAGCAACTCCGGCATGCTGCTGAACGACTCGGAAGGGGGCAGCTCACCGTGACGTCTCAGTCCAAGATCAAGTATGCGCGTCGGGCGGGTAACTAGATGCACCAGCCTCAGATCCTGTACAATTAAGTATAGAAGCATAGTATGAGTACATAAATAATATGTACCCAATAAGTATCCAGTCTAACCTCGAAGAAATAGTGATGAGGGGTCGACTTAACACTTACTAGGGCTAACAATAATATATTAAAATATTATGCTAAGCATGAATATTATGAATAAAATTGACAGTGCAATAACAGGAAGTGATAAGTTTTTCTTTCACGAGTATAATTTCAATTTGATTAACAACTTACATTTCAAGGTATTTAAACAGTATATATCACAACGAATTTCAAATAACTGACATGTGCAATTATGCCGAGGCCGTACGACCTAGTCCAACATAATATTAAATTGTGCACTGCCAGAGGGTCAAACGGTGCGAACTATAGATGCATCTATTTACTACCGAGGTGCTCGGCCCGATCCACAAATAACAGTTATTTTCAGGAAAACACAAGTTTCTCATTTACAGTGAAGTATCTCATATAAACCTTCAAGTAAGTGAATTTAACCTTATACAATTCTTTTTATAAATTCCTAACATGGCTTAAGTGATTACGTTTGCAAGTAAAGACGCAAACATTCCAATTATAGCATGATACAGATCCTAAACTAACCGGACAATAGCATACTAGTAGCTATGTACGTACTCTCGTCACCTCGTACGCACGTAGCCCCCACAAATAGGTACAAACATTTATTTAATTCACCTATGGGGTTAATTCCTTCTTACAAGGTTAGAAAAGAGACTTACCTCATCTCAAAGCCTACTTCCCAATTCAAGAATGCGCTCAAACCTCCAAATTCGATGCCAAACGACTCGAAACTAATCAAACATTACATAAACTAATCAATTTGTGCTCAAAAAATCATATTTCTACTATTAAAGTGATTACCCAACCCAAATTGCAAGATTCCTAAAATTCATCCCGGGGCCCACATGCTCGGATTCCAAAAATTTTCGAAGAAAGTCGTTACCCATAACCTTAGGAACATAATATATGATTTTTACTAAGTTTCATAACAAATTTCATGGTCAAATCTCATTTTTATCAAAAACCTAAGTTTTCCTCTAAACCCTTGATTTTCCCTAATTTTTATATGTTAATCTACCCATAATCTAGGTATTTAACTCACATTAAGTAGAAATTACTTACTCACAAAGTTAGATCGAAATCGCCTCCTTAAAAGCTCTCAAATCGCCCAAGAGTGGAAGAAAATTTGATAAAAATGGCCTAAGTCCATATTTAATGATCCCTTACTGCCCAGCGACTTTCGCACCTACGGTGCCTTGGCCGCATCTACGGTATTCACCTGCGGAAAAACCATCGCAGGTGCATTTCCCTCACCTAGCCAGTCTCCGCATCTGCAGACAGAAGGGGCCGCTTCTGCGAGCACAGCCGCACCTACGATCACAGCTCTCGCACCTGCGGCCACGCAAGTGAGCCCAATCTTCCGCATCTGTGGTTCCTATGCTGCCCTTGATTTCTCATTTTTGCGGCTCATGGCTCACACCTGCGGATGGCCAAGAGCAGGTGCGATTATGACAGATCTGGGGACCTTCAGTTGTTGCTTCAAGCTCCCAACTTGTTCCGAGCCTCGTATGATCGACACTCGTGGTCCCCGGGGTCCTGCCCGAACATACCCACAAGTCTGGAATCATAAAACGGACTTGCTCGAACTCTCGGAACGCCCGAAACAACATTAAAACTAAGAATCACACCCCAAACCAATTGAATCAAACTTATGAACTTCAAGTTCTTCAATTTATTTCCAATGCATCGAAGGTGCTTATACTACTCGGAATGACACCAAATTTTGCGTGCAAGTCTTAAATGACATTATGGAACTGTTCCCGATCTCGAAATCCTGTTTGGACCTTGATATCACCAAAACCCGCTCCAAACCACATTTAAAGAACTTTCAAAACCTTCAAGAACCAACATTTACTATTAGGCGCCAAAACACTCCCAGTTCATCTAAAACCCGATTCGAGCATACGCCCAAGTCCAAAATCACCATACGAACCTATTGGAACCATCAAATCCCGATTTAAGGTCATTTTCTCAAAATGTTGATCGAAGTCAAACTTGGCCTTTTAAGCCAACCTTAAGGAACCAAGTGTTCCGATTTCAACCCAAACTCTTCTAAATCCCGAACTAACCATCACCACAAGTCATAAATCAGTAAAAGAAAGTATGGGAAGTCTTATTTAAGGGAACAGGGTTCTAGAAAGCAAAACGACCGATTGGATCGTTACATACTCCACCTATTAATCAAACTTTCTTCCTCGAACGAGTTTAGATTCGTACCTGAAGTGTTCAATAAGTGTGGATATTTGTTCCGCATGTACTACTCGGACTCCCAGGTCGCCTCCTCAACTGGTTGGCCCCTCCACCGAACTTTTACCACGGAAATCCTCTTTGATCTCAACCGGCGATCCTGTCTAGAAACAATGGCAACTAGCTCCTCACAACCCAATCTCTCATCTAGCTGGATAGTGCTGAAATCTAACACATGCGACAAGTCGGCGTGATACCTTCGAAGCATAGACACATGAAATACCGGATGAACTCCTGATGGGATGGGAGTTAAAGCAATCTCACAAGCAACCTCCTCAACTCGCCTCAACACCTCAAATAGGCCTATAAACCTGGGGCTTAGCTTGCCTTTCTTCCTGAATCACATAATACCCTTCATCGGCGAAACTTTCAAGAGGACCTTCTCGCCGACCATAAATGATACATCATGCGCCTTCTGATCCACATAACTCTTCTGTCTGTACTGTGCTGGACGAAGTTGCTCCTGGATCAACTTTACCTTTTCCAAGGCATCCTTTAACAAAATCAGTACCATATAACTTAGCCTCGCCCGACTCAATCCACCCGATGGGAGAACGACATCGCCAACCATATAAAGCCTCAAATGGAGCCATCTCGATGCTAGACTAATAACTGTTGTTGTAAGCAAACTCGGCCAAATGCAAGAACTAATCCCACTTTCCCCCAAAAGTCAATCACACATGCTCTCAGCATGTCCTCCAATATCTGAATTGTCCGCTCTGACTTCCCGTCGGTCTGTGGATAAAATGTTATGCTGAGCTCTATATGGGTCCCTAACTCACTCTGCACGGCTCTAAAGAAATGGGAAGTGAACTGAGGGCCTCTATTCGATATGATAGAAATAGGCACATCGTGCAACCAAACTATCTCCCGAATATAAATCTAGGCCAACTTCTCTGAAGTATGGGTAGTCACAACCGGAATGAAGTGTCCCGACTTGGTCAACCTGTCGATAATGACCCAAACTGCATCAAACTTCCACTAAGTTCGCAACAATCAAACTACAAAGTCCATAGTGATGCGCTCCCATTTCCATTTAGGTATAGTCATCTGCTAAAGTAGGCCACCTGGCATCTGGTGCTCATACTTGACCTGCTGGCAATTTAGAAACCTTTCTACATACTCCACTATGTCTTTCTTCATCCGCCGCCACCAATAATGCAATCTCAGGTCATGATACATCTTCGTGGCACCTGGATGAATAGAATACCGAGAATTGTGTGCCTCCTCTAGAATCCTCTCCCTCAAGACATCGACATTAGGAATACATAGACGACCTTGGAGTCGCAGAACACCATCCTCGCCAATAGAAACTTCCTTGGCACTACCTTGTTGTACCGTCTCTTTGAGAACTACCAAATGCGAATCATCAAACTGCCGAGCCTTGATCTGCCCCAATAGTGAAGGTTGGGCAATAACACATGCAAGAACTCGGCTAGGCTTTGAAATAGACAACCTCACAAGTCTGTTAGCCAATGACTGAATGTCCAAAGCTAGTGGCCTCTCATCTGCTGAAATGAATACCAAGCTATCCATACTCTCTGCCTTCTTGCTTAAGGCATCCGTGACCACATTTGCCTTGGCCGGATGATAAATAATGGTGATGTCATAATCCTTCAGTAACTCAAGCCATCTACGCTGCCTCAAATTGAGATCCCTTTGCTTGAACAAATGTTGTAAGCTGCGATGATCAGTATAAACCTCACATGGCACCCCATACAAATCATGCCTCAATATCTTAAGAGCATGAACAATCGCGGCTAACTCTAGGTCATGCATGGGGTAATTCTTCTCATGAATCTTCAGCTAACGTAAAGCATATGCAATAACTCGCCCCTCCTACATCAATACACAACCCAAGCCAACGCGTGAAGC
Organism: Nicotiana sylvestris; assembly: GCF_000393655.2. Lineage (NCBI taxonomy): Eukaryota > Viridiplantae > Streptophyta > Magnoliopsida > Solanales > Solanaceae > Nicotiana > Nicotiana sylvestris. The sequence continues at coordinate 34,907,155 of NC_091064.1, forward strand.
ATCACAATATACCGTATACATCCCCGAACCGGAAGGCAACACTAGAACCGGTACTGTAGTTAAAGTTGTCTTGAGCTTCTGAAAGCTCACCTCAAAATCATCAAACCAACGAAATGGAGCACCCTTCTGGGTCAATCTAGTCAAAAGTGCTGCAATAGATGAAAAGCCCTGCACAAACTAGTGATAATAACCTGTTAACCCCAGGAAACTTCTGGTCTCAGCCACCGAAGTAAGATGTGGCCAACTCTGAACTACCTCAATATTCTTGGGATCCACTTTAATACCCTCCCCTGATACAACATGCCCCAAGATTGCCATCGACTCTAGACAAAACTCACGCTTAGAGAACTTAGCATATAACTTCTGTTCCCGCAATGTCTGAAGCAACACTCTCAAATGCTGCTTGTGCTCCCCCAGGCTGCGTGAGTAGATAAAAATGTCATCAATGAAGACAATGACGAACGAATTAATATAAGGCCTGAAAACCCTGTTCATCAAATCTATAAATGCCATCGGGTTGTTGATTGACATCACCAGAAACTCATAATGGCCATATCTAGTACAGAAGGCAGTCTTTAGGACATCCGAGTCCCGAATCTTTAGCTGATAATACCACGATCTCAAGTCGATTTTAGAGAACACCCTGGCACCCTTCAACTGGTCAAACAAATCATCAATGTGCGGCAACGGGTACTTGTTCTTGATGGTGACTTTGTTCAACTAGCGGTAATCAATGCACATCCGCATAGTCCCATCTTTCTTCTTCACAAATAACACTGGTGCACCCCAAGGTGATACAGTTGGTCTCACAAGCCCCTTTGCTAACAACTCCTCAAGCTGCTCCTTCAACTCTTTCGGAGCCATACGGTAGGTGGGATAGATATAGGCTGGGTACCTGGAGCCAAATCAATATAGAAATCAATATCACGATCCGGTGGCATGCCTAGAAGGTCAGAAGGAAATACATTGACAAAATTCTTGGACTACTGGAATTGAATCAATCGTCGGAGACTCTGCGGTGGTATCCCAAACATAATCTAGATAAGCCAAACAACCCTTCTCGGCCATATGTCGAGCCTTCAAAAAAGAGATAACCCGACTAGATGTACTAACGGAGGAACCCTTCCACTCCAACCTCGGCAACTCTGGCATCACTAAAGTAATAGTCTTGGTATGGCAATCAAGGATGGCGTGATATAGGGATAAACAGTCCATGCCCAGGATGACCTCAAAGTCAGTCATAGCAATTAATGGAAGGTCCGCTCTAGTCTCGTAACCATAATACCATATAGGACCGATAGATCTAATTCATAACCACAGAATTGCCCATAGGAGTGGACACATAAATAGGGGTACCCAAAGACTTGTCACACCTCCTTTTCTTACCCCCGGAAGGGTATAAGGGAGTTTTTTCCAATTTAAGTGACAATCGAAACGAGATTATTTTATTTAAAAAAATTTAGAGTCTCCACTTGGGATAATCTATGGTGTCCCAAGTCACCGGTTTAAATCTCGAATCGAGGAAGTTTGACTCTTATTATGGTCTGTGAACAGAGAAATTCGAGTAAGAAATTTTGTTAACCCGAGAGAAGGTGTTAGGCATTCCCGGGTTTCGTGGGTTTAGCACGGTCGCTCAACTATTATTATTCGCCTATTTATCTAATTTTAAAATATTTTTAAACCTATGTGCATTTTATTCCTTTTAAATCGCTCTTAATTATCCAATTGTCATACAACTAATTATTTGATTACATGTTGCGAATTATGTCACGGGAACCGTACCCACAATCCACAACATGTTTATTTTATTAACAAGATTAAATTATAGCCGGGTCACATAAATGTACCCCCCGGATTTTAGAAATTAAGTGTCATAGCCACGTCACGAGAACCGTACCCGTAGCTACGATAATTTATTTAATTAACGCGCCTAAAACAAGCTAAAAAATTTGAAGACACTTTCTACACTAATTAAGATATCGATGTGAGGGCCATAGATTAGGTGATTGGATGGCACACCTCAATTTTATTAAAGAGAAAAGCATTTAACAACGAATGTTCATATTTAAAACTAATCCGAAATTAAGTATCACAACTACGCCATGGAAACCGTACTCGTAGTCACGATTTATTCATTTATGCTCCTAAAGTTTGCCTACCCACTGCCAGCCTAAACATGCTACTAGCGGATCGAGAAAGTAAAATAAAACAATTAAAATGATAAATGTAATATTTCCATCATCCTTTTAATTACCCGAATCAATTCGAACCCGTATATCAAGAACATAATGCCACATCAATGTTCCAAAGGGTATAAGGATTTGTCCCTAATTAAAAGGTCCTTAAAATAGCTCAATCAAGCAGATAGATATGTGCTATCATCGAATTTCAAGAAATTAACTTAATTTATACAAACTAATTCGTTTCAGTCACATCATGCAATTAACAATGAAATAGTCATTCAACATTCTTAATCATAAGAGATAAAGCACAAACAGAAAACTTTAGAAAGAATAAGGTTAAAGATGAACCTTAAAATGATGGCCTTTCTGATTGCAATAACACAGTGTGAATAGGAACTAATGCGGGAACTTGGCAACCTCGATAGAGAGATCGAGCTAAATTTTTACTCACACGTAAAGAATCTAGGGTTCGTTGTCGTCGAATGAACACAGAAAATGGGTATGAACAGTTGTTTCAGATTCATTGGAGCTGCTGTTGGACAGATGTGTGTTCGTCAAAGGGACTGAAAACCTACTAGGTTATAAGAGTTTTGAGCAGATGAACCGTTTCTGTGGCCATTTATCATGCCTGGTCGTCGTGTCCAGCGTGTTTCAGGTGGTGCGAGATGACTGAAGGTTGAAGATGATGAAGCCTCACGGTGTTGCTTTGGTGAAGTTGCAACTCTGTGTGTGTGTGTATTTGGCATGAGGGAGATGGATGCAGGTGGTGTATGCGAGTTTTCGGCGATGGGGTGAGTCGTGAGGTCCGGTGGCTGTTGTTGTTGAAGTAGGTGAGTCGATGGGGTGGGGGTCATTTTTGTTCTCGCTGCTGACCAAATTTCTAGAGTTTAGGTTAGCTGCCCTTTTTTAGATTTTAGGCGTTATTCATTGTTGTTAAAGAAGAAGGAGAATCTTAGGGGGATGGGGAGGGGGATTCGTTTGGCGTTCTACAACTGAAAGGTTAAAGAAGACGATTAGGGGTCCTTCAGGTTTTTTGTCAAGAAAATGGTGCTGCTTCGTCTAGGTTTTTTTAGGTCAGCTTTTGGTCTTGAATTTTGTGTGTGTATTTTTAGCTCTTTTCTAGTGTTTTAATAGGTTAGGTCTAGGTTATTATTTGGGTTTAAGGGTATTGGGCTCAAGGAATGGACTAAAAACTTGGGCTTTTATGACTAGCTTTACTTAAAATTAGCTTAATTAACTAAAAATCTATACATATAGAAATATTACCAAAAATATTAATTAGCCCTAATTAAGTAAAAATAATTATTAAAATAAGACTGACCGTTAAAACAAAACTATTTTTTTTTTTGTATTTTTCAAGATTAAAAATGACTTCAAAACCTTAATGAAACTATTTTTTGTAATTTTCGTTTTTTGTGAGAAAATTGAGTAAAAGGGTTAAAACTAATTAAAATAGCGATGTTAGGCCTAAACTAAACATTTACATGCTAAGCTATAAAATATCTTGGGGAGGGTCAAAAATCACATGTCTGCAGGTGCCCCTCTTTGACTAGAAATACGAAGTATTTTCAGACAAAAAATGACTAGACAGTTTTTTTGACCCGACCCTTATTTAAAGAGATCAAAAGCTAAAAGAAAGGAGAATGTGACCGAGCCTTGGTATCTGAGCTGCCTACATATCCTTGGCTATAAAGGAATCAGGCCACGTGCAGTTCAGAGGTGAGTGGGATGCTGGAGTATGACAAGGTGGAGAGCCGGTCGAGGTGTCGTTCTGTCGAGGTTCCGGTTCGCGGTCCTGTTATTACATCAAAACCAAAAAGGAAAAAGACTAACTAAGCCTGTCAACTATGAGTTACAAGATTCCTATCTATAAGTCTTCTAAAGCTTGATCTTGAGTCTTGAGTGGTTCTTCATGCAGACTTTGGATTTGAACCTTGACGCTTGCTAGTTGCAGGTGCTAGTTCATTCTTTTCCAGCTTTTCGAATCAAAACCGGACACACCATGCTTGTGACTTCAGTCATGTCTTGAGTAGCTCACATCTTTCATCAATTTTTGCATTTGGATTCACTTCTTGTCTTTCCTTTTTACTTCTGGATTGTGACTAACTTCTGTTGATCACCTTGGACTGTTGACTCACATTCTTGCCGCGAGCTTCTTTTGTTGCTGACTTTAATTGCATTTTGAAGGGAATTCCCTTATTCTCCAGGTGGCGCCTGATTTCCAATATTTGAACTGTATTCCCTTGTTCTCCAGGCGGGCGCCTGATTATCAAAATTGGAATTGTATTCCCTTTGTTACCTTAAACTTTTTTCCGTTGAAACCTGTGCTGTCTTCCTTTGAAACTTGGACTACTTTCCTTATTCTCCAGGTGGGTGCCTGATTGCCAAAACTTGAATTGTATTCCCTTGCTCTCTAGGTGGGTGCCTGATTGCCAAAATTTAACTGTATTCCCTTGCTCTCCAGGTGGGCGCCCGATTGAAAAATCTTTAACTGTGTCCCCTTGCTCTCCAAGTAGGCACCTCATTGCCAAAACTTTAATTGTATTCCCTTGCTCTCCAGGTGGGTGCCTGATTGCCAAAACTTTAACTGTATTCCCTTGCTCTACAGGTGGGTGCCTGATTGCCGAAACTTGAACAACTTTTCCTCGAAACTAAACTGCTCCTCCTTTGCTCTTCCCGGTGGGTACCTGATTTCGAACACCTGCATTGTTTTTCCTTGAGACTTGAACTACTTCTCCTTGTTCTCCAGGTGGGTGCCTGATTTTCAACACTTGCACTGCTTTTCCTTGAAACTTGAACTGCTTTTCCTTGTTCTCCAGGTGGGTGCCTGATTGCTGAACTTGAACCGTCCTCCTTTGAACATTGTTGCTTTCCCTTTGTTCTCCAGGTGGGTGCCTGATTACCAACATTTGAATTGTATCCCTTTCCTCTGGAACTTGAATTGTTTTCCAGGTGGGCGTCTGATTGCAGACACTTGAACCACCTTCTCTTGCTACTTGGAACTATTTCCCCAGGAACTTGTACCATTTTCCCTTGCTCTCCAGGTGGGCGCCTAATTGCTGAACTTGAATTGTTTTTTTTGAAACTTGAGTTGTTCTCCTTGTTCTCCAGGTGGGCGCCTGATTGCTGAGCTTGACCCGCTTCCCTTTGAACTTGTGTCATCTTCCCTTGTTCTCTAGGTGGGCGCCTGATTGCTGAACCTGAACTGCTTTCTCTTGAGACTGCTTTTCCTTTGAACTGTCTTCCTTTGTTCTCCAGGTGGGTGCCTGATTGCTGAAACTTTCTGTGTTCCCTTGTTTTCCATGTGGATGCCTGCAATCAAAACAAACAAAACAAACGAAATTTTCTGCCCTAGTTTGCACTAGGAAGATTTGTGAGTTGTAACCAAAAATGGAAACCACTTATACTATTGATGCAATGATGAGAGTAAACTAAATACTAGACTAGGATGTGCATCTCCTATAAGTAAAACCAAAAAACTTTGACTAGCAAATGCTTCTACTAAAAATAAAACCTGAATGAACCAAAATAGGAAGTGCATCTCCCAGGGGTGAAATCTCAATTTAGGAAGTGCATTTCCTAAAACAAAATATAACTTGAAAGACCCTGACTAGGAAGTACGTCTCCTATGGGTAAAACTTCAATGACTCAAACTAGGAAGTGCGTCTCCTATGAATGAACTATCCATTTAGGAAGTGCGTCTCCTAAAACAAAAATATAACCTCAAATACCCAGACTAGGAAGTGCGTCTCCTATGGGTGAACCTCAATTTAGGAAGTGCGTCTCCTAAAACAAAAATATAACCTGAAATACCCAGACTAGGAAGTGCGTCTCCTATGGGTGAAACTTCAATGACTCAAACTAGGAAGTGCATCTCCTATAAATGAATTTAAATGACCAAAGCTATGAAGCGCGTCTTAAATGAACCAGACTAGGAAGTACGTCTCCTAGGGGAAAATATCAATTTAGGAAGTGCGTCTCCTAAAACAAAAATATAACCCGAAAGACCCAGACTAGGAAGTGCGTCTCCTAGGGGTGAAACATCAATGACTCAAACTAGGAAGTGCGTCTCCTAGGAATGAACTTAAATGAAACAAATAGGAAGTGCGTCTCCTAGTGGTAAAATCTCAATTTAGGAAGTGCGTCTCCTAAGGGTGAAGCTTGAATGAACCAAACTAGGAAGTGCGTTTCCTAGGGGTAAAATCTCAATTTAGGAAGTGCATCTCCTACAACAAAATATAACTTGGAAACCCATACTAGGAAGTATTTCTCCTAGGGGTGATGTGTGATCTTCTCAATAGCCTTTGCGTAAGCAGAATTGGGGCATTACACCTAAAAATTTCAAGCTTCCAAGCTTTTATATGAACATAGCTTCCATCCCTGTTTCAGACAAAGAAACTTGTGAGTTTAAACATGGTGATTGGTTTGTGGCCTTGACTTTGTGGCGATTGCTCCTTCACTTGCCGTGATAACTTTGATTTCAACTTGAAAGACTTTGCTTGTTGATTGACTAAACACTTTCTCTGTCACCCTTATCACAGAAAACACCTCTGATCCGTTCAAACCCAATACTCTTTATCTATTGTATTGTGCTCATGAATTGCCATTTACCGAACTTTTGCATTTCTCATGAATCCCAAAGCACGCTGATTGTTATCCATTCAGTGCGTATACTGCTCTTTCCTGACTTATGCCACTTTGATGTGCAAGACAGATTCCGTTTTGTGCAATTGGAAAGCCGGTAGCAAATTTTGAAGTCATTTCTCACTCGTTTTGACCAAACAGACTCAAGAAGAGGAAGTAAACAAGACAAAAGGAACAGAGTAAGGGACAATGGAAAGAGATGATACCTAACAAGAAAATTACAAAGTGAAAACTTATCAGGTGTGGACACCAACTCTAATGACCATGACATGCACCTTTTGATTAAGTGGCCTAATCTGTCAAGCAAGTCTAATATTCAACTCTTGTTGTACCTCTAAGTCGTGAAACCTGGCTTCAATGCTCTGATTATCCCATCTGATTCACGGTCCTTATTCGACTTGTAGTGCCCGAAGGGTTTTCACAATCAAGCCTCTCTTATTTTGTTCTTTTTCTCAACTTACTGTCGCCTTATGGTGCCTGTGAAAGTTTTCACCAATAAGACTCTCATTTTTGTTTTCCTTGTGCAGAACGGAGTGTTGTCCCTGATGTGAATCATACCTCTAACTCTCTTGACTTGGCACTACTCAAAGATTGATCGGAAAATCTTTCTTTGGACCGTAATATGGGCTTTTTGATAGGGTTAGAAAGAAAGAATAAAGGCTCAAAAACAGCTTAAAAGGGCTCAAAATTACAACTTTTTGGAATCAGATCTCTTACAACAACCACAATTTCTACCCCAGTTTCTTTGCTTGGGGACTTTTGAATTTTTATTTTGATGGGACCAAACCGTGAGACTACCTACGTATCCTTAAAAGGAATCAGGTCAAACGTAGTTCATGACATAGGAATTGCTTTGTTTTTTTGTTCTTTTCTCTTTTTTTTTGGAATTTTCCTTTTGGAATGAACTTTCTAAAATACACCTATGGGGACATGAACTCTTTTTTTCGTGAGGCTCTAACTTGATTCCAAAATAGGGGAGGTCAAAGAAATCAGATCAGGCTCAAAAGGGTATCAAATGGTATAAGTGTTTGAGTAGCTGAAAGAGGGCCTCCCAATCCCTGAAAATGCCAAGTACAACACATGCAACCTGAAATGAAAAAGGAACAACACACACAACATTTCTTTTACAACTTCGATATTGATATCACTGATATGCTTTCCACCTTTTAGTGCCTTATCAAGTATATAACTCTCATTGGGTGATTTCTTCTTCATGATGGATACCCTCCATCAATTCGGAGAAAACTTTCTTAACTTTATCTTGTAACTTGAGATGCACTTGAACTCAAAGTTGCTTGCTTCAAGTTGTTCGGGATGCACTCTCCTTTAACAAATTCTTGTCACCCCATTAACTTACCAAATTATCTACCACAATTTCACACAATTCAGGCTTTAAGCGATCTCAGAATCTCTTTACTTACTTCCCTTAAATGTCCCTATCATCTTCAAAACTGTTTCATTGATTCATGACTAACTAACTTTTAAGACCAGGCTAAGAGTTACGCGTGCATGTCATGTCACTAGAGTCATCAGGAAAAGAACTATAAAAGGAAAAGAGAACTAAACAAACACTAACTAAAAATGACAGAAATGGGCAATTGCATTAGACAGATGGTGAAAGAGTTTGAACAACAAAACACGTAAAATATGCTGGGGTTACAACCCTGGAATAAAACCAGACAACGCTAAACGAGCTACTACGACTAAACAAACCAGGCAAAAATAAAAGGATAGAAGGGTTTGAGTCACAAGACCATATCCAGATTAAAACCCTAAAAATAACCCAGACAACAGAAATGACAACAAAATAAACCACCAAGACTCCTCCTTGGCTTGCCAAGAGATGGAGCGTCTTTCCAATTACCAAGCACAACATTTTAGCCACTGGATTTCACATCAATATTTACAAGACCATTAACAACTTCAATATCATTAACTTCAGTCAGCAAGTTCCCAAGAGGATTCACATGCTCCCTGTTGCTGTCCTCGGTTACAATTATCCCTTCTTGAATCATTCTTTCTATTTCCTTTTTCAAAGCACAACAATCTTCAATGCTATGCCCTTGGACGTTAGAGTGGTACATGAATCGTATAGTAGGATCAAATCCTTTTGCATATGGGTCTGGAGTATAGCCGAGGAGCGTCTTAATCAGGCAAGAATGCTTTAGCTTTTCAAACAAGCTTGTGTAGGACTCTTCGATTGGCGAAAACCTATTTCTTTGCCTATGTTCCCCTCCCTGCCCCTGTTTTCTAGGGTTGTTGGGTGCTTGAAAATGTTGTGAAGGCAAAAGTGCATTATGCGGTGCTGACACTCGCCATAAGGAGTGACCCGGTAGTTGGAGAGATGACCGGACATTGTTCGAAGGATAATACTGAGGTGGATTATGTGAAGCTTGGGGATAGGTTTAGGGTTGGGGTTGAGGCTGAGTGTATTGGTGAGGTGGACCCATTGAACCATGTCCTGATCCCGAGACAACTATGGCAACATCATCATGTTCCTTCTGACCCAGCAAGCTTCCTATGTCGTTCTGAATTGCTTGTTTTGTGGCTTTTAAAGCAAAATAACTCATGATCTGCTAGACTTTAGCCCATCTTCTACCATTTCTCCCATTTTTACCACATCATTAAAAGGCCTTCCCACAACCGAGATCAAATGCCCAAAGTAATTTGTCTCTTGAGCTTGAAGAAAGTACTCGACCATCTCTTTTTCTTCCATCGGGGGATTGACTCTGGCAGCTTGCTCTGTCCATCTGAGCCCGTATTCCTAAAGCTTTCATTAGGCTTCTTTTCCATCTTGGCGAGGAACATGCGATCCGGGACAATTTCTATATTGTACTGAAAGTGCCTGGCAAAGGCCTGAGCCATATCGTCCCACATGTACCATCTGTTAGCATCTTGGCGGGTGTACCACTCCAGAGCTGCCCCACTCAGACTTTGACTGAAATACACCATCAATAATTTGTCTTTCCCACCGGCGCCTCTCATCTTACTGCAGTAACCTCTCAAATGGGCCACGGGATCTCCGTGCCCGTCATACAAATCAAACTTTGGCATCTTAAACCCAATAGGCAGTTGGACGTCAGGAAACAAGCCCAAGTCTTTGTAAGCCACGCTCATCTGGCTCCCTATCCCTTGAATGTTTCTTAAAGACTGCTCTAAGATTTTCATCTTCCTGGATATCTCATCTTGCTCCACTATCTTAGCAGGCTTTTCAGTTTCACCGGGAGGCTCAAAATGAGGAGCATGAGAGTAGGGATCCGAAACATTGGAAGTTGGTTCTGGAGCATAGTGTTGGGCATCGGGGACTTTGAGCACAGTATCGTTAGAGGATCGGGGAAAATTAGCTGGTGGAGGAGCTACAAAAGCATGAGTTGCCAAAGGAGCGGGATATGAGGTGGTTTTTGTGGGTGGAGTGTGAAAAGGTTGCAGGTAGACATCAACAACAGTAGGAAGCTGGATTTGTGACAGTGGCGGAATGGTGACAAGGCTTTCAGTGTAGTTAGTGGAAACTGATGGTGGAGGACGCCCACTAATCCAGGCTTGGTATATTTTGGCCATCTGTCCTTTCACCATTAAGACATCTTCTTTCAACTCAGATCCTGATTCAACAATTCCCTTAGACGGATCAATAACCCTTCTGTCCAACTCTTTGCTGGCCATGGCTACCTTGCTCTTTGACCTTGTGTTGTATGGACGAGTTACTTAAAAATCACAAAAACCACCCTTCTGCTCAGTGAAGATAACAAAAAGGAACAAAATGAGGTCATCACGTTAGCGTTAGGGCATTTAACAGCTGCAAATATCACATTGTGTGCAATGCACCTAGCAACAATTAACGGTTCTGGAATGACTTCGAGGGTCACAAGGTCACTTGACATCATCCCAATTTTGTTCATTTCAATCTTCTCTTTTCTTTCTTTTTTAGCATTTCTTGGCTTGCTCATTTTCCTTTATCTTTTTTTCTTTTAATTATCACTCTTTTCTTTCCTCTCATTTCTCAAATCCCATAATTTCACCTCTTTTTTTTTGTTTCCTTCTTTTCCCTTTTTCTTTTAATGAAATAAAAAAAATGATTCGATCGAACCCTATGTAGGTTGCCTACGTATCATGACGCCGCATGAATCAAATCTTTGCGTAGTTCGAGAATAAAGTAAACAAACCAACGTTCTCTTTCTTTTTTTACCTTAATGAATACTCTGATGAGAAATTATTAAGGAAAACCCCTAGAAGAGAAAAAATATTTTTTGATTCTTTTTTTAGGAAGGAAATCTAAAGAATAAACCAAAAAAAAAAATATTTTGAATTTTCATTTGATATCCCTGAAAAAAGATTGCGAAACGAGAAATGAACAAGATAAAAAAAATATTTTTGGATTTCAGTTTTTAATAACCTAAGGAAGAAACTCGGAAAATAACATAAGATGAAGTATGTTTTTTTTTCTTCTTCTATGTACAGTATCCTAAAGTTCTAGTGAGAATAAAAAGAAAATATATATTTTTTGTTTTTTATATATTCCCCGATGAAGAACTTTAAGAAAAAATCTTTTTGGATTTTTGGGATTAATATCTTAAAGAAAACTTTGAAATAGGTACTAAAAGAAAATTCTTTTTTTTGGTTTTGAAATTAGTCTTAATATACTAAAGGAAATATAAAAGCAATTTTTATTTTGAGTTCTAGATATTAATTTCCTAAAAGAAAAAGCACCTCAATTTTTTTTCATTTCTAGAATTAGTATTCTAAAGAAAATTTCTAACGGAAATATAAAACGCAAAATCTCTTTTTTTTTGAATTTTTGAGTTACACCACACTTTTTCAAATACAAAATAGAAAGTACAATAACAAAAACTCGACATTACTGTACAAAACTAGAAGGTAAAAGATGACATAAAAAAGAAAAACATACTCAAAACATAAAAATAAATAAATTAAAATCTCCTAAAGCAACTCCTGAATGAGTGATCCTGGCTGGATGGTCCTGGAGTGTCTGTCATGCCCGAACTCTGGTAAGTAGATCCACACTTGTATGAGAAAATTAAGGCAAAATAAAGTTAAAGACCTAGAACGCTATGTGAGACAATAACCCTTCCTGTTGGACACATGCAAGACATGATTGTGACTATTTTTCTAAAATTAACCTATGTGGCAAAAATGCAAGATTTGAATAAGACCCCGCGAAGCCAAGAACCTAAACTTACTAGGAAGACTGGACCCTATGTGAGTTGCCTACATATCCCACCCCGAGAGATGAGAATCAGGTTCGCGTTGTTCGGGCAGATTGGATATGGGCAAGAATAAAAAAAAACTAATTTAGGAAAAATATATATTTTTTGTCCTTTTTTGAAAAAATAATAAAACATGTAAACTCTTTTTTGGATTTTTCTCTTTCCTTTTTTTTTGATTTTTGGAAAATGATGAAAAAGTGCAAAATCTTTTTTGAATTTTCAAGCTTTTTTTTTTCTTAACAAAAATGTGACAGAAAACATAATTGGGCCCTACTCGCTTTATCCTCACACTTCACCCTCTCTTTTTTTCTTTTTTTCCATTCGCCCTCAATTATCATTGGTCCGCCAAATGACCCTTTTACCCTTGAAGATTGCAACATGTAGCACATAGAATGCATCAGGATGGTCTTTTATTTTTTGGTACACCTAGACAGACCCAACCCATGTGTTGAGTCCCCAAAGTCAGATGCTTGTGATGCAAACAAACGTTCATACTAGAAATCCGGCTTGAGGCTGGGTTATTCTAAGTTCAAAACCTGGGTATGTTGTTCTAGACTTGTATACCCGAGCGGACAACTCGAGCCGGGGGGGGGGGCTATGTACCGGGAACTAAAAGGCCATCCGGCTTTGTAACTTGTCTGAGTCTCTTCCTAATTTAAGTTATGACACTAACAGAAGAGGAGTCACGCCAGCGTGCACATACCCGAAGATGAGAAGAGAAGGGTTTTGTAGCAGTTTATATACAGTTCAGATATATCAAAGCGGTAAAAAGTAACATTTAGCACATTAAGCCCAAACATATAATTAAAACCAGATAATAAATAAAAGCCAAATATAACAATTATTCTAAGCTCGAATTCTTGAACCCCGAACTAGAGATTCTGGGTTCTTGTCCCCAGCAGAGTCGCTAGAGCTGTCACACCTCATTTTCTTACCCCCGGAAGGGTATAAGGGAGTTTTTTCCAATTTAAGTGACAATCGAAACGGGATTATTTTATTTAGAAAAATTCAGAGTCGCCACTTGGGATAATCTATGGTGTCCCAAGTCACCGGTTTAAATCCCGAATCGAGGAAGTTTGACTCTTATTATGGTCTGCGAACACAGAAATTTGAATAAGGAATTCTGTTAACCCGGGAGAAGGTGTTAGGCATTCCCGGGTTCCGTGGTTTTAGCACGGTCGTTCAACTATTATTATTAGCTTATTTATCTAATTTTAAAATATTTTTAAACCTATGTGCATTTTATTTCTTTTAAACCGCTCTTAATTATCCAATTATCATACAACTAATTATTTGATTACACGTTGCGAATTATGTCACGGGAACCGTACCCACGATCCACAACATGTTTATTTTATTAACAAGATTAAATTATGGCCGGGTCACATAAATGTACCCCCCGAATTTTAGAAATTAAGTGTCATAGCCACGTCACGGGAACTGTACCCGTAGCTACGATAATTTATTTAATTAACGCGCCTAAAACAAGCTACAAGATTTCAAGGCACTTTCTACACTAATTAAGATATCGATGTGAGGGCCATAGAATAGGTGATTGGATGGCACACCTCAATTTTATTAAAGGGAAAAGCATTTAACAACGGATGTTCATATTTAAAACTAATTCGAAATTAAGTATCACAACTACACCACGAGAACCATACCCGTAGTCACGATTTATTCATTTACGCTCCTAAAGTTTGCCTACCCACTGCCGGCCTAAACATGATACTAGTGGATCGAGCAAGTAAAATAAAACAATTAAAATGATAAATGCAATATTTCCATCATCCTTTTAATTACTGTGAGCACGTGATTTTTGCCCTACAAGAACTACTCCCAAAAATTCAAAATAAAATAGTTTTGTGTCGCTTGTGATTTATTTGTATTTGTCTGTGCATGTTTATTCTATTTTAATTAATGAAAAATACAAAAAATATATGTGTTGCATTTGCATTTACGATTTAGTTTTGCAATTTAGGATTAATTAAACAGTAATTTGTTTTACGAAAATGAAAAATCGAAAAATAACGTACTTCGCATTTTTAGTGTCTAATGTCAAAATTGTGTGATTATCTTTGTATTTAATTTTGTGTGATAATTATCATTGAGGGTTAATTAGTATTTTTCTAAGTTAATTTTGGCTTTACAATTTATTTTAGAATTTTTGGTAATTAGGAATTAAAAAGAAAATAAAAGAAAAAGAAGAAACAAGAGAAAAAGAATTAAAAATCGGACTGGGCTGGTTTTTAAAAGAAAGGTTCAGGCCCAATGTCACACCCCAACCTAGGCCCAAACCGGTTGGTCCAAGAGACCATACCAAACGACGCCGTTTCATCTCCAATCAATCTCGACCGTTCAATCATCCAATCCAACGGTCCAAGATTCCCCTCCCATAACCCGTCTCCAGCCCGACCCGCTTACCCTGAACCACACCCGCCCCAGTACTACTCCAAACGACACCGTTCCTCCTTAATGAAGAGATCAAGGCCGTTGATCATGAATGATCCAACGGCCAAGATCCAATCTCCACCCCACTATATATTCCTAAAAGCCTCACCCCCATGCCCCCTAATCCATACCCCCCGGTCGTCTCTTTCAGAGACGAACCAAACGACCCACCAAACCCTAGCCGCCCTCATTCCCTTCGCCTGAAAACCCGGCGGCCTGAGGTCCGATGACCCGCAAATTCACACCCCTAAACCACTTTGACCCCCTTAGTCCAAATCTATACCCCTTTAACCTCGAATCATCCCAGTCTGTTTCGAATCTTAGATCGAAGAATCGAACCAAACCCTAATCCGTTCAATGACCACCAAACTCACACCCTGTGATCTCCTGGACCCCCTCACCATGAATCCTTGATCAATTCTTTTCAAATCATCGTGGGGCAGCTCGGATTCCAGATCGAAGTTAGGCAGGCCAGGTTCCATGAATTTTGAGTCAGAGACTGACTTTAGCCATACTGTTTTCCTTCGAAAACACATGGTTAAAGTCCGTCTCGGCTTGAAAGTGGGAAGATCCTCGAGGTTTTTAATCGAGTTGTGATTCGGGTAAGTCTTTTACGTCCAGTTTTGATTGTTCACTCTTGCAATTCCGTTTGTTTACTCTGTCCCTTCCTCTTCTATAAATTTGTGTGAATTTCCCGTTTGAATTATGGTCAGTAGTCTAAGTTCTAATTTGGGCCAGTTTGCGAGTTGAATTTGTCAAGAACTGGTCTAATTTGTGTCCGGTTAGTTTGGTTTAAGGTCAGGCTACCAATTACTTTGTCATTGTAATTCCTTAATCAGTGATGTTGGCCTGTACAATAGATCTAATGCTTAGGAAATGATTCATGATTGTTTGAATCTAGACTTGTGCTATTAATCAGGTTTCTTTTCATGACATTTGCTTTACCTCATCTCTAATTGCAGGCTCATGTTGAGAGTAGTTGGGTTTAGTCAAAACTTTTGTGAATTAAAACTTGTTCTATAGTGTGTGATTCCCTTTGTTTGCAATTCATACTGTCGATTACCTGCCTTGTTGGTCATCAGGAGGTCTACTGGTCTTTCAAATCTGAAGTTTTATAATCTGTCCAGTTGAGTTAGGAGTCAGTTGTTAGGAATTTGATAGTTTGAATTGGCTATAGCTGAAGGGTTTGGTAAAGATTGAAAGGAGTTCATGTAGGATAATATTTTAGGGCATCAGGGGGGGGGGGTAATTTGGACTTTTAAATTTGAAATTCTGACAGTAGGTACTAATGTGCCATTAAAATAAGGCATTTGTTTAAAAATAGTGGGATGGTAAACATAACAGTATGGGGTTTAAAGGAAATGGATTAAGAAATTGGTGCCCATACCTATTTGAATTTAATAAAGAAAAGACAAGGGTAGTGGGGAACAAGTGAATTAAAAAGAGAACAAAACATGTAGTAGTGGTTGAGGAATATCATGGGCAGAAATACTTTCTTAATTAGCTTAATGCTCCTAAGAGCTGTTTGGCTATAAATGAGAGGAGCTTTACACAGTTTAAGGGGGGGGGGGTCTCTTTTGGAATCAGTTTTTTAAAAAGGGAGTGGGCTAAAGCATGGATATTCTTTGAGAGCTTGGAAAAAAACAGAGACTTGAAGAGCATAAGAGTGATAACCTGGTTCTTAAAATTGAGGACCTACTATTCCATTAAAACCTGAAGTGAAATACTTGACTTTTAGTTACTGAGTTATATTTTCCAGTTTAGTTTGGTGTACTGAAGGGTTTGAGGTTCACTGGTTGATTTCCTGTTGATTTTGGAGTTCAATTAGTTGCTTGGGGTTGTTTGTTGTTGTTGTTTGGTTTCACAACTGGTTCTGGGCGGTGGTCAAGTGTTTATTCTGGTTTAAAACTGGGTTTTGAGTTGTTCTGAATTCCAAGCTACTGCTGCCGGTTACCTGCTGTTGCTGACCCTTTTTCCTCTTCTTATTGTTCTCAAATTTCCAGGTATTTGCTTCTTTCCTGAGGTATTGGTGCTGATTTAAAGTGGAAGTGCAAAAATGTAAAATGATTACCTTTCTTGCCTCTTGTACCTTAACTGTTTGGACTCCATGTACTAATGCCTAAATAGTTTAGACAAAATAGCTTAATGTAGTGTAGTTCTGATTTGTATACAACTGTATAACCGGACTGAAATTAGAAATAGACGTTTGGACCGATTAGCTAGTAGATTGGTGATAATCACCAACTTTGACGTAGTATGGTTTACTTGTGTAGTTTAAGTTCTGGAAAATTAAAATAGTTCGAAGCATGAAATGAATTCGAGAGTTATGATTTTATCTTGTAGTAACAAGCAGAAAATGAATAATTAATTAGGACATGAACAGTAGTTCAAGGCTATTAATTAGGATATGGGTATCAGTTTAAGGGAAGCATTACGACATTTGTTTTCAATAGTAAGTTCAGTAGTTCAGCTTTAAAATCACGAATATTTGAATATTGATCTAGTAAGGTTCATTTGAATCAATCAATCAGTTGCATCGTATCTTGGCAATACCACGCTTCCAGCTCGACTTAAACGACCCCAAACGACCCATTTGCATAATTTGAAGTAATCCCAGTGATCATTTGCTCAATTGGAATCAAGGCGGGGATTGACAGTTTACTTCGGATAGTTTGGGCCTCTGTACCATCCCAAATGGCCCAGGTCTTGCTCTTGATTACATGTTCATTTGGACCTGGGCCCAGGCATAGGTTTGGCCTTCCCTTTTAAGCATATTCGAATAACTATTCTTTGTATGGTTAAGGAACAAAAATTCAAATGACTTCTTGAACCCCAAATGTAGTAGTAGTATTAGAACTAATAATAAAATTAGGACTTTTCCTTTTATTTTTAGAGACAAATAAAAATAGCAATTCATAGTCGCTTTTAGGTTTGCCCTTTTAAATAATAAATGAGACGAGCCTCGCCAAATAAAGCACCTAGATTGCGGGGCCCTCGATAATTGTATATATTAAAATACTTAGATTTCGGGACGGGCCGTTTAGCGAATTTTACGGCCTTCCCCAAAATAATAACGCGTTAGTCTCTTTAGGCACATATTTTAATAACATTACCTCCCTAAACTCGGGTGCGCATTTATGTGACCAAATCCAAATCCTAACGATGTTAAAGTATGTCGAAAAACCACGGGTGCATTTATGTGACGTGGTTCAAGACTTGTTTTAATGACGCTGCAATTTTCTTTAAAAAATGAATAAAAATAGTTAAGTTTAAAATTTGCACATAGGTTCATAATTGTTAAAATCAGATAATTTAAGCCAAATATAACAGTTGAGCGACCGTGCTAGAACCACGGAACTCGGGAATGCCTAACACCTTCTCCCAGGTTAACAGAATTCCTTACTCAGATTTCTGGTTCGCGGACTGTAATACAGAGTCAATCTTTTCCTCGATTCGGGATTCAACCGGTGACTTGGGACACCATAAATCTCCCAAGTGTAGACTCTAAATCTTTAATAATAAATCCTGTTTCGATTGTCCTTTAATTGGAAAAACTCCCGCTACGCCCCTGCGAGCGCATGTAAAAAGGAGGTGTGACAGCTCTGGCGACTCTGCTGGGGATAACGCTAGAATCTCTAGTTCATGGTTCAAGAATTCGAGCTTAGATAAATTGTTATATTTGGTTTTATGTGATTTTTTTACATGTTTGGGCCTAATGTGCTAAATGATGCTTTTACCGCTTTGATATTATCTGAACTGTATATAAACTTTGCCGAAACTCTTCTCTTCTTACCTCCGGGGATGTGCTTACTGGTTGAGATCCCCTACTCTGTTAGTGTCATACCCTGAAATAAGAAAGAGGCCGGACAAGTTACAAAGCCAGACGATCTCGTGGGTCCCCGGTACGTTGCCCCCTCCTCGACTCGAGTTGTCTGCTCGGGTACATAGTCTATAACAAATACCTAGGCTTTGAACCTAGAATAACGTGACTTCATGCCGGATCCCTAGTAGGAACGATTATTTGCATCATGTTGCATTTGACTTAGGGGACTCAACACAGGGGTTGGGTCCGTCTAGGACTAGCAACCTGAAATAAAAAAGACCATCCTGATGCATCTTATTTGTTTTCCGCGCATTTATTTGCTTCGGACTTGCATGTTGACCGACTTTTGAATGTTTTGAGGAAAGAGAAATAGAAGGATGAGGATTAAAGAGAGTTAATCGCCTGTTTTGAAAAAACCAATGTCCAAATAGTGTCGAAACTCTGCCGAATTTTTGAGAAAATAAAAAGAAAAAAGAAAAAAAGAAAAGAAAAATGGGTTTTGTTTATGAAAAATAGTTTTATTTGCCAATGAAAAGAGTCTTGTTTTCAAAAAGAAGTTTGTTTTATTGTCCCGAACTACGCCGGTTTGATTCTCACAGGGTGCGGGATACGTAGGCAACCCTCATCGGGTCCAATCTCCCTTTTACAAAAATGTCAAAATTTTTGTCATAAATAAGTCGGGTGACGCCATTCTTGCTTAAAATAAGCCGAATGTCCCCAAAAGGGCACCGGAAGGCTATTTTCGCAAGAACAACCACCCTGAGTCATTTTTAAATGGTTTGCGGGCACAACCTTAAATTCTTCCTCCAGGAAGCGCTGAAAGGCCGTGTTTTCAACTGGGTCTTTTATTTCAATTTGAAAAAAAGAAAAAGAAAAGAGTCAATAATAAATCGAGTAATGCCGTTTTTGGCAAAAATAACCGAATGTTCCCGAAAGGGACGCCGGAAGCTGACTTTGCATAAACGGCCACTTTTAGTCATCTTTGGATTTTTGACCGATTGACTTACCCAGCCTTAAAATCTTCATTCCCAAAGTGCTAAAAAGCCGTGTTCGGAACCAGATCTTCCTTTTAATCTGTGAAAAATTAAAAATAGTCAATTTGTTGAGTCAAATGAATTTTATTTCTTAATCACCTTAATAAATGTGCAGGATGAGCACGATGCAAAATGAACCTTTTTCAATAATGACTAAAATCCCTTTCGAGTTGCGGCTATGGTGGGATGATTTAGGTGGTAAGGGGAAATATGAGGTCAAAAAATATCTAAAAGGTCTTACGGGTTTATTGGAAATCCAGCCTAGGGGGGATATCATAAGAGCTTTGGTCACCTGCTAGGACCCGGCACATAATGTCTTCCACTTCCCCAATTTTGAACTCACCCCGACTTTGGAGGAAATAGCCGGGTACATCGGAAATGCTGAAGTTCCGATAAGGCAAACATACCTGGTTGCTCCAAGAGCTGTCACCGCGCATCGGTTTTTAGATTCATTAAAAATTCCCAGGACGGTCCATAACCCAAATTTGGCTGCGAGTTTTTGTAATCCGCGCTTCATATACGATAGATACGGTTATGTCGGAGGATTCAACAATCCGGGTAACAAGTTATGCAGCAAAAGTAACCATCAGAAATAGGATGAGCATAGACGAGTGGCTTTTATGATAACCTTTTTGGGCCTTTTGGTGTTTCCAAGGAAAGACGGAAACATTGATTTGAAAATAGCCGGGGTAGTCAGTACCTTGCTCACTCAAGATGAAAGCACTCTTGCACCTATGATAGTATCTGATATCTTCCGAGCTCTCACAGCCTGCAAAGCCAGAGGGAACTTTTTCAAGGGGCGTAACTTGTTGCTACAAATATGGATGACTGAGCATCTCTGCCACCGTTCCTAGCTCTTGAGTTATGGTGCCTCGAAGAAAACTTGCATAGAAGAATTCCAAGAAAGAATCAAGGGGGTCAGTCTACCCGAGGGAGTTACGGCGTGGACATCATTCTTTCGGACCCTCACCGCCAGCCAAATACAGTGGACGCTAGGATGATTGCCCGTTGATGAGGTCATATATATGCCGGCAACTAGGACTCACTTTCTATTGATGGGGCTCAAGAGCATTCAGTCCTACGCGCCATATCGGGTTTTGAGACAACTGGGGAGATGCCAAACAGTGCCACAGGAGGAAGATCTTAGTGCTCAAGTAATTGAGATTAGCCCTGACGGACAGTTTCCTAAAGCAAGAGTCCATCAGATCTGGAGTGAATGCCAATATTTAAAAGCAGATACTTGCGTGCAGGATCAGGCCAAAGGCGAAGTGGCGCCAGGATACCTTGCTTGGTACAAGAGAGAACTCGAGCACGAAAGGCCGGCTAAAATACCCCATCTCCAGGAGTTCGTCAAGGCGTCACAAGAACAGTGGGATTGGTTGGCTAAAGAACACGAGTACAGGGTGACAATAGGCAAGTTGGAGAAGCAAGTTATGGATTTGAAATTTGAGAAAGATTTGCATATCGCTGCAGATGAGGGAGAAAGGAGAAAACTAGCTCAGGAAAACGAGGTCCTCAAAACTCAAATCCAGGAAATGAAAATAGCTGCCAGAAGCTAGGAGAGAAGCCGGGCTGAGAAAAGGCTCATAAATGGTCTAAAGAAGGAAGTCATCGAGTATCAAGAAGACCTGGAAAAATCTAAAGCTGGTCTAGCGAGAATCCAGGTGAAATGGATAAAGAAGACAGAAGAGCAAGTACGGTTCATGCAACAAATGAAGAGGGACTACGAAGAGCGGATCTTCAGACAAGCCCGAGATGCCAGAACAGATAGGAAGCGCTACTATGATCTGATGGCCCGAATGAAGAAACAGATGAATGAGTTTCAGGATCAACTCTTTTAGAACGCTCAAGTGCTGGGGACACGGAATCAACAAATAGAGCGATTGCTTATGGAAAGGGACAGAATCAAGGGAAGAATCGACGATATCGGGCACTACATCACCATAAAGTGCCTAGCTTGTGAGGATATGTCCCGTACCACCTTCTTTGCTTCAATAATGATTTATGTCCACCAGATCATGGAAGATTTGAAAGATCTACAAAGGGTCCTTGCACCAAAGCCCGCGGCGAGGCCGAACGACGCCCCACGGGCGCCAAAATTCAAAACTTTGAGACATTCATAGTTTGAGTCTGTATTTTCCTTGTATTCAGAGTCTACTGTCTGTTGGAGTTTGTATTTCCCTTTTTGCATAAAGTCCGTGGTCTGTATCAAGCCTGTCAGTTTCCTTTCAAAAATGTTTTGCCTTGTAATAAAACGTTTTGCTAATGAAGATTGAAAAAATCCAAAAATAGTGTCTCTATTTTTCGCACTCGTGACAGAACTACGCACGGTCTGATTCATGCGGGGACATGATACGTAGGCAATCTCTATAGGATTCGACTACCACTAAAAAAGAAAAAAGGGAAAATGAAAAATAAATAAAGAAGGATAGAATAAAGGAAGCTTAAAAGAAGGGGCACAATTATGAGAGGCCGGAATGACGCACGCAACCGAAGCAAATGCATGATAGAAAATGGTTAATTGCCTAGATGCATTGCATCCCAACGTGTAATTGCATATGTGTTAAACTTTGAAAACTAACAAGTTTGTTGATTTCCAAAGAATTCAAGCAGTTAGTTTATTTAGAGGATACTGGCACATTACCATTACCAAACCAGATCAAAGGGACCAATACCGGAAATCATGTCTAGCCCAGATGTCGACACTAGTGTTGAGGTAGAGGAGTTAGACGTCTATAAAATGAAAGAGGAGATGCTCAAGCTTAAACAACAGATGGCCGAAATGTACCAGGCATGGTCCAAAGGGCAATCACCGCCAGCTTACCCAGCCAACCCGACTTTTACCCCACCATTAGCTCAGTCTCAGGATCATCCCGCCACCGATCCAGACTTTCCCATTTATCAACACTACCATGGCACCACTTCTCATACGCCACAAGCTCCAACACCAAAATCAATTCCATACCCTCCTCCGCCAATCACCCCTGTCTTTGTGGCATCTCCACCAACTGCACTCCATAAATCCCCGAGTGAACCTGTGTTCCAAGCTCAGGATAACCAGTATTATCCCCCGGAGCTCACCTTCAAAGCGCCCGGAACCTATCCACATGATCCACATTCTGACCTACCAGGGAAAGCAGAAAAACCGGCCAGAAATCCTGAACAGGAAGAGATGTTCAGAAAAATGAAAAGCATAGAACAATCCTTCAGGGATATGAGAGGGTTAGGAGGTCAGGTGAGTGTAGCTTACAAAGACCTGTGTTTGTTCCCAAATGTAGAACTACCGGCAGGGTTCAAAATGCCCAAATTCGACTTGTATAACGGACACGGTGATCCGGTGGCTCATTTGAGAGGTTTTTGTAGTAAGATGAGGGGAGCCAGAGGAAAGTATAAATTGCTAATGGCTTACTTTAGTCAGAGTTTAAGCGGAGCAGCATTGGAGTGGTACACCCGCCAAGATCACAAAAGATGGTATACATGGGATGATTTGGCCCAAGCATTCGCTTGTCACTTTCAATATAATCTTGAGATCATTCCGGACCGACAGTCCTTGACCAAACTGGAAAAGAAGCACAGTGAAAGCTTTAGAGAATATGGTTTCCGGTGGAGGGAGCAAGTAGCAAGGTAGATCCCCCAATGAAAGAGAGCGAGATGGTTGATTACTTTTTGTAGGCTTTGGAGCCGACCTACTTTGGTCATCTTGTGTCCGCAATTGGCAAATCTTTTAATGAGGTTGTAAAAATGGGAGGCATGGTCGAGGAGGGGCTTAAGTCCAACAAGATCATGAGTTATTCAGCGATCAAGGCAACCACCCAGGCCATTCAAAGCGGCACTGGGGGTGTGCTCGGGAAAAAGAAGAAAGAAGATGTCACGACTGTTGAGTCCGGATCCTGGTTCGGATCTAGAGGCCCGTCACCCTACTATAGCCAACCACGACCCTACCACCCAAATTACCCCCACACTTCATATAGCCCTCCACAACACTACTATCTACAGCCAGATCCCCATTTTTCCGTCCATCATGAACAAGCCTATACCCAAACCCCGGCACACGCACAATGGCGCATGCCGGCTTCACAAAATCCATACCCAGCTCCACAAAACACATATCCACCCCCAAGGGCCTACAGAAATCCCCCCGGGACAGGTTTCCGACCAAACCCAGCCCTCAAGAATGAGAGGTCACAGAAGCAAAAGGCTTTCACTCCACTGGGGGAATCATATACCAGTCTATTCCACAGATTGAGGCAGTTGGGCATGTTGAATCCAATTGAGCCTAAAATGCCAAATCCCCCCTAGAAATCTTGACCACTCGGCGAGTTGTGAGTACTGTACAGGGGTCCCTAGGCATGATACATAGAAATGTTGGAAGCTGAAAACAACTGTGCAAGAACTTATCGATACTCATCGGATCGAGGTTCAAGCCCCAGAAGCACCAAATATTAATCAGAATCCACTGCCAGCTCACCATGAGACACACATGATTGAGTTGATACACAAAGAGAGGGAGCCCAGGAAGCCCTCACGGACAGTAATGATGATCTGTTACAGCGAAACCAACTCAAAGGAAAAAGTAACTAGTGGGAAATCAGTGGTCCGGTTGAAAGGGGTAGATAATAAGCTAGCTGTGGTAGCAAAGAGAGGGTCGTCAAGCATTGTTGCCGTGAAACCAGAGAGAGTTAAAGTGGTAGTGCCAGGGGTTGCAAGTAAACCTATTGTGGTCGTGAAGGGTGCTCGCATGTCACGACCCAAACTGAAGGGCCATGACTAGCACCCGACCACACTTGCCGAGCACCAACGCACATTTCATCTAACCTTCATTATTATCTTTTAGGGCTGACGAGATCAATATAAATGGTAGACCTAGATCATGGACAACCAGCAATAAAATATGACGGCATGAACATACATAGCAGGGGATGACCAGACAATCAAGAAACTACATATAAGGTATGAGCTACCACGCTACTATGAAAGACTATACAACAAAAACTAGCCGACAAGGCATACCAAACTATACATGAGCCGACACCTGTCTATGAGCCTCTAAAAGAACATAAGTGTTGCAACATAGCCGGAACAGGGCCCCGACATACCCATAATGTCTATAACAAAAATTGCATACCAAGACCAAGGCAAGTCCGGAGAAGGGATCTCGCCAATCACCGCTGAACTGGACAGTCTACTGTGGTGGGGGAGCTGCACCTGCCTATCTATCAGGACCTGCAGCACGACATGCAGCGTCCACAAATAAAAGGACGTCAGTACGAATAAAGTACTGAGTATGTAAGGCAAGGAACCATAAATGCGATCAGTAATGTAAGCAAGGATAGAGAATATACAACCTGTAACATCTTAGTACCTCTGAGGGCTACTTACATGAAATGCATGATACATATGTATAAATACATAAACCTTTAAAGCATTCGCCTCTGTGGGCATCATCATCATCATATCGTACCCGGCCATAATAGGCTCGGTAGAATCGTACCCGGCCACGTGGAGCTCGGTAAAACCCAACTGATCAGTGGTTGCACAATAGGTGCCGTACCCGGCCAACTATAGCGTGGCTCGGTAGAGTAAAATAGATACATATATATAATGCATGCTCGACTCATGGAATCACATTCTAAACCTTTCGGAGTGACGTAAGGTCGGTATCCTCTGTACACGTTATTAGGACTAACTCTTCACTATGAACCTTATAAGAATCAGGAAGTACCAACAACATTGATAACATAAGACTAAGAGAAGCAACATTAACATCAATCGTTCCATAAGAGGGAAAACAATGTAAGTACTGCTAGCTTCTAAGAGTAGAGTATCTTGGAAGATCGTTCATTACATTATGTGCAATCGGAGTCGTGCAAAAGAAGGAAAGGGATAGCCTCACATACCTTGTATATACTTCCCCAATCTCAAGCTATGCAATTGTCAAAACTCCTTAGTCTACAATAAGAGAAACGATACTATCGTTATCATTTAAGCGTCATAACTATTATGTATCGACCACAACCTATTTTACGATGAAACGGACAGCACCTCCCCTATATATATGACCTCACACCATTCAAAACAATCACCAAACAGCCCAAACAACATCAATAATAAACATATTGAGCCTCCCAAAATAGTCCACACACAGCCTAATCACTCCATACATACGACGACCACCGTAGTCGTGTCAAACAACCTGGAAATGTTACGAATAACTATCAGCCCATAACCCTACATATATATGGTGTTTCTCCACACCCTTCCTCCTCCAAAACTCCACAAGATAGTAGTAAAATACGCAGCCCAACAACAACGCAAAACAGTCCACAAAACAATAACATTACTACCAAGCCTTTCGATATATATCTCACAAGTTCTAGCTTCAATGGCTTAGCCGCAACTTGGATAATCTTAAATACATATAGAGTAAGAGGTTCCTTACCTTTATACAGAAAGAACAACTCCAATTTGACCTAATTTCCATGAAATATCCCTCCAATGCTGCCACAACAACAACAAAGCGAAACTAGCGATCAATTAGTGTTTTTCGGCACTAGAATCACTTTAGAAGGCTTGAAATCACCTAGGATTGATATTAAGAACATGAGGGAGTATTTACAGAACATAAACCCTTTAAAACAACCTCCCACACGAGCTGGAACGACACAAAAATGAGCAACAACAAGAAGAACAAGAGACTTACTAGCGCCACGGAATTCCCGACACTTGATTTGTGTTGTTTGCCCTTTTTTGGGTCTTGAATCTTGAGAGAACCTTGAGAGGATGTTCCTAGGGTTCTAAGGTCTGAAAATAGTGAAAAGAAATGACTTAAAACGGGTTGGAGTCATCCTATATAGGTCCAAATATCTTAAACCGACTTAGTGGGCCCCATAGAGAGGTGCTTGGTGCAGTCTCGCGAAAACGCGAATATCCCTCTACTCCGAGATCGTATCGATAAACGGTTTAATGAGTTGGAAACTAGACTCCTAGATCTTTAATTTGGTTGGTAGATCACCCCGTAATTCCTTGTAAATTATGAGAAAAGATTAGAAACATTTGACCCAATGTTTAAGTAAAATTATGAACCTAAGTTGCGACAACTTTTGTCGACTTTTGTTTCATAACTCGTTTGACTTCAAGACTTATGATACGGATATTATATGATTAAAATACCTTAATAAATGACCTCTTGAGTGTATTAAGCACCGCTAGATTACCTGAAAATACGAGTTACAACATCCTTGATTCGTTTAACTTCTAATACTGGTTAATCACCCTTATACACTCTTGTATCACTTAAGACCAATAGGATTGACTTCTTATCATCTCAAAGATAATTCCTTCTTGGATTTATGTTAACTAATATATGGCATGAACTAACACATGTGGATATGGGTTGTAACACCCTCCCCCCTTAGGAACATTCGTCCTCGAATGTAAGGGTTTATGGGGAGTTTAAATCATCGTGGATTCCAATGGAAATTTCCGATCAATTTTCCCCTATAAAATGGTCACTAGCAAAACTTGCAAGTAATTAAGCCCAACATATGGCTTCACAAGGCTACACAAAGCATTATGCGTATTTACATTATCTACATATCACCATTTTGTATTAAGGAGGAGTATTCTCAAATTATTGCTTACCTCATAGAGCCGTTTCACCTTCCAATGTATCCTGTCTTCCACCAGCATCCTTGTTATCTTCATTCTGGAATAAGTAAGGGTATTTAGACTTCATCTCCTCTTCTGCTTCCCATGTCATTTCTTCCATATTTTTGTTCCTCCACAATACTTTGACGGAAGCTACATCTTTTGTTCTCAGCTTGCGGACTTGCCGATCTAATATCGCCACTGGCACTTCTTCATATGATAGGTCCTCTGTAACTTGTACATCTTTGATAGGGACGACTCGAGAAGGGTCTCCAATACATTTTCTCAACATAGATACATGGAATACCGGGTGGACAAATTCCAATTCGGATGGCAATTCTAACTCATAAGCAACCTGTCCAATCCGTCGAAGAATTTTATACGGCCCGATATACCTTGGACTCAGCTTACCTTTCTTCCCAAAATGCATAATACCCTTCATTGGTGAGATCCTCAGGAAAACCCAATCACCAACCTCAAACTCTAGATCACGACGTCGGACATCAGAATAAGATTTTTGCCTGCTTTGTGCCGTCCTCAATCGCTCCTGTATCACTTTCACCTTCTCAATAGCTTGGTGAATCAAATCTGGCCCATATAATTCTGTTTCACCGACTTCGAACCATCCAACTGGTGATCTACATCTCCTCCCGTATAGTGCCTCGTATGGGGCCATTTTAATACTGGAATGGTAGCTATTGTTATAGGCGAATTCTATGAGTGGAAGATGATCATCCCAATTCCCCTTAAAATCTAGAACACATGCTCGTAGCATATCTTCCAGTGTCTGAATGGTACGTTCAGCCTGTCCGTCAGTCTGCGGATGAAATGCAGTGCTGAGATTTACCTGTGTGCCTAAACCCTTCTGGAAAGACCTCCAAAAGTTAGCCGTAAATTGAGCTCCTCGGTCTGATATAATAGATATGGGCACACCATGAAGCCTAACAATCTCCTTGATATACAACTTTGCATAATCTTCAGCCGTGTAAGTTGTCTTCACTGGCAGAAAATGGGCACATTTTGTAAGTCGATCAATTATCACCCAGATGGAGTCAAACTTATGATAAGAGCGAGGTAATCCAATAATGAAGTCCATATTAATCACCTCCCACTTCCAGGTCGGAATCTCTATATTTTGAAGCAATCCACCGGGTTTCTGATGTTCTATCTTTACTTGTTGACAATTGGGACACTGGGCTACAAATTCTGCAATAGACTTCTTCATATTATCCCACCAATACTGCTCCTTGACATCATGATACATCTTTGTCGAGCCGGGATGGATGGAATATCGGGATTGATGAATCTCATTCATAATCTTCTCTCGCAACCCTGCCACATTAGGCACACACAATCGGCTCTGGTATCTCAGTGCCCCATCTTTTCCGATCCTAAAAGCCATACTTTTACACTGTTGAATGCTTTCTCTTAATCGTACTAAGATAGGATCTTCATATTGTCGTGCTTTTACCTCGGCTACCAAAGATGATTCTGATGTATTCTGTACAGTAACACCTCCGTCATCAGAGTCTAACAATCTGATTCTCATATTGGCTAGCTGATGAAGCTCTTTAATCAACCCCCATCTACCTACCTCAATATGTACTAAGCTTCCCATTGATTTACGGCTGAGAGCGTCTGCCACAACATTGGCTTTACCGGGATGATAAAATATCTCGACGTCGTAGTCTTTCAATAATTCAAGCCACCTACGCTGCCTCAAATTCAACTCTTTCTGCTTGAAGATGTATTGTAAACTCTTGTGATCTGTGTAGATGTCAACATGGACGCCGTATAAGTAGTGCCGCCATATCTTCAAAGCATATATTACTGCAGCCAATTCCAAATCATGGGTTGGATAATTCTTTTCATGCTTCTTCAATTGTCTTGATGCATAAGCAATCACATTCCCACGCTGCATCAATACGCACCCCAAACCTATACCTGAGGCATCACAATATACCACATAACCTTCTGTTCCTTCAGGAAGAGTGAGCACTGGTGCAGATGTCAATCGATTCTTCAACTCCTGAAAACTACGTTCACAAGTGTCAGACCACTGGAATTTGGTAGCTTTTTGTGTTAACTTAGTCAATGGTGATGATATAGAGGAAAATCCTTCTACAAACCGCCTATAATATCCTGCTAGCCCTAGGAAGCTGCGGACTTCTGATGGTGTTGTAGGTCTCGGCCAATTCTTTACTGCATCGATCTTCTGAGTGTCGACACTAATACCCTCATCAGATATCACATGGCCAAGGAATGCTACTGAGTTCAGCCAGAATTCACATTTGGAGAGCTTAGCATATAACTTACGATCCTGAAGCGTCTGTAATACTATCCGCAAGTGGCCCGCATGTTCCACCTCCGAACGAGAATACACTAGAATGTCATCAATGAATACAATCACGAACACATCAAGATAGGGCCTGAATATAGTATTCATGAGATCCATAAAAGCTGCTGGGGCATTTGTTAGCCCGAACGACATCACCAAGAACTCAAAGTGCCCATATCTTGTCCGGAAGGCCGTCTTTGGAATATCCTTCTCCCTAACCCTCACCTGATGATACCCTGAACGTAAATCAATCTTAGAGAAATACTTGGCACCCTGGAGTTGGTCAAACAGGTCATCAATTCTTGGAAGTGGATACTTGTTCTTTATAGTAGACTTATTCAACTGTCGATAGTCGATACACATCCGTAACGACCCGTCTTTCTTCCGCACGAATAGGACTGGTGCACCCCAAGGTGAAGTGCTAGGCCTAATAAAGCCCTTATCCAGCAAGTCCTTCAACTGCACCTTCAACTCTCGCAACTCTGCCGGGGCCATTCTGTATGGAGGAATAGAGATCGGTTGAGTGTCAGGTAACACATCAATGCTAAACTCAATCTCCCTTTCAGGAGGAAGGCCTGGGAGTTCATCTGGGAAAACATCTGGGAATTCGTTGACCACAGGGATTGATTGTAAAGTAGGCGGTTTCGCCTCCACATCCCTAACGCGAACGAGATGATAAATGTAACCTTTTGAGATCATTTTCCTTGCCTTAAGATAGGAAATAAACCTACCTTTCGGTGTAGCAATGTTCCCTTTCCATTCAATGACGGGTTCACCCGGAAATTGGAACCTAACCATCTTCGTACGGCAGTCAACATTTGCATAGCATGAGGCCAACCAGTCCATTCCCATTATCACATCAAAATCAACCATTTCTAACTCAAATAAATTTGCCGAGGTTTGACGACTACAAATCATCACAGTGCAACCTCTATATACCCTTCTAGCAATCACAGAATCTCCTATCGGAGTAGATACCGCGAGAGGTTTACTTATCAATTCAGGTTCAATGCCAAACTTATTAGACACAAAAGGGTGTAACATATGATAATGTAGATCCCGGATCAATCAACGCATATACATCATAAGAAAACACAGATATAATACCTGTAACAACATCTGGAGACGACTCGAGATCCTGTCGACCTACTAGAGCATAGGTTCGATTTTGAGCACCACTCGAACTCGGCACTGCACCTCTACCCCTACCACGACCTGTCGACTGCTGAAAACCCCGTGCTGGAGGTCGAACTGATGAGGAAGAACCAGACACAGATCCAGTCGGCTGAGCCATACCATCACCTCCTCTATTAGGACACTCCCGCATCATATGGCCAGGCTGCCCGCACGAATAGCATGCATCAGAACCTCGACGACACAGTCCAAAGTGGGCCTTGCCGCACTGATCACAATGTGGTGTTGGGGGTCTCATCTGACTAGTATCCCTGTGATGTTGCGAGCCAGATGCCCGCGAACTCTGACCTGGACCAGAATAGGATCGATCATATCGAGGCCTCTGAAACTGTGGAGGAGCACTAGCTACAGGTGGCGCCGAACTCCTCGAAAACTGTGGCCTGATGCGGCCTCTGAAGTCATCAGAATACCCTGCAAATCTCGCCCTCTTATGCTGGCCTCTATCCTGCTCCCTAACTGCCCTCTGCTGGCGCTTACGATCCTCTAGGGTCTGGGCATAAGCTTGAATACGGGAAATATCCATGCCCTCCACCAAGGAGGCTGTCGTACACTCATTTATCAGATGTGGTCCCAACCCATTCACGAACATATGCACCCTATCACTCATCTCGGCCACCATATGGGGAGCATACCTTGCCAAAGAATCAAACTGCATACTGTACTCTCGCACACTCATATTACCTTGTCTAAGGTTCAAGAACTTATCAGCTCTAGCTCGTCGTATCTCAACTGGCAAGTAGTGACGAAGAAAGGCCTCAGAAAATTCCTTCCACACAGCTGGAGGAGGGTTCGGACCCCTGGATCTCTCCCAACTATCATACCAGAGAACCGCTAAATCCCGTAACCAATAAGAAGCCAACTCTACTGCCTCTGTATCACTAACATGCATAACCCGAAGTGTACGATGAACCTGGTCAATAAAAGTCTGTGGGTCCTCCTTGGGGTCTGATCTGGTAAACACTGGAGGGTCTAAATTAATAAAATCACGAACTCTTGTACTAACTGGTTTCTCAGCAGCACCTGTATTCTGCCTCTGAGCCTGAGCAGCTACCAAGCTAGTCAATAACTGCAAAGCACTCTGCATATCCTGGTCTGGAGTGCCAGACGGAGGAACTGGAGGCGCTGGGTGCCTTCTAATATCCTCTGGAGGAGATGGAGTAGATGAGGTATGAGAGGGCATCTCACTTTGAGCCTCACTTTGTCCTGCTCTGACTTGGGGCACCTGACTGGTACCCTCTCCCGCTGCTGTATCAAGCCGTCTACTAATCGTTTGCTTCCTAGTCGAAGGCATCACTGAAAAAAACAAGGTGAATATTAGAGACGAACACTTACGACTCAACTCTACGCACGATCTAGATTCAGGAAGAAGGTAACAACCCTAGATGTCATGTAGCCTCCTGATTATAAATGTGGCGCGCTACACATCCATAATCAAGACTCTACTAGACACGGCTCATAGACAACCCCTAGGACAGACTTGCTCTGATACCAAGTTTGTCACGACCCAAACTGAAGGGCCATGACTAGCACCCGACCACACTTGCCGAGCACCAACGCACATTTCATCTAACCTTCATTATTATCTTTTAGGGCTGACGAGATCAATATAAATGGTAGACCTAGATCATGGACAACCAGCAATAAAATATGACGGCATGAACATACATAGCAGGGGATGACCAGACAATCAAGAAACTACATATAAGGTATGAGCTACCACGCTACTATGAAAGACTATACAACAAAAACTAGCCGACAAGGCATACCAAACTATACATGAGCCGACACCTGTCTATGAGCCTCTAAAAGAACATAAGTGTTGCAACATAGCCGGAACAGGGCCCCGACATACCCATAATGTCTATAACAAAAATTGCATACCAAGACCAAGGCAAGTCCGGAGAAGGGATCTCGCCAATCACCGCTGAACTGGACAGTCTACTGTGGTGGGGGAGCTGCACCTGCCTATCTATCAGGACCTGTAGCACGACATGCAGCGTCCACAAATAAAAGGACGTCAGTACGAATAAAGTACTGAGTATGTAAGGCAAGGAACCATAAATGCGATCAGTAATGTAAGCAAGGATAGAGAATATACAACCTGTAACATCTTAGTACCTCTGAGGGCTACTTACATGAAATGCATGATACATATGTATAAATACATAAACCTTTAAAGCATTCGCCTCTGTGGGCATCATCATCATCATATCGTACCCGGCCATAATAGGCTCGGTAGAATCGTACCCGGCCACGTGGAGCTCGGTAAAACCCAACTGATCAGTGGTTGCACAATAGGTGCCGTACCCGGCCAACTATAGCGTGGCTCGGTAGAGTAAAATAGATACATATATATAATGCATGCTCGACTCATGGAATCACATTCTAAACCTTTCGGAGTGACGTAAGGTCGGTATCCTCTGTACACGTTATTAGGACTAACTCTTCACTATGAACCTTATAAGAATCAGGAAGTACCAACAACATTGATAACATAAGACTAAGAGAAGCAACATTAACATCAATCGTTCCATAAGAGGGAAAACAATGTAAGTACTGCTAGCTTCTAAGAGTAGAGTATCTTGGAAGATCGTTCATTACATTATGTGCAATCGGAGTCGTGCAAAAGAAGGAAAGGGATAGCCTCACATACCTTGTATATACTTCCCCAATCTCAAGCTATGCAATTGTCAAAACTCCTTAGTCTACAATAAGAGAAACGATACTATCGTTATCATTTAAGCGTCATAACTATTATGTATCGACCACAACCTATTTTACGATGAAACGGACAGCACCTCCCCTATATATATGACCTCACACCATTCAAAACAATCACCAAACAGCCCAAACAACATCAATAATAAACATATTGAGCCTCCCAAAATAGTCCACACACAGCCTAATCACTCCATACATACGACGACCACCGTAGTCGTGTCAAACAACCTGGAAATGTTACGAATAACTATCAGCCCATAACCCTACATATATATGGTGTTTCTCCACACCCTTCCTCCTCCAAAACTCCACAAGATAGTAGTAAAATACGCAGCCCAACAACAACGCAAAACAGTCCACAAAACAATAACATTACTACCAAGCCTTTCGATATATATCTCACAAGTTCTAGCTTCAATGGCTTAGCCGCAACTTGGATAATCTTAAATACATATAGAGTAAGAGGTTCCTTACCTTTATACAGAAAGAAAAACTCCAATTTGACCTTAAATTTCCATGAAATATCCCTCCAATGCTGCCACAACAACAACAAAGCGAAACTAGCGATCAATTAGTGTTTTTCGGCACTAGAATCACTTTAGAAGGCTTGAAATCACCTAGGATTGATATTAAGAACATGAGGGAGTATTTACAGAACATAAACCCTTTAAAACAACCTCCCACACGAGCTGGAACGACACAAAAATGAGCAACAACAAGAAGAACAAGAGACTTACTAGCGCCACGGAATTCCCGACACTTGATTTGTGTTGTTTGCCCTTTTTTGGGTCTTGAATCTTGAGAGAACCTTGAGAGGATGTTCCTAGGGTTCTAAGGTCTGAAAATAGTGAAAAGAAATGACTTAAAACGGGTTGGAGTCATCCTATATAGGTCCAAATATCTTAAACCGACTTAGTGGGCCCCATAGAGAGGTGCTTGGCGCAGTCTCGCGAAAACGCGAATATATCTCTACTCCGAGATCGTATCGATAAACGGTATAATGAGTTGGAAAATAGACTCCTAGATCTTTAATTTGGTTGGTAGATCACCCCGTAATTCCTTGTAAATTATGAGAAAAGATTAGAAACATTTGACCCAATGTTTAAGTAAAATTATGAACCTAAGTTGCGACAACTTTTGTCGACTTTTGTTTCATAACTCGTTTGACTTCAAGACTTATGATACGGATATTATATGATTAAAATACCTTAATAAATGACCTCTTGAGTGTATTAAGCACCGCTAGATTACCTGAAAATACGAGTTACAACATCCTTGATTCGTTTAACTTCTAATACTGGTTAATCACCCTTATACACTCTTGTATCACTTAAGACCAATAGGATTGACTTCTTATCATCTCAAAGATAATTCCTTCTTGGATTTATGTTAACTAATATATGGCATGAACTAACACATGTGGATATGGGTTGTAACA
The DNA here is from genome assembly GCF_000393655.2 of Nicotiana sylvestris. Lineage (NCBI taxonomy): Eukaryota > Viridiplantae > Streptophyta > Magnoliopsida > Solanales > Solanaceae > Nicotiana > Nicotiana sylvestris. The sequence goes on from NC_091064.1 coordinate 34,941,850, forward strand.
CCCTCCCCCCTTAGGAACATTCGTCCTCGAATGTAAGGGTTTATGGGGAGTTTAAATCATCGTGGATTCCAATGGAAATTTCCGATCAATTTTCCCCTATAAAATGGTCACTAGCAAAACTTGCAAGTAATTAAGCCCAACATATGGCTTCACAAGGCTACACAAAGCATTATGCGTATTTACATTATCTACATATCACCATTTTGTATTAAGGAGGAGTATTCTCAAATTATTGCTTACCTCATAGAGCCGTTTCACCTTCCAATGTATCCTGTCTTCCACCAGCATCCTTGTTATCTTCATTCTGGAATAAGTAAGGGTATTTAGACTTCATCTCCTCTTCTGCTTCCCATGTCATTTCTTCCATATTTTTGTTCCTCCACAATACTTTGACGGAAGCTACATCTTTTGTTCTCAGCTTGCGGACTTGCCGATCTAATATCGCCACTGGCACTTCTTCATATGATAGGTCCTCTGTAACTTGTACATCTTTGATAGGGACGACTCGAGAAGGGTCTCCAATACATTTTCTCAACATAGATACATGGAATACCGGGTGGACAAATTCCAATTCGGATGGCAATTCTAACTCATAAGCAACCTGTCCAATCCGTCGAAGAATTTTATACGGCCCGATATACCTTGGACTCAGCTTACCTTTCTTCCCAAAACGCATAATACCCTTCATTGGTGAGATCCTCAGGAAAACCCAATCACCAACCTCAAACTCTAGATCACGACGTCGGACATCAGAATAAGATTTTTGCCTGCTTTGTGCCGTCCTCAATCGCTCCTGTATCACTTTCACCTTCTCAATAGCTTGGTGAATCAAATATGGCCCATATAATTCTGTTTCACCGACTTCGAACCATCCAACTGGTGATCTACATCTCCTCCCGTATAGTGCCTCGTATGGGGCCATTTTAATACTGGAATGGTAGCTATTGGTTGGTAGATCACCCCGTAATTCCTTGTAAATTATGAGAAAAGATTAGAAACATTTGACCCAATGTTTAAGTAAAATTATGAACCTAAGTTGCGACAACTTTTGTCGACTTTTGTTTCATAACTCGTTTGACTTCAAGACTTATGATACGGATATTATATGATTAAAATACCTTAATAAATGACCTATTGAGTGTATTAAGCACCGCTAGATTACCTGAAAATACGAGTTACAACATCCTTGATTCGTTTAACTTCTAATACTGGTTAATCACCCTTATACACTCCTGTATCACTTAAGACCAATAGGATTGACTTCTTATCATCTCAAAGATAATTGCTTCTTGGATTTATGTTAACTAATATATGGCATGAACTAACACATGTGGATATGGGTTGTAACATCGCACAGAGCCTGTTATTATAAAATCGGTAACTCAGCTTCCAATGATCAACAACAAGGCTTTTCCTTGGAATTATGAACGGGTGACGGTGATTTACAAAGGGAAAGAAGTCAAAGGAGAAGTGTGTGAAGCCCAAGGTCTAACTCATTCGGGAGGTGTTTTGCTCCCACAGAGTTAAGAAGGGCCAATCCAGTAGCGACAAAGAATCCAGTTACCGAGGAAGAGGCGGAAGAATTTTTAAAGAAAATGAAGGTGCAAGATTACTTCATTATGGAGCAGTTGAGGAAGACCCCGGCACAGATCTCATTGTTATCCTTGTTGATCCATTCAGATGAGAACCATCAGGTATTGATGAAAGTTATGAATGAAGCCCATATTTCGGATAAGATCTCTGTGAACCATCTGGAGAAAATAGCAAACAAGATTTTCGAGGTCAACAGGGTCACTTTTTCAGACGATGAGTTGCTCGTGGAGGGTACATAACATAATAGAGCCCTCTATTTGACCGTGAAGTGTGAAGATTCGGTAGTCACTCGAGTACTGATTGATAATGGGTCCAGTACCAATATCTGTCCTTTGACCACGTTGAACAAACTGAAGGTCGATGGACACAGAATTCACAAGAACAACATCTATGTTTGAGGGTTTGACGGAGGTGGTACAGACACAGTGGGTGACATCGTACTTGAATTAACAATTGGTCCGGTCGAGTTCACCATGAAGTTTCAAGTGTTGGACGTGGCAGTGTCATATAATCTTCTGTTGGGGCAACCCTGGATCCACGCCGCCAAAGCAGTTCCTTCTACATTACATCAGATGGTCAAATTCGAGTGGGATAGGCAAGAGATCGTAGTACATGGGGAAGACAATGCAAGCGCTGTAAGTGATGCCATCGTACCCTTCATAGAGGCTGACGATGACAAAGGGCCCTAGGTTTACCAGGTCTTCGATACGGTTTCAGTGGACAAAGTTCCCGAGGGTGAAAGCATCCCATTTCCCAAAATAGCAGCTTCAACTGTCATGGTAGCCTCGGAGATGTTGAAAAACGGGTTTGTGCTAGACAAAGGTTTAGGGGCTGATCTTCAGGGTATTGTTCAACCAGTTTCTTTGCCCAAAAATCTAGATACCTTTGGGCTAGGGTTCAAGCCTACATTGGCGGATGTGAGATGGGCCCGCAAGTTGAAGAAAAGAGTCTGGGTCCTTCCCAAGCCAATCCCGCGCCTGTCCAGATCTTTTGTCAGGCCGAGCATCAAAAAGCAATTGCTGTCCAAGGTTACAGGGCCATTGATTGGTGCAGATGGAGACTTAAATGAAGGCTTTGAAGGATTATTCACCGAAATCAACATGGTAGAAGTTGGGGAGGGGTCCAACAAGGCGGATGTGCAGTTTGTGGGGCCAAAGGAAAAAACCAACAATTGGATGACTACTCCTTTTCCCATTCGGAGGGAGTCTTGGTAGTTGGCTCTGATTTTCCTTCCTGTTTTCTGGATTATTTCAGGGTTGTAGTCCAGATTCCTTTTATTTTTGTTGTGTTCATCAAAGTGTGAAACCTTGTTATCCTGTAATTCAATAAAATAATAATAATAAAAAAGTTTCTTCTTCATTCCTTATTTTATTATAATTTTGTTTTCTTCTTTTCTTTTTCTGTACAGTTCTCTTTATACTGGTCTTAATGACATGGCGTGCATAAGGAATCCTCAGCCCAGTCTTAAAAATCAATCTGATTCCGAAATGATAGTTCAAGAAGTAGATTGTGATTACGAATCAGAATATGATGATGAGGATGAAGCCTTCGAAGAAATTAGTAAGGAGTTAATTCACTTCGAAGAAAAACCCAAACCCAATTTGAATGACACAGAAGTCGTCAATTTAGGGGACACAGACAACGTCCGAGAGACTAAAATAAGTGTCCACCTCGAGCCAAAAATCTGGGAGGAGTTAATCAAAGCAATCATTGAGTACAAAGATGTTTTTGCGTGGTCGTATGACGACATGCCAGGTTTAAGCACTGATTTAGTGGTCCACAAATTGCCCATTGATCCAGCGTTCCCACCCGTCAAGCAAAAGTTGAGGAAATTCAAAACTGATATGAGTATGAAGATTAAAGAAGAAGTTACCAAGCAGTTGGATGCAAAGGTTATTTGGGTCACTCGATATCCTGTCTGGTTGGCTAATGTCGTGCCTATACCGAAGAAGGACGGCAAGATCAGAGTATGCGTCGATTACCACAATCTCAACAAAACAAGTCCGAAGGATAACTTCCCACTACCCAATATCCACATTTTGATCGATAATTGTGCCAAGCGCGAGATTGGATCTTTTGTGGATTGCTATGCCGGGTATCATCAGATTCTAATGGATGAAGAAGATGCAGAAAAGATGACCTTCATCACACCGTGGGGAACTTATTGCTACCGAGTAATGCCATTTGGGTTGAATAATGCTGGGGCAACTTATATGAGAGCGATGACTACTGTATTTCATGATATGATACACAAGGAGATTGAGGTATATGTAGATGATGTGATCATAAAATCAAAGCATCAGGCCGACCACGTTGAGGATTTGAGGAAATTCTTCCAGAGGCTTCGCAGGTACAACCTCAAGCTTAACCCCGCCAAGTGTGCATTTGGTGTTCCATCCGGAAAGCTGTTAGGATTCATAGTCAGGCAGCGAGGCATCGAGTTGGACCCATCAAAGATCAAAGCCATACAAGATTTGCCCCTCCGAGGAACAAGACTGAAGTGATGAGTCTGTTAGGAAGGCTGAACTACATCAGCAGGTTTATTGCTCAGCTCACGACAACTTGTGAGCCTATTTTCAAGTTGTTGAGGAAGGACGTTGCGGTCAAGTGGACTGATGAGTGTCAAGAAGCGTTTGACAAGATAAAAGGTTACTTGACAAACCCACCTGTGTTGGTTCCGCTAGAACCAGGGAGACCCTTGATTCTTTACTTGACAGTCTTGGAAAATTCATTTGGTTGTGTACTGGGGCAGCATGACGTCACCGGCAGGAAAGAACAAGCCATCTATTATCTTAGCAAAAAGTTCACAGCTTACGAGGTTAAGTACACTCACCTGGAAAGGACATGTTGCGCCCTAACTTGGGTGGCACAGAAATTGAAACATTATTTGTCATCCTACACTACTTACCTCATTTCACGCTTGGATCCATTGAAGTATATCTTTCAAAAGCCTATGCCGACAGGAAGACTTGCAAAATGGCAGATTTTGCTCACAGAGTTTGACATAATCTATGTGACTCGGACTGCGATGAAAGCCCAAGCATTGGCCGATCATTTGGTCGAGAACCCGGTCGATGAAGAGTATGAGCCACTGAGGACTTATTTTCCTGATGAAGAGGTGATGCATATTGATGAACTAGAACATGCCGAAAAATCAAGCTGGAAACTTTTCTTTGATGGGGCTGCTAACATGAAAGGAGTCGGAATAGGAGCGGTGCTTATTTCTGAAACAGGGCATCACTATCCTGTTACGGCTCAGCTTCGTTTTTATTGTACCAACAATATGGCTGAGTACGAAGCATGTATTTTGGGTTTAAGGTTAGCTGCAGACATGGATGTCCAGGAAGTCTTGGTCTTGGGAGACTTGGACCTTCTGGTACATCAAATTCAAGGAGAATGGGAAACGCGAGATCTGAAGCTCATACCATACCGACAATGCTTGCATGATCTTTGTCAACGGTTTAGATAAGTGGAGTTCAGGCATATTCCAAGGGTCCATAATGAGGTCACCGATGCTTTGGCTACCCTAGAATCAATGCTGCACCATCCGGACAAAGCTTATGTCTATCCTTTGCATATTAAAGTCTGAGATCAGCATTCTTATTGTAACATGATTGAAGAAGAACTGGATGACGAACCATGGTTCCACGATATCAAGGAATACATCAGAATGGGGATATACCCAGTGCAAGCCACGGGGGATCAAAAGAGAACAATTCGATGGTTGGCAAGTGGATTTTTCTTGAGTGGAGGAGTTCTGTATAAAAGAACACCAGACCTAGGATTGTTAAGATGCATAGATGCTAGACAGGCTATGACTGTCATGTCCGAAGTACATTCAGGAGTCTGCGGACCACATATGAGCGGATATGTGCTGGCGAAGAAAATTCTCCAAGCTGGTTATTATTGGCTCACCATGGAGCGAGATTGTATTAGTTTTGTGCGCAAATGTCATCAGTGCCAGATACATGGAGATTTGATTCATTCTCCGCCATCAGAATTACACACAATGTCAGTGCCATGGCCCTTCATCGCTTGGGGCATGAATATCATTGGACCAATTGAGCCAGCAACATCCAACAGGCATAGGTTCATTCTGGTAGCCATTGATTATTTCACCAAATGGGTTGAGGCCAAAACTTTCAAATCTATGACTAAGAAAGCAGTGGTCGATTTTGTTCACTCAAATATCATCTGTCGATTTGGAATCCCAAAGGTGATCATCACAGATAACGGTGCTAATCTTAACAGTAAATTGATAGAAGAGGTATGCCAACAGTTTAAGATTACACACCACAATTCTACCCCATATCGTCCCAAGGCGAATGGAGCAGTTGAGGCAGCCAACAAAAACATAAAGAAGATACTTCGGAAAATGGTAGAAGGTTCTAGGCAATGGCACAAAAAATTACCATTTGCGTTGCTGGGTTATCTCACTACTGTCTGTACTTCAGTAGGGGCAACTCCTTATTTGTTGGTATATGGAACTGAAGCCGTAATACCTGTGGAAGTTGAAATCCCGTCCCTTCGGATTGTCGCTGAAGCTGAGATTGATGATGATGAGTGGGTCAAAACTCGTCTAGAGTAGTTGAACTTGATTGATGAAAAAAGATTGGCAGTTGTATGTCATGGTCAGTTATATCAAAAGAGAATGGCAAGAGTATACAACAAAAAGGTGCGTCCCCGAAGGTTTGAAGTGGGCCAGCAAGTGCTGAAACACATCCTTCCACATCAGGCTGAGGTAAAAGGCAAGTTCGCCCCGAATTGGCAAGGGCCATTCATTGTGACCAGAGTGTTGTCCAATGGTGCTTTATGTTTAACAGATATCGAAGGAAAATGCATCGACATGGCTATCAATTCTGACGTAGTTAAGAGATATTATATATGATTTCTTTTAATTGTAATTGTTATTTGTTTGCATTTGGCATGATATCGGAGAATGAAATGACGGAGGCAATTTGTTATTCCATCCAAACACTTCAACCTTTGCTTCCCCTTTTGAGCCTTATTTATTCTTTCATACCCCTCTTTTGGAATCAGTAATGAAAATGGAAAAAGAAAAAAATAATGATAATAAAGACAAAAGAAAAACAAAGGAATTGGGAACTACGTTTGACCTGATTCCTCAAAAAAGGATACGTAGGCGCCTCACGGCTCGGTCATAGTGTAATAAGAATCAAAAATCCCCAAGCAAGAAAAACTGGGGCAGAAGTTGTGTTTATAATTTTGGGAAAGAAAGTTGATTCCAAGAGTTGTAATGTTTTACCCATCAAAATTATTTTAAAATTTTTCTTTAGACATACACCAGAAACCTATATTGATGTCCACAAGACCTCCCGATCAATATCCGAGAAGTGCCAAGTCGGGCAAATGGAAGTCTGGAGTAACACTCTCGCCCCCAGCAGAAAAGAAATGAAATGAGAGAATCCCCAGCAGAAAAGAAATGAAATGGGAGAATCCCCAGCAGAAAAGAAATGAAATGAGAGAATCGTATCAGTAACACCCCAATCCCCAGCTGAAAAGAAATAAAATGAGAGAGTCTTATTGGTGAAAACCTTCACAGGCACCATAAGGCGACAGAAGTTGAATGAAATAAAATGAGAGAGTCTTATCGGTGAAAACCTTCATAGGCACCATAAGGCGACGGGAGTTGAGAGAAATGAGAGAGTCTTATTAGTGAAAATCCCTCGAAGGGCACTATAAGGCAACAAGGAATTGAAAGTGGACAAACAAGGTAAGGTTGACGGAAATGATCCGTCGAGGCATCAAGCAGAACAAAGATGTTGATTCGGCAAAAGAGTTGGATTGCGGGACCTTTTGAAATGCAAAGTAAGACCGTCAGAAAGATTGAGTGATATAATAGACTGGGTTGATTAGGCCGAAATGCACAACATGATCATTGAGATCAGTTATACCATTCAGATAAGTCCTTTTCCTTTCTCTCTTCAAACAATTGTTCAGAAAGAATTTTCTTTTCATCTTTGGAGGTCATCATCTTTCATTTCTTTTGGTTAAAGATTTTTTTTATATAGAAGAAGGATTTTCAAAGCCAACTACCAGTCGCCAATATGGGGCAAGGTAAATGGGGATAAGACAGACCGAAGATAATGTGACGGGACAAGAAAGACGTCATTATAAGACCAAATGATGGATTGCTCTAAGATGTCGTGGAAAGTATGGAGTAAAAGTGGAAAACAACGGTTGAGAAGTTGGCAAATAACAGAAGCATCAAGAAGGTCGGAAGTTATCGGCCAAGTTTCAAGATGGTCGAACAACGCAAAGCATGGGAAAAAGAAAAAGGGAAAACCATCCCCAGCAGGAACGTCCCCCACGTTTTAAACTAACAAATTTTCTTTGATTTGAAGCAGGGACAGGAAATGTTATTGATGATGGAAAGACATGCCACAAGAAAGATTGTCAAACTGGGGCAGAAAATTTTCTTTCATTTCGAAAATTTTCTGGAAGTCTAACACAAGTTTGTTGAAAAGCGGTATCCCCAGCAGTTTTCGAGAGAAAGCAAAACAAGTTTTAAAGAAAGCAATTTCGGGAGGAAGATAACATAAGTCTTAAGGGAAGTAGTTTCAGAGGAAGGAAAACACCAGCTTTAAGGGAAGTAGTCTTTGAAGGAGGAGAATAACATATTTTTGAATGAAACACCAGTGTTATCCCCAACAGTTTTCAGAGGATTGAAACACCAGTTTTGAGGGACGCAGTTCTGAAAGAAGATGATTCAAGTTAGAAGGAAAATGGTTCAGGAGGAAGGAAGGAACAACGACAATAGAACGCATTTTAAGAAGTTGTTGAAGTCAGGAGCCCGCCTGGAGAATGGAGGCTGTTTTATCTTTAAATTACTGTTGAAGTCAGGAGCCCACCTGGAGAATGGAGGCTGTTTTATCTTTAAATTACTGTTGAAGTCAGGAGCCCGCCTGGAGAATAGATGCTGTTTTATCTTTAAATTGTTGTTGAAGTCAGGAGCCCGCCTGGAGAATGGTGGCTGTTTTATCTTTAAATTGTTGTTGAAGTTAGGAGCCCGCCTGGAGAATGGAGGTGTTATATCTTTAAGTTGCAGTTGAAGTCAGGAGCCCGCCTGGAGAATGGAGGTGTTATATTTTAAGAAGTTGTCGAAGTTAGGAGCCCGCCTGGAGAATGGAGGTGTTATATTTTAAGAAGTTGTTGAAGTCAGGAGCCCGCCTGGAGAATAGAGGTTGTTATACGTTCGAGTTGTAGTCGAAGTCAGGAGCCTGCCTGGAGAATGGAGGTGTTATATTTTAAGTTGTAGTTGAAGTCAGGAGCCCGCCTGGAGAATGGAGGTGTTATATTTTAAGAAGTTGTTGAAGTCAGGAGCCCGCCTGGAGAATAGAGGTTGTTATACGTTCAAGTTGTAGTCGAAGTCAGGAGCCCGCCTGGAGAATGGAGGTATTATCTTTTAAGTCTTATTAGAAGTCAGGAGCCCGCATGGAAAATGGAGGTGTTATATTTTAAGAAGTTGTTGAAGTCAGGAGCCCGCCTGGAGAATGGAGGTGTTATATTTTAAGAAGTTGTTGAAGTCAGGAGCCCGCCTGGAGAATGGAGGTATTATCTTGTCAAGTCATAGCGGAAGTCAGGAGCCCGCCTGTAGAACAGAGGATTACACTCAATTTCAAGTCAGAAGTCAGTAAAGCGGAGGGTTACAACAAAATATCCCCAGCATAAATTCCGCTGCAGAAATCAGAAGGAAGACTACAAGAGCAAGTTTGAAGATAGATAAGATGTTGTAATCCCTAGTTTAGTCTAGCTTCTTGTTTTCTTTTAGCACGGTGTAATGAGGAGGTCGGAAAGCAGTAGTAAGTAGCGGCAGCAGCAGCAACAGCAGTACCAGTAAATCCACAGCTCCATGGTAGTCCCAGCTACCGAAACTTCCCGAACTACATTGACCTGATTCTCTTTTAGCCGGGGATATGTAGGAAACCTTTGAAGCAGAGGTTCGGTCAAATCTTTCAAAAAGTGCTTCACACGGAGTAGCCGAACGGGCAAAAATCGCTCGTATCCGCTCACTTTATCTTTGCACGAAAACTCTTCATGTTTTCGGACAAAGAGGGGCAACTGTGAGCACGTGATTTTTGCCCTACAAGAACTACTCCCAAAAATTCAAAATAAAATAGTTTTGTGTCGCTTGTGATTTATTTGTATTTGTCTGTGCATGTTTATTCTATTTTAATTAATGAAAAATACAAAAAATATATGTGTTGCATTTGCATTTACAATTTAGTTTTGCAATTTAGGATTAATTAAACAGTAATTTGTTTTACGAAAATGAAAAATCGAAAAATAACGTACTTCGCATTTTTAGTGTCTAATGTCAAAATTGTGTGATTATCTTTGTATTTAATTTTGTATGATAATTATCATTGAGGGTTAATTAGTATTTTTCTAAGTTAATTTTGGCTTTAAAATTTATTTTAGAATTTTTGGTAATTAGGAATTAAAAAGAAAATAAAAGAAAAAGAAGAAACAAGAGAAGAAGAGTTAAAAATCGGACTGGGCTGGTTTTTAAAAGAAAGGTTCAGGCCCAATGTCACACTCCAACCCAGGCCCAAACCGGTTGGTCCAAGAGACCATACCAAACGACACCGTTTCATCGCCAATCAATCTCGACCGTTCAATCATCCAATCCAACGGTCCAAGATTCCCCTCTCATAACCCGTCTCCAGCCCGACCCGTTTACCCCGAACCACACCCGCCCCAGTACTACTCCAAATGACATCGTTCCTCCTTAGTGAAGAGATCAAGGCCGTTGATCGTGAATGATCCAACGGCCAAGATCCAATCCCCACCCCACTATATATTCCTAAAAGACTCACCCCACGCCCCCTAAGACATACCCCCTGGTCGTCTCTTTCAGAGACGAACCAAACGACCCACCAAACCCTAGCCGCCCTCATTCCCTTCGCCTGAAACCCCGGCGGCTTGAGGTCCAATGACTCTCAAATTCACTCCCCTAAACCACTTTGACCCCCTCAGTCCAAATCTATACCCCTTTAACCTCGAATCATCCCAGTCTGTTTTGAATCTTAGATCGAAGAATCGAACCAAACCCTAATCCGTTCAATGACCACCAAACTCACACCCTGTGATCTTCTGGACCCCCTCACCATGAATCCTTGATCAATTCTTTTCAAATCATCGTAGGGCAGCTTGGATTCCAGATCGAAGTTAGGCAGGCCAGGTTCCATGAATTTTGAGTCAGAGACTGACTTTAGCCATACTGTTTTACTTCGAAAACACATGGTTAAAGTCCGTCTCAGCTTGAAAGTGGGAAGATCCTCGAGGTTTTTAATCGAGTTGTGATTCAGGTAAGTCTTTTACGTTCAGTTTTGATTGTTCACTCTTGCAATTCCGTTTGTTTACTCTGTCCCTTCTTCTTCTATAAATTTGCGTGAATTTACCGTTTGAATTATGGTCAGTAGTCTAAGTTATAATTTGGGCCAGTTTGTGAGTTGAATTTGTCAAGAACTGGTCTAATTTGTGTCCGATTAGTTTGGTTTAAGGTCAGGCTACCAATTACTTTGTCATTGTGATTCCTTAATAAGTGATGTTGGCCTGTACAATAGATCTAATGCTTAGGAAATGGTTCATGATTGTTTGAATCTAGACTTGTGCTATTAATCAGGTTTCTTTTCATGAAATTTGCTTTGCCTCATCTCTAATTGCAGGCTCATGTTGAGAGTAGTTGGGTTTAGTCAAAACTGTTGTGAATTAAAACTTGTTCTATAGTGTGTGATTCCCTTTGTTTGCAATTCATACTGTCGATTACCTGCCTAGTTGGTCATCAGGAGGTCTACTGGTCTTTCAAATCTGAAGTTTTATAATCTGTCCAGTTGAGTTAGGAGTCAGTTGTTAGGAATTTGATAGTTTGAATTGGTTATAGCTGAAGGGTTTGGTACAGATTGAAAGGGGTTCATGTAGGATAATAATTTAGGGCATCAGGGGGGGGGTAATTTGGACTTTTAAATTTGAAATTCTGATAGTAGGTACTAATGTGCCATTAGAATAAGACATTTGTTTAAAAATAGTGGGATGGGAAACATAACAGTATGGGGTTTAAAGGAAATGGATTAAGAAATAGGTGCCCATACCTATTTGAATTTAATAAAGAAAAGACAAGGGTAGTGGGGAACAAGTGAATTAAAAAGAGAACAAAACATGTAGTAGTGGTTGAGGAATATCATGGGCAGAAATACTTTCTTAATTAGTTTAATTCTCCTAAGAGTTGGAAAGTTAATAAAGTTTGGCTATAAATGAGAGGAGCTTTATACAGTTTAAGGGGGGGTATCTTTTGGAATCAGTTTTTTTAAAAAGGGAGTGGGCTAAAGCATGGATATTCTTTGAGAGCTTGGAAAAAAATAGAGACTTGAAGAGCATAAGAGTGATAAACTGGTTCTTAAAATTGAGGACCTACTGTTCCATTAAAACCTGAAGTGAAATTCTTGACTTTTAGTTACTGAGTTATATTTTCCAGTTCAGTTTGGTGTACTGAAGGGTTTGAGGTTCACTAGTTGATTTCCTGTTGATTTTGGAGTTCAATTAGTTGCTTGGGGTTATTTGTTGTTGTTGTTTGGTTTCACAACTGGTTTTGGGCGGTGGTCAAGTGTTTATTCTGGTTTAAAACTGGGTTTTGAGTTGTTCTGAATTCCAAGCTGCTGCTGCCGGTTACCTGTTGTTGCTGACCCCTTTTCCTCTTCTTATTGTTCTCAAATTTCCAGGTATTTGCTTCTTTCCTGAGGTATTGATGCTGATTTAAAGTGGAAATGAAAAAATGGAAAACGCTTACCTTTCTTGCCTCTTGAACCTTACCTGTTTGGACTCCATGTACTAATGCCTAAATAGTTTAGACAAAATAGCTTAATGTAGTGTAGTTCTAATTTGTATACAACTGTATAACCGGACTGAAATCAGAAATAGACGTTTGGACCGATTAGCTGGTAGATTGGTGATAATTACCAACTTTGACGTAGTATGGTTTACTTGTGTAGTTTAAGTTCTGGAAAATTAAAATAGTTCGAAGCATGAAATGAATTCGAGAGTTATGATTTTATCTTGCAGTAACAAGCAGAAAATGAACAATTAATTAGGACATGCACAGTAGTTCAAGGCTATTTGTCGCACCTCTTTTTTTTCGCGCCCGCGTGGGCGCGTAGGGAGTTTTCTCCAATTAAAGGACAGTCGAAACGGGATTTGTTTATTTATTTCAGAGTCGCCACCTAGGAATTTTAAGGCGTCCCAAGTCACCGGTTTTAATCCCTGAATCGAGGAGAATATGACTCTGTTTGTTATTCTGCGAACCAGAAATCCTGAGTAAGGAATTCTTTTAATTCGGGAGAAGGTGTTAGGCATTCCCAAATTCCGTGGTTCTAGCACGGTCGCTTAACCATTTTTATATTTGGCTTAATTATCTTGATTTACTAAATACCCTTTTTCTTGTTACCTGATTTTATTACCGCTTTTGTTTAGATTGTTTACAATTATATAAACGAATCACGCGTACGTATATTCGTATTATATACCTTTTATAATTGTAGAGAATCATGCCACGCATACATGTACACAAAAAGGTTGATAATATTTTTTGTATTTTTATTATAAAAAAAAACCATACGCTCAAAATTAAAAATAAAATTAAGAACATCGTCGCCCTTGTATGATTAAACAATGAACTGCACATCTCGGGTTTTTAGGAAATTAATTTGCAATTCTCCGAAAAATCCTTTTTATTAAATATTCGCTCGAAGTTGCGCGAACGCATAATCCGAATTGCTTTTAGAAATATAATCAAGTTACGCGAACGTATCCCTAATCACAAAAATATTCTTGATGGTAGTATAAATTTTTTTACAAATTGTTTATTACATCCATATTATTTTTATGTGAAAATCATGAGAAATCCCCATTTGAGATGCCCTTAAATTCTTTGAAAAGAATTCACAATTTATTAAATGTTGACCGCTGATTATATTTTTACGTGTGAATTATATTCTTCCGAGCCATTCAAATTTTAGGAGTAAAAATAAACAAAGTGTGATTAATACTACCATTTTTCTCGTAAATCCAATATATGTATACCCAAAAAGTGAATTGCATATGAAACTAAAAAAATTGATTTATGAAAGGAAGAGATGTTTTCGAAGAATTTTCATTATTTTATTTGTAACGAATGCTATATTACATTCTTAAAATTGTTACAATTTATAAGCCTAATCTCCTTCCACATCACTTGTTCTTAATCCGATATGCATGATTATTTTAGTTAATTCTGCTTATGATTGAGTTTGGGATATACCTAATCGAAACGATTTTATTCTCAACCTATGCGAACTATTAGCAAACACTAACTTTACACATAAAAAAATTGTTGACTTATTGTTTACATTATTTTTTAAAGAAATGAGGTGATTGCATTCAAATAACTAGGCCATTTGTTATTAAGAAAAGAACTAATCTACCTGTTGTCTTTAATAAGACGATATCATATATAACATGAATATACCCCTACACCATTCACCATATTCCAACATTGTGAACCTAACGGATTTTATCAATGCATCTCTCGACTATTGATTATAAACATAACCATTATTACGCCATATATGAACAAAATGCAACCAACATCATCTAGCCTTAAACCACAACCAAATAATTAACAAAATATGCTAACAATGTATTTTCTTGACATTTCCATACTATTCTGTACCTAACTAACAACGTCACAAGACTTAATTAATGGCCAACTTTATGCCATATTCCCTATCTTGACAATTCAGATATAACTATACTAATGAGATTTCGAAATGGATAACATTATTACAAAGCTTTTATACGAATTTCAAAATAAGATAATTAAGTTATAGCCATCGTGTCGAACTCACTACTAGTTAACCAATATGAAACAAAGCTGAAATTTAAACTAACGAACTTAAATGTATAGAAGACAGAATTACAATTCGAGCTTCATTTATTTGTCATGTTGAAAGCTTTGCATGACATGAGTTTACAGATATGTACCTGGAAATGAAGGTAGAAGAAGTAAATTTCAGCAGTGACAACAGTAACAAAATCAGCAGAAAATGCCAGTATTTCCATAGATTTGAGCAACAATACAGAACCCGAGAACCCAGACACAACGTAGAATGACTCTTTAAGAAATTTCAGACTTTAAACTCAACAGTGGGATTTGAACAAATCCAGACAGCTAAAACACAGTATTTCTGATTTTTCAAGACTTAGGAGAAGGCAAACTGACAATTTCAATCTCAGAAATTCAACCTTAACACTAGCTTCTATTGTAGAAATATGTTTTTTCCTGCTTCTGATTTTTCTTTCTTTATTTCTGTTTTCTTTCTTTTTCTTGAATCAGATTTCTATTTCTGCTTCTGTGTGTTTTTTCCTCTCTTAATTTCTGTCCAGATTTTCTCTCTGTCTCTCTCTGTGTATATGTATTTCTGTGTGTATTAAAATCTCAGTGCTCTCTCTCAAAAACTCCTCCTTCTTTATAAACAGATCCCTGTATTTATACAGGTCTGCCCCTTTTCCTTTCAGTGCTGCCTGGACCCCCTTCTTCTTTTAAAAATCAGAAAGTCCCATTAAAATCTGCTTTTACTACTTTAAATCCCATTAAGTGATCTTATCCTGATTTTCAGCATCCCCATTACCCTTTGTTTCCCATTATTACATTAAATTATATCCATTACACTCCACTATCAGCACACTACTATTATCAAATTACCCTCACTGTTTTATTCCTCATATACCCTTGAAATCCTACTGTAATTACTGTTCTTAATACAAAATCAGAACAGATTCTACACTCTGTTCAAACAGTTATAACCAATCCTATTAACATTATCTAATCAACCTCCTAACATAGTTGTATCTAATCAACCCTTGTAAACTTGAATTCAAAAAACCAACATCACAATATCATTACACTGAATTCAATATAACAAATCAAACTGGACTTCAACATTGGACTAAGATCAAACAAATGCAGGGGCATTGTCAGTATATTGACAATGCTCTGAAATTAACTGCCCAGAAATCAACACACAAATAATTGACAAACTTTCTGACTTATTAAACGAGAACCAACTAATTAGCAAGAACTAATTAACTGATTACAACAACATGATAATAGTCAATCAAAACAGGTGAGCAGGTTATTACAATGCATTATCATAAACGAGAATTCATAATGTAACTAATCGGCGAACTTAATCGAGTCGATTACACACATTGTAAACAAACATAACCAACAGAAACAATTCACTTATTTGATCAAATATACGGGTATGAGACAGAATCACAAAATTTAAGTAAACAAAAATGTGAAAAATAAATTACACAAGCTACTGAAACAGGCAACAATATACACATAGGATACAAAAAGAAATAAGAAAAATACCTCTGAATCTTTAAATTTACACGGACTCAAGCTTGACTTTGAATTCGGACCTTTTTGAGGCTGAACAGACTTTATTCGAAGTATTCTCAATTGAGAATACCTCGATTAAAGTCTCTTAGTCCTCAATCCCTTATTTAATTCGGGCAAATTCCATGTTTTTGAAATTTTTAGGGTTTCTGATTCTTGGATCTTAAATTCGAACACTTCTGGGCAGATTCGAAGGGAACCAAAGATGACACAAGGGTGAGGGAGGCCTAGGGGTCATTTGGTGTTAGTTTGGAACGAATCTGAGTGAGTTCATGTTTGGTTCGAACCTTCAAAAGAAGATTCGAAGAACTCTGAGGTGATTCGAGCCAAAAAAACACCAGATCCATAGCTAGGGTAGTTAGGGGAAGCTACGGTGTTAATTTGGAAGTCATCGGAGAAGGTTGGGTTTTCAGACCAACCTTCAATTGAAGATTCGAGACTAAGTGGTCTGATTCAAGGGAAACTAACCCCGGATCCGTAAAAAGGGAGTTGTGGGGAGTCGAGGGTGTTAAAGTGGGGTTGTTTGGACTACCGAAACCGCCGTGAGGCGATTTCCGGTAGGCGGTGTACGGTGGTAAATGGCGGAGTTCATCAGACCTCTTGAAAGAGATGATGAACAAGACACAAGGGTGGGGTATTTGGTTTGGGGGGCTGGGATGTGGATTGGAGTTATGTACGAGTGGGGTGGATTGATCTCATCCGTTGGATCAATTAAGATGCACGGTTAAGATCAGTTTATTAAACCAAACGTTGTCATTTGGTTAAAGGTTGGGGTCAGGCTGGATCGGGGCAGTGGATCGGGTAAGGGGTTACGGGTAAGGGTATGGGATCTCAGCCGTTGGATGGATTTGATCCAACGGCCCTTGATGAAATACGACCAAACGTTGTCGTTTGGTATTGGTCTTGAATTGGACCGGACATGGGTATTTGGATTGGGCTGTGGGGAAATTAGTTTTGTTTTGTGCCTGGATTTCAGTCCAGGTCCGATTTTTACTTTTATAACTTATTTTATATTTCCTAATTTTAATCCTAAGTATAAAAATCCTAATTAAAATTATAAAACAATTTTAACCTTACAAAAATATTAATTACTTTTTAACAACTATTTAACACATAGACAAAGCGTTAATCACACAGTGAAACATTAAAACTAGAACAAATGCATATTTTTTTGTGATTTTATTTCAATTATCTTTTAAATGCATAATTAAATCCTAGATATGCATGCAACATGTATTTTTATTTTAGTTTCATTTAATTATAACAAAGAAAACATTTACGGACAAACACAAACAATTAATAAACGCCACATAAATTCTAAAAATTGTATACTAAGAGAATTTTGTTTTATTTTTTGATTTATTATAGAGTATTTTTCCTGAGGCAAAAATCACGTGCTCACAGCTGCCCCTCTTTGTACGGAAACTCGAAGAGTTTGCGTGCAAAGATAAAGTGAGCGGATACGAGCAATTTTTGCCTGTTTGAATACTTTGTGAGAAGCATTTTTTGAAAGATTTGACCTAACATTTGCTTCAAAGGTTTCCTACATATCCTTGGCTATAAAAGAATCAGGTCAATGTAGTTCGAGAAGTTTTGGGTAGCTGGGACTACCATGGGACT
The DNA here is from genome assembly GCF_000393655.2 of Nicotiana sylvestris. Lineage (NCBI taxonomy): Eukaryota > Viridiplantae > Streptophyta > Magnoliopsida > Solanales > Solanaceae > Nicotiana > Nicotiana sylvestris. The sequence goes on from NC_091064.1 coordinate 34,959,524, forward strand.
GTGATGTTACTGCTGTTTTGTGCTGCTTTTACTGCTTGCTGACCTCCTTATTACACCTTGCTTCAAAGGTAAAACAAAGGCTAAACTAGACTATGGTATATGAATTACAGAATCTTATCTAGATCATGCCCTTGCGTTTCTTGTTGTCTTGATGTCTTGGTGACTTTTGGGCATCTTTTGCTTCTGACTTGTTCCGCATTTCCTTTCATTGTGCCTCGTATTTCCTTTATTTGTTTGGGACTCTTGTTGTTTTTTGCTGGGGATTTGGTTGGACTCCTCTGCTTTATTGACTTTACGTGTGCTCCTTTCTCACATGGGCGGGCTTTTGACTTCAACCCGTAATGTCAAACTACATTGCCATTCTGTTCTTCAGGTGGGCGCCTGACTGCTGATCCTTCAATTGTATTCCCTTATTCTCCAGGTGGACGCCTGATTGCCTCTTCGATTCTTCATCCTCATTCTCCAGGTGGACGCCTGATTTCTTCTTCAATTCTTCATCCTCATTCTCCAGGTGGACGCTTGATTTCTTCTTTAATTCTTCATCCTCATTATCCAGGTGGACGCCTGATTTCTTCTTTAATTCCTCATCCTCATTCTCCAGGTGGACGCCTGACTTCTTCTTAAATTCTTCATCCTCATTCTCCAGGTGGACGCCTGATTTCTTCTTTAATTCTTCATCCTCATTCTCCAGGTGGACGCCTGATTTCTTCTTTAATTCTTTTCATCCTCATTCTCCAGGTGGACGCCTGATTTCTTCTTTAATTCTTCATCCTCATTCTCCAGGTGGACGCCTGACTTCTTCTTAAATTTTTCATCCTCATTCTCTAGGTGGACGCCTGATTTCTTCATTAATTCTTCATCCTCATTCTCCAGGTGGACGCCTGATTTCTCCTTTAATTCTTCATCCTCATTCTCCATGTGGACGCCTGACTTCTTCTTAAATTTTTTCATCCTCATTCTTCAGGTGGACGCCTGATTTCTTCTTTAATTCTTCATCCTCATTCTCCAGGTGGACGCCTGATTTCTTCTTTAATTCTTCATCCTCATTCTCCAGGTGGACGCCTGACTTCTTCTTAAATTTTTCATCCTCATTCTCCAGGTGGACGCCTGATTTCTTCTTTAATTCTTCATCCTCATTCTCCAGGTGGACGCCTGACTTCTTCTTAAATTCTTCATCCTCATTCTCCAGGTGGACGCCAGATTTCTTCTTTAATTCTTTATCCTCATTCTCCAGGTGGACGCCTGATTTCTTCTTTACTTCTTCATCCTTATTCTCCAGGTGGACGCCTGATTTCTTCTTCAATTCTTCATCCTCATTCTCCAGGTGGACGCCTGACTTCTTCTTAAATTCTTCATCCTTATTCTCCAGGTGGACGCCTGACTTCTTCTTAAATTCTTCATCCTTATTCTCCAGGTGGACGCCTGACTTCTTCTTTAATTCTCCATCCTCATTCTCCAGGTGGACGCCTGATTTCTTCTTTAATTCCTCATCCACATTCTCCAGGTGGACGCCTGACTTCTTCTTAAATTCTTCATCCTCATTCTCCAGGTGGACGCCTGATTTCTTCTTTAATTTTTCATCCTCATTCTTCAGGTGGACACCTGATTTCTTCTTTAAATTTTTCATCCTCATTCTCCAGGTGGACGCCTTATTTCTTCTTTAATTCTTCATCCTCATTCTCCAGGTGGACGCCTGACTTCTTCTTAAATTTTTCATCCTCATTCTCCAGGTGGACGCCTGATTTCTTCTTTAATTCTTCATCCTCATTCTCCAGGTGGACGCCTGATTTCTTCTTTAATTCTTCATCCTCATTCTCCAGGTGGACGCCTGACTTCTTCTTAAATTCTTCATCCTCATTCTCCAGGTGGACGCCTGATTTCTTCTTTAATTCTTCATCCTCATTCTCCAGGTGGACGCCTGACTTCTTCTTAAATTTTTCATCCTCATTCTCCAGGTGGATGCCTGATTTCTTCTTTAATTCTTCATCCTCATTCTCCAGGTGGACGCCTGACTTTTTCTTAAATTTTTCATCCTCATTCTCCAGGTGGACGCCTGACTTCTTCTTTAAATCTTCATCCTCATTCTCCAGGTGGACGCCTGACTTCTTCTTTAATTCTTTATCCTCATTCTCTAGGTGGATGCCTGATTTCTTCTTTAATTCTTTATCCTCATTCTCCAGGTGGACGCCTGATTTCTTCTTTACTTCTTCATCCTAATTCTCCAGGTGGACGCCTGATTTCTTCTTAAATTCTTCATCCTCATTCTCCAGGTGGACGCCTGACTTCTTCTTAAATTCTTCATCCTTATTCTCCAGGTAGACGCCTGACTTCTTCTTAAATTCTTCATCCTTATTCTCCAGGTGGACGCCTGACTTTTTCTTAAATTTTTCATCCTCATTCTCCAGGTGGACGCCTGATTTCTTCTTTAATTCTTTCATCCTCATTCTCCAGGTGGATGCCTGATTTCTCCTTTAATTCTTCATCCTCATTCTCCAGGTGGACGCTTGACTTCTTCTTTAATTCTTTATCCTCATTCTCCAGGTGGACGCCTGATTTCTTCTTTAATTCTTTATCCTCATTCTCCAGGTGGACGCCTGACTTCTTCTTTAATTCTTTATCCTCATTCTCCAGGTGGACGCCTGACTTCTTCTTAAATTTTTCATCCTCATTCTCCAGGTGGACGCCTGATTTCTTCTTTTATTCTTCATCCTCATTCTCCAGGTGGACGCCTGATTTCTTCTTTACTTCTTCATCCTCATTCTCCAGGTGGACGCCTGATTTCTTCTTCAATTCTTCATCCTCATTCTCCAGGTGGACGCCTGACTTCTTCTTAAATTCTTCATCCTTATTCTCCAGGTGGATGCCTGACTTCTTCTTAAATTTTTCATCCTTATTCTCTAGGTGGACGCCTGATTTCTTCTTTAATTCTTCATCCTTATTCTCCAGGTGGACGCCTGATTTCTTCTTAAATTCTTCACCGGGTGTTTCTTGACACAAATGTTGTTTTTGCCCCTGTTTCAAATCAAAGAAAACTTCGTTAGTTTAAAGCAGGGTGGTTAACTGGGGCATTCTTGCCGACGATGGGGCTTCTCTTCGTCTTGTTTTATTGCCTTGGAATGGTTGAAAAGACTGTTCTGTCCTTGTAATTGATCCTTGACTATAGGATCCCCAACTGTATGTTTTCCTTCAAACCCTTTTAACCGTAATCATATGTCTCTCCTGACATTGCCGATCCACTTTTGATTCCACTTTTCTTACTCCCATGTCTTATTTTTTATCCTATTACCTCCTGCCCATCATGGTCGTATTTTTGTCCTATGCAATCTTGAATCTTGGTAGTATACCTTGACATTCCTTCTTATTTGTTTGGAACAAAACTCATCTAAAAAACTTTAAAAGAGTAATATTATCAGTGACGAAAACATGACGATTTCGAAAATCTAGAATGAAAAGAAAAATCCAAATTTGGATGACTTTTGGAGAAAAATTAAAGGACTTATCTAATTGGAGTCACTGGCACCAATGATCATGGTATGCATTTTGGATTAATCAACCCAGTCTTTTTAACCAATCTCTTTCAATTGTTTCATTTTGTTTTCCCAAATTTTCCATAACCCAATTTTCTTTTGCCAATTTACAAACCTTATTTGGGTCGCTGTATCTAAAAGAGTTTTCACCGACAAACCTTCCTCATTTGTTCATTTTTTAATTCCTTTTCACCTTATGGGGCCTGCGAAGGTTTTCACCAATAAGACTCTCTCATTTTACTTTCTCTCAACTTTCGTCGTCTCATGGTGCCTACGTGAGTTTTCACCTATAGGACTCTCTCATTTTTACTTTCTTTTCTTGTTTGGACCAGAGTGTTATGAACTATCTTTATTTGCTCGACTCGGCATTTTTCTAAGATTGGTCAAAAGGTCTTTATGGTATGGGGTTGGAATGAAAAGGTATCAAAAGTTAAACAATTTTGATAGGGGTTTTAAAAATTACAACCCTTGGAAGCATTTTTCTTATTTGCCAATACAATTCCTGCCCCAGTTTCTTGATTGGGGTCTCTTGATGTTTCTTTTTGTGCACATTATGCATATCGTGCACCCTATGACAGAACTGTGAGGCGCCTACGTATCCGCTTTGAGGAATCAGGTCAAACGTAGTTCACAGCAATAATAATGATTTTTTTATATTGTTCATATTTGATTTTCATTGATTCCAAGAGAGGGTAGGAAAGAAACAAATGTGGCTCAAAGGGGAAGCAAAGGGTATAGTGTTTGGATAGCATAATAAATTGCCTTTGTCATTCCAATCTTCGAAATAATGCCGAATACAAACATTTAATAATTATACCAAAAAATCATGCATAATATCTCTTTACCGCATCAGAATTGATAGCCATGTCTATGCATTTTCCTTCGATATCTGTTAAACATAGTGCACCATTCGATAATACTCTGGTCACAATGAATGGTCCTTGCCAATTCGGGGCAAATTTGCCTTTTGCCTCAACCTGATGTGGAAGAATACGTTTCAGCACATGTTGACCCACTTCAAACTTCCGGGGACGCACCTTTTTGTTGTATGCTCTTGCTATTCTTCTTTGATACAATTGGCCATTACACACTGCGGCCAATCGTTTTTCATCAATCAAATTTAACTGTTCCAGACGGGTTTTGACCCATTCATCATCATCAATCTTTGCTTCGGCGATGATCCGAAGGGAAGGAATTTCAACTTCTGCAGGAATTACTGCCTCAGTGCCATATACCAACAAATAAGGAGTTGCTCCTACTGAAGTGCGAACAGTAGTGCGATATCCCAATAACGCAAATGGTAGTTTTTCGTGCCATTGTCTTGAACCTTCTACCATTTTCCGAAGTATCTTCTTTATGTATTTGTTGGCTGCCTCGACTGCTCCATTCGCCTTTGGGCCGATATGGGGTAGAGTTGCGATGTATAATCTTAAACTGTTGACATACTTCCCTCATTAAGTTACTGTTAAGATTAGCACCGTTATCTGTGATGATCACCTTTGGGATTCCGAATCGACATATGATATTTGAGTGAACAAAATCGACCACAGCTTTCTTGGTCACTGATTTGAATGTTTTGGCCTCAACCCATTTGGTAAAATAATCAATGGCTACCAGAATGAACCTGTGCCCATTGGATGCTGCTGGCTCAATTGGTCCAATCACATCCATGCCCCAAGCGACGAAGGGCCATGGTGCCGACATTGTGTGCAACTCGGATGGTGGAGAATGAATCAAATCTCCGTGTATCTGGCATTGATGACACATGCGCACAAAACTGATACAATCTCACTCCATGGTAAGCCAATAGTAACCAGCTCGGAGGATTTTCTTTGCCAACACATATCCGCTCATGTGGGGTCCGCAAACTCCCGAATGTACTTCAAACATGAAAGCCGTAGCTTGTCGGGCATCTATGCATCTTAACAATCCAAGGTCTGGTGTTCTTTTATACAAAACTCCTCCGCTCAAGAAGAATCCATTTGCGAATCGCCTAATGGTTCTCTTTTGATCCCATGTGGCTTGTGCTGGATATATCCCCATTCTGATATATTCCTTGATGTCGTGGAACCATGGTTCACCGTCAAATTCCTCTTCAACCATATTGCAGTAAGCGTGCTGATCGTGGACTTGAATATGTAGTGGATCCATATAAGCTTTGTCCGGATGGTGCAACATTGATGCCAGGGTAGCCAATGCATCGGCAACTCATTATGGATCCTTGGAATATGTCAGAACTCTACTGATTGAAACCGCTGACAAAAATCATGTAGACATTGTCGGTATGGTATGAGCTTCAAGTGTAGGGTTTCCCATTCTCCTTGAATTTGATGTAGCAGAAGATCCGAATCTCCCATGACTAAGATTTCCTGGATACCCATGTCTGCGGCTAGCCTTAACCCCAAAATACAAGCTTCATATTCAGCCATATTATTGGTGCAATAAAATCGTAGTTGAGCCGTAACAGGATAGTGATGCCCTGTTTCAGAAATGATTACAGCTCCTATCCCGACTCCTTTCATGTTAGCGGCCCCATCAAAGAAAAGTTTCCAGCCAGGTTTTTCAATTTGCTCCATCTCATCGATATGCATTATTTCTTCATCGGGAAAATAGGTTTTCAATGGCTCGTACTCCTCGTCGACCGGGTTTTCAGCTAAATGATCGGCCAGTGCTTGGGCTTTCATTGCAGTCCGAGTCACATAGATGATGTCAAATTCTGTGAGCAATATCTGCCACTTTGCAAGTCTTCCCGTTGGCATAGGCTTTTGAAAAATATATTTTCAACGGATCCAAACGCGAAATGAGGTAAGTAGTGTAGGACGACAAATAGTGTTTCAACTTCTGAGCTACCCACGTTAGGGCGCAACATGTCTTTTCCAGATGAGTATACTTAACCTCATAAGCTGTGAATTTCTTGCTAAGGTAGTAGATGGCCTGTTCTTTTCTGCCGGTGAGGTCATGTTGCCCCAATACACAACCAAATGAATTTTCCAAGACCGTCAAGTAAAGAATTAGAGGTCTTCCTGGCTCTGGCGGGACCAGCACGGGTGGGTTCGACAAGTATCCTTTTATCTTATCAAACGCTTCTTGACACTCATCGGTCCATTTGACCGCAGCATCCTTTTTCAACAATTTGAAAATAGGCTCACAGGTTGTCGTGAGCTGAGCAATAAACCTGCTGATGTAATTCAACCTCCCTAACAAACTCATTACTTCAGTTTTGTTCCTTGGAGGTGGCAATTCTTGGATGGCTTTGATTTTTGATGGGTCTAGCTCGATGCCTCGCCGACTGACTATGAATCCCAACAACTTTCCAGATGGAACTCCAAATGCGCATTTGGCAGGGTTAAGCTTGAGGTTGTACCTACGAAGTCTTAAGAAGAATTTCCTCAAATCCCCAACGTGGTCGGCCTGATGCTTTGATTTTATGATCACATCGTCCACGTATACCTCAATCTCCTTGTGTATCATATCATGAAACATTATGGTCATTGCTCTCATGTAAGTTGCTCTGGCGTTCTTCAAACCGAATGGCATTACCCGGTAGCAATAAGTTCCCCATGGTGTGATGAATGCCGTTTTTTCTGCATCTTCTTCATCCATTAGAATTTGATGATACCCGGCATAACAATCCACGAAAGATCCTATCTCATGCTTGGCACAATTATCGATCAAAATATGGATATTGGGTAATGGGAAATTATCCTTCGGGCTTGCTTTGTTGAGATTGCGGTAGTCGACGCACACTCTAATTTTGCCGTCTTTCTTTGGTACAGGAACGATATTAGCTAACCAAACAGGATATCGAGTAACTCGAATGACCTTTGCTTCCAACTGTTTGGTGATTTCTTCCTTAATTCTCACACTCATATCAGGCTTGAATTTTCTCAGCCTCTGCTTGACAGGAGGCACCATTGGATCGGTGGGCAATTTGTGAACCACTAAATCAGTGCTCAAGCCCGGCATGTCGTCATATGACCATGCAAAAACATCTTTGAATTCTATGAGTGCTTTAATTAACTCTTCTCGGATCCTTGGTTCGAGATGGACACTTATTTTAGTTTCCCGGATATTATTCGTGTCCCCTATATTGATGTCCTCGGTATCACTCAGGTTAGGTTTGGTTTTTTTCCTCAAAGTGAATTAACTCTTTACTAATCTCTTCAAAAGCCTCATCTTCATCATATTCTGATTCATAATCACAATATATTTCTTGAATTATTATTTCGGAACCAGATTGATTTTTAAGACTGGGCTGAGGATTCCTCATGCATGCCATATCACTAGAGCCAGCGTAAAAAGAACTGTACAGAAAAAGAAGAAAAGGAAAAGAAAACTATCAGGAATGATAATGAAAAAGAAAACTGTATTTTATTGGATGATGAAAGATAACAAGGTTTGCACACTTCAAACAAACTGTAAGATAAGCATTGGGATTACAACCCTGAGGTAACCCAAACAAACTGAAGGAAAATCAAAAAATAAACTACCAAGACTCCTTTCGAATGGGGAGAGGAGTGGCTTTCCAATTATTAAGCTTTGTTTCTGGCCCAACGAATTGAACTTCTGCGTTGCTACAACCTTCCCCGCTTTCTACCATATTCACGTCATCAAACAATTTCTCGAATCTTTCAATTAATTCCTCCTCAGGATTGACCAGGGATTTAGGAATTGTTGTTATCGGGCGATTTTTAGCACCGGTCTTGACAAAAGACTTTGATAGATATGGGACTGGTTTTGGAAGAACCCATGCTTTTTGTTTCAGCTTTCTGGCCTTTCTCACGTCGGTGACAGTGGGTATGAATCCTAAACCAAATGTTCCCCAGTTCTCGGGGAGAGATACTGGTTGTATAATTCCTTGCAAAGATGAGCCCAGACCTTTGCTGGGTATAAAACCATTTTTTAACATTTCATAGGCTACCATGACTGATGCAGAGGTTATCTTTGGATTCGGAATGTACTTCCCCTCTGGAATTTTCTCTACCGACACTGTATCGGACACTTGGTATACCCATGGTCCCTGGTCATTTTCTATTCCCTCGACCGGTACAATGGCACTGCTGTGAGCATTTAAACTTTCTTCCCCATGCACAACTATTTCTTGATGATCCCATTCAAACTTGACCGCCTGGTGTAGTGTTGACGGGGCTGCTTTAGCAGCATGGATCCATGGTCGACCCAATAACATATTATAAGAAACAGTTATGTCCAGGACTTGAAACTCCATCGTGAATTCAACTGGCCCTATTGTCAGTTCCAACATTATGTCGCCAAATGAATCTCTGCTTCCACCGTCAAACCCCCGTACGCAAATGCTATTTTCTGGATCCTCTCCTCTTTGATTTTCAATTTGCTTAAAGTGGAGAGAGGGCAGATGTTTGCACTTGACCCGTTGTCAACCAATACCCGGGTTACTACGGAGTTTTCACATTTTACGGTGAGGTAAAGAGCTCTGTTGTGCTCAGTCCCTTCCATAGGTAATTCATCATCAGAAAATGTAATTCTGTTTGCCTCAAAGATTCTGTTGGCTATTCTTCCCAAATGATTTATAGAGATTTTATCAGGAACGTGAGCCTCATTCAGGATTTTCATCAAAGCCAGACGGTGCTCCTCTGAATGGATCAGTAATGATAATAATGAAATTTGAGCGGGCGTCTTCTTCAGTTGATCCACAACAGAATAGTCATGGAGCTTCATTTTTCTTAAAAATTCTTCCGCTTCTTCTTCCGTCATAGCTTTCTTTATTGGTGTTGGATTATTTTTAGTTTTTCTTAACTCTTCGGGAGTAAAACATCTTCCTGAACGAGTCAAGCCTTGCACCTCACAGACTTCTTCCTTGACTTCTTTTCCCTTGTACATTACAGTCACCCGTTCATAGTTCCATGGAATGGCCTTGTTGTTGATCACTGGTAGCTGGGTTACAGGTTTGATAATAACCCGATCTGTACGGGCTCCTTCCACGAATACAATGGGTTTGGTGGCAACCCCTGGTACTATCACTTTCGGCCTTTCTTGCTTTGTGGCTACTTTGCTCGAAGATCCTTTCTCGACTACCACAAATGGTTCATCACTATTTCTATTCTGCTTAGGTACCGACTTCTCCTCTGTTAACTGCTTATCCGGCTTGGCTTCATGAGACCTGATCATCATGACGGTTTGTGACGGCTTCTTTGTCTCCCCATCAACCTGTACTATTTCTATCATATTAGCCTCCTGATGGGCTGGCATTGGATTTCTGTTGATATTGGGAGCTTCGGGGGTTTGAACCTCGATTTTATTAGTATCAATCAGCTCTTGTATTGCATTTTTTAAATGCCAGCATTTTTCCGTATCATGGCCTGGTGTACCGGAACAATACTCACAGCTAATGGTGTAGTCCAGATTCTTTGGAGGAGGATTGGGTAGCTTGGATTGTATTGGTCTTAGCATGTCCAGCTGTCTCAGCCTGTGGATTAGACTAGTGTAGGACTCTCCCAATGGAGTGTAGGTTTTCTTTTTCTGTTCCCTTTCCCCCCTGAATGCTGGCCTAGGCCTGAAACCTGGTCCGGGATAGGCTCGTGGGTAAGTACCTAGTATGACAGGAGCACGCCAGTTAGCGTCTGCAGTGGATGATTGTATGCTTGTGCATGGTTGATGGAAAAATGAGGTTCCGAAGGGTGATAGTAGTGTTGAGATGAATTGTGGTGGTGAGTTGATTGGTGAGGTCGATGTTGATTATAGTAAGGAGGTGAACCTCTGGATCCCGACCAAATTCCTGAATCAACTACTGCTGCTTCCTCCTTCTTCTTTCTTCTGATTTCTCCTATACCGCCTTGAATAGCTTGAGTAGTCGCCTTAATAGCCGAATAACTCATGATTTTATTTGTCTTGAGGCCTTCTTCCACCATACCTCCCATCTTCACTACTTCGTTGAATGATTTTCCTACCGCTGAAACCAAATGGGCATAGTAAGTTGGTTCCAAGGCTTGAAGGAAGTAGTCTACCATTTCACTCTCCTTCATAGGAGGATCCACTCTTGCTGCCTGTTCTCTCCACCGGAAGCCATACTCTCTGAAACTTTCATTGTGTTTTTTCTCAAATTTTGTCAAAGATAGTCGATCTGGGATGATTTCCAGATTGTATTGGAAATGGTATGCAAATGCCTGTGCCAGGTCATCCCAGGTGTACCATCTCCCATGGTCCTGGCGTGTATACCACTCCAAAGCTGATCCGTTTAAACTTTGACTGAAGTAAGCCATTAATAATTCGTCCTTTCCCCCAGCTCCTCGCATCTTGCTGCAGAAACCCCTTAAGTGGGATACTGGGTCGCCGTGCCCATTGTATAGGTCAAATTTAGGCATTTTGAAGCCAACTGGCAATTGTACATTTGGGAACAAACACAAATCCTTGTATGCTACACTGACTTGCCCACCCAACCCTCGCATGTCTCGGAACAATTGTTCTAGGCTTTTAACCTTCCTGAACATCTCTTCTTGTTCAGCATTTTTGGCCGGCTTGTCAATTTCGGTTGGGAGGTCAAAACGAGGAGTAGTTGAATGGATTTAGGAGGCTTTGAGGGTGGGTTCCGGGGGGTAATATTGATTGTCCTGGGCCTGGAATGTAGGCTCACTAGGAGATTTGTGGAGAGTAGCTGTGGGAGGTGTCACAAAGACAGGAGTTACAGGTAGAGGAAAGTATGGAACTGGTTTAGGAAGGGGAGACTGTGGTGTCTGAGAGGTGGTGCCTCGGTAGTGTTGGTAGATGGGGAAATTTGGGGATAATTCAGTGGTAAGATTATCCTGAGTTTGGGCCATTGATAGAGCAGGGTTAGTTGGGTAAGATGGGGGTGACTGCCCTGTAGACCAGGCCCGGTACATCTCAGCCATTTGCTGCTTGAGTTTAAACATCTCTTCTTTCATTTTCCCAACATCCATCTCCTCTAGCTCAATACTTGTGTCAACATCTGGGATAGACATACTTTCGGGTATTGGTCCTTTTGATCTCGTGTGATAATGATAATATGCCAGTATACTCTTTAGAGAAACTAACTGCTTGAATTCTGGAAATGAGCAAACTTGTTAGTTTTGAGAGTTTAACACATATATAATTACACGTTGAGATGCAATGCTCCTAGACAAATAACCCATTTCTATTATGCATTTGCTCGGCTGCTTGCGTCATCCCAGCTTTTCTTGGTCTTTTATTGTTGTTCACTCTAATTTTATTTTCTTATATATATTTTTATTGTATTGTGGTCGAATCTTATAGAGATTGCCTACGTATCATGCCCCTGCATGAATCAGACCTTGCGTAGTTCGGACGTAAGGCAAACACTTTTATTTATTATACAAAGACGGAACATACATTACATTTGAAAACCTTATAAGAAAATGGTTTGAAACACACACACTCAAATCAAAATAAAAGACACAACTCTTAACATCTCTTATCATGCTCCACTTTCCACTTTTGTTGTCAATCATTGGATTATCAGCTCAATGTGGGGCTTGACCTGGATGACCTCCCAGCGTACGATACATCCTTTCTAACTCCATTGCCAGATGACGGGCAAAAATAGGTGCATGCTCTGTAAACCTTTCATAATCCATTCCTTGGCAGTTTACATAACTTTGAGAGGTATAGACCGCCAGGTCGTGGATTTGTGCCCTAAAATCTTGGAGACGTTGGTCTTGGTTCTGCAATTGCTGTTAGCGAGTGGTGGCTATATCTCTGATACGGTCCTCACGATCTAAAGCTGACTCTAACTGAGCTCGGAGTCTGGCCAGATCGAGTCTTGCCTGTGCCCTTTCTCTGTCGATGTCCACATGTTGATGTTCTCTGTTGTATCTTCTCGCCTCTTCCAATTGTGCACGAAGTTGGTCTTCTGAACGTATCCAATGGTCTTTTTCCTTCTTGAATTATGCCCTGTCTTCTTCGGATTGCCTTACTTGGGGTTCCTTATTAGATCTGGCTTCTTCGTTTAATTGTTGGATTCTTTCTTTAGCTTTGCTCAATGCCATTTCGTTTTTTGCAAGAATGGAATCATAATCTTGCATTCTTTCAAAAAGATTGGCGATGGTTTTTTGATCCTTCCAACTCATCATTGGTGTTTCAGAAGCTTTTTTCATTTTTTGAAATCGAGCGTGAAGATTTTCATTCTCACAAGCTAAACTCTTCTTCTCGCCTTCGGCTTCTTGTGCTTGCAAATCTTTCTCCAGACTGAGGCTCCTCAGATTTTCCTTTAGGGCATGGATAGTTGCTTTGTACCCTTTTTCCTTTTCTCCCCAAATCAACCGCTCTTGGATTTTATCATTAAAGGTTTGAACATGGGGTCTTTTTGTTGGCCTTCTTAGCTCGGGTTCTGGTACATCATCCACGCGAGACCGTTTCTCAAACCACCTTGCATATCCTGGATTTATCTCGCCCCTTGTAGTGTCTGGGACTTGAGTATCACTTTTCAAGTATCGACATCCATTCCACATCTGCTGAATTAGAGCCTCGGGAATAGTGGCTTCAGGGTGTAATTCGATTACTTGCATACTCAAATCTTCATCATCAGGAACTACTTGGTATCTCCCTAGTTGTCTTAGAACTCTTAGTGGCGCATATGGCTGGATGCTTCTCAATCCCAATAGTAGCAAATAACTATTTGAGGTTGACATGTGTATCACTTCCTTTATCGGGAGCCATCCCAAAGTCCACTCAATTTGATTCGCCGTTAAAGCCCTTAGATGAGATACCCAGGCTTCTATCCCTTATGGGGACTTATAATCTTTTATTCTTTCCTCATAACTCTCGATGAAATTATCATTGCTTGGCCCATACTGTATGATCTTGGGCTGATGTTGGAGATGTTCAATCACCCACATTTGCAACAAAATTTTGCATCCTTCGAAGACTTTTGCCCCTGATTTACATAAAGTCAACGCCCGATAAATGTCTGAGAGAATGATCGGGATAAGGGTGTGATTTTCCTTGGTGGTGAGGACCTGTAAAACTTTCGCCGTGCGAATATCAATTGTTCGCTCTTTGTTTGGGAAGACCATGATTCCTAGAAAAGCCACCATGAAGGCGAAGCGACGGTGAATCTGCCAGGTGTCTTTGTTTTGCTTGTTAGTAAGGCCTTTCTCATGAATTTCAAATCCATCTGGCTTTCCGAACCTTGAATACAAGAAGTTGAAAGAACAACATCCGTTGATGACATTGCTTTTCCTGATTTGATTACTGATGTTCAGAAGACCGAAGAATCGATGTACCGAGGGAGCCTTTGTGAATATCAGGTTTTGATTTCTTAGACTTCCGTTGAAACCAGCATATCCAGCTATCTCTTCTAATGTAGGAGTAAGCTCGAAATCAGAGAAACGAAATACATTATGAACAGGGTCCCAAAAAGTTACTAACGCCGCAATCAGATCATCACGTGGTTTAACTTTCATAATATCTGTGATATTTCCCAAATGCTTAATGACCCATTTTTGACCATCTTCGCCTAACTCATACCACCACATTTGAAGCTGAAATAGAAACTCGTCTGTATTCGTGGACGGGGGTTTTGTGTGGTGCTCATTTTGTATCTGAAATTTAATTTTAACAAAATCAAGACTCATTTTGAAAATATACACTCAAAATAAAAAAAATCATTTTTATTTATTTAACACTTTTTTTTCAAGATTTAAAACTATTTTTGGGAATTTTCTAAAACAACCCATTTTATTCCTCGGCTCTCACAATGATTTCGATTAAGCTGGTCAACAAGCAAATTCGAGGCAAATGAATGCACAGGTAGCAAGTAGGATGCATCAGGATAGTCTTTTCATCTTGGGTTCACCTGTCCTAGATAGACCCAACCCCTGTGTTGAGTCTCCAAGGCCAAATGTAATATGATGCAAATAGACGTTCCTACTAGGGATCTGGTACATGGCTGAGTTATTCTAGGTGAAAAACCTTAGGCATATTGTTCTAAACCTGGCTCACCCAAACGGACAGTTTGAGCCGAAGTGGGGGCAACGTACCGGGAGCACGAAAGTCTACCCGGCTTAGTTACTTGTTCCAACTCCGTCTTATTTGGTATGACCTTTAACAGAAAGGTGGGCCACACGCACGTGTGCACCATAAATTCAGAAGACACAGAAAGAAGGGGGTTTCGTACCAGTTGTATATATTCACAAGTCAAATAATATTAAAGCGGTAAAAGCAACATTTAGCATATTAAGCATAAACGTGTGAAAATCATATAATAAATAAAGCCAACTATAACAGTTATTTTAAGTTCGAATTCTTTAAACCCTGAACCAGTGGTTCTGGGTTACAGTTTTCACCACTGGAGTTCCCCAGCAGAGTCGCCAGAGCTGTCGCACCTCCTTTTTTTCACGCCCGCGGGGGCGCATAGGGAGTTTTCTCCAATTAAAGGACAGTCGAAACGTGATTTGTTTATTTGTTTCAGAGTCGCCACCTGGGAATTTTAAGGCGTCCCAAGTCACCGGTTTTAATCCCTGAATCGAGGATAATATGACTCTGTTTGTTATTCTGCGAACCAGAAATCCTGAGTAAGGAATTCTGTTAATTCGGGAGAAGGTGTTAGGCATTCCCAAATTCCGTAGTTCTAGCACGGTCGCTTAACCATTTTTATATTTGGCTTAATTATCTTGATTGACTAAATACCCTTTTTCTTGTTACCTGATTTTATTACCGCTTTTGTTTAGATTGTTTACAATTATATAAACGAATCACGCGTACGTATATTCGTATTATATACCTTTTATAATTGTAGAGAATCATGCCACGCATACGTGTACACAAAAAGGTTGATAATATTTTTTGTATTTTTATTATAAAAAAAACCATACGTTCAAAATTAAAAATAAAATTAAGAACATCGTCGCCCTTGTATGATTAAACAATGAACTGCACATCTCGGATTTTTAGGAAATTAATTTGCTATTCTCCGAAAAATCCTTTTTATTAAATATTCGCTCGAAGTTGCGCGAACGCATAATCCGAATTGCTTTTAGAAATATAATCAGGTTACGCGAACGTATCCCTAATCACAAAAATATTCTTGATGGTAGTATAAATTTGTTTACAAATTGTTTATTACATCCATATTATTTTTATGTGAAAATCATGAGAAATCCCCATTTGAGATGCCCTTAAATTCTTTGAAAAGAATTCACAATTTATTAAATGTTGACCGCTGATTATATTTTTACGTGTGAATTATATTCTTCCGAGCCATTCAAATTTTAGGAGTAAAAATAAACAAAGTGTGATTAATACTACCATTTTTCTCGTAAATCCAATATATGTATACCCAAAAAGTGAATTGCATATGAAACTAAAAAAATTGATTTATGAAAGGAAGAGATGTTTTCGAAGAATTTTCATTATTTTATTTGTAACGAATGCTATATTACATTCTTAAAATTGTTACAATTTATAAGCCTAATCTCCTTCCACATCACTTGTTCTTAATCCGATATGCATGATTATTTTAGTTAATTCTGCTTATGATTGAGTTTGGGATATACCTAATCGAAACGATTTTATTCTCAACCTATGCGAACTATTAGCAAACACTAACTTTACACGTAAAAAAAAATTGTTGACTTATTGTTTACATTATTTTTTAAAGAAATGAGGTGATTGCATTCAAATAACTAGGCCATTTGTTATTAAGAAAAGAACTAATCTACCTGTTGTCTTTAATAAGACGATATCATATATAACATGAATATACCCCTACACCATTCACCATATTCCAACATTGTGAACCTAACGGATTTTATCAATGCATCTCTCGACTATTGATTATAAACATAACCATTATTACGCCATATATGAACAAAATGCAACCAACATCATCTAGCCTTAAACCACAACCAAATAATTAACAAAATATGCTAACAATGTATTTTCTTGACATTTCCATACTATTCTGTACCTAACTAACAATGTCACAAGACTTAATTAATGGCCAACTTTATGCCATGTTCCCTATCTTGACAATTCAGATATAACTATACTAATGAGATTTCGAAATGGATAATATTATTACAAAGCTTTTATACGAATTTCAAAATAAGATAATTAAGTTATAGCCATCGTGTCGAACTCACTACTAGTTAACCAATATGAAACAAAGCTGAAATTTAAACTAACGAACTTAAATGTATAGAAGACAGAATTACAATTCGAGCTTCATTTATTTGTCATGTTGAAAGCTTTGCATGACATGAGTTTACAGATATGTACCTGGAAATGAAGGTAGAAGAAGTAAATTTCAGCAGTGACAGCAGTAACAAAATCAGCAGAAAATGTCAGTATTTCCACAGATTTGAGCAACAATACAGAACCCGAGAACCCAGACACAACGTAGAATGACTCTTTAAGAAATTTCAGACTTTAAACTCAACAGTGGGATTTGAACAAATCTAGACAGATAAAACACAGTATTTCTGATTTTTCAAGACTTAGGAGAAGACAAACTGACAATTTCAATCTCAGAAATTCAACCTTAACACTAGCTTCTATTGTAGAAATCTGTTTTTTCCTGCTTTTGATTTTTCTTTCTTTATTTCTGTTTTCTTTCTTTTTCTTGAATCAGATTTCTATTTCTGCTTCTGTGTGTTTTTTCCTCTCTTAATTTCTGTCCAGATTTTCTCTCTGTCTCTATCTGTGTATATGTATTTTTGTGTGTATTAAAATCTCAGTGCTCTCTCTCAAAAACTCCTCCTTCTTTATAAACAGATCCCTGTATTTATACAGGTCTGCCCCTTTTCCTTTCAGTGCTGCCTGTACCCCCTTCTTCTTTTAAAAATCAGAAAGTCCCATTAAAATCTGCTTTTACTACTTTAAATCCCATTAAGTGATCTTATCCTGATTTTCAGCATCCCCATTACCCTTTGTTTCCCATTATTACATTAAATTATATCCATTACACTCCACTATCAGCACACTACTATTATCAAATTACCCTCACTGTTTTATTCCTCAAATACCCCTGAAATCCTACTGTAATTACTGTTCTTAATACAAAATCAGAACAGATTCAACACTCTGTTCAAACAGCTATCACTAATCCTATTAACATTATCTAATCAACCTCCTAACATAGTTGTATCTAATCAACCCTTGTAAACTTGAATTCAAAAAACCAACATCACAATATCATTACATTGAATTCAATATAACAAATCAAACTGGACTTCAACATTGGACTAAGATCAAACAAATGCAGGGGCATTGTCAGTATATTGACAATGCTCTGAAATTAACTGCCCAGAAATCAACACACAAATAATTGACAAACTTTCTGACTTATTAAACGAGAACCAACTAATTAGCAAGAACTAATTAACTGATTACAACAACATGATAATAGTCAATCAAAACAGGTGAGCAGGTTATTACAATGCATTATCATAAACGAGAATTCATAATGTAACTAATCGGCGAACTTAATCGAGTCGATTACACACATTGTAAACAAACATAACCAACATAAACAATTCACTTATTTGATCAAATATACGGGTATGAGACAGAATCACAGAATTTAAGTAAACAAAAATGTGAAAAATAAATTACACAAGCTACTGAAACAGGCAACAATATACACATAGGATACAAAAAGAAATAAGAAAAATACCTCTAAATCTTTAAATTTACACGGACTCAAGCTTGACTTTGAATTCGGACCTTTTTGAGGCTGAACAGACTTTATTCGAAGTATTCTCAATTGAGAATACCTCGATTAAAGTCTCTTAGTCCTCAATCCCTTATTTAATTCGGGCAAATTCCATGTTTTTGAAATTTTTAGGGTTTCTGATTCTTGGATCTTAAATTCGAACACTTCTGGGCAGATTCGAAGGGAACCAAAGATGACACAAGGGTGAGGGAGGCCTAGGGGTCATTTGGTGTTAGTTTGGAACGAATCTGAGTGAGTTCATGTTTGGTTCGAACCTTCAAAAGAAGATTCGAAGAACTCTGAGGTGATTCGAGCCAAACAAATACCAGATCCATAGCTAGGGTAGTTAGGGGAAGCTACGGTGTTAATTTGGAAGTCATCAGAGAAGGTTGGGTTTTCAGACCAACCTTCAATCGAAGATTCGAGACTAAGTGGTCTGATTCAAGGGAAACTAACCCCGGATCCGTAAAGAGGGGGTTGTGGGGAGTCGAGGGTGTTAAGGTGGGGTTGTTTGGACTACCGGAACCGCCGTGAGGCGATTTCCGGTAGGCGGTGTACGGTGGTAAATGGCGGAGTTCATCAGACCTCTTGAAAGAGATGATGAACAGGACACAGGGGTGGGGTATTTGGTTTGGGGGCTGGGGTGTGGATTGGAGTTATGTACGAGTGGGGTGGATTGATCTCATCCGTTGGATCAATTAAGATGCACGGTTAAGATCAGTTCATAAAACCAAACGTTGTCGTTTGGTTAAAAGTTGGGGTCAGGCTGGATCGGGGCAGTGGATCGGGTAAGGGGTTACGGGTAAGGGGTTACGGGTAAGGGTATGGGATCTCAGCCGTTGGATGGATTTGATCCAACGGCCCTTGATGAAATACGACCAAACGTCATCGTTTGGTATTGGTCTTGAATTGGACCGGACATGGGTATTTGGATTGGGCTGTGGGGAAATTAGTTTTGTTTTAGGCCTGGATTTTAGTCCAGGTCCGATTTTTACTTTTATAACTTATTTTATATTTCCTAATTTTAATCCTAAGTATAAAAATCCTAATTAAAATTATAAAACAATTTTAACCTTACAAAAATATTAATTACTTTTTAACAACTATTTAACACATAGACAAAGTGTTAATCACACAGTGAAACATTAAAACTAGAACAAATGCATATTTTTTTTGTGATTTTATTTCAATTATCTTTTAAATGCATAATTAAATCCTAGATATGCATGCAACATGTATTTTTATTTTAGTTTCGTTTAATTATAACAAAGCAAACATTTACGGACAAACACAAACAATTAATAAACGCCACATAAATTCTAAAAATTGCATACTAAGAGAATTTTGTTTTATTTTTTGATTTATTTTAGAGTATTTTTCGTGAGGCAAAAATCACGTGCTCACAGCTGCCCCTCTTTGTGCGGAAACTCGAAGAGTTTGCGTGCAAAGATAAAGTGAGCGGATACGAGCGATTTTTGCCTGTTCGAATACTCTGTGAGAAGCATTTTTTGAAAGATTTGACCGAACCTTTGCTTCAAAGGTTTCCTACATATCCTTGGCTATAAAGGAATCAGGTCAATGTAGTTCGGGAAGTTTTGGGTAGCTGGGACTACCATGGGACTGTGTTGTTACTGATGTTTTGTGCTGCTTTTACTGCTTGCTGACCTCCTTATTACACCTTGCTTCAAAGGTAAAACAAAGGCTAAACTAGACTATGGTATATGAATTACAGAATCTTATCTAGATCATGCCCTTGCGTTTCTTGTTGTCTTGTTGTCTTGATGTCTTGGTGACTTTTGGGCATCTTTTGCTTCTGACTTGTTCCGCATTTCCTTTCATTGTACCTCGTATTTCCTTTATTTGTTTGGGACTCTTGTTGTTTCTTGCTGGGGATTTGGTTGGACTCCTCTGCTTTATTGACTTTACGTGTGCTCCTTTCTCACATGGGCGGGCTTTTGACTTCAACCCGTAATGTCAAACTACATTGCCATTCTGTTCTTCAGGTGGGCGCCTGACTGCTGATCCTTCAATTGTATTCCCTTATTCTCCAGGTGGACGCCTGATTGCCTCTTCGATTCTTCATCCTCATTCTCCAGGTGGACGCCTGATTTCTTCTTCAATTCTTCATCCTCATTCTCCAGGTGGACGCCTGATTTCTTCTTTAATTCTTCATCCTCATTCTCCAGGTGGACGCCTGACTTCTTCTTAAATTCTTCATCCTCATTCTCCAGGTGGACGCCTGATTTCTTCTTTAATTCTTCATCCTCATTCTCCAGGTGGACGCCTGATTTCTTCTTTAATTCTTCATCCTCATTCTCCAGGTGGACGCCTGATTTCTTCTTTAATTCTTCATCCTCATTCTCCAGGTGGACGCCTGACTTCTTCTTAAATTTTTCATCCTCATTCTCCAGGTGGACGCCTGATTTCTTCTTTAATTCTTCATCCTCATTCTCCAGGTGGACGCCTGACTTCTTCTTAAATTTTTCATCCTCATTCTCCAGGTGGACGCCTGACTTCTTCTTTAATTCTTCATCCTCATTCTCCAGGTGAACGCCTGACTTATTATTTAATTATTTATCCTCATTCTCCAGGTGGACGCCTGATTTCTTCTTTAATTCTTTATCCTCATTCTCCAGGTGGACGCCTGATTTCTTCTTTACTTCTTCATCCTCATTCTCCAGGTGGACGCCTGATTTCTTCTTCAATTCTTCATCCTCATTCTCCAGGTGGACGCCTGACTTCTTCTTAAATTCTCCATCCTTATTCTCCAGGTGGACGCCTGACTTCTTCTTAAATTTTTCATCCTCATTCTCCAGGCGGACGCCTGATTTCTTCTTTAATTCTTCATCCTCATTCTCCAGGTGGACGCCTGACTTCTTCTTAAATTTTTCATCCTCATTCTCCAGGTGGACGCCTGACTTCTTCTTTAATTCTTCATCCTCATTCTCCAGGTGGACGCCTGACTTCTTCTTTAATTCTTCATCCTCATTCTCCAGGTGGACGCCTGATTTCTTCTTTAATTCTTTATCCTCATTCTCCAGGTGGACGCCTTATTTCTTCTTTACTTCTTCATCCTCATTCTCCAGGTGGACGCCTGATTTCTTCTTCAATTCTTCATCCTCATTCTCCAGGTGGACACCTGACTTCTTCTTAAATTCTTCATCCTTATTCTCCAGGTGGACGCCTGACTTCTTCTTAAATTTTTCATCCTCATTCTCCAGGTGGACGCCTGATTTCTTCTTTAATTCTTCATCCTCATTCTCCAGGTGGACGCCTGATTTCTTCTTTAATTCTTCATCCTCATTCTCCAGGTGGACGCCTGATTTCTTCTTTAATTCTTCATCCTCATTCTCCAGGTGGACGCCTGATTTCTTCTTTAATTCTTCATCCTCATTCTCCAGGTGGACGCCTGACTTCTTCTTAAATTTTTCATCCTCATTCTCCAGGTGGACGCCTGATTTCTTCTTTAATTCTTCATCCTCATTCTCCAGGTGGACGCCTGATTTCTTCTTTAATTCTTCATCCTCATTCTCCAGGTGGACGCCTGATTTCTTCTTCAATTCTTCATCCTCATTCTCCAGGTGGACGCCTGACTTCTTCTTAAATTCTTCATCCTTATTCTCCAGGTGGATGCCTGACTTCTTCTTAAATTTTTCATCCTCATTCTCCAGGTGGACGCCTGATTTCTTCTTTAATTCTTCATCCTTATTCTCCAGGTGGACGCCTGATTTCTTCTTAAATTCTTCACCGGGTGTTTCTTGACACAAATGTTGTTTTTGCCCCTGTTTCAAATCAAAGAAAACTTCGTTAGTTTAAAGCAGGGTGGTTAACTGGGGCATTCTTGCCGACGATGGGGCTTCTCTTCGTCTTGTTTTATTGCCTTGGAATGGTTGAAAAGACTGTTCTGTCCTTGTAATTGATCCTTGACTATAGGATCCCCAACTGTATGTTTTCCTTCAAACCCTTTTAACCGTAATCATATGTCTCTCCTGACATTGCCGATCCACTTTTGATTCCACTTTTCTTACTCCCATGTCTTATTTTTTATCCTATTACCTCCTGCCCATCATGGTCGTATTTTTGTCCTATGCAATCTTGAATCTTGGTAGTATACCTTGACATTCCTTCTTATTTGTTTGGAACAAAACTCATCTCAAAAACTTTAAAAGAGTAATATTATCAGTGACGAAAACATGACGATTTCGAAAATCTAGAATGAAAAGAAAAATCCAAATTTGGATGACTGTTGGAGAAAAAATAAAGGACTTATCTGATTGGAGTCACTGGCACCAATGATCATGGTATGCATTTTGGATTAATCAACCCAGTCTTTTTAACCAATCTCTTTCAATTGTTTCATTTTGTTTTCCCAAATTTTCCATAACCCAATTTTCTTTTGCCAATTTACAAACCTTATTTGGGTCGCTGTATCTAAAAGAGTTTTCACCGGCAAACCTTCCTCATTTGTTCATTTTTAATTCCTTTTCGCCTTATGGTACCTGCGAAGGTTTTCACCAATAAGACTCTCTCATTTTACTTTCTCTCAACTTTCGTCGTCTCATGGTGCCTACGTGGGTTTTCACCTATAAGACTCTCTCATTTTTACTTTCTTTTCTTGTTTGGACCAGAGTGTTATGAACCATCTTTATTTGCTCGACTCGGCATTTTTCTAAGATTGGTCAAAAGGTCTTTTTGGTATGGGGTTGGAATGAAAAGGTATCAAAAGTTAAACAATTTTGATAGGGGTTTTAAAAATTACAACCCTTGGAATCATTTTTCTTATTTGCCAATACAATTCCTGCCCCAGTTTCTTGATTGGGGTCTCTTGATGTTTCTTTTTGTGCATATTATGCATATCGTGCACCCTATGACCGAGCCGTGAGGCGCCTACGTATCCTCTTTGAGGAATCAGGTCAAACGTAGTTCACTACAATAATAATGTTTTTTTTTTATATTGTTCATATTTGATTTTCATTGATTCCAAGAGAGGGTAGGAAAGAAACAAATGTGACTCAAAGGGGAAGCAAAGGGTATAGTGTTTGGATAGCAGAATAAATTGCCTTTGTCATTCCAATCTTCGAAATAATGTCGAATACAAACATTTAATAATTATACCAAAAAATCATGCATAATATCTCTTTACCGCATCAGAATTGATAGCCATGTCTATGCATTTTCCTTCGATATCTGTTAAACATAGTGCACCATTCGATAATACTCTGGTCACAATGAATGGTCCTTGCCAATTCGGGGCAAATTTGCCTTTTGCCTCAACCTGATGTGGAAGAATACGTTTCAGCACATGTTGACCCACTTCAAACTTCCGGGGACGCACCTTTTTGTTGTATGCTCTTGCTATTCTTCTTTGATACAATTGGCCATGACATACTGCGGCCAATCGTTTTTCATCAATCAAATTTAACTGTTCCAGACGGGTTTTGACCCATTCATCATCATCAATCTTTGCTTCGGCGATGATCCGAAGGGAAGGAATTTCAACTTCTGCAGGAATTACTGCCTCAGTGCCATATACCAACAAATAAGGAGTTGCTCCTACTGAAGTGCGAACAGTAGTGCGATATCCCAATAACGCAAATGGTAGTTTTTCGTGCCATTGTCTTGAACCTTCTACCATTTTCCGAAGTATCTTCTTTATGTATTTGTTGGCTGCCTCGACTGCTCCATTCGCCTTGGGCCGATATGGGGTAGAGTTGCGATGTATAATCTTAAACTGTTGACATACTTCCCTCATTAAGTTACTGTTAAGATTAGCACCGTTATCTGTGATGATCACCTTTGGGATTCCGAATCGACATATGATATTTGAGTGAACAAAATCGACCACAGCTTTCTTGGTCACTGATTTGAATGTTTTGGCCTCAACCCATTTGGTAAAATAATCAATGGCTACCAGAATGAACCTGTGCCCATTGGATGCTGCCGGCTCAATTGGTCCAATCACATCCATGCCCCAGGCAACGAAGGGCCATGGTGCCGACATTGTGTGCAACTCGGATGGTGGAGAATGAATCAAATCTCCGTGTATCTGGCATTGATGACACTTGCGCACAAAACTGATACAATCTCGCTCCATGGTAAGCCAATAGTAACCAGCTCGGAGGATTTTCTTTGCCAACACATATCCGCTCATGTGGGGTCCGCAAACTCCCGAATGTACTTCAGACATGACAGTCGTAGCTTGTCGGGCATCTATGCATCTTAATAATCCAAGGTCTGGTGTTCTTTTATACAAAACTCCTCTGCTCAAGAAAAATCCATTTGCCAATCGCCTAATGGTTCTCTTTTGATCCCCTGTGGCTTGTGCTGGATATATCCCCATTCTGATATATTCCTTGATGTCATGGAACCATGGTTCACCGTCAAATTCCTCTTCAACTATATTGCAGTAAGTGTGCTGATCGTGGACTTGAATATGTAGTGGATCCACATAAGCTTTGTCCGGATGGTGCAACATTGATGCCAGGGTAGCCAATGCATCGGCAACTCATTATGGATCCTTGGAATATGTCGGAACTCCACTGATTGAAACCGCTGACAAAGATCATGTAGACATTGTCGGTATGGTATGAGCTTCAAGTCTCGGGTTTCCCATTCTCCTTGAATTTGATGTACCAGAAGATCCGAATCTCCCATGACTAAGATTTCCTGGATACCCATGTCTGCGGCTAGCCTTAACCCCAAAATACAAGCTTCATATTCAGCCATATTATTGGTGCAATAAAATCGTAGTTGAGCCGTAACAGGATAGTGATGCCCTGTTTCAGAAATGATTACAGCTCCTATCCCGACTCCTTTCATGTTAGCGGCCCCATCAAAGAAAAGTTTCCAGCCAGGTTTTTCAATTTGCTCCATCTCATCGATATGCATTATTTCTTTATCGGGAAAATAGGTTTTCAATGGCTCGTACTCCTCGTCGACCGGGTTTTCAGCTAAATGATCGGCCAGTGCTTGGGCTTTCATTGCAGTCCGAGTCACATAGATGATGTCAAATTCTGTGAGCAATATCTGCCACTTTGCAAGTCTTCTCGTTGGCATAGGCTTTTGAAAAATATATTTCAACGGATCCAAACGCGAAATGAGGTAAGTAGTGTAGGACGACAAATAGTGTTTCAACTTCTGAGCTACCCACGTTAGGGCGCAACATGTCTTTTCCAGATGAGTATACTTAACCTCATAAGCTGTGAATTTCTTGCTAAGGTAGTAGATGGCCTGTTCTTTTCTGCCGGTGAGGTCATGTTGCCCCAATACACAACCAAATGAATTTTCCAAGACCGTCAAGTAAAGAATTAGAGGTCTTCCTGGCTCTGGCGGGACCAGCACGGGTGGGTTCGACAAGTATCCTTTTATCTTATCAAACGCTTCTTGACACTCATCGGTCCATTTGACCGCAACATCCTTTTTCAACAATTTGAAAATAGGCTCACAGGTTGTCGTGAGCTGAGCAATAAACCTGCTGATGTAATTCAACCTCCCTAACAAACTCATTACTTCAGTTTTGTTCCTTGGAGGTGGCAATTCTTGGATGGCTTTGATTTTTGATGGGTCTAGCTCGATGCCTCGCCGACTGACTATGAATCCCAGCAACTTTCCAGATGGAACTCCAAATGCGCATTTGGCAGGGTTAAGCTTGAGGTTGTACCTGCGAAGTCTTAAGAAGAATTTCCTCAAATCCCCAACGTGGTCGGCCTGATGCTTTGATTTTATGATCACATCGTCCACGTATACCTCAATCTCCTTGTGTATCATATCATGAAACACCGTGGTCATTGCTCTCATATAGGTTGCTCCGGCGTTCTTCAAACCGAATGGCATTACCCGGTAGCAATAAGTTCCCCATGGTGTGATGAATGCCGTCTTTTCTGCATCTTCTTCATCCATTAGAATTTGATGATACCCGGCATAACAATCCACGAAAGATCCTATCTCATGTTTGGCACAATTATCGATCAAAATATGGATATTGGGTAATGGGAAATTATCCTTCGGGCTTGCTTTGTTGAGATTGCGGTAGTCGACGCACACTCTAATTTTGCCGTCTTTCTTTGGTACAGGAACGATATTAGCTAACCAAACAGGATATCGAGTAACTCGAATGACCTTTGCTTCCAACTGTTTGGTGATTTCTTCCTTAATTCTCACACTCATATCAGGCTTGAATTTTCTCAGCCTCTGCTTGACAGGAGGCACCATTGGATCGGTGGGCAATTTGTAAACCACTAAATCAGTGCTCAAGCCCGGCATGTCGTCATAGGACCATGCAAAAACATCTTTGAATTCTATGAGTGCTTTAATTAACTCTTCTCGGATCCTTGGTTCGAGATGGACACTTATTTTAGTTTCCCGGATATTATTCGTGTCCCCTATATTGATGTCCTCGGTATCACTCAGGTTAGGTTTGGTTTTTTCCTCAAAGTGAATTAACTCTTTACTAATCTCTTCAAAATCCTCATCTTCATCATATTCTGATTCATAATCACAATATATTTCTTGAATTATTATTTCGGAACCAGATTGATTTTTAAGACTGGGCTGAGGATTCCTCATGCATGCCATACCACTAGAGCCAGCGTAAAAAGAACTGTACAGAAAAAGAAGAAAAGGAAAAGAAAACTATCAGGAATGATAATGAAAAAGAAAACTGTATTTTATTGGATGATGAAAGATAACAAGGTTTGCACACTTCAAACAAACTGTAAGATAAGCATTGGGATTACAACCCTGAGGTAACCCAAACAAACTGAAGGAAAATGAAAAAATAAACTACCAAGACTCCTTTCGAATGGGGAGAAGAGTGGCTTTCCAATTATTAAGCTTTGTTTCTGGCCCAACGAATTGAACTTCTGCGTTGCTACAACCTTCCCCGCTTTCCACCATATTCACATCGTCAAACAATTTCTCGAATCTTTCAATTAATTCCTCCTCAGGATTGACCAGGGATTTAGGAATTGTTGTTATCGGGCGATTTTTAGCACCGGTCTTGACAAAAGACTTTGATAGATGTGGGACTGGTTTTGGAAGAACCCATGCTTTTTGTTTCAGCTTTCTGGACTTTCTCACGTCGGTGACAGTGGGTATGAATCCCAAACCAAATGTTCCCCAGTTCTCGGGGAGAGATACTGGTTGTATAATTCCTTGCAAAGATGAGCCCAGACCTTTGCCGGGTATAAAACCATTTTTTAACATTTCATAGGCTACCATGACTGATGCAGAGGTTATCTTTGGATTCGGAAGGTACTTCCCCTCTGGAATTTTCTCTACCGACACTGTATCGGACACTTGGTATACCCATGGTCCCTGGTCATTTTCTATTCCCTCGACCGGTACAATGGCACTGCTGTGAGCATTTAAACTTTCTTCCCCATGCACAACTATTTCTTGATGATCCCATTCAAACTTGACCGCCTGGTGTAGTGTTGACGGGACTGCTTTAGCAGTATGGATCCATGGTCGACCCAATAACATATTATAAGAAACAATTATGTCCAGTACTTGAAACTCCATCGTGAATTCAACTGGCCCTATTGTCAGTTCCAACACTATGTCGCCAAATGAATCTCTGCTTCCACCGTCAAACCCCCGTACGCAAATCCTATTCTTCTGGATCCTCTCCTCTTTGATTTTCAATTTGCTTAAAGTGGAGAGAGGGAAGATGTTTGCACTTGACCCGTTGTCAACCAATACCCGGGTTACTACGGAGTTTTCACATTTCACGGTGAGGTAAAGAGCTCTGTTGTGCTCAGTCCCCTCCACAGGCAATTCATCATCAGAAAATGTAATTCTGTTCGCCTCAAAGATTCTGTTGGCTATTCTTCCCAAATGATTTACAGAGATTTTATCAGGAACGTGAGCCTCATTCAGGATTTTCATCAAAGCCAGACGGTGCTCCTCTGAATGGATTAGTAATGATAATAATGAAATTTGAGCGGGCGTGTTCTTCAGTTGATCCACAACAGAATAGTCATGGAGCTTCATTTTTCTTAAGAATTCTTCCGCTTCTTCTTCCGTCACAGCTTTCTTTATTGGTGTTGGATTATTTTTAGTTTTTCTTAACTCTTCTGGAGTAAAACATCTTCCCGAACGAGTCAAGCCTTGCACCTCACAGACTTCTTCCTTGACTTCTTTTCCCTTGTACATTACAGTCACCCGTTCATAGTTCCATGGAATGGCCTTGTTGTTGATCACTGGTAGCTGGGTTACAGGTTTGATAATAACCCGATCTGTACGGGCTCCTTCCACGAATACAATGGGTTTGCTGGCAATCCCTGGTACTATCACTTTCGGCCTTTCTTGCTTTGTGGCTACTTTGCTCGAAGATCCCTTCTCGACTACCACAAATGGTTCATCACTATTTCTATTCTGCTTAGGTACCGACTTCTCCTCTGTTATCTGCTTATCCGGCTTGGCTTCATGAGACCTGATCATCATGACGGTTTGTGACGGCTTCTTTGTCTCCCCATCAACCTGTACTATTTCTATCATATTAGCCTCCTGATGGGCTGGCATTGGATTTCTGTTGATATTGGGAGCTTCGGGGGTTTGAACCTCGATTTTATTAGTATCAATCAGCTCTTGTATTGCATTTTTTAAATGCCAGCATTTTTCCGTATCATGGCCTGGTGTACCGGAACAATACTCACAGCTAATGGTGTAGTCCAGATTCTTTGGAGGAGGATTGGGTAGCTTGGATTGTATTGGTCTTAGCATGTCCACCGGAAGCCATACTCTCTGAAACTTTCATTGTGTTTTTTCTCAAATTTTGTCAAAGATAGTCGATCTGGGATGATTTCCAGATTGTATTGGAAATGGTATGCAAATGTCTGTGCCAGGTCATCCCAGGTGTACCATCTCCCATGGTCCTGGCGTGTATACCACTCCAAAGCTGATCCGTTTAAACTTTGACTGAAGTAAGCCATTAATAATTCGTCCTTTCCCCCAGCTCCTCGCATCTTGCTGCAGAAACCCCTTAAGTGGGCTACTGGGTCGCCGTGCCCATTGTATAGGTCATATTTAGGCATTTTGAAGCCAACTGGCAATTGTACATTTGGGAACAAACACAAATACTTGTATGCTACACTGACTTGCCCACCTATCCCTCGCATGTCTCGGAACGATTGTTCTAGGCTTTTAACCTTCCTGAACATCTCTTCTTGTTCAGCATTTTTGGCCGGCTTGTCAATTTCGGTTGGGAGGTCAAAACGAGGAGTAGTTGAATGGATTTTGGAGGCTTTGAGGGTGGGTTCCGGGGGGTAATATTGGTTGTCATGGGCCTGGAATGTAGGCTCACTAGGAGATTTGTGGAGTGTAGTTGTGGGAGGTGTCACAAAGACAGGAGTTACAGGTGGAGGAAAGTATGGAACTGGTTTAGGAGGGGGAGATTGTGGTGTCTGAGAGGTGGTGCCTCGGTAGTGTTGGTAGATGGGGAAATTTGGGGATAATTCAGTGGTAAGATTATCCTGAGTTTGGGCCATTGATAGAGCAGGGTTAGTTGGGTAAGATGGGGGTGACTGCCCTGTAGACCAGGCCCGGTACATCTCAGCCATTTGCTGCTTGAGTTTAAACATCTCTTCTTTCATTTTCCCAACATCCATCTCCTCTAGCTCAATACCTGTGTCAACATCTGGGATAGACATACTTTCGGGTATTGGTCCTTTTGATCTCGTGTGATAATGATAATATGCCAGTATACTCTTTAGAGAAACTAACTGCTTGAATTCTGGAAATGAGCAAACTTGTTAGTTTTGAGAGTTTAACACATATATAATTACACGTTGAGATGCAATGCTCCTAGACAAATAACCCATTTCTATTATGCATTTGCTCGGCTGCTTGCGTCATCCCAACTTTTCTTGGTCTTTTATTGTTGTTCACTCTTATTTTATTTTCTTATATATATTTTTTATTGTATTGTGGTCGAATCTCATAGAGATTGCCTACGTATCATGCCCCTGCATGAATCAGACCTTGCGTAGTTCTGACGTAAGGCAAACACTTTTATTTATTATACAAAGATGGAACAAACATTACATTTGAAAACCTTATAAGAAAATGGTTTGAAACACACACACTCAAATCAAAATAAAAGACACAACTCTTAACATCTCTTATCATGCTCCACTTTCCACTTTCCACTTTTGTTGTCAATAATTGGATTATCAGCTCAATGTGGGGCTTGACCTGGATGACCTCCCAGCGTACGATACATCCTTTCTAACTCCATTGCCAGATGACGGGCAAAAATAGGTGCATGCTCTGTAAACCTTTCATAATCCATTCCTTGGCAGTTTACATAACTTTGAGAGGTATAGACCGCCAGGTCGTGGATTTGTGCCCTAAAATCTTGGAGACGTTGGTCTTGGTTCTGCAATTGCTGTTGGCGAGTGGTGGCTATATCTCTGATACAGTCCTCACGATCTAAAGCTGACTCTAACTGAGCTCGGAGTCTGGCCAGATCGAGTCTTGCCTGTGCCCTTTCTCTGTCGATGTCCACATGTTGATTTTCTCTGTTGTATCTTCTCGCCTCTTCCAATTGTGCACGAAGTTGGTCTTTTAAACGTATCTAATGGTCTTTTTCCTTCTTGAATTGTGCCCTGTCTTCTTTGGATTGCCTTACTTGGCGTTCCTTATTAGATCTGGCTTCTTCGTTTAATTGTTGTTTTCTTTCTTTAGCTTTGCTCAATGCCATTTCGTTTTTTGCAAGAATGGAATCATAATCTTGCATTATTTCAAAAAGATTGGCGATGGTTTTTTGATCCTTCCAACTCATCATTAGTGTTTCAGAAGCTTTTTTCATTTTTTGAAATCGAGCGTGAAGATTTTCATTCTCACAAGCTAAACTCTTCTTCTCGCCTTCAGCTTCTTGTGCTTGCAAATCTTTCTCCAGACTGAGGCTACTCAGATTTTCCTTTAGGGCATGGATAGTTGCTTTGTACCCTTTTTCCTTTTCTCCCCAAATCAACCGCTCTTGGATTTTATCATTAAAGGTTTGAACATGGGGTCTTTTTGTTGGCCTTCTTAGCTCAGGTTCTGGTACATCATCCACGCGAGACCGTTTCTCAAACCACCTTGCATATCCTGGATTTATCTCGCCCCTTGTAGTGTCTGGGACTTGAGTATCACTTTTCAAGTATCGACATCCATTCCACATCTGCTGAATTAGAGCCTCGGGAATAGTGGCTTCAGGGTGTAATTCGATTACTTGCATACTCAAATCTTCATCATCAGGAACTACTTGGTATCTCCCTAGTTGTCTTAGAACTCTTAGTGGCGCATATGGCTGGATGCTTCTCAATCCCAATAGTAGCAAATAACTATTTGAGGTTGACATGTGTATCACTTCCCTCATCGGGAGCCATCCCAAAGTCCACTCAATTTGATTCGCCGTTAAAGCCCTTAGATGAGATACCCAGGCTTCTATCCGTTATGGGGACTTATAATCTTTTATTCTTTCCTCATAACTCTCGATGAAATTATCATTGCTTGGCCCATACTGTATGATCTTTGGCTGATGTTGGAGATGTTCAATCACCCACATTTGCAACAAAATTTTGCATCCTTCGAAGACTTTTGCCCCTGATTTACATAAAGTCAACGCCCGATAAATGTCTGAGAGAATGATCAGGATAAGGGTGTTATTTTCCTTGGTGGTGAGGACCTGTACAACTTTCGCCGTGCGAATATCAATTGTTCGCTCTTTGTTTGGGAAGACCATGATTCCTAGAAAAGCCACCATGAAGGCGAAGCGACGGTGAATCTGCCAGGTGTCTTTGTTTTGCTTGTTAGTAAGGCCTTTCTCATGAATTTCAAATCCATCTGGCTTTCCGAACCTTGAATACAAGAAGTTGAAAGAACAACATCCGTTGATGACATTGCTTTTCCTGATTTGATTACTGATGTTCAGAAGACCGAAGAATCGATGTACCGAGGGAGCCTTTGTGAATATCAGGTTTTGATTTCTTAGACTTCCATTGAAACCAGCATATCCAGCTATCTCTTCTAATGTAGGAGTAACCTCGAAATCAGAGAAACGAAATACATTATGAACAGGGTCCCAAAAAGTTACTAACGCCGCAATCAGATCATCACGTGGTTTAACTTTCATAATATCTGTGATATTTCCCAAATGCTTAATGACCCATTTTTGACCATCTTCGCCTAACTCATACCACCACATTTGAAGCTGAAATAGAAACTCGTCTGTATTCGTGGACGGGGGTTTTGTGTGGTGCTCATTTTGTATCTGAAATTTAATTTTAACAAAATCAAGACTTTGAAAATATACACTCAAAATAAAAAAAAATCATTTTTATTTATTTAACACTTTTTTTCAAGATTTAAAACTATTTTTGGGAATTTTCTAAAACAACCCATTTTATTCCTCGGTTCTCACAATGATTTCAATTAAGCTGGTCAACAAGCATGTTCGAGGCAAATGAATGCACAGGTAGCAAGTAGGATGCATCAGGATGGTCTTTTTATTTCGGGTTCACCTGTCCTAGACAGACCCAACCCCTGTGTTGAGTCTCCAAGGCCAAATGTACATGATGCAAATAGACGTTCCTACTAGGGATCCGGTACATGGCTGAGTTATTCTAGGTGAAAAACCTGAGGCATATTGTTCTAAACCTGGCTCACCCAAACGGACAGTTTGAGCCGAAGTGGGGGCAACGTACCGGGAGCACGAAAGTCTACCCGGCCTAGTTACTTGTCCCAACTTCGTCTTATTTGGTATGACCTTTAACAGAAAGGTGGGCCACGCGCACGTGTGCACCATAAATTCAGAAGACTCAGAAAGAAGGGGGTTTCGTAGCAGTTGTATATATTCACAAGTCAAATAATATTAAAGCGGTAAAAGCAACATTTAGCATATTAAGCATAAACGTGTGAAAATCATATAATAAATAAAGCCAACTATAACAGTTATTTTAAGCTCGAATTCTTTAAACCCTGAACCAGTGGTTCTGGGTTACAGTTTTCACCACTGGAGTTCCCCAGCAGAGTCGCCAGAGCTGTCGCACCTCTTTTTTTCGGGTCCGCGGGGGCGCGTAGGGAGTTTTCTCCAATTAAAGGACAGTCGAAACGGGATTTGTTTGTTTGTTTCAGAGTCGCCACCTGGGAATTTTAAGGCGTCCCAAGTCACCGGTTTTAATCCCTGAATCGAGGAGAATATGACTCTGTTTGTTATTCTGCGAACCAGAAATCCTGAGTAAGGAATTCTGTTAATTCGGGAGAAGGTGTTAGGCATTCCCAAATTCCGTGGTTCTAGCACGGTCGCTTAACCATTTTTATATTTGGCTTAATTATCTTGATTTACTAAATACCCTTTTTCTTGTTACCTAATTTTATTACCGCTTTTGTTTAGATTGTTTACAATTATATAAACGAATCACGCGTACGTATATTCGTATTATATACCTTTTATAATTGTAGAGAATCATGCCACGCATACGTGTACACAAAAAGGTTGATAATATTTTTTGTATTTTTATTATAAAAAAAAACCATACGTTCAAAATTAAAAATAAAATTAAGAACATCGTCGCCCTTGTATGATTAAACAATGGACTGCACATCTCGGGTTTTTAGGAAATTAATTTGCTATTCTCCGAAAAATCCTTTTTATTAAATATTCGCTCGAAGTTGCGCGAACGCATAATCCGAATTGCTTTTAGAAATATAATCAGGTTACGCGAACGTATCCCTAATCACAAAAATATTCTTGATGGTAGTATAAATTTGTTTACAAATTGTTTATTACATCCATATTATTTTTATGTGAAAATCATGAGAAATCCCCATTTGAGATGCCCTTAAATTCTTTGAAAAGAATTCACAATTTTTTAAATGTTGACCGCTGATTATATTTTTACGTGTGAATTATATTCTTCCGAGCCATTCAAATTTTAGGAGTAAAAATAAACAAAGTGTGATTAATACTACCATTTTTCTCGTAAATCCAATATATGTATACCCAAAAAGTGAATTGCATATGAAACTAAAAAATTGATTTATGAAAGGAAGAGATGTTTTCGAAGAATTTTCATTATTTTATTTGTAACGAATGCTATATTACATTCTTAAAATTGTTACAATTTATAAGGCTAATCTCCTTCCACATCACTTGTTCTTAATCCGATATGCATGATTATTTTAGTTAATTCTGCTTATGATTGAGTTAGGGGTATACCTAATCGAAACGATTTTATTCTCAACCTATGCGAACTATTAGCAAACACTAACTTTACACATAAAAAAAATTGTTGACTTATTATTTACATTATTTTTTAAAGAAATGAGGTGATTGCATTCAAATAACTAGGTCATTTGTTATTAAGAAAAGAACTAATCTACCTGTTGTCTTTAATAAGACGATATCATATATAACATGAATATACCCCTACACCATTCACCATATTCCAACATTGTGAACCTAACGGATTTTATCAATGCATCTCTCGACTATTGATTATAAACATAACCATTATTACGCCATATATGAACAAAATGCAACCAACATCATCTAGCCTTAAACCACAACCAAATAATTAACAAAATATGCTAACAATGTATTTTCTTGACATTTCCATACTATTCTGTACCTAACTAACAACGTCACAAGACTTAATTAATGGCCAACTTTATGCCATGTTCCCTATCTTGACAATTCAGATATAACTATACTAATGAGATTTCGAAATGGATAACATTATTACAAAGCTTTTATACGAATTTCAAAATAAGATAATTAACTTATAGCCATCGTGTCGAACTCACTACTAGTTAACCAATATGAAACAAAGCTGAAATTTAAACTAACGAACTTAAATGTATAGAAGACAGAATTACAATTCGAGCTTCATTTATTTGTCATGTTGAAAGCTTTGCATGACATGAGTTTACAGATATGTACCTGGAAATGAAGGTAGAAGAAGTAAATTTCAGCAGTGACAGCAGTAACAAAATCAGCAGAAAATGCCAGTATTTCCACAGATTTGAGGAACAATACAGAACCCGAGAACCCAGACACAACGTAGAATGACTCTTTAAGAAATTTCAGACTTTAAACTCAACAGTGGGATTTGAACAAATCCAGACAGATAAAACACAGTATTTCTGATTTTTCAAGACTTAGGAGAAGACAAACTGACAATTTCAATCTCAGAAATTCAACCTTAACACTAGCTTCTATTGTAGAAATCTGTTTTTTCCTGCTTTTGATTTTTCTTTCTTTATTTCTGTTTTCTTTCTTTTTCTTGAATCAGATTTCTATTTCTGCTTCTGTGTGTTTTTTCCTCTCTTAATTTCTGTCCAGATTCTCTCTGTCTCTCTCTGTGTATATGTATTTTTGTGTGTATTAAAATCTCAGTTCTCTCTCTCAAAAACTCCTCCTTTATAAACAGATCCCTGTATTTATACAGGTCTGCCCCTTTTCCTTTCAGTGCTGCCTGGACCCCCTTCTTCTTTTAAAAATCAGAAAGTCCCATTAAAATCTGCTTTTACTACTTTAAATCCCATTAAGTGATCTTATCCTGATTTTCAGCATCCCCATTACCCTTTATTTCCCATTATTACATTAAATTATATCCATTACACTCCACTATCAGCACACTACTATTAACAAATTACCCTCACTGTTTTATTCCTCTAATACCCCTGAAATCCTACTGTAATTACTGTTCTTAATACAAAATCAGAACAGATTCAACACTCTGTTCAAATAGCTATAACCAATCCTATTAACATTATCTAATCAACCTCCTAACATAGTTGTATCTAATCAACCCTTGTAAACTTGAATTCAAAAAACCAACATCACAATATCATTACACTGAATTCAATATAACAAATCAAACTGGACTTCAACATTGGACTAAGATCAAACAAATGCAGGGGCATTGTCAGTATATTGAGAATGCTCTGAAATTAACTGCTCAGAAATTAATACACAAATGTTTGATAAACTTTCTGACTTATTAAACAAGAACCAACTAATTAGCAAGAACTAATTAACTGATTACAACAACATGATAATAGTCAATCAAAACAGGTGAGCAGGTTATTACAATGCATTATCATAAACGGGAATTCATAATGTAACTAATCGACGAACTTAATCGAGTCGATTACACACATTGTAAACAAACATAACCAACAGAAACAATTCACTTATTTGATCAAATATACGGGTATGAGACAGAATCACAGAATTTAAGTAAACAAAAATGTGAAAAATAAATTACACAAGCTACTGAAACAGGCAACAATATACACATAGGATACAAAAAGAAATAAGAAAAATACCTCTAAATCTTTAAATTTACACGGACTCAAGCTTGACTTTGAATTCGGACCTTTTTGAGGCTGAACAGACTTTATTCGAAGTATTCTCAATTGAGAATACCTCGATTAAAGTCTCTTAGTCCTCAATCCCTTATTTAATTCGGGCAAATTCCATGTTTTTGAAATTTTTAGGGTTTCTGATTCTTGGATCTTAAATTCGAACACTTCTGGGCAGATTCGAAGGGAACCAAAGATGACACAAGGGTGAGGGAGGCCTAGGGGTCATTTGGTGTTAGTTTGGAACGAATCTGAGTGAGTTCATGTTTGGTTCGAACCTTCAAAAGAAGATTCGAAGAACTCTGAGGTGATTCGAGCCAAACAAACACCAGATCCATAGCTAAGGTAGTTAGGGGAAGCTACGGTGTTAATTTGGAAGTCATCGGAGAAGGTTGGGTTTTCACACCAACCTTCAATCGAAGATTCGAGACTAAGTGGTCTGATTCGAGGGAAACTAACCCCGGATCCGTAAAGAGGGGGTTGTGGGGAGTCGAGGGTGTTAAGGTGGGGTTGTTTGGACTACCGGAACCGCCGTGAGGCGATTTCCGGTAGGCGGTGTACGGTGGTAAATGGCGGAGTTCATCATACCTCTTGAAAGAGATGATGAACAGGACACAAGGGTGGGGTATTTGGTTTGGGGGGCTGGGGTGTGGATTGGAGTTATATACGAGTGGGGTGGATTGATCTCATCCGTTGGTTCAATTAAGATGCACGGTTAAGATCAGTTCATTAAACCAAACGTTGTCGTTTGGTTAAAGGTTGGGGTCAGGCTGGATCGGGGCAGTGGATCGGGTAAGGGGTTACGGGTAAGGGTATGAGATCTCAGTCGTTGGATGGATTTGATCCAACAGCCCTTGATGAAATACGACCAAACGTCGTCGTTTGGTATTGGTCTTGAATTGGACCGGACATGGGTATTTGGATTGGGCTGTAGGGAAATTAGTTTTGTTTTGGGCCTGGATTGCAGTCCAGGTCCGATTTTTACTTTTATAACTTATTTTATATTTCCTAATTTTAATCCTAAGTATAAAAATCCTAATTAAAATTATAAAACAATTTTAACCTTACAAAAATATTAATTACTTTTTAACAACTATTTAACACATAGACAAAGCGTTAATCACACAGTGAAACATTAAAACTAGAACAAATGCATATTTTTTTGTGATTTTATTTCAATTATCTTTTAAATGCATAATTAAATCCTAGATATGCATGCAACATGTATTTTTATTTTAGTTTCGTTTAATTATAACAAAGCAAACATTTACGGACAAACACAAACAATTAATAAACGCCACATAAATTCTAAAAATTGCATACTAAGAGAATTTTGTTTTATTTTTTGATTTATTTTAGAGTATTTTTCGTGAGGCAAAAATTACGTGCTCACACTATTAATTAGGATATGGGTATCAGTTTAAGGGAAGCATTACGACATTTGTTTTCAATAGTAAGTTCAATAGTTCAGCTTTAAAATCACGGATATTTGAATATTGATCTAGTAAGGTTCATTTGAATCAATCAATCAATTTCATCATATCTTGGCAATACCACGCTTCAAGCTCGACTTAAACGACCCCAAACGACCCATTTGCATAATTTGAAGTAATCTCAGTGATCATTTGCTCAATTGGAATCAAGGCGGGGATTGACAGTCCACTTCGGATAGTTTGGGCCTCCGTGCCATCCCAAATGGCCCATGTCTTGCTCTTGATTACATGTTCATTTGGACCTGGGCTCAGGCATAGGTTTGGCCTGCCCTTTTAAGCATATTCGAATAACTATTCTTTGTATGGTTAAGGATCAAAAATTCAAATGACTTCTTGAACCCCAAATGTAGTAGTAGTATTAGAACTAATAATAAAATTAGGACTTTTCCTTTTATTTTTAGAGACAAATAAAAATAGCAATTCATAGTCGCTTTTAGGTTTACCCTTTTAAATAATAAATGAGGCGAGCCTCGCCAAATAAAGCACCTAGATTGCGGGGCCCTCGATAATTGTATATATTAAAATACTTAGATTTCGGGACGGGCCGTTTAACGAATTTCACGGCCTTCCCCAAAATAATAACGCGTTAGTCTCTTTAGGCGCGTATTTTAATAACATTACCTCCCTAAACTCGGGTGCGCATTTATGTGACCCAAATTCAAATCCTAACGATGTTAAAGTATGTCCAAAAACCACGGGTGCATTTATGTGACGTGGTTCAAGACTTGTTTTAATGACGCTGCAATTTTCTTTAAAAATGAATAAAAGCGGTTAAGTTTAAAATTTGCACATAGGTTCGTAATTGTTAAAATCAGATAATTTAACCCAAATATAATAGTTGAGCGACCGTGCTAGAACCACAGAACTCGGAAATGCCTAACACCTTCTCCTGGGTTAACAGAATTCCTTACTCAGATTTCTGGTTCGCGGACTGTAATACAAAGTCAATCTTTTCCTTGATTCGGGATTCAACTGGTGACTTGAGACACCATAAATCTCCCAAGTGGCGACTCTAAATCTTTAATAATAAATCCCGTTTCGATTGTCCTTTAATTAGAAAAACTCTCGCTACGCCCCTGCGGGCGCAGGTAAAAAGGAGGTGTGACAATTACCCGAATCAATTTGAACCTGTATATCAAGCAACATAATGCCACATCAATGTTCTAAAGGGTGTAGGGATTTATCCCTAATTAAAGGTCCTTAAAATAGCTCAATCAAGCAGATAGGTATGTGATATCATTGAATTTCAAGAAATTAACTTAATTTATACAAACTAATTCGTTTCAGTCACAACATGCAATTAACAATGAAACGGTCATTCAACATTCTTAATCATAAGAGATAAAGCACAAACAGAAAACTTTAGAAAGAACAAGGTTAAAGATGAACCTTAAAATGATGGCCTTTTCGATTGCAATAACACTGTGTGAATATGAACTAAAGCCGGAACTTGGTCGGAAAACCCCGTCGGCAAACTCGACAGAGAGCTCGAGCTAAATTTTTACTCATACACATAGATTCTGGGGTTCGTGGCCGTCGAATGAACACAGAAAATGGGTACGAACAGTTGTTTCGGATTCATTAGCGCTGCTGTTGGACAGATGTGTATTCGTCAAAGGGACTGAAAACCTACTGGGTTGTAAGAGTTTTGAGCAGATGAACCGAATCTGTGGCCATTTATCCCGCCTGGTCGTCGTGTCCGGCGTGTTTCAGGTGGTGCGAGATGACTGAAGGTTGAATATGATGAAGCCTCACGGTGTAGCTTTGGTGAAGTTGCAACTGTGTGTGTGTGTGTATTTGGTGTGAGAGAGATGGATGCAGGTGGTTTATGCGAGTTTTCGGCGATGGGGTGAGTCGTGAGCTATTGTTGTTGAAGCTGGTGAGTCGATGGGGTGGGGGTCACTTTTGTTCTCGCTGCTGACCAAATTTCTAGAGTCTAGGTTATCTGCCTTATTTTATATTTTAGGCGTTATTCATTGTTGTTAATGAAGAAGAATCTTAGGGGGAGGGGGGAATTCGTTTGGCGTTCTACAGCTGAAAGGTTGAAGAAGACGATCAGGGGTCCATCAGGTTTTTTGTCAAGAAAATGGCACTGCTTCGTCTAGGTCTTTTTAGGTCAGCTTTTGGTCTTGCATTTTTTTTTGTTGTATTTTCAGCTCTTTTTCTAGTGTTTTAATAGGTTAGGTCAAGCTTATTATTTGGGTTTAAGGGTATTGGGCTCAAGGAATGGGATAGAAACTTGGGCTTTTATGGCTAGCTTTACTTAAAATTAGCTTAAATAACTAAAAATCTATACATATAGAAATATTACCAAAAATATAAATTAGCCCTACTTAAGTAAAAATAATTTTTAAAATAAGACTGACTGTTAAAACAAAACTATTTTTTTTTGTATTTTTCAAGATTAAAAATGACTTTAAAACCTTAATGAAATTATTTTTTGTGAGAAAATAGAGTAAAAGGGTTAAAACTAATTAAATTAGTCCTAAACTAAACATTTACATGCTAAAATATAAAAAATCTTGGGGAGGGTCAAAAATCACATGTCTACAAGACTCAGGAGGAATATACAGGAATTGAGCAAACAGAGATGATACATATGTAGGTAGACCGCAAATAAAATAATACTGAAGAATCCCTACTGTAGACGAAAATAATACTTGTGATCACGATATCTAAGGCCGATGCATCTGGTCTGGCCGAAAAAACATAGAATCTGGCTAGAGCACCGGCTGGCTGGCCTCCGCCTGACTGAACAGTAGTTGGATGACCTCTCCCTGCCTAGACTCCACCTCTATGATGGCCCCTACTAGCCTGCCCTCTGCCTATGGGCGGTCGGACAACCAGTGCTGTAATCATGGCTGTTGACCCTATTGCACAGCCTTGCCCCGAAGCTTGGGGTAAAATCTCCTTATGTGACCGATATCTCCGCACTCAAAATAGCCCCTCGGTGCAGTGATTTGTTGCCCTGATGTCTGACCCTGATGGCCTGTAGACCCATTGGAAGAAGCCTGAATAGCCGGTAGGTGGTATGAACTCTCCGGCATGGCACTAAAATAGGAGCTGGAAGAGCCCTGGTGGCCTGAGTAACCACTGAAAAAACCCTGATGGCTGGTGGACGGTAAGAACTCTCTGGTATGGCACTGAAATAGGGTCACACCAGAGCACCTCGAGGAGGTGGTGGTGATGAATATGGGGGCCTTCTAGCTGACCCCTCCCAAAATGACCCCTGCCCCTACCCGGGGCACCTCTAAACTCTCTAGAGAAACGGGCCCTTTTATCCTACTGCATCTGCTCTCTAACTCTCTGACGGTAGTCCTCAATCCTCTAAGCAATCTCAACTACCAGATGATAAGAAGTCCCCATCTCAACCTCTTGGGCTATATTGGCCCTAATATCGGAGTGCAGTCTCGCAATAAACCTCCGCACCCTCTCTACGTCAGAAGGAAGTATCATAAATGCATGGCGAGACAACTCAGAAAACCTTGCCTCATAGTTGGTCACTAACATCTGACCCTGCTCAAGCTCCTCATACTGATACCGTAACTCTTCCCTCTCGGATGATAGAATATACCTAGAAGTTGTGTGAACTGGCCCCAAGACATAGGAGGAGAACCCGTTGGTCTGCCAAGAAGATAAGACTGCTACCATCTACGGGCCCAGCCCTCCAGCTGGAAAGTAGTGAAGTCAACCCTATGAGACTCTAATATCCTCATGTTGTGCAGTCTGTCCCTGCACCTATCAATGAAATCCTAGGCATCCGCATGATTCTCGCCTCCGAAAACAGGAGGGTATAGCCTAGTCCATATGTCCAATAACTTCTGCGGATCACCGTCCGCAACTGGTCTAGGCTCAGGTATCACTGCTACAACTGGTTGGGCCCCATCCGTGGGTAGTGTACTCAGAGTCTGTTACACTGCAGCTGCATGCCCAGGAGCCTGAGCAATAGGGGTCTATGCTCCCCCTCCCACCTGAGATATGGCTGGGTCTGCTAGAAATAAACCATCTTGGGTCATAGAATCCATAAACTGCAGCATACGACCCATGACCTCCTGAAAGCCCGGTGTTGTCATGAAATCTACCGGGGCTGGCTCAGCTGCGGGCACCTCACCCTACTCCTCGATGATGGGATTCTCCATTATATCTGCTAGTGGTCATATTAGGGCAACTCTAGGGCTCCCTCGCCCCCTACCTCAGGCCGGTGCCCTCCCTCGGCCTCCAACAACAAGGGGAGCAGCTCCTCCCAGGTCTGGAACGTCTTCCTCACGCGTGCTCACCATCTATGAGAGAATAGAAGAAAGAAACTTAGTATACCATCAACTACACGATAGAAGATGAATAATGAGTAGTTTCCTAACACCTTATAGCCTTTCGAAGATAAGTACGGACGTCTCCGCACCGATCCGCAAGACTTAATTAGGCATGCCCATCACTTGTGAGACTTACATGAACCTAGTGCTCTGATACCATGTTAGGACGACCCAACTCCATGTCAGGCCGTGATGAATTCCAACATCGTTGCTAGACAAGCCAATAATGAACAACTTAGTGATTTCCCATTTATTATTAAGCAATCCCAACATCTAACTTTACTTATATTTAAAGCATTTGATAAATGATGGATTTTTTTAAGGCAAACAAAATGGAAACAACTAAGAAAAATCATAACTATAGAAATACAATCCAAAAATCAAAGTCTACTAATATGTGCCAAGATCTAGTGTCACAAGTGTGTGGGCAACTAGTAGAATATACAAAAGATGACTATCCTACTGTCTGAAATAGAATAGACAGATACAAGTAAAAGAGAAACTCTGACATGTTGCTGAATAGCTCGGAAGGGGCCAACTCACAGTGAAGTCTCAGTCCAAGATCAAGTATGCGTCGGGCGGGTAACTAGATTCACCAGCCTCAGATCCTGTACAATTAAGTACATAAGCGTAATATGAGTACATAAACAATATGTACCCCGTAAGTATTCAGTCTAACTTCGAAGAAGTAGTGATGAGGGGTCGACTTGACACTTACTAGGGTTAACAATAATATACTAAAATGTTATGCTAAGCATGGATATTATGAATAAAACTGACAGTCCAATAACAGGAAGTGATAAGTTCTTTTTTCACGAATATAATTTCAATTTTAGTCCTATCATTTAACAACTTACATTTCAAGGCATTTAAGCAGTATATATCACGGAGAATTCCAAATAATTAACATGCGCAATTATGTTGAGGTCATGCGGCTCGTTCTAACATAATATTAAATTGTGCACTGTCAGAGGGTCGAACAACGCGAACCATAGATGCATCTATTTACTACCGAAGCGCTCGGCCCGATTCACAAATAACAGTTATTTTCAAGAAAACACAAGTTTCTCATTTACAGTCAAGTATCTCATACAAACCTTCAAATAAGTGAATTTAACCTTATACAATTCTTTTTATAAATTGCTAACATGGCTTAAGTGATTTCATTAGCAAGTAAGGACGCAAACATTCCAATTATAGCATGATACAGATCTTAAACTACCTGGACAATAGCATACTAGTAGCTACGTATGGACTCTCGTTACCTCGTACATACGTAGCCCCCACAAATAGGTACAAACATTTATTTAATTCACCTATGAGGCTAATTCCCTCTTACAAGGTTAGAAAGGAGACTTACCTCGTCTCAAAGCCTACTTTCCTATTTAAGAATGCACTCAAACCTCCAAATTTGATGTCAAACGACTCAAAACTAATCAAATATTACATAAACTAATTAATTTATGCTCAAAAGTTCATATTTCTACAATTAAAGTGATTACCTAACCCAAAATGCAAGATTCCTAAAATTCATCCCCGGACCCACATGCTTGAATTCCGTAAATTTTCAAAGAAAGTCGTTACCCATAATCTTAGGAACATAATATATGATTTTTACTAAGTTTCATAACAAATTTGCTGGTCAAATCTCATTTTTATCAAAAACCTAAATTTTCCTCTAAACATTTGATTTTCCTAATTTTTACATGTTAATCTACCCATAATCTAGGTATTTAACTCACATTAAGTAGAAATTACTTACCTCACAAAGCTAGGTCGAAATCCCTTCCTTAAAAGCTCTCAAATCGCCCAAGAGTGGAAGAAAATGTGATAAATATTGCCTAAGTCCGTATTTA
Organism: Nicotiana sylvestris; assembly: GCF_000393655.2. Taxonomy (NCBI): domain Eukaryota; kingdom Viridiplantae; phylum Streptophyta; class Magnoliopsida; order Solanales; family Solanaceae; genus Nicotiana; species Nicotiana sylvestris. Next base: position 35,003,729 of record NC_091064.1, read on the forward strand.
ATGATCCCTCATTGCCCACTGACTTTCGCACCTGCGGTGCCTTGGCCGCATCTGTGGTCTCGCACCTGCGAAAAAACCATCGTAGTTGCGCATTTCCCTCACCTAGATAGTCTCCGCATCTGCAGATAGAAGGGCCCACTTATTCGAGCCCAGCCGCACCTATAACCATAGCTCTCGCACCTGCGGTCACACAAGTGCGCCCAATCTTCCGCATCTGCGGTTCCTGGGCTACCCTTGATTTCTTGCTTCTGCGGCTTGTGGCTCGCACCTACGACTGGCCAATCGCATGTGCGATTATGACAAATCTGGGGAGCTTCAGCTGTTGCTTCAAGCTCCCAACTTGGTCTTAGCCTCGTCCGATCGACACTTGGGGCCCCCGGGGCCCTGCTCGAACCTACCCACAAGTTTGGAATTATAAAATAGACTCTCTCAAACTCTCAGAATGCCCAAAAAAACATTAAAACTAAGAATCACACCCCAAACCAATTGAATCAAATGTATGAACTTCAAGTTCTTTAATTTACTTCCAATGCGCCGAAACGTATTTATACTACTCAGAATGACACCAAATTTTGCATGCAAGTTTTAAATGACATTAAGGAACTATTCTCGGTCTCGGAATCACGTTTGGACCTCAATATCACCAAAACCTGGTCCAAACTACATTTAAAGAACTTTCAAAACCTTCAAGAACCAACTTTCAATATTAGGCGCCAAAATGCTCCCGATTCATCCAAAACCCGATCCGAACATACGCCCAAGTCTGAAATCACCATATAAATCTATTGGAATCATCAAATACTGATTCCGAGATCGTTTTCTCAATGTTGACCAAAGTCAGACTTGGCCTTTTAAGCCAACTTTAAGGAACCAAGTGTTCCGATTTCAAGTCAAACTCTTCTAAATCCCAGACTAACCATTCTCGTAAGTCATAAATTAGTAAAAGCAAGTATAGAATGCCTTATTTAGGTTTAGGGGAACGAGATTCTAGAAAGTAAGACAACCGGGGTCATTATACAGAACATGGTAATTCCGTGTACAGTTCAGCTGATCAAGATCACCAACAATGGCCTACATTTAACTATGGAATGAATATAAATGTAAATGAACAAATTACTAGAAGTGGTTCTAACAACTTAACCACTGTGAATCATATGAGTCAGCTGGAAAATTATGCACTTACAAAGATCAAATATGAGCAGATTCTTCAATTGCTGAACAAAAACACTGTGAGAAATAAAACTACCTCAGCAACAAATGTAGTAGGTATTGACACACCTTTACTTGTTACCGACTATTTTAGATAATGGATTATAGATAAGGGGTTACAAATGTAACAACCCGGGCGGTTGTTTCGAGAGTTGTAGCCTCGTTCCCCTCTTTTTTGCTTCTTCTATGTTCTACAGATGTATTATGACTTATCAGGTTAGTTGGTTCAGGTCTGAATTGATTTCAGAATGAATTGAGACACTTAGTCTCTTATTTGAAAAACTTAAGTTGAAAAAGCTGACTAGATGTTGACTTATGTGTAAATGACCTCAGATTTGAATTTCGATAGTTCCGTTAGCTCTGTTAGGTGATTTTGGACTTAGGAGCCCATTCGAATTTTGTTTTGGAGGTCTGTAGTATAATTAGGCTTGAAATGCCGAAATTTGGAAATTTGGAAAGTTTGACCGGGAGTGGACTTTTTGATATCGGGGTCGGATCGGATTTTTGGAAGTTAGACTAGGTCCGTGGTGTTATTTAGGACTTGTGTACAAAATTTGAGGTCAATCGGACTTGATTTGATAGGTGTTGACGTCGTTTGTAGAATTCGAAAATTTCAAAGTTCATTAGGCTTGAATCCGTATGTAACTCGTATTTTTGATGTTGCTGGAGGTGATTTGAAGATCCCACTAAGCTCGTATGACATAATGGGATGTGTTGGTATGTTTGGTTAAGGTCCCTAGGGCCTTGGGTGAGTTTCGGGTGGGTAACAGATCATTTTTGTCATTGGTAAGTTAGGTGATTTGCTGCTGTATTTTTGTTCTGGTTTCCTCTTACGCGTTCGCAAGAGGAGCCTCGCATTCATGAAGAGTGTTTTCTGAGTTGGTGAAAATTGTTCTACACGTTTGCGAAGGAGAGGATGCAAACGCGAAAGGTAGGGCAGTGTGTGCATCGTGAACGCGTGAGTGGTGTTGTGTTCGCGAAGAAGAGAAGAAGCAACTGGGGACCCCATTCATTAGTCTACACGTTCGCGGAGGTGAGGTCGCGTTTGCAATGAGCGGGGTCAGTAAAGGTTTGCGTTCACAAGTGATTGATCGTGTTCACGTATAAGGGATTTCTGGTCAGTGGCAATTTGTGCTTCACGAACGCGAGGGTGCTTCCACGCTCGCGAAGGAGGCGTACTTTGGCAGAATATAAGATTCAAAAATAAGGGTTTTTAGTTCATATCACAAAATTGAATTGGGAGCTCGGCAGAAGGCAATTTTTGGAGAGATTCTTGCATGGGTGTTTGGGGTAACTGATTCCTATCTAATTTTGGTCAAATTCCATGATTTTGTCTTTAATTGCACCATTTAATTTGTGATTTGGGGTGGAAAATTGAGGAAAAAGAGGAAGTGTTCTTGAGATGGAATTTTAAGGTTTTGAATGCAATTTTTTATCGAATTTGAGTAAATTTGGTATGGTTAGACTCGTGAGTGAATTGGCTTTCGGGTTTTGTCACATTTGTCAGATTCCGAGACGTGGCCGAGGGGGCCGGGTTTGAGCCGATTTTGGATTTTTGGCTATAATTTGATATTTTTCTTGTGGAATTGATTCCTTTAGCCTATATTGATTGTATTTTATTACTTGTGGCTAGATTTGGGATGTTTGGATGCCGATTTGAGAGGCAAGGGAATTTTGGAGTAGAGATTTGCTCGGTTTGAGATAAGTAACGCTTTTAAACTTGGTTGTGAGGGTTCGAAGCCCCGAATTATGTGTTATATTTTTGGTATTGAGGTGATGCACATGACAAGTGATGGGCGTGTGGGAGTGCACTGTGAGAATTATGACCTAGTTAATTCCACAACACTGTATAGTGACTATATCTTGTGGATATCCGTGTTTCATCATGTGATAAGTAATTGAGCTGTAAATCATGCTAGATATTATGTTTAGGTTTGATGCTGATACTGTTGGGACCCTTAGAGGTTGTTTCTTGTTGTCATCTTACGGATTTCATTGATATTTTATACTTAGTCATATTCATGTATTTTCATATCATATCCCAGTCTCAGTTATTTATTTATACATCATATCATTATTCTAGATTAGTTTCATGACATTGTGAGCCCGTCGGTGAGACTAGAGAGATTGATGACTAAGTAAGGCCGAGAGCCTGATTCTAAGTGACAGTTATGGGATCGAGCTGCATGCCGTAGTGGTTATATTGATTTGTGATAGCGCTTGGGCTGTAGGAGCCCATCCGGAGTCTGCACATATCCCCAGTGAGCGCAATTGATATTATTGAGGGATGGATCTTCCCTGGACATGGATCTTGTCCGAAGCATTTGACACATGGAGATGGATCTTCTCCATAGGGCTGGATTGGCCCTCCTCGGTTCTGAGTGACTGTTGTTAGTAACATATATATATATATATATATATATATATATATATATATATATATATATCGGGATGGATCTTTCCTGGGTCGTATGAGCCATATACAGTATCGAGTGGTTGAGTATTTGAGAGTTCGAGTGGTTGAGTATTTGAGAGTGTCAGCACATGAGGCTGACGGCATGGTGCATCACATACAGCATGTGCATTGACATGTAGGGGTAGCAAAGTTATATTCTTTACACTGTTCGTATTTGCTCTACTTTAGTGTTTTGAACTGCTTATTAAATTGAAAGCATGCCTACGTTTTTGCACAGTTATTTCTATTTTTATTTGTATCAGTTGAGTTCATCGCTACCTTTCAGTCCAAATTTTGGAACGGTTACTTACTGAGTTGGTGTACTCACGTTACTCCCTGCACCTCGTATGCATATCCAGGCGATACCAGTCGCAACGACAGTTGTTGAATGAGGTTTCAGAGTCTGGAGACTATCGAAGTAGCTGCATGGCGTTTACATGCCTTGACTCTCCTTCTTTATCATTTGTCGTATTTTCACTTTATTTTTCTAAACACTATAGTGGACTATATTCTGATTTAGATGCTCATGTACTCAGTGACACCCGGTTTTGAGCTGGATTGTATTGTATTCTGGGATTTATTATATTTCAAAAAGGTTTTCTTTAAATGTTAAATGCTTTTGTTTTTTCTTCAAACTTATTGTTGTTATGATGGGTTGTTAAGTTGAGGCTGGCCTAGTTCCATGATCGGTGCCATCACGACGGTCGATTTTTGGGTTGTGACAACAAATCACATGGTTTCTGATATCAACTTGTTAAAGAGAGAAACAATTACTGAAACAGAAAATCCAAAGAAAATATTATTACCAAATGGTGATATTACAATAGTCACTCATATAGGATCCAGCTCAATATTAGAAAGCAACATGATAACAAATGTGTTTTATGTTCCTCAATTCAAATATAATCTACTGTCAGTCTCTAAGCTAACCAAAAGAATTGCAGTGCTCAGCTACATTCTTCCCTGATTTTTTGTGTTTCGGGAGCTCTTCACTGGGAAGGTGAAGGGGATTGGTAAGGAAGATGGTGGACTTTATCTACTATATACTGATACAAGAGAAATAGAGAAAATGGAGGAACTAACTGCAACAAGAAATGAGACAATTGAAGCTGAAAAAATAGATGTAGTGTTGTGGCATAGAAGATGTGGTCATGTATCTATACAAGTTTTAAAGAAGTTGATTCAAGTAGACTTAGAAACTATCAAGAGTAGAATAAATAAATGCACAATTTGTCATTGTGCCAAACAAACTAGACTGCCATTTCCTACAAGTAATATTCAGAGTAGAAGTTGTTTTGACCTAATACATGTAGATTTGTAGGGGCCATATAAAATATCTACCTTGGATGGAAACAGATACTTCTTGACTATTGTATATGATTTTTCCAGAATGACATAGGTGTTCCTGCTAAAGCAAAAAGTCTGATGTGTGTGTGTGTCAATTTAACACTTCTTTAACTATGTCAAAACTCAATTTGAGTAAATAATAAAAATCATCAGAACAGATAATGGAACAAACTCTGTATGTGAAAATCTATTCAGAACCTTGGGTGTTATACACCAAAGAACCTGTGTGTATACCCCTCAGCAAATGGAGTTGCTGAGAGGAAGCACAAACATATACGGAAAGTTACAAGAGCTATTAGATTTCAAGATCAAATACCTATCAAGTTTTAGGGATATTGAATATTGGTTACAGTTTATCTGATAAATAGAATTCCTAGTTCAGTTATTGGAAATATGTCTCTATTTGAGAAGCTACATAAAATAAAATCTTCTATACAACACCTTAGAGTGTTAGGTTGCCTATGTTTTATAAAAATTATTCAGGAGCATAACAAGTTAATGCATAGAGCAAAACTATCTGTCCATATGGGCTATTCAGAAGTCCAAAAAGGTTATATCTTATATGATTTCTCTAATCAATTCTTATTTGTTAGCAGAAATGTCCTTTTTAGAGAAAAAATATTTCCATTTGCCAATAAAGAATGTATTTCAAAGCCTGTGTTTGTGAATAATAAATCAAAACCAGGAGTACTGTTTGACAACAATGAACCATCTTTTGAAATAAGATCAGAAATTACCACAAGCAATAGCCAGTCAGACAGAATTGATAGAGCAGAATCTGATGCAAATCAAGGCATAAGAAAAGGAAATTATTCAGACATACCAGCAGACTACATGTACACTAAACTAAATGATCATATTTTTTCATGAAGATCCTACTCAAATAACTTCAAAAGTTCAAAATCAGCAGCAACTTGAGTCTTCCCAAATATCTACAGAAGCTCAGAATCAACAACAACTTGAGCTTAGAAAGTCCAGCAGAGGTAACATCTTTCTATATAGATGAAAATTTTGTATCTTTAAATATTCATCAAAATGTGCCGTATGCACTTGATCAATGTATAAGTTATGACAAACTATCTCCTAAATATCAAGCATATATAGTTGCAACTTCATCAATTACTGAACCTACCAATTATTCCGAAGCTATCCTAGATCCCAAATGGATAGACGTTATGAATGAAGAGATAAAATCCTTTGAGAACAATCATACATAGGATATTGTAACATTACTAGAAGGCAAGAAACCTATTGGCTGCAAGTAGATTTACAAAATCAAATACAAAGCTTCAGGTGATGTTGAGAGGTTTAAAGCTAGATTAGTAGCCAGAGGATATAGTAAAAAAGAAGGGAATGATTACCAAGAAACATTCTCACCAGTGGTGAAAATGGTTACAGTGAGAACAATATTAAGTTTTGCAGCTTCAAAGAAATGGCATATACACCAAATGGATTTGCATAATGCTTTCCTTCAAGGTGACTTATTTGGTGAAATCTATATGGAGCTGCCTCAGGGATTTAGAAGCCAGGGGAAGAATAAAGTATGCAGGCTCATTAAATCCCTGTATAGGCTTAAACAAGCTCCTAGATAGTGGAATACAAAACTTCTGAGGCTCTACTTAAATTCAACTTCAAACAAAATCAATTTGATCATTCACTATTCATTAAGAAAACTGCTGAAGGAATCACTATAATTTTAGTGCATCTAGATGATTTGCTAATCACAGGAAACAGTCTACCACTTATTGAGGAAACAAAAATATCACTGCAGAATGCCTTCAAAATGAAAGACCTGGGGGAGTTAAAATTCCTAGGTATTGAGTTTTCTAGATCACATAAAGGAATCACTATGCATCAAAGGAAATATGCCTTGGAGCTAATTTCAGAAGTTGGACTTGCTGCATCAAAACCAGCAGTAACTCCTATTGACAATAATGTCAAACTAACTTCAAAACAGTATGATGACCATATTGGACAAACAGAAGACTCAGAAGACATTGATCCATTGGTTGATCAAACTTCCTTTCAGATATTGATAGAAAAACTCCTATATCTAACCGTAACTACATCTGACATAGCCTTTGGAGTTCAAAAACTTAGCCAATTTTTTCAATAGCCCAAAAAATCACATATGGAAGCTGCCTTGAGAACAAGCACATTAAGAATCAGGCAGATCAAGGAATCTTATTATCTAGTACTCAGATTAATACTATCACTCTATTCTGTGATGCAGATTGGGCTGCATGCCCTTTGGCCAGAAAATCTGTCACATGATTCTTAATCAAGTTAGGTGACTCGTTGGTATCGTGGAAGTCAAAAAAACAAACTGCTATTTCTCGAAGTTCTGCAGAAGCTGAATATAGAAGTTTAGCAACAGTAGCTGAGCTAATTTGGCTCCATGGACTGTTAAAAAAAGTTAATACTCAAATTAAGTTGCCTATTGATATTTATAGTCACAACAAAGCAGCTATACAAATAGCTGCAAGTCCAGTCTATCATGAAAAGACCAAACACATTGAAATCGATTGTCATTTTGTGAAAGAAAGAATTCAATAAAGACTTATTACTGCAAAGTATATCTCAACGACTGATCAACCTGCATATATTCTTACAAAGGGACTAAGCAGATTTCAACATGAGTATCTAAAATTCAAGCTAGGTGTAATCAATATTTTTCCATCACCTCGCTTGAGGGGAGTATTAAATAATATAAAAGGGTATAAGTGTCATTGTACATTGAAGTTGTTAAATAGCAGTTAATTACTGTTAGAGAGTTAGTTAAGCTTATTTTTAGGAGTTAGTTAAAAAAGTCTAAATACACTGTTAATGGAACGTGTATAAAGGGAACAATGAAATGTATTTTCAGCACACCTCTAAATAATGAAATCATCTCATTCATTTTGGTTCATCTCCACTCTCTCAAACGACTGCATCATCTTCTTCTTCCTTTCTGTGCTTCTTTCATTTTGCTGAATCTTTAATCACTACTATGTGAATTATATTAGGTTCAAACTTTAGCAGTAATTTCATTGCTCTGGTGAAAAAAGATAAACATCAGTTATATTCAGTGGCGAAGCCAGAAATTTACTCAAGGGTGTTCAAACTTGAAAGAAGTGAAAAAAAATTCCTAGAAAGAGCGTTCAATATATGTTATATACCTCTAAAATGTAATATTTTACCTATATACGCAGTGTAATTTTTCGACGAAGGATGGTCAATTAACCACCCTTTACAACATGTAGCTTCGCCCATGGTCATATATATATATGAAAAGTTTAGGTACCTGAAAATCAAACAAATTCTATTTGTGTTATTTTCTCTACTCTTTGCGTTACACCGAGCTGGTTTGAGCTTGTGGATAGTCTTGTCTATTTTTAATCGAAATGAGATTATTTATTTAATTCACAGTTGCCATTTGGAATAATTATTATGGTGTCCCAAGTCGCTGGTTTATTTTAAAATCCCAAATCGAGGAAATTTGAATCTATTTTTAGTCTGCGAACACATAAGACCGGGTAAGGAATTTTGTTAACCCGAGAGAAGGTGTGAGGAATTCCCGAGTTTCGTGGTTTTAGCCCGGTCTCTCAACTATTTATAATTGGCATAATTATTTAATTTATTCCTTATTTAAGACCTATTGTGTATTTCTTAACTTTTTAACCGCTTTAATATTTATGAAATTTATTTAAATAAGTCAGGATGTCGTGCACTTATTATTTTTTGTACACATTGTGAATCGCGTAATGTTAAATGCATCTGCCATCTACAACATGCTGATTTTATTATTATTCGAAGTTGTGATCGAGTAACGTGAAACACACACTCAAATTGGGGATTACGTATCATGACTATATCACGGGAACCGTATCCATAGTCACGATAGTTTACTATAATACTGCCTCCTAGGCCTCTTATTAATAATTACTCTATTTCTACCTATGTAATTAAATGAGGAGGTCCAAAGTTGAATTCAAGCCTAATTCTTCTTGAGTCTTATCAGCTTCAAACCAATCCAAACATAATCAATCTAACTCCTAAAATACAATTGGCTAAATAAAACTTACTGCCATATTTTAAATTTAAAAAAATAAGCCAATACATCAATCTAACAATTGTATTAAGCGCATGACTTGATTCAAAGCAGCAAAAGATTAGCATGAATTCATCCAAAAGATTTCAAAGAAGAAGTACGTATCTTCAAGAAACACACAAATGAACTAAGACGATGAATAAGGATAAAATAACACCGAAGAGCAACAATAGCCAATAATCAATATCATTCACTATGCTACCAAAATCAAATTAAGATAATATAAGTGCAAAGAGTGAACCTCACGGCTCAGAACTTCCTTTTATATTGAAGAACCTTTAGCGAAGCAAAAATACAAGGAAATCAGCAACTACAATTCGACCTAAGCAAAAGCAAAACATGGACCTTCTAATGGAACAGAACCAAACGGCCAAACCTCAATGACGAACTCGAACCAAGACCCGGACGAAATCTATACAGACAATTGTTTCGAGTGTAAAAGAGGTCATTTCGACGGAGGTTTTTGGCTGGTTTCGAACGGTATTTCGCCAGATTTTTTGGTGTTGTTTGTGGAATTTTTTTTTGGAGCTGAGAACGGGCAGATGGGCGGGAAGAAAAATACTCCTCTGTTGGCACCTCCCTCCAGCTCCCTATATCACACCATGGAAAATGGTATGCATCAGAAACATAAGCTGTCAGTTGCTAATATATGCTGTTGTTTGTGGATACTCGGATGCTCTTTATACTGAGGCCAACTCCACTTACTGATCTTTTCTGACCAAAGGATAGATCAGGGACGGATCTAGTGTGTTAGATACGGGTTCCTGTGAACCCAGTAACTGTTGTCTATATTCGGTATTTGTATTGAAAATTCATTAAATATATAAAAATATTTAGCTTGGAACTTAATTCGTTAATACATTTATTATTGTATATTAACTTAAAATTTGTATAAGAACCATAAACTTAAAATTCTGGATTCGATAAATTTTTGGCAAAACAAGAAGTTTGCCTTTGTCCTTTTATCAATCCAATACAACAATACTTCAAGCTTCAGAAATGGTGGTCATGATGTGTCTATGGGGGAATTGAGGGGTTAGGAGACGAGCCACAGAAGCCTTTTTAAAATCCTTTTTGTGATTCTTCATCGTTAGGTGATGCGGCTGCCTGCTTCCCTTAGAGATTAGGTCTTTTTTGTTTTGGTTTTTGTTATGTTGTATTTTTACATTGTGGATAGATAGGATATGGGTCACTGGATGAAAGTAGATCAATGACTATAATTAACGGGAAGATTTGACGGGTGAGAAAAGGGTTTGAGCTAAAAGGAATTGGTAAGAATGAACCTTTGTTTTGTTGGGCCACTAAAATCCAAATATGAGCTCCCAATTGACCCACATTCAATTCTTTCTCACTAAACAAAAATAAAAATACTACTAAAATATACTAATTAATATTAGCTAACAAGAATAAACTATAAAAGTGAATTATATATTAAAATGAAAATCTATTTGGTATTTTTAAAATTTTATAAAAAGGTAGAGAAAACTATGTTAAAGTAGTGATAAAAATTACAATACTATCATTATAAAATACTAATAAGCTTAAATAAATAAAAAAGAAAAAGAAAAAAAGATATATAATAAGAGAAGAAATATTATAAAACTATTTTTTGTGTTTTTAAACTTATGTTTTAAAAAATAAAAATAAAAATAGATTAAAATCCTAAAAACAACTCAAGTGAATATTATAAAATACTTGGAATACTAAAAATGATTTTAAAATGTGTGCGGAGTCAAAAATTACGTGCTTACAAGTATATTAAAAAAAAGAGTTGATATTTTTTTTATTTGGTTTATCTGTTACTCGAAATCTACTGACTCGTTAGATTTGCTGTGCGCGTATGCCTCGTTAGAAAGAAAATATGCTGGAGTTCTTATATTGAACGTTGATAGATTTGGGGACCATGTTGTTTGAACAAAAAGTCTAAGACTCTTTTGTTAGCTTCAATTATCGATAACAAAGAAGGTAAATCTTAACTAACCAAAATTAACTTCAAATCTAAAAGTATACAATGAGAAATAACAAAATGTAGGAACATCTCAGATTTATCGATGTCATCATCTTCTATCAAATACGAGAAAAGGGGTTTACATTCTAAGCGAAAAAGAATTATAAGTGAAAGAGTAGAGAGGGAAAAATGAAGCGACTGTTCATCCGTGAAAAACTCCCCCCTTTCTTTCCCATATCCCCCATATATATATATATATATATATATATATATATATATATATATATATATATATATATATATATATAGTTCTTAGAACTTTCATTCAATGGTCTTTGACCAACATGCTTTTCTGCGATTGTCCCTTTTGTTATTGCTTGAACGCAATATTGACTTGACGTGTGCTTTCAATGATTTGACCCCGAGGATGGCCGAGGTGTTCTTTTCTATTTCGCCACCTGGGCGGGATCCAGGCTTGGTCGGCCTCCTATCATTTCTATTGGGGGTGACCACTACGGTCAGATTTGATCCTTACAGTTAGTCCCTCCGCCCGTCGAGGTCGTCTCTTAGCGGGTTCGACGGGCGGACTCTGTCGTCTCACAAGTTTAGGAGAAATTTGAATGTTTACGCCTTGACGAGGTTTTTAGATCGAGGCGATGGTGTAACACTTCAATGATACCCTTGGACCGTCCTATCCGTTCGGAGTTGAATCGTTGTGTTGATTTGAAACGTCGCTTGTAGTTACTGTCATTATGACATGCGTTACCTTTGGATTGAACCGTTTCTTGTGCCCTATCAATTTTGATTGGCGACTCTCGGGTTTTCTGCTCGGGGGATTTATGTTCCTACAAATAGGGGGAACACACTATTCTATTGCTACCATCTTTGATTTATTAGAGGAATTTCGCAAGTCTTTACCTTTTCCGATACCTCAGATTTTTAGTTCACTCTCCTGTTAGTCGGAAATTGACGTCGCCGTCTTCCCCCTTACTTCCCCCTGCTCATTTACTCTGTTGAATTGAGACAAAATGATTGGTACTTCTTCCCGCACTGACGGTCTTGCCGAAGTTCCGGTGCCGAAAAATGATGCTCTTGCTCCCGGAGTGGAGATGGCAGAGGATTAGGGGGTTCCAACTGCGGCTGCAATATTGCCCCGTCCGGGGAAGTCATGGACCAATTTTAACATCCCTGCCGGTGAGGAACTAGAGCCTATTTCCTCTATTATGGATGAAGTGGCGATTGCGGAGCTTAAGACCAAACGGGGGATTCCGCACCATGTTGAGATGTTGCTGGCAGTAGGAGATGATATTGTACATTTTGACCGACCAGGATATTGTGCGTTCTATGCATATCCTTTTATCTTCGGGTATACGCTTCCTCTCCCTTCCTTGGTGGTAGCCTTCTGCCATTTATACAAGGTATGCTCGGCTCAACTTTCACCGTACTTATACAAACTGTTCCTCATGCTGCTCAAGTTCGCGGAGCTTGCCGGTTAGGAGATCACTCTGGGGCATATGCTCAATATTTTTGCCCCTCAACTTATTCGAGGCACAATGATCCGTATGTGCCATCGAGGAATGAAGAGTTTGGTGGTAAAGATGGATGACAGAGCCAATCATTGTTTCTACGAAAACTATTTTTATGTGCGGATTGAGCACCTTGTGATAGACTCTGTAGGGTTCCCTGAGAGGTATAACTTCGCACGTAAGTTTTCGTATCTCCTGTCAGAATGATGGTCGACTGCTTTTTTTGGGCAATATTAAATGCTTACACGACCATTACCATTATCAGGGAGAGTGCGAAGGGCGAGGGCTCATCCGCTTGCATTCTGTTAGCCGACGTCTTCTGCTCGGCCTGCACCAAGGTCTGCTACCCGACCTACAACGAGTGTTACTCAAGTTGAACCTACGATCGGAGTCGTATGCATGGAAACTGTTCCCCAATTTGGGACTCCGGCTCCTACTGCCCGCTCAACGGGTGAGTCATCCCGTGTTGAGGACGGGGAAGGTCTGTCGAAGAGATGGCGAGTGGAGTCTGAAATGGCTCCCCCAGCCGTAGTATATTCAGAGGGCGACCTTCCCTTGATAGTGCCTGAAGTGGGTGGTGATGCTAACCCGGCCGCAGAGGTTAACTTGGCGATCGTGACCAACCGGATGGCAGAGGCTTCGACTACTACGGTTGATCAACAGGCTACTGTGATGGGAGGTTGGGGTCCCGAGGCCGCTGTTGCCACTTTGGGTGGGCCTTCATCTTCTGGACCGAGTCGTGCTTCTTCTTCAGCCGCAGATAAGGGAAAGAGTGTCGTGGTCGACGACTACGAGTCAGAATCTGATCTTGATCCTGATGATGTTAGAATGCTCGAGGAGGGCCTTACCCGCTCGGTGGCAAGAGCGGGAGGTGCATCTCGCATACTTGAGATTCCGTCGGATATTAACCTTCTACAGGACACGGGACACTTGGTACCGTAGTTTTACCTTTTGTGCTCTACCGCAAAGTGTGAGGCCCTTCGGAACGTCCGTGACATTGTTTTATGCATGAAGTGGCTGCTATGGGCCTGAGGGTAAGTTTCTCATCTTCTTTCTTTCGTGTTCATTTTTTTTTGGTGACCTTGGCCCTTACCTCCTCTTTTCTTCTTTTTTGGGCTTTCAGTAATACATGCTGGAGATTGAAAGTGCTCGTTGGGCCGACACTCGGGCCAAAATTTCTCTGATGATGTTGGAGAAGTATCGACGCTATTACAACAAGTGCCATGCACGAACGACTCAGGGTGAGCGCCAGTAGTAAATCTTTCGGGGAGGAACTAGAGAAGAGGGATCAGGAGCTGGTGCAATCTATTCACAGGAATAGCGAGCTCGAGGAGCTATTTCGTGTAAAGGACGAAGAACTTGAGTTGGGAAAGGGGGTCGCTGCGGAGTGTGAGCATCTTCAGCCGAAGGTACTGTTGTTGTAGTCCGAGTTGAATCAAAATGCCATCAGAGTTGAGGCTTTGAGTGTAGAGTGGATGGGGAAATTAACTGAGCTGGAGAGGAAGGTCTCCGAGTTGGAGAGTGTCGTGAGTGCTTGAGTGTCGGCTTCAGCGAGGGCTGCAGCATTGGAGGACAATATCCGTGTCCTTGAATCCGATTAGGAGTCTGAGAGGGCGACGGCTACGCTCATGGAGGTGAGGCTCGAAGAGCGCATTAGCAAAATTGATCGGGAAGCTTCGACCTTGGGAGAGTAGGTCACTGGGCTTGAGGCCGAAAAAGAGCAATTGTTGGCCCAAGCCGAATCTGCCTCCGCTGCTATTCCTCGCCGTTTGCACGAGTTGTGGGTCCATGTCGAAGCCCAACGGGACATATACGAGTTTGTGGGAAGCGGGCAATTGTTCTGAGGCCGCTTATGAAGGAGCTCGGGCAAAGGCACGAGAGGATCGTATTAATTATGGCTACGATCCTGCGACACCGGAGGTCAGCGAAGATGTTGATGCTGAGGAGGAATTTCCTGGAGATGGTGATGGGGAGGACGACAGTGATGACGCCGAGTGAAAAGTTGTTACCTTTGTTTTTTTTTACTTGTTGTTTTCTTTTTTTCTTTGTGTTTTCTGTACTGGACTGATTTTAGCTGTGTATAATCTGCAGCCATTTGTGCAACTGTTTAAATAAAAGGGGTTTTCGTCGTTGTACATCCTTTGTATTTCTCTCCCTTCCCCTTGCTTTACACATCTTTGGTGTAGATTTACGGATTTTTGTATGGTGAATTCCTGACTTTTTAAGGAAGCTAATTTTAACCGGGCCAAGTAGGATTTCTTCGTATGAGTCCGAATGGAGTCTCATCGAATTTGCCCATTTGGGCGATATCGTCTTTTGACTTCTCGCTTTAAGTAGATTCATCCTTGACTCAAACGAGGTTATATTCCGATTCGTTGTCTTGGATAAAGTCAGTCTTGACTTGGGTCATTCGAGTGGGATCAAACTGTTGTTGATTTGGGCGAAGTCGCTCTTTTCATATATAGTCGAGTGAGGTCAAACTTGGAGTTTGTAGCGAAATCAATTTTTTAGTATGACATAACAAAAAATGTATAACGACGATCGATGGATGCAAAGGCATTATTGAGGGTAAGATCGGGATGTTAGTCCGCATAATTCAAGCGGGGTCAAACTTTCCCTTTTGCGATGGCCTTTTGCGGTAGGGGGGTGCTATTTCGAGCTAAATGTCGAAATATTAACCCGTTATGATTCGAACGAGGTCGAACTCTTCTCTTTGGCGATGGCCCTTGGCCGTAGGGGTGTTATTTCAAGCTAATATCAAAATGTTAACTCGTTATGATTCGAACGATGTCGAACCCTTCTATTTGGCGATGGCCCTTGGCTGTAGGGGTGTTATTTCGAGCTAATATCGAAATGTTAACCCGTTATGGTTCGAACGAGGTCAAACTTTTCTTTTTTTTGAGATGTCCATTGGCCGTAGGGGTGTTTTTTCGAGCTAATGTCGAAATATTAACCTGTTATGATTCGAACGAGGTCGAACTCTTTTTTTTTTTTTGTGATGACCCTTAGCTATAGGGGTGTTTTTTCGAGCTAATATCGAAATGTTAACCTAGTATGATTCGAACGAGGTTGAACTCTTCTCTTTGGTGATGACCCTTGGACATAGGGGTGTTATTTTGAGCTAATATCGAAATGTTAACCCATTATGGTTCAAACGAGGTCGAATTTTTCATATGGCAATGGCCTTTGGCCGTAGGGGTGTTATTTCGAGCTGTTGTCGAAATATTAACCCGTTGTAATTCGAGCGAAGTCGAATTTTTCATTTGGCGATGGCCTTTGGCCGTAGGGGCATTATTTCGAGCTGATGTTGAAATGTTAACCCGTTGAAATTCAAGCAAAGTCGAATTTTTCATTTGGCGATGGCATTTGGTCGTAAGGGCGTTATTTCGAGCTGATGTCGAAATGTTAACCCGTTGTAATTCGAGCGAAGTCAAATATTTCATTCGGCGGTGGCCTTTGGCCGTAGGGGCGTTATTTCGAGCTTATGTCGAAATGTTAACCCGTTGTAATTCGAGCAAAGTCGAATTTTTCATTTGGCGATGGCCTTTGGCCATTTGGGCATTATCGAGCTGATGTCGAAATGTTAACCCGTTATGTCATTGTCAGATTTTGGTGAATGATAGGCGATCATACTGTTTATAGACATCGGAGCGGATCTCGGCGTATTCAATTTTGCCCTTTTTTTTTGGAGAGTTTCGGGTGTCCCCTGGGGGAGTCCCAGTTTTGCTTAACCTCTGCGTTTCCTGGGTGAGTCCCAGTTTGCTTAATTTTATTTGCATTGGAGAGTATGATGACGGGGAGTATAAAACGTTACTGTTTCGCTAACTAGGGGGCACTGTCTGCGTTCGTTTCATGCATAT
Source organism: Nicotiana sylvestris (assembly GCF_000393655.2). Lineage (NCBI taxonomy): Eukaryota > Viridiplantae > Streptophyta > Magnoliopsida > Solanales > Solanaceae > Nicotiana > Nicotiana sylvestris. Next base: position 35,020,164 of record NC_091064.1, read on the forward strand.
ATTGGAATTTCCTTGTATCTAGTCCCTTCATCGTTCAGCCTGTAGAGCCGTCGGTAGGTGGGGCGATGAATTATCCGTTGAACTTAGAGACGTCCCCCTCATCGCCTCGTTAAAGAACTCCCCGAGAAAACCCAATTGGGACAAAACCGTGGTGAGGGAAAAAGAGTACGACTTGAGGGGCATCTTTTTCCAGAAGAAGTATTTGAGATGGGCGACATTCCATTTATTTTGTAGTAGTTTTCCTTCCATTGTCTGTAGTTGGAATGCTCCTTTGCTCGCTTGCCCATGCGACACTTGTGTTCCTGTTTAAGCAAACAAAAGAGGGTAAACCAAAATGAGATTTTCCTTACCTCGATCCAATGAGTCGGTGAACGAGAGTAGCCTTATAGCGTTGCTCGCTCTGCCTGGAATTTAAGTGGTTAATGGAATCGTGGTTCTTAGATTCGGCGGCCGTATTTAGCTCTTCTTTCTTTTTTAAAGGTGCCTAGATCCGCGTGGGTTGGGTTCGCCTTAACTACTGCGGTGTAGAAATCGAGTCCCGGTTCGATCTCGTCTGATTCGTACCCCTAACAAGGGAGACATGGCGTACCTTGTTCATGGATCATCCGATGTGTTGGGGGATGTGAGAGTAGGGCAGGTTGTGCCCATTCTCTAATAGGATTGCGCGCAGTAGGTGTCGTCCTCTCATGTGCGGGATTTGCGTGGATATTGGTTGTAACTTCTGCTTTTTTGGAGCAGCCTGATCTGGATTAGCATGTGAGGTTTGCTTACCACTCTTTCAGGTGGGTGATTTTATTTCGCCGGTTTTGGATCTGAAAGAAAGTAGGAAATTTGGGTAAGAAATCCCAACAGACGGCGCCAAATTGTTTGAACAAAAAGTCTAAGACTCTTTTGTTAACTTCAATTATCGATAATAAAGAAGGTAAATCTTATCCAACCATAATTAACTTCAGATCTAAAAGTATACAACAGGAAATAACAAAATTTAGGGACATCTCAGATTTATCGATGTCATCATCTTCTATCAAATACGAGAAAAAGGGGTTTACATTCTAAGCGAAAAAGAATTGTAAGTGAAAGAGTAGAGAGGGAAAAATGAAGCGACTGTTCATCCGTGAAAAACTCCCCCCTTTCTTTGAGCTTACCCCCATATATATATATAGTTCCTAGAACTTTCATTCAATGGTCTTTGCCAACATGCTTTTCTGCGACTGTCCCTTTTGTTATTGCTTGAACGCAATATTGACTTGACGTGTGCTTTCGTTGATTTGACCCCGAGGACGACCGAGGTGTTCTTTGCTATATCGCCACCTAAACGGGATATCGGCTTGGTCGACCCCCTATCATTTCTATTGGGGGCGATCACTATAGTTAAATTTTGACCCATACACATGTCATGATCATGATCCTTGTAGGTCTGTGGAATGAAAGAGATAATTATGGTTAGTAGGGTACATATAATATAGCTAACGAGAGAACGAACAAATTAATTAATTAAATGTTGTCTGGTAGAGTGCCCTTTCAGGAATTAATAAAGTATGGAACAAATTAAAACAGAGTGATTGGTAGTCGAAAGAAAGTTCAAACAAGTGGATGCATTGTTTAATGGAATCAGAAGACAAAAGGTTTCTTCGTTCATGTTTTTTTTTCTCGAAATATTCCTAGGGAACCTACAACCGCTGTATTTTAAGGGTGGATTGGGTAATCTGTTCACTATACAATAGCTCGGAAATCACACAGTAGATATAAACCGCACTAGGCAAACCCAGTACAAGCTCCAACTAAGAAAGGTGAAAAATTGATCTCTAGTCTCCCATATGGAAAAGCACTCACACAACCAACTCAGTAACCCTTACGGACTTTTATCATGTTGATAGTAGCTTTAATGTGAAATTAATTAAGAGAAGAAAGCAACATTAGGGCATTTAGTAATTAGAATGATCAACCAAACTACTCGATATGTTAGGTATAATTGGTCATCCATCATTACATCTAATATAATCTTTATTTGGAATTTGTTAAATGTCGTTATAACAAAAATTAAAAGAGATTGCGCGGAGGGTATTCTCATAAGTGGGGTATGAGGAGGGTAATATGTGCGCAGACCTTTACATTTACCTTTTGAAGGTAAAGAGGCTTTTTTCAATAGAGCTTCGGTTCAATGAAAGCAAAATCACATCAGTTATGACAACGAACTACGAAAAGACAACAACAACAGCCAGAAAAAAATAACTGAAGCAAAGGAAACATCATGTAAGAATAGCGATCTAAACATAGGGAACACAAGGATAACACTAGTACTACAACTATGAAAAAGAAATACGCTCGACTACTTATTAATCTACAACTCTAATCCTTGACACTCACATCTTCCTATGAAGGATCATGTACTTGGTATGCTGAAGATTAAGTTATTTGTGAACTTATTTATTATTTTATGCAATAGAATACTGAACAAATTTATAGGTACTCGTAATATATTGATCAATACAAATTAAAATGACAAAACTAATACCCTTCTAATAGTAAACAAACTTTTAGTTGTTTCAAAAGTAAGCGTATATTTTATATTATACAACATATATAGATTTTTTTATATTATACTGAACAATAATAATCCTTGAATTATACTGCATATGTTACAAATCTATAAATTACAAATTCATACACTACAACCTGTGCATAAATTATTTTCAAAATAAATGATATTGAATACATTAAGAATAACATGATAGTGAAGTATGGTTGGACCATCTTAACTTCTTGGGACTTCCTTCCGAATCCTAGTATGAAGCAGCCCATGTAACAGTTATTTATCAGAGCCCAATTGGTAGTGGTGATGGATCAGCAACACGAGAACAAAACTGAGAAGAATTAACCCACGGGCCTTTTTGTATATACACGAGATTTTAAAGTTATTTATCCGGTTTGTCTAACTTTTCATGTTTACAAAAAATAACTAATTTTTTTTACAAAGTATATACAAATTCGGCCAAAATATAAAATTTACCTACAACTGTATTGGTCGAAATTTGGACGACCACGACCGAAACCAAGTGTATCGAGAGCGAGGTCCCTGCGATGTCGCTTCTTAAGGATCGTCGTGACAAACGACGATCGACAGTGGCTAGTGAACGCACACCATTTGTAGTCGTGTTAACATAATAGGAAACAATAGGAATATGCTTTTGGAATATTCTTTAAGTTGTACTTTTTTCTTTTGAGATTAAGAAGGGAGATTGTCCCCTATAAAAGGGGCTCGAACATTCTGTAAAGAGGAACAATTCTAAGATCGATATACGACTTTTACTTGAAGCTGAATATCTATTGCAAAGTCTCTCTACATTCAAAGCAATCATATTTATAATTGGTTGTTCTTCTCTGAGATACAGAGAAATATTGTTCATCTTGCTCATCTTTAGCACCCTTCAAGCTAGATCTTATTATACTTGGCTGAGATTTATCCCATCAACTTTCTTAATTGATCTAATAAAAAAGGTTTCAATGTCTTTTGGTCAAACAAATTGACGCCGTCTGTGAGGATTTCTTTAGCTAATATCTTAGTCTCATCTAGATTCTTGAAAGGGATAACCACCTCTTCCTAGCTTTGTGTAAACTAACAATGGCAAGGAAAGGAGATGCAAGACTGAAAGCGATAGCAAGCATCACAACCAACCTTCTGAACACCATCAACGAATATAGTAGGGAAGATAATGAAAATGAAACGTCGGGCATCACACCCAGGGGAGACGATTCACCTCCCATGCACGAAAGTGTAACTGCTTCACGCGAGAAGGAAGCCTCCACATCTACAACCGGAAGAGGCACCACCAGTAGTGCGAAGATTGCTGGAAGAATGGCTAATGAGTTCTCTAAACACATTACTTGACAAACCTGCCCAAAGGGATAACAGGAATGTTGCACATGCAGATGTTACAATAAACGCTGATGAGCAGGATGACCCCCATACAGGTAACACTTATGCCGCTAATGACATAGGTAATGATACGTTTGCAGCTATTTTAAAGAAAATGGAGGAGATGGAAAATGAGAATAAAGCACTCCGCGACCAAATGAAGGAACACCAAGAGAGGGTGGACAAAATACCAGGCGCTCCAAAGTTGTTGCCAAAACGCGATGTAGGTCGATTCATCGAGCAACCATACAGTGAAGAAGCGACCACCAACGCCATCCCAAAGACCTTCAAAATGCCGTCCTACCTAAAGATATATGACGATACTACCGATCCGGAGGATCATATCATCCATTACGTTACAGCTGTGAAAGGTAACGATCTTTTAAAAGAGCAGGTACCATCGGTACTATTGAAAAAGTTCGGCGAAATCCTAACATGGGGAGAATTGACATGGTACTCTCAACTGCCGGCATGCTCGATAACAACGTTCGAGGAAATGGCAGATAAATTTGTTACCGCCCATGCAGGAGCCAAAAATGCAGAAGCTAGGGTAAATGATATATTTACCGTAAGGAAAATGCACATCGAGGGACTCAGAGACTTCTTAGCTCGGTTCAATAGGGTAAGAATGAGCCTTCCAAATGTGTTAGAAGGAATGGCAGTAGCAGCCTTCCAGAACAGGCTAAACAGGAACGGGTCAAGAGCGACCAGAAAATTGCTAAGTAGGCTCATGAAATACCCTCCAATTACTTGGGAAAAAGTCCATAATGCTTACTGCGCCGAGGTACGAGCTGACGAGGATGACCTCAACCGTCTGAACCAACGATTGACGTCACTTCAAGATGAAGCACGGAAAGATTGTCGCAACGACGGTCGAAGAAATTAGTTGGGGCCCCGCCTCGGCCGAAAAAGGCATCAACCTTACACTAGGAGATCTGCCCCGCCTCCACCACGGCATACATATGCTCCCCCTCGACACACAATACCATATCGACACGAGAAAGGTATGCCTCCACTTCTATCTGCTCACAATTTTTGTGTTTCTCCTTCAGAAATAGTGTACGCACTGGAGAAACTTGGTCCAAAGGTGCAATGGCCGCAAAAATGAGGTCAGACCCCAACACCTGGAAGTCAAGCACTTTCTGCGAATTCCACTAAGAAAGGGGTCACAAAATTGAAGATTGCATAGGACTACGACAGGAGGTAGTGCGAATGCTGGGCCAGGGATACCTGAAAGAGTTGATAAGCGATCGAGGATGAGCTAACTTCGCCCGCGGACGCGAACAGCCCCAAGGACCTCCAAAATTGCCTTCTCCCCCTCGCACTATGCAGATGATCATCGGAGGAGGCGATGGCACAACAACTAATCATGTCAAATTCACCACCACACATAAACTCAAACGATCAATCACCCACGAACGGTATGATGACCTCGAATATAGTATCATCTTCGATAAGTCAGATGTCGACGGTTTGTCCTTCCCTCACTATAATGCTTTTGTTATCACTTTACGTATCACAGATACTAATGTAAAAAGAATAATGGTAGATGACCGGAGAGGCACTTGTATTGTCCATCCTTGAGTCCTCGTGCAGATGAGACTCAAAGATAAAACAATACCATGCTATATAACGCTAATAGGTTTTAATAATGCAGTTGAACGGACTTCTGGATAAATAGTGCTACCCGTCCTATCCGAAAGAGTCACTTTGGAAATGACATTTCACGTCATGAACCAGGAAACAACTTACAACGCCATCATAGGATGCCCATGGATACACGCTATGCGAGCGATCCCTTCCGGTCTCTATCTTGATCCCGTCCTGTTGGATGGCAAAACAGCACAAAAAGGCTTATATCGGGCACAACCTCTCGGAACTAGGTAAGTTCTATAAGTTCCTGACTGACCATGCCAATCTGTTTGCCTTTTCCCACGCAGATATGTCAGACATCCCAAAAGATATCGCCACCCCCAAGCTAAATGTCTATCCCCTCTACCCGTCGGTGCGGAAAATGAGAAGGAAGTTCAATGCCGCTATCAACAAAGCCGTTAGCAAAGAGGTCGATAAGCTGCTCACGAATGGTTCGGTCTAGAAAGCAAAATATCCTCAATGGGTTGCCAATATGGTCATGGTGAAAAAGAAGAACGGAAAGTGGCGGATGTGTGTAGATTTCAAGGATCTAAACAAGGCATGCTCGAAAGATTCTTTTCCATTACCACACATCGACCAGCTCATCAACGCAACAGTAGGGCACGAGTTGCTAAGCTTCTTAGATGCTTGTTTGGGTTACAATCAGATCCTCATGGAAGAAGAAGACCAGGAAAAAACCACTTTCATCACTCACCAGGGAACATACTGCTATAAAGTGATGTCGTTCGGGATAAAGAATGCGGGGGCGACATATTAGAGATTGGTCACCAAAATATTCAAAAACCAACTCGGTAGAACAATGGAAGTATACATCGACGATATGCTGGTTAAGTTGAAAAGGATAGAAGATCATATCGATCATCTGAATGAAGCTTTCGATATATTAAGACGGTATGGCATGAAGCTGAATCCCCAAAAATGTGCCTTCGGTGTAAGTTCAGGTAAGTTACTCGGCTTCATGATATCCCAAAGTGGCATCGAGGTCAAACCAGAATAGATTAAAGCAATCAAAGGAATACTCGAAGCGTTGACCAGCAAAAAGCAGGTGGAGAAGCTGACATGACGGATAACCACCTTGTCAAGGTTCATCTCACGGTCATCGGATAGATGCCACAAATTATTTAATGTATTAAGGAAATACAATGGACTTCAATAGAATTCAGAATGTGTCGACGCCCTAAGAAAACTAAAGACATACTTGTTTTTGCCACCCTTACTCGCCAAGGCAGATCCAGGAGAGTGCCTCCTAGTCTACCAGGCTATGTCCAAAGTCTCGGTAAGTGCAGTCCTAGTCCGAGAAGACAAAAGTACACAATCTCCAATTCACTATATCAGCAAAACCTTAATTGACGCTGAAACGAGGTACCCCCACCTCGAGAAACTGGCCCTAGCATTAGTCATAGCTTCACAAAAACTTAGACCGTATTTCCAATGTCACCCCATAAAGGTAGTAACAACCTTTCCCCTCAGGAGTATCCTACACAAACCCGAGCTATCAGGAAGGTTGTCCAAGTGGGCCATAGAATTAAGTGAGAATTATATAACATATCAACCACAAACCACGGCAAAGTCGCAAGTACTCGCCGACTTTGTCGCCGACTTCAGTGCAGAAATATTGCCCGAAGTCGAATAAGAAGCACTTCGCACTTCACATGACTGATCTGACCTCTGGGTCCTCTACACTGACGGTGCATCCAACGCCTCGGGATCGGGACTAGGACTCGTACTCGAAGTCTCGACGGGCGAAGTGATTCACCAATCTATACGATGCCCCGAAATGACTAATAATGAGGCCGTAATTACAGGATTAAAGTTGGCTCTCAAGTATGGTGCTTGGCGGATCATCCTCCGCTGTGACTCGCAGCTCGTTGTAAATCAAGTCACTGGGACTTTCCAGATTAAGGAACAAAGGTTGCAGAAATACCAGACCAAAATCCACAAACTGCTGCCAGAATTCGAGGAATGCCGATTCGACCAAATTCCCCAAGCGCAAAACATCGAAGCGGATGGTCTCGCCAAACTGGCGGTAGCAACTAAAATCATCATATGCTGCTTCGGCATTCCCAAAGAAATCAGTTGCGACAACGAACCCCAATTCATCGGGAAGAAGATGACTGAATTCTTTGAGAAATGGCACAACAAGCGGATATTCTCCACACCATATCATTCCGTTGGTAATGGCCAAGTGGAATCCTCCAATAAAACAATATTAAACATACTAAAGAAAAAGCTTGAAGATGCCAAAGGGCTAAGGCCAAAACTGCTACCGGAGGTGCTATGGGCCTACCACACAACGCCGAAGACCAGCATAGGTGAGATGCCATATTCACTAGTCTATGACACCGATGCAGTCATACTTGTTGAGGTCGAGGAACCCAGCCTGTGATACTCAAATGAGAGTGGATCAAGCAACGATGAGAGCAGGTTACAAGACCTAGATGAGGTCGAAAAATGAAGGGATATGACACACGCAAGAATGGTGGCCCAAAAACAACAAGCAGAAAAATATTATAACAAGAAGGCCAAAATACGACCACTCAAAGTCGGGGAATACGTACTAAAAGCCAAAATACAAGCAGCGAAAAACCTGAATGAAGGGAAATTAGGAACAAACTGGGATGTGCCATATAAAATCACAGCAGCAGCAAGCAAATCAACTAGAAACAATGGAAGGAAAACTGCTACAAAATAACTAGAATGTCGCCCACCTGAAATACTTCCACTTCTGAAAAGAGACGCCGCCCAAGTCTTACTCTTTTTCCCTCACTCGGGTTTTGTCCCAATCGGGTTTTCTCGGGGAGGTTTTTAATGAGGCGACGAGGAGGGCGCCTCAACGTGTGAGGTATTGTTCATTGCCCCCCCTGCTGACTACATCTCCTGGCCGAACCATGAAGGGACTAGATATAAGGAATCTCCAGTATATGTACAAAATCGACATGTATCCCCAACATATGAATAAAATCACTCCATTATGTACATGAAATCAACACGCGTCTCCAATGCATGAATAAAATCGACACCTGCAACATCCCAATGGCTAAGGCCATCGACAAAAGAATGGGTTTGATATCATTCGAACCACGACGAGATATTACTTCGGCGTCAGCTCGAAAGTAACATCCCAATGGCTAAGGCCATCGACAAAAGAATGGGTTCGACATCATTTGAACCACGACGGGATATTACTTCGGCGCCAACTCGAAAGTAACATCCCAATGGCTAAGGCCATCGACAAAAGAGTGGGTTCGACATCATTCGAACCACGACGGGATATTACTTCGGCGCCAGCTTGAAAGTAGCATCCCAATGGCTAAGGCCATCGACAAAAGAATGGGTTCGACATCATTCGAACCACGACGGAATATTACTTCGACACTAGCTCAAAAGTAACATCCCAATGGCTAAGGCATCGACAAAAGAATGGGTTCGACATCATTCGAACCACGATGGAACATTACTTCGGTGCCAGCTCGAAAGTAACATCCCCATGGCTAAGGCGATTGACAAAAAGTGGGTTCGACATCACTCAAACCACGATGGGATACTACTTCGGCGCCAGCTCGAAAGCAATATCCCTACAGCCAAGGCCGTTGCTAACAAACATAGTTCAACTAAACACAATATGTTTAGCATTTCAACCAAGCTCCAGAGCGACATGATTGCGGCAAAACCGTCGTCAAACAAACCAAATAAAGAAAACAACTTAGAGGTGAACGCCCAAAACAACCTTAATTTAAAGCAAATATATTACAAATATTGATCCTTACAAAGGGTTCAAAAATACCCTTACAAAAATCGCGAAGCAAAAAGCACAAAACAAACACTACACATCATTTTCGGTGGCATATGCGTCTTTGTACTAAGAGTCGGAGGCAAGACTGTTCGCATCATCAGAATTAATATCATCTCCATCGGGCAAGAGAGGATCGTACCCACATGCCTCATGAGCCGCACGAGCCCTAGTACGTACATCCCAAAGTTCCACTTCAGATGCCCTCCCATCAACATGAAGGGCTTTGTACACATAGAGCCGAGCCTTGGCTTGAACCCACAACTCATACAAATGTCGAGGCACGACAGGATTAGTTGGGGCATAAGATGTAGAAGGCTACGACTGTCGTCGTACGTCCTCCGCTTTTAAAGAATCCACTTGCTTGTTCAAAGCGGACAGTTCCGCCTCCAACCCTTGAATACGCCCCTCAAGTTCTGTCGCCCTAAGCGCAGACGCCTCCATCTCCTTAGTCCACTCTAAACTACAAACACGGAGAGCGTCCTCTGAAACCGCCACCTTAGAAATGGACCCCGCCCTCCCCCTCTCAGCATGGGCCAATTTATCAGCATTCATACTCAATTCACCCTTAAGCTCGTCGACCTCAGTTGTCTTCATGTCCAGTTCGGCAACCAAACTGGCTACCTTTGCTTGAAGATCGGCATTTTCAGAAATTACTCCCCTACTTAGCTCAAGCTCATCTTCCTTGGCTCTAAGGGCTTCCCCAAGTTCACTGTTACGGGCAACGTCCCTCACAAGGCATCTCATTCCTTTAGCTCCTCGACCTTACGCGCCAATTAATCCTCCCTCTGATTGAGCCCTTCACGGAGCATTGGAAATCACGATCTTGATTGTAGATGTCGACCATCGTACGATGCTTGGTGCAATATTTTTGATAATTGGAAAACATCTTTCCATAGAGGATCGTTCTCCTCCTTTCCCGGCGCTCACGCTCGATCTCCATGATAAGGGTCTATCACGAGAAGTAAAAGTTAGAGCAAATGGGCCAAAATTAGTGACACGGATCCAACGACAAAATAAAAAGAAAAACATTTACCCGTAGAGCCATGCAAGAAACGCTACGAGACAACTCCGCATCACTCATCGCTTTAAGTGCCTCACTCTCAGGGGCAGCACACAAAGGGGTAAAAATAGATGCCACCTGATCAGAGTCTGACAATAAGTCATAATTTCTAGGAATGACTATGTGTCGATTAGAACCCTCCATTCTGACCTCCACATGAGTATGACGCTATGCAAACTCGTGAACATCCTCTAGGTCGATGTCTGAACCCTAACCGTTGCCCTAGGTGCGCACCCCCCAACAGTAGATGATACATCGCCCTCGGCAGAACGCGCAGACCCCCCTCCTTGATAAACCCCTTATGTTTGGGGAGATCTCTCCGCCGAAATAGCGTCGGCCACAAATGTGGGTACCGGTGCTGTCTCCGATGTACCCGTCCTACTCTTGCGGGTCTCAATGACCACGCTCTTCCTAAGCTCCGTCCTCCTCTTCTTCCTCAACGAAGACTCATCCCCATTAGAGGACTCATCCACGGGATGTTGAACTGGTAAAGAAGGGATCTCCTCCCTTACAACCATGTCTCGAGAGGAGTCCCTCGCCTGTAACGACTGGGCATGACCCTCTCGGGCGGACTCACCCAAAGAGAATTGCATCCCTGCGGAGGCGTCGACCTTACGAAATGCAGGGACTGGGCCCCCCTCCTAGAAGCTCAACGACCTATCGTCATAACGATTAGTATCAATAGACAATGATATATAGACAAAGAATGATATAGAGGAAGACGCTCACCAGATGAAACTTTCGGCCCAAAGCGTTTCACAAAAGCGGGCCAGTCTCGAGTCTCTACTGCATGGGGAAGAAGATGGGCTACCCAATCCCTTATGGCCGCAATAGGATGGGGTGGATGCCCCATAGCTGCGAAAGAAAACCACAAATAAACACTAAGGAGAATGAAGAAAAAAGAAAGAGTAAACAAGTGGTGGCACTTACGATTCTCATTCCACCACTCAAGAAATCTAGCGGGGTTGGATACGATGTGTTCAGTTCTGACGAAGAAGTATTTATGCCAGAATTTGCGGCTTGACTGATCATCAGTTCCGACCACTAGCCCTTTTTCACACGGGGCCTCAGATGCACCATAGTACCCCTGTGAAAGCTGGGTGAAAACAAATGTAGGAGGTGGTGAACGATAACTTCACACCCCGCCAACTCTACATGCTTTATCAACAACAGGAGTATTTTGAGCGTGTACGGGGAAAGTTGCACCGGGCAAACCTGATAAAATCGACAGAACTCTTCCGCTAACGGGAGAAGGGGGAATGAGTGACCAATCACAAAGGGGTACTCATCAAAAGCACAATACCCCGGTATATGGACTTCTACGAAGTCTCTTCCCGCTTGAACCATTTCAATATGAGCAGGAATGTTATATTTTACATGGAGGGAATTGATGTGGACTTGCTCAGTTTCAGAGAATACTGGGACGGGAGTACGAGGAGAGTCTTTGAGAAAGTCACTTCGAGACATAGGGTGTCTCAGCAGTAGCTCATCCACGGTGGGAAGGCTATCCCCTTCCTCCATCTTCAAGTCCTCGCCACCGGGAGGGGGCGCTATAGATAGGGGGGTGGCGTCAGAAACCCCCTCACATGAATGGTGTGTTCTAGGCATGTCTATGAAGGTAGATGTGCTAATATAAAAAGAAAAACCAAGAACAATGAACGAGAAAAAGGAGATGAAGAAAAACGCAAAAGCAAAGCTAGAAATGTGAAAGGAAATGATCGGAAGAGAAATGGCCAAATACTTTTGAAAACACTAACCCTTCCCCTATTTATAGGGTTGGGTGGCGCCAGAATCGAAGTGAAAAGACTTCCTGTGGTAGCGAAACCGAAGCGACATGCTATCATGTTGTCCCTCGGGAAGACACACCATGATGACGCACGTAGAAGTGACGTCACTCCAGAGATAGCACACACCGCCCAAGGTATGGCGAAATGATTCATTTTTCCGTCATCAACCGAAACCGACATGGTTTGCAGATCAAATTTCTTCATATGCGTGGATGACGCCCGCTTATCAAGGACGCCCCAAGCTGCAACCTCGACAAGCAGAGGGACTAACTGTATTGGTTGAAATTTGGACGACCACGACCGAAACCAAGTGTATCAGAGAGCGAGGTCCCTGCAATGTCGCTTCTTAAGGATCGTCGTGACGAACGATGATCGACAGTGGCTAGCGAACGCACGACGTTTGTAGTTATGTTAGCATGATACGAAATAATAGGAATATGCTTTTGGAATATTCTTTAAGTTGTACTTTTCTTTTGAGATTAAGAAGGGAGATTGTCCCCTATAAAATGGGATCAAACATTCTGTAAAGGGGGACGATTCTACGATTGATATATGACTTTTACTTGAAGCTGAATATCTATTGCAAAGTCTCTCTATATTCAAAGCAATCATATTTATAATTGGTTGTTCTTCTCTGAGATACAGAGAAATATTGTTCATCTTGCTCATCTTTAGCACCCTTCAAGCTAGATCTTATTATACTTGGCTGAGATTTACGCCATTAACTTTCTTAATTGATTTAATAAAAAAGGTTTCAATATCTTTTGGTCAAACAACAACTTAAATACATATTTTTTGTATAGAATGCGATCAAAAACTATAATTTACATGTAATACAATTTATATACAACTTATATACAGTTATGTGAGTTGTAGATATCTTGAATACCATTTTATTGAATATCTTGTATACCATTTGTAATCTCGACATACAAAATACATACAGTTTGTTTATGTCTTCTTTTTCGAGTTTCAATCTAAAATTTCAACAAAAACCACCTCGAATCTTCACCAAATTCTCTCAAAATTGAGATATAAACTCCAAAGGATATTCCCAATAATTTGTAATAACACCCAATCCAAAACAAAAGATAATTTTGTAAATTTCGATTTTCGAAATTCAAAGCTTCTAAGTTTTCTAATGGAACATAGTTTCCAATTCAATCTACTCGCTTCTGATTAATATTATTTTGTTTATTGATTCTATAAAGCTAAAAGAAATTAATGATCTTCCCTTGTTCAAAAGTGTTAATTTGTATTCTTGTTTAAAATAGAAAAAAAAAGACAGAAAATTAAAAGAAAGAGAAAACATAATAGAATTGCTTGATGCCAAATCTCTTTGTTCTCGTAAAGGTGTGGCTGAAGTTGAGGAGAAACAGGCCAAAAATTCTTCTGTTAATTTATATTTTTAGTTTTGGGGTGGAGGAAGGAGAGAAAGTATGAAAGATTAGAGTAGAATACATTATTTTGTATAAAATTGGTAATTTGTATATGAGCTTGTAATTAAATTAAAACTTCAATAGTGAGGGTAAATAAGTTTTAAAATTAGTATACATAAGAGTATATATATATATATATATATATATATATATATATATATATATATAACATAATTAAATCTGGCTGGCTCTTTGCGTAACAATCCCAACACGGAAGACATACAAAACACAAGACATACAATGAAGGTAACTAATCGTGTGACATTCAAATAAAATAGCAATACAACAATAATAACAATTCTCAATTCTAATTTAAATGAAATTAGTTATTTGAATCTTCAATATTAAAAGTATTCTGTTTAGGTTTATAGCTTTTCAATTTTTTGTAGTTAAAAATTATCAGACAGTAGAGGTTCTCTAAATATACTTTACTATTTGGTTAAATGCCACGTAGTTTGCTTCATTTTTAATTTCTTTTTAAAGGAGTGTTATTGGATTTAATAAAGGGGAATAGTCACTACTCCCCCTCTTTTAGTTTACTTACAACTTGTTTGGATGGTTGTTACCCATTGTATTGTATCGTATTGTTATGTTAAATACGATGTTTGTTGTGATTGTTACTTATATTTTATTGTATCGTATCATTAAATCCGTTGTTACGTAACGATGAAATGTGCCACTTTATGTAACGATCGATTTGGTGTGGTTGCATCGTTACCTTGTCTTTTTCTCTCAATCTCACCCTTCATTATTATTAAATAATTTTATTTTATCATTTACCATACCTTTTTATATATTAATTTTACCATGTATCATAGTTTTTCTTTATAATATTGCAAGTTTATTCTTCATATTGCTGGTGCGTGGTATCATGAAACGATGACAAACGACACAATCTATCCAAATATTGTATTTATCAAACGATACAGTACAATACAATACAATACGATACGATACATTATGAAACGATACGTAACAACCATCCAAACAAGCAGTTAGAGGCGGAGACACCTTTTAATAAGAGGCATTATGACCAATAATATATGCTTCATAATTATTTTTTATATATGTACAGAAATAATAGTTTTCTAAAAAACAATATGTATTTTATTATATATAATAAAGTATCAGTGCTTGAAAATAATACAAGGTAAATATTATTTAGGATAGAAAGTAAAGTTTTAAATACATCATTTTTATATAAAATTGTGATACATAATAGATCGATAATGCTAGTGCAAATTTGCCAATCTTCCATATCTGGTTATTTTCCTAACTCTAAGGTTTCCGTGATCTCAAAATTGTAGACGATAAAAGAAGCTTTACCTCACTATCCAAGCTATCGTCATCACCTCTTTAAGATAGAATATCCAACTATTTATCCGAAAAAGGAGACATTCTGAAAAGAGAAAAACAAACACATACAAATCCCTAGAGGAGTCATTCGTCATAAGACATTAAAAACTCTTCCGAATTAGATTTTTTTTATAATCATATGGCATTTAAATAAAATTCACTGTCTCGATTAATTTGTATTTGCTCCGAGTATGAATCATTAAAAAAGAAGTGTTACTGCACTTTCTCCAAGCCTAAGCTTGAACCTCAAATCTATTATTAAGCCTGAAGAGAACCAATACATTTCACCCTGTCACACCCCAGGTGGTATAAAGCGATTACTCTCTTCGCGTCTATATATTAAATAACAATATTTGAGAGTTTAACGTTAAATTTTTTTGATGTATTAGTTTAAAGTTTGATAGAAAAAAATATCACCTTAAAATTTAAAGTTAAAGTAATTTGAATTTCTGAAAATTGTATAAGTAGTATAGGTCAAATCTTTTAGAACATTTTTAAATAAAAAATGTCAATGAACATATAAAGTACTCCCTCCGTCTCATATTATGTATCGTGTTTCTCTTTTACACGCCCCTTAAGAAATATTAATTAGGAAAGAAATTGGGCTATTCTACCCTTATCATGTCATAAGATATATAATCTCTCTTCATTGAATATTTATTCTATTTATGTGTTATCTCCATCTTCAAGAACAATTATTACTAAGGGTAAAAATGAAAAAAATAATCAATTTTGTCTTGAATTTTTAAAACGACAAATAATTTGAGACAACTATTTTTAGTAACCACGACTGTTAACATGAGAGGGGGTGAGTATTTGGTAATTAACACTTTTGATATTTTCATACCATAATAATTAAATCAAAGAAATAACTTTCGGATTAACATCTATAATAATACATCACAAAAACTCAAAACCTTTACACTAATAGTAGGTGGTAACACCAGACTGCAATAATCAGTGATAAATAACGGTCCAAAAAATAATAAATGACTTTTCTTGTGTTATGTTTTCTTTTAACTACAACGAATATTATGCATGATTGGTTTCAGGTTATTATTTCAATTTAACATTGCATTGAGAAGTTATGGTTATTTATGTTCTCCGTCCAATGGATCGCTTCCACAAAGAAAATATTAATTGAAAAGTGTACGAAAATGACTTGTGGTTGATGCCAAGACCGTTGATGGGTAATGTGGGGCATTGATTAGGCGTAAAATCATTAAAATGGTTAATGCGGCAGCAGTGATATTTAGTATTGTGTCGATTAAACTCAATACTTTAATTCATTGAATATATTTTAATTATTAATTTTAAAATTTAATAACATAAAAATACTAAAATTTCGAACCCAAAATTTTTAAATACCGACTTCATCTAGCGGTATAGGGATCTGCACTTCATCTTTGTAAAGGAAAAGGATTTATTTCATCTGTTTCATGAATATGTTAATTTAGATATATTATTATGTTTTATACCGCAAATAACTAGCAAAAAAAATAAATTAGATGGTTAACCGCCATTCTTCAAAGAAGAAATAAGAAAAGATTGTTATCCATCGTTTCTAAGTGTGATGACCTTTTAATTGAATTCGGTGTCCCCGAGGCCTTGAAAACCTTGTTTAGAGTCTCCTTGATTTGCATGTGCGGTCCGGGCGCGTAGTCGGAAAGCTTAAATATGAAAATCTGTGAAGAATGATAAGTTTTGATTACAAAATGAGCTAATTTGACTTCGGTTAACGTATTTGGTAAACGGACCCGGACCGTGATTTGACGATCCCGGAGGGTCCGTAGGAAAATATGGGACTTGGGCATGTACCCGAAATCGAATTCCGAGGTCCCAAGCCCGAGAAATGAATTTTTAAAGAAAATTATTTTCTGAAATTGTTAAAGGAAATTGAAATGAAATTTGCTTAGAACATGATGGTATCAGGCCCATATTTTGGTTCCGGCGTCCGGTACAGGTCTCATATATGATTTAAGGCATTTCTGTGGAATTTGGTGAAAAACGGATGTCATATGACGTGATTCAGACTTAAATCGCAAAGTTGATGTTTAAAGAAGTTTTGAGAAAAATTTCATTGATCTCGAGATTTAATTTGATGTTCATTATGTTATTTTGACGATTTGATTGCACGAATAAGTCCGTAGGATGTTTTGAGGATTTTGTGTATACTTGGTTTGGAGTTCCGAGGGCTCGGGTTAGTTTCGGGTAGGTTCCGAGATGCCTTAGGCCTAAAAAAACACAGTTGTGGCAGGTTCAGAGAAGTTGCAGGTCTCTGAACCCGCCAGTGCAGTCCGCACAAAAACGTGCGCGACCGCGGAAGGGGGCCAGTGCGGTCCGCGGTCGCCTTTGTGCGGTGCGCAGTGGAGGCCTGTGCGGTCGCGGTCCATTTCGGGCGGTCCGCACAGGGCTTTGGACCGCAGTACCCTCAAGAAGGCCTGTGCGGCCGCAGTTCATTTTGTGCGGTCCGCACAGGGGGTCTGAAAGGGATATAAATAGACGAGATTTTCAGTTATTTTTCATTTTTCAAAACCCCAAAAACATAAGAGGCGATTTTTCGAACAACCTTTCTTCTCCAAATGAATTGTAAGTCATTTCTTAACTAGTTTTCTTCAATCATTAACATCTTTTAACATGATTTCAACTTCAGATCAATGATTTTCATGGGAAAATTGGGTGTTTTGGGTAGAACCTAGTGTGAGCACGTGATTTTTGCCCTGTACGAATTACTCCCAAAGAATTCAAAATAAAATAATTTTTATTTTTGTATGCAATTTTGTGAATTTTCATGATATTTTCTGTTATTGTTTGCATTTCTTTGTGCATGTTTATTTGTAAAATTAATGAAAAATACAAAAAAATATATTGTAGTTAATTTTAGGATTTACTTTGACATTTTGGAATTAATTAATAAATATATGAAAATTTTAAAAAAAATAGGTATTTTGCATTTTTAATGTTTAAGTTAAATTGTGTGATTTTCTTTTAATTCGATATTTAGTTATTTGTGATAATGACTACTTAGAGTCAATTAATATTTTTAGGATAATTTGGTCAAGGTTAAATTTAGGTTTGTATTTATTTTAATTAGAAAGAAAATTGAAAAGAAAAAAATAAGAAGAGGAAAATTTGGTTTGGGCCAGTTTGGTCAAAATCCCAGGCACCAAAGCAAAAAACCCACCCCAAACCCAATCCAAATCAGCCCCTACCCGGCCCAACACCGTTCCCACACCCGGTCCACCAAACCCATAACCAAAGGACCCCCCTTTCCAATCTCCAATCCCTAGTTGCAATACACAAGGAGCAGCTGTTGCTGCTTCTTCTCAAAACGACCACCTTCTCCACAGCCCTCAGCCGCCGCTGTCCCCTCTCTAGCCGCCATAGCAACGGCTACCCCACCTGGACAACACCAACGACCAGCCGCCGGACCACCTCAAAACCACCGTTGCTCAGCCTCGAAAACCAGCCGCTGCCCGTTTGTCAACTCGCCGGAACCAGCCCGTCCCTCACCCTCCAGCCGCGACAAAACCTACCCCAAACGACCCCTGAGCTTCAACGAGCAGCCCCCCACTCCCGCTTCTCAAGAGCCGTTGCTTCTGTCTCCAACCAAAGCTTGCCGGAACTAGCAGCAATGGCGTGCAAGAACAGCAGCAAACGGAAAACGGGGATGAAAAAATGAAAGATATTTTGTAGTTTGCAAATTCAGATTTTAGTTTACTTGAAATTACAGAAAATATATATAATAGAGCTTCTATTCCTTCATTTTTGATTTCGGTTTTGGTATTAAAAATTATGGTATTTGCTTGAGGTTCGGAAGATTGTTGATTTTGGTTGCCAGTTTAAGGTTCGTTGTGGTCGAATTTGAGTTCGTTGAGGTCGTCGTTCGGGTTTTCGTTGCCGCGCGTGATTTCTGATCCGGTAAGTGGTTTAATCCTGATTTCTTCTGATCGTGTTTGTATTCGATTCTTACTTGAATTTACTTTTTCACTTAGTAAGTATGTCTATCATATTACTGTTTGTGTTTGCTTCTACTATTAGAATTTGTGTCTCATAAGCACATGATGTTCAATTAAGTCTTATTGGGTTGGTTTAACAAAAGTAAAAATTGAACTCTTATAAGAACTTGAATTGAAACTGTGTTGATCGATTGTTTGGACTACACTTCCATTAAAAATGCTTGGGACACAATAATATTAGTTAATAAATACTAAGTTAGTGGGATTGTAAAAAAGGAAAGACAACTAGTAGTGAAGACAACACTTGCTGATTTTAAGGGTTAAAGATAGTATAGTTAATTGTCCACTAAGGCTTAAAATCAGGAGAAAAGAGATTTGAAAGCTTATAAGACACAGAGATATATATAGAAAGAAAAAAAGAGTCGAAGGATACTGAGAGCAACAGGGAGGAAGTCTTAAGCAATCTAAAGTCGAAAGACACATTTTTGATAACGAGAGTATGAGAAATCAGATTTCTGAAATATAAAGGGCAAAAAAGAAAAACAATTACTGTTATTCCGATTGCATTTTTCTTGGCTTCTTCATTCTGAAAACAATTTTGAACCATCCTGGGAACCTGAAATGTGTTTATCTTGGGTTAGAGAAGGTTTTTAATCTGAGCTTTTAAAAGGTTTACTGCTCCATTGATTTGGAATTGAATTCCTTGGTTTTAATTACTGAATCTGGGCTGTTTGTTGCTATGTGCTGCTGCTTTTATTGCTGATCTTCCTCTCCTTTTTCTTTTCCAATTCCAGGTATTCCTCTATCTACGAGCAACAATGTGAATGTGATTGTGTAATTCAAGTAGAAATCTTATGGAATGCAAGCTGTATTTGCCTTAGCTTTTCTTTGTTCGATTTCGTGAGAGGCCAAGATAAGGTCCTTCCATTACTTTATTCTCGATTAATATATAAGTTTGAATTCTTTATAAAAAAAAAAGCAACAAAGTTGTGCATGATAATAATGAAAAAGGCCGGAAAGAAAAAAGGCAGCAAAGCTGCGCATGAAAAAGGAACGAAGGGAGCTGGAAAATACACTCACCCTCCAAAACGCATACAGTCAGTATACATTCTATATACACTAGAGATACACTGGATATACACGGCAGACCACCCTAACTCCCTCCTCTCAAATCCGCCTAGAACTTCTCTAACACCTAACAACGAAAAAAGGCAAACAACACTGACCCCGGTAGCCTGAAACTCATCGGAAAAACGAGCTCCAACAGCTCGTCGTATTTACGAGCTCCAAACGCAGCCTTTGAAACCAACGACACACAACAACCAACTCCTCCATAACTGCCTAGATCCACCACCACCATAGCAGCTCCTCCCCCGTCGACGCACATAGCTGCAACGGGAGGGCAACAACAGTGAAATATTGGGAATGAAAGGGAGGTGACGAGTGGCGTTCGAAAAGTCGATGGAATAGTAGTCTCGATATAGGTTCGTCCGAGTTGTCCGTCTGCGAATCCGAGTGTGCCGGTTCGAGGTTCTGTCGATAACTTGTTCTGTTTCTTCATTAGGCGAAAAACCTTAATTCCTTTGATCTTCAGTTAAATTTTTTTTTTTAAAAGTTGGTTGAATCTTCAAGTTCAGTTTTGCGTGTTGATCTGTTTCATTTTGTCCGTTACCCTCTCTATCTCACTCTACACTTTGGGAATAAAATTAAGGTTTGATTTGTTTTCTGATTTACGCCTCTTTGTGATATTCTATGTCTTAAATGGTTTAAAGTTAATTTGCTATTCTATTCTTGTTCCTTTGTATCTGACTCTTCTGTCGATAACCCACTATTGATGTGAGAAGAAGAGATACATGTGAGTTTATAATTAAACTTTAATGTAAAGTACTATTATTAACGTAATTTTGTCTAACAGACAATACAAAGAGGAGAAAGGTTTTTGACTGATCTGGTCAATGAGTCTGCATATGTTTTATGACTATTCAGTATTGGAGTTTGGTATACTTTTGTTGACTGCAATGATGTGAGGTTAGGAGGACAATTTTGCACATTTATTTTTATTGGTTTGGTATACGTTGCTTTTGGGCTTACTTTAATTTTGCATGAAATAATTACTCTTTTTATTTTGTCATAAGCGCAACTTTGGGTGAGATCATGTTTATAATAATAAATGTTATTGATTGTGTACACGATCCAAAATTCGGGTGTACATTTCATGTGATCCGACTCTAATTTTCAACAACCTTAAATAAAAGGTGTCGTGGACCGCGTGTGCATTTATGTAGCGTGGCTTACGACGTGTTTTAAATAACTTTGAATTTTTCCCGAAATATTAAAAGCGACTAAAATAACAGTAACCTTTTGCTTTTGCTTTTGCTCTTGCTTTTGCTTTAACTTTTGCTTTTGCTTTAATTTAAACAAATGTACAGCATGTGCCGATTGTTCTTTGGAGTATATTTAAGTTTGTTGTCATTTGGTTGAAGCTCATGAGTCAAAGTTTGGTTTTTAAATTAACTTTAGGTGCTACTGTTTTGAACTCATCATTGGATGTATATTAAATTGAGGTAATAAGAAATTTATCTTCCTAGTTTTCATTTAGCATAGTATTTAGCGTACTGGATTACTTATTTTTAGTATTTAATGTGTTAAGTTGTACAGTGTCTTACATGTAAATTAGCATTCGGGTGCGCATTTATGTGACCCAAATCCAAATCTCAACGATGTTAAAATATGTCAAAATTACGGGTGAATTTATGTGACGTGGTTCGAGACGTGTTTTAATGACGTTGCAATTTTCTTTAAAAAATGAATAAAAGCGGTTTAAGTTAAAATTTGCACATAGGTTTAAACATGTACTAAAATCAGATAATAGGCCAATTATAACAGTTGAGCGACCGTGCTAGAACCACAGAACTCGGGAATGCCTAACACCTTCTCCCGGGTTAACAGAATTCCTTACTCGGATTTCTGTGTTCGCGGACTGTAAAACAGAGTCAATCTTTTCCTTGATTCGGGATTTGAACTGGTGACTTGGTACACCATAAAATATTCCCAAGTGGAGACTCTGAATTTTTAAATAAATGAATCCCGTTTCGATTGTCACTTTAATTGGAAAAAACTCCCTTATATACTCCCTCCTTCCGGGGGTGTAGTGTAAAAAGGAGGTGTGACAGCTCTGGCGACTCTTCTGGGGAACGAACCCAGAATCTCTGGTTCAGGGTTCCAGAATTCGAGCTTAGAATAATTGTTATAATTGGTTTTATTTATCTGATTTTATTACCTGTTTGGGCCTAATATGCTAAAAGTTGAATTTGAACTGTATATATAAACTGCTACGTAACCCCTCTCTTCTCTCTCCCGAGGAGTGCACGCTGGTTGTGACTTCTTTCTGTTAGTGTCATATCCCAAAATAGAACGAGGATTCGGAGGAGTTGCAAAACCGGATGATATTTTGGTTACTGGTACACAGCTCCCATCCTCGGCTCGAGTTGTCCGTTCGGGTAAGCCAGGTCTAGAACAATACACCCAGGCATTAAACCTAGTATAACAAAAACCTCATGCCGGATCCCTAGTAAGAACGTTTGTGTGCATCATATGCATTTTTTGACTTAGGGGACTCAACACAGGGGTTGGGTCCGTCTAGGACAAGCAACCTGAAATGAAATGACCATCCTGCTGCATCCTATTTGTTTTACACATTTATTTTCTTCAAATTTGCATGCTGACCGGCTTCTGAAAATACGGGAATATCGGAAAAAGTGGGAAAAAGAGAAAAAAGAAATATAGCAGTGTAAAGAGATAATTACCAGTGCCCAAATAGCATCGAAACTCTGCCAAAATTTTGAGA
Source organism: Nicotiana sylvestris (assembly GCF_000393655.2). Lineage (NCBI taxonomy): Eukaryota > Viridiplantae > Streptophyta > Magnoliopsida > Solanales > Solanaceae > Nicotiana > Nicotiana sylvestris. Next base: position 35,042,974 of record NC_091064.1, read on the forward strand.
AAATGAAAAAAAAAGTTTTTAGTATTATTTACTTGAAAACAAAACAAAAGAAAGAAGTCTTGTTTTCCAAATTAGTTTATTTTCTTTGCCCGAACTACGCCAGTTTGATTATCACAGGGTGTGAGATATGTAGGCAACCCTCATCGGGTCTAACTTCCTTTTCGCAAAAATAGCCAAAAGAACAAAATTTTACTTTTATTTGAAAAATAGTTAGAGTGATGTCATTCTTGTCAGAAATAGCTGAATGTCCTTAAAAAGGGCGCCGGAAGGCCTTTTTGCAAGAACAGCCACCTGTGGTCATTATTTTGCAAGGCTTTCACCAGTGAGCCAACACAGCTTTAAAATCTTCATTCTCGAAGTGCTAAAAGACCGTATTTGCGAAATCGGGGTTTTTATTTTATTTTTGAAAAAATGTATGTTAATTTTATTTTGAGTCAAATAAGTCTTAAATTTTAAACACCCCAATAAACATGCAGAATGAGCACGAGTCAGAATTTGCCGGTAATAGTTATGAACAAAATCCCTTTGGAGTTGCGTATGTGGTGGGAAGATCTGGGCAAGTCAGAGCAGGATAAGGTCAATCTACATTTGGAGGGTCTCACCGGGTTATTAAAGATCAGACCTAGAGTAGACATCATAAAGGCTTTGGTTACGTTCTGGGACCCGGCTCATAACGTATTTCACTTCTCGGATTTTGAACTCACCCCGACCTTGGAAGAGATAGCAGGTTATATGAAAAGTACTGCAGGTTTGAGGAATAAGTATCTGATCGCTCCAAGGGCCGTTAACTCTCACAAATTCATGGATTTGCTAAAGATAAGCAAGGGAATCCCATATTCCGAGTTGGAAGGGGTTTTTTCCACTCTACGTTTTATATACCAGAAGTACGGGCATGTAGGAGGGTTCAATGATCCAGAAAGCAGGGTTTGCTGTAAAGGGATCCGAACAAAATGGGACGAGCATAGGCGTTTCGCTTTCATGGTAGCATTCTTAGGCCTTGTGGTGTTTCCCCGAAAAGACGGGAATATCGATTTACGGGTGGCTGGAGTCGTCAAGGTCCTGGTTACCAACGCCAAGAGCACTCTCACCCCTATGATAGTGTCTGAGATATACCGAGCTCTCACTGCTTGTAAAGCTGGGGCAGACTTCTTCGAGGGATGCAATTTGCTATTACAAATGTGGATGATCGAGCACTTGTGCCACCACCCTCAGTATATGATTTATGGATCCCCAGAGAAAATCTGCATTGAAGAATTCAACACAAGGGTTTCAGGGTTCAAGTTACCGGAGGGGTTTGGAGAATGGATAGCCCGCCTTCGCGCCATCACTACGGGACAAATAGAATGGACACTAGGTTGGCTTCCTGTTGAAGAAATTATGTATATACCCGCCACAGGTCCTTACTTCCTCCTAATGGGTCTTTGAGGTATTCACCCTTACGCTCCCTACCGAGTGATGAGACAATTAGGAAGGTGTTAGGTGATGCATCCAGATGAAGATCTCAGTATCCACGCGGTTGAGATTAGTTCCGACGACTAATTTCACGAAGAAACAGTTCGTTCTGTTTGGAACGAGTGCCAGTATTTGGCGGCAAGCACCTGAGTGCGGAACCTATCTAAAGGCGAGGTCTTACCCGCCTACCTTGCCTGGTATAGAAAGAAGAATGCTGCAAGGGCCGAATCAGAAAGACCGGCCAAAAAACCACACATTCAGGAATTCGTCGAGGCATCGCAAGAACCGTGGGCTTGGTTGGCCAAAGAAAACGAGTACAGGGCCACAATAGGAAAGCTGGAAAAGCAAGTCAAAGACCTTCAATTCAAGAATGGCTTACAAGAAGCGGTGGATGTGGCTGAAAAGAAAAGTCTAGCCAAAGAAAATGAGGCCCTCCGAGCTCAAATTCAGAAACTGAAAGTAGCGGCAGAAAATCCAGTCCGAAGTAACAGAGATGAAAAGCTCGTAGCTAACCTAAGGCAGAAAGTGAGTAACTATAGTTTCTATTTGACCAAAGCAGAAAGTGAACTGGCCAGGGCTCAAAAACAATTAGCCAAAAATGCAGATGAACGGGTATGCCTGGTTAAGCAGTTGAGAGAAAGGTACGACGATGAGGTCACGAGGTTGAAGAAAATGGTCATCACCACGAGAAACAAAATGATCAAACAGGCAAAAGACTTCAAGGTTGAAAGGGAACACTGTTACACGGCATTGGCACAGTTAGAAATAGACTTGTAACAACTTCAGGAACAAAACTATGCAGCCAAGCAAACCTTGGAGGTCAGGGCCCAGCAGATTGGGCGTTTGTTACAAGAAAAGGGCATCATAAGAGAGAAAATTAGAAACATCGCTGACTACATCATTATGAAGTGCCACATTTGTGAGGGTATGACCCGCACTACATTCTTTGCGGCAGTGATGACCTTTGTTAAATAAATAATGAACAATTTGGACCGACTTCAAAGGGATCTTGCACATAGGCCCGTGGCGAGACCGAATGATGTCCCACAGACACCAGGAGCACTGATGTACTCATAATTTTCCGTTTGAATCTGTATTTCCTTTTTGTCAAAGTCTGTGAGTCATGTTGGGTTTGCATTTTCTTTCTGTTCCGAGTCTGCATTTCTTTAGAGTATGAAAGCTTGATTTCGGAGTCTGTTCGTCGCCGTTGCATCAAAGTCTGTTGGTCTTTTTAAATTTGCTGATATTGAGTCTGTGTAATCGAAGAATCTATTGTGTAAAAGCTAAAAATCCCAAAAATATTTTATTTACTTGCACACTTATCTGACAGAACTACGCACGGTCTGATTCATGCGGGGACATGATACATAGGCAATCTCTATAGGATTCGACCACCACTAAAAGGGAAAAGGAAAAATAAAGAAGGATAGAATAAAGAAAGTTTAAAAGAAGAGGCACAATTGTGAGAGGCCGGAATGACGCACGCAACCGAAGCAAATGCATGATAGAAATGGTTAATTGCCTAGGTGCATTGCATCCCAACGTATAATTGCATATGTGTTAAACTTTAAAAAACTAACAAGTTTGTTGATATCCAGAGAATTCAAGCAGATAGTTTATTTAGAGGATACTGGCACATTATCATTACCAAACCAAATCGAAGGGACCAATACCGGAAATCATGTCTATCCCGGATGTCGACACTAGTGTTGAGATAGAGGAGTTGGACGTTAATAAAATGAAAGAGGAGATGTTCAAGCTTAAGCAACAGATGGCCGAAATTTACCAGGCCTGGTCCCAAGGGCAATCACTACCGTCTTACTTTATCCCACCACTAGCTCAGTCTCAGGATCATCCCGCCACCAATCCAGGTTTTCCCGTTTATCAACACTACCATGGCATTACTTCTCATATGCCGCGAGCTCCACTACCAAAATCGATTTCATGCCCTCCTCCGTCAGTCACCCCTATCTTTGTGACATCTCCACCAGCTGCACTCCATAGATCCCTGAGTGAACCCGTGTTCCAAGCTCAGGACAACCAGTATTATCCCTTGGAACCCACTTTTAAAGCTCCTGAAACCTACCCCTACGATCCACGTTCTGATCTCCCGAGAGAAGCTGAGAGACCAGCCAAAAATCCCGAACATGAAGAGATGTTCAGAAAAATGAAAAGCATAGAACAATCCTTCAGGGATATGAGAGGGCTAGGAGGTCAGGTAAGCGTGGCTTACAAAGATCTGTGTTTATTCCCAAATGTACAACTACCGGCAGGGTTCAAAATTCCCAAATTCGACTTGTACAACGGACACGGTGATCCGGTGGCTCATTTGAGAGGTTTTTGCAGTAAGATGAGGGGAGACAGAGGAAAGGATGAATTTCTAATGGCTTACTTCAGTCAGAGTTTGAGCGGAGCAGCATTGGAGTGGTACACCCGCCAAGATCACGGAAGATGGTACACATGGGATGATCTAGCACAAGCATTCGCTTGTCACTTTCAGTATAATCTTGAGATCATCCAGACTGACTATCTTTGACTAAACTAGAGAAGAAGCACAGTGAAAGCTTTAGAGAATATGGTTTCCGCTGGAGGGAGCAAGCAGCAAGGATAGATCTCCCAATGAAATAGAGCGAGATTGTCGATTACTTTTTGCAGGCTCTGGAGCCAACTTACTTTGGTCATTTAGTGTCCGCAATTGGCAAGTCTTTTAATGAGGTTGTAAAAATGGGAGGCATGGTCGAGGAGGGGCTTAAGTCCAACAAAATCATGAGCTATTCAGCGATCAAGGCAACCACTCAGGCCATCCAAAGCGGCACTGGGGGTGTACTAGGGAAGAAGAAGAAAGAAGATGTCACGATTGTTGAGTCCGGAGCCTGGTTCGGATCTAGAGGCCCGTCACCCTACTATAGCCAATCACGACCCTACCACCAAAATTACCCCCATACTCCATATAGCCCTCCACAACATTACTACCCACCGCCAGATCCCTATTTTTTCGTCCATCATGCACAAACCTACACCCAAACTCCGGCACACGTGCAATGGCGTGCTCCGGCTCCACAAAATCCATACCCAGCTCCACAAAACACATATCCACCCCCAATGGCCTATAGAAATCCCCCCCGGGACAGGTTTCCAACCAAACCAAGCCCTCAAGAATGAGAGGTCACAGAAGCAAAAGACTTTCACTCCACTGGGGGAATCATATACCTGTCTTTTCCACAGGTTGAGGCAGTTGGGCATGCTGAATCCAATTGAGCCTAAAATGCCAAATCCTCCCCCTAGAAATCTTGACCACTCGATGAGTTGTGAGTACTGTTCAGGGGCCCCTGGGCATGATACAGAGAAGTGTTGGAAACTAAAAACAGCTGTGCAAGAGCTTATTGATACTCATCGCATCGAGGTTCAAGCCTCAGAAGCACCAAATATCAATCAGAATCCACTGTCAGCTCACCATGAGACACACATGATTGAGTTGATACACAAAGAGGGGGAGCCCAGGAATCCCTCACAAACGGTAATGATGATCCGTTCCAGCGAAACCAGCTCAAAGGAAAAAGTAACTAGTGGGAAATCAGTGGTCCAATTGAGAGGGGTAGATGATAAGCCAGCTTTGGTAGCCGAGAGAGGGTCGTCAAGCATTGTTGCAGTGAAACCAGAGAAAGTTAAAGTGGTAATACCAGGGGTCGTAAGTAAACCTGTTGTGGTCGTGAAGGGTGCTCGCACAGAGCCTGTTATTATAAAACCAGTAACTCAGCTTCCAGTAATCAACAGCAAGGCTGTTCCTTGGAATTATGAACAGGTGACGGTGATTTACAAGGGGAAAGAAGTCAAAGAAGAAGTTTGTGAAGCGCAAGGTTTGACTCACTCAGGAAGGTGTTTTACTCCCGAGGAGTTAAGAAGAGCTAAAGATAATTCAATGCCGGTAAAGAAAGCTGTAACTAAAGAAGAGGCAGAGGAATTTTTGAGGAAATGAAAGTGCATGACTATTCTGTTGTAGAGCAGTTGAGGAAAACGCCCGCTCAGATCTCATTACTCTCGTTGCTAATCCATTCAGATGAGCACCGCCAATCCCTGATGAAAATCTTGAATGAGGCCCATGTTCCCGACAAGATCTCGGTAAACCATCTGGAAAAGATAGCCAACAAGATTTTTGAAGTAAATAGAGTCACTTTTTCCGATGATGAATTGCCAGTAGAGGGTATTGAGCATAACAAAGCCCTTTACCTGATAGTGAAATGCGAGGATGCCGTGGTTACCCGGGTATTGGTTGACAATGGTTCAAGTGCGAATATCTGTCCTCTCTCCACTCTAATCAAGCTGAAAGTAGAAGAGGAGAGGCTCCATAAGAACAGTATCTGTGTGCGGGGATTTGACGGCGGAGGCAAAGACTCAGTCGGGGACATAATGTTGGAGCTGACCATAGGTCCAGTAGAATTCACAATGGAATTCCAAGTGCTGGATATAGCTGTTTCCTACAATTTGCTATTAGGGCGACCGTGGATTCACGCCGCTAAAGTGGTGCCATCAACACTCCATCAGATGGTCAAGTTTGAATGGGACAGACAGGTGCACGGCGAAGATAATTTGTGCGCTCACAACAGCACCATTGTGCCATTCATTGAAGTGGAAGATGACAAGGGACCATGGGTCTACCAAGTTTCTGACGCAATGTCAGTCGAGAAAGTTCCAGAGGGGAAATATATCCCGAATCCAAAGATAAACGCCACATCAGTCATGGTAGCGTATGAAATGTTGAAGAATGGTTTTGTACCAGGAAAGGGTTTGGGATCAGCATTTCAAGGCATCATACAGCCCGTGTCTCTTCCTGAAAACTTGGGAACATTTGGTCTGGGATTCAAGCCCACAGCCGCAGACATAAAAAGAGCCAGGAAATTGAAACAGAGGACATGGGTCCTTCCAAAGCCGGTCCCATGTCTTTCCAGATCATTTGTCAAGTCCGGTACGAGGAGTCGCCCAGTGACAACAATTCCCAGTTCTGTGATTAATCCTGACAAGGAGTTGATTGAAGGATTTGAGAAGTTGTTCGATAGTGTGAACATGGTGGAAATTGGAGAGGGTTCTAGCAACGCGGAAGTGCAATTTGTCGAGCAAAAAACAAAGCTTAATAATTGGAAGGCTACTCCTCTCCCTACTCGGAAGGAGTCTTGGTAGTTCGCTTTGATTTTCCTTTAAGTTTGTATGGATTATTCCAGGGTTGTAATCCAGATTTTATTTTTTCAGTTTGTTTGAGTGGGAAAACCTTGTTATCTTTTATCAATCAATGAAATACAATTTCCCTTTCTTCATCATTCCTGATGGTTTTCCTTTTGTTTTGTTTTCTTTACTATACAGTTCTTTTTTCACTGGTTCTAATGACATGACATGTATAAGGAATCCTCAGCCCAGTCTTAAAAATCAATCTGATTCCGAAATGTTAGTTCAAGAAGTAGATTGTGGTTACGAATCAGAATATGATGATGAAGCCTTCAAAGAGATTAGTAAGGAGTTAATTCACTTCGAAGAAAAACCCAAACCCAACCTGAATGACATATACACCATCAATTTAGGGGACACAGATAATGTTTGAGAGACTAAAATAAGTGTCCACCTCGAGCCAAAAATCCGGGAGGAGTTAATCAAAGCACTCATCGAGTACAAAAATGTTTTTGAATGGTCATATGACGACATGCCGGATTTAAGCACTGATTTAGTAGTCCACAAATTGCCCACTGATCCAGCATTCCCTCCCGTCAAGCAAAAGTTGAGGAAATTCAAGACTAATATGAGTATGAAGATTAAAGAAGAGGTTATCAAACAGTTGGATGCAAAGGTTATCCGGGTCACCCGATATCCTGTTTTGTTGGCTAATGTCGTGCCTGTGCCGAAGAAGGATGGCAAGATCAGAGTATGCGTCGATTACCGCAATCTCAACAAAGCAAGTCCGAAGGATAACTTCCCTCTACCCAATATCCACATTCTGATCGACAATTGTGCCAAGCGCGAGATTGGATCTTTTGTGGATTGCTATGCCGGGTATCATCAGATTTTAATGGACGAAGAAGATACGGAAAAGAAAGCCTTCATCACGCCATGGGGAACTTATCGCTACCGAGTAATGCCATTTGGGTTGAAGAATGCTGGGGCAACTTATATGAGAGCGATGACTACTGTCACACCTCCTTTTTTACCTACCCCGGAAGGTAGTACATAAGGAGTTTTCCCAATTTAAGTGACATTATTCGAAATGAGATTATTTATTTAATTCAGAGTCGCCACTTGGAATAGTTTATTTGGTGTCCCAAGTCACCGGTTTATTTTAAAATTCCAAATCGAGGAAATTCGACTTTCCTTTTGAAATCTACGAACCAGAAATTCTGAATAAGGAATTCTGTTAACCCGAGGGAAGGTGTTAGGCATCCCTGGATTCTGTGGTTCTAGCACGGTCACTTAAACTATTATAATTGGCCTATTATCTGATTTTAATACATGTTTTAGCATATGTTGTATTTTAACTTATTAAACCGCTTTTAATTATTTTTGGAAAGATTAAACGTTATTTAAAACGCGCCTTTGGACCTCGCCACATGAAATGCGCCCGTAGTCCGAGACACATTTTATTTAACATTGTTGAGTTTTGGATTTGGGTCACATGAAATGCACACCCGAGTTTAAGAAGGTAATTTTTAAAATAGCGTGCCTAAAGCAACTCCGCTCTTTCAAGTTAATATCAAGGTTCACGAGGGCCGTGGATAATTCAACTGATGGCACACCTCGATTTCTAAAGAGTTAAAATTAGTTAAATGAGGGCCATGAGTATCAATCATCGTTACCAAAACAGGAAATATTTCTGACTTAAAATACATAGCTCAACAAATAGGAGTAAATAATCGAGCAATGAGCTTCTATTAGTTTTAGCACTAATAATCCATTACTACTAAAATTATGCATTTAGGTCAATACTATTTCAAGTCCACTAATATGATAATGAAACAAAATAGATAGCACTGTCAGATTTAATTCATAACATTAAAAGTTAAATAAGAAGAGATTAATCTACTGATGCTGCCATACAACAAAAAAAACTATAACAATATGGGTGTCATAGAACAACCATGATTTCATCTTAACACAGATGGCATTTATTTCAATACTAAAAATAAACCAAGATCGACAAACCCACAGTAGACAACAGATGTATTAGAAAGAAATCATAGCTTCATATTAACAGATCTTACAATAATTTGAGGATAAAACATACCTAACAGCAATCAAAACAAAATAACATCTAAATGGGAAATGAAGTTCAGCAAACAACAGTCTGAAATCGGTGGAAGAAAATTCAAAACCTAGGCGAATCACTTCGAAATCAGTGGCGAACCAACATAGCTGACATAGTAATGGAGCCGAAAATCTCGGACTTCATCTCTCGCTTGTATGTTGCGATTGAAGAAGAAGAAAATCGGGAGGGGAGGGTTCAATTCCTGGTCCTTGTTTTGAGTGAGAGGTAAGGAAGAAGAAGTCACAGGGGATGGGATTTTGAGTGAAGCCCCCCCTTTTTTTGTGTGTCTGTTTTTATGTAGAGAGAATGATGAAGAGTGGGTGGAGGAAATATTTTTTGGGGAGAGTGTGGAACATGAGTGGGGAAAGTGGGGAGAGTGGGGAACATGAGTGGGGAAAGTGGGTAGTGAGTGGAGAAAGTGGGGAAAGTGGGTAGTGAGTAGAGAAAGTGGGAAAAGTGGGGAGAGTGGGGAACATGAGTGGGGAAAATGGGAAAAGTGGGTAGTGAGTGGAGAAAGTGGGGAAAGTGGGTAGTGAGTGGAGAAAGTGGGAAAAGTGGGTAGTGAGTAGAGAAAAGTAGGAATAAATTCAAACATAGTCAAAAATAAGCTGCTCACAGCTGCCCCTCTTTGCTCGAAAACATGAAGAGTTTTCGGGCAAAGATAAAGTGAGCAACTACAAGCAATTTTTGCCCGTTTGAAACTCCATTTGGAAGCATTTTGAAAAGGTTTGACCGAACCTTGCTTCGGAGGTTGCCTACATATCCTTGGCTATAAAGGAATCAGGTCGGTGTAGTTCTGAAAGTTTTGGTAGCTGGGATTACCGGGAAATTGTGGTTTCACTACTGTTGCTGTTGTTTCTGCTTGCTGAGCTCCTTATTACACAAAAAAATGGAAAAATAAAAAGCTAAACTAGCTAAGCCTATCAACTATGAGTTACAAGATTCCCATCTATATGTCTCTTGAAGCTTGATCTTGAGTCTTAGCTGGTTCTTGCTGTTGGACTCCGATCTGAATCTTGATGCTCGTTAGCTGCAATCGCTGGTTCATTCTTCAGCTTTTGGATCAAGGCAGGACATGCGAAGCTTGTGACTTCAATCCTATCTTGAGCAGTCCGCATCTTTTCTCCACTTCTGCACTTTAGAGCTCACTTCTTTTTTCTTGTTTTTCTTTTCTTTTATTTGAAAAGAGACTTATTCTTTTGGTCGCCTGGAAACTTGTCCCTCAAGGTAAAAACCTGCTTAGGCACCAAAACAAACAAACGAACGAACGAAATTTTTCTGCCCCAGTTTTCACTAGGAAAATTTTGTGAGTTATTGCAACAAAATCTAAATTATTTCTTTATTGAAAGAAATAAAATCGGGATTGTGTATCCTAGATAAAAAGAGATTAGGGAACGGAGACCCTATATCTAAAATGAAATCAAATGGGGATCGGAGGCCCCAAGTTGGAAAGATTACCAGGTTATGTTGGAAAAATGATCGGGTTATGCCGGAAAGGTCCTCAGGTTATGCCGGAAAAGAAAAAGGTCCTCGGGTTATGCCGGGGAAGACCACGGGTTATGCCGGGAAAGTCATCGGGTTATGACGGGAAAGTCATCGGATTATGCCGGAAATAAAAAAGGTCCTAGGGTTATGCCAGGGAGGTCCATAGTTTATGCCGGGAAATTCATCGGGTTATGCCGGAAAAAGGAAAGGTCCTCGGGTTATGCCGAAAAATTCATCGGGTTATGCCGGGGAGGTCCACGAGTTATGCCGGTAGAAAAGAAAAAAAAAAGGTCCTTGGGTTATGCCAGGGAGGTCCACGGGTTATGCCGGGAGAAAAAGAAAAAGGTCCCTGGGTTATGCCAGGGAAGTCCACGGATTATGCCGGGAGAGTCATCGGGTTATGCCAGAAGAAAAGAAAAAAAAAAGGTCCCTGGGTTATGCCAGGAGAAAAAGAAAAAGGTCCCTGGGTTATGCCAGGGAAGTCCACGGGTTATGCCGAGAGAGTCATCGGGTTATGCCGGAAAAGAAAAAGGTCCTCGGGTTATGCCGGGGAGGTCCACGGGTTATGCCGCGAAAGAAAAAAAAGTCCTCGGGTTATGCCGGGGAGGTCCACAGGTTATACCGGAAAGGTTCATCGGGTTATGCCGGAAAAGAAAAAGGGTCCTCGGGTTATGCCGGGGAGATCCACGGGTTATGCCGGAAAAGTCATCGGGTTATGCCGGAGAAAGGAAAAGGTCCTCGGGTTATGTCAGGGATCAACTAGAGAGTGGAACTCAATACTAAAAGAGACTACCAGGTTATGCTGGCAGTGACTAGGGAATGAGACCCTAGGTGGGAAAAGATTACCAGGTTATGCTGGCATCGACTAGGGAATGGGATCCTATGTTGGAAAGGACGTAGCTAGAGATTGGATACCCTATGCTACCATGATTTTGAATTTCTCTTCTTCTTCTTTTTATTTTTATTTTTTATCAATCTTCATTTTATTTATATATATATATATATTTTTTTTTTGAGTTTAAGAATATGAGTAAAAAAAAATGCAGGAAAGAATTGGGAGGAGACTTCCCTTTTGGGTTGATTATTGCATCATAGCTATTTCTAACCCTTGCGCATTTCCTTTTGGTTGCACCTGCTTTTTGCATGGTTGCTTTGGATTGCACCTGTTTCAATTTTTCAAACAAAGAACAACTGTTAGTTTGAAACGGTGGTTGGTTTTGTGGCCTTCATTATTTTTGATCACTTAATCTCGGCCTAGCTCTTTTTGTGAGAACCTCTGCTGCTTGCTGAAGATTGATCTCTCTCCTAAAACTGAGGAACTCAACTTTTCAAACTTTCCAAACTGCGGTTCAACTGTGCGGGGCTTTGGCCCTTTCACTTTAATCCACCTATAGGGCTTTGACTTCGAATTTCTTTCCATTTTCAATAACTCTGGTTTTAGAGCATTGGCTATTATGGCCAGTCGTGATCGACTTGATGCACCCGCTGAGGCTGGGGTACTTTTCTTTGGACTTGGTTTTTATCAAGCAGAACTCTGTAAAACCAATCTTGCCACCTTTTCTTTGTATTAGTTACGGAACAGAGTTAGACCGAAAGAGGTTCAATGAAAAGTAAACAAAGGACAAGAAAATGAATTTAAAAGAGAAGCATCCCTTTCAGGGAGGAAGGACGGACTTATCTGAGGTGCATGCGGACTTCAAATAGACATGACATACTTCTTGGACTAGACAACCGATCCGTACAAATATCCTATCTTCTCATAAACCCATTGCGACCTGTGTTTCAAAACCGAGAAACCTTGCCAGGACTCTTTCAATACCAATGGTGGTGAGGGGTTTCTTCTTTTCGATCAATGACGCCCTTTGTGGGTTTTCACCAATCGATCTCTCTCATTTCTCTTCTTACCGTCGTCTTATAGTGCTCGTTACGAGTTTTCACTAATAAGACTCTCTCATCTTCAATTTCTCTGCTCGCCATTGCCTTATGGTGCCCGTAGGTTTTCACCAATAAGACTCTCTCATTTTATTTCTCTCATCTTGATTGCATCAGATCCAAGCAACTGCGTTCTTTGATTTTGAAAAACCTTTTGCCGATTGATCGAAAGGACTTGAAACAAGTTTGGGTAAAAAGAAACTGGATCAAATTACAACTTTGGAACCGTTCGGGCGGGATCATCGCCGAATTATTATAACGTCTGCCCCAGTTTCACTTTTGGGGAAATTTGGATTTTTGTTTTGGTGTGACTGAGCCCTAGGGAGAGGCTGCCTACGTATCCTTTCAGAATCAAGTCGAATATAGTTCAGGAAACTTTGTTTTTGATTTTTCTTTTGTTTTTCTGTTATTTTTAATGACACTTTCAGGTTCCAAAGAGGGTAATGAAAGAAAGGTAAACGGCTCAAAGGGTTAGCAAAGGATTGGAGTGTTTGGGGTAGCGAGAATGAAAGCCTTCGTCATCCTAATCGGATAATGTTATTGCTGCAGAAGGATTAGACATAGTACCTTTTGACCGCATCTGCATTTACAGCTGTTTCAGAGTCATTTCCTTCAATGTCTCCCAGATACAATGCCCCTTTTGGCAACAATTTTCTGATGATGTATGGGCCTTTCCAGTTAGGAGCAAATTTTCCTTTGGCTTCTTGATGATGGGAGAGAATACGCCTTAAGACGAGTTGCCCCCCTTCAAAGTTTCTAAGCCGCACTTTCTTGTTGTAGGCACGAGCCATTCTTTGTTGATACAACTGCCCGTGGCAGACTGCAACCATTCGCTTTTCATCGATCAGGGTTAACTATTCCAAACGGGTTTTGACCCACTCACTGTCTTCAATTTCAGCTTCAACAATGATCCGGAGAGAAGGGATTTCAACTTCCGCGGGTATTACGGCTTCCGTGCCATAAACCAAAAGGTACGAGGTTGCTCCGACCGATGTGCGCACAGTAGTGCGATACCCCAATAATACAAACGACAACTTTTCATGCCACTGCCTGGAACTTTGAATCATCTTTCTCAAAATCTTTTTGATGTTCTTGTTTGCTGCTTCGATGGCACCATTGGCTTTGGGACGATAAGGAGTAGAGTTTCGATACGTTATCTTGAATTGTTCACATATCTCTCTCATCAAATGACTATTCAAATTTGGAGCATTATCCGTAATGATAGTTGCAGGAATACCAAAACGGCAGATGAGGTTGGAATGCACGAAGTCTACTACAGTTTTCTTGGTGACAGATTTGAGGGTAATTGCTTCAACCCACTTTGTAAAGTAGTCGATAGCGAACAATATGAATCTATGCCCATTTGAAGCTTTCGACTCAATCGGCCCAATGACGTCCATACCCCAGGCAACAAATGGCCAAGGTGCTGACATGGGATGCAGTTCTGTAGGCGGTGCATGAATCAAATCACCGTGCACCTGACATTGGTGACATTTTCGGACGAAACTGAAGCAGTCCTTTTCCATAGTCATCCAGTAATAGCCCGCTCGCAGGATTTTCTTTGCCAAAACATACCCGTTCATGTGGGGTCCGCACACTCCTACGTGTACATCATACATGATTCTTCCGGCTTCTTTTACATCAACACATGTTAACAAGTTGAGGTCCGGAGTCCTTTTGTACAAAACATCACCGCTCAGGAAGAAACCACTTGCGTACCGTCTGATGGTTCTCTTTTGGTCCCCACTGGCTTGCTCGGGGTACTCTTTAGTTTTCAGAAATCTTTTGATATCATGATACCATGGCTGAATACTTGGTTTTGCCTCAGTCGTATTACAGTAACCGTGCCTTTCTCAAATTTGGATTTCCAAGGGATCAATGTGGGCATTTCCTGGGTATGGCAGCATTGAGGCCAAAGTAGCAAGTGCATCGGCCAGTTCATTGTGACAACAAGGGATGTACCTGAACTCTATTGACTTGAATCGCCTGCTAAGATCTTCCACATGTTGCCTGTAGGGAATAAGTTTGACATCTCGAGTCTCCCATTCTCCCTGAGCTTGTCGGATAATCAGATCTGAATCTCCCATGATTAACAATTCTTCGACATCTTGGTCGATTGCCATGTTCATACCCATAATGCAGGCTTCATACTCGGCAGTATTGTTTGTGCAGAAAAATCGAAGTCGGGCTGTGGCTGGATAGTGCTGACTAGTGGGTGAGATCAAGATTGCCCCAATTCCAATGCCTTTTGCGTTCACAGCTCCATCAAAGAACATTTTCCAAGCACTGGTGTCTTCTGATGTCATCTCGATTGAATTCACCTCCTCATATGGAAAGTAAGTACTCAGAGGTTGATATTCATCATCCATAGGGTTTTCAGCTAGGTGATCTGCTAAAGCCTGGGCCTTTATTGTCGTGCGGGTGACATAGACTATGTCAAACTCAGTGAGCAGGATCTGCCATTTTGCTAACCTCCCTGTGGGCATCGGCTTCTAGAATATGTACTTCAAAGGGTCCAACCTGGTAATGAGGTAAGTGGTATAGGCCAACAAGTAATGTCTAAGCTTCTGAGCGACCCAAGTTAGAGCGCAGCAAGTTCTTTCCAACAAAGTGTATTTGGCTTCATAGCTGGTAAACTTCTTGCTCAGATAGTAGATGGCCTGCTCTCTCTTTTCGGTCACATCATGTTGCCCGAGGATGCAGCCAAAGGAATTTTCCTAGACTGTCAGATACAAGAACAGAGGCCTTCCCGGTTCAGGTGGGACCAAGACTGGCGGGTTCGACAAATATTCTTTGATTTTGTCAAAGGCTTCTTGACACTCATCCGTCCATTTAATCGCTGCATCTTTCTTTAACAGCTTGAAGATGGGTTCATATGTTGAAGTCAACTGAGCAATGAATCGGCTAATGTAATTCAACCTTCCCAGCAGGCTCATAACCTCTTTCTTGGTTCTTGGAGAAGGCAAATCCCAAATAGACTTTATCTTTGTTGGGTCTAGCTCGATGCCTCTTCGACTGACTATAAATCCCAAGAGTTTGCCAGACGGAACTCCGAATGCACATTTCGCCGGATTTAACTTCAAATCATATTTACGTAGCCGCTCAAAGAATTTTCTTAGGTCCCGAACATGGTCGTCCTGGGTTCTGGATTTGATGATCACATCGTCCACATACACCTCTATCTCTTGATGCATCATGTCATGAAATATGGCAGTCATGGCCCTCATGTAAGTTGCCCCGACATTTTTCAAACCAAAAGGCATGACCCTGTAACAGTAGGTGCCCCAGGGTATGGTGAAAGTTGTCTTTTCCGCATCTTCTTCATCCATCAACACCTGGTGATATCCTGCATAACAATCCACAAAAGACTGTATTTCATGTTTGGCGCAGTTATCAACAAGGATGTGGATGTTTGGCAGAGGGAAATTGTCCTTGGGGCTTGCTTTGTTCAGATCTTGGTAGTCAACGCACACCCGAATTTTCCCATCCTTCTTTGGCACGAGAACTATGTTAGCCAGCCATGTGGTGTATCGGACCACTCGGATCACTCCTGCCTTTAACTGTTTTGTGACCTCTTCTTTAATCTTGTCACTGATATCAATTTTGAACTTCCTCTGTTTTTGCTGGACAGGGGAATAATCGGGGTAGGTTGGCAACTTATGGACCACTAAATCGATACTTAATCCTGGCATGTCATCGTATGACCAAGCAAACACATCTTTGAATTCAAACAAAAGTTGGATCAATGCGTCCCTGGTTCTTTCATCTGTGTGAATGCTTATATTGGTTTCTTTGACTTCTTTAGAGCTACCCAGATTAACCGGCTCGGTTTCATTTAAGTTCGGCTTAGGTTTATTCTCAAATTGTTCCAATTCTTGATTTATTTCCTTAAAAGCCTCTTCTTCATCATATTCCATTTCTTGATTCATTATTTCACAATTAGACAGCATGTTTGGATCTGGGCATGAAGTCCGCAAGCATGTCATGTTATTTAAAGCCGCATTATTAGAACTAAAAGAAGAAATAAGAAAAAGTAACAAAATCAGAAAGAATAAAGAGAGATGAACAATGAAATATTAATTTCATTTCATTGAATTTTGAAGATAACAGGGTTTACATTAGCATTTAAAGACAGGAAACTAAAAGAAAAACATCTGAGTTACACCCTGAAATAACTCGTGATGCAGAAAAGGTGGCAGGACTGGACTACCGGGATTCCCACCTGATTGGGAACGGAGTAGCCTTCCAGTTTTGCAGCTTGGCATTGGGCCCCATATACAGCACCTCAGCGGTGCTCGAGCCTTCTCCTGGCTGAACCATGTGGGTTTCATACAACATTTTCCTCATAGCCCCACAGATTTCTTTAATTTTCTCGGCCGTGAAGGCCTCTTCTTCTTCTTCTTCATTGTACTTGGGCCTGACAAATGTTCTGTAGAGATGCAGAATTGGCTGAGATAAAACCCAACCATTGCTCTTTCATTGATTTGCCCACATCACATCAGCTTCTGTGGCATGAAAACCCACACCGAAGAACTTCTTGGTGCCAAGTAAGGTGATAGGTTCGGTGATACCTTGCAATGATGTCCCGAGCCCCTTCCCGGGTTTATAACCATGCCTGATCATTTCCTTGGCAACCATAACTGACGCTTTTGAGAGAAAAGGTTGAGGGCAAGGGCTTCCTTCTTCATATTGGTCTGCGACCACAACCTCGAAAACTTGATAGACTATATGTTCACTACCTTCCCTAGCTTTGAGGCATGCGACCGATAGGTCCCGATAGATCGATTGCTCATCCTCTCCGTGGACTATGATCTCCTGATCTTCATATTCCAATTTCACCATCTGGTGGAGAGTGGAAGGTACGACTCCTGCCGCGTGAATCCAAGGCCTTCCCAAGAGGAAATTATAAGAAGTATCCATGTCTAGGACTAGAAAGGTCACCTCAAAATCCACAGGTCCAATAGTTAAAATCAAATCGATCTCGCCTATGGTTTCTCTTTTGATGCCATCAAAGGCACGAACACAGACGTTGTTGGGCCTGATTCTCTCAGTCTCGATCTCCATTCTTTGTAGAGTTGAGAGAGGACAGATATCTACTCCGGAACCGCCATCCAACATGACTCTCTTCACATAGTACCCCTCACATTTAACTATTAGGTGGAGGGCTTTGTTGTGGGTGGCCCCTTCCGGGGGCAGGTCATTCTTGCTAAAGGAGATTTGATTGATTGTGAAGAATCTTTTTGCCATCCTCTCCAGTTGTTCCACAGTAGTTTCAATTGGAACGTAAGCTTCATTGAGGGTTTTGATCAACACTTTCTGATGTTCAATTGAATTCATTAATAGAGACAACAAAGAGACCTGAGCAGGAGACTTTTGGAGTTGGTCAATTATCTCGTAGTCCGCAGTTTTCATTTTTCTGAAGAACTCTTCTGCTTCTTCGGCACTAACTGGCTTCTTGAGTGGGAAACGCTTCTTCGTGACATTATTCACTTCCTCCAGATTGAGGTATTTCTCAGCCAGGTTAGTTTCATTTACTTCTCCCAGGACTTCTTTTCCTTTGTAGGTTACTACTGCCTCGTTATAATTCCATGGGATGGCAGTAGGATCTGTCATGGACCTCTGCGGTGCACGACCAATAACCACGGGATCATTTTGCCTTGGTGAAATTATTGGCCCCCGTACCACATAGGTCCCTTTTGGCACATACATTTTAGATCCTTTGTTCAGCTCAAACCTTCTTGGAGGGCTCAATGTCACTTGTCCTTTCCTAGGACCCCGGGGCACATAAAGGATGGCATCTTTCGAGGGTACTACCTCAGTTTTGGTTTCCACTATTTTTTCTGTTTTTTGAGGGGTGGGTTTACTCTTTTTCTCCCCTTTTTCTTTCTTTGCATCAGCTTTTGGCTTTTTCTCGACGTCAGCGATTGCAATGATGGCTTTCAAGGAAGGATCAAACTCTTTATCTTCGCAGATCATTCCAATAACCGGTCCATTGTTGTGAGCCGGTAACGAGTTGTTGGTCACATTAGGAATGTCTTCATCCTTTAACACTATCCGCTTTTGTTCTATGAGATTTTCAAAACCCTTTTTCAAAGTCCAACAGCTCTCAGTGTCATGCCCTTCCACCCCAGAATGATAGGCACATCGGGCGCCAGGTTGGTAAGAGGGTGACTCTGGGTTTTGCCTATTTGGGGGTACGGGTTGTAACAAACCCATTTGGACCAATTTAGGGAAAAGGATAGAATATGACTCACCAATAGGTGTGAAGTTTGTCTTCCTGAGCGGCTCCCGAGCACGGGCATTATAGGGGAAATTATTTTGTGGAGGTCGGGGATTATACTGAGCATGGTGAGGAAGTTGATTTCTGGGAAATTGAGCTCGGTTTTGGTGAAATTGTTGTTGTGGCCTAGAGTATGGTTGTGCATTCATCACTGCGTATGGTTGAAGATCCATAGCATAGGCCGCATCTTGATGGGGGTAGTCGTGCTGTGGGGGTTTTTCAGAGAAATGAAGTCTGGCCGAACGGGGTTTTCTTACACTCAAAGTTGCCATTGCTACTTCTTCCTTCTTATTTCGGTTTGCTACTCCTCCAGATCCGCCTTGGATTGCTTGGGAGGTAGCACTTATTGCAGACTGACTCAAGATTCGCCATGTTTTCAACCCATTCTCAACCATTTCACCGATTTTGATGGCTTCGGCAAACGGCTTTCCCATTGCGGACATCATGTTTTGATAATAATAAGCCTCTTGGGCTTGAAGGAAGACACTGACCATTTCTGTTTCGTCCATTGGAGGCTTGACTCTAGCCGCTTGTTCGGGCCATTTGACAGCATACTCTCGAAAGCTCTCCGAGGACTTCTTCTTTAGATTTGATAATGAATTCCTATCAGGGGCAATGTCGATGTTATATTGAAACTGGCTGACAAAATCCCTAGCTAAGTCGTCCCAGATATGCCAACGAGATATATCCTGATCCATATACCATTCAGAAGCAATGCCGACCAAAGTCTCTCCAAAGTAGGCCATAAGAAGCTCTTCTTTTCCTCCCGCTCCCCGCAACTGGTTGCAGTACCTTTTGAGGTGGGCAATGGGATCCCCATGCCCATCATATTTTTCAAACTTTGGGGTTTTGAAACCCAAGGGTAGATGTACGTGCGGGAACATGCACAGGTCAGCGTAAGATACGCCCTTTTGCCCACTCAGACCCTGTATATTTTTTAGACTTTGCTCCGTGCTTCTCATCTTTCTGGTAATTTCCTCTTGTTCAGGTGTTTTTTCGGCTTTTTCCTGCCCTGCGGTAAACTCGTACCGGGGTAGCTGAGGGTAAGCATTGGTAGTAAACTGGGTAGGTTCCAGTGGGAAAGATGGTGCTTGAAATGTGAAGGAAGATGAATCGAAGTTAGGCCTGGGTAAAGCAGGTTGTGCCATAGCTGAACAAGCTGGAGCGGTGAATATGTTTGAAGCTGCACCTGAAGCTAACACCTGGGGGCGAGGCTCAGAAGGTGTTCCAGCAAAGTGGGCTGAAATGGTAGGATATCCCAGTGGGGTATTTGGATAACTCATGGGGATGTTGGAGGTCCCACTTGTCCTGGGAAAAAGCTCAGGGAATCCAGGGATCGCACTTGGTGGTTCCTTTCCATTGGCCCAGGCGTCCCACATTTCTATCATGCGAAGACGCAGAATTCTATTTTCCTCAGCAGTTGCTGACTCAGAAGTTGGGATGGTCGACATCGGACTATCCTCTGGAATAGGAACTGTTGGCAGAGGAATTTTCGAAGACATTTCAATGCTTCCTTTTGACCTTGTGAAGTATGAATGTGAAGCCAGACTACCACAAAACCAACCACCTTGCTATAGAACCTAACTTAACAGTAAACAACAAACCAGTCAGTTTGAAGCAATTAACACATAGGTAATCGCACGTTGGGGTATGATGCACCTATACAGTTAAATGTGTTTCTACATGTTTCGCAACGGTTGCATGTTTCATCCCGACTCTGCTTATTTTCCCCAATTTTTTTTTCTTTCCACTTTTGGCTTTTGTACTTCTCCTCTTATTCCTATTTTCCACTCTTTTCTTTCCTCTCTTTCCTTGCTTTTTTTTCGTTTTTCTTTTGGTTTTTCTTTGGCTCTCTTTTTCACATCCCTCTCTTATTTGAGTTATTTACAAAAATGTGACCGGATCTGATGGGGATTGCCTACGTATCACGATGCCGCGTGAATCAGATCATTACGTAGTTCAAGAAAAAGAAATGTGAAAAATAAAGAAACAATTTTTGGGAATTTTCAAATTTTCATTAATAAAACTCCTAAACTTTCTATTACAAAAGACTTCCAACTACTCATTTTCTTGGAATTTTAAAAACTACCAACAGACTCAAAAATAATTTCCAAAATACAGACTCAATAAATGAAAAATCATGAATACATCAATGCTTCGACTCCTGGGGACCGTGGGACATCATCCAATCTCACGGGACTACGTGTGAGATACACTTGAAGCCGCTCCAAATCACTTATTATCTGGCAGACAAATGTCATTACAACAGCGAAGAAAGTGGTCTAGGTCATATCCTCACATGCGTGCCATTTCATGACGATATAGTAAGAAATGGCTCTAACCCTCTCTCGGACAATACCCTTTTCCTGAAGTAAATGCCCGATTTGCTGATTCCGAGCTTCCAACACTTGAGTGTCATGATGATTTTGATTCCGCAATTGTTGCATATCATCGTCCATTTGGTCCATCAGAGCATAACAATGTTCCCTATCGGCTTTAAAATTCCTGGCCTATTTGTCCGCCTCATTTTCAAGGGTGGTTAGCTTTCTCTTTAAATTGGCGATTATCCCCTCATATTTTCTTTTCATTTGTCGCACAAACTCTGCCTCCCTTATGCATTCTCTACAAATTGTGCTCGGACTTTTGCTAGACTAGCCTCAGATTTTTCTAGGTCATCTTGACACTTAAGTACTTTCTTTCTCATACCGCTTATAAGCATTTCATCTGCCCGGCTTCTTTCCAGGTTTCTAGCAACTATTCTCATTTTATGGATTTGAGCTTTGAGAGCTTCATTTCCTGAGTTAGCTTTTTCTTTTCCCCTTCATCTGCGGCAGTTTGGATACTGTGGCCAAATTTGAGGTCCCTGATTTGTCCCTCTAATTTACTTATCTTGGCCCTATAGCTTTCTTCTTTTTCCAACCAGCCCCACTGTTCCTGCGAGTCGTTAGTGAATTGTTGGACATGGGGTCTCTTAGCAAGTCTCTCGGGCTCTCGAGAAATTTGAAACCTTTTGCCAAACCAAACCATATAATTGGGGTCCACCTCACCTCTAGCTAGATCCTGCACCATAGTCTTGGGTTCGAGAAATCTGCACTCATTCCAAACTTGGCGAACTCTTCCTTCTAGAAATACAGCCTTTGGGCCCAATTCGACGACATGTACACTCAAATCTTCGTCATGGGGGACGGTTTGAAATCTTCCCAGTTGGCGCAAAACCCTGTGAGGAGTATATGGCTGGATGCTCCGGATGCCCATTAGGAGAAAGTAACACACTTTAGCTGACATGTATACGACTTCGGTGGCAGGGAGCCATCCGAACGTCCACTCAATTTTATCCGAAGTTAAAGAACTCAAGTGTGCAAACCAAGCTTCGGTACCCTCTGGAAATTCAACCCCCACCACTCGGCTTTCAAATTCTTCGATGCAATCCAAACCGGTCATGCCGTAGTTCATATACCCGACACGATGGCAGATATGTTCCAGTATCCACAATTGTAGTAGTAAGTTGCAGCCTTGGAAGAATTTTCCCCCTTCTCGACAGATGGTCAAAGCTCGGTAAATCTCAGATAAGATCAGGGGAACCAAAGTACCATTAGCTTTCTTGATTGCGACATCAACCATTCCCACGAGGCCCAATTCTATGTTGCCGTCTTTTCGCGGACATATTATAACACCCAAGAATGCTACTATAAAAACCAAACCCCGCCTTGCCTCCCATTTATCTTTATTTCCGGCATGGGTCAGACCAGTATTCGGTGCTTCGAAACCTTGGGGATTGCCATAGCGTTGGTACAGGAACTGGAAAGTGCAAAACCCTTCAGATAAATTCCCATCCTGAATATCCCGGCTAATACTCAACATATCCAGAAACTTGTGAGGAGATACTGCTCTCGGTGACATCGGGTACCGACTTCTAAAGTTTCCGCTAAGGCCGGCGTAACCCGCAATTTCCTCTAGCGTGGGTGTGAGGTCAAAATCAGAAAAGCGAAACACATTGCGAGTCGGATCCCAAAAAGGTATCAAGGCTTCAATCACGTCCAATCTTGGCTTGATGTTCAAAAGTCCGACAAGACCACCCAAAACTTTTATCACAGTTCCTCGGTTACCTTTTCCTAGGTCATTCCACCACATGTGGAGCTGTAAGGGGATCTCTTCAAGAGTTGCGAAGGGTTCGTTTTCATCTGTGTTCATCCTGCACATTTATTAGGGTGATTTAATTTAAAAGGTTATGACTCATTTTGACTCAAGAAAAGGTTATCACTATTATTCTTTTTCATAAAAAATCCGGCTTTGCAAATACGGCCTTTCAGCACTTCGGGGAAGAAGATTTTAACGCTGTCTAAACGGCTAAAAACTTAAAAAAAAACTACTAAAGGTTGTTGTTCTTGCAAAAACGTCCTTCCGGCTCCCTTTTGGGGACATTCAACTATTTTAGACAAGAATGACATCACCTTACTTATTTACAATCAAAAAAAAAAATTGGTCTTTTTGGGCTATTTTTACAAAAATGAAGTTGGACCCGATGGGGCTATTTTGATTTCAAAATATTTTTGATTTCAATTTTTTTTTTTTGGAATTTCGAAAGAAGAAAGATTTTTTTTAATTTAGACTTTTATTGTTTTTTTTTTGTTTTTTTTTGGAATTTCGATAGAAAAAACTTCTAAAGAAGAAAGAAAAATATTTTTGGAATTTTATTTTGAATTTATGAAAGAATTGCTTCTAAAAAAATGAAATATTTTTGAATTTTGAATTTTCTTTTCAATTTTGAAAGAAGAATGAAAATATTTTTGGATTTTTGGAAGAAATTAAAAGAAAAATATTTTTGTATATATATATATATATATATATATATATATATATATATATATATATATATATATTTAAAAACAATTAGTGTCTAAAGAAGCAGTAAAAGAAAATATTTTTGTATATATTATTTTTAAATAAACAATTAGTTTCTAAAGAAGCAAGTAATGGAAAATATTTTTTTTTTGGATTTTTTGAAAATTGGAGTCTAAAAAAAGACTTTTCTAGAGAGGAAGTAAAGGAAAATATTTTTGGATTTTTTTTTTTAAAAATTATGGGCCGGAACCGATGAGGTTTGCCTACGTATCTCACATCCGGTGAGAATCAGACCCGCTTAATTCGCCAGTTTTGACAGAACAGGGGAAACATGGCAGTTGAAAACTTTGGCTCATTTGGAGATGAATTCTTTTTTTTTTTTCGGAATTTCGGCAGAGTTTCAGAATTTTCTAAATACCTACCTCTCACTCCTATTTTATTTTTTTTATTTTTTTTTGATTTTCTTCCTCTGTTCTAGAAGCCGGTCAACATGCAAACCGAAACAAACAGATGCGCAAGTAGCACGTAAGATGCATTAGGATGGTCTTTTTCATTTGTGTACACCTGTCCTAGACAGACCCAACCCCTGTGTTGAGTCTCCAAGGTCAAATGCACGTGATGCAAACAAACGTTCCTACTAGGGATCCGGCATGAGGCTTGTTATACTAGGTTTAAAAACCTGGGTTTATTGTTCTAGACCTGGCTTACCCGAGCGGACAGCTCGAGCCGAGGGGGAGCATACCGGGAATACAGAAGCTTCATCGGCTTTGCAACTTGTCTGAAACCTCGTTCTAAAATTGGGATAAGACTCTAACAGAAAAGAATTCACACGAAGTGCACACTTCCCAGATGATTTAGAAGATTCAGAGAGAGGAGGGTTTCATAGCAATTTATATACAGTCCAAACAATATCAAACCGGTAAAAGCGGCATTTAGCACATTAGGCTCAACATGTAAAAATCAAATAAAACAAGCCAATTATAACAGTTATTCTAAGCTCGAATTCTTGAACCCTGAACCAGAGATTCTGGGTTCGTTCCCCAGCAGAGTCGCTAGAGCTGTCACACCTCCTTTTTTACCTACCCCGGAAGGTAGTACATAGGGAGTTTTCCCAATTTAAGTGAAATTATTCGAAATGGGATTATTTATTTAATTCAGAGTCGCCACTTGGAATAGTTTATTTGGTGTCCCAAGTCACCGGTTTATTTTAAAATCCCAAATCGAGGAAATTCGACTTTCCTTTTGAAATCTGCGAACCAGAAATTCTGAATAAGGAATTCTGTTAACCCGAGGGAAGGTGTTAGGTATCCCCGGATTCCGTGGTTCTAGCACGGTCGCTTAAACTATTATAATTTGCCTATTATATGATTTTAATACATGTTTTAGCATATGGTATATTTTAACTTATTAAACCGCTTTTAATTATTTTTGGAAAGATTCAACGTTATTTAAAACGCGTCTTTGGACCACGCCACATGAAATGCGCCCGCAGTCCGAGACACATTTTATTTAACGTTGTTGAGTTTTGGATTTGGGTCACATGAAATGCACACCCGTGTTTAAGAAGGTAATTTTTAAAATAGCGCGTGTAAAGCAACTCCACACTTTCAAGTTAATAACAAGGTTCGCGAGGGCCGTGGAAAATTCAGCTGATGGCACACCTCGATTTCTGAAGAGTTAAAATTAGTTAAGTGAGGGCCATGGGTATCAATCATCGTTACCAAAACAGGAAATATTTCTGACTTAAAATACATAGCTCAACAAATAGGAGTAAATAATCGAGCAATGAGCTTCTATTAGTTTTAGCACTAATAATCCATTACTACTAAAATTATGCATTTAGGTCAATACTATTTCAAGTCCACTAATTTGATAATGAAACAAAATAGATAGCACTGTCAGATGTAATTCATAACATTAAAAGTTAAATAAGAAGAGATTAATCTACTGATGCTGCCATACAACAATCAAAACTATAACAATATGGGTGTCATAGAACAACCATGATTTCATCTTAACACATATGGCATTTATTTCAATACTAAAAATAAACCAAGATCGACAAACCCACAGTAGACAGCAGATGTATCAGAAAGAAATCATAGCTTCATATTAACAGATCTTACAATAATTTGAGGATAAAACATACCTAACAACAATCAAAACAAAATAACATCTAAATGGGAAATGAAGTTCAGCAAACAGCAGTCTGAAATCGGTGGAAGAAAATTCAAAACCTAGGCGAATCACTTCGAAATCAGCGACGAACCAACACAGCTGACATAGAAATGGAGCGGGAAATATCGGACTTCATCTCTCTCTTGTATGTTGCGATTGAAGAAGAAGAAAATCGGGAGGGGAGGGTTCAATTCCTGGTCCTTGTTTTGAGTGAGAGGTAAGGAAGAAGAAGTCACAGGGGATGGGATTTTGAGTGAAGCCCCCCCTTTTTTTGTGTGTGTCTGTTTTTATGTAGAGAGAATGATGAAGAGTGGGTGGAGGAAATATTTTTTGGGGAGAGTGGGGAACATGAGTGGGGAAAGTGGGGAGAGTGGGGAATATGAGTGAGGAAAATGGGGAAAGTGGATAGTGAGTGGAGAAAGTGGGGAAAGTAGGTAGTGAGTGGAGAAAGTGGGGAGCGTGGGGAACATGAGTGGGCAAAATGGGGAAAGTGGGTAGTGAGTGGAGAAAGTGGGGAAAGTGGGTAGTGAGTAGAGAAAAGTAGGAATAAATTCAAACATGGTCAAAAATAAGCTGCTCACAACTACTGTGTTTCATGATATGATACGCAAGGAGATTAAGGTATATGTAGATGATGTGATCATAAAATCAAAACATCAGGCCGACCACGTCGAGGATTTGAGGAAATTCTTCTAGAGGCTTCGCAGGTACAATCTCAAGCTTAACCCCGCCAAGTGTGCATTTGGTGTTCCATCCGGAAAACTGTTAGGATTCATAGTCAGTCGGCGAGGCATCGAGTTGGACCCATCAAAGATCAAAGCCATACAAGAATTTCCCCCTCCGAGGAACAAGACTGAAGTGATGAGTCTGTTAGGAAGGCTGAACTACGTCAGCAGGTTTATTGCTCAGCTCACGACAACTTGTGAGCCTATTTTCAAGTTGTTGAAGAAGGACGCTGCTATCAAGTGGACTGATGAGTGTCAAGAAGCGTTTGATAAGATAAAAGGTTACTTGGCAAACCCACGTGTGCTGGTTCCGCCAGAACCAGGGAGACCTTTGATTCTTTACTTGACAGTCTTGGAAAATTCATTTGGTTGTGTATTGGGGCAGCATGCCGTCACCGGCAGGCAAGAACAAGCCATCTATTATCTTTGCAAGAAGTTCACAGCTCATGAGGTTAAGTACACTCACTTGGAAAGGACATGTTGCACCCTAACTTGGGTGACACAGAAATTGAAACATTACTTGTCATCCTACACTACCTACCTCATTTCGCGTTTGGATCCGTTGAAGTATATCTTTCCAAAGCCTATGCCGACAGAAAGACTTGCAAAATGGCAGATTTTTCTTACAGAGTTTGACATAACTTATGTGACTCGGACTGCGATAAAAGCGCAAGCATTGGCCGATCATTTTGCCGAGAATCCGGTCGATGAAGAGTATGAGCCACTGAGGACTTATTTTCCTGATGAAGAGGTTATGCACATTGATGAACTAGAACAGGCCGAAAAACCAGGTTGGAAACTTTTCTTTGATGGGGTTGCTAACATGAAAGGAGTCGGAATAGGAGCTGTGCTTATTTCTAAAACAGGGCATCACTATCCTGTTACGGCTCAGCTTCGGTTTTATTGCACCAACAATATGGCTGAATACGAGGCATGCATTTTGGGTTTGAGGTTAGCTGCAGACATGAATGTCCGGGAAGTTCTGGTCTTGGGAGACTCGGATCTTCTGGTGCACCAAATTCAAGGAGAATGGGAAACGCGAGATCTGAAGCTCATACCATACCGACAATGCTTGCATGATCTTTGTCAATGGTTTAGATCAGTGGAGTTCAGTCATATTCCAAGGGTCCATAATGAGGTCGCTGATGTTTTGGCTACCCTAGCGTCAATGTTGCACCATCCGAAAAAAGCCTATGTCGATCCTTTGCATATTCAAGTACGAGATCAGCATGCTTATTGCAACATGATTGAAGAAGAATTTGATGGCGAACCATGGTTCCATGATATCAAGGAATACATCTGAATAGGGATATACCCAGTGTAAGCCACGGGGGATCAAAAGAGAACAATTCGACGGTTGGCAAGCAGATTTTTCTTGAGTGGGGGAGTTTTATATAAAAGAACACCAGATCTGGGATTGTTAAGATGCATAGATGCTAGACAAGCTGCGTCTTTCATGTCCGAAGTACATTTAGGAGTCTGCCACATATGAGCGGATATGTACTGGCAAAGAAAATTCTCCGAGCAGGTTATTATTGGCTCACCATGGAGCGAGATTGTATTAGTTTTGTGCGCAAATGTCATCAGTGCCAGATACACGGAGATTTGATTCATTCTCCGCCATTGGAATTGCACACAATGTCAGCGCCATGGACCTTTGTCGCTTGGGGCATGGATATCATTGGACCAATTGAGCCGGCAGCATCCAACGGGCATAGGTTCATTCTGGTAGCCATTGATTATTTCACCAAATAGGTTGAGGCCAAAACTTTCAAGTCTGTGACCAAGAAAGCAGTGGTCGATTTTGTTCACTCAAATATCGTCTATCGATTTGGAATCCCAAAGGTGATCATCACGGATAATGGTGCTAATCTTAACAGCAATTTGATGAAAGAGGTATATCAACAGTTTAAGATTACACACCGCAATTCCACCCCATATCATCCCAAGGCGAATGGAGCAGTTGAGGCAGCCAACAAAAACATAAAGAAAATACTTCGGAAAATGGTGGAAGGTTCTAGGCAATGGCACGAAAAATTACCATTTGCGTTGCCGGGTTATCGCAATACTGTCCGTACTTCGGTAGGTGCAACTCCTTATTTGTTGGTATATGGAACTGAAGCAATAATACAGGCGGAAGTTGAAATCCCGTCCCTTCGGATTGTCGCTGAGGCTAAGATTGATGATGATGAGTAGGTCAAAACCCGTTTGGAGCAGTTGAACTTGATTGATGAAAAGAGATTGGCAGCTGTGTGCCATGGCCAGTTATATCAAAAGAGAATGGCAAGAGCATACAACAAAAAGGTGCGTCCCCGGAAATTTGAAGTGGGTCAGCAAATGCTGAAACGCATCCTTGCACATCAGGTTGAAGCAAAAGGCAAGTTCGCCCCAAATTGGCAAGGGCCATTCATTGTAACCAGAGTATTGTCCAATGGTGCTTTATGTTTAACAGATATCAAAGGAAAATGCATAGACATGGCTATCATTTCTGATGCAGTAAAAAGATATTATGTATAATTTCTTTGGTATAATTGTTGATTGTTTGTATTTGGCATTATTTCGAAGATTGAAATGACGAAGACAATTTGTTCTACTATCAAAACACTTTACCCTTTGTTCCCCTTTTTGAGCCTTATTTATTTCTTTCATACCCTTTTTTTGGAATCAATAACGAAAAAGAGAGAAAAAGAAAGAAAATAAAAAGCGAAAAGAAAAGAAGTGAAAAAATATAACAACAAGGAAATTCAGGTGTGAACTACGTTTGACCTGGTCCCTGTTAAGGGTACGTAGGCAGCTTTACGGCTCGGTCAAAGTGATATAAAATATCCAAAGATCCCCAAACAAGAAACTGGGGCAGAGGTTGTATTTGTAATAAGAAATGTGATTCTAAAAGTTGTAATTTTAAACCCATGTCAAATTATTTTGAGCCTTCGATACCCTTTCTTTCTAATCCCATCCAAAAGCCCACATTACGGTCCAAAGAAAGACCTTTTGATTAGTTTTTCGAGAGATGACAAGTCGAGAAAACAGAAGTGATTCATATCAGGGTAATACTCCGGTCCAAGCAGAGAAATTAATGAAGATGAGAGAGTCTTATTAGTGAAACCCCTCGAAGGGCACTATAAGGCGACAAGGAATTAAAAGGGGGCAAACGAGATAAGCTTGATAGAAAGATCCGTCGAGACATCAAGCAGAATAAAGATGTTGTTTCAGCAAAAGAAGATGGATTGCGGGACCTTTGAAATGAAAAGTAGGGACATCAAAAAGATTGATTGATGTAAATAGACTGGGTTGATTAATCCAAAAATGCATGACATGACCATTGGGATTGGTTATACCATTCAGATAAGTTGTTTTCTCTTCAAACAATTGTTCAGAAAGATTTTTCTTGTTCTATCTTTCGAAAGTCATCATTTTCCATTTCTTTTTGATCAATAGTAGTTTGTTTTTATGAAGGATTTTCAGAGCTAACTACCAATTGCCAACATGGTGCAAGGTAAATGGGGATAAGACATGCGAGGATAATGTGATGGGATGGGAAAGACGTCGTTGTAAGACCAAATGATGGATTGGTCTAAGATTTCGGGATAGTATGGAGCAAAGGTGGAAAACAACGGTGGAGAAGTTGGTGAATACAGAATCATCAAGAAGGTCGGAAGTTATCAGCCAAGTTTCAAGATGGTCGAACAATGCAGAACATGGAAAAGAGCGAAAGGGAAAACCGTCCCCAGCAGGAGCATCCCCACGTTTTAAACTAACAAATTCTCTTTGATTTTAAGCAGGGACAGGAAAAGTTATTGATGACAGAAAGACATGCCATAAGAAAGATTTTCAAACTGGGGTAGAAAAATTTCTTTCATTTAGAAAATTTTCTGGAAGTCAGGTACCCACTAGGGGAAGAAGGAAGATAACACAAGTTTGGAGAAAAGTGGTATCCCCAGTAGTTTTCGGAAGAAGGCAAAACAAGTTTTAAAGAAAGCAATTTCGGGAGGAAGATAACACAAGTCTTAAGGGAAGTAGTTCCAGAGGAAGGAAAACACCGGTTTTGAGGGAAACAGTTCTGAAAGAAGATAATTCAAGCTAGAAGGAAAATGGTTCAGGAGGTAGGAAGGAACAAAGGCAATAGAACGCATATTTTAAGAAGTTGTTGAAGTTAGGGGCCCGCCTGGAGAATGGAGGTTGTTATATTTTCGAGTTGTAGCCGAAGTCAGGAGCCTGCCTGGAGAATGGAGGTGTTATAATTTTAAGAAATAGTTGAAGTCAGGAGCCCGCCTGGAGAATGGAGGTGTTATATTTTCAAGTTATTGACGAAGTCAGGAGCACGCCTGGAGAATGGAGGTGTTATATTTTTAAGAAATAGTTGAAGTCAGGAGCCCATCTGGAGAATGGAGGTGTTATATTTTCAAGTTGTTGACGAAGTCAGGAGCCCGCCTGGAGAATGGAGGTGTTATATTTTTAAGAAGTTGTTGAAGTCAGGAGCCCGCCTGGAGAATGGAGGTTGTTATATTTTCAAGTTGTAGTCGAAGTCAGGAGCCCGCCTGGAGAATGGAGGTATTATCTTTAAATTGTTTATTGAAGTCAGGAGCCCGCCTGGAGAATGGAGGTTGTTATATTTTTAAGTCATTGATGAAGTCAGGAGCCCACCTGGAGAATGGAGGTGTTATATTTTTAAGAAGTTGTTGAAGTCAAGAGCCCACCTGGAGTCAGAAGTCAGAAGGAAGGCAACACTAGTCAGAAGAAGGCAGTTCAAGCTTCGAAGGAAAAATAATTTGAAGCTCGCAAGAAGGGAATAAGCAGTTCGAGTTCGGCAATCAAGAGAACACTACAAGAGCAAGTCTTGAAGATCTAGATAAGATTTTGTAATTCATAGGCTATAGTTTAGTCTAGCTTCTTATTTTCATTTGTAGCATGGTGTAATAAGGAAGTCAGTAAGTAGTAGTAACAACAAAATCACAGTTCCATGGTAGTCCCAGCTACCAAAACTTCCCGAACTACATTGACCTGATTCCCTTTTAGCCAGGGATATGTAGGAAACCTTTGAAGCAGAGGTTCGGTCAAAACTTTAAAAAAAAATGCTTCACACGGAGTATTCAAACGGGCGAAAATCGCTCGTATCCGCTCACTTTATCTTTGCACGAAAACTCTCCGTGTTTCCGGACAAAGAGGGGTAGCTGTGAGCACGTGATTTTTGCCCTGTACGAATTACTCCCAAAGAATTCAAAATAAAATAATTTTTATTTTTGTATGCAATTTTGTGAATTTTCATGATATTTTCTATTATTGTTTGCATTATTTTGTGCATGTTTATTTGTAAAATTAATGAAAAATACAAAAAAATATATTGTAGTTAATTTTAGGATTTACTTTGACATTTTGGAATTAATTAATAAATATATGAAAATTTTAAAAAAAATAGGTATTTTGCATTTTTAATGTTTAAGTTAAATTGTGTGATTTTCTTTTAATTCGATATTTAGTTATTTGTGATAATGACTACTTAGAGTCAATTAATATTTTTAGGATAATTTGGTCAAGGTTAAATTTAGGTTTGTATTTATTTTAATTAGAAAGAAAATTGAAAAGAAAAAAATAAGAAGAGGAAAATTTGGTTTGGGCCAGTTTGGTCAAAATCCCAGGCACCAAAGCAAAAAACCCACCCCAAAACCAATCCAAATCAGCCCCTACCCAGCCCAACACCTTTCCCACACCCGGTCCACCAAACCCATAACCAAAGGACCCCCCCCCATTCTAATATCCAATCCCTAGTTGCAATACACGAGGAGCAGCTGCTGCTGCTTCTTCTCAAAATGATCACATTCTCCACAGCCCTCAGCCGCCGCTGTCCCCTCTCTAGCAGCCATAACAACGCCTACCCCACCTGGACAACACCAACGACCAGCCGCCGGACCACCTCAAAACCACCGTTGCTCAGCCTCGAAAACCAGCCGCTTCCCGTTTGTCAACTCGCCTGAACTGGCCCGTCCCTCACCCTCCAACCGCGACAAAACCTACCCCAAACGACCCCTGAGCTTCAACGAGCAGCCCCCCACTCCCGCCTCTCAAGAGCCACTGCTCCCGTCTCCAACCAAAGCTCGCCAAAACTAGAAGCAATGGCGTGCAAGAACAGCAGCAAACGGAAAATGGGGATGAAAAAATGAAAGATATTTTGTAGTTTGCAAATTCAGATTTTAGTTTACTTGAAATTACAGAAAATATATATAATAGAGCTTCTATTCCTTCATTTTTGATTTCGGTTTTGGTATTTAAAATCATGGTATTCGCTTGAGGTTCGGAAGATTGTTGATTTTGGTTGTCGGTTTAAGGTTCATTGTGGTCGAATTTGAGTTCGTTGAGGTCGTCGTTCGGGTTTCCGTTGCCGCGCGTGATTTCTGATCCGGTCAGTGGTTTAATCCTGGTTTCTTCTGATCGTGTTTGTATTCGATTCTTACTTGAATTTACTTTTTCACTTAGTAAGTATGTCTATCATATTACTGTTTGTGTTTGCTTCTACTATTAGAATTTGTGTCTCATAAGCATATGATGTTCAATTAAGTCTTATTGGGTTGGTTTAACAAAAGTAAAAATTGAACCCTTATAAGAACTTGAATTGAAACTGTATTGATCGATTGTTTGGACTACACTTCCGTTAAAAATGCTTGGGACACAATAATATTAGTTAATAAACACTAAGTTAGTGGGATTGTAAAAAAGGAAAGACAACTAGTAGTGAAGACAACACTTGCTGATTTTAAGGGTTAAAGATAGTATAGTTAATTGTCCACTAAGGCTTAAAATCAGGAGAAAAGAGATTTGAAAGCTTATAAGACATAGAGATATATATAGAAAGAAAAAAAGAGTCGAAGGATACTGAGAGCAACAGGGAGGAAGTCTTAAGCAATCTAAAGCCGAAAGACACATTTTTGATAACGAGAGTATGAGAAATCAGATTTCTGAAATATAAAGGGCAAAAAAGAAAAACAATTACTGTTATTCCGATTTCATTTTTCTTGGCTTCTTCATTCTGAAAACAATTCTGAACCATCTTGGGAACCTGAAATGTGTTTATCTTGGGTTAGAGAAGGTTTTTAATTCCTTGGTTTTAAT
The DNA here is from genome assembly GCF_000393655.2 of Nicotiana sylvestris. Lineage (NCBI taxonomy): Eukaryota > Viridiplantae > Streptophyta > Magnoliopsida > Solanales > Solanaceae > Nicotiana > Nicotiana sylvestris. The sequence continues at coordinate 35,076,254 of NC_091064.1, forward strand.
CACTGAATCTGGGCTGTTTGTTGCCGTGTGCTGCTGCTTTTATTGCTGATCTTCCTCACCTTTTTCTTTTCCAATTCCAGGTATTCCTCTATCTACGAGCAACAATGTGAATGTGATTGTGTAATTCAAGTAGAAATCTTATGGAATGCAAACTGTATTTGCCTTAGCTTTTCTTTGTTCGATTTCGTGAGAGGCTAAGATAAGGTCCTTCCATTACTTTATTCTCGATTAATATATAAGTTTGAATTCTTTATAAAAAAACAACAACAAAGTTGCGCATGATAATAACGAAAAAGGCTGGAAAGGAAAAAGGCAGCAAAGTTGCGTATGAAAAAGGAACAAAGAGAGCTGGAAAATACACTCACCCTTCAAAACGCATACAGTCAGTATACATTCTATATACACTAGAGATACACTTGATATACACGGCAGACCACCCCAACTCCCTCATCTCAAATCCTCCTAGAACTCCTCCAACACCTAATAACGAAAAAAGGGAAACAACGCTGACCCCGGTAGCCTGAAACTCGTCGGAAAAACGAGCTCCAGACGCAGCCTCTGAAACCAACAACACACAACAACCAACTCCTCCATAGCTGCCTAGCTCCACCACCACTATAGCAACTCCTCCCCCGTCAACGCACATAGCTGCAACGGGAGGGCAACAACAGTGAAATATCGGGAATGAAAGGGAGGTGACGAGTGGCATTCGAAAAGTTTATGGAACAGTAGTCTCGATATAGGTTCGTCCGAGTTGTCCGTCTGCGAATCCGAGTGTGCCGGTTCGAGGTTCCGACGATAACTTGTTCTGATTCTTCATCAGGCGAAAAACCTTAATTCCTTTGATCTTCAGTTAAATTTATTTTTTAAAAATTTGGTTGAATCTTCAAGTTCTGTTTTGCGTGTTGATCTGTTTCGTTCTGTCCGTTACCCTCTCTATCTCACTCTACACTTTGGGAATAAAATTAAGGTTTGATTTGTTTTCTGATTTACGCCTCTTTGTGATATTCTATGTCTTAAATGGTTTAAAGTTAATTTGCTATTCTATTCTTGTTCCTCTATATCTGACTCTTCTGTCGATAACCCACTGTTGATGTGAGAAGAAGAGATACATGTGAGTTTATAATTAAACTTTAATGTGAAGTACTATTATTAACGTAATTTTGTCTAACAGATAATACAAAGAGGAGAAAGGTTTTTGACTGATCTAGTCAATGAGTCTGCATATGTTTTATGACTATTCAGTATTGGAGTTTGGTATACTTTTGTTGACTGCAATGATGTGAGGTTAGGAGGACAATTTTGCACATTTATTTTTATTGGTTTGGTATACGTTGCTTTTGGGCTTACTTTAATTTTGCATGAAATAATTACTCTTTTTATTTTGTCATAAGCGCAACTTTGGGTGAGATCATGTTTATAATAATAAATGTTATTGATTGTGTACACGATCCAAAATTCAGGTGTGCATTTCATGTGACCCGACTCTAATTTTCAACAACCTTAAATAAAAGGTGTCGTGGACCGTGTGTGCATTTATGTAGCGTGGCTTACGACGTGTTTTAAATAACTTTAAATTTTTTCCGAAATATTAAAAGCGACTAAAATAACAGTAATCTTTTGCTTTTGCTTTTGCTCTTGCTTTTGCTTTAACTTTTGCTTTTGCTTTTACTTTAATTTAAACAAATGTACAACATGTGCCGATTGTTCTTTGGAGTATATTTAAGTTTGTTGTCATTTGGTTGAAGCTCATGAGTCAAAGTTTGGTTTTTAAATTAACTTTAGGTGCTACTGTTTTGAACTCATCATTGGATGTATATTAAATTGAGGTGATAAGAAATTTATCTTCCTTGTTTTCATTTAGCATAGTATTTAGCGTACTGGATTACTTATTTTTAGTATTTAATGTGTTAAGTTGTACAATGTCTTACATGTAAATTAGCATTCGGATGCGCATTTATGTGACCCAAATCCAAATCTCAACGATGTTAAAATATGTCAAAATCACGGGTGCATTTATGTGACGTGGTTCGAGACGTGTTTTAATAACGTTGCAATTTTCTTTAAAAAATGAATAAAAGCGGTTTAAGTTAAAATTTGCACATAGGTTTAAACATGTACTAAAATCAATTATAACAGTTGAGCAACCGTGCTAGAACCACGAAACTCGGGAATGCCTAACACCTTCTGCCGGGTTAACAGAATTCCTTACTCGGATTTCTGTGTTCGCCGACTGCAAAATAGAGTCAATCTTTTCCTCGATTCGGGATTTGAACCGGTGACTTGGGACACCATAAAATATTCCCAAGTGGCGACTCTGAATTTTTAAATAAATGAATCCCGTTTCGATTGTCACTTTAATTGGAAAAAACTCCCTTATATACTCCCTCCTTCCGGGGGTGTAGTGTAAAAAGGAGGTGTGACACCTAGGTTTTTCAAAAATTATGGATTTGGACCTCAATTTGAGGTCCGATCTCAAAACAAATTATATATTCGAGTTCGTGGGGGAATGGGTAATCGGGTTTTGGTTTGAACCTCGGGTTTTGACCATGTGGGCCCGGGCGCGATTTTGACTTTTTGGGTAAAACTTTGGAAAACTCATTTTCATGCATTCAAATTGATTTATTTAGTGTTTATTGATGTAATTAAGTAACTTGTGACTAGATACAAGCGAATTGGCAGAGGAATCAAGGGGTAAAGCTATAATTAAAACTTGAGTTGTATTCGAGGCATCGAGGTAAGTGTTTGGTCTAACCTTAGCTTGAGGGATTAGGAGTTGAGTCCTATTTGCTATGTGGTAATTGTTGAGTACGGCGTATAGGCATGGTGACGAGTATCTATACGTTGGAGTCTAGCATGACCGTGAGTCTTTACATTGTAAATATTATGATTTTGTTGTATCTTTCATGCCTTGGTGATGATTTCTACTTGTTGTGAAAAGTTTGTGGAAGGAATTGTGACCTTTTAACATCGAGGAGCATTGGCTCAAGTGGTAAAATGAGTTATGAAATAAAAGTGAAAGAAAGAGAAAGAGTTATTAAATTGTTCCCTTGCCGAGATATTGTTGCTTTGTTGATTATCTCCCTTGCCGGGATGTTGAGATTATTGTTGTTCCCTTGCCGGGATTTAACTGTTTAATTGTTGTTCCCTTGCCGGGATCTCTATTATTATTTTGTTTGTTTCCTTGCCCTTTGTTTTTGATTGTTGTTTGGGTGAGGAAGAGTGTTAAAGCACGAAGGGTATTGTCGTGCATTGTTTGTTATTGTGAGGAAAGAGTGTAAAGCACGAAGGGTGATGTCGTGTCGCACGATGTACCATTCTATGCTTATTACATTAATTTCATAGTGAAGAAAGAGTATAAAGCACGAAGGGTGATGTCGTGCCGCACGATGTACCATTCCGTGCCTATTGTATTGGTTTTTATGGTGAGGGCAAGAGTAAAAGCACGAAGGGTGATGCCGTGCACTTGTCCTTGATTTCCCTGATTCTTGCTGATAATTGAGTTATGTTGTCCTTTACGTTTATTTACTGATTTTCTATTGTTTCTTGGTTTTATTTCGAGATTATACATTCCCTTACCCTATTTGCCTTGCGATTGTTGTTTGGGGTGAGGAAAAGCGTAAAGCACGAAGGGTGATGCCGTGCACTTGTCTTTGATTTCCTAATTTTTATTGATAACTGTGTTACGGTTTCTCTATACTAAAGTGTTGGTTTCCTGTTGATACTTGTTGTTTTCCCGCAGCATGTTTTCCCCCTCCCATACTTGACTGTATATGACTGTTTCTTTCTGTACTTCTTTTTTACTGTATATAGTTAAATTGCACAGGTTTATTTGGTAGTCTAGTCCTAGACTCGTCACTACATCGCCGAGGTTAGGCTAGACACTTACCAGCACATGGGGTCGGTTATGCTGATACTACACTCTGCACTCTTTTGTGCAGACCCCGGTGTTGTAGACTTCGGACCGCAGTGGAATTGCTGATTTTTGCTCATCAGGCAACCCGAGGTAGTCCTGCAGGCGTCCTCAGCCTTGGTGTCTCCTTCTATCTATTATTCCTGTTTCTTTCATGTATTTCCAGAGACAGTGTTGTTTTTATTTCTTTCATACCTTTAATTGTAGTATTCTTAGACCGTCTGTGAAACTGTGACACCAGTTCTGGGTAGTCGAGACTGAAATAATTGTATTAGATTCACGTTCAGCTAGCTTATTGCTTTTTTTTTCTTCCGCTTATGTTAAATTCCGTTGTTTTAATGTTATTACTTTGAAATTGTTAATGGATATAAAATGGGTAAAAAGGTAAATTGTTCACGTAATTGGATTGCCTATATCATAATAGTAGGTGCCATCACGACTCCCGAGGATAAGAAATCCGGGTCGTAACAAGTTGGTATCAGAGCTCTAGGTTACATGGGTCTCACAGTTCATACACAAGCTTAGTAGAGTCTGAGGGATCGGTTTGGAGACGTCTGTATTTATCCCCCAGAGGTTACAGAGTTAAGAAAATTTCACATTTATTCTTTCCTATCGTGTGGTTTGGTTTCTCAATGCTAATTGAAACCTCTACTCTTGTCCTTTCGCGAATGGCGAGGTCATGTACCGCTTCTTCAGCCGAGTAGTAGCACAGACTGGTGATAGATTAGCTACGTCTTCAGAGGCTTTATGGAGGTTGGATAAGTTTCACCAAACTCTTCACTACTACTTTCAGCGGTGCATCTTCTGAGGATCCCCAAGATTTTCTAGACAAATGTCATGAGGTTATCAGGAACATAGGGATCGTGGAGACCGATGGGGTCGATTTTGCTACTCTTTGCTTGTCTGGATTCGCCAAGACCTGTTGGAGGGACTATTGATTGGCTATACCAGTTGGGTCATCAGCTTCGACTTGAGAACAGTTCACGCAGCTATTTCTGGAGAAATTTCTCCCCATCACTCAGGGAGAGGCCTATCGGAGGCAGTTTGAGCGTCTCCAACAGGATTCTATAACTGTTACTCAGTACGAGATCTGATTCATTAACTTGGCTCGTCATGCTCTTATCATACTTCCCACTGTGAGAGAGAGTGAGGAGGTTTATTGAGGGACTCGTCTAGCCCGCTCAGTTAGCTGGAGGTGGAGGTACAGGTACTATTCTGGTTCGTAGTAGAGAAGCTTCGGGTTATTTTGCGCCGTATCTGGTCATGCCTAGTGGTCCTTTGAGTACCCCTATTTATGTGTCTACGCCGGTGGGTTACTCTATTGTGGTGGATCACACCCATTGTTCATGTATAGTGGTTATTGGAGATCTTGAGACTCCTACAGATTTGCTTCTTCTGGACATGGTTGATTTCGATGTTATATTAGGGATGGACTGTTATCACCTTACCATGCTATCTTGGATTGTCATGCCAAGACTGTGACCTTAGCCTTACCGGGTTTGCCTCGTTTAGAGTGGAAAGGGACTCCTGGTCATTCTACCCGTAGTGTTATCTCTTATGTGAAGGCTCGACGTATGGTCGAGAAGGAGTGTTTGGCCTATTTGGTATATGTTCGTAATTCTAGTTCTGAGGTTCCTTCTATTGATTCTGTGCCCGTTGTTCGTGAGTTTTCAGAGGTATTACCTTCAGACCTGCCGGGTATGCCGCCAGACAGGGATATTGACTTTTGCATTGATTGGCTCCGGGCACTCAACCCATTTCTATCTCGCCGTATCGTATGGCCCCGCCTGAGTTGAAAGAGTTGAAGGAGCAGTTGCAAGACTTGCTTGAGAAGGGTTTTATTAGACTCAGTGTTTCTCCTTGGGGTGCGCCGATGTTGTTTGTTAAGAAGAAGGATGGGTCGATGAGAATGTGTATTTATTACCGGCAGTTGAACAAGGTTATGATCAAGAATAACTATCCATTGCCGAGGATTGATGATTTGTGTGATCAGCTTCAGGGTGCCAATGTATTTTCAAAGATTGACTTGAGATCTGGCTACCGAGGATTAGGGCATCTGATGTCCCTAAGACAGCATTATGCACTCGGTACAAGCATTATGAGTTCTTGGTTAGGTCATTCGGGTTAACAAATGCCCCAACAGCTTTTATGGATTTGATGAACCGATTGTTCAGTCCTTATTTGGATTCGTTCATGATAGTCTTCATTGATGATATTTTGATATATTCCCGCAGCCGGGAGGAGCAAGAGCAACATCTCAGAGTGGTTCTTCAGATTTTGAGGGATAGTCAGCTGTATGCTAAATATTCGAAGTGTGAGTTCTGGTTGAGTTCAATTGCATTCCTGGGTCATGTTGTGTCAGCAGATGGTATTCAGGTTGATCTGAAAAATATTGGGGCAGCCAAGAACTAGCCTAGACCAGCATCAACTACAGAGATTCAGAGTTTCTTGGGATTGGCAGGCTACTATCGTTGGTTCGTGGAGGGTTTTTTATTTATTGCAGTCCCGATGACCAGGTTGACCCTGAAGGGTGCCTAGTTCAGATGGTCGGACGAGTGTGAGGCGAGCTTTCAAAATCTCAAGACATCTCTGACTATGTTACCGGTGTTGGTTTTGCCCACATGTTCAGGGCCTTATACAGTCTATTGTGATGCATCTCGTATTGGACTTGGTGCAGTGTTGATGCAGGATGGCAAGGTCATTGCCTATGCTTCGCGGCAGTTGAAGATTCATGAGAAGAACTATCCGGTTCATGATTTAGAGTTGGCAGCCATTGTTCACGCATTGAAGATTCGGAGGCATTATCTGTATGGTGTGGCATGTGAGGTATTCACGGGTCACAAGAGTCTTCAGTATTTATTCAAGCAAAAGGAGTTGAAATTGAGGCAGAGGAGGTGGTTGGAGTTGTTGAAAGATTATGATATCACTATCTTATATCATCCAGGAAAGGCCAATGTGGTAGCCGATGCTTTGAGTAAGAAGTCAGCCAGTATGAGCAGTTTTGCTTATATTCCGGTCGGTGAGAGACCGCTTGCTTTGGATGTTCAGGCTTTGGCCAATCAGTTCGTGAGGTTGGATATTTTTGAGCCCAACCATGTGCTAGCTTGCACATTAGATCGTTCTTCATTATTGGAGCATATCAGTGATCGGCAATATAATGATGTCCCCATTTGTGTGTCCTTAGAGACACGGTGCAGTGCGGAGGTACCAAGCAGGTTGCCTTAGTTGATGATGGAGTTTTGAGATTGCAGGGTCGAGTTTGTGTGCCTAATGTGGATGGACTCCGAGAGTTGATCTTAGAGGAGGCCCATAGTTCCCGGTACTCTATTCATCCAGGCGCCGCGAAGATGTATCAGGATTTGCGGCAGCATTATTGGTGGCGTAGAATGAAGAAAGACATCGTGCATATGTGGCTCGGTGTTTGAAATGTCAGTAGGTTAAGTATGAGCATCAGATGCCTAGTGGTTTATTTCAGAGGATTGAGCCTCCCGAGTGGAAGTGGGAGCGGGTTACTATGGATTTCGTTGTTGGACTCCCACAGACTCAGAAGAAGTTCAACGCAGTATGGGTCATTATTGATAGGCTGGCCAAGTTAGCGCATTTCATTCCTGTGGCAGTCTCTATTCATCCGAGAGGTTAGCTGAGATCTATATCTGGGAGATCGTTCATCTTCATGGTGTGCCTGTGTCTATCATTTCGGATCGAGGTACACAGTTTACCTCACGTTTCTAGAAAGCAGTTCAGCGAGAGTTGGGCACTCAGTTTGAGTTGAGAACAACATTTCATCCTCAGACAGACGGGCAGTCCGAGCGGACTATTCAGATTTTGGAGGATATGCTCCGAGCCTGTGTCATCGATTTTGGAGGTTCGTGGGATCAGTTCTTGCCTTTAGCAGAGTTTCCCTACAATAACAGCTACTAGTCGAGTATTTAGATGGCTTTGTATGAGGTTTTATATGGTAGGCGGTGTCGGTCTCTGGTTGGAGGGTTTGAGCCGGGAGAGGCTTGGTTGTTGGGTACAGATCTGGTTCAGGATGCCTTGGACGAGGTTAGGATTATTCAGGATAGGCTTCGTACTGCTCAGTCAAGGAAAAAGAGTTATGCCAACCGCAAGGTTCGTGATTTGGCATTCATGGTCGGTGAGCGGGTATTGCTTTGAGTGTCGCCTATGAAGGGCATGATGAGATTTGGGAAGAAGGGCAAGCTTAGCCCAAGGTTCACTAGCCCATTTGAGATCCTTGATCGAGTGGGAGAGGTGGCTTAGAGACTTGCATTGCCTCCGATCTTGTCAGCCGTGCATCCAGTGTTTCATGTGTCCATGCTTCGGAAATATCACGGCGATCCATCCCACGTGTTAGATTTCAGCACTGTCCAGTTGGACAAGGACTTGTCTTATGAGGAAGAGCTGGTAGTCATTCTAGTCCGACAATTTCGTCAGTTGAGGTCGAAGAGTTTTCCTTCTGTTCGTGTTCAGTGGAGAGGTCAGCCTCCTAAGGCATCGACTTGGGAGTCTGAGTCCGATGTGCGGAGCCGTTATCCCCATCTTTTCCCCGACTCAGGTACTTCCTTCTTCTGTCCGTTCGAGGACGAACGGTTGTTTTAGAGGTGGAGAATGTGATGACCTTTTTGGAAAAGGTCATCACTTGCTTTTAATTGAATTCGGTGTCCCTGAGGCCTTGAAAACCTCATTTAGGGTTGCCTTGATTTGCGTGTGCAGTTTGGGCGCGTAGCCGGAAAGTTTAAATATGAAAATCTGTGAAGAATGATAAGTTTTGATTAAAAAATGAGCTAATTTGACTTCGGTCAACGTTTTGGGTAAACGGAACCGGACCCATGATTAAATATGGGACTTGGGCATATGCTCGGAATAGAATTCCGAGGTCCCAAGCCCGAGAAATTAATTTTTAAAGAAAATTATTTTCTAAATTTATTAAAGGAAATTGAAATGAAATTTGCTTAGAACTTGATGGTATCGGGCCCGTATTTTGGTTTCGGTGCCCGGTACAGGTCTCATATATGATTTAAGATATTTCTGTGGAATTTGGTGAAAAACGGATGTCATATGACGTGATTCGGACTTAAATTGCAAAGTTGATGTTTAAAGAAGTTTTGAGAAAAATTTCATTGATCTCGAGATTTAATTTGATGTTCATGATGTTATTTTGACGATTTGATTGCACGAATAAGTCCGTAGGATGTTTTGAGGATTTTTTGTATACTTGGTTTGGAGTTCCGAGGGCTCGGTTGAGTTTCGAGTAGGTTCCGGGATGCCTTAGGCCTAAAAAAACACTGTTGTGGCAGGTTCAGAGAAGTTGCAGGTCTCTGAACCCGCCAGTACGGTCCGCACAAAAACGTGCGCGACCGCGAAAGGGGGCTAGTGCGGTCCGCAGTCGCCTTTGTGCGGTGCGCGGTGGAGGCCTGTGCGGCCGCGATCCATTTCGTGCGGTCCGCACAGGGCACTGGACCGCAATACCCTCAGGAAGGCCTGTGCGGCCGCAGTCCATTTTGTGCGGTCCTCACAAGGGGTCTGAGAAGGGTATAAATAGACAAGGTTTTCAGTTATTTTTCATTTTTCAAAACCCCAAAAACATAAGAGGCGATTTTTCAAACAACCTTTCTTCTCCAAATCAATTGTAAGTCGTTTTTAACTAGTTTTCTTCAATCATTAACATCTTTTAACATGATTTCAACTTCAGATCAATAATTTTCATGGGAAAATTGGGTGTTTTGGGTAGAACCTAGGTTTTTCAAAAATTAGGGATTTGGACCTCAATTTGAGGTCCGATCTCAAAACAAATTATATATTCGAGTTCGTGGGGGAATGGGTAATCGGGTTTTGGTTCAAACCTTGGGTTTTGACCATGTGGGCCCGATGGAGATTTTGACTTTTTGGAAAAAACTTTGAAAAACTAATTTTCATGCATTCAAATTGATTTATTTAGCATTTATTGATGTAATTAAGTAACTTGTGGCTAGATACGAGTGAATTGGCAGAGGAATCAAGGGGTAAAGCTCTAATTGAAACTTGAGTTGTGTTCGAGGCACCGAGGTAAGTGTTTGGTCTAACCTTAGCTTGAGAGATTAGGAATTGAGTCATATTTGCTATGTGGTAATTGTTGAGTACGATGTATAGGCATGGTGACGAGTATCTATACGTTGGAGACTAGCATGACCATGAGTCTTTACATTGTAAATATCATGATTTCGTTGTATCTTTCATGCCTTGGTGATGATTTCTACTTGTTGTGAAAAGTTTGTGGAAGGAATTGTGACCTTTGAACATCGAGGAACATTGGCTCAAGTTATATAACGAATTGTTAAAGCATATGAGATGATTGAACCCTTTGGAACATTGGCTCAAGTGGTAAAATGAGTGATGAAATAAAAGTGAAAGAAAGAGAAAGAGTTATTAAATTATTTCCTTGTCGGGATATTGTTGCTTTGTTGATTATCTTCCTTGTCGGGATGTTGAGATTATTGATGTTGTTCCCTTGCTGGGATCTCTATTATTATTATTTTGTTTGTTTCCTTGCCCTTTGTTTGTGATTGTTGTTTGGGTGAGGAAGAGTATTAAAGTATGAAGGGTGATGCCGTGCATTATTTGTTATTGTGAGGAAAGAGTGTAAAGCACAAAGGGTGATGCCGTGCCGCACGATGTACCATTCCGTGCCTATTCTATTGATTTCATGGTGAGGAAAGAGTATAAAACACGAAGGGTGATGCCGTGCCACACGATGTACCATTCCGTGCCTATTGTATTGGTTCTTATGGTGAGGGCGAGAGTAAAAGTACAAAGGGTGATGCCGTGCACTTGTCCTTGATTTCCCTGATTCTTGTTGATAATTGAGTTATGTTGTCCTGTACGTTTATTTACTGATTTTCTGTTGTTGCTTGATTTTATTTTGAGATTATAGATTCCCTTACCCTATTTGCCTTGTGATTGTTGTTTGGGTGAGGAAGAGCGTAACGCACGAAGGGTAATGCCGTGTATTGTTTTGGCGAGAGAGTGTTAAAACACGAAGGGTGATGTCGTGCACTTGTCTTTGATTTCCTAATTTTTATTGATAACTGTGTTACGGTTTCTCTACACTAAATTATTGGTTTCCTGTTGATGCTTGTTGTTTCCCCACAACATGTTTTCCCCCTCCCATACTTGACTGTATATGACTGTTTCTTTCTATACTTCTTTTTTGCTGTATATAGTAAATTGCACAGGTTTATTTGATAGTCTGGTCCTAGCCTCGTCACTACTTCGCCGAGGTTAGGCTAGGCACTTACCAGCACATGGGGTCGGTTGTGCTGATATTACCTTAGCACTCTTTTGTGCAGACCCTAGTGTTGTAGACTTCGGACCGCAGTGGAATTGCTGATTCTTGCTCATTAGGCGACCCGACATAGTCCTGCAGGCGTCCGCAGGCCTTGACGTCTCCTTCTATATATTATTCCTGTTTCTTTCACGTATTTCTAGAGATAGTGTTGTTTTTATATCTTTCCGACCTTTAATTGTAGTATTCTTAGACCGTCTGTGAAACTGTGACACTAATTTTGGATAGTCGAGACTCAAATAGTTGTATTGGATTTACGTTTAGCTAGCTTATTGCCTTTTTTTTTCTTCCGCTTATGTTAAATTCCGCTGTTTAAATGTTATTACTTCGAAATTGTTAATGGATATAAAATGGGTAAAATGGTAAATTATTCACGTAATTGGCTTGCCTAGCTCACAATAGTAGGCGCCATCATGACTCCCGAGGATAGGAAATCTGGGTCGTGACACTAAGGGACTCGAGTAATACATAACACACATTACTATTTTCTTATTCATTATATATATAAGGAGTAGCGGACGGGATTTATAAAGTGAGAAATTAAACCCTCACTAACAAGGTGATAAGATTCCTCAACACCTTATTATTAGTTAATAGACTGAAACAAAAAAAATATTGAGACCTTAAATTTCTATCATGTTAGATTAAAGCCACATTAATTGTTTTTTTTCTTTCCTTCTCGAAGGATTGTGCTTGACAATATAATTTGATTATTAAATTCAAAATCTTAAAGCGATAAGTGAAGTGACTAACATTGCAAATTCTTACATAACTGATAAGAGGATTAGTATATTCTTTAACATCTTCCCGCACATGTAATCCTGTTTAGAGAATGTGAAGTAGCCAAAAATTCAAGTAGATATCTTTGAAAATCCCAATTGGCTAATACAATTAATGAGAGATAAATGTATTCTTTAACGCGTCCAGCACACGTAATCTTGCAATTGGCTCTTTGGCTTACACGTAATAGAACGGAATTCTTTCATTTCACAAGATTAAAATTTAATAAGTCCAACTTTGTATAGAACTAATTATATATTAAAATACGATTCAATCTAATGTTTGTTTCTATTTTAATATTCGTTATGAAAATTATGGATTCAAATCAACCGAAATTTGCTCACCGACCCAATCAATTTCAAAGTCTACATCAGAGTCTACTTTCTCCAAATTTAGCTCCATTTCTAATTTTCCATGTCGACTTGCCCATCTCTTCAATTATTTCCTTGTCACCTTCATATTAAAAAACGGCCCCGCAAATTAAATAAAGGCATACAAAAGAAAAAAAACTACAATTGATAATTCCGTTCTTTTAGTGATAGAGATCCAAGCCGTGACTCAGATCAGTTATATCACTTCATCATTTATCTTATCCAAATTCTTTTCAATATTGAAACCATTCTCGAAAAAAGAAAACAGTAGATATACACATCAAGAAGTGGATTCATACATCATCCTAAAATTAACAAGTTTTATAAACTGTTAATTGTTAATGAACACGTTTCTATATAACATATTTCCAAGCTGTTGCTCTTATTATTAATTTCAAGAAATAATAATGCTGAAAAGTTTAATTTTTCTACGAGTAAGTGGAAACAATAGACTGCATAAATCACTATCCAAAAATTAAATTTTTGCTGTTTTCCTTTTTCTTTTAAGAACATTTAAATTATGAAGGGTTGCTGGTGACCATTCTATTTTAAAATAACAGAAAAGAAATCTAAGCTATACGTCCCGTAAAAATGGCTCTAGATTGTGCAAGGAGTTGCTATTTAGTATGGGACATGGGTAAGGTTAAAAATAACAAGGCTTATATGATAACTGAAAAAAATAAAATAAATAACATACTATAACATATATTACATTATACTAATAATATAGACTATTTTGAAGTGCCACTGTATATAATTTATAGTGTCACAATCTTTAGTTTTTCAATACAAATATTCGACAGCAACAGCGCCAACAATATAAAGACCTAACATACTCCCATTCAGACTGTGCACAGGCCAAATGATTAGTGAACTTCACTATAACATTTTTCAGTTAATTGTCACGTCCTTGGTTGTTAACTAAGTACACGTGTGACACTTGACAACTCGCTCACGATCTTGCTCACGTTTTTGCTATGTCAAGTCAGCCTTACTACACTCAAGATCGCTAAGAGAATGGAAGAAAGAACACAAGAAAATTGTTAAAGGAAGCTTTGTATTAAAGAGAACTTGAAATGTTTGCTTGATGAATTACAAATGAATGACCCCCTTTATATACTAGTCTCCTAGGGGCTAGTGTGTAAATATTAATTATTACACAAGTCCTTGATATTTACAAGATAAGGGCTTTTTCTAGAATTCTCTACAAGCATAGAAGATTCCAAGGACTTTCCTAGCAAATCCATAACGATCTAGGTTTTTCCTAAGGAAATGTTCATACCTCTCTAGAATCTTCTCACAAATGCTAGCCTTCTTCTTATGTAAGCTTCCACATGGTATTAATATATGCCAAATAGCGCCTATGTGGCATGATAACATGGTAGGTCATCACACTCTCCCCCACCTAAAATTGCGACGACCGCGGCGCAATGCTGCTGCATAAACTCTCGGATCTTATCTTTGAATTGCCACAAGTCTTCATATCGTTCCTGTCACACCTCCTTTTTACCTACACCCCGTAAAGGGTATAAATACAAGAGAGTTTTTCCAATTAAAGGACAATCGAAACGGGATCGTTTATTTATTAAAAATCAGAGTCGCCACTTGGGATGATTTAAGGTGTCCCAAGTCACCAGTTTAAAATCCCGAATCGAGAAAGTTGACTCTTATTTATGGTCCGCGAACACAGAAATCCGGGTAAGGAATTCTGTTAACCCGGGAGAAGGGGTTAGGCATTCCCGAGTTCCGTGGTTCCAGCACAGTCGCTTTGATCATACTTGGCTTATTAAAATTATCTAATTACTGATTTTAGATCCTATGTGCATTTACCCTTTACTGCTTTTAAATCACTTGATTATTCGTAGTTAAAGAATTGAGTTACGTGTACGTATACTCTTTTCCTTTGGCGCGTCAAAAATCATGTCACGCGAACGTGTCCATAATTAATAACGCTTTGTATTATTAAGAAAGTTTAGCCGAAGTTACACGAACGTATACTCCGATTTATTTTGTAAGAAATTGTAACCGTGTCACGCGAACGTGTCCACAACCACGATAGTATTTTAAACGGTCCTAAAGGTTTCTCTACGAATATTTATCTTATTGTCTAATTAAACATGTGGGGCCATAAACCATATTCTATTCTAGCATGGTACGCATCGCATGCCTTAATCAGCGAAATCTGATTAACTAAGAAAATTATTGCTACTTTTGGACTAATAATTTGGACCAACTCTGGACTAACAGACCGAACGGATGGCATGATGATTAGAGGATAAAGTGAAAGAGCCTTGGGCTCGAACGAACTGGCTCAACGTGAGAAGAAGGGTGGCTGATCTTCACACCAGGCCCAACATGAGCCCAAACCCTTGGAGGATCGAGCGTTGAGGAGTGCTGGACTCGAGGTCAAGTCCCCGAGCACGCGGGATATCAGATTATGGCAGAATGGTCATGAGCCTAATTTTATTAGTAAAAGGGGATGTCGCGCAAGCAGACTTGGGCTGGCCTTAATTTCATCAATTGGGCCAATATTAGGCCCAAGTCTAAAACCCTCCTCTATGCACAATTAGCTACTTGTAATTCCATTAACACTTCATGAATCATGGAATGGAGTTAACCTTCTACTTCCGCATCTCAATTATTCGAGCACATGATGACTAACTAACCATTACGAAATTGCAATACCATTTCCAGCTAAAATGCCCAATGCACAATTAGTCACTTGCAATTTAATTAAGAACCAATATGAAATGTGAAATGAGATAAACATTCCAAGTTTGCAAACAACAAATCCTACTTAAATATGCCCGCAATCAACACCAAAGTAAAGTAGTATTCGCCTCTATTCCCAAAGTATTCTGAACTATTCCCTTCCCTTCAAACATGACCTCAATACCCCATTTAACCTAAAATACATTCAGCTAACCCATAGCATTATCCAGACACAACTAACATGATATCCAGAACTTAAATGAACTACATATCAGTCTGAATCACTCTAGAGCTTTTATATCCAAACTACAGTCAGTTTCATCCTTTGAAACAGGCTGACAACAGCTTTAATTAAGATTCCAAAAAAAAAGAATACAAGATATAACCAATCTGAGTTAGACCTACTATTAATCAAACATTCGTCCAAAATCATGATAAAGTTCAGTCATACAATACCAAGCCTTTAACTATGAGACATTTAACAGGAAAGTGAGTCTCTTGCTAATTCTAAACCAAATTCAACCCTCAAAAGATACTATCACCAAAGAGGAAATCATGCACCAATGACGCATGATTCTAAAGAAAAATAAAGCTACATTACGACAAAGAACAGGTTGATGTTAAGCTCCCAATCTCCAAATTTCCATATCAAACTTGAAGCAAGTTTTACATTAGGTAGAATCAAAGAACATATACCTGGAAATTGAAAAGGAAAAGAGGTGAAGAAGCAGTAGATAACGGCAGAACAAAAGCACAGCAGTATCAATGCAACAGTGACCTCACAGCAGCTTAAAACCCAGAAAACCTAAAAATCAAACCTTCTCCCAACCCAGGTGCACGATGTAAAACTTTTAAAGATTTAACTAATGAAGAAGATCAGAAATCCCCAGCTGATACAGAATTTGATCAGTTTTTATCCAAGAAATATGCTGGAAATGAGTGCAGTTATAGAATTCTCAGCCATTTTTTGTTCTCTCAGAATTTGTTTTCTCTTTCAAGTCTCTTGGGTCTGCCTTGAAAGGCAAGAAATGATGCCTTTATAGGCAAGAAACATGGCAGCCTTAAGGGTTCAGCTTTTTTATTTTAGTCCTTTTCAAATTTTCCTTTTAGCTTAGGAGCCCTTATCTAATTTTCCTTTGTTTAACTACCCCTGGTTCGAATTTCAATTTGTTAGGCAGTCCCCCTCCCCAGCTTCCTAGAAGCTTCCCAATTATGTTACTCATAGATTCCCTTCCCCAATATCCCAAACTACCCCTCGAGCCATGGTTATTTACTCTAGTAAAATTCCCATAAATCATGGGTCAGCTTGACCCAGTATTAAACTAGTCCAGCATGGGTCATTGGGCCAAAGCCACTTCTGGCTTTGTAGATTTCAGGTTCAAATTGAGCCCTAATTCAACATCCCAATTTAAAGAGCCATAGGCAAAATCCGGAACCCACCAGAAAAAACCCAAAACCCAAAAGAAAAGCAGTGACTTAATTAATTTCAAACAATATCCAAATGAAACAGGTGGATTGTTAAGCACTCATGCATGGACAAAAGGACGACTTTAAAACACTAAGAAGTCCAGAAGAAGAGGAAGAAGCAGATGACAATAAAAGAGGAAAAGAAGCAAAAGAAACGTAATGAAAACCAAGGAAATACCTAAAAGCACGGACAAATTTGAAACAATTTGAAGCCTCTGTCAACTTTCTAGACAAGAATAATCTTTAATAGGGTGTTTTTGTGTGAAAACACACGAATAAAGGCCATTATAGCCTAGAACCGTCAGAAACCTTATTGGATTTGGATTTGTGGAACTAGGGTTTTTTTTCTTATTTGAGATTCGAACAGCTCCGAGGAGATTCAAGGGTAGTGGGTTGGGTATCTGGGATGAGGAGGTTATGGTGATTATTTAGAGTTGATTTGGTGGGAAAAGGAGTCGGCGCCGCCAGGCAGGGGTTGGGAATTCTAGGGCGGCGGTTAGGGTTTGAGTTTTCGAATTGAGATTCGAACAGTTGGGGTTCGATTTGAGGGAAAAGGGGTGCGTATCTGGGATGTGGATATGGAAGAGGGTATTTGGTGTAAGTTTGGGGCCGATCAGAGCACCACCGCCGGCGAAGACGATTTCCGGCCGGTGGTTCCGACGGGTATGATGAGAGGGGTGGATGAAATGAGAGGGGGGGGTAGGGGCACGTTTGGACACTTAAATATCACATGACCCGAGATTCAGTACCGTCCGATCAAGAAACCTCGACGGTCCCGATTTGTTGCCCATGAAACAGCGTCATTTGGTTTACTGGTGGGGGATTAGACCGGGTCGAGACGTGGGTTTGGGCGGGGTTTCGGGTACTTTTCCATTTGGGCTAGGGAAATTTGGATTGGTTTCAGCCCAAATTCCCTTTCCTTTATTTTGATTCTTTCCAACTTCCTAATTTCTTCTAAATTAAAATTAAAATTAAAATTAACCTAAATTGATTTCTAATCAAATTATCCTACCAAATTAAATTAACATACTCTAACTAATAATTATCACAACTAATTAAATACCAAATTAAAGAAAAACCACCAAAATTCGAAATTAAAATTAAAAAGTGCAAAATAAACTATTTTTGTGATTTTCCCATTTTTTATAAAACATTAAATTACTAATTAATTCAAGAATGCAAAATTAGATCCTAAATGAAAATGCAGTGTATTTTTGTATTTTCATGAATTAAATAAAACAAACATGCACAGACAAATGCAAACAATTGTCAGAAAATGCCACAAAATCCGCACAAATTGCAAATAATGAAAAGAAGTTATCTTGTTTTGAATTTTATGGGAGTAATTTGTATAGGGCAAAAATCACGTTTGCCCGAAAATACAAAGAGTTTTCGTGCAAAGATAAGTGAGCGGATACGAGCGATTTTTTGCCCGTTTGAATACTCCGTGGGAAGCATTTTTGGAAGATTTGAGTACACCCTGCTTCCGAGGTTGCCTACATATCCTTGGCTAAAAAGGAATCAGGTCAGTGTAGTTCGGGAATGTCTGGTAGCTGGGACTACCATGGAGCTGTGGTTTCACTGCTGCTGCTGCTGCTGCTGCTCACTGAACCCCTTATTACACCGTGTCAAAAATAAAAGAAGCTAGACTTGACTATGATCTATGCTTTACAAAATCCTATCTTGATCTTCAAACTTGATCTTGTGTTTCTGGTTTCCTTGTTGTCTTGTATTCTCTTGGTAAAATTCCTTTGTTGCTGTCTTGAATTGTAAACTGAGATGCTTCCCTTTCTCCAGGCGGATGCCTGACTGCTGAACTTGATATGTATTCCCATGCTATCCAGGCGGGCTCCAGACTTCAAAACGTGAATGCATTCCCATGCTATCTAGGCGGGCTCCTGACTGCTAATCTGAAAGTGTTCCCTGCTTTCCAGGCGGGCTCCTGACTGCAAATTTGAGAGTACTCCCTGCTCTCCAGGCGAGCTCCTGACTTTCAACAAAGAATTCGACTGCTAAAATTTAAATTGTACTCCCTTGTTCTCCAAACGGGCTCCTGATTGCTACGCTTGAAAGTATTCCCTGCTCTCCAGGAGGGCTCCTGACTTCAACTTGAAATGTATTCCCTGTTCTCTAAGCGGGCTCCTGACTGCATGCATTTGAAAGTATTCCCTTCTCTCCAGGAGGGCTCCTGACTTCAACAAAGAATTTGATAGCTAAAATTTAAATTGTACTCCCTTGTTCTCCAGGCGGGCTCCTGATTGCTACGCTTTAAAGTATTCCCTACTCTCCAGGCGGGCTCCTGACTTCAACTTGAAATGTATTCCCTGCTCTCCAAGTGGGCTCTTGACTGCATGCATTTTAAAGTATTCCCTGCTCTCCAGGCGGGCTCCTGACTTCAACAAAGAATTCGACAGCTAAAATTTAAATTGTACTCCCTTATTCTCCAGGCGGGCTCGTGATTGCTACGCTTGAAAGTATTCACTGCTATCCAGGCGGGCTCCTGACTGCTAAACTTGAAAGTATTCCCTGCTTTCCAGGCGGGCTCTTGACTTCAACATTTGAAAATATTCCCTACTCTCCAGGCGGGCTCCTGACTTCAACTTGAAATATATTCCCTGCTTTCCAGGCGGGCTCCTAACTTCAACATTTGAAAGTATTCTCTACTCTCCAGGTGGGCTACTGACTTCAAAATAGACAAAACAAAGAAAATTTTCCTGCCCCTGTTTGGTGGCTGGGCACAATGTGAGTGTAAAACTAAATCATATTACCAATTATTACTAAGAATTGAAAGCTAGATCCTATTATTCAGGAGGGTCCTGACAACTCTTAACTAAACGACAATTTTTAAAACCTAAGTTATGTCCTCTACAGGTATGATTTCTGCTAAATCTTGTAATCTAAGAGGGTCTTAAACTACTCCCCATTATCCAGGAGGGTCCTGAAAATCAAAAATCAAGTTTTATCTTAAGAGTGACAACTTTCATGGCTAAATTATACTATCCTACAACAGAGTTTACGCTAAATTTTTGTTATCTAATCGAAATCTTAAAGCTAAGTCCCATTATTCAGGAGGGTCCTGGAAACTCCTAATTGAATCCTATCTCGGACATGCAAACTTCTAAGCTAACTTATATTCTTTTGGGATACATTTATGCTATATTATGCTATTTCTGAACTTTAAACTAGGTCCCATTTTCCAGGAGGGTCCTGAAAGTTTACGGTCAAACCTGTTTTGATGCTTGCTCTTTCCCCTGCGGAGAGTTTATCCGAAGAAAACGAATTTTCTGCCCCTGTTTCAACCAGAGAAAAATTTGTCAGTTTAAAGTGGTGGTTAGCTGATGGCATTCTTGTTAGAGATCTTTCCACTGCATTGTTTTGTTCTTAATGGCTTTCCTGAACTGGCCCTGAACCACTTTGACTTTCCGACTGACTTTCAAATCCCATGACCTTTGACGAACCTAGTGTTATATACCCATGTTGCTATCTCAACCCCTGACCCCTTTATCCGAACATTTGCTTCTCCCATGACATTACTGGACCATTCCACCGATGAAACTTCCGGTGATTCCTTGTACCTCACCTTACATCATGCTGTCTTTAGTATGCTCTGACCACATTGTGATTTGCAACTTTGGGAGTTGGTAGTGAGCTTTGAAACTCTTTTCCACTTACGTGGGACAAGACTGACATTAAAACCTCTTAGACAAATAAACCCAAAAGAAAATAAAAATGCAATGACTTTGCGGGTTAAGGATAAGAAGAATCCAAAACCAGATAACTACTACAAAGGGAAAAAGAAAAAGAAACTTATCTGAGTGGAACAACTGATACTAATGATCATGACATGCATTTCGGATTAATTGGCCCAATCTGTCCAACCAATCAACTTTCAGTTGCCGTACTTTGTCGCCTCAGAATTTCCATGACCTCATTACTTTACCCAAACCTTGTTCATCCTGCGGTGCCTTGAAACAGTTTTCCACCAACAGGCCTTTCTCACTTGTTGACTTTTCAACTCACTTTCGCCTCAAGGTGCCCGTGAGGGTTTTCACCAATAAGACTCTCTCATTTTAATTTCTCTCAACTCCCATCGCCTTACGGTGCCTGTGAAGGCTTTCACCAATAAGACTCTCTAATTTTATTTCTCTCAACTCCCGTCGCCTTACGGTGTCTGTGAAGGTTTTCATCAATAAGACTCTCTCATTTTCATTTTGCCTGCTTGAACCAGAGTGCTGATCCTGACATGAATTACCTTTCCTGCTCGACTTAACATTTCTCAAAGGCTGATCAGAAGGTCTTTCTTTGGACCGTAATATGGGATTTTGGACAGGGTTAGAAAGAAAAGGGTATAAAAGGCTCAAAATAATTCAAATGGGCCAAAATTACAACTTTCGGAATCAGCTTTCTCACAACGACCACGACTTCTGCCCCAGTTTCTTGCTTGGGAGCTTTTGGATTTTTGTTTGATGAGACCGAACCGTGAGGCTGCCTACGTATCCCTAAAATGAATCAAGTTGAACGTATTTCATGACATAGGAATTACTTTGTTGTTGTGATTTTCTCCTTTCTCTTTCTTTTCTTTCTCTTTTTGCTTTATTTTTCTCTTTTTTGTTGTTTTTTCTTTTCTTCTCTTTTTCTTTTCATTCTTTCATTTCTCTTTTTTTTTCTTTTTTTCATTCTTTTCTTTCTTTTTCCTTTCTTTCTCTTTTTCTTTTCTTCCTTTTCTTATCTTTCGCGCTTGTGTTTCTGATATTCAACTACTGATTCCGAAGGAGGGATAAGAAAGAAAATAAATAAGGCTCAAAAGGGTGACGAGGGATAAAGTGTTTTAGATAGCAGAACAAAACTCCTTCGTCATTTCAATCTTCAAAATATGCCAAATACAAACAAGTACAAACAAACAACGAAATCATACATAGTATCTCTTGACTGCATCGGAGTTGATAGCCATTTCCACACATTTCCCTTCCACATCTGTCAAATATAACGTGCCATTGGACAACACTCTAATTACGACAAATGGCCCCTGCCAGTTTGGGGCGAACTTTCCTTTTACTTCAACCTGATGAGGCAAGATACGTCTCAACACTAACTGACCCACTTCAAACTTCCGTGGACGTACCTTCTTGTTATATGCTCTCGCCATTCTCTGTTGGTACAATTGTCCATGACATACTACTGCCAATCTCTTTTCATCAATCAGACTTAATTGCTCCAAACGGGTTTTGACCCATTCCATGTCATCAATTTCTGCCTCAGCGACAATTCGAAGGGATGGGATTTCGACTTCTGCGGGTATTACTACCTCCGTGCCATACACCAACAATAAGGAGTGGCCCCTACTGAAGTGCGAACAGTAGTGCGATAACCCAACAATGCGAAAGGCAACTTCTCATGCCATTGTCTGGACCCTTCCACCATTTTTCGAAGTATCTTCTTTATGTTCTTATTGGCTGCCTCGACTGCTCCATTCGCCTTAGGGCGATATGGGGTGGAATTGCGATGTATAATCTTAAACTGCTGACATGTCTCTGTCATCAGATGACTGTTGAGATTAGCGCCATTGTCCATGATGATTACCTTCGGAATTCCAAACCGGCAGATGATATTTGAATGCACAAAATCGACCACTGCTTTCTTGGTCACAGATTTGAAAGTTTTCGCTTCAACCCACTTGGTGAAATAATCAATGGCTACCAGAATAAACCTGTGTCCGTTTGATGCTGCTGGCTCGATTGGCCCAATGACATCCATGCCCCAAGAAACAAAGGGCCATGGTGCCGACATTGCATGTAATTCAGATGGTGGGGAATGAATCAAATCTCCGTGCACCTGGCATTGATGACACTTGCGCACAAAACTGATGCAATCTCGCTCCATAGTGAGCTAGTAATAGCCTGCTCGGAGAATCTTCTTTGCCAGAACGTACCCACTCATATGCGGTCCACAAACTCCGGAGTGTACCTCAGTCATGATAACTGTGGCCTGTCTGGCATCTATGCATATTAGCAATCCAAGATCTGGAGTTCTTTTGTATAACACCCCTCCACTGAAGAAAAATCCGCTTGCCAATCGTCGAATTGTTCTTTTCTGATCACATGTGGCCTGTACCGGATATACCCCCATCCGGAGGTATTCTTTGATATCATGGAACCATGGCTCCCCATCAAGTTCTTCTTCTACCATATTACAGTAAGCATGCTGATCACGGACCTGAATCTGTAAAGGGTCCACATAAGCCTTATCTGGATCGTGTAACATTGACGCTAGAGTAGCCAAAGCATCGACGACTTCATTATGGATCCTTGGGATATGCCTGAATTCTATTGACTGAAACCGTTAACAAAGATCATGTAAACATTGTCTGTACGGTATGAGTTTCAAATCCCGTGTTTCCCATTCTCCCTGAATCTAGTGCACCAGGAGGTCTGAGTCACACAAGACCAAGACTTCCTAGACACCCATATCCACAGCTAACCTCAAACCCAGAATGCATGCATCGTACTCAGCCATGTTGTTGGTGAAGTAAAAATGAAGCTGAGCCGTAACATGGTAGTGCTGCCCTGTTTCAGAAATAAGCACTGCTCCTATCCCCACGCCCTTCATGTTTGCAGCCCCATCAAAGAAAAGTTTCCATCCCGGCTTCTCAACTTGCTCCAACTCATCAATGTACATCACCTCTTCATCGGGGAAATAAGTTTTCAAAGGTTCATAATCTTCGTCAACCGGGTTCTCGGCCAAATTGTCCGCCAAGGCCTGTGCTTTCATTGTGGTTTGAGTCACGTAGACAATGTCAAACTCTGTGAGCAAGATCTGCCACTTTGCAAGCCTCCCTATGGGCATAGGCTTTTGAAAGATATACTTCAATGGATCCAAGCGAGATATGAGGTAAGTAGTATAAGAGGACAAATATTTTTTCAACTTCTGGGCTACCCAAGTTAAGGTGCAACACGTCCTCTCAAGATGAGTATACTTAACCTCGTACGGCATGAATTTCTTGCTGAGGTAATAGATGGCCTGCTCCTTCCTGCCAGTGATATCGTGTTGACCCAATACACAGCCGAATGAATTGTCCAAAACCGTCAAATATAGAATCAAAGGTTGCCCTGGTTCTAGCGGGACCAACACGAGTGGATTTGACAAATACCCCTTTATCTTATCAAACGCCTCCTGACATTCATCTGTCCATTTGACTGCATTACCTTTTTTTAACAGTTTGAAGATAGGCTCGCAAGTTGTTGTGAGCTGAGCGACGAACCTGCTGATATAATTCAATCTCCCCAACAAACTCATCACCTCGGTCTTGTTCCTCGGAGGTGGAAATTCCTGGATGGCCTTGACTTTCGATGGATCCAGTTCAATGCCCCGGCGGCTGACTGCGAACCCCAACAACTTTCCAGACGGCACCCCAAAAGCACACTTTGTTGGATTAAGCTTGAGATTGTACCTGCGAAGCCTTCGGAAGAACTTCTTCAGATCCCTGACATGGTCAGACTGCTTTCTAGACTTCTTGATCACATCATCCACGTACACCTCGATTTCTTGGTGTATCATATCATGGAATATTGTTGTCATTGCCCTCATATAAGTTTCCCCAGCATTCTTCAAACCAAATGGCATGACCCGGTAGTAGTACGTTCCCCACGGCATGATGAATGTCGTCTTTTCTGCATCTTCCTCGTCCATTAAGATCTGATGATAACCTGTGTAACAATCCACAAAAGAACCAATCTCATATTTGGCACAATTATCGATCAAGATATGGATGTTAGGCAATGGGAAATTGTCTTTTGGACTCGCCCTGTTGAGATCCCGATAATCAACACACACTCTGGTCTTGCCATCCTTCTTCGGTACAAGCACAACATTGGCTAACCAGGTGGGATACCGAGTAACCCGAATGACTTTGGCATTGAACTACTTGGTGACCTCTTCTTTGATCTTTACACTTATATCCGTTTTGAACTTTCTCAGCTTCTGTTTGACAGGAGGGAATGTCGGGTCAGTGGGCAACTTGTGAACCACTAAATCAGTGCTTAGACACGGCATGTCGTCATAGGACCATGCAAAAACATCTTTGTATTCGAATAGTACTTTAATTATCTCCTCCCTGAGTTGAGGTTCCAGATGGACACTTATTTTAGTTTCACGAACATTATCTTGGTTCCCTAGATTAACTGCTTTTGTATCGTTCAAATTAAGTTTGGTCTTTTCCTCAAAATGACTTAGTTTCTTACTAATTTCTTCATAGGCCTCATCATCATCAAATTCCAGATTGTCATCACACTCAATTTCTTGTATTATTATTTCATAGTTAGATTGGCTTTTAAAACTGGGCCGAAGATTCCTCATGCATGTCATATCATTGATATCAGCATAAAAAGAACTGTACAAAAGAAGAAAACAAAAACAAAATTAGAAGTAATGAAGGAAAAAGAACAATTGCATTTCATTGAATTTAAAGACAATAGGGCTTTATCACATCCAACTGGACGGAACATAATATCTGAATTACAGACCCTGGAATAATCCAGACAACTAAAAAAACATCAAAACCCACTACCAAGACTCCCTCGGGGTAGGAAGAGGAGTAGCTTCCCAGTTGTTGACTTTTGCACGTGGTCCCATGAATTGCACATCTGCCTTACTGGACCCTTCTCCATCCTCAACCATGTTAACCTCGGTGAATAACCTTTCGAACCCCTTCTCCAAGTCTCCATCGGCACCAATCAGCAATCCAGGAACCTTTGACAACAGTTGCTTTCTACTACCCGGCCTGACGAATGATCTGGACAGACATGGGATTGGCTTTGGCAATGCCCATGCTTTTTGTTTCATTTTCTTGGCTCGTCTCACATCTACAACTGTAGGCTTGAACCCCAGACCAAAAGTATTCAGATTCTTTGGAAGAGAAACTGGCTGCACAATACCTTGCAGAGATGCACCCAAACCCTTGCCTAGTACGAAACCATTTTTCAACATTTCAACAGCTACCATGACTGACACCGTAGCCATCTTTGGAGTTGGAATGCACTTTCCTTCCGGAATTTTCTCTACCGATACTGTGTCAAAAACCTGATAAACCCATGTCCCCTTGTTGTCTTCAACCTCTATGAGCGGAACAATGGCATCATTGGGTACACACAAATTATCCTCGCCATGTACGACAATTTCCTGTCGATCCCATTCAAACTTGACAACTTGATGCAGAGTAGATGGGACCGCTTTGGCAGCATGAATCCAAGGTCGTCCCAACAGAAGATTATAGGAAACCACCACACGAGCACCTGGAATTCCATAGTAAATTCAACTGGCCCTATTGTGAGCTCAAGCACTATGTCCCTGACTGAATATTTCCTTCCACCGTCGAATCCCCGAACGCAAATACTGTTCTTGTGAATTCTTTAATCCTCCACTTTCAGCTTGTTCAATGTGGAGAGAGGACAAATGTTCACGCTAGACCCATTGTCAACCAGTACCCGAGTAACCACAGAATCTTCGCATTTCACTATCAGATAAAGTGCTCTATTATGCTCGGTACCCTCCACGGGCAACTCATCATCAGAAAAAGTGACTCTATTTACCTCAAATATCTTGTTAGCTATATTTTCCAAGTGGTTTACTGAGATTTTGTCAGGAACATGAGTCTCGTTCAAGATCTTCATCAAAGCTCGACGGTGCTCGTCGGAATGGATCAATAATGACAATAATGAAATCTCGTATTGGACTTGGTGCAGTGTTGATGCAGGATGGCAAGGTCATTGCCTATGCTTCGCGGCAGTTGAAGATTCATGAGAAGAACTATCCGGTTCATGATTTAGAGTTGGCAGCCATTGTTCACGCATTGAAGATTTGGAGGCATTATCTGTATGGTGTGACATGTGAGGTATTCACGGGTCACAAGAGTCTTCAGTATTTATTCAAGCAAAAGGAGTTGAAATTGAGGCAGAGGAGGTGGTTGGAGTTGTTGAAAGATTATGATATCACTATCTTATATCATCCAGGAAAGGCCAATGTGGTAGCCGATGCTTTGAGTAAGAAGTCAGCCAGTATGAGCAGTTTTGCTTATATTCCGGTCGGTGAGAGGCCGCTTGCTTTGGATGTTCAGGCTTTGGCCAATCAGTTCGTGAGGTTGAATATTTTTGAGCCCAACCATGTGCTAGCTTGCACATTAGATCGTTCTTCATTATTGGAGCATATCAGTGATCGGCAATATAATGATGTCCCCATTTGTGTGTCCTTAGAGACATGGTGCAGTGCGGAGGTACCAAGCAGGTTGCCTTAGTTGATGATGGAGTTTTGAGATTGCAGGGTCGAGTTTGTGTGCCTAATGTGGATGGACTCCGAGAGTTGATCTTAGAGGAGGCCCATAGTTCCCGATACTCTATTCATCCAGGCGCCGCGAAGATGTATCAGGATTTGCGGCAGCATTATTGGTGGCGTAGAATGAAGAAAGACATCGTGCATACGTGGCTCGGTGTTTGAAATGTCAGCAGGTTAAGTATGAGCATCAGAGGCCTAATGGTTTATTTCAGAGGATTGAGCCTCCCGAGTGGAAGTGGGAGCGTGTTACTATGGATTTCGTTGTTGGACTCCCGCAGACTCAGAAGAAGTTCAACGCAGTATGGGTCATTATTGATAGGCTGACCAAGTTAGCGCATTTCATTCCTGTGGCAGTCTCCTATTCATCCGAGAGTTTAGCTGAGATCTATATCTGGGAGATCGTTCATCTTCATGGTGTGCCTGTGTCTATCATTTCGGATCGAGGTACGCAGTTTACCTCACGTTTCTGGAAAGCAGTTCAGCGAGAGTTGGGCACTCAGTTTGAGTTGAGAACAACATTTCATCCTCAGACAGACGGGCAGTCCGAGCGGACTATTCAGATTTTGGAGGATATGCTCCGAGCCTGTGTCATCGATTTTGGAGGTTCGTGGGATCAGTTCTTGCCTTTAGCAGAGTTTCCCTACAATAACAGCTACTAGTCGAGTATTTAGATGGCTTTGTATGAGGCTTTATATGGTAGGCGGTGTCGGTCTCTGGTTGGAGGGTTTGAGCCGGGAGAGGCTTGGTTGTTGGGTACGGATCTGGTTTAGGATGCCTTGGACGAGGTTAGGATTATTCAGGATAGGCTTCGTACTGCTCAGTCAAGGAAAAAGAGTTATGCCAACCGCAAGGTTCGTGATTTGGCATTCATGGTCGGTGAGCGGGTATTTCTTTGAGTGTCGCCTATGAAGGGCATGATGAGATTTGGGAAGAAGGGCAAGCTTAGCCCAAGGTTCACTAGCCCATTTGAGATCCTTGATCGAGTGGGAGAGGTGGCTTAGAGACTTGCATTGCCGCCGATCTTGTCAGCCGTGCATCCAGTGTTTCATGTGTCCATGCTTCGGAAATATCACGGCGATCCATCCCACGTGTTAGATTTCAGCACTGTCCAGTTGGACAAGGACTTGTCTTATGAGGAAGAGCTGGTAGTCATTCTAGTCCGACAATTTCGTCAGTTGAGGTCGAAGAGTTTTCCTTCTGTTCGTGTTCAGTGGAGAGGTCAGCCTCCTAAGGCATCGACTTGGGAGTCTGAGTCCGATATGCGGAGCCGTTATCCCCATCTTTTCCCCTACTCAGGTACTTCCTTCTTCTGTCCGTTCGAGGATGAACGGTTGTTTTAGAGGTGGAAAATGTGATGACCTTTTTGGAAAAGGTCATCACTTGCTTTTAATTGAATTCGGTGTCCCTGAGGCCTTGAAAACCTCATTTAGAGTTGCCTCGATTTGCGTGTGCAGTTTGGGCGCATAGCCGGAAAGCTTAAATATGAAAATCTGTGAAGAATGATAAGTTTTGATTACAAAATGAGCTAATTTGACTTCGGTCAACGTTTTGGGTAAACGGAACCGGACCCATGATTAAATATGGGACTTGGGCATATGCTCGGAATAGAATTCCGAGGTCCCAAGCCCGAGAAATTAATTTTTAAAGAAAATTATTTTCTAAATTTTTTAAAGGAAATTGAAATGAAATTTGCTTAGAACTTGATGGTATCGGGCCCGTATTTTGGTTTCGGTGCCCGGTACAGGTCTCATATATGATTTAAGATATTTCTGTGGAATTTGGTGAAAAACGGATGTCATATGACGTGATTCGGACTTAAATTGCAAAGTTGATGTTTAAAGAAGTTTTGAGAAAAATTTCATTGATCTCGAGATTTAATTTGATGTTCATGATGTTATTTTGACGATTTGATTGCACGAATAAGTCCGTAGGATGTTTTGAGGATTTTTTGTATACTTGGTTTGGAGTTCCGAGGGCTCGATTGAGTTTCGGGTAGGTTCCGGGATGCCTTAGGCCTAAAAAAACACTGTTGTGGCAGGTTCAGAGAAGTTGCAGGTCTCTGAACCCGCCAGTACGGTCCGCACAAAAACGTGCGCGACCGCGAAAGGGGGCTAGTGCGGTCCGCAATCGCCTTTGTGTGGTGCGCGGTGGAGGCCTGTGCGGCCGCGATCCATTTCGTGCGGTCCGCACAGGGCACTGGACCGCAATACCCTCAGGAAGGCCTGTGCGGCCGCAGTCCATTTTGTGCGGTCCTCACAAGGGGTCTGAGAAGGGTATAAATAGACAAGGTTTTCAGTTATTTTTCATTTTTCAAAACCCCAAAAACATAAGAGGCGATTTTTCAAACAACCTTTCTTCTCCAAATCAATTGTAAGTCGTTTTTAACTAGTTTTGTTCAATCATTAACATCTTTTAACATGATTTCAACTTCAGATCAATAATTTTCATGGGAAAATTGGGTGTTTTGGGTAGAACCTAGGTTTTTCAAAAATTAGGGATTTGGACCTCAATTTGAGGTCCGATCTCAAAACAAATTATATATTCGAGTTCGTGGGGGAATGGGTAATCGGGTTTTGGTTCAAACCTTGGGTTTTGACCATGTGGTCCCGATGGAGATTTTGACTTTTTGGAAAAAACTTTGAAAAACTAATTTTCATGCATTCAAATTGATTTATTTAGCATTTATTGATGTAATTAAGTAACTTGTGGCTAGATACGAGTGAATTGGCAGAGGAATCAAGGGGTAAAGCTCTAATGGAAACTTGAATTGTGTTCGAGGCACCGAGGTAAGTGTTTGGTCTAACCTTAGCTTGAGAGATTAGGAATTGAGTCCTATTTGCTATGTGGTAATTGTTGAGTACGATGTATAGGCATGGTGACGAGTATCTATACGTTGGAGACTAGCATGACCATGAGTCTTTACATTGTAAATATCATGATTTCGTTGTATCTTTCATGCCTTGGTGATGATTTCTACTTGTTGTGAAAAGTTTGTGGAAGGAATTGTGACCTTTGAACATCGAGGAACATTGGCTCAAGTTATATAACGAATTGTTAAAGCATATGAGATGATTGAACCCTTTGGAACATTGGCTCAAGTGGTAAAATGAGTGATGAAATAAAAGTGAAAGAAAGAGAAAGAGTTATTAAATTATTTCCTTGTCGGGATATTGTTGCTTTGTTGATTATCTCCCTTGTCGGGATGTTGAGATTATTGATGTTGTTCCCTTGCCGGGATTAACTATTTAATTGTTGTTCCTTTGCTGGGATCTCTATTATTATTATTTTGTTTGTTTCCTTGCCCTTTGTTTGTGATTGTTGTTTGGGTGAGGAAGAGTATTAAAGTATGAAGGGTGATGCCGTGCATTATTTGTTATTGTGAGGAAAGAGTGTAAAGCACAAAGGGTGATGCCGTGCCGCACGATGTACCATTCCGTGCCTATTATATCGATTTCATGGTGAGGAAAGAGTATAAAACACGAAGGGTGATGCCGTGCCTCACGATGTACCATTCCGTGCCTATTGTATTGGTTCTTATGGTGAGGGCGAGAGTAAAAGTACAAAGGGTGATGCCGTGCACTTGTCCTTGATTTCCCTGATTCTTGTTGATAATTGAGTTATGTTGTCCTTTACGTTTATTTACTGATTTTCTGTTGTTGCTTGATTTTATTTTGAGATTATAGATTCCCTTACCCTGTTTGCCTTGTGATTGTTGTTTGGGTGAGGAAGAGCGTAACGCACGAAGGATAATGCCGTGTATTGTTTTGGCGAGAGAGTGTTAAAACACGAAGGGTGATGTCGTGCACTTGTCTTTGATTTCCTAATTTTTATTGATAACTGTGTTACGGTTTCTCTACACTAAATTATTGGTTTCCTGTTGATGCTTGTTGTTTCCCCACAATATGTTTTCCCCCTCCCATACTTGACTGTATATGACTGTTTCTTTCTATACTTCTTTTTTGCTGTATATAGTAAATTGCACAGGTTTATTTGATAGTCTGGTCCTAGCCTCGTCACTACTTCGCCGAGGTTAGGCTAGGCACTTACCAGCACATGGGGTCGGTTGTGCTGATATTACCTTAGCACTCTTTTGTGCAGACCCTAGTGTTGTAGACTTCGGACCGCAGTGGAATTGCTGATTCTTGCTCATTAGGCGACCCGACATAGTCCTGCAGGCGTCCGCAGGCCTTGACGTCTCCTTCTATATATTATTCCTGTTTCTTTCACGTATTTCTAGAGATAGTGTTGTTTTTATATCTTTCCGACCTTTAATTGTAGTATTCTTAGACCGTCTGTGGAACTGTGACACTAATTTTGGATAGTCGAGACTCAAATAGTTGTATTGGATTTACGTTTAGCTAGCTTATTGCCTTTTTTTTCTTCTTCCGCTTATGTTAAATTCCGATGTTTAAATGTTATTACTTCGAAATTGTTAATGGATATAAAATGGGTAAAATGGTAAATTATTCACGTAATTGGCTTGCCTAGCTCACAATAGTAGGCGCCATCATGACTCCCGAGGATAGGAAATCCGGGTCGTGACACTAAGGGACTCGAGTAATACATAACACACATTACTATTTTCTTATTCATTATATATATAAGGAGTAGCGGACGGGATTTATAAAGTGAGAAATTAAACCCTCACTAACAAGGTGATAAGATTCCTCAACACCTTATTATTAGTTAATAGACTGAAACAAAAAAAATATTGAGACCTTAAATTTCTATCATGTTAGATTAAAGCCACATTAATTGTTTTTTTTCTTTCCTTCTCGAAGGATTGTGCTTGACAATATAATTTGATTATTAAATTCAAAATCTTAAAGCGATAAGTGAAGTGACTAACATTGCAAATTCTTACATAACTGATAAGAGGATTAGTATATTCTTTAACATCTTCCCGCACATGTAATCCTGTTTAGAGAATGTGAAGTAGCCAAAAATTCAAGAAGATATCTTTGAAAATCCCAATTGGCTAATACAATTAATGAGAGATAAATGTATTCTTTAACGCGTCCAGCACACGTAATCTTGCAATTGGCTCTTTGGCTTACACGTAATAGAACGGAATTCTTTCATTTCACAAGATTAAAATTTAATAAGTCCAACTTTGTATAGAACTAATTATATATTAAAATACGATTCAATCTAATGTTTGTTTCTATTTTAATATTCGTTATGAAAATTATGGATTCAAATCAACCTGGGCCGAAATTTGCTCACCGACCCAATCAATTTCAAAGTCTACATCAGAGTCTACTTTCTCCAAATTTAGCTCCATTTCTAATTTTCCATGTCGACTTGCCCATCTCTTCAATTATTTCCTTGTCACCTTCATATTAAAAAACGGCCCCGCAAATTAAATAAAGGCATACAAAAGAAAAAAAACTACAATTGATAATTCCGTTCTTTTAGTGATAGAGATCCAAGCCGTGACTCAGATCAGTTATATCACTTCATCATTTATCTTATCCAAATTCTTTTCAATATTGAAACCATTCTCGAAAAAAGAAAACAGTAGATATACACATCAAGAAGTGGATTCATACATCATCCTAAAATTAACAAGTTTTATAAACTGTTATTTGTTAATGAACACGTTTCTATATAACATATTTCCAAGCTGTTGCTCTTATTATTAATTTCAAGAAATAATAATGCTGAAAAGTTTAATTTTTCTACGAGTAAGTGGAAACAATAGACTGCATAAATCACTATCCAAAAATTAAATTTTTGCTGTTTTCCTTTTTCTTTTAAGAACATTTAAATTATGAAGGGTTGCTGGTGACCATTCTATTTTAAAATAACAGAAAAGAAATCTAAGCTATACGTCCCGTAAAAATGGCTCTAGATTGTGCAAGGAGTTGCTATTTAGTATGGGACATGGGTAAGGTTAAAAATAACAAGGCTTATATGATAACTGAAAAAAATAAAATAAATAACATACTATAACATATATTACATTATACTAATAATATAGACTATTTTGAAGTGCCACTGTATATAATTTATAGTGTCACAATCTTTAGTTTTTCAATACAAATATTCGACAGCAACAGCGCCAACAATATAAAGACCTAACATACTCCCATTCAGACTGTGCACAGGCCAAATGATTAGTGAACTTCACTATAACATTTTTCAGTTAATTGTCACGTCCTTGGTTGTTAACTAAGTACACGTGTGACACTTGACAACTCGCTCACGATCTTGCTCACGTTCTTGCTATGTCAAGTCAGCCTTACTACACTCAAGATCGCTAAGAGAATGGAAGAAAGAACACAAGAAAATTGTTAAAGGAAGCTTTGTATTAAAGAGAACTTGAATTGTTTGCTTGATGAATTACAAATGAATGACCCCCTTTATATACTAGTCTCCTAGGGGCTAGTGTGTAAATATTAATTATTACACAAGTCCTTGATATTTACAAGATAAGGGCTTTTTCTAGAATTCTCTACAAGCATAGAAGATTCCAAGGACTTTCCTAGCAAATCCATAACGATCTAGGTTTTTCCTAAGGAAATGTTCATACCTCTCTAGAATCTTCTCACAAATGCTAGCTTTCTTCTTATGTAAGCTTCCACATGGTATTAATATATGCCAAATAGCGCCTATGTGGCATGATAACATGGTAGGTCATCACACTCTCCCCCACCTAATATTGCGACGACCGCGGCGCAATGCTGCTGCATAAACTCTCGGATCTTATCTTTGAATTGCCACAAGTCTTCATATCGTTCCGGTCACACCTCCTTTTTACCTACACCCCGTAAAGGGTATAAATACAAGAGAGTTTTTCCA
The DNA here is from genome assembly GCF_000393655.2 of Nicotiana sylvestris. Taxonomy (NCBI): domain Eukaryota; kingdom Viridiplantae; phylum Streptophyta; class Magnoliopsida; order Solanales; family Solanaceae; genus Nicotiana; species Nicotiana sylvestris. The sequence goes on from NC_091064.1 coordinate 35,109,948, forward strand.
ATTAAAGGACAATCGAAACGGGATCGTTTATTTATTAAAAATCAGAGTCGCCACTTGGGATGATTTAAGGTGTCCCAAGTCACCAGTTTAAAATCCCGAATCGAGAAAGTTGACTCTTATTTATGGTCTGCGAACACAGAAATCCGGGTAAGGAATTCTGTTAACCCGGGAGAAGGGGTTAGGCATTCCCAAGTTCCGTGGTTCCAGCACAGTCGCTTTGATCATACTTGGCTTATGAAAATTATCTAATTACTGATTTTAGATCCTATGTGCATTTACCCTTTACTGCTTTTAAATCACTTGATTATTCGTAGTTAAAGAATTGAGTTACGTGTACGTATACTCTTTTCCTTTGGCGCGTCAAAAATCATGTCACGCGAACGTGTCCATAATTAATAACGCTTTGTATTATTAAGAAAGTTTAGCCGAAGTTACGCGAACGTATACTCCGATTTATTTTGTAAGAAATTGTAACCGTGTCACGCTAACGTGTCCACAACCACGATAGTATTTTAAACGGTCCTAAAGGTTTCTCTACGAATATTTATCTTATTGTCTAATTAAACATGTCGGGCCATAAACCATATTCTATTCTAGCATGGTACGCATCGCATGCCTTAATCAGCGAAATCTAATTAACTAAGAAAATTATTGCTACTTTTGGACTAATAATTTGGACCAACTCTGGACTAACAGACCAAACGGATGGCATGATAATTAGAGGATAAAGTGAAAGAGCCTTGGGCTCGAACGAACTGGCTCAACGTGAAAAGAAGGGTGGCTGATCTTCACACCAGGCCCAACATGAGCCCAAACCCTTGGAGGATCGAGCGTTGAGGAGTGCTGGACTCGAGGTCGAGTCCCCGAGCACGCGGGATATCAGATTATGGCAGAATGGTCATGAGCCTAATTTTATTAGTAAAAGGGGATGTCGCGCAAGCAGACTTGGGCTGGCCTTAATTTCATCAATTGGGCCAATATTAGGCCCAAGTCTAAAACCCTTCTCTATGCACAATTAGCTACTTGTAATTCCATTAACACTTCATGAATCATGGAATGGAGTTAACCTTCTACTTCCGCATCTCAATTATTCGAGCACATGATGACTAACTAACCATTACGAAATTGGAATACCATTTCCAGCTAAAATGCCCAATGCACAATTAGTCACTTGCAATTTAATTAAGAACCAATATGAAATGTGAAATGAGATAAACATTCCAAGTTTGCAAACAACAAATCCTACTTAAATATGCCCGCAATCAACACCAAAGTAAAGTAGTATTCGCCTCTATTCCCAAAGTATTCTGAACTATTCCCTTCCCTTCAAACATGACCTAAATACCCCATTTAACCTAAAATACATTCAGCTAACCCATAGCATTATCCAGACACAACTAACATGATATCCAGAACTTAAATGAACTACATATCAGTCTGAATCACTCTAGAGCTTTTATATCCAAACTACAGTCAGTTTCAGCCTTTGAAACAGGCTGACAACAGCTTTAATTAAGATTCCAAAAAAAAAGAATACAAGATATAACCAATCTGAGTTAGACCTACTATTAATCAAACATTCGTCCAGAATCATGATAAAGTTCAGTCATACAATACCAAGCCTTTAACTATGAGACATTTAACAGGAAAGTGAGTCTCTTGCTAATTCTAAACCAAATTCAACCCTCAAAAGATACTATCACCAAAGAGGAAATCATGCACCAATGACGCATGATTCTAAAGAAAAATAAAGCTACATTACGACAAAGAACAGGTTGATGTTAAGCTCCCAATCTCCAAATTTCCATATCAAACTTGAAGCAAGTTTTACATTAGGTAGAATCAAAGAACATATACCTGGAAATTGAAAAGGAAAAGAGGTGAAGAAGCAGTAGATAACGGCAGAACAAAAGCACAGCAGTATCAATGCAACAGTGACCTCACAGCAGCTTGAAACCCAGAAAACCTAAAAATCAAACCTTCTCCCAATCCAGGTGCACGATGTAAAACTTTTAAAGATTTAACTAATGAAGAAGATCAGAAATCCCCAGCTGATACAGAATTTGATCAGTTTTTATCCAAGAAATATGCTGGAAATCAGTGCAGTTATAGAATTCTCAGCCATTTTTTGTTCTCTCAGAATTTGTTTTCTCTTTCAAGTCTCTTGGGTCTGCCTTGAAAGGCAAGAAATGATGCCTTTATAGGCAAGAAACATGGCAGCCTTAAGGGTTCAGCTTTTTTATTTTAGTCCTTTTCAAATTTTCCTTTTAGCTTAGGAGCCCTTATCTAATTTTCCTTTGTTTAACTACCCCTGGTTCGAATTTCAATTTGTTAGGCAGTCCCCCTCCCCAGCTTCCTAGAAGCTTCCCAATTATGTTACTCATAGATTCCCTTCCCCAATATCCTAAACTACCCCTCGAGCCATGGTTATTTACTCTAGTAAAATTCCCATAAATCATGGGTCAGCTTGACCCAGTATTAAACTAGTCCAGCATGGGTCATTGGGCCAAAGCCACTTACGGCTTTGTCGATTTCAGGCTCAAATTGAGCCCTAGTTCAACATCCCAATTTAAAGAGCCATAGGCAAAATCCGGAACTCACCAGAAAAAACCCAAAACCCAAAAGAAAAGCAGTGACTTAATTAATTTCAAACAATATCCAAATGAAACAGGTGGATTGTTAAGCACTCATGCATGGACAAAAGGACGACTTTAAAATACTAAGAAGTCTAGAAGAAGAGGAAGAAGCAGATGACAATAAAAGAGGAAAAGAAGCAAAAGAAACGTAATGAAAACCAAGGAAATACCTAAAAGCACAGACAAATTTGAAACAATTTGAAGCCTCTGTCAACTTTCTAGACAAGAATAATCTTTAATAGGGTGTTTTTGTGTGAAAACACGCGATTAAAGGCCATTATATCCTAGAACCGTCAGAAACCTTATTGGATTTGGATTTGTGGAACTAGGGTTTTTTTTCTGATTTAAGATTCGAACAGCTCCGAGGAGATTCAAGGGTAGTGGGTTGGGTATCTGGGATGAGGAGGTTATGGTGATTATTTAGAGTTGATTTGGTGGGAAAAGGAGTCGGCGCCGCCAGGCAGGGGTTGGGAATTCTAGGGCGGCGGTTAGGGTTTGAGGTTTCGAATTGAGATTCGAACAGTTGGGGTTCGATTTGAGGGAAAAGGGGTGCGTATCTGGGATGTGGAGATGGAAGAGGGTATTTGGTGTAAGTTTGGGGCCGTTCAGAGCACCGCCGCCGGCGGAGACGATTTCTGGCCGGTGGTTCCGACGGGTATGATGAGAGGGGTGGATGAAATGAGAGGGGGGGGGGTAGGGGCACGTTTGGACACTTAAATATCACATGACCCGAGATTCAGGACCGTCCGATCAAGAAACCTCGACAGTCCCGATTTGTTGCCCATGAAACAGCGTCATTTGGTTTACTGGTGGGGGATTAGACCGGGTCGAGACGTGGGTTTGGGCGGGGTTTCGGGTACTTTTCCATTTGGGCTGGGGAAATTTGGATTGGTTTCAGCCCAAATTCCCTTTCCTTTATTTTGATTCTTTCCAACTTCCTAATTTCTTCTAAATTAAAATTAAAATTAAAATAAACCTAAATTGATTTCTAATCAAATTATCGTACCAAATTAAATTAACATACTCTAACTAATAATTATCACAACTAATTAAATACCAAATTAAAGAAAAACCACCAAAATTCGAAATTAAAATTAAAAAGTGCAAAATAAACTATTTTTGTGATTTCCCCATTTTTTATAAAACATTAAATTACTAATTAATTCAAGAATGCAAAATTAGATCCTAAATGAAAATGCAGTGTATTTTTGTATTTTCATGAATTAAATAAAACAAACATGCACAGACAAATGCAAACAATTGTCAGAAAATGCCACAAAATCCGCACAAATTGCAAATAATGAAAAGAAGTTATCTTGTTTTGAATTTTATGGGAGTAATTTGTATAGGGCAAAAATCACGTTTGCTCGAAAACACAAAGAGTTTTCGTGCAAAGATAAGTGAGCGGATACGAGCGATTTTTTGCCCGTTTGAATACTCCGTGGGAAGCATTTTTGGAAGATTTGACTACACCCTGCTTCCGAGGTTGCCTACATATCCTTGGCTAAAAAGGAATCAGGTCAGTGTAGTTCGGGAATGTCTGGTAGCTGGGACTACCATGGAGCTGTGGTTTCACTGCTGCTACTGCTCACTGAACCCCTTATTACACCGTGTCAAAAATAAAAGAAGCTAGACTAGACTATGATCTATGCTTTACAAAATTCTATCTTGATCTTCAAACTTGATCTTGTGTTTCTGGTTTCCTTGTTGTCTTGTATTCTCTTGGTAAAATTCCTTTGTTGCTGTCTTGAATTGTAAACTGAGATGCTTCCCTTTCTCTAGGCGGATGCCTGACTGCTGAACTTGATATGTATTCCCATGCTATCCAGGCGGGCTCCAGACTTCAAAACGTGAATGCATTCCCATGCTATCTAGGCGGGCTCCTGACTGCTAATCTGAAAGTGTTCCCTGCTTTCCAGGCGGGCTCCTGACTGCAAATTTGAGAGTACTCCCTGCTCTCCATGCGAGCTCCTGACTTTCAACAAAGAATTCGACTGCTAAAATTTAAATTGTACTCCCTTGTTCTCCAAACGGGCTCCTGATTGCTACGCTTGAAAGTATTCCCTGCTCTCCAGGAGGGCTCCTGATTTCAACTTGAAATGTATTCCCTGTTCTCTAAGCGGGCTCCTGACTGCATGCATTTGAAAGTATTCCCTTCTCTCCAGGAGGGCTCCTGACTTCAACAAAGAATTTGACAGCTAAAATTTTAATTGTACTCCCTTGTTCTCCAGGCGGGCTCCTGATTGCTACGCTTTAAAGTATTCCCTGCTCTCCAGGCGGGCTCCTGACTTCAACTTGAAATGTATTCCCTGCTCTCCAAGTGGGCTCTTGACTGCATGCATTTGATAGTATTCCCTGCTCTCCAGGCGGGCTCCTGACTTCAACAAAGAATTCGACAGCTAAAATTTAAATTGTACTCCCTTATTCTCTAGGCGGGCTCGTGATTGCTACGCTTGAAAGTATTCACTGCTATCCAGGCGGGCTCCTAACTGCTAAACTTGAAAGTATTCCCTGCTTTCCAGGCGGGCTCTTGACTTCAACATTTGAAAGTATTCCCTACTCTCCAGGCGGGCTCCTGACTTCAACTTGAAATATATTCCATGCTTTCCAGGCGGGCTCCTAACTTCAACATTTGAAAGTATTCTCTACTCTCGGTGGGCTCCTGACTTGAAAATAGACAAAACAAAGAAAATTTTCCTGCCCCTGTTTGGTGGCTGGGCACAATGTGAGTGTAAAACTAAATCATATTACCAATTATTACTAAGAATTGAAAGCTAGATCCTATTATTCAGGAGGGTCCTGACAACTCTTAACTAAACGACAATTTTTAAAACCTAAGTTATGTCCTCTACAGGTATGATTTCTGCTAAATCTTGTAATCTAAGAGGGTCTTAAACTACTCCCCATTATCCAGGAGGGTCCTGAAAATCAAAAATCAAGTTTTATCTTAAGAGTGACAACTTTCATGGCTAAATTATACTATCCTACAACAGAGTTTACGCTAAATTTTTGTTATCTAATAGAAATCTTAAAGCTAAGTCCTATTATTCAGGAGGGTCCTGGAAACTCCTAATTGAATCCTATCTCGGACATGCAAACTTCTAAGCTAACTTATATTCTTTTGGGATACATTTATGCTATATTATGCTATTTCTGAACTTTAAACTAGGTCCCATTTTCCAGGAGGGTCCTGAAAGTTTACGGTCAAACCTGTTTTGATGCTTGCTCTTTCCCCTGCAGAGAGTTTATCCGAAGAAAACGAATTTTCTGCCCCTGTTTCAACCAGAGAAAAATTTGTCAGTTTAAAGTGGTGGTTAGCTGATGGCATTCTTGTTAGAGATCTTTCCACTGCATTGTTTTGTTCTTAATGGCTTTCCTGAACTGGCCCTGAACCACTTTGACTTTCCGACTGACTTTCAAATCCCATGACCTTTGACGAACCTAGTGTTATATACCCATGTTGCTATCTCAACCCCTGACCCCTTTATCCGAACCTTTGCTTCTCCCATGACATTACTGGACCATTCCACCGATGAAACTTCCGGTGATTCCTTGTACCTCACCTTACATCATGCTGTCTTTAGTATGCTCTGACTACATTGTGATTTGCAACTTTGGGAGTTGGTAGTGAGCTTTGAAACTCTTTTCCACTTACGTGGGACAAGACTGACATTAAAACCTCTTAGACAAATAAACCCAAAAGAAAATAAAAATGCAATGACTTTGCGGGTTAAGGATAAGAAGAATCCAAAACCAAATAACTACTACAAAGGGAAAAAGAAAAAGAAACTTATCTGAGTGGAACAACTGATACTAATGATCATGACATGCATTTCGGATTAATTGGCCCAATCTGTCCAACCAATCAACTTTCAGTTGCCGTACTTTGTCGCCTCAGAATTTCCATGACCTCATTACTTTACCCAAACCTTGTTCATCCTGCGGTGCCTTGAAACAGTTTTCCACCAACAGGCCTTTCTCACTTGTTGTCTTTTCAACTCACTTTCGCCTCAAGGTGCCCGTGAGGGTTTTCACCAATAAGACTCTCTCATTTTAATTTCTCTCAACTCCCATCACCTTACGGTGCCTGTGAAGGCTTTCACCAATAAGACCCTCTAATTTTATTTCTCTCAACTCCCGTCGCCTTACGGTGTCTGTGAAGGTTTTCATCAATAAGACTCTCTCATTTTCATTTTTCCTGCTTGAACCAGAGTGCTGATCCTGACATGAATTACCTTTCCTGCTCGACTTAAAATTTCTCTAAGGCTGATCAGAAGGTCTTTCTTGCGACCGTAATATGGGATTTTGGACAGGGTTAGAAAGAAAAGGGTATAAAAGGCTCAAAATAATTCAAATGGGCTAAAATTACAACTTTCGGAATCAGCTTTCTCACAACGACCACGACTTCTGCCCCAGTTTCTTGCTTGGGAGCTTTTGGATTTTTGTTTGATGAGACCGAACCGTGAGGCTGCCTACGTATCCCTAAAATGAATCAAGTTGAACGTATTTCATGACATAGGAATTACTTTGTTGTTGTGATTTTCTCATTTCTCTTTCTTTTCTTTCTCTTTTTGCTTTATTTTTCTCTTTTTTGTTGTTTTTTCTTTTCTTCTCTTTTTCTTTTCATTCTTTCATTTCTCTTTTTTTTTCTTTTTTTTTCATTCTTTTCTTTCTCTTTCCTTTCTTTCTCTTTTTCTTTTCTTCCTTTTCTTATCTTTCGCGCTTGTGTTTCTGATATTCAACTACTGATTCCGAAGGAGGGATAAGAAAGAAAATAAATAAGGCTCAAAAGGGTGACGAGGGATAAAGTGTTTTAGATAGCAGAACAAAACTCCTTCGTCATTTCAATCTTCAAAATATGCCAAATACAAACAAGTACAAACAAACAACGAAATCATACATAGTATCTCTTGACTGCATCGGAGTTGATAGCCATTTCCACACATTTCCCTTCCACATCTGTCAAATATAACGCGCCATTGGACAACACTCTAGTTACGACAAATGGCCCCTGCCAGTTTGGGGCGAACTTTCCTTTTACTTCAACCTGATGAGGCAAGATACGTCTCAACACTAACTGACCCACTTCAAACTTCCGTGGACGTACCTTCTTGTTATATGCTCTCGCCATTCTCTGTTGGTACAATTGTCCATGACATACTACTGCCAATCTCTTTTCATCAATCAGACTTAATTGCTCCAAACGGGTTTTGACCCATTCCATGTCATCAATTTCTGCCTCAACAACAATTCGAAGGGATGGGATTTCGACTTCTGCGGGTATTACTACCTCCGTGCCATACACCAACAATAAGGAGTGGCCCCTACTGAAGTGCGAACAGTAGTGCGATAACCCAACAATGCGAAAGGCAACTTCTCATGCCATTGTCTGGACCCTTCTACCATTTTTCGAAGTATCTTCTTTATGTTCTTATTGGCTGCCTCGACTGCTCCATTCGCCTTAGGGCGATATGGGGTGGAATTGCGATGTATAATCTTAAACTGCTGACATGTCTCTGTCATCAGATGACTGTTGAGATTAGCGCCATTGTCCATGATGATTACCTTCGGAATCCCAAACCGGCAGATGATATTTGAATGCACAAAATCGACCACTGCTTTCTTGGTCACAGATTAGAAAGTTTTCGCTTCAACCCACTTGGTGAAATAATCAATGGCTACCAGAATAAACCTGTGTCCGTTTGATGCTGCTGGCTCGATTGGCACAATGACATCCACGCCCCAAGAAACAAAGGGCCATGGTGCCGACATTGCATGTAATTCAGATGGTGGGGAATGAATCAAATCTCCGTGCACCTGGCATTGATGACACTTGCGCACAAAACTGATGCAATCTCGCTCCATAGTGAGCTAGTAATAGCCTGCTCGGAGAATCTTCTTTGCCAGAACGTACCCACTCATATGCGGTCCACAAACTCTGGAGTGTACCTCAGTCATGATAACTGTGGCCTGTCTGGCATCTATGCATATTAGCAATCCAAGATCTGGAGTTCTTTTGTATAACACCCCTCCACTGAAGAAAAATCCGCTTGCCAATCGTCGAATTGTTCTTTTCTGATCACATGTGTCCTGTACCGGATATACCCCCATCCGGAGGTATTCTTTGATATCATGGAACCATGGCTCCCCATCAAGTTCTTCTTCTACCATATTACAGTAAGCATGCTGATCACGGACCTGAATCTGTAAAGGGTCCACATAAGCCTTATCTGGATCGTGTAACATTGACGCTAGAGTAGCCAAAGCATCGGCGACTTTATTATGGATCCTTGGGATATGCCTGAATTCTATTGACTGAAACCGTTAACAAAGATCATGTAAACATTATCTGTTCGGTATGAGTTTCAAATCCCGTGTTTTCCATTCTCCCTGAATCTAGTGCACCAGGAGGTCTGAGTCACACAAGACCAAGACTTCCTAGACACCCATATCCACAGCTAACCTCAAACCCAGAATGCATGCATCGTACTCAGCCATGTTGTTGGTGAAGTAAAAATGAAGCTGAGCCGTAACATGGTAGTGCTGCCCTGTTTCAGAAATAAGCACTGCTCCTATCCCCACGCCCTTCATGTTTGCAGCCCCATCAAAGAAAAGTTTCCATCCCGACTTCTCAACTTGCTCCAACTCATCAATGTACATCACCTCTTCATCTGGGAAATAAGTTTTCAAAGGTTCATAATCTTCGTCAACCGGGTTCTCGGCCAAATTGTCCGCCAAGGCCTGTGCTTTCATTGTGGTTTGAGTCACGTAGACAATGTCAAACTCTGTGAGCAAGATCTGCCACTTTGCAAGCCTCCCTGTGGGCATAGTCTTTTGAAAGATATACTTCAATGGATCCAAGCGAGATATGAGGTAAGTAGTATAAAAGGACAAATATTTTTTCAACTTCTGGGCTACCCAAGTTAAGGTGCAACACGTCCTCTCAAGATGAGTATACTTAACCTCGTACGACATGAATTTCTTGCTGAGGTAATAGATGACCTGCTCCTTCCTGCCAGTGATATCATGTTGACCCAATACACAGCCGAATGAATTGTCCAAAACCGTCAAATATAGAATCAAAGGTTGCCCTGGTTCTAGCGGGACCAACACGAGTGGATTTGACAAATACCCCTTTATCTTATCAAACGCCTCCTGACATTCATCTGTCCATTTGACCGCATTACCTTTTTTTAACAGTTTGAAGATAGGCTCGCAAGTTGTTGTGAGCTGAGCGACGAACCTGCTGATATAATTCAATCTCCCCAACAAACTCATCACCTCGGTCTTGTTCCTCGGAGGTGGAAATTCCTGGATGGCCTTGACTTTCGATGGATCCAGTTCAATGCCCCGGCGGCTGACTGCGAACCCCAACAACTTTCCAGACGGCACCCCAAAAGCACACTTTGTTGGATTAAGCTTGAGATTGTACCTTCGAAGCCTTCGGAAGTACTTCTTCAGATCCCTGACATGGTCAGACTGCTTTCTAGACTTCTTGATCACAACCTCCACGTACACCTCGATTTCTTGGTGTATCATATCATGGAATATTGTTATTATTGCCCTCATATAGGTTGCCCCAGCATTCTTCAAACCAAATGGCATGACCCAGTAGTAGTATGTTCCCCACGGCGTGATGAATGTCGTCTTTTCTGCATCTTCCTCGTCCATTAAGATCTGATGATAACCTGTGTAACAATCCACAAAAGAACCAATCTCATATTTGGCACAATTATCGATCAAGATATGGATGTTAGGCAATGGGAAATTGTCTTTTGGACTCGCCCTATTGAGATCCCGATAATCAACACACACTCTGGTCTTGCCATCCTTCTTCGGTACAAGCACAACATTGGCTAACCAGGTGGGATACCGAGTAACCCGAATGACTTTGGCATTGAACTACTTGGTGACCTCTTCTTTGATCTTTACACTCATATCCGTTTTGAACTTTCTCAGCTTCTGTTTGACAGGAGGGAATGTCGGGTCAGTGGGCAACTTGTGAACCACTAAATCAGTGCTTAGACACGGCATGTCGTCATAGGACCATGCAAAAACATCTTTGTATTCGAATAGTACTTTAATTATCTCCTCCCTGAGTTGAGGTTCCAGATGGACACTTATTTTAGTTTCACGAACATTATCTTGGTCCCCTAGATTAACTGCTTTTGTATCGTTCAAATTAAGTTTGGTCTTTTCCTCAAAATGACTTAGTTTCTTACTAATTTCTTCATAGGCCTCATCATCATCAAATTCCAGCTCGTCATCACACTCAATTTCTTGTATTATTATTTCATAGTTAGATTGGCTTTTAAAACTGGGCCGAAGATTCCTCATGCATGTCATGTCATTGATATCAGCATAAAAAGAACTGTACAAAAGAAGAAAACAAAAACAAAATTAGAAGTAATGAAGGAAAAGGAACAATTGCATTTCATTGAATTTAAAGACAATAGGGCTTTATCACATCCAACTGGACGGAACATAATATCTGAATTACAGACCCTGGAATAATCCAGACAACTAAAAGAACATCAAAACCCACTACCAAGACTCCCTCGGGGTAGGAAGAGGAGTAACTTCCCAGTTGTTGACTTTTGCACGTGGTCCCATGAATTGCACATCTGCCTTGCTGGACCCTTCTCCATCCTCAACCATGTTAACCTCGGTGAATAACCTTTCGAACCCCTTCTCCAAGTCTCCATCGGCACCAATCAGCAATCCAGGAACCTTTGACAACAGTTGCTTTCTACTACCCGACCTGACGAATGATCTGGACAGACATGGGATTGGCTTTGGCAATGCCCATGCTTTCTGTTTCATTTTCCTGGCTCGTCTCACATCTGCAACTGTAGGCTTGAACCCCAGATCAAAAGTATTCAGATTCTTTGGAAGAGAAACTGGATGCACAATACCTTGCAGAGATGCACCCAAACCCTTGCCTAGTACGAAACCATTTTTCAACATTTCAACAGCTACCATGACTGACACCGTAGCCATCTTTGGAGTTGGAATGCACTTTCCTTTCGGAATTTTCTCTACCGATACTGTGTCGAAAACCTGATAAACCCATGTCCCCTTGTCGTCTTCAACCTCTATGAGCGGAACAATGGCATCATTGGGTACACACAAATTATCCTCGCCATGTATGACAATTTCCTGTCGATCCCATTCAAACTTGACAACTTGATGCAGAGTAGATGGGACCGCTTTGGCAGCATGAATCCAAGGTCGTCCCAACAGAAGATTATAGGAAACCACCACACGAGCACCTGGAATTCCATAGTAAATTCAACTGGCCCTATTGTGAGCTCAAGCACTATGTCCCTGACTGAATATTTCCTTCCACCGTCGAATCCCCGAACGCAAATACTGTTCTTGTGAATTCTTTTATCCTCCACTTTCAGCTTGTTCAATGTGGAGAGAGGACAAATGTTCACGCTAGACCCATTGTCAACCAGTACCCGAGTAACCACAGAATCTTCGCATTTCACTATCAGATAAAGTGCTCTATTATGCTCGGTACCCTCCACGGGCAACTCATCATCAGAAAAAGTGACTCTATTTACCTCAAATATCTTGTTAGCTATCTTTTCCAAGTGGTTTACTGAGATTTTGTCAGGAACATGAGTCTCGTTCAAGATCTTCATCAAAGCTCGACGGTGCTCGTCGGAATGGATCAATAATGACAATAATGAAATATGAGCCGGTGTTTTCCTCAACTGCTCCACAATGGAATAGTCCTGCACTTTCATTCTTCTGAAGAACTCCTCTGCTTCTTCCTTAGTCACCGCTTTCTTCACCAACACTGGATTATCTTTTGAGGTCTTAGCTTTTCTCAACTCTTCGGGGGCAAATCATCTCCCCGATCAAGTCAAACCATGAGTCTCACACACTTCTTCTTTAACCTCTTTCCCTTTGTAAGTCACGGTCACTCATTCATAATTCCATGGGACTGCCTTGCTGTCAACTATCGGTAATTGAGTTACCGGTTTGATAACGACAGGATCTGTGGTGGCGCCCTTCACAATTACCACGGGCTTGTTCATCACTCCCGGCACAACCACTTTTACTTTTTCATGTTTTCCTACAATGTCACTTGAGGACCCCCTCTTGACCTCCACAGATGGTTCATTATTTGCATTGTTCAACTTGATCACAGAATTCTCACTGGTTGACTTTTCAAATGGCCTGGCTTCACTAGCCCGAATCATCATGACGGTCTACGAAGGCTTCTTAGGCTCCCCTCCCTTATGCACTATCTCAATCATATTTGTTTCATGATGGGCTGGCAAGGGATTCTGATTGATATTGGGTGCCTCCAGAGCTTGGACCTCAATCCGATTGGTGTCAATGAGTTCTTGAATGATTGTTTTCAATTTCTAGCATTTCTCGGTGTCATGTGCCGGGGCCCCTGAACAATACTCACAACTCACCGAGCAGTCAAGATTTTTGGGAGGGGGATTCGACAATTTAGCCTCAATCAGATTCAACATACCCAACTGTCTTAGTCTCTGGAATAGGCTAGCATACGATTCTCCTAATGGAGTGAAAGTCTTTTTCCTCTGCAACCTCTCATTCTTAAAGGCTTGGTTGGGTCGAAAACCCGTTCCAGAAGGATCTCTGTGGGCTTTTGGGGGTAGGTAGTTATTTTGTGGAACTTGGTATGGGTTTTGTGGAGCTGGCACACGCCATTGTGAGTGAGCGGGCAGCTGGGTATAGGTTTGTGCGTGATGGACAGAAAAATGGGGGTCTGGCGGTGGGTAATAGTGTTGCGGTGGGTTATATGGAGTGTGGGGGTAAGTTTGGAGATAGGGTCACGGCTGGTTGTAGTAACGGGGAAGGTTCCTAGATCCAACCCAAACTCCCGACTCAATTGTCGCAACGTCCTCCTACTTCTTCTTCCCGAGCACACCCCCAGTACCGTTTTGAATGGCCTGAGTGGTCGCCTTGATTGCTGAATAACTCATGATCTTGTTGAACTTGAGTCCCTCTTCAATCATGCCTCCCATTTTCACGACTTCATTAAAGGACTTACTTACTACTGACACCAAGTGACCGAAATAAGTGGGTTCCAAGGCCTACAAGAAATAATCAACCATCTCCCTTTTTTTCATCGGAGGGTCAACCCTCGCTTCTTGCTCTCTCCAACGGAATCCATATTCCCTGAAGCTCTCACCGGGCTTCTTCTCAAGATTTGTCAACGACAGATGGTCTGGGATAATTTCGAGGTTGTACCGAAAATGGCAGGCAAAGGCCTGGGCCAAATCGTCCCATGTGTACCAGTGTTGTGATCTTGTCTGGTGTACCATTCTAAGGCCGATCCACTTAAACTTTGGCTGAAATATGCCATCAACAATTCATCTCTTCCACCTGCTCCTCTCATTTTGCTACAAAATCCTCTTAAGTGTGCTACTGGGTCACCATGCCCATCGTACAGATCAAACTTGGGCATTTTGAACCCTGCTGGCAACTAAACATCTGGGAACATACATAAATCTTTATAGGCCACACTCACTTGACCTTCCAGCCCCCTCATATCTCAGAACGATTGCTCTAAGCTTTTGACCTTTCTGATCATCTCTTCATGCTCAAGATTTTTGGGCGGTTTCTCGGTCTCTGCCGGGATATCAAGATGAGGGGTGTAAGGATATGGTTCTGGAACTTTGAAGGTGGGTTCAGGGGTATAGTACTGGTTGTTGTGAGTTTGGAACAGGGGTTCACTGGAAGATCGGTATAATGTAGCAGGTGGAGGTGCCACAAAAACAGGTGCAATTGGTGGGGGGAGGGTATGAGACTTGTTTGGGTGGTGGAGCTTGAGAAGTATGGGAAGTGGCGCCATGGCATTGTTGGTAGGGGAAAAGGCTAGAGATGAGTTCACAGTGGGAGGCTCCGGAGGTTGGGCTGATGGTGGGATATAAGCAGGGTTGGCGGGATAAACTGGTGGTAGATGCCCCTTCGCCCAGGCTTGGTACATTTCAGCCATCTGCTGTTTCAGCTTATACATTTCTTCCCTCATCGCATTAACGTCCACTTCTTCCACCTCTTTCGATGGGTCAACAATACTTGTTTCCGGTTCCTGGTTGACCATATTCAGCCTGTCTTTCGATCGGGTGTTGTAGGAGTGAGTTGCTAGAATGCCAATCAACTAACCACCTGCCTGGACATAATATATCAAACAACAACCTTGTTAGCGATTAGGCTTTAACAGATTGGTAGCCGTACATTGGGCATGAATGCACCTAAACAGTTAACCGTCCCTATTTTGTGTTTGATTGGTTACATGCGTCATTCCAACCTTTTCTTACTTTCGATTGCAAACCTCCCCCTTTTCTTTCTTTTCCTTTTCCTTTATTTTGTTCTCTCTTTGTTTTTATTCTCTATTGATTTTTATTTTCTCTCTTTTCTTTATTGTTTTTTCCGCTCTTTCTTTCTCTCTTTTATTTGGTTATGGTCGAATCCTATGAAAATTACCTACGTATCATGACCCCGCATTAATCAGACCAAGCGTAGTTATTGGGGATAAGTGTGAAATAAAGTAAAAACATTTTGGGATTTTTCGTTTTCATATATATAAAAAATGCTATTACAAAGACCGAAACTAACAGACTCGAAAGAAACTAACAGACTCTGATGAAAGAACGAGATACAGACTCAAAAACAAACAACCCACATACTCTGATAACAAAAATACAGACTCCAAGACAACTGGCAGACTTTGACAGAAAGAAAATACATACTCAAGAAATCACGAATACATCAATGCCTCAATTGTCCCCGGGACCCGCGGGGCATCATTCGGCCTTGCTGCGGGCTGACTCGCTAAATCCCCCTGAATGTGGTAGAGATCTTCCATTACCCGGCGAACAAAAATTATCACAGTAGCGAAGAACATATATCTAGTCATATCCTCATAGCTACTGCACTTCATTGCGATATAGTTGGCGACCCTTTTGACTCGCTCTCTTATGACGCCCTTCTCTTGCAACAAACACCCAATTTGTTTGGTTCTGGCTTCCAAAGTTCGTTCAGCTACCCGGTTCTTCTCTTGGAGTTGTTGCAAATCCCTTTCTAGCCATGCCATTAAGGCATAACAATGTTCTCTTTCAGCCTTAAAATTTTTGGCTTGTTTAGCCATTTCACCCTCGAGGTTGCCAATTGCCTTTTCCCAACCTGTGACCCCTCTTTCATATCTTTCTTTCATCTGTTGAACGAAAGCTACACGCCCTTCGGTGCTTTTAGCCATCCTCGCCCGTGCTTTTGTTAGCTCAGACTCAGCTTTCTGTAGGTCATCTTCATAGTCACGAACCTTTTGAGTGAAGTTGTAAATGAGCCTTTCATCTTTCCTGCTTCGGCCTCGGTTCTCGGCTTCAATTTTCAACTGTCGAACCTGAGCTCTGAGGGCTTCATTTTCTCGCACCAATCTTCTCCTTTCACCTTCGGCCTCTTGTGCCTGCAAATCATTGTTGAAGGTGACATTTCTCAATTCTTCTCGTAGACCATGGATGATGGCCTTATATTCCTTTTCCTTCTCCCCCCAAGCTAACCTCTCTTAAATTATAACATCAAAGGCTTGAACATGAGGCCTTTTGGCGGGCCTTTCGGGCTATGGCTCGTTGTTTATATAAGACATTTTCTCAAACCAAGCAGCATAATTTGGATCTACTTCCCCCTTGGCGATGTCTGGTACCTGGGTGCCATTTTTTAGATACTGGCAGCTATTCCAATCCTGCTGAACTACAGCCTCGGGCAATGCAGCTTCTGGATGTAACTCTATGACCTGGGTGCTTAGATCTTCATTTTCAGGCACAATCTGATACCTTCCCAATTGCCTTAAGACCCTCTGCGGTGCATATGGCTGAATACTCCTTACGCCCATTAACCTCAGGTATCCTTTGGTAGCAATCATATAGATGGCTTCTGTCCTCGGGAGCCATCCTATAGTCCACTCGACCTGATCTGCGTTAAGAACTTTCAAATGAGAAACCCATGATTCAAATCCTTTTGGTGTGTTGTAATATTTTATCCTCTCCTCATAACTAATGATGAAGTTATTTGATCTTGAACCATAACTCATGAATCTGGGATGATGGCGAAGGTGCTCGATCAACCACATTTGCAGAATGATGCTGCAACCTTCAAAAAATTGAGCCCCTGCTTTGTATAAAGTCATTGCGCGATAGATATCTGCTAGCACCAACGGGGCAAGTGTATGATCTTCCTTGGTAGTGAGGATTTGTGCAATTCTAGCCATACGAATATCCACCGTTCCTTTCTCATTTGGAAAACCATGATCCCCAAGAATGCCACAATAAATGCGAACCGACGATGAATTTGCCAAAGGCCCTTGTTTTATTTGTTGCTCAAACCCTTTTCATGCATTTCAAAACTAGTAGAATGCCCGAACCTGAAGTATAAAAAATGGAAAGAACAACACCCATTGCTCACACGTTCCTTATTCATCTGTTTACTAATATTCAGGAGGTCAAAGAACTTGTGCACCGATGGAGCCCTTGGAAATATAAGTTGTTGCTTCCTTAAATCTCGTCTGAATTCAATGTACCCGGCTATCTCCTCCAAAGTAGGGGTGATCTCGAAATCCGAGAAACGAAAGACATTGTGGACAGGATCCCAGAAAGTTACCAAAGCGTTGATCAAATCTTCCCGTTGTTTGATCTCAAAGATGTCTATAAGAGCACCCAGTGCTTTTTCACCCATTTCTGACCATCTTCGTCTAGATCATTCCACCACATACACAAGTGTAGCCGAGCTTGTTCCCTGACCACTTCTGGCGGTTCCTGGATGGTATTCATTTGTTCCTGTGGAAGATTAAGGTTAGGGATGACTCGAGTTGACCCTTTTGTAAACAGTTTTTTTGAAGAAAAAAAATGAAAAAGAAAAGAAAAAAAAGAAAAGAACTACAATTTCTTCCCCTATATTCCAACTTTAGCCAAACGGTCGTTTTTGCAAATGCAACCCCTTCCCAATTTCGCGCGAATTTTGAGGCCAGAGGAAATTATTTTATGTCCCCTCACAAAATGGTTTAAGACATTGCCGACGCTGAATCGGCTTATTTTGACCAAAAATCAAGATTGCGTTCATTCGACCACCGACTCTCTTTTCTTGTTTTTTTTTTCTTCTTTTTTTTCAAAAATAAGGCCGAACCTTATGTAGGTTTCCTATGTATCCCACACCCGGTGAGAATCAGACATGCGTAGTTCAGCCAGTTTTGACACATTTGAAAGGACACAGTGTTTGGCTCTTTTGAAATAACTTTTTTTTTGAAATATTTTGGGCAGAGTTTCAGGACGCTTTTCAAATACCGGGATGTTTAGAACTGGGTTTTATTTCCTTCACTATATCACTCTTGGTTTTCCCTTTTTTTTCTTTATTTTCCCTGGTCGGTCAGCATGCAAGCCAAAATAAATGTTCACATCACACGTAGAATGCATCAGGATGGTCTGTTATTTCGGGCATACCTGTCCTAGACGGACCCAACCCCTGTGTTGAGTCCCCTAAGTCAAATGCACATGATGCAAACAAACGTTCCTACTGGGGATCCGGCATGAGGCTTTGTTTTTCTAGGTTTAAATCCTGGGATTTTGGTCTGGACTTGGGGTACCCGAGCGGACAACTGGGGCCGAGGAGGGAGTGACGTACCGGGAACACTGAAGTCTACCCGGACTTGTCGCTTGCCCAACCTCATTCTATTTGGTATAATTTCTACAGAAAAAGCGAGCTACGCGAATGTATGCACCATTTCCAGAAGACTCAGATGGGCGGCGTAAGAAGACAGTTATATACAATTCAGATAATATTAAAGCGGTAAACAGATAACATTTAGCACAAAAGATTCACAGAATACAGTAATATTAAGAATAAATAAAGCCAAGTAAAAATCATGTTAACAAGCTTGAATTCTTGAACCCTGAACCAGAGATTCTGGGTTCGATCCCCAGCGGAGTCGCCAGAGCTATCACACCTCCTTTTTACCTACACCCCGTAAAGGGTATAAATATAAGGGAGATTTTCCAAGTAAAGGACAATCTAAACGGGATCGTTTATTTATTACAAATTAGACTCGCCACTTGGGATGATTTAGGGTGTCCCAAGTCATCGGTTTAAAATCCCGAATCGAGGAAGTTGACTCTTATTTATGGTCCGCGAACACAGAAATCCGGGTAAGGAATTCTGTTAACCCGGGAGAAGGGGTAGGCATTCCCGAGTTCCGTGGTTCCAACACGGTCACTTTGATCATACTTGGCTTATTAAAATTATCTAATTACTGATTTTAGATCCTATGTGCATTTACCCTTTACCGCTTTTAAATCACTTGATTTTTCGTAGTTAAAGAATTGAGTTACGTGTACGTATACTCTTTTCCTTTGGCGCGTCAAAAATCATGTCACGCGAATGTGTCCATAATTAATAACGCTTTGTATTATTAAGAAAGTTTAGCCGAAGTTACGCAACAGTATACTCCGATTTATTTTTTAAGAAATTGTAACCGTGTCACGCGAACGTGTCCACAACCACGATAGTATTTTAGACGGACCTAAAAGTTTCTCTACGAATATTTATCTTTTTGTCTAATTAAACATGTGGGGCCATAAGCCATATTCTATTCTAACATGGTACGCATCGCATGCCTTAATCAGCGAAATCTGATTAACTAAGAAAATTATCGCTACTTTTGGACTGAAAATTTGGACCAACTCTTGACTAACAGACCGAACGGATGGCATGATGATTAGAGGATAAAGTGAAAGAGCCTTGGGCTCGAACGAACTGGCTCAACGTGTGAAGAAGGGTGTCTGATCTTCACTCCAGGCCCAACATGAGCCCAGACCCTTAGAGGATCGAGCATTGAGGAGTGCTGGACTCGAGGTCGAGTCCCCGAGCATGCGGGATATCAGATTATGGCGGAACAGGCATGAGCCCAATTTTATTAGTAAATGGGGATGTCGCGCAAGCAGACTTGGGCTGGCCTTAATTTCATCAATTGGGCCAATATTAGGCCCAAGTCTAAAACCCTCATATATGCACAATTAGCTACTTGTAATTCCATTAACACTTCATGAAACATGGAATGGAGTTAACCTTCTACTTCTGCATCACAATTATTCGAGCACATGATGACTAACTAACCATTACGAAATTGCAATACCATTTCCAGCTAAAATACCCAATGCACAATTAGTCACTTGCAATTTAATTAAGAAACGATATGAAATGTGAAATGAGATAAACATTCCAAGTTTGCAAACAACAAATCCTACTTAAACATGCCCGTAATCAACACCAAAGTAAAGTAGTATTCGACTCTATTCCCAAAGTATTCTGAACTATTCCTTTCCCTTCAAACATGACTTCAATACCCCATGTAACCAAAAATAAATTTAGCTGACCCATAGCATTATCCAGACACAACTAACATGATATCCAGAACTTAAATGAACTACATATCAATCTGAATCACTCTAGAGCTTTTATACAACAGTCAGTTTCAGCCTTTGAAACATGCTGACAACAGCTTTAATTAAGATTCCAAACAAAAAAAATACAAGATATAACCAAGCTGAGTTAGACCTACTGTTAATCAAACATTCGTAATAGTCCAGAATCATGATAAAGTTCAGTCATACAATACCAAGCCTCTAACTATGAGACATTTAACAGGAAAGTGAGTCTCTTGCTAATTCTAAACCAAATTCAACCCTCAAAAGATACTATCACCAAAGAGGAAATCATGCACCAATGACTCATGATTCTAAAGAAAAATAAAGCTACATTACGACAAAGAACAGGTTGATGTTAAGCTCCCAATCTCCAGATTTCCATATCAAACTTGAAGCAAGTTTTACATTAGGTAGAATCAATGAACATATACCTGGAAATTGAAAATGAAAAGAGGTGAAGAAGCAGTAGATAATGGCAGAACAAAAGCACAACAATATCATTGCAATAGTGACCTCACAGCAGCTTGAAACCCAAAAAACCCAAAAATCAAACCTTCTCGCAACCCAGGTGCACGATGTAAAACTTTCAAAGATTTACTAATGAAGAAGATCAGAAATATCCAGCTGATACAGAATTTGATCAGTTTTTATCCAAGAAATATGCTGGAAATTAGTGCAGTTATAGAATTCTCAGCCATTTTTTGTTCTCTCAGAATTTGTTTTCTCTTTCAAGTCTCTTGGGTCTGCCTTGAAAGGCAAGAAATGATGCCTTTATAGGCAAGAAATAGGGCAGCCTTAAGGGTTCAGCTTTTTTATTTTAGTCCTTTTCAAATTTTCCTTTTAGCTTAGGAGCCCTTATCTAATTTTCCTTTTTGTTTAACTACCCCAGGTTCGAATTTCAATTTGTTAGGCAGTCCCCCTCCCCAGCTTCCTAGAAGCTTCCCAATTATGTTACTCATAGATTCCCTTCCCCAATTTTCCAAACTACCCCTCGAGCCATGGTTATTTACTCTAGTAAAATTTCCATGACTCATGGGTCAGCTTGACCCAGTATTAAACTAGTCCAGCATGGGTCATTGGGCCAAAGCCACTTCCGGCTTTGTCGATTTCAGGCTCAAATTGAGCCCTAGTTCAACATCCCAATTTAAAGAGCCATAGGCAAAATCCGGAACCCACCAGAAAAAACCCAAAACCCAACAGAAAAGTAGTGACTTAATTAATTTCAAACAATAGCCAAATGAAACAGGTGGATTGTTAAGCACTCATGCATGGACAAAATGACGACTTTAAAACACTAAGAAGTCCAGAAGAAGAGGAAGAAGCAGATGACAATAAAAGAGGAAAAGAAGCAAAATAAACGTAATGAAAACCAAGGAAATACCTAAAAGCACGGACAAATTTGAAACAATTTGAAGCCTCTGTCAACTTTCTAGACAAGAATAATCTTTAATAGGGTGTTTTTGTGTGAAAACACGCGATTAAAGGCCATTATAGCCTAGAACCGTCAGAAACCTTATTGGATTTGGATTTGTGGAACTAGGGTTTTTTTTCTGATTTAAGATTCGAACAGCTCCGAGGAGATTCAAGGGTAGTGGGTTGGGTATCTGGGATGAGGAGGTTATGGTGATTATTTAGAGTTGATTTGGTGGGAAAAGGAGTCGGCGCCGCCAGGCAGGGGTTGGGAATTCTAGGGCGGCGGTTAGGGTTTGAGGTTTCGAATTGAGATTCGAACAGTTGGGGTTCGATTTGAGGGAAAAGGGGTGCGTATCTGGGATGTGGAGATGGAAGAGGGTATTTGGTGTAAGTTTGGGGCCGATCAGAGCACCGCCGCCGGCGGAGACGATTTCTGGCCGGTGGTTCCGACGGGTATGATGAGAGGGGTGGATGAAATGAGAGGGGGGGGTAGGGGCACGTTTGGACACTTAAATATCACATGACCCGAGATTCAGGACCGTCCGATCAAGAAACCTCGACAGTCCCGATTTGTTGCCCATGAAACAGCGTCATTTGGTTTACTGGTGGGGGATTAGACCGGGTCGAGATGTGGGTTTGGGCGGGGTTTCGGGTACTTTTCCATTTGGGCTGGGGAAATTTGGATTGGTTTCAGCCCAAATTCCCTTTCCTTTATTTTGACTCTTTCCAACTTCCTAATTTCTTCTAAATTAAAATTAAAATTAAAGTAAACCTAAATTGATTTCTAATCAAATTATCCTACCAAATTAAATTAACATACTCTAACTAATAATTACCACAACTAATTAAATACCAAATGAAAAACAAAACCACCAAAATTCGAAATTAAAATTAATAAGTGCAAAATAAACTATTTTTGTGATTTTCCCATTTTTTATAAAACATTAAATTACTAATTAATTCAAGAATGTAAAATTATATCCTAAATACAAATGCAGTGTATTTTTGTATTTTCATGAATTAAATAAAACAAACATGCACAAACAAATGCAAACAATTGTCAGAAAATGCCACAAAATCCGCAAAAATTGCAAATAATGAAAAGAAATTATCTTGTTTTGAATTTTATGGGAGTAATTCGTATAGGGAAAAAATCACGTGCTCACAGCTCCCACATGGCCTCCTCCGGTGATTGCCCTTTCCATTGGACGAGGAACATAACAGTGGCTTTTTGCCCTTGTTTTCGCCTGGCCTGGTAATCTATGATAGCCTCAATCTCCCGATCATGCGAGGCAGTGATAGTCATTGGCGCCTGACTTGATTGGCCCCTACTCGGATCATCCTTATCTTCATGATATGGCTTAAGCATGGTAGCATGGAAGACATGGTAGATCTTGAGATACGATGGCATGTCAAGCTTGTATGAGATCTTGCCTACCTTGGCGATGATCTTAAATGGCCCCTTATACTTGCGAATCAGATTCTGATGCATGGCCCGTAGTGCCTTGAACTGTCTTGGGTTAAACTTCACCATGACCACGTCCCCAACTCTATAGTATGTGGGACGCCGCTTACGGTCCACAAACTTCTTCATCTTCTTAGCTGCCTTATCCAAGTAGGACTTAACAGTGTCGAGTTGCTCCTCCCATCCTTTTGGACATATGATAAGCCCCCAAACTCTTTCCCTCGAACGCAACTGGTAATGAATGTGGAGTTTGTGGTTGTTGGCCTATGGCTAGCTCAAATGGTGTCCGCCCAGTGGACTCACTCCACTGCAAGTTATAAGAGAATTAGGCGATGTCTAGGAGCTTTGCCCAATATTTCTAATGCGCGCTTACATAATGCCTCAAGTAGCATTCTAGTAAGGCATTGACTCGTTCCATTTGTCCATCCGTCTGTGGGTGGAAACTAGTAGAAAAGTACAGCTCCGTACCAAGTATGTCAAACAACTCTCTCCAAAAGTTTCCAGTAAAGCGAGGGTCTCGATCACTGATTATATGCCGTGGTAAGCCCCAATACTTCACCACGTTCTTAAAGAAAATCTTGGCGGCTTCCTTGGCTGTGCAACCTAGTGAGGTGGGCATGAAGGTAGCATATTTGGAAAATCTATCCACGACCACCATAATAGTACCATAACCGTCGAACTTCGGTAGGCAAGTAATAAAGTCCATAGTTACGCTCTCCCATGGATGATCTGCAACTGGTAGTGGCTCCAAAAGTCCTCCAGGTTGTTGTTGTTCAACCTTGTCCTGTTGACAGACAAGACAAGTCTGCACATAGCACTCTATGTCATCACGCATGCATGGCCAATAGTTCACTGACTCAACCAGGGCCCTAGTGCGACATTGACCTGGATGACCAGCCCATATTGTGTCATGACTCTCCCTTATGATCCGTCGTCTAATATCTCCAAATTTAGGCACGTAGACCCGCCGACCTGTGGTAAGTAGTAGGTCGTCTTCTATCCAAAACCGTCTCATCTTGCCTTTGTTGGCTAACTCGATAAGCTGTTTGGCTGCTAGATCATGATGCATGCCTTCTTTTATAGCCTCCATAATGTCCCATCTCGTTGAAGTAATTGCAGCAAGCTCGGCTTTCCGGATCAAGGCATCGGCTACAACATTACCTTTTCCCGGCTTGTACTCCAGCGCATAATCAAACTCGGCCAAGAAATCCTGCCACCTAGCCTGCTTTGGTGTGAGCCTCTTCTGTGTCTCAAAGTAGCTAGTAGCCACATTATCAGTATTTATCACGAACCTCGACCCGAGCAGATAATGTCTCCATGTACGAAGGTAATGCACACTGGCCGTCATTTCCTTCTCTTATACCGTGTAACGCCGCTCCGTCTCATTTAACTTGTGGCTCTCAAATACTATGGGATGCTTATCTTGCATGAGGACACCCCCAATGGCGAAGTCTGAGGCATCTGTGTGCACCTCAAATGTCTTGGCAAAGTCAGGTAATGCCAAGACTGGATCCTCTGTTACAACTGTCTTAAGGCATTCAAATGCCTTTTGACAATGCTCCGTCCAAACCCATGGCTTGTTCTTCTTTAACAACTCAGTCAATGGTACGACCTTTGCTGAGTATCCACTGATGAACTGACCATAGTAGTTAACAAGTCCAAGGAAGGATCTCAACTCAGTTACCTTTATAGGTGCCTCCCACTCCTGGATAGCACATACCTTAGCCTCGTCCATGCGTAGCTCTCCATTGCTAATGACATGGCCCAAGAAGTGCATCTTTGATTGTGCGAACTCACATTTCTCCCTCTTGATGTATAGCTCGTTCTCTCGCAAGAATTGGAAAACCTTTCTTAAGTGATCCATGTGCTCCTCCAAGGTGTTGTTGTAGATGACTGTGTCGTCTAGGTATACTACCATGAACTGATCAAGGTAGGGATGGAAGATCTTGTTCATAAGGGTTCCAAATTTGGCCGGTGTATTGATTAAGCTTAAGGGAATTACCAACCACTCAAAGGCTCCATATCTCTTCACACATGCTGTCTTTGGCTCATCCCCTTCCGCAATGCGAACTTGGTAGTAGAACTTTCGAAGATCTACTTTGGTATAGTACTTGGCTTGCCCAAGTCTATCGAACAAGTCAACAGTGAGCGGGATCAGGTACTTATTCTTCACGGTGACCTTATTAAGTGCTCGGTAGTTTATGCACAAATGCAACGATCCATCCTTCTTCTTCTGGAACAATACTGGTGCGCCAAAAGGTGCCTTTGATCGGCGAATGTGATGAGCATCTAGCATCTCCTTCAATTGTTTCCTGAGCTCCTCTAGCTCTGGAGGTGCCATATGATATGGGGCAAATGCGGGTGGCTTAGCCCCTGGCTCCAACTCAATCTTGTGATCCACCTCTCGCCTAGGTGGCAGGTGCTTAGGCAACTCCTCGGGCATGACATCTTTGTTTTCCTCAAGAAACTTCTCTATGCAAGACGGCAGTGTCTCTTGAAAACTCTTATTTTCCTCCAGACTTGTGATGGTTGCCATGAACGTCGGCTCCCCCTTCTTGATCCCATTGACAACCTGCATAGCTGAGAGTTGTGCTTGGCTCTGTCTGTGTGGCATAGTCATTATAGGTACCATGCAAGCTTCTTCTCGCTCCATAACCAAGAGACGTTGGAGGTAGGGGTCGATTAAAGTATGACAATGTCTAAAGAACTCTTGCCCTTGTATGATGTCAAAGATATCCATAGCAGTTATGGTAAAGTTTGTCATACCTTTCCAAGTTCCCAATTTGACACCAACTCCATTAGCTACCCCACGAGCATTCTGTATCTCGACATTCACGGTCTTGATGCGAGAGTTGGTTGGAGCAAGTTTCAATTCCAGTCTCTTTTCGGCAGCCTCGGTCACGAAATTATGAGTTGCTCTAGTATCCACCATTGCACGAGCGGGCTTGTTGTTGATGGTGAGATCCACGTATTGATTGCCATTCTCGGTAGGTTGGATAGCTTGCTTCGTGACAACACCATATAATTCGATCATACCCAACTGTGCGGTTCCCGGACTCTCTCCTTGTGGCTGCTCTTTCCGCTCACGTACTATGGCACTAAGGCTTTTGAGGTCAGGACAATTCCTGAAGCCATGTGGCCCTCCGCATATATAGCATCCCTTCTTCTCGACCTGCGTCTTCTTCTCGGCGTAGCCCTGACGACCACTCGACTTTTTGAAGTTTTGAGTCTTGGAGTATTGTTGTTTTACCTCCTTGACTTTGCCACGGTCTCCCCCACCTTTGACATTGTTAACCTTTGACTCATTGCCATTGCCTTTGTCATGTTTTTCATTCCTGAAATCCATCATTGATTCGGCCTCCACTATGGATTGGTCTATATCAGTGACTTGTCGGCGTTGCAACTCCTGCTTAGCCCAATTTTGCAACCCGTCCATGAAGTGGAACAACAAGTCATCATTGGTCAGGTTGAGGATTTGAAGCATAAGGGTAGTGAACTCCTTGACTTAATTACGTATGCTCCCTGTTTGCTTCAATTCCCTAAATTTGCGCCTTGCCTCGTACAAGACATTGTTTGGAAAAAACTGTCGCTTGAACTCCGCTTTGAACTGATCCCATGTGCTAATAGTACATAGACCTTTATCCACGTCGGCCATCTTCCTTCTCCACCATAGCATGGCAATCTCTGAGAGGTACAATACCACAGTGTTGATCTTGGCCTCATCGTCCCTCACTTTGCCGTGCCTGAAGTAGTTCTCCAAGTGCCAAAGGAAGTTTTCCATTTCTTGTGCATCACGAACACATTTGAACACCGGGGATTTGGGAGCCTCGATCTTGGCCTCCCTTGTCACCACAACATTGCTGGCTACCTCGGTCACGCCAGCATTGACATGCTCCTCGAGTGACTCTATCTTTGCCTTTATAGCATCGATAGTACTCAAAACCTCCATGAGTCTACACTCTAAGGCAGTGATGGTTTGCCTTAGTTCCATCTTAGTCTGTGTACATCCCTCCAAGTCATTTCCAATACTCTCAATCTTTTCAAGAGTGTGCCCCTCAAGAACGTTAAGAGTGTCTTCCACCTTCCCCAAGCGTTGGCCAAAGATCTCCATGAAGTCCATCCCCACGTTCATCTTCATCACCCACTCTTTACCGAGCAAAACGTCCTCTGGAAGGACCTCTACTTCATCCTCACTCGCCTCAGTGGCAGATGGTTCTTGGGATGTAAGCCCTTCATTTGACACAACCTCAGGTGACACCTCCTGGCTCTTGTTGGTGGCATTCCTCTTTTTGCTACGGCCGCTCTAGCTAGCAGCATCCTGGATGACGTTGGCTTGGGTGTTGGTAGCGTTAATTTCTCCGTCGTTTGCCATTCCCTTCGTTGAAACCTTCGCTCTGATACCACGTTGTCACATCCTTAGTTGTTAACTAAGTACACGTGCGACACTTGATAACTCGCTCACGATCTTGCACAACTTGCTCACGTTCTTGCTATGTCAAGTCAGCCTTACTACACTCAAGATCGCTAAGAGAATGGAAGAAAGAACACAAGAGAATTGTTAAAGGAACCTTGTATTAGAGAGAACTTGAATTATTTGCTTGATGAATTACAAATGAATGACCTCCTTTATATACTAGTTTCCTAGGGGCTAGTGTGTAAATATTAGTTATTACACAAGTCCTTGATATTTACAAGATAAGAGCTTTTTCTAGAATTCTCTACAAGCATAGAAGATTCCAAGGACTTTCCTAGCAAATCCATAAGGATCTAGGTTTTTCCTAAGGAAATGTCCATACCTCTCTAGAATCTTCTCACAAATGCTAGCCTTCTTCTTATGTAAGCTTCCACATGGCATTAATATATGCCAAATGGCACCTATGTGGCATGATGACATGGCGAGTCATCACATAATGACCAGAAATAACTTTTCATTTAATATAGTACAAAAGAAAATAAAAAACAGTCTATAAGGGACACATCGACCTATTTACACATTCACACTATGGTAGAGACTGTAGAGGTCCCTCCCTCCTTTTGTAGTAAACAACAAATACTTAGTTAGAGCTTATGAGCAATTTTTTTTTATAATTGATGGATAAACTTCCACATGGATTAGTTGTTTTAACTCTAAGAAGGATATGTTCTCACTATTCATCTCTCACTCCAAAAGTCAAACACCAGAAAGTTGCATTATTAGTGGGAATAGCTTTTAAATCAAGTTAGACAGCTATGTTTGAAAGAGCATAACTATAGTAATATCAATTTGCCATGTGTTCTCATAAAATAAGTCCCATCTGGAAAGAATTGGATGGCAGAACCCCATAAGTTCTTATTTCGTTTTCTGAATTCCTATTTATTTTCTCTTTATTTTTGGCTCAAGAAAATGCTAAGCCCCATTTGGCCATAACTTTTTCCAAGTTTTTCCCAATTTCTTGTTTGACAAAATCTATTTGTCTATAGATTTTATCCAAATTTTGACAGATTTTGAAAATAAAATTCCCAAATTCCAAAACTAGCCCTACACCTGGTTTTGTCCCAAATTATTATCTTTTTTTAACAATTTAAAAAATTACCTCAAATTTTTATATTTTATAATAAATCGCACCACCTATTATGCCCAACTAATCTACCTGTTGGTTACTATTATTTTTTTGGACTGATGGATCTTGTAATATTATTACAATTTGATGAATTATAGTAGCTAGTGATTGTGTTATTAGCAGTTGATATTACAATATCAGGTTATGATTTTAGGATAGTATATTATATAGTTCATTATAAAAAATGATGATTTTGTGCCAAACTTATCTATGGTGAGGAGTATGGTTTGTGATAATTATAATGAGTGACATCGATGAAGGTTCTGCATATACAAGATTAGCAAGTTTGTTTGTTTGATATTGTTGGGTATTTTTGATAGTTTTAGAACTTATGGATATAAGTCACCTTTCATGTTGTTTAAAAAAAACAAAGTGAAATATGTTTTGGAAAATGATGTCCAAAATAGATTTCATCTACAACCCAAACTTCACCCAATCAGATTATTAAAACAAATTTCGAAATCTATGACTGTTACGATCCGAAATTCTTACTATCGGGATCGCGATGGCACCTAACATTTCACTTGCTACGCAAGCCAATGTTAGCTATATCTATGAACTATTTTTAACAATTTCCAAATTAAATGACAATAATAAACTGAATAGTCTGAAATAAGGTAATAACTAATAAGTGACGATATCCAAATACAAATCCCAGAACTTGTATCACGAATACATGGCCTCTAGAGTACTACAGATAATTGTCTGAAATAAACATAATTGTATGAATAAAAATAAACAGCTAAATGATGTAGAATGGTACTTCAAGGCTGCAGACGTCATGCAGCTATACCTCAAGTCCCCACTTGTAACGACCTTGTTGGTCGTTTTATGAGTTACAACCCCGTCTCCCACATTTCTGCTTCCTTGTGTGTTGTTCAATTGTATTTCATCACATCGTGTTGGTTGTGTTGTGTTTGGAGTAATCTTAGAGTGGAATGAGACACTTAGTCTCTTATTTGGAAGCTTAAGTTGGAAAAGTCAACCGAATATTGACTTATGTGTAGAAGATCTCGGATGTGAGTTTTGATGGTTCGGATAACTTCATTAGATTATTTTGGGCTTAGGAGCGTGTTCGGAATGTATTTTGGACGTCCATGGTAGATTTAGGCTTGAATTGGCGAAATTAGAAATTTGGCGTTTTCCAATAGGCAGTGGAAATCTTGATATTGGGGTCAAAATGGAATTCTGGGAATTGGAGTAGGTTTGCTGTGTCATTTGTGACATGTGTGCAAAATTTCAGGTCATTCGGATGAGGTTTGGTAGGTTTTTACATCGCTTGCAGAATTCAGAAGTTTTGGAATCCTTAGGTTTGAATCCGATGGTGATTTGATGTTTGATGTTGTTTTGATTGTTCCAAAGGTTGGAATAAGTTTGAATGGTGATATATGACTTGATGGCATGTTTGGTTGAGGTCCCGAGGGCCTCGGTATGGATTTGGGGGTTGATGGAAGGTTTGGTCTTGAATTGTTACTGCAGATGTTGCTACTTCTGTTGTTTCTGCACCTGCGGAGTGGAGAGTGCAGGTGCGGTGATCGTAGAAGCGGGAAGCAACCGAAGATACAGAATTTGTCGCAGGAGCAGAGGGATTGACCGCACCTGCGAGCCCGCAGGTGCAAGGTCTGGGGCGCAGGTGCGAAAGCTGGTGACTTAAGTTAAAGCCGTAGATGTGGTTATTTTGACCGTAGAAGCGGCCCGCAGGTGTATGAAATGGGTCGCAGGTGGGAAAGTGCTGGGCAGAATGTATAAAAAGGCCCTTCGCGATTTTCATCCATTCTTTTACCATTTTTGAGCGATTTTAGACCTCCAAGCAGGGGAATTCAAAGAGGAATTGAGGGGTTTCCGTGAGGTAAGTTGCTTGGACTTTGTATTTGATATTTATGATGAATTATCCACTACTTAAACCTGAAACTCGTAGGGAATTTAGGGTAAAAATTGGGGGATTAGGGCTTGAAATTGGAGAGTTTAAATTGGAGATTTGAGGGGCCATTTGAGGCCCGATTTTGATAATTTTTATAAATGTGGACTCGTGATAGGATAAGTATTCTAGTGTTGTAATATTTTATCGAATTCCGAGATGAGGGTCCGGAGGTAGGGTTTGGCTAATTATGGGATTTTTGATTTAATTTGATAATTTTCACATGGGCTTTGTTCCTTTAGCGTGTATTTATGATGTGATACTGATTTTGGTTAGATTTGGAGCATCTGGAGGTAAGGGCATCGCGGGTTAGAGATTGGTCCGGTTTGAGGTAAGTAATGACTGTAAATCTTGTCCTAGGGGTACGAAACCCCGGATTCACCTCATTTCACTACTTTGAGGTGACACACACGCTAGATGACGAGCGTGTGGGCGTGCACCATTAGGGATTGTGACTTGGTCCAACCCGTATGATTAATAAGTCGCATATTTGACTGAAAACTATTTGATACTATTGTGTCTTGGAAAGTATTATTATGTTTTGGGCTAAATGCCATATTTGGGCCTCGTGCCAAGCTGTTTAGACCCTTATGGGCTTTTTACTACTATTTCTCACTGTTTTGATTTAATATCTATACTCAGTCATGCTATGTTTTACTGATTTCATAACTCAGCCTTAATTACCACGTTTTGATACTATAAATGATAGTTTGGGCTGAGTACCCTGTTTTACTATTAGCCCGAGTGGCTTGAGAGGTTTCTGAGTGAGTGAGGCCGGGGGCCTATGTTGTGAGGATATCATCGGATTGGGTTGCGCCGCAGCATGTTGCACTTGTTTGTGATAGATGAGAGGCTGAGGGCCTAATTTATTATACCTCTAGATGGCTTGTTATAGCGCTTGGGCTGTAGGAGCCCCTCCGGAGTCTGAACACCCAAGTGAGCGCGGGTACCCAAAGTGAGTGATATGATGTTGCCCGAGAGGCTGATTACAAGTGATTGTGAGATGGCCCGAGGGGCTGGTTCTGATTGATATTGTGCCCAAAGGGCGGTTTATGATACATGTCTTACCCTGTCTTACCCGAGGGGCTATATATGATTTTCATCATTTTTACTCTAAACTTCATTAAATCTTTGTTGAAACTGCTACAAAGACATTTTTCAAAGGATTTTTATTGAAATCGAATTTTAACAAGATTATTTATTTATATACTATTTTGGTAACATACTATACTAACTGTGGCATTATGAAGTGTATTATGTATTTTCTTAGTGCTCAGTCTTTATTTACTTTTATTACTTACTGAGTTGGCATACTTACATTAAACCTTGCACCTTGTGTGCAGATCCAGGAGTTGCGGATCGTGATAGCGAGTGCTGATCCTTCATTCAGCGGGCCTTTCAGAGTCGGCAAGGTAGCTGCATGGCGTTCGCAGCCTTGCTCTTCTCCCTCTTATCTTCCTTAGACTGTTTTTAGTACATTTCCAGGATATGATAGTCTTTGTTGTATTCAGACCTTAGTAGATGTTCGTGACTTGTGACACCCTGATGTCGGGCTTGTGTTATTTTCCGCACTTGTTATTTAGACGCATGCTATGGGATTTTAGTAAATTTATAGTTAAAACAAATCCCTTTTTATGAAATTATAGTTTAATGTGGGATTTGTGTCGGCTGGCCTAGTTTCATGATAGGCGCCATCACGACTGGGTTGATTTTAGGGTCGTGACAAGTCGGCATCAGAGCCTAGGTTACATAGGTCTTACGAGTTATGAGCGGGTTTATAGAGTCTCGCGGATTGGTACGAAGACGTTTGTACTTATCTTCGAGAGGCTACAGAACCTTTAGGAAAAAACTTCACATTCTTTAAATCCTGTCGTGCTAATCTGTTGATTCTGGTCACTAAACTTCTATTATTCTATTCTCTTCAATGGTGAGGATATGTGCTACCGGTCAGGATAGACGACCACTACTATTACTAGTTGGGGCCACTAAAGGTCGATGTCACGGTTGAGGCCGTGGTAAGGGCAGGGGTGTAGCCCGCACAACAACTAGGGCAACAACTGCTGATCTACCAGCCACCCCAGTTCATGATCAAGTCCCAGTTACAGACACTCCAGCAGGACCAGCGCAGGCACCAACTATGCCTATTGTTATTCCAGGACTTTAGGAGGCCCTAGCCCAGATTCTATCAGTGTGCACTGGCTTGGCTCAGGCGGTCTCAGTTACTGCAGTCGTAGCTACTTTTCAAGTCGGGGGAGGCACTCATACTCCCGCCACTCACACACCAGAGCAGGTCGTATAGGGACTTCAGACACCAGGGCACCTCCATCCCAGCCGATTACAGCTGCTTAGGACTATATAGCTCCTTTTATGCCAGAGGATGCGCTGTGCATATTGGAGAGGTTTGGGAGACTCCATCCCCCGTCATTTAGTGGTGTTGAGTGTGAGGATGCACAGTGTTTCTTAGATAAGTGTTAGAGCATTCTTCGGACCGCAGGTATTCTAGAGACCGGTGGGGTCTCATTCACTACTTTCTAGTTCTCCAGGGCTGAACTCAGTTGGTGAGAGGCTTACGAGAGGTGTAGGCCAGTTGGCGCATCGCCCCTTTCTTGGCAGCAATTCTCCATTCTCTTTCTAGAGAAGTTTGTACCTGAGTCTCGCCGAGAGGAGCTATGCAGGCAGTTCAAGGAGCTTCATTAGGGTGATAGGTTTGTTACACAGTATGAGATGCGGTTCTCCGAGTTGGCTTGTCATGCGGTCTGGTTGGTTCCCACAGACCAAGAGAGGATCGGGAGGTTTATAGATGGCCTCAATTTTTAGCTTCGGTTGTTTATGACCAGAGAGAGAGTATCTGGTGCTACTTTTGATGAGGTTGTTGACATAGCTCGACAGATTAAGATGGTTCGTGGTTAGGAGAGGGTTGGGAGAGAGGCCAAGAGGCCTTGTAGTCAGGGTGGATTCAGTGGTACTCCTCATGGGGGTCAGTTTTAGCACGACAAAGGCCATCCATTCAGACATGCACAGTCAGCTCGCCCAGTTTATTGTCGGGCATCATTGGGCTATGGTACTCACAGTTCTCATCAGGGCCATTCATCACTTTGTGCCCTTCCAGCCTAGAGTTCGTTTCGTGCTCCATCAGTTTAGGTCTCTTCCATGCCAGGTTCTTCTGCTAGTCATCTCGGTGCTAGGGGTTCCCTTCAGTCCCCCTCTCCAGCACCAGGGGGTTGTTATGAGTGTGGGGAGTTGGGGCATATGTGGAGGTAGTATCCTCGTCGTCATGTGGGTCTGCCTCAGCAGAGGAGTCAGCCATCGACTTCAGCACCAATCACTTTGCCACCCACCCAGTCAGCTAGAGGTGGAGGACAGTTAGCTAGGGGTTGCCCTAGAGGGGGAGGTCGATCAGGTGGTGGTCATGCCCGTTTTATGCACTCCCAACCAGACCAGATGCTATAGCTTCAAATGCTGTGATTACAGGTATTGTCTTAGTTTGCCACAGAGATGCCTCTGTGTTATTTGATCCCGATTCCACTTTTTCATAAGTGTCATCATATTTTGCTCGTTATTTGGATACGCCTCGTGAGTCTCTTGTTTCATTGGTTTGTGTATCTACTCTGGTGGGTGTTGCTATTGTTGTGGACTATGTATATCGGCCATGTGTGGTGACTATTGGAGGTTTGAAGACCCGAGTAGACCTTCTGTTACTTTGTATAGTAGACTATGATGTGATATTGGGAATGGATTGGTTATCTCCGTGTCGTGATATTTTGGACTATCATGCTAAAACAGTGACATTGGCTATGCCGGGTGTGCCACGGATTGAGTGGCGAGGTTCGACTGATTTTGTTCCCAGTAGGGTGATTTCATTTTTGAAGGCCCATCGGATGGTTGGGAAGGGTTGTCTTTCTTACTTAGCCTTTGTGAGGGATGTCAGTACAAAGACTCCTACCATTGATTTAGTCCCGGTAGTGAGGGACTTTCCGGATGTGTTTCTTGCAGACCTGTCGGGCATGCCACCGAACATAGATATTGATTTTGGTATTGATTTAGTGCCGGACACTCAACCCATTTCTATTCCACCGTATCGTATGTCACTGGTAGAGTTGAAGGAGTTGAAGAAGTAGCATCAGGAACTCCTTGATAAGGGGTTTATTTGGCCTAGTGTGTCACCGTAGGGTGTGCCTATTCTATTCGTGAAGAAGAGGGATGACACTATGAGGATGTGCATTGATTACAGGAAGTTGAACAGGGTCATAGTCAAGAACAGGTATCCTTTGCCACGTATTGATGGTTTATTTGACCAGCTTCAGGGAGCGAGGGTGTTTTCCAAGATTGACCTCAGGTTGGGGTATCACCAGTTGAAGATCAGGGACTCAGATATTCTTAAGATGGCTTTCAGGACCCGATATGGTCATTATGAGTTCCTTGTGATATTTTTTGGGCTGACCAATGCCCCAACAATGTTCATGCATTTGATGAACAGCGTGTTTCGGCCCTAACTCGCGTAGTCAGGAGGAGCACACTGAGCATTTGAGAGTTGTATTGTAGCGGATGAGGGAGGAGAAGCTTTAGGAAAAGTTCTCCAAGTGTGAGTTTTGGCTCAATTCAGTAGCTTTCTTGTGACACGTGGATTCTAGTAAGGGTATTCAGGTTGATCCGAAGAAAATAGAGGCGGTCTAAAGTTAGCCCAGATCATCCTCAGCCATAGAGATTCGCAGCTTTCTTGGTTTGGCGAGGTATTCCATCGGTTCATTCAGGGATTTTCGTCTATTGCATCACTCTTGACCAAATTGACTCAAAAGGGTGCTCTATTCAGGTGGTAGGATGAGTGTGAAGCGAGCTTTCAGAAGCTGAAGACTGCCTTGACCACAGCTCCAATGTTAGTTTTGCCATCAACTTCAGGTTCATATACAGTATATTGTGATGCTTCTAGAGTTCGTATTGGGTGTGTGTTCATGCAGGAAGGGAGAGTGATTGCTTGTGCTTCTCGTCAGTTGAAGCCCCATGAGAAGAACTACCCTGTTCATGATTTGGAGTTGGCTGCCATTGTTCACGCGTTGAAGATTTGGAGTCATTATCTCCATGGTGTGTCTTGTGAGGTGTTTACTGATCATCGTAGCCTCCAACACTGGTTCAAGCAAAAGGATCTCAATTTGAGGTAGTAGAGATGGTTGGAGCTGTGAAAGGATTATGATATCACTATCTTGTACCATCCGGGGAAGATCAATGTAGAGGCCGATGCCTTGAGTAGGAAGGCGGTGAGTATGGGCAGTTTGGCGTATATTCCTATTGGGGAGAGACCTCTTGCAGTTGATGTTCAAGCCTTGGCCAATCTTTTTTATGAGGTTGGATATTTCGGAGCCCAGTCAGATCTTAGCTTGTGTGGTTTCTCGGTCTTCCTTGTTTGATCGCATCAGAGAGCGCCAGTATGATAACCCTCATTTGCTTGTCCTCAAGGATAGAGTTCAGCACGACGATGCTAGAGATGTGACTATTTGTGATGATGGGGGTATTGCGGATGCAGGGACGGATATGTGTGCCCAATGTAGATGGGATTCGAGAGTTGATTCTGGAGGATGCCCATAGTTCGCGGTATTCCATCCATCTGGGCGCCACAAAGATGTACCAGGATTTGAGACAACACTACTGGTGAAGGAGAATGAAGAAAGATATAGTGGGATTTGTAGCTCGGTGTCTCAATTGTCAGCAGGTGAAATATGAGCATTAAAGACCGAGTGGCTTGCTTCAGCAGATGGATATTCCAGAGTGGAAGTGGGAGCGGATCACCATGGATTTCGTAGTTGGGCTCCCACGGACTTTGAGGAAGTTCGATGCCATTTAGGTAATTGTGGATCGGCTGACCAAGTCCGCGCACTTCATTCCAGTGTGTACTGTGTACTACCTATTCTTCATAGCGGTTAGCTGAGATTTATATTCGAGAGATTATTCGCCTACATGGGGTTCCAGTTTCCATCATTTTAGACGGAGGTACTCAGTTCACATCATAGTTTTGGAGAGCCGTGTAGAGAGAGTTAGGTACTCAAGTTGAGATGAACATAACTTTTCACCCTCAGACGGATGGGCAGTCTGAGCGCACTATTCAAATATTGGACGACATGTTGTGCGCTTGTGTCATTGATTTTGGGGGTTCATGGGATCAGTTTCTACCACTCGCGGAGTTTGCGTATAACAACAGTTATCAGTCGAGTATTCAGATGGCTCCATACAAGGCTTTATATGTGAGGCGGTGTAGATCTCCAGTAGGTTGGTTTGAACTGGGTGAGGATAGAATTTTGGGTGCAGATTTGGTGCAGGATAATTTGGACAAAGTAAAAGTAATTCAGGAGCGGCTTCGTACAACGCAGTCGAGACAAAAGAGTTATGCCGACAGGAAGGTTCGAGATGTGTCTTACATGGTTGAAGAGAAGGTTATACTGAAGGATTCACCCATGAAGGGTGTTATGAGATTTGGGAAGAAGGGTAAACTGATTCCTCGGTTTATTGGGCCTTTTAAGGTGCTTCAGAGGATTGGGAATGTGGCTTATGAGCTGGTTTTGCCACCTAGCTTGTTGAGTGTGCATCCGGTAATTCATGTTTCTATGCTCCGGAGGTATATTGGCGATCCGTCTCATGTTTTGGATTTCAGCACGGTTTAGTTAAATTGTGATTTGACTTATGATGTGGAGCCAGTGGCTATTTTAGAGTGGCAGGTCCGAAAGTTGAGATCAAAAGATATAGCTTCAATAAAAGTGCAGTGGAGAGGTTGGACCGTGGAGGAGGCCACTTGGGAGACCGAGCGGTAGATGTGGAGCAGATATCCACACCTGTTTGAGGCTTCAGGTATGTTTCTTGACTTGTTCGAGGATGAACGTTTGTTCAAGAGGGGGAGGATGTAACGACCTGGCCGATTGTTTCATGAGTTACAACCCCGTCTCCCTCGTTTCTGCTTCCTTGAGTATTGTTCAGCTTAAGTTGGAAAAGTAAACTGGATGTTGACTTATGTGTAGAAGATATCGAATGTGAGTTCTAATGGTTCGGATAGCTTCGTTAGGTGATTTTGGACTTAGGAGTGTGTTCGGAATGTATTTTGGTCGTCCATGATAGATTTAGGCTTGAATTGGTGAAATTGAAAATTTGGCATTTTTCGGTCGGCAACGGAAATCTTGATACTGGGGTCGGAATGAAATTCTCATAATTGGAGTAGGTCCACTGTGTCATTTGTGACGTGTGTGCAAAATTTCAGGTTATTTGGATGAGGTTTGGTACGTGTTTACATCGTTTGCGGAATTCGGATATTTTGGAATCCTTTGGCTTGAATCTGAGGGTGATTTGATATTTTGATGTTGTTTTGAGTGTTCTGAAGGTTGGAATAAGTTTTAATGGTGATATGTGACTTGATGGCATGTTTGGTTGAGTTCCCGAGGGCCTCGGGATGGATTTGGGGGGTTGACGAAAGGTTTGGTCTTGAATTGTTACTGCAGATTTTGCTGCTTCTATTGTTTCCGAACCTGCAGAGTTGGACCGCAGGTGCGATGATCGCAGATGCGGGAAGCAACCAGTTGTCTAAGGAGCGGAGGGATTGACCGCACCTGTGAGTCCGGGAATTCAAGAAGGAATTGAGGAGTTTCCATGAGGTAAGTTGCTTGGACTTTGTATTATGTACTTGTTATGTATTATCCACTACTTAATCATGAACCTAGGGGGGAATTTAGGGTGAAAATTGGGGTATTAGGGCTTGAAATTGGAGAGTTTAAATTGGGGATTTGAGAGTCCATTTGAGGCCCGATTTTGATTATTTTGGTATGTGTGGACTCGTGAGAGGATAATGATTCTTGTGTTGTAATTTTTTATCGGATTTCGAAACGTGGGCCCGGAGGTAGGGTTTGGCCAATTTCGGGATTTTTGAGTTAATTTGATAATTTTTGCATGGTCTTTGTTCCTTTAGCGTGTATTTATGATGTGATACTAATTTTGGTTAGATTCAGAGCATCTAGAGGCCGAGTAGAGAGGCAAGGGCATCGCGGATTAGAGATTTGTTCGGTTTGAGGTAAGTAATGACTGTAAATCTTGTCCTGAGGATTTGAAACCCCTGATTTCACCTCGTTTCACTACTTTGAGGTGATGCACACGCTAGATGACGAGCGTGGGGGCGTGCACCATTGGGGATTGTGACTTGGTCCGTCCCGTAAGACTAATAAGTCGCATATTTGACTGAAAACTATTCGATATTATTATGTCTTGGAAAGTATTATTATGTTTTGGGCTGAATGCTATATTTGGGCCTTGTGCCAAGCTGTTGGGACCCTTAGGGTTTTTTTACTAATTTTCCTCACTATTTTGATTTAATATCTATACTCAGTCATGATATGTTTTACTGATTTCATAACTCATCCTTATTTACCATGTTTTGATACTATAAATGATATTTGGGCTGAGCACTCTGTTTTACTGTTAGCTCGAGTGGCTTTAGACATTTCTGACTGAGTGAGGCCGAGGGCTTGCGTTGTGAGGATATCATGGGATCGGGCTGCGCGCCAAAGCATGTTGCATTGATTTGTGATATATGAGAGGCCGAGGGCCTGATTTATTATGCCATGAGATGGCTTGTTATAGAGCTTGGGCTGTAGGATTCCCTCCGAAGTCTGAACACCCAAGTGAGCGCGGGTACCCAATGTGAGTGATATGATGTTGCCCGAGAGGCTGATTACAAGTGATTATGAGATGGCCCAAGGGGCTGGTTCAAATTGATATTGTGCCCGAGGGACGGTTTATGATACATGTCTTGCCCGAGGGGCTATTTATGATTTTCATCATTTTTACTCTAAACTTCATTGAATCTTTGTTGAAACCGCTAAAATGACATTTTTCAAAGGATTTTTACTGAAATCGAATTTTAACGAGATTATTTTATTTATATACTATTTTGGAAACATACTATACTTACTGTGGCATTATAAAGTGGGTTATGTATTTTCTTACTACTCAGTCTTTATTTACTTTTATTACTTACTAAGTTGGCATACTTATGTTACTCCCTGCACCTTGTGTGCAGATCCAGGAGTTGCGGATCGTGATAGCGAGCGCTGATCCTTCATTCAGCGGGCCTTTCGGAGTCGGCAAGGTAGCTGCATGACGTTCGCAGCCTTGCTCTTCTCCCTCTTATCTTCCTTAGACTATTTTTAGTATATTTCCAGGATGTGATTGTCTTTGTTATATTCAAACCTTAGTAGATGCTCGTGACTTGTGACACCCTGATGTCGGGCTTGTGTTGTTTTCTCTACTAGTTATTTAGACGCATGTTATGCGATTTTAGTAAATTTATAGTTAAAAATGCCTTTTTTGAAATTCTGGTTTGATTTGGGATTTGTGTCGGCTGACCTAGTTTCATGATAGGCGCCATCACGACTGGGCCAGTTTTAGGGTCGTGACACCACTGATAGCTAGATCCGAGCAAACCTCACTCAGCGCAGCTGGGGCAAACTCCGGTATCTGCACAAGAAGTAAAGAGTGTAGTATGAGTATAACCGACCCCAAGTACTCTATAAGTGCCGAGCCTAACCTCGGTGAAATAATGACGATGATAAGGCGGGTCACATACAATAACTTGTACGCAATAATAATAACAAAAGAGACAGGAATGGAAATGACAAGTCATATAAACTCATCTCAAATACCAAGGCCAATCCAACAGTCACAAACTAATACAACTTTATACAATTTGTTGTTGCGCGCAACCTGATCCCACCATATCATCATCTGTCAATATTATAATCCATCTTTATTCTGCCATTTCATTCCATTACCTTTCAATTCCCATTGCGGTGTATAACCCGCTCCCCAAATAACTTCAATCAACAGAAACCAACAAAAAAAATTTACAAGAAGTTCTACATCAAGAGAGTAAATGTACGAGACAATGAAGGATCACATAATACTCAAGGAATCTTAAATAACTCGAATATCTCAACTCTTTACCAACTCATCGATATCTACTAATTAACAATTCATACACATGAATTTACAATATATATATATATATATAAGGCAACAACTTTTAAAAAACTATAAGGCAAGCAAGACATAGGACAATTTATTTTTGCAATAAAAGTAAATAGAGTCAAGTAGCAAATAAACGTAAAATTATAGAAGGGATGGACAATTTAATACATGGATAACTAAATGACAAGTAACAATTATGGCATGGAAGTCAAATAAGCACATACCAATTAAGGCAAGTGACAAGATATACTAAGAAAAAACGAAAACATGGAAGCAAGTAACACAACGGCACATAAATACTCGTCACCTTGCATATACATCGTTTCACACATAATTTACATAACGTGTAGTTCGAGGGTTCCTAATTTCATCAAATCAAGGTTAGACCCAATACTTACCTTGCTCTGTGACTCAAGCAATCAATCAATCACGACTTTGCCTTTTGATCAAGCCTCCAAACAAATCAAATCTAGCAAATTATTGACCAAATGATTCAAAATAAGCTTTATAAACTACCCACAAAGGGAAGAGGTTCAATTTAGATCATTTTTGAAAAAGTCAACCCTAGGCTTGCTTGGTCAAAATCAAGATTCCGACCAAAACTCGATTACCCATTCATCCCCGAGCTCGGTTATGTGCTTTATTTCGAAATCCAATCCCAATTCGAGGTCTAAATCCCAATTTCACAAAAATCCCCAATTTTACCCAAATTCCTAATTTTTACCATGAAAATCCTAAATTTGATGTTGAAATCTCATTAAATGCAATGGGTAATTGAAAAGAAATGGAGTAAAGTCACCTACCAATGAAAATGGTAAGAAAGGTCTCTTGAAAAATTGCCTCTAGGGTGTTTAGGATTGAGAAATTGTGAGAAATGAGCTAATTCCCGTTTTCTCCCAATTTTACCCAGCTGCGGATGTTGTAATTGCGATGTGTTGTTCGCAATTGCGAACATCACAAATGCGAAACTAGGGTCGCAAATGTGAACCCTGTCTTAGAGCCACAGAAGTCGCAAATGTGACATTTGGCTCGCAAATGCGACCATACACTTCGAAAATGCGAAGTCAACAATAGTGGTCAGTGATCGCAATTGCAACCACTTCCTTCGCAAAAGCGAAGGTCCACAGTTTTGCAAATGCAAACAATTCCTTGCAAATGCGAGTTCACCCAGTCCAAGCCCCCGCTAGCATATGCGATATCTTGATCGTAAAAGCGAGGCTCGGATTTGCGAGCCAAACTTCGCAAATGCGAGATCTGCAGACCACACCAGCAACAAAGAAATCATCAGCTATCCCCAAAGTCCAAAATCAATTTGTAGACTATCTGAAACTCACCCGAGCCCCTCGAGCTCCAATCTAAACAGGATCACTAGTGTAATATTATCATATAAACTTACTCGCGCAGCCAATCACAAAAGAAATATCTAAATCTACGAATCAATCCTCAAAACGATTGACCTTTCAAAGTGATACTCAAGAATACTAAAGTAATATTTAAGCGTCCGAATCATGTCAAATCAATTTCGAATTGAACCAAATTTTGCAGACAAGTTTCAAATAGCAATCCGGAACTATTCCAAGTTTTAACATCAATATTCATACCTGTTAGCTAAGAAGTCAACTTGCGGTAAAACTTAGAAATTTTCAACTTTCAAAAATGCTAATTTTTGGCAAAAATGAGTTAAAACAAGTTAGGGACTTCCAAATTCAATTCCGGACATACACCCAAGTCCCAAATCACGATACAGACCTACCAGGATTTTCAAAATACTGTCCAGATCCGTTTACACAAAATATTGACCGTAGTCAACTCAAACCATTTTAAGGCAAAAATTATTATTTTCTTTAATTTGTCACATAAAGATTTTTCGGAATGAGACATGGACTACACACACAAATTGAGAAATGCAAAATAGAGATAATCTAGGTCTTGGAATACGTGAATAGAGGCTATATCTCAAAATAATCAATCATGTCATCACATTCTCCACCTCTAAAACAAACGTTCGTCCTTGAACGGACATTGAAAAGTACTTGGACTGGTGAATATGTATGGGTATCTACTTCGCATATCGGACACAAACTCCCACGTAGCTGCCTTGATCAGCTGACCTCTCCACTGCACTCGAACTGAAGGATAAATTTTAGACCCCAACTTCCGAACCTGCCATGCTAAAATGGCCATTGGATCCTCCTCAAAAGTCAAATCCTTGTCCAATTGGCTGAGCTGAAATCTTATACATGGGACAGATCACTGTGATACATTCGGAGGAAGGACACATGGAATACCAGATGGACTGCTGATAAACTAGGTGGCGATTTAAACTTGTAGGCTACCTTACCCACTCTCTCAAGAATCTCAAAAGGTTCGATATAGCTAGGGATCGACTTGCCCTTATTTCCGAACATCATCACACCCTTCATGGGTGAAACTCAGAGCAGAACCCTCTCTCCAACCATGAATGCAACATCACAAACTCTACGATCGACATAGCTCTTTTTCCTAGACTGAGCTGTGCAAAGTCGATCCTGAATCATTGGGGAACGACATCGCCTTCCATATAGTGCCTC
The DNA here is from genome assembly GCF_000393655.2 of Nicotiana sylvestris. Lineage (NCBI taxonomy): Eukaryota > Viridiplantae > Streptophyta > Magnoliopsida > Solanales > Solanaceae > Nicotiana > Nicotiana sylvestris. The sequence goes on from NC_091064.1 coordinate 35,153,002, forward strand.
ATAGGGAGCCATCTGAATACTCGATTGGTAGTTGTTGTTGTTGTAAGAGCTGATCCGAAGAACCCCCGAATCTATAACGCAAGCGCAAAGCATATCCTCCAATATCTGAATGGTGCACTCGGTCTGTCCGTCCGTTTGGGGGTGAAATACTATATTCAACTCAACCTGTGTGCCTAACTCATGCTGTATGGCCCTCGAGAAGTGCGATGTGAACTATGTGCCCCGATCATAAATGATGGACACCAGCATACCATGCAGACGAACAATCTCGCAGATATACATCTTAACCAACTGCTCTGAAAAATAGGTAACTGCTATTGGAATGAAATGCACCAACTTGGTCAACTTGTCCACAATCACCCATACAATGTCAAATTTCTTCTGAGTCCATGGGAGCATAACAACAAAATCCATGGTAATACACTCCCATTTCCACTCAAGAATCTCAAGCCTCTGAAGAAAACCATCGGGCCTCTAATGCTCGTACTTTACCTTCTGACAGTTCAAACACCAAGCTACATATGCATCTATATCCTTCTTCATCCTTCTCCGCCAATGATGTTGCCTCAAATCATGATACATCATGCCGGCACCAGGATGAATGGAATAACGTGAACTGTGGGCCTCCTCAAGAATCAGCTCACGAAGCCCATCCACATTAGGCACACAAATCCAACCCTACATCCATAAAACCCCATCATCTCCAATAGTAACCTGTTGGGAATCACTGTGTCCTTAAGGACAAGAAAATAGGGGTCATCATACTAACGCTTTGTGATGCGCTCATACAAAGAAGACCGAGAAACTATGCAAGCAAGAACCCGACTAGACTCCGAAATATCAAACCTTACAAATTGGTTGGCCAAGGCCTGAACATCTGATACTAATGGTTGGTCACAAAATTGAATATACGCAAGGCTACCCATACTTACAGCCTTTCTACTCAAGGCATCGATCATCACATTGGCCTTCCCAGGATAATACAAAATGGTGATATCGTAGTCTTTTAGCAGCTCCAATTACCTCCACTGCCTCAAATTGAGATCCTTTTGGTTGACCAATTACTAAGGACTCTGATGATCCATGAACACCTCACATGACATGCCGTAAAGGTAAGTCCTCCAAATCTTTAATGCATGAACAATGGCTGCCAACTCTGAGTCATGAACATGGTAATTGTTCTCGTGAACCTTCAACTGCCGCAACGCGTATGCAATCACACTGCCATCCTCAATTAATAATACACCGAGCCAATAAACGATGCCTCACAATACACCATATAGGATCCCAAACCTATATGCAACATAAACACTAGCGTCATAGTCAAAGCAGTCTTGAGCTTCTGAAAGCTCAAGTCACAATCATTGGACCACCTGATTGGGGCACCCTTCTAGGTCAATCTAGTCAATAGGACTTCTATGGATAAAAAACCCTCAACGAACTGGTGATAATACCTCGCCAAACCCAGGAAGCTCCGAATCTCTATTGCTGAAGTAGGTCTAGGCTAGTTCTGAACTGCCTCAATTTTTTAGGATCCACTTTAATGCCCTCTGCAGATACAACATGAACATAAAACGTGACTGAATCCAACCAAAAATCACAGTTTGAAAATTTGGCATACAACTGACTATCTCTCAAAGTCTAAAGTACAACTATAAGATGCTACTCATGCTCCTTTTAACTGCAGGAGTAGATCAAGATATCATCAATGAATACGATCATAAAAGGATCCAAGTAGGGCTTGAATACCTGGTTCATCAAATCCATGAATGATGTTGTGGTTTTTGTCAACCTAAATGATATCAGTTGAACTCATAATTCCCATACCGATTCCAAAAAGCTGTCTTAGGGACATCCGATGCCCTAATCTTAAATTGATGGTAGCCAGACCTCAAATCAATATTCAAAAACACTTTAGTACCCTGAAGCTGATCAAATAAGTCATCAATCCTCTCACGGATACTTGTTCTTGATAATGACTTTCTTCAGCTGTCGATAATATATACACATCCTCATCAAACCATCCTTCTTCTTCACAAACAACATAGATGCACCCCAAGGCGAGACACTAGGTATAATCAATTTCTTATCAAGCAAATTCTACAACTGCTCCTTCAGTTCCTTCAACTCAGATGGCGCCATACGATATGGTGGAATAGAAATAGGATGAGTGCCCAGAGACAGGTCAATACAAAAATCATGCCACCCCCCAAACCAGGGCCTGGACGTAATACAACACCCGAGACCTGACTACTGTGACCGAGTGACTAAATGCGCAATAGGGCAGTAACACTGCTACAAGTGTGCGGCCGCACACGGGACTATCCGGGCGTGCACTTGGGAACGCATTGTCCAATAGAACGCACATAACGTTTCATTCAAAAATTCGTTCAGGTTGCACATTATATCGTTGAAAAGATATTTCAAAGGGCTACAACTTTATTGTTTTACATTTTCACAAATTCTCAACAAATAATTACGAAATCCTTCTAGAAGACAGACCTTCCATAAACATAGTCGATTTTCTCAAATCTTATACACCTCACTCTCCGTCTTGATTCCAAAACAACTCTTTTCACCCATACTCATTCCGATATGACTTCATATGTCCAAGATGTCATATTAATACTAATTTAACATGTCCACACCTAGTCCAAATTTACGGAGTGCTGTTGATACCCAATTATTTCCCAAAATATTTTGAAATTACATATATACCTTCAAAATCATGCATTAATAGCAGTTGGTATTTTTCTATAATTTTTTCTATACTTTTATTAATTTATCTAACATTTTTATTCCCAATAAATAATTACAAAATGGCATTGGAAATGATTTCAAAAGCATCTCTTGATTTAATTTATTATTTATGGTCCTATTTAAACCAAATTATTTCATAATTAGTCAAATTAGCATTTTTTGGCTATAATTGCAATAACTTTGCAATTATAGCTCAATCATATGATTTTATACTATTTTTGACCGGAAATTAAGCATTTGTATTTTTAAATACTAACTAATCATTTTTAACTATTTTCTATGCATGAAATTAATTTGGTACAATTTTCAGCTATATCTATAAATTATTTCATTCAATTTAATTGGGTATTTAACAAATAGACCCATTTTATTTTAATTATAACCCAATTAAACAAGCCCCAAAACCCCAATTAAATCAGCCCAACACATAGGCCCAAACCTAAATCATACCCAACTCAATCGCTGGTCAAATCTGGACTGTTGATCAATTCTAAACAACGGTCTAGATCCCCCCCATACCATATTTAACCTAATAGACTACCCCTATCTCTCATTTTCCCTCCTCTCATTCTCTCTCAACTAGTCTCTCTATCTCCCTTTCTCTATCTCTGGTTCTCTCTAGAACCTTCTCTTCTCCCCTCCTCTCCGATGGACCTTGTCCACCTTCTCCGGCCATCTCCCTCGCAGGAAACCATAGCCTCTCATCATCTCCTGGCCTCTGCTTTACCCCACGCCGGTTTGACACTACCCTGAGGTCCTCAGAGGAACCTGGAGAGGTTCAACTCCTACCCATGGTCCTTTATGCCATTTTCCGGCCACCTTCGGCCGTTCGAGTAAGATCTATGACTTTTCCGGCTAAAAACGATAATATTTTAAGGTTTTCTCATCTTCTCTGGTTTCTCTAAAACCCTAACTCTTAAGATTTTCCGATTTCTTTTAGATCTGTCTTAGATCTGTGTATATTATGAGCTTTTGCTATTTTCCTCAAAAGTTTTTTCCGATTTTTCTAAAGTAACACTTCATCTTCAACTAGGGTTTTAACCCCTTTTTCAAAAAATGCTTTTCTTCTGATTTTTTTGGTATTAATCTGCGACTGTCACTGTGTTTAAATATTCGTTTGAGCCTTCTCCTTTATCCGAGTTATTTTGTTGAATACCCTAATGTTTCTTATGTTTCTAAATTCGTCTTGGGTGCTATGTTCAATTAATCTGTATATTTCTTATGAACGTTCTGTAAATTCCTGATTTATATGGTTTTTACCCTATGTGTATTTGTGGGTCTTTGAATCATTGTGATTGGTTCTTCATCGATCTTGCATGATATTCTCTACTGATTCTTGATATATCTCTTTAATTAAGGTTGGTTTCCTGTTTATTCTTGCCTATAGCATGTTACTCCGCTCATGTGTGATATTTTCCTTTGATAAATATTGATTCCCTGTAATTAGAACCTCACTCGAGGATCTCCTTACTGAATTCCAGAATTTGAAATATCTCTTGCCTTATTTCTCTGGCTGATTCCGCTGTCAACCTAATTTGTATATATTTTCCTTAAATAGGATTTTGAACATGACCTTAATTGCATGCTCTATACATATATTACACTTGTACTACTTCCTTATTGTGTTATAAGCAGTTTTACTTGATTCCTTTCCTTATTTTGCCACTGCTTCTTACCGTTTGAGTATGATTCCTTAGTTAAAGGAAGTTTGTATACTAAATTGATTCTAATTAACGTTTGTTTCTATAATTACTGCTGAACTATTATTTTTACCTTATTCTTCTGCCCGCTTTCAAACTATATATACTTTATTCATTCACTAGCATGCATACGAAAAAATACTGTTCAACTCTCTCTCTCACAAACAACTAAAAACTCTCTATTCTCTCTTCTGTGCTACTTGCTACTATTCTAAGCTAGCCGACTTGTTATTCAAGGGATATCGCACCAATCATGGGGATTGGCTATAAAATCTGGGTGTGAGCACTGCCCGGATCCCTTAAGATCCTTAGGGAACTCTGACACACCCATATATGAGAAAGGCTATGAAACAATCTTGGCATTTGAGGTGTTAGAGTTAGATTTATTACATAACTCAAAGAGGAAGTCCTAATCAGGTGCTAAAAATCTGGGCATATTTTCAGGCTCTCTATAGTGTAATTTTTTTTATTTTTCTTTTCTACTTATGTAATTCATTTCAGTATTGGTCTGTAATAATCTGTTGTAAACAAGTATTGGGGCTGGCTAGTGAAAAGGGGAGGGTAGTTATATATGCTATCAACATCAATGGGTAGAAACTATGTCTTAGGTTTACATTTCCTATATGTGCATTATAATCCATTTGTAAGATCAACCCATTCAAAGCATGTCATGCATTAGATACCATGTTCTTAGATTTACTGTTTCAGCATCTCATTTGGCATCACTTTACCACTTAAAATTCCTACTTTAGGCTAAATAACAGCATCAACATAAAACTGTCGCTCCTGCACATCTTGAAGTCATGTTGTAACTCTTAGGGCATTTAGAAATCATGTTTTAGGGATTCTGCAATCATTATGCATTTTCATATGTGCACGTTAGATATCCTGTTTTAGGATCTTGTTCACACTCGCTCAGTCACATCTAGTTAAAATATTGATGCATGAAAAAGGACATAAAACAATCTCACGTTTGATTATCCTGTTTAAATGAAATTGGTCACAATCCCTGCATGTCTTTGCAACATTTAGAACAACATGATTTAGTTAAAATAACTTCCAAACTTTTTTTTATAATTCTGGTAACTGCGGCATTTTATTTTACGCTTAGGCAAGTCTTAGGTAATCAACTTTAAAATAAAAACCAGAACCGTCTTTGTGATTAATGTTTAACTGTCAGCATGTTAAAATTAGTAGGCAAGCTTGGTTAGGACTTCTTCTCTGAGTCATGTAATAAATCTGACTCTGTTGTTATCACTTAGATACCATGATTAGGATCTGAATTTAGACCTTAATTGTGTATGAGTCATTCTGTTTATGTGTATTGTGTGTGGAGGTATATCTGAGCCTTTCATTTATCTTCCATGCTCCCTTAATTGAAGTCCTGCTTGTTTATTATATGTCACCATAGTATTTTACCTTTAAACTTGAGGGTCTGCCTAGAACCCCCTTTTTATAGGATAGGATTCCTAAATTCCTTTGGGACTAATAGGAATGGACAGGTAACAACATGCAATAGGGGTCGAGACCAACCCTCGCTTTAATTACCTTCACGGGGCGGGAAAGGGTAGATATGGATATGATGACTGGTGCGTTAATACCACGTGTAGCCCCTCTTTGAGGAGTATCAGATCGGGTATTGCATTGATGTGATCCATATTATAAACAAACCTAGGACATCCCCCTTTATATTCACAAATATGCTTAGATTCTAATTCTTTTTAAAATCTTACTTTTCATTAATTGTTTTTTTCAAACACCTATGTATTTAAATTTAAATCCCCTACTATTTGAGCCATACTTGTTTATTTGCTAATTGTACAAATTCACAAAAAACGGTTTGGCCGGGAACCACACTAGTGGATCCTGAGGGGTGCCTACCACCTTTCCCTTAGGATAATTTCAAGCCCTTACCATGTCTCTGGTTACAAACGTCTTTATAAATGAACCATATAGGTGCCCTAACGCACCTTAAATCGTTAGGTGGTGACTCTTTAAAAATGCAAACCCCCTTTCCAAAAGGAAAGAGTTGTCCCAACCAAAAATGTCATAAACCCGATTTCGTGAGAAAAACGAGGGCACGACAAGTGTTACATTATCTCCCCCTTGGGATCATTCGAACTCGAATGATTGTCCTGACTGTAACTTTGGCTAACTATGGACCTTAAATGGGTCTGGTGGAAACATGAACTTTCATGAATACTTGCATACTAAACTGAATGAATACACGATTACTGAACTATTGAGATACTCAACTGAATGACTACTACATTGATTGAATACTGAAGGACGTGGAGACTATAATATAAGGTCTGAATGAAAACGTTAGTTACCTTCAACATTTCTCTAAAAACACCCGCCAGCTATCATAGCTTAAGACAAGGCTCACATGGCATCACATTACGCATACCATGAAATATATACGTGAATATTAGTCTGCCATGGATGCATGAATACTGAACTAACATGGATATATGAATATTAAACTGACACGAATATTTGAGTACTGAACTGACATCAATATCTGAGTACTAAGCTAACATTAATATTCTAGTATTGGACCGACATGAGTAGTTGAGTATGGAATTGACATTAGTATCTGAGTACTGAACTGATATGATTATCTGAGTACTGAAAACTTGAATCTTATAACATGACACGTGAAATATTGGGTGTACATCTACCAATTCTGGTGGCAACTCTAACTCATAAGCCACTTGCCTGATCCTTCACAAGATTCTATATAGCCCAATATAGCGGGGACTAAGCTTGCCCTTCTTCCCAAATCTCACAACGCCTTTCTTGGGTGAAACTTTTAGAGACACACATTCATCAATTTGAAATTATAGCCTCTATGCCGCATGTCTGAAAGGACTTTTGGCGACTATGAGCCATTTTCAAATGCTCTTGAATCAAATTTACTTTCTCCATAGCTTGATAGACCAAATTTGGTCACAACAACTCTGATTCACCAACTTCGAACCAACCAATTGGCGACCTATATCTTCACCCATATAGAGTCTCACACAGTGCCATCTTGATTTTAGAGTTGTAGCTATTATTATTAGCAAACTCAACGAGAGGTATTCGATTATTCCATCTATATTTAAATCAAGGATATATCCTCAAGTGTCTGAATAGTGTGCTCTACCTGGCCATCTTTCCGAGGATGAAAAACTATACTTAAGTTTACTCTTATGCCTAATCATTTCTGAAAGGACTTCTAAAAGTTCATTGTAAACTGAGAACCGCGGTCTGAAATGATGGACAATGGAGTTCCATGAAATCAGATGATTTCTTGAATGTATAACTTGGCATAATCTTCTACTAAATTTGTGGTCTTTCCTAGCAAGAAGTGCGCTGACTTGGTAAGTCTATCTACAATCACCCAATAAAACCATTCTAAGGCCCTGTGAAAATTTCTACCCAAAACCCGAAAGCTCGTAGTGCCAAGTTAGGAATATGTGTTAGAAATTGGTAAAATTCTTGCACGCTGCGGTTCGGACCCTTTGGACAGATTTGTATGTTAAAAAGTTAAGGAATAATGTTTTCCAGAAAAGTGCATTTCCGCAGTCCATTGTGCGGTCGCATAACAGCTATACAGACCGCATAGTCACCGTAGAGTCAGACAGTTGGATGGTTAATTTTGAGGTCAACTATGCGGTCAATTATGCGATCGCATAATCAATATGCGGGCTACATAGTCATCATATAATCCCCTTGGAATTTTTGCGAGGGGCAGTTCTGCGGTGTGTTATGCGACCGCAGAATAGGTATGCGAACCGCATTCTTGCCGCATACCCGGACAGTTTGTTCAGGTTTTTGGGACCATTTTTGCGGTCCATTCTGCGGGCAGCGTGTCCATTATGCGATCGCATATGCGATCGTAGAGTGTGTCGGGCCTCCTATTTCTAACTTTTTAATCCCGACCCCATCCCATTAAAAACACCTCCTTAGGTCCCTTTTATGATATTTTACTATAAATAGAGTGAGAGAGGAGGTTCTAGAGCAAGAGAGTGATCTTTATCAAGTTTTCCACTCAATCCTTGCCTAAACCCTTAAAGATTATCAAGTAAAGCTGCTAGGCCTTCACCCCAAGAGGTAGGAACTTGAGCCCTAACCTTTAATTTCGAAATTCACACTAGATTGAATAATTAGCAAGTGGGTTCATAGGTATGAGAATGGATTTTCTTGCATGCATAAATGATAATAGGGTATGGGGAGGTTGTGAGCTAAAAAGATAGCAATTCGGGTGTAAGATGATAAAAATCTCACAAAAGGATATTAAAATCACAATGCACACTTAGTGCTTGATAATATGCTCAAATGAGCTAGAACCTTAATCATGTCTCTAATTCTTGGTTCAATTTGTAATTCTTATAAAATAGATCAAAGTTTCTAGGAAAATTCCGGAATTTATAATAAGGACTTAAGGTAAGCTCTATTGAGGTATGTATGGCTAAAACCCCCCTCTTCTTAGAAATTGAGCTTCCATGGTGTTCGTGCAAACATTTTAAGTCCAAAATTTGATTGATGTAGTACTTGTTATATCAAATGGATTGATGTTGTGAGAATGTATGTGGAAGGTGCGTCTCCATGTGTTTTATATGCTATTCTTTGTAAAATTGAGGATATGTGAAGAACATGAACTATGTGCTAAAATGCCTAAATTTCAATTCAAGGTTATATTGTGATTATTATGCCGAACTAGATGAATTCCTCTCTATGCTTACAACTTGAATTGCTCTTGTATGTGTCGACGCCCCTTTTTTCTAATGGGTCGAAATCGGGTATACGACATTGGGAGGACAACTCTATTCCCTTTCGAGAATTGGGTTTAGAAGTTGAAGAGTCGCCACCTAATGATTATAGTGCATTAGGACTCTTTAAGAAGGGTTTGAGATGAAGAAACCAGAGATTAGGGTAAGGGCTAGAAATTATCCCGAGGGGAAGGTGTTAGGCACCCCTCAAGATCCACTAGTGTGGTCCCGACCATGTTACAATTGTGACTTTACAAGTAAACAATCAAGGCTCAAATAAGGAATTGCATACAACATTGCAATTAGGTTGAAAACTTTAGAAGGTAAGTAGAGAGGGCAGAAATTTATGAAAAAAGATTTGAATAGTTTTACAAGAAGAGATGAAAGCAAATAAAGGGAGGGGGGTCCTAAGTTTATAATTAATATGTATCACTTCAATGAAATACCCAGCAATCACTCCTCAGAAGAGGGGTCGCACATGATATTAGCGCATCAGTCATCATATCCATATCTACCCTTCCCACCCCGTTAAGGTGTTAAAGCGCGAAACGGTATCGTTACTTATTGCATGCTATTATCCGTCCCAATCCTATCAGTCCCGGAGGCATATGGGACTACTAACCCTAAAGGGGAGGGAGTTGGGGCTTTTGCGGAGTTTTCAAAAGGATAAAAATCTAGGCGACAAGCAATAACAGATAGCAGTTAAAAGGGAAACAAATAGCAGTTAAGGCTCAAGTCGGCCTCCTCATTCAAAGCAGCAGATTATTTAGCATGACTTACAAATACTGGTTTAGTCTGTATTAAACTTAACGTAGGAAGAGTGGCTAATTTATCATATATTTTTCAGATAAGAAGTCCGAATTAGGCCTGCCTGCTGGTTGTAATTATCAAAACTGATGCAATTATAAAATTATACCCTAAGGCTTGCCTAGGCGTTAAACAGAACCTATATGCATGATATCTATTAGTTTCTGAAATAAAGAAGTATACTGATTGTAGAAAAAGAATTGTCAATTACAAGGACATAAGATCTGCAGGCGTTAAATATTATTGCTACTGATTTTTGGATTATAAGCGAGTTGACGATTCAGGTTTAGTTAACAACTCCTATAGACATGCTTTCCAGGTGTTACTGATTTGAGCACTGTTATTGCTTATGCAGGAATCCTATAGGCAGGTTGTCTACATGCAATTGATTAGGTATTTAAATCATATAATAGGTTTGCCTAATGACAGATGCAGAATGCAGAAAGTCCTATAGGCATGGTGTCTATATGAAGATGCAGAATTTTAGAATCGGCTTACAGGCATGGCATCTGCTATGAAATTGCAGAAAACCCGATAGACATAGTATCTATATGAGAATGCAGAAAATCCTATAAACATGGTATCTATATGAGTGCAGAATTTCAGAAGTATAGTAATTCCCTATGAACATGGTATCTACCCCTTGCATGCATAGTCCCCTACCCTTTTCCACTATCCGACCCCAAATGTTTATTACAAGATTATTACAGACCAGAATGAATAAGAAAAAATATATCAGAAATTAAAAATTCCAACCAAGGAGAGCCTAATTCAAACCCCAGGTCTGAAATATGAAATAAACCAACTTCCAAAGATCAGATTCCAAAGCCTTTCTCTTATTTGGGATGTTTCAAAGTTCCAAGGAGCTTCAAGAACTCCAGGCAATGTTTACACCCCAAATATATTGCAGAATTAGATTATAGTGCAGTGTAGAAGGGTCAGCCCTCAAATGTCCAAGTACAGAGGGAACTCAAGGTCCCAAAGCAAGGCTCAAAAGAGAGGGGAAGAACTTAAGGTTCTAGGAATAGGTGTAGGTGCAATAGAGGGGAATTAGGGAATGCCAAGGCAGGTTGGTGGTCATGCCCAGCAATTAGGAGTGATGGAACACCCCTGACCAGCTTGTCAGCTAAAAATTAGAGAGTTAGGACCTATTGAAGGTCAGGTTTAGCCCTGGACAACAACTTTGGATGCTGCCAAGCTACACCTCAACTCAACACACCTAAGGGAATGGGGTATGGGAAATTGAAAGAGCCTAGGATCCAAAGGATCCAGTTTTAATGCATGGACAATAACTTTGTGTATTGCCATGTCTTAAACCACAGCTCAAGCACATAAAGGGGTATGGTGAATGGGATTCATTGCACTAACAGATAGCAAGACATAAGCATACTATCATAGAAGTTGAACTCTACAAAGCAGTAAAGTAGGCATAGACGTAAAAACTTGTAAGTAAACACATTGGGGTTGATGCTAGAATCAAAACTAGGACATACCAGTTTCAGGAAAAACAAATAAAAGCAGAAGTCTTGAGAAACCCAAAGTGCAGAAAGTTTTAGAAGGGGTTGTGAGAATTAAGTGAAGCTCTGAAGTGTATTCTGTGTTGTGAAAAGAGAAAGAGTCGAGTATTTATAGCTTGGAAAATAGGTAGAGAGTAAGGGAAGAATCATAGTAATTATGGAACTATGTATCAATTATAATCAATCAACATAAGAACTTCCTCAAACGGTAATGGACAACAATCAGTTAAGGAAAGAGAGTCAAGTAAACATCTTGCGTAAAGTAGGAAATTAGGGGTAAATACATAGGGGTTTAACTAAGGAAATAAAATTTTAAAATATACGGTTATCCCAAATAAGGCAAGAACACAGTAAATCAATTAGTACCTAGTAAATCAAGGAATCAGGGATTCGACATTACCAATGAACCAAGTCAGAAAGAGAGGAAAGATTTTAACTTAAGGAAAATCAGTAGCAATCAATTAGACCTATTAAAAGGGATTCTGAATCAATCACAAGTTGGAAAGCCCTTTTACAAAAAGGTTCATCACATATAAAGAGTGTACAGACGCGTTAAGTATGAAAGAAAAATTGTCATGCCATCGTAAAATTAGTGGAAAATCCTGTAACAGAGTTTAGAAGAGTTTATCAAAAGGCCAGGATCATATGAAACTTCGAAATTGATCTAAAAGAGTTGGGGGTTTTGAAATAAGAACCCCAGTTCGGGCAAACCATAAAGCAAAGATGAGAGGGCCAACAGTTGAATCGAAACATGTTTAAAGGTTTCTGAAAAGAACTGAAACTTCTAACATGCTTCTCGCAACAACAGATCTCATGAATAGCATGTAAATACAATAGAAGAGTTCAAAGCAACAGAGTAAAGAAACTAATTCGAAGCATGATGAGAAAAAACTGATAAGAACAGTAGAAGGAAGCATGCTTAGAAGATCCTTTTAGAAGAGGCTTAAACAAAGTTCAGTAGAGGGTTTAGGGGATTAAAGAAGGAAAGGGTGAATCAGGGCCGTTGATCAAAATGATCAACGGCCAGGATTTAAAAGAAAATCCGGACAGGTTTGAAAACAGGTTAAGGGGTCGGGTAAAATAAGAATTGGGTCGTCCGAATTTGAGTTTGAAATTGGGTCACTTTTAGGCTAAAATTGAAATGTAATGGGGCCATAATTGAAATGAACTGAGGCTACATGTTAAATAGCCAATTTTACCCTTTTTATTTATAAAAAAATAGTAAAATGATTTTAAAAATAAATTAAAAGTACTGAGCTAATTAATAATATATAAACATTAATCTAAAAATTCTGTAAATGATTTTATGATTGCAAAACGCTATTAATCGTAATATAGTCCATAATTGCAATTTTATGTAATTTAGCTTAAAAAAATATCAAATGAAATTGTAAAAATATGCAAAAATCACGTTAATTATATTTGGTGTAACTATGAGGATGGAAATACATTATTCACCAAAATTATAATTTCAGAAATAATTATTGGATTTTGTTCTGTTAAAATAGACAATAATATGTTTTTGAAAATCTTTAAAAATTTGGGAAAAATACCAAAATACTTGGGCATGCTTATATATGCATACACATGCTATTTTGAAAGTATTTTGAGTATAAAAAATATATAGGGAAAAATTGGGTATCAACAGCTGCCCCTCTTTACCCGGGAAGGATGAAAGAGTTGTCGGGTAAAGATAAGATGGCCAATTTTGACCGGAAGTGGTGATTTGAAAGGAGTTTTGACCAAGCTCTGGTTTTTGAGCCGCCTACATATCCCTGGTCTTACAGGAATTAGGCCATACGTAGTTCCAGAACCATTGACAGAATATGCCGATGGAGATTTGAAACGGACGAGCGCGATGTTTAGATTGAGAGAGGTTTTCTGAAAAATCGATAGGCCGTGGGAATTAGAGCGGGATCGCTCCTGCTGAGACGGCTGTTGCCAACCGGTGCACCTGTAAGTAAGCAATACGAGTGCATATTGTGCATAAATTTAAACGTGATGAAAATTCCCATTGGACCATGATTGTTGTCCTCAGACGGTTAGGATGACGTCCTCGAACCATGACGTCCTGGGCCATGAGGCGTATGGTAAAGGATTCGCAGGCTATGAAATGATGTTCTCGGGCTATGAGAATGGTGCCTCTGAACCATGATGCCTTTTAATAATGATATGCAAAAGATAAAATGGGGTCCTCAGGACATGGCATGGCATTCCCGGGCTATGAAAATGGTGCCTCCGAACAATGACGCCTTTGGTCAATTTGGCGATCTTTCAGCCCATGAAATGCAGAAGGTGGCGATCTTTCAGCCGATGCAAGACGTAAATAAAAGGTGGCGATATTTCAGCCGATGCAAGAAAGAAAAGGTGGCGATCTTTCAGCCGTTGCAACAAAATAAATTGGCGATATTTCAGCGATGCAAGAAAATAAAGTGGCGATATTTCAGCCATGCAGGATGGAGGTAGTGCTTAACCTCGGAAGGCAGAAAGGCAGCCTTATGCAGATGATGATGGAGGTAGAGCTTAACCTCGAAAGGCAGAAAAGTAGCCTTATGCAATGCAAAAAAAATGCAGATGGAGACAATTCTTAGTCTCGGAAGGTAGAAAGGTAGCCTTATGCAGAATGCAGATGGAGACAGAGCTTAGTCTCGAAAGGCAGAAAGGTAGACTTATGCAATGTAGGAAATGCAGATGGAGATAGAGCTTAACCTCGGAAGGAAGAAAGGTAGCCTTATGCAAAATGCAGATGGAGACAGAGCTTAGTCTCGAAAGGCAGAAAGGTAGCCTTATGCGGAATGCAGATGGAGACAGAGCTTAGTCTCGAAAGGCAGAAAGGTAGCCTTATGCAATGCAGGAAATGCAGATGGAGGTAGAGCTTAACCTCGGAAGGCAGAAAGGTAGACTTATGCAGAATGCAGATGGAGACAGAGCTTAGTCTCGAAAGGCAGAAAAGTAGCCTTATGCAATGCAAGAAATGCAGATGGAGGTAGAGCTTAACCTCGGAAGGTAGAAAGGTAGCCTTATGCAAAATGCAGATGGAGACAGAGCTAAGTCTCGAAAGGCAGAAAGGTAGCCTTATGCAGAATGCAGATGGAGACAGAGCTTAGTCTCGAAAGGAAGAAAGGTATCTTTATGCAATGCAGGAAATGCAGATGGAGGTAGAGCTTAACCTCAGAAGGCAGAAAGGTAGCCTTATGCAATCCAGAGAAATGCAGATGGAGGTAGGGCTTAACCTCGGAAGGCAGAAATGTAGCCTTATGCAGTGCAAGAATGTAAAAGGATGATTAGTAGTAAGATCTCTTAGCTGATAGCTGATTATGACAATATGACTGTTGGGGAGATTGTGTACGGATAGCAATTACGGTCAAGTGATGATTCTGAGAAGTTGCATTCTTGGGAAGGTATGCGTACATAAATATACCTGACGATATTGCAAGTCGAGTGCCTGCATCCAAAGAAAATCGTGAGTTATGTGAGTGGAAAGGTTAGTTTGTCTTCCCCAGGCTCTTGACGTTGTGTGTCATTGGGGTAGCGTCGCTAAACAACAGCAATTCGGATAATAGTTATGCATGCTTTAGTAAATATAGCTTAAGTATATGATCAAAAATAGCTTTCTTTAGATGAACTAACGACTGCAACGTGGTTCCAGACATTGCAACCTCTTTCGCTCCGGAATTTTGAGGATCCTCCTCAAAATTCTGCCCCAGTTTGCTGAGCGGACATTTCTGACGGCTGTGCTGAATGACTAAAAAAATCATCTTCAGAATTTTGAGGTTCCTTCTCAAAATTCTACCCCAGTTTACTAGGCTGGCGCTTCTAGCGATGCATGGACTGAAATTAACTTCGGAATTTTGAGGGTCCTACTCAAAATTCTGCCCCAGTTCCCATAGCGGGGAAAAATGGAATTTTTATTAAATTATGACCAAACCCATAGGGCTGCTTACGTATCCCCTCTTAAACGGGAATCAGGTCAGGCGTAGTTCAAATTACATCATTAAGGGAATCATAAGTGGTTACACATAATATCATTTCACTACATCTGAATTGATTGGCTTCGGCCAGACTTCTCCATCCATCTCTGCAAGAATAAGGGCTCCTCCATTTAGAACCCGGTGAACCATGTACGGACCCTGCCAATTGGGAGAGAACTACCCTTTGGCTTCATCTTGATGTGGGAATATTTTCTTCAATACTAGCTGCCCCGGTGTAAACTTCCTTAGCTTAACCCTTTTGTTGAAGGCTCTGGACATTCTGTTCTGATATAACTGACCGTGGAAAACCGCATTCATCCTTTTCCCATCTATAAGGGCTAACTGCTCGTAGCGACCTTTTACCCATTCTGCATCATCCAACTCTACTTCTTGTATGATCCTTAAGGAGGGAATTTCTACCTCGGCGGGGATGACCGCCTCTATACCATAAACCAACATGTAGGGAGTTGATCCGGTCGATGTGCGGACCGTAGTGCGGTATCCCAATAAGGCGAATGATAAATTCTCATGCCATTGTTTGTGCCTTTCGACCATCTTCCTTAGTATCTTCTTGATATTCTTGTTGGCTGCTTCCACAGCTCCATTCATCTGAGGCCTGTAGGTTGTAGAGTTCTTGTGTTTGATCTTGAAAGTTTCACACATTGCTTTCATCAAGTCGCTGTTGAGATTGGAACCATTATCGGTGATGATTGATTCCTGAACTCCGAACCGACAAACAATGCGGTCGCGGACGAAACCCGCCACAACCTTCTTAGTAACCGCCTTGTATGATGCTGCTTCGACCCATTTGGTAAAATAATCAATTGCCAATAAGATTAACCTGTGCCCATTTGATGCGGCAAGCTCGATAGGTCCGATAACATCCATTCCCCAAGCGGCGAATGGCCACGGTGAGCTTGTTGTAGTAAGCTCGCTTGGAGGCGCTTTTATCATATCTGCATGTATCTAATAGAGATGGAATTTGCGAACATACTGGATACAGTCTATTTCCATAGTCATCCAAAAATACCCTTCTCGGAGTATCTTCTTTGCTAAGACAAAACCATTCATGTGCGGCCCGCAGGTCCTTGCATGCACTTCGTCCAATAACATGGATGCTTCTTTTGCTTCGACACACCTCAGTAAACCCAAATCGGGAGTCCTCCTGTACAGGATTCCTCCACTGTGAAAGAAGTTGCTGGATAGCCTACGAAGTGTGCGCTTCTGAGTAGCGTTGGCAAGTCCTGGATATTCCCCTATTGTCAAGTACTCCTTGATGTCGTGGAACCATGGTTTTCTATCCGCTTCTTCATCAATGTGGGAACAATAAGCTGGCTGATCATGAATTTTTACTGGGATGGGATCAACGAAATTTTTATCTGGATGCTGGATCATAGACGATAAAGTAGCTAATGCATCAGTAAACTCGTTCTAGACTCTGGGGACGTGCTAAAATTCTATCTTTGTGAACCTTTTCCTCAATTCCTGTATATGATGCAAGTAGGGAAGTCTCTTAAAGTTCTTGGTTGCCCACTCTCCTCGAACCCGATGTATTAGCAAGTCTGAATCCCCGATCACTAGCAACTCCTGAACGTTCATGTCAATGGCCATTTTGAGCCTCAAGATGCAGGCTTCATATTCGGCCATATTATTGGTGCAAGGGAACCTGAGCTTGGCGGATACCGGGTAGTGCTGGCCGATTTTTGATACTAGGTCTGCTCCTATGCCAACTCCTTTGAAATTTGCAGCTCCGTCAAAAAACAGCCTCCAACCATCATAGGATTCTGCAATATCTTCTCCTATAAAAGATACCTTTTCATCGGGAAAATACGTTTTTAAGGGCTCGTATTCTCCGTCTACGGGATTCTCGGCGATATGGTCCACCAAGGCTTGCCCTTTGATTGCTTTTTGGGTCACGTAAACAATGTCAAACTCACTTAGCAGGATTTGCCACTTGGCGAGCTTGCCAGTGGGCATGGGTTTCTGGAAGATATACTTTAGAGGGTACATTCTGGATATGAGATAAGTAGTGTAAGCACAGAAGTAATGCCTCAACTTCTGCACGACCCAAGTCAGAGCACAACAAGTGCGTTCTAAAAGAGAATACTGGGCCTCGTACGGTGTGAACTTCTTACTGAGATAGTAGATGGCTTGCTCCTTTCTCCCTGTTTCATCATGTTGTCCCAAAACACAACTGAATGCTCCATCCAATACCGCAAGGTAAAGCAATAGCGGCCTTCCTGGCTCAGGCGGAACCAAGACTGGCGGCATTGACAAGTATTCCTTAATTCTGTCAAAAGCTTTCTGACAATCATCAGTCCACTTGTTAGTAGCATCCTTTTTCAACATTTTGAAGATAGGTTCATAAATGACAGTGGACTAAGCTATGAACCGGCTGATATAGTTGAGTCTCCCTAGGAAACTCATCACGTCCTTCTTTTTCTTTGGTGGCGGAAATTCTTGGATAACTTTGACCTTTGATGGATCCAATTCTATTCCTTGATGACTCACGATGAAGCCCAATAATTTTACAGCAGGAACCCAGAATGCACACTTGACGGGATTCAGTTTCAGATTGTACTCCTCAGTCTGTTGAAGAACTTTCTTAGATCTTCCATGTGATCCCTGGCTTTCTTGGATTTTATGATGATGTCATCCACATATACCTCGATCTCCTTGTGTATCATGTTATGAAAGATGGTAGTCATGGCTCTCATGTAGGTGGCACCAGCGTTCTTCAAACCGAATGGCATCATTTTGTAACAGTACATTCCCCACGGCGTGATGAAAGCCATTTTCTCTGCATCTTCCTCCTCCATCCATATCTAATGATACCCAGCGAAACAATCAACAAAAGACTGCAACTCGTGCTTAGCGCAGTTGTCGATAAGAATGTGTATGTTAGGCAAGGGGAAGTCGTCTTTGGGACTGGCCCGATTAAGATCCCGGTAGTAAACACAAACTCTAACTTTCCCATCCTTTTTTGGTACTGGCACGATGTTGGCTAACCATGTCGGATACTCTACTACCCTGAGAACCTTGGCTTTGACTTGCTTGGTAACCTCTTCTTTGATTTTCAAACTCATGTCAAGTTTGAATTTCCTGAGCTTCTGCTTTACCAGCGGGCATGTTGGCAGTTTGTGAGCTACAATGGACGTGCTGAGACCAGTCATATCACCATATGACCAGGCGAATATGTCTTCATATTCCTTTAGGAACTCTGTGTACTCTTTCTTTTCTGATGGTGACAGGTGAACACTGATGCGCATTTCTTTGACATTCTCTGCATCTCCCAGATTAACGACCTCAGTTTCATCCAAGTTAGACTTAGGCCTATTTTCAAAATTCTCAACTCCTCTAATGACCTCTTCTGGCATATCATCCTCTTCTGAGTCAGTATCTATTTGTTGTGTTGTCTCGTTGCAAGTCACAATCGTTGGTTCATCGTCAAGGCAAGTAATAGTAATGCTGTGTAAAATAAAGTGAATGATAGAAAAATAATAAGAGCGAGATATATAATAAACTTAAATGCTTCGATTAAATTCGCAATTGTTTTGAGTATCAGAGCTTTTTCAGAATTAAAGACAATGCGGAAATAAAATCAGCTAGTAAAAAGTAAAATGTGATGCATGGTGCTTTTGTTTAGCCTTGCTACCCCGAAGCTTTCCGAGCCCTGGTGGTTCTGATTGACCAATTGCTGAGGTGCTCTCCTCTGTTCACAACTTGTATAGAAGGACGTTCCTCCCCTTCCTCCTCGAAAATAACACAACAGTCCATATCATCATCCTCCAAAAATAGATTCTTCACGGCTGCCAATGCTTCATCTTCCTTTGACCCATATATAGTATTTGTCGGTTGGAAAGTCTACTCCAGATGAGGTATTAGATGCTCTAGTGGGTAGTAGGGACCGCGCCATGGTGGCGACCAGTGATTGAACTCCTCCCAAGTGTACTCATACCCCAAACCAAATATAGTGCCATGTTTCTTCAGCTTGATGGGTTTGGCGATTCCCTGGAGGATTTTGTCGAGTCCCTTTCCAAGTTCGTATCCACACCAATTAAGGATACTTTCAATCTTGTTATCCTACCATTTATCTTTGTCTACAGCGTTGACTCTTTCAATGTGGTGGTATGTTTCTCCGCCTATTCTCCTTCTGCCTCCAATCATCGGGATGATCTGGCGACTATATATGGGGTTGCTACCATCGCCATGAATGATCACCTATTGGTGATTCCATTCGAACTTCACTGCCTAATGCAGGGTTGATGCTACAGCTCCAGCAGCATGGATCCATGGTCGTCCTAATAGCAAATTGTAGGATGCTGGGACATCTATCACTTGAAAGTCAACGTCGAACCAGGTTGGCCCCATTTGCAAGCATAGGTTGATCTCTCCGATAGTAGACCTTTGGGACCCATCGAAGGCTTTGACATTGATGGCCCCATCTTTGATCTCGTGCAGGCTCTTTTCCAATGTTCTGAGAGTTATCAACGGACAGATGTTAAGGCTGGAGCCTCCATCGATCAAGACTCTAGTGACGAAGTAATCCTCGCATTGCACGGTTATGTGTAGGGCCATGTTGTGACTCAGCCCTTCCGGCGGCAACTCATCTTTGTGGAAGGTGATTTTGTGGCTTTCCAGTATTTTTCCTACCATATTTGCCATTTCGCCCCCAGTTATGTTGCTGGGCAAATAAGCTTCGCTCAATATCTTCATCAAGGCATTTTTGTGTGCGTCAAAGCTCTGTAGAAGAGCTAGGATGAAGATCTGTGCTGGTGTTTTGTTCAACTGCTTAACGACCGAATACTCCTTAGCTTGTATTATCCTCCAAAGATCATCGGGACCAGTTTTAGTAGTCCGTCCCGAGGCTTGCTTACTGGACTCAGCTAGGTGCTCTAGAGTGTAAACCCTGCCTGTTCTGGTCATACCCTGCGCAACAATTGCTTCTCCTATCTTGGTCCTTCCTTTCCTCCTTGCTTCAGCTGTGTAATCCCATGGTATGGCATTTGAGTGGAATGGTGTTATGTCTGACATTGCTACAGGAATGGGTACCATTGGTGGTAACACATCAACTTCAAAGAGTACAGGTGCCTTTGGAGCCCCAAACTCAACCTCAATTGGCCCGACCACCTTCGCAGAAGAAGGTGCTTCAAATTCGAGAGGTATAGACATGTTTACTTCGTTGCCCCTGGAGGGCTGGTTCTGCACAACAATCGGGTTAAGTGTGACTGCTGGTTTCTTTGTCTCATCATCCTCAACAATCAATCCTATCGATACCTTGGGGTCCCAATCATCTTCGATCTCTATCATGTGAATGTCCCCACCTCTGTGATCAGGCAGAGGGTTGTTGCGGACATTAGGAGCAGGATCCTTTGCTACGATAACCTTATTGTCGATCAGAGTTTGAATCTTGTCCTTCAACGAGCGGCATTCGTCAATGTTATGTCCCTTCATGCCGGAGTGGTACATACATGTCTTATTAGGGTTGACCCACTGGGAAGGATTTTCTAGAGTTATGGCAGGGATAGGGGAGACGTAACCAGTACCTTTAAGTTTCTCATATAGCTGGTCAATTGGCTCAGCGATGGCTGTATTTTGTCTAGGAGGTCTGCGGTCAAAATTTGGTCTGGTTCTTTGGAAATTTTGGCGAGTGGGAGGTGATTGGTAGTGAGAGGGTTGGGCATTATAAGCTTGGTAAATAGATGCAGGTTGAGAGTATCTGGATGAAGTGGGTTGATATGTGGGAGGTGGAGATGATTGTTAAACGGGTGGTGGATTTTAGTAAGAGGGTGCAGGTGCTTGGTAATTCGGGATAGGCTAATATATAAGTGGAGGTGACGGGTAAGTGTGGTATTTTAGTGGTTATTTGGCTCCCTGTGCGACCATCACAGCATTGACATCCTTCTTCTTGGATGTGCCACCAGACTGTAAAGCCTTGTTGGTTGCCTGCAATGCTTCAAGATTAGTAACCATACCATTCTTAATATGTTCCTCAATTCTTTCTCCCAGCTTGATGATATCGGAGAATTTCTGGCCCTCGATCAGCATCAACCTCTCACAATATTGTGGGTTCTGAGCCCGGACGAAGAATCTGTTCATTTGTTCCTCTTCTAAGGCCGGCCTGACCTTAGCAGCCTCTGATCTCCAATGAGTAGCATACTCGCGAAATGTCTCAGTAGGCTTCTTCTTCAGATTCTGGATGTAGAATACATCCGGTGCATTCTCTGTATTGAATCGGAACCTATCCATGAAATCTGATGCCATACCTACCCAGCTTGTCCATTTCTTGGGGTCCTGACTGATGTACCAGGATAAAGCATCCCCTTTCAGGCTTCTCATGAAGAGTTTCATACGGATTTTCTCATTCCTTCCGACTCCGACCAACTTATCACAATATGTCCTCAAATGGACTCTGGGATCTCCCGTGCCATCGAACATTTTGAACTTGGGAGGTTTGTATCCCTCCAAAAGTTCAACATCTGGTTGAATGCAGAGGTCCTCATAATTTAGCCCCTCTATGCCTTTGTTTCCTTCCATGCCCTGGACCCGGCTGGTCAACTTCTTGAGTTCTGCTGCCAAGTTTCTGATAAGAGAGTCCTTGTCATCAGACTCAGGTCCACTTGAGATTGGTTGAATGTAGTGGGGTATGGTATCTACGTAGATGGTAGTATTGTGGGGGCGGTCGTTTGTGGTGTTCACTGGTTCAGGAATGAGTAGTGGAGTGTGGCATGTGTTGCAGTGTTGAGCATGGGTGGGTTGCATCTGTGGTTGTGGGGTGTTCTGTGGAGGTGCGGGATTTTGAGCATTTGGAAAGTTGACATCAGGAGCGGTGAGAGTGAATGATAAATTTGCCAAGTTCCGAACTTGATCCAGTTCTTCTTGGAACTTCAACAGTTTCTGCTCAAGTTGGGCAGCAGTTTCCTTAGCAACCGGGGTACCGTGAGGAATTTCAATTCTTTCAATTTCCTTTCTGGCGCTTGAATCTCCCATTCTACCTTTGTTCTTGTTCCGGATAGGACTCGGAGGAGGAGGAGGTGGAGGGCCCTTGGATATCGTACTGTATGATGCTGGTGCCAGAATGCACAAACTAACCTTTAGGGAGGGGAATAAAAATAAAGAAAAACAAAAAAGGTAACAAGTTAGTGCGGTTTATGAGAAGAAAATGTTGCAATATTTAAACACATTGTGCAAGAATATAAATCGCGTCCTAATTTGGGTGCCTCGTTGTGCCCGAGGTAGGCCTAGCGACAAATTAATTTGGAGAACTTATAATGCTAAATGCCTCACTTTATTGATAAAAATAAGACGAATCCAAAACGATGCTAAATAATAGAAAATAAGATGTCACTAGTGGCCATCGGCCTTTTTACATCATTAAAAGCAAAATAAAAGACTCCTAACTACTTGGTCCCAGAAGGACCTTCCCCAGATTTGGTATCTTTATCCCCTCGAACAGCTTCACCAGCTCGCGCAGTCCTAACAGCAGATAAGCTTGGGCCAAATGTCCGCCTGCATTCCCTTAAGCGTTTCGACAATCTTCAATCCTCTTGAGGAACTTTCCTTCTAGCTCCACTAGACCCCACTCCAAATACCCTAGTCGTTTGTTGGCGCTAACAGCCATATCCTTCCATTCCTCGATCAACTTCTGATTAGCTTCTTGTATTTCCCGATGCTCACTTTCACACTCTCGAATTCTCTTGCGCAGTTGATTGTACTTAACCTGTGCTTCAGCTTTCTCGTCGATGATTTTGTGTCCGTGAATGAACCCGGGCTGACCCATACCATTGTGATTATCTTGCAACTAACCCGAATAGTGCGGCACGCAACCAGCGTGATACCTGTCTGTCTTAATATAATCTTTCCCCAAAACGAGCTTGCAATGCCACATGTGTTGAGCTTGGCATTTGTGAGGGCTATCATCGTCCTGGAAATTAGCCCTAAAGTGACTCATTTTGTCGACCCTTGGTATGATTTGCTTTCTTCCTGCCTGCCTCATGGCTCGTAGGGGAACGTAGGGATAAGTTCCTCTTAGACCAATCAGTATGAGAAATGGTGCGTCTCGGGATCGAACAATGAATTCTTCCGTAGGGAACCATTCGACCATCCATTGTACCTGGTCTTCTTTTAGATTCTCGAATAGCTCCACCCATCTTCCAGCGTACTCTAGCTGAGCGAACATGTTAGGCATATAATTCATACGCCTTGGCTGGTGGAAGGCAATGTGATCATCCCAGTCTCTACGTAAGATCTCATGTTGGTATTCTCCTTTCTGGAGGTGCTCCATGAGCCAGAGATGAAGTAATAAATTACATCCCTCAAAATGACTGGCCTTTCGCTGATAGTTGTCCAAAGCCCGGTATATCTCAGCAACAATCATGGGCACTATACTAAAAGGTTGTCTGCCAATTCCTTCCATTAGAGTCTTGGTTACCATGGCCAGTCTGGTGTGGATCCTAGCCTTCTTCGTAGGGAATACTATCATCCCCAGGAAATAAAACATGAATACGAAGACCCTTCTGTGAATATGCCCCAGTGAGGTGAGGGAAAATTCATCAGAGTAGGTGCGGTATGACTTGCTATGGCCATACAGACAGTGGAATGGGATGTAGGAGTCTTCAAACAGGTCAAGTCTGGGTTCTTCTTCAGTCCCATCATCTTAAGGAAACCCCTACCCTTGCGATTCTCTGGCATAAGCGAACCCGGAGTCTCCCAAGGAATACCAGCTAAGCCCCCCTATTTCTTTGAGCAAAGGAGTCATTTCAAGGTCCCCGGAGCAGAACACGGACCTGTCACTATCCCAGAACAGAGTTGCAGCCTCTATGATTTTGTTGTCAGGCTGGATTTCTAGAAGAGAAGGCAGATTCCCTAAGTATTTTCAGACGAGTGTCTGATCACTGGAGTGGAGATCGTCCCACCAATTTAGCAGCCTTTGATGAATGTTAGTTACCATGCCAAATCTGGGGACTTCGTGCCTCATTTTCTGAAAAACAGAGTGGTAGACCCTTACCCTGCCAAACTTGACTATTTAAACCAATAATTAGCATAAAAAGTATTTAGTTCTCCAAATAAATGCACAGAACATGTAGGTGTCCATTTGGGTTTCAAGGAAACCCGATGAACTTTGGACAAGGCTATTTAATGAGTCATTATGTGGACAACATAACTGACTCGGCTAGGTCTGACCATGATGCATGCACAGTTAGACAGAGTAAGATTTCTATCGGGGTGTTAGGTAGGTACCCTTGAGCGGACAACTCAAGAGGGAAAGGCACGGAACCGTCGACTGCACCGCTGATCGACTGGTTTTACCGCAAATACGCCTTTGCCGAATTTAAAGGGTGATAATATTGGAAGAGCGCAACCACTCATTATAAGCGTTGCTATGGTATTTGTTTGGCACGAGTGGAATATGATGTTGAAGATGCAGTTTACAAGAATGAAACAAATTGACATGTATTTTCACGTTCATAAGATAAATGATTACAATAATTGCAGTAATTACAACAGTATTGAAATAAAGCAGTAAAGGAAAGCAGCTAAAGGAAAGAAAAGACATGAAGAGCCAAGTCAGTTTTGTAGTGAAAGAATAAAAGACAGTAAATAAAGCAATTAATGAGATAGTAAAGTCACAAGCAACATGCAATGGTAAAAGCCTAAAGAAAATCCCCAGTAGAGTCGCCATGCTGTCGACGCCCCTTTTTTCTAATGGGTCGAAATCGGGTATATGACATTGGTAGGACAACTCTATTCCATTTCGAGAATTGGGTTTAGAAGTTGAAGAGTCGCCACCTAATGATTATAGTGCATTATGACACTTTAAGAAGGGTTTGAGATGAAGAGACCAGAGATTAGGGTAAGGGCTAGAAATTATCCCGAGGGGAAGGTATTAGGCACCCCTCAAGATCCACTAGTGTGGTCCCGGCCATGTTACAATTGTGACTTTACAAGTAAACAATCAAGGCTCAAATAAGGACTTGCATACAATATTGCAATTTGGTTGAAAACTTTCGAAGGTAACTAGAGAGGGCAGAAATTAATGAAAAAAGATTTGAATAGTTTTACAAGAAGAGATGAAAGCAAATAAAGGGAGGGGGTCCTAAGTTTATAATTAATATGGATCATTTCAATGCAATACCCACCAATCACTCCTCGGAAGAGGGGTCGCACGTGATATTGGCGCATCGGTCATCATATCCATATCTACCCTTCCCACCCTGTTAAGGTGTTAAAGCGCGAAATGGTATCGTTACTTATTTCATGCTATTACCCATCCCAATCCTATCAGTCCCGGAGGCATATGGGACTACTAACCCTAAAAGGGAGGGAGTTGGGGCTTTTGCAGAGTTTTCAAAAGGATAAAAATCTAGGCGACAAACAATAATAGATAGCAGTTAAAAGGGAAACAAATAGCAGTTAAGGCTCAAGTCGGCCTCCTCATTCAAAGCAGCAGATTATTTAGCATGACTTACAAATACTGGTTTAGTCTGTATTAAACTTAACGTAGGAAGAGTGGCTAATTTATCACATATTTTCCAGATAAGAAGTCCGAATTAGGCCTGCCTGCTGGTTGTAATTATCAAAACTGATGCAATTATAAAATTTTGCCCTAAGGCTTGCCTAGGCGTTAAACAGAACCTATAGGCATGATATCTATTAGTTTCTGAAATAAAGAAGTATACTGATTGTAGAAAAAGAATTGTCAATTACAAGGACATAAGATCTGCAAGCGTTAAATATTATTGCTACTGATTTTTGGCTTATAAGCGAGTTGACGATTCAGGTTTAGTTAACAACTCCTATAGACATGCTTTCCAGGTGTTACTGATTTGAGCACTGTTATTGCTTATGCAGGAATCCTATAGGCAGGTTGTCTATATGCAATTGATTAGGTATTTAAATCTTATAATAGGTTTGCTTAATAACAGATGCAGAATGCAGAAAGTCCTATAGGCATGGTGTCTATATGAAGATGCAGAATTTTAGAATCGGCTTAAAGGCATGGCATCTGCTATGAAATTGCAGAAAACCCGATAGACATAGTATCTATATGAGAATGCAGAAAATCCTATAAACATGGTATCTATATGAGTGCAGAATTTCAGAAGTATAGTAATTCCCTATGAACATGGTATCTACCCCTTGCATGCATAGTCCCCTACCCTTTTCCACTATCCGACCCCAAATGTTTATTACAAGATTACTACAGACCAGAATGAATAAGAAAAAATATATCAGAAATTAAAGATTCCAACCAAGGAGAGCCTAATTCAGACCCTAGGTCTGAAATATGAAATAAACCAACTTCCAAAGATCAGATTCCAAAGCCTTTCTCTTATTTGGGATGTGTCAAAGTTCCAAGGAGCTTCAAGAACTCCAGGCAATGCTTACACCCCAAATATATTGCAGAATTAGATTATAGTGCAGTGTGGAAGGGCCAGCCCTCAAATGTCCAAGTTCAGAGGGAACTCAAAGTCCCAAAGAAAGGCTCAAAAGAGAGGGGCAGAACTTAAGGTTCTAGGAATAGGTGTAGGTGCAATAGAGGGGAATTAGGGAATGCCAAGGCAGGCTGGTGGTCATGCCCAGCAATTAGGAGTGATGGCACACCCCTGACCAGCTTGTCAGCTAAAAATTAGAGAGTTAGGACCTATTGAAGGTCAGGTTTAGCCCTAGATAACAACTTGGATGCTGCCAGGATATACCTCAACTCAACACACCTAAGAGAATGGGGTATGGTAAATTGAAAGAGCCTAGGATCCAAAGGATCCAGTTTTAATCCATGGACAATAACTTTGTGTATTGCCATGTCTTAAACCACAGCTCAAACACATAAAGGGGTATGGTGAATGGGATTCATTGCAGTAATAGATAGCAAGACATAAGCATACTATCATAGAAGTTGAACTCTACAAAGTAGTAAACTAGGCATAGACGTAAAAACTTGTAAGTAAACACATTGGGGTTGATGCTAGAATCAAAACTAGGACATACCAGTTTCAGGAAAAACAAATGAAAGCAGAAGTCTTGAGAAAGCCAAAGTGCAGAAAGTTTTAGAAGGGGTTGTGAGAATTAAGTGAAGCTCTGAAGTGTATTTCTGTGTTGTGAAAAGAGAAAGAGTCGAATATTTATAGCTTGGAAAACGGGTAGAGAGTAAGGGAAGAATCATAGTAATTATGGAACTATGTATCAATTATAATCAATCAACATAAGAACTTCCTCAAACGGTAATGGACAACAATCAGTTAAGGAAAGAGAATCAAGTAAACATCTTGCGTAAAGTAGGAAATTAGGGGTAAATACATAGGGGTTTAACTAAGGAAAGAAAATTTTAAAATATACGGTTATCCCAAATAAGGCAAGAACACAGTAAATCAATTAGTACCTAGTAAATCAAGGAATCAGGGATTCAACATTACCAATGAACCAAATCAGAAAGAGAGGAAAGATTTTAACTTAAGGAAAATCAGTAGCAATCAATTAGACCTATTAAAAGGGATTCTGAATCAATCACAAGTTGGAAAGCCCTTTTACAGAAAGGTTCATCACATATAAAGAGCATACAGACGCGTTAAGTATGAAAGAAAAATTGTCATGCCATCGTAAAATCAGTGGAAAATCCAGTAACAGAGTTTAGAAGAGTTTATCAAAAGGTCAGAATCATATGAAACTTCGAAATTGATCTAAAAGAGTTGGGGGTTTTGAAATAAGAACCCCAGTTCGGGCAAACCATAAAGCAAAGATGAGAGGGCCAGCAGTTGAATCGAAACATGTTCAGAAGTTTCTATAAAGAACTGAAACTTCTAACATGCTTCTCGCGACAACAGAACTCATGAATAACATGTAAATACAATAGAAGAGTTCAAAGCAACAGAGTAAAGAAACTAATTCGAAACATGATGAGAAAAAACTGATAAGAACAGTAGAAGGAAGCATGCTTAAGAAGATCCTTTTAGAAGAGGCTTAAGCAAAGTTCAGTAGAAGGAAAAAATAGTAAGAGCACTTAAGAACACGATAGAAGAATACAGTAGGTGAAACATACCAGAACATGGTAGAAGAAAATAGTAGAACATAGTCGAAAAGCATACAAGGACATAGTGTAGAAAACACAATAACAGAACATACAAGAACGGAATATAGAAAGCACGGTATAGGAACATACGTGGTAGAAGGAAAACATAAGAACACAGTAGAGGCAAATATATACAAAAGAAAAGGAGAAGAAAGTCAGATAAACACTTACGCATTTTCAGAAAACCCTAGACGGTAAAAGAGGCTTCGGAAAGTAATTTTTGAAAGAAAAGTTAGGGAAATCGTTTGAACACTCAAGTAGAGCATAGATACACAACAAATCTAAGAGAAAAATCGGGGAAAACCTCAATGGGTTAGGGTTTCATAAGAACCCTAGAAAAAGTTTTGAAAAGGTCACCGATCTGAGCCGGAGAGGTCAGAATCAGGCTAAAAACACCATGGTAAGCAAGGCCGGAGATAGCCGGAATCTTCGAATCAGTGAAGGTCTGAGTGAAGACCTTCGAGGTCTGGCCTCGAACCTTCGAGCATCAGGCATTCAAGAGCCGGAGGAGGTGAGTATAGGCTGTCCATGGCCTGAGAAGCCATGGACTCCGGTGAAAACACGGTGGAACAAGGTAGGAGGAGGCTAGGGTTCCAAAGGACCTTGAGAGTCTTGAGAGAGTTTTGGGATTCAGAGGCGGCGTCATTGTGCAAATGGGGTTAGGGTTATAGGATTTAGGGGATTAAAGAAGGAAAGGGTGAATCAGGGTCGTTGATCATTTTGATCAACAGCCAGGATTTAAAAGAAAATCCGAACGGGTTTGAAAACGTGTTAAGGGGTCGGCTAAAAATAAGAATTGGGTCGTTCAAATTTGAGTTTGAAATTGTGTCACTTTTAGGCTAAAATTGAAATGTAATGGGGTCATAATTGAAATGAACTAAGGCTACATGTTAAATAGCAAATTTTATCCTTTTTATTTATAAAAAATAGTAAAATAATTTTAAAAACAAATTAAAAGCACTGAGCTAATTAATAATATATAAAAAGTAATCTAAAAATTCTGTAAATGATTTTATGATTGCAAAACACTATTAATCGTAATATAGTCCATAATTGCAATTTTATGTAATTTAGCTTAAAAAATATCAAATGAGTTTGTAAAAATATGAAAAAATCACGTTAATTATATTTTGGTGTAACTATGAGGATGGAAATAAATTATTCACCAAAATTATAATTTCGGAGATAATTATTGAATTTTGTACTGTTATAATAGACAATAAATTGGTTTTGAAAATCTTTAAAAATTTGGTAAAAATAACAAAATACTTGGGCATGCTTATATATGCATACACATGCTATTTTGAAAGTATTTTGAGTATAAAAAATATATAGGGAAAAATTGGGTATCAACAGTATGTGCCTATGATCTGAAATGGCAAGTTAAATGTTGAAAAATGGGAATAATGTGAAACGTGAGTTATGGAATGTGGCCTAGTGCTAAGTATGATGTGGTAATTTTGGCCCCAAGTGCCGATGAACTAATGTATGTGAAACCAAAAATGGAAGTGAAATGATTAATAGAAAAGGGTAACGCCTTGGTAAGACGACCTAGCCGATCGGACGCCATGCTATATACATGGTGGTATTGTGTTGATAATTGAAACCGGAAAGCGAGAATGAAATGATGATGGAGTTATATGTCTCAAATAAGGCAGCTTAGCCTATCAGGCCGTGATCGGACTCCGCTCAAGAAAGCGGTGGTATTATGAATGGTGATGAACAATATTAATGGCCCCAACCTAAAGCTACGGAAATTATGTGAAAGTTATATGATTCTTTTATTTGATGATGTGGTGTTTGTTTAAAGCCTTTGATTGATTCTTTGTGATTTCCTTGTTCTTGTATGATAGTTCTTTCTAATGAGATGGTGTTTAGTTATACATACTAGTACTATCCCATTGTACTAATGTCCCTTTTGCCGGGGGCTCTACATTTTTGAATGAATGTAGGTGGCTCTATAGCAGACAGTGCCGATCGCACCTAGCGGAGTATCTTCCTCTCAAAATCTTGGTGAGCCCCTTTTCCTTCAAGGGGTTATGTTGTACATCTTTTGTTGTAAATTTCTACTTTTGAGGTATAGCTGGGGCCTTATTGCCGACACTATCATAACTGTCTTTTGCACCCTTAAGGCTCCGTAGGCATTTGTGTGGGTTATGTTCGGGTTGGATGGGTCACTAGACCATGTTGAAATTCTGAACTCCTGTTTCCTCTAAACTATAAATTGTATGATGTTTCGGGAATATAACCACGGTTTAAGGTTTATGATATAAAATGAACTAACAATGTTGAATGTATGATCTCTCCTAATGTCTAAATAAACAAAACCATGGTTCCCTTAATCATATTGGGTTGGGTAGAAAGTGTTATATAGGCTTGCTCAGTTGGGTCCACTCGATTGAGCGCCGGTCGCGCCTCCCGAGGTTGGGGCGTGACAACCATGATTTCAAAATGAGTGAGATAATTCTGTTATAAATTCCATATTTACCATCTCCACTCAAGAATATGTGTATTCTATGGTAAAACACTAGGCATTCTGTTGCTAGACTTTCGCTTGTTGATACTTCGGACACTTGGCCACAAAGTCAGTGACGTTCTTTTTTTTACTGCTTTTCCACCAATAAATATCCTTGAGCATGATATGTCTTTGGGTAACCTGAGTGGATAGAATACCTGGAACTATGGGCTTCTAACATGATCCTCTTTCTCTAAGTCCATCTATGTTTGGAACACACAGTCCCTCTTGGTACCTCAAAGTACCAATATCTCCCCCTTGTTCAAAAGTCATCGTCTTATGCATGTGAATCCCCTCTTTTAGATGCAACCATTAGGGATCATCAATCTATCTCTCTTTCACTTTGGCTACTAAGGAGGAACAAGTCCTGTTTTGGACAATAACTCCACCATCTTTGGAATCCGAAAGTCAAACTCCTAGCTTGGCTAAGTGGTGAACTTCTTTCACCATAGTTCTCTTGTCTGCCTCAATCATGAGCTATACTACCCATACATGATTATCTCTTTAAGGTACTTCCTGAAAACAATTATAGCATTGTTGTGAGCTAAGTCTTTGACCAATACTTCGAAGATTAGAGTTTCCTTCAATGGTACTACCCTCGTGATACACTACTGGGCATGATTTTATAGTTTTTATATCCCATGCTAGCATAGGTTTCAAATATCCAACTAGACATACTGACGATTTTCACATATCCCCCTTAGACCAAAGGTTAAGGTCTTATACTTGCATATCCTTCTCTTTTGTTAGGATCCAAACAACTTTCCTTATCTTCTGCAATTCCTTGCACTTTACATCAATGACGACTCATTTTCCGACGTACTTCTAAGCAATCTTTCTTACTAGGAAAAACTAGATTACTTACATAAATAGAAAGCTAATATATTCACAACAAACATATACAATTTTAGTGATTTAACTCTGCTCACTCTGTAAATCGGGGAAACCTCTTTTTGATAACTCTTAAAGGCTATTCTTATGTAGTTTGCACTCTTACGGCTAGCTGGTTCCCTTTTTTTCCTTTAACAATCACTGTACTTCGGGTTTGACTTAAACTCTTTGGTTTCTAACACGAGTTCGATATTTCAAATTGTTACCCAATCACTAGTATTAAGCTGGCTAAGAAATCAAATCCTATCTCTACTAGCTCTGCTGAAATTGTTAATTCACTGTATCTACTCAGAACTTACTATTCTTTCACTAACCACTTGCTAGCATCATCTTTTCTTGTTCTGCTTTGAATAACTAAATTGAAGCATAGGTTATTCCTAACTTCTCTCACCATCTAATCCTAGTCTACGGTCGCATACTATCTGTCTATTTGAACTATGTACATGAATCACACTTAGAAAAATTTCATTTGTCTTAAACAAGATTGGAATATCTAACCCTGAACTTTCCATGCACTTCAAAATTATATCAGACTATAACCATCTGGGGTAAACACTTAGTAACATAACCTAATGGGGAACTGTCATATCTTTTATCTCACAATAATAACTGCTTCTTATAGTAACTTACTAACGTGGTACTTTCTACTTCTTATTTGAGTAAATATGAACAACTTAAAATCATTTCATGAAATTCAATATCGACTGCTCTTCGTTCTCATTTCATACATCATATATTCTTATTCGTATGCATGAGTTGTACAAAAACTCACCTTTGGTAATAACAAACGTTTCTGACTCCTAGGTATTTTTCCCTTAGGTTCTTTTCTGTCTAAAACTATAATGATCAATTATGTGGCCCCGACAGTTAAATTCTTAACCTGTTACACCATGGGGGTCTTACATCTAAACTACCATGGTCTAACATGTGGATTCTTTTCCAAGAATTAAAAATGAAATTGATTCATGAGGGAAAACACATATGGACACACTACTATACACAAACTTGTCCTTCAGAGTATACCATCATCTGATAAATCACTTCATGCACCAACTAGTGAGTCTTGGGTCTTAATCCGGACGTAAAATATGCTAATATTTTGCTATAATCACCGCTACTTACATTTTCTTTTAGAACCCATAGGCATCACTGTATATACACAAGTTGTCTTTATTTGGATACATTGAATATTGGAGATCTGGTAACTGAATAACTGAATACCAACATGCTAAATAACCATAAACCTGGTAACTGAAAGACTGTATAACTGGTAACTGAGGTAAACTAATAACCATAAAGCATGATAACTGTTTTTGTACTTTCTGATAAGGTTATGTTCTAAATTCTTTTTACTACGATCAATCGTATCCCACTTTCAACATCCTCTCAAGTCTCATTCAACCTATTCTCCATAAATATACCCCAATGGGCAATCCTCCTCTATAGAACCTTGGGTTTTTCCTGCTTTTCGCTTGGGCATCCAATACGTTTAGAATTAGATAGGAAGAAAAGTTTACCTATTTCTCTAAGATTCA
This sequence comes from Nicotiana sylvestris, assembly GCF_000393655.2. NCBI lineage: Eukaryota > Viridiplantae > Streptophyta > Magnoliopsida > Solanales > Solanaceae > Nicotiana > Nicotiana sylvestris. The sequence continues at coordinate 35,186,524 of NC_091064.1, forward strand.
TGGCACGATCTAGAGTAGAAAGAAATGAGATAATCCTGGATGTCTTGGTAGTTAACCGTTTATATGAGTGGACGTCACACACATATAAAGGAAACTCCACTAGGCACGGCTTCATAAACTCCCTAGGATTCTTGAACATAGTACTCTGATACCAAGCTTTGTCACACCCCGAACTTGGGCCTGGACGTAACACAACACCCGGTGCCTGAATACTGTGACCAAGCGAACCAACTGACTTGCTAAATCAACATGTGATATCATAAAATACTGAATGCGGAAGATAAACTAGCACATGCTGATATACTGAAAGCCTAATTGTTACAAATGAAAAAGCGGAAACAATAATATAATTTTGAAACACGTTTATAGAAAACATTTCTTAATATGAAAAGCCTGCGACTCTATCAGACTATTACTCAAGCCTATGAAGTCTTTAATGAAGTATTGAAAGCACTAATTGTCTGAAAATACTAAAGATTGTAAGGTAATTATAATGCCCCGAAAGAACTGGGGATCACCAAATAGCTGGTATGAGAATCATTGCGCTTTGAATCGTCAACCTGTAAATCATTACCTGCATCGTGAGATGCAGGCCCCGGGCAAAAGGGATGTCCGTCCCTTTTGAATTGCACTGGTATGTAAAGTAACTGAAAGAAAGAACTATAAATGCTGAAACTGATACTGAGCTGATAACTGAAATGATAACTGATAACTGATAATTGATAACTGATAACTAAAACGATAATAGATAATTGAAACTGAATAAAGGAAGTAAGGATATGAATACTCCATCTTCTGAATGATGAACAACCTATTTAACTACGGCCTCGGGCCCAATATATATGTACACAAGTTATGGATTCAGGCCTAAGTATATGATACATAACTACGACCTCAGGGCCAATAATGCATAAAGAATCAACTACGGCCTGTGCCCAGACATGCATAAAGCATAAACTACGGCCTCAGGCCCAAATATGCATAAAACATATAAACTACGGCATCGGGCCCAAATACAGGTGTTCAACATTCATGAATTTAAAATCAAGAATTGAGAATCATACTAAAATACATGATACTGAAATATAGAACCATACTGAGATACATGATACTTGATGTCGCGCCCTATTTTTCCCCTCCTTGCGGAGAGAGGTCTGGGTTTCGAAATTCCATAGGGTGCAGTGACTCATTTCCTTTTGGGAATTGGGTATTTGAAGAGTCAACACATAACGAATTATGGTGTGTTAGGACACCTAGAGTGATTAACTCTTGGATTGGTTTGCATTACCAGAGATTAGGGTAAAGGCTCGAGATAACCTCGAGGGGAAGGTGTTAGGCACCCCTCTTGGTCCACAACTGTGGGTCCCGACCGAACTTATATTTATATATTAGTCCATATAAATAGTTGAATCAAATAAGTACAACACGTTTGAACAAGTCAAGTAGTGAAATAAAGGTTGAACAAATTATAAAGGAAAGTGTTAAACAAGGAGAAGGTTTGGGGTAAAGGGGGGTCCTAGGTTGTTTATCCTATAGGATCACCCCACGCAATGTTCGGTAAACACTCTTCATTGAGGGTTTACACGTGACATTAATGCGTAGTCATCATATCCCATGTCTACCCTTCCCATCCCCTTATTGGTCATGAAAAATGAGTGTTGGTCACTGATTCCTATTGCGTGCTGCTACCCGTCCCTTCTTAATAGTCTCGGAGGGAGTTAGGACCTCTACCTGTAGGCAGTTCTAGACATACTCCTAAGGCCTTAAAGGAAAAAATCTAATGCAGAAGTCAAACAAAAGCATTTAGGACTTTCACATAAGTGGAGCAATTGAAGGCTCATAGTTTCTTCCGCAAACAAGCATACATGCAGCACTACCAACCACATGTAAAGTCTTTAGTAATCAGAGTCCTAAAGCAGAATTTCTAAGTGATTATGTAGGAATAAACCACTTTCAGATACAAAAGTCACAACCTATTAGTTTCCTAGGATCTCTTTTAAAAACCCATTAGAATTCATAAACATTGAGTAACAGAAACAGCTTCAGAGAAGTGCAAGTTTTGAGAATGCCCTAAGGCTTGCCTATATGCAGGATTGATATTTATGTTAATGCAGAAACAAAACAAGTTCAGAAATAGTGCCTTTTTAAACCTATAGATAGGATATCTAATGAGATTATAGCAATTTTGAAAGGACTAATTTTAGAAAAGTTATCGCTTAATAAAGCCAGTTTTGAGAAGTAAACTAGGTGAGGCACGATTGATCTATTGTGCTAATTAGAATTACCATATAGAATTGCGAGTTATATCCCTATAGACATGATATCTAGGTGTATTACTATTTTTAGTCAATTTGCAATAGCATATAAAAGACTTACTAAATCGGAATTACATCCTATAGGCATGATATCTATACTTGAGTTCATTTAAAACATGATGGCTTGGAACCTAGAAACATGGCTTCTGACATGACAAATGCAAGATTTAAGAACATGGTTTGTATCTGATGCAAGTGACATTAAAAGTGAAGTCCTTATAGGCATGATTTCTATTATGAAATTAAAAGTGGAATCCTATAGGCATGATTCTACTATGCAAAAACAATCAGATTCAACATGAATAAAAACCATATAGGCATGTTTTCTATTATGTAAAAGCAATGAGATTCAATAGGAATAAAACCCTATAGGCATGTTTTCTACCGAGTAAGGTAAGTAGATTTGAAAATAAATCCTAAAAGCAGGATTTCTACCCAGGTTACTGCACAAAGTATACATCTACCCACCCTTTCACTAAATACCCCAAATATCTATTTACAAGTTATTACAGGCCAACAAATGAATTACATAAGTGAAATAGAAAATCAAGAAGTTGTTCTATAGAGAGCCTGTAATCAGGCCACAGTTACCCAAAGCCTCCAATTGTCTTTCAAGCCTCATTTCCATAGACAAATCAGAGTCTAGGTGCATCAAAGTTCCCTAAGGGTCTCAATGACCCTGGGAAATGCTTACACCTAGACTTAATAGCCAAGCATTGAACCAGTGCAATGTGGAAAACCAACCTTAGTATGCCAGCATTCCAAGGGTTCTCAAGAGGATCCCAAGGCAGTACATATACTAGAGGAGGCAGAACTTATTAACTAGGATTAGAGTGAAAGTGCATGACACATGTTTGAAAGAAGTTTATTAAAGATTGGACTGAAAGGTCTATTTTGAAAGCAATTAGTAACAGAGGTTGTTGAAAAGAAGTTGGCTTAGTAAACAGAGTTCAAACATTTCAAGATAGGACCACATACAGTAAGTAAATGAATTCAGTAATCATACAGGGGTTAAGGGGTTTGGGGATACATAGACATTGACTGCAGACACCTGACCCCAACAGGAGTATTAGGACTGGCTTGGACCTGCTCAGAGATAGTTTGACACTAGCATAATCACAAACCAGTCATGAACACATAGAGGGGAATAGGAATTTGGGATTCACAAAGTGGCAAGTGCACAGTAGGTAAAAGAATACAATTGTTCAGACATGTTTGAATCATACAAAGGGAATACATGAACTTAAAGGGAGGGGGGTCATATTAGCATGCTTAACTACAAACTTCACAACAAAACCATAAGTGAAAGCACGCTATAAATAAAAGAAATTGAAACAAGAAGAAACATGTTGTTATTGAGACTTTAAATTAAACTAGGACATACCAATGAAGAAAAAAAGTAAGTAGAATAAAAGAACCAAGGAGTACAGATGATTAGCCTTGACTAGCAGCCGGCTAGTAGTAGTAGAATAACATAGAGATTTTAAGTAAGAGAGGGGGGTTTTGAAAGCCAAGTGTGTGTGCTGTTTGTGAAAGACTTGAGAGTATTTATAGTTGAAAGTAGGTAGTGGAATAAGGTTAAAAAGTCATAGAAGTATACTAGTTTAAGAACTCAGAATCAATCATCTAGAGAGTCAAGGAAGTACTTCCTTGAGTTAAGGGAGTCAAGGCCAAACGGGAAGATTCAGTACCATATAAGGAAGGAAGGAAAATCAATGCATGATTAAATAAGGAAAGGGGCAAGATTCAGCAAGCATAAAGTAGTCAATTAGGACCAAATTCAGAAGGACCCAATTAAAGAAAGACTAAGTAAAACAAAGTACCATAGTAAATAAGGTAATGCAATTAGTTAATTCAAACAGTCGAGTAGAATTCTAGGACTTTGAAGGAAAATCCTTCAATTACCAAAAGTTAAGGAAAATCAGAATCAATCATGGGGAGTAATGATTCTGCATACCTCAACATATAAATAGAGACAATTGAACAGAAGCAGCAAACAAATAAGGTCGATTATATAGGCAAAAAGAAACAAAAGATGAGCAAACACAGCCAGGTAGAGGTGATGTAAGTAGGCTAGAGATTCAGTAGAACATATTCGAAGCATGGTGACCACAAGAGATTAACAAGAACTAGGTAAACAGGCTAACACACAAAAACAAAGTAAAAGAAAGTCATGCTAACACACAGAAGCAAAGTGGAAAACATCATGCTAATACACAGAAGCAAAGTAAAGAAAATCAAGCTAACACGCAGAGACAAGTAAAGAAAATAAGGCTAACACATAGAAAAAAGTAAAGAAAATCATGCTAACTCACAGAAACAAGTAAAGGAAATCTTTAAGAAATTAGGGCTTTTAATAGAGTTGAGTTAAAAAGCAGTACGAACTTAGAATCGATCGAGAGAAACAAGGAAAATGGCTTAATCATAAAGAAATCAGTCGAAACAGGTATAGAAAGAACTCTGAAAACCCTAGTTTTCCAAAGGGAGTAAAAATGGTTTAGAGTAGAAGATCTTTTAGAAGAATGCTCGAGAATAAGCAAATCATAGAAGGAAATAGTCTTAAAGAATAAAAATAACATAGATCTGAGAGATTCAGAAGAGAGTTAGGGTTTCAAAAAGAAACCCAAGTAAAAATCAAAAGAACCTGTTGAAACATCATCGATCGTGAATATAAGGTGTGCGTTTGCCCAAAATCACACAGGAGAACCCATAAGTAATAGAAACAGAAGCCCTAAGTCCAAATCGACATGGCCCAGGATCCTTGAAGGCCTTAGAGATGATGAGTAGGGTGATGAGAGGCCCATTGGAGGCTTGGGTTGAAAGGGATAGTCGCCGGAGATGACTGGAGACGGAAGGGAGTGGAGGAGTCTAGGGTTAGGTTTGGGAGAAGAGTGGAGATGAGAGAGCATCTGAAGGCGGTGGATTGGGTTAAATGAATTAGGTTTAGGGGTCGTTTGGAAATTAAAAAGGAAAGGATTTATTTGGACCGTTGATCTAGGAGATCAACGGTCAAGATTAAAATGGGTAGGTAGGTTTCGGGTTTGGGTAAGGGTTAATAGGGTATGGGTCGGGTTTTTTAATTTTAAAATTGGGCTGGGAATTGGGGTCCGATTTGGCTATAATTCAAAGCCAAATTGGCTATAATTTAAATAGCCAGTTTTTTCCTATTTAATTTATAAAAATAATAGATAATTTTTGGAAAATAATTTAAGGTGCCAAAATGATTTAAAATATATAATTAACAATTTAAAAATAAAATGTCCAATTTTATGCGTATAAAACATAATTATATCTCAAAATGGGATAATATTGCAATTATATGCAATTTAGCTTTAAAAATACCAAATGTAATTGTAAAAATACATAAAAATTACATTAGCCATATTTTGGCATAAATATAGAAATCAAATTGATGAATTATCAAAAAAAAATAATAGAAATAATTATTGGATATTTTATGGATAAAAAGGAAGAAAATAAATCAATTTAAACCCTTAAAAATTATGGAAAAATAATAAAAACCTTGGGCATGCTTATATATGTATATATATGCTATTTTGAAGGTATTTATGTATATTTAAAATATATAGGAAAAAATTAGGTATCAACACTTGAATGCTGAATAGAGCTAGACTGAGACATGTATTCATGAACTGTTATGAAAACTGAAACTTCAACTGTTTATGACATGCTGAGTAATCAAGACTGAGACTCATGGGCATCAAACACAAGTCTATATTGATTACACACTGAGCTCACAACGTTCGGAATAAAAGTCATGAACGAGTTATGAAGTTAGATAATAGAAGTTCTGCAACTATTCAAGGAACCAGGCTTAATAATACTCCTGAGGCAATTACTAATGTAGAAAAAGAAACGTAGAGTAGGGAGAATCATTAACATTCCCAAACATAGAGAGTTAGCCTCACATGCCTTAACTTCCTGCTCTTGAGCGTAGTACAACATTCTCCAACCCTTTCAACTTTAATCTATACAATTGCAAGTCAAAGGGATTCCATATTAGTAATAATACTAATGTTTTGGTCACATAAGCATTTTATCAAATACCTTATGGGTGAAAAGCCTCATATCCCTCATTAATAGTGTTTCTACACCCAACAAGCCATTCTTTTTCTCCTAGATAAATTCTAAAATCTCAAATTTCTTATAATCAATATCATTCTTCTTCGCCTATAAGATAAACAACACCCTTAACCAGTAACCAATAATCATTAACCCAAACATATAATCGTTTGTGTTTTTCAATCAAACTCATCAACTCATATCCCATGAACTTAGAGTCTATAATCATTAATCCAATGTTATAATCATTTAGAGGGTGTAAATATTACTTTTTGACGTTCAATCTTCTTGAATTCGCGTTCTAGAGTTTCTTTTGTCAACAATGATGTCCCAATCGAATATCTAATGATTTGGAGGGTTTTCCCATATTAATAAGGTTTTGGGGAATTAAAATTAACTTAGAATTACCATTTGAACTTATCGTGGATGGTGGAAGGACCTTTGAGCAGTTAGGTTCTTGAGAGCTTCACTTTTTAGAGCAAGTTCTTGTGTTTTGGGCTGTGGGTGATGAAGTAGGGTTTTAAAAATGACCCCCCGGATGCGCCCCGGCATACCTGAAGGCCCAATCGCGCACCTGAACGTGCAAAAGGGCAATGACACTGCCACAAGTGCATGACCGCGCATGGGACCATCCGGTATACTGTGCGTTGTCCACTAAAATGCACATCACATTTTGCTCAGAAATCCGTTCGGGTTCCACAATATATCATTGGAAACATATCTCAATTGGCTACAACTTTTATGTTTAACATTTTCCAAAATTCTCAACATATAGTTACGAAATCCTTTTAAAACATAGACCTTCCATAAACATAGTTGATTTTCTCAAATCTTATACACCTCACTCTCCGTCTTGGTTCCAAAACAACTCTTTTCACCCATACTCATCTCGATAGGACTTCATATGTCCAATTTGTCATATAAATACTAATTTAACATGTCCACACCAAACCCGAATTTATAGAGTGTTACAATATCCCTATCGGGTGGCATCCATGGCAAATCTGCGAGAAACACCTTTGGAAACTCACGCACAATAGGTACTGAATCCATGGAAGGAACATCCGCAATAGAATAACAACATAGGCCAAATGTGCTAGACACCCCTTCTCGATCATATGTCGAGCCTTCATGTAAGAAATGACGTTGCTAGCAGATTGGCCAAGAGTCCCCCTCCACTCTAATCGGGGCAATCCCGGCATGGATAAGGTCACCGTCTAGGCATGATTAGCATGATAAGGTGACATGTAATCCATAACCATGATAACATCAAAGTCCACTATATCAAGAAGTAGGAGATCTACACTAGTCTCAAGGCTCCCGATATAAATCACACACTAGCGACAAACACAATCTAAACCAATAGAATTCCTCATAGGCATGGACGCACATACATGAGCACTTAAAGAATCATGAGGCACAATCAGATATGAAGCAAAATAGGATGACACATAGGAATAAGTAGAACTCAAATCAAATAGAGTTGAAGCATCATATGGCAAACTAGAACAATACTTGTGATGACAGCGTCAGATGACTCTGCCTCAAGTCTAGCTGAGAATGCATAAAAATGGTTGGGCCCCACTACTCTGACCTTTGCCCCTCGGGAAACCCCTAGTTGGATGGCCTTCACCTCTTATAGCTTGACCTCCACTTCTAACAATCTGACCCCCGCATCTAGCTAGGTGTGCGGGCGGTGGAGCAACTGGTACTTGCATGACAGCACAAGAACCCTACAGAGGTCTATTGCTTGACAATCTAGGGCATTACCTCCTGATGTGACCTATGTCCCCACACTTAAAGCACTCTCTCAACTGTTGAGGCTATTGAAGCTGAGACTAACACCGACGACCCTGATAGCAGTTGTAGTAACTCTGAAATGGTGGTGCAGTGATAAGAGCTGAAGGTGCATTGAATGCTGGCTGCTCAAGATGAGACCCATGAGAACTGAGGCCGCCTGAAGCACTATGGGCTACCTGAAGAGCTGACTCTATCAGTCTAGGAGGATGGCCTCTACCAAAAGAACCCCTACCTCCAGATGAGGCACCACTAAAACCACCGAAATGATGTGGCCTCTTCTCAAATGTTGACCCTCTATCCTGACTGCGAACCATCTCGATCCGTCTAGAAATCTCTATAGCCCTCTAGAAATAAATATCATCCCAAGCCTGACGCCGAAGGTAAGACCATCAATAAGCCTCCACACCCTCTCCCTATTTGTAAGAATCAACACAGCCACATGACGGGCAAGTCCACAAATCTGGTCTCGTACTTGATGACTGTTATGCTACCCTGCTGGAGGCGATCAAACTTCTTACCGTACTCCTCCCTCAGATTGAAAGGAATAAACTTCTCCAGAAATAGCTATGAAAATTGATCCCAGGTAAGTGACGGTGAACCGACTATTTTGCTCCACTCAAAATCCTACTACCACCTCTTGGTAGAGCCGGTCATCTGGAACACTGCAAAGTTAACCCCATTGGTCTTGACAATACCCATATTGCGGAATACCTCATGGTAACAGTCCAAGTAATCTTGTGGGTCCTCAGAGGGTGCACCACTGTAATGAATAACAAAGAGCTTGGTGAACTTGTCCAACCTCATCAATCCTTCAAAAGACACCGCGGGCCTCTCCTGGAGCTATATAGCGATAACATGCTAAACTACTATAATTGCTGGAGCTACTAGAGCCTTATATAGGGGAGCCACCTACTCCAGGGTGTGAGTAGCGGGAGTCTATGCTCCTCCCCTAGCCTAAGAGATGGCTGGTCCTGGAAATACACCAGTCTGGGCCACACTCTCTATAAGGCCCACCAAGCAAACTAGAGCATCCTGAAACACTAGAGTGGCTATGAATCCCTACGGAATATAAGCTGGTCCGACAGGTGCGATCTAAGCTGGGACCTCCTCCTCATGATCAATCTAAGGCTCCACTATGGGTGCTGCTACTTGGCAGCTGAGCTCTGTCTCATCCTCGGCCTCTGGTTCGACCTCCTTGGCCTCTGGTTCTACCTCGACCTCTGCCCCTGGTAGTAGCAGCCATAGGGGCCTCCGGTTCCTGTTCAGATGCAGATGTTGTATGTGTTCTCATCATCTGTGAGAGAACAAGAATAGAATTGTTCAATTATCATTGATATAATGAAATCTCACCATCAAGAAAGAAAGAAGTGAATTTTTTTCCTAAACTCCGTAGCCTCTAGAAGATAAGTACAGCCGTCTCCGTGTTGATCCTCCAGACTCTACTAAGCTTGCTCGTGATTCATGAGACCTATGCAATCTAGTGCTCTGATACCAACTTGTCACGACCCCGAATTCCCACCCTCAAGACTGTGATGTCGCCTGGCATTTTTCTTGCTAGGAAATCAAACGTTAGAATTGTGTTTATCTATTTTTAATTGGTATAAAATTAACTAATTTCAATTAAACTGTAATAAATGAAATTGAACTAAAATAGAGTATTAAATCCATAATAACTTCAACATCAAGTTGCAATTCCAGTGTCACAAGTGCACGAGCGACTAGAAATATTAACCATTTTTAACAATTTCTAAATTAAATGATAATAATAAAACTGAATAGTCTGAAATAAATTAATAACTAATAAGTGACGAAATCCAAATACAATTCCCAGAACTGGTGTCATGAATACATGAGTGTCTAGAGTACACCAGATAATGGTTTAAAATAGACATAACAGTCTGAATCAAAACAAATAGCTAAATGATGTAGAAGAGGACTTCAGGTCTTCGGATGTCGTGAAACTATACCTCAAGTCTTCATTGATAGCTAGATCTGAGCAAACCTCACTCAACGCAGCTGGGAACAACTTCAGTATCTACACAATAAGTGCAATGTGTAGTATGAGTATAACCGACCCCATGTACTCTGTAAGTGCGGATCCTAACCTTGGCGAAGTTATAACGAGGCTAAGGCGAGTCACATACAATAACCTGTATGCTATAATAATAACAGAAGAGACAGGGATGGAAATGAAACAGTTAATTCAAAACAACAAACTTAAACTCCAACTACCAGAAAGCCAAGAATAACAAGTCATATAAACTCATTTCAAATACCAAGGCCAATCCAATGGTCACAAACAAATACAACTTTATTCCATTGTGGCGCGCAACCCAATCTCATCATATCATCATCTGTCAATATCATAATCTATCCTTATTCTGCCATTTCAATCCATTACCTTTTAATTTGTGTTGCGATGTGCAACCCGCTCCCCAAACAATTTGAATAAACAATGGCAAACCAACAACCAAAATTTACTAGAAGTTCTACATAAAGAGAGTAAATGTACGAGACAATAAAGGATCACATAATACTCAAGGAATATCAAATAACTCAAATATCTCAAATCTTTACCAACTCATCGATTTCTACCAATTAACAATTCATACATATGAAACTACAATATAGAAGGCAACAACTTTTAGAAAACTATATGGCAAGAAAGACATAAGACAATTTATATATGCAAGAAAAGCAAATAGAGTCAAGTAGCAAATAAGCATGATATTTTAGATGGGATAGAAAATTTAATACATGGAAAACTGAATGACAAATAACATTTATGGGGAAGTCAGATATAGAAATTATGACATGTGACAAGATATACTAAGAAGTAACGAAAACATGGAAACAAGTAACACAATAACACATATACACTCGTCACCTCGCATATACATTGTTTCACACGTAATTAATATAACATGTAGTCCCAGGGTTCTGAATTCTCTCAAATAAAGTTTAGACCTAACACTTACCTCACTCCTCAACTCAAGAAATCAATCAACCACAACCTTGCCTTTTGAACAAACTCCAAACCAGCCAGATCTAGCAAATTATACACTAAATGATTCAAAATAAGCTTTGGAAACTACACACAAAGGGAAGATGTTCAATTTAGATTATTTTTTAAAAAAGACAACCCCAGGCTCACTTGGTCAAAATTGAGATTCGGAACAAAACCTGATTACCCATTCACCCCCGAGCCTGTTATGTGATTTGTTTCAAAATCCAACCCCAATTTGAGGTCTAAATCTCATTTTGACAAAAATTTTCAATTCTACCCAAATTCCTAGTTTCTACCATGAAAATCCCATATTTGACGTTAAAATCTCATGAAATGTAATGGGTAATTGAAAAGAAATGGATTAAAGTCAGTTACCAATAAATTTGGAAAGAAAAGTCTCTTGAAAATCGCCTCTAGGATGTTTAGGGTTGAGAAATTGTGAGAAATGAACTAACTCCCATTTTTTCCCTCTTATACCCAGCTGCGGATGTCGCAATTGCGATGTCTTGTTCTCAATTGCGAACATCGCAAATGCAAAATAAGGGTCACAAATGTGAACCCTGTATCAGATCCACAGAAGTCGTAAATGCGACCATACACTTTGCAAATGCGAAGTCGACAACAACAGTCAGTGATCGCAATTGCGACCACTTCCTCTGTAAAAACGAAGGTCCACAGTTGGCAAATGAGAACAATTCCTCGCAAATGCGAGTTCACCTAGCCTAAGCCCCTGCTCACAAATGCTCTATCTTGATCGCAAAAGAGAGGCTTGCATTTTCCAGCCAGACCTCGCAAATGCGAGATCTGCAGACCACACAACATAGAAAAATCATCAATCTGTAGCTTATCTGAAACTCACACAAACCCCTCAAGCTCTAAACCAAACATGCACACAAGTGTAATAATATCATACGAACTTGCTCATGCAATCAAAGTGAAACTCAAGAGCACTAAAATCACATTTAAGCATCTGAGTCATGTCAAATCAATTTCGAATTGAACCAAATTTTGCCAACAAGTTTCAAATTACAATATAGAAATATTTCAATTTTTAACATCAATATCTATACACGTTAGCTAAGAAGTCAACTTACGGTCAAACTTTGAAATTTCCAACATTCAAAAATGCTACTTTTCGGTAAAAATGAGTGAAAACAAGTTAAGAACTTCTGAATTTAATTTGGGGCATACGCCCAAGTCCCAAATTACGATATGGGCCCATCCGTATCGTCAAAATACTAATTCGAGTCTGTTTAACCAGATGTTGACCGTAGTCAACTCAAATAATTTTAAGACAAAAATTCATATTTTCTTCAATTTATCACAAAAAGACTTTTCGAAATGAGACATTAACTGTGCACACAAATCGAGAAATGCTAAAAGGAGCTAATTGAGGTCTAGAAATACTAAAATAGAGGCTAAATCTCAAAATAACCTTTCGGGTCGTCACAATGACCAAACGCTAGCTAAGAAAATGTTTATCTTTGGTCGGGGGTTGTTGTGTGATATTTTAAAATTTTCTAGGTCAAAATTGAAACTTAGAAAATAAATCAAAATCATTCTATATGTCATATCCAGGTTGTTTAATAAAAAAATCATTGAACTTCAAGCGTGAAAAAAAAATTAGGATTTGCAAATGAGTGATTTATTTCAAGTGGATGCTATTGAATTTTGTTGGGGATCTTTTGGCGAGTCTAAATCTCAAATTTTAGGAAGTTTGGAAAATATTTAAGGTGGTTTACGGAAAAATTGAAATTTGAGCTTGAGGTTGATGATGAATCTTTCAGCTATATATTTATGATAGATCTTAACTCAGTCTATGCTAAACAACATTTATATTGTTATAACTTATAACAGATTTCAAAAGTTGATCGTCATTTATAACAAATTTTAAGTCACTCTATACAAAATGACCTAAATGTGCTTATGTTGCATTCTCTTTATGTAAAAATATACTTTAAAAATTGCTTGTGGTAATATCTTTTTAGGATAAATTTCAAAAATGTCTAGCGATCTATAATATATTTTCAGTTAGTCTATACATAAATGACATGAATGTGCTTATGTTGCATTCAATTTATACTAAAATACCCACACAATCTATTGTCAATATCTCGACCCCAGGCCTAAAACCCCTTAAATATGCATTTCCATAATTGGAAATTATCTTTATTTATCAATAGCTAATATGTTAATAAAGATATTAATATCAATATTATTATTACCGAGATATTACGAGTCATTCGTCAGTAATTTAATATTACAAGTTCGTAATATATAATCCTTAGAAATTATAATATTTGCAATATAGTTATGTAATGACTCAGCCGGTCATTTTGAGTGTTTTAGTCTCGTTTTTTCTATTTGATCCTTTACTTATGTATAATTGTGATTACATAACTTTCCGGGGTGGTTGACTTGGTGTTGGGGTTGTTTTGGAGTAAATTGGGACACTTAGTCCCAAGGTTGGAAGTTTAAATTGTAAGAGTTGACCGGAGTTTGACAATTGAGTAGACGACTCTGGAATGGTGTTTTTAGTTCCAATAACTTTGTGTGATAATTTTGGATTTAGGAGTATGTTCAGGTTTGGATTTGGAAGTCCGTAGGTTGATTTGGTGCTATTTGGCGGAAGTTGGAAAGTTAAAGGTTTGGAAGGTTCATAAGTTTGACCGGAAGTTGATGTTATTGATATCGGGTTCGGATTATAATTTCGGGAGTTGGAATAAGTCTATTGTGTCATGTGGGACTTTTATGCAAAATTTAAGGCAACTCCAAGTTGATTTGATATGGTTCGACATAAGTTTTGGAAGTTAAAAGTTTATTAGTTCATTATGCTTAGAATTGAGGTGCGATTCATAGTTTTGATGTTGTTTTGTGTGATTTGAGGCTTCGAGTAGGTTTGTTTTATGTTTTAGGATTGATTGATATTTTTGGACAAGGTCTCGGAGGCCTCGGGTGTGTTTCAGATGAGTTTCATATCATTTTTGGCTATGTTGGTATTAGTGAGAATTTTGAGTTCTAGTGTGTTCGCATCAGCGGAAGATTGATCGCAGATGCAAGGCCGCAGACGCAACCATGGATGTGCGGTGCGAGTTAAGGTCCTAGCAGAGGAAGTTCATAGATAAGGCACTAGAGCGCAAATGGGCTTGCGCAAGAGTAGTAGGAGTTCACATAAGTGAATTCGCAGGTGCGAGGGGATCCGTAGAAGCAGATTGTTGGGAGATTAGTGGCTTCCGCATCTGTGATGGAATTTCTAGAAATGTGGCATGCCAAGTGCGACGATGTGGACCGCAAATGCGGAATTGCTGGGCAGACATTATATTTTGAAGTGTTGGGTCATTTTTCATTATTTGGAGCTGTGGAGCCCGGTTGGATATGATTTTTGTGAGACTTTTCACTAGAATAGAAGAGGTAAGTGAAGTTTAGTTAATTGTAATGTTAGATATTGATTACCCATGCATTATTACACATAGTTATGTGCATTAAAGGTGAAATTTGAGAGTTTTGACTATAGTTTTAGAGAGTAAAAATTAATGAATTGAGGGTCAATTTGAGGTTAGATTTGGGTGAAACACATAGATTTGGACTCTTATCAGAATGGATGTTTGGAATTTGTGAGTTTTGTCGGGTTCCGAGGTGCGGGCTCGGGGTTGACCTTTTGGTTTGACATAACATAATTGATTCAAGATCTTAGCTTTATCATTTGAAATTATTTCCGATAGCTTTTATGGATGATATTAAGTTACTTAGACTAGATTCGGGTCGCTCGGAGGCCGATTCGCAAGAGAAGGGCTTTTTGGAGTATTACTTCCCGCATTTTGAGGCAAGAAACATATCTAAACTTGGATTTAAGAGTAATTATCACTGAGAACTATGATATTTTGTGTTGTGTTCGGGGTAATGCACGTGCTAGGTGATGAGCGTGTGTGCGTGTAATAGAATATTCATGATTCGAGTGGATTTTAGACTACTATGAGACTTGTTTTCTATTATCCGTCGTTATACCCATATTTCTTTTATCTACTTGTAGGATTATTTGAGCTATGATTCATGTTAGAAATCATGTATAGTCTATGTGCTTACTTGTTTGAGACATGATGGGGCTACTCTTATTGTTTTGAGTTGTTTTGCCTTAATTGTAAACATACTCTTAGTCATGGTACTATATTCATGTATGATATTCTATCTCAGTAAATTCTTATTTTGATTTCTCACATGTTGTTGATGCCTCTTATGTGTAACACTATTGAACTGATTACTATGAGATGTGGTTAACTGAAACATGAGAGGTTGATGACTAAGCTTGGGCCATATAGCCGATTTGGTATTGATTTTAAGGTGACGTGTATGCAATCCCCATATTGGGATAAGTGGTACTTACTAGAGGTGACGCATGCACCAGTCCGCACGATTAGGTTGTGTGATATTGTTTAGAGCTTGGGCGAGGATCCCCCCTCCGGACTCTGATATTCACAGTGAGCGCAAGAACGAGGTTATATACGTGCTTTGGTGGGTGGCATTTGTGCTAGGCACCTATACAATACTGAGTGTGGTTATGTGTGTGATAGTGATGGAAACTTGTTCCCGATACCATGAGCATGCTAAGTTTGATTATACTTGATGGTTCCACTGTGATCATCTTGACTTGACATGTATATTAGACATGTAGGTATAAAAATGTATTTTTCTCATGCTAGTTGACAAATGAAATGCCTTATCTGTGTTGGGCTTTGATTGTTTTACTTGAAAAACATGTCTAAATTTTATGTAATTGTGAACAAGTTGATCATGACATCTTTGAGTTATTTACTTTTACTGTCTTCATTATATCCTGAGTTGTTATTGATTACTGATGTTGGACACTGACTATTTCTACCGAGCTCGTCACTACTTTCATCCCAAGGTTAGGTTTGTTACTTATTGAGTAGATGGAGTCGATTGTACTCATATATCTGCACTTCATGTGAAGATTTAGGTACTTCCAAGCATGGTGATTTCTAGAGTTTGCCCCGATACTAGCCTGTGGAGATGACGGGGTAGCAATTATGTTGTTCGCAGACCTTGCAATTCTCCTTCATTTATTTCTATTATTATTTTACTGTTCAGACATCTGTACTGAGAATTTGACCATGCATTTTGAGATTTTGTAGTGCTCATGTACTCGTTGACTCCATATCATTAGGATGATGTTAGTTCTATTATCACTGTGTTTCTCAGATAATACCTGCTATCATAAATCAGTAAAACTCGTTGCGGCGTGCAGCCCGATCCCATAAATGTCACTCATAATCAGGCTATGGCCTCACTCAGTCATCAATCTCTCCAGTCTCTCTCTCACGGGCTCACTATGACTTGAAACTAGCCCGAAAATGATGATATGATGTATCAATGAATAACAACAGAGACTGAGATATGATATGTAATGAATGAATATGACTGAGTGCGAAATTGCAATGAAATCAATAAGTCAACAGCCAGAAACGACCACTATGGGTCCCAAAAGTACCAACATATAGCCTAAACATATCTCTTGCATGATTGACAACTTAATTACGTAGTACGTACAATTTTATGGTTACATATAAGATAAGGTAACTACACGGTGCCACAAAAATAATAGAGTCATAATTTATACGGTATACGCCCACACGCTTGTCACCTAGCATGCGCGTCACCTCAACACCAAAACACATAACATGTAATTCCGGGTTTCATAACCTCAGCACCAAGTTTAGAAGTGTTACTTACCTCGAATAAGCCAATTCCAATACCGAGAAAGCCTAGCGATTCTCCAAAAATGCTATCTCGCACGTACCGACCTCAATGACTCGAAACTAGCCAAAAGCAACTCAAATACATCAAATAAAGCCAAAGGAAACAATTTCAAATGATAAAGGTTGAATCTTTAATCAAAAGTCCAAAATTGGCCAAAAGTCAAAACCCAGACCCGCGCCGCGGAACACGACAAAACTCACAAAATCTGACAACCAGTTCAATTACGACTCCAACTACACTAGTTTCACTCAAATCCGACTCCGAATTGATGTTCAAAACTCAAAAATTCGCTCTATGAAACTTTAGGCTAAAACCCCTACTTTCTCTTTAAAATTCATCAACCAATTGCAAGAAATGAAGATAGATTCATGAAATAAAATCAAAACCAAGTGTAGAACACTTACCCCCAATCCTTGTGATGAAAATTACTCCACAAATTGCCTCAATCTGAGTCCCACGTCTAAAAATATGATGAAAGAATCAAAAGCCTCGATTTATAGCATTCTGCCCAGCATTTTCGCACCTGGGACACACTAGCCGCTTCTGCGGCGTTGCTTTTGCGACCAAAATCACGCTTCTGCGGAGAAGCACTGGAGGCCTGCCTTTGCACCTGTGATAAAAACTCCACTTTTGCGTACATTCGCTTCAGCACCCAAACTCAATGCACCTGTGCCTTTGCAAATACGAAGAAATCTCTGGTTCTGCGAACTCCTGCACCCAGCAGCACTTTCGCACCTACGTCACTTTTGTTGCTTCTGTGACCATCACACTTGCACAAACCAGTCGCAGGTACGATCACACTAGATCTGCCACCATCAATTTAGCCATGAATGATCCAAACTAATCCAAACCTCGTCTGAAACTTACCCGAGCCCCTCGGGACCACGTTCAAATATACCAACAAAACCCATAGCATAACACAGACCTGCTGTTGATACCCAATTTTTTCCTATATATTTTTAATATGCAAAATACCTTCAAAATAGTATATATATGCATATATAAGCATGTCCAATGGTTTTATTATTTTTTCCATAATTTTTATATTTTAAAATTGATTTATTTTCTCTTTTTTATCCATAAAATCGCCAATAATTATTTTCAAAATTGTTATTTTGATGATTCATCTATTGGATTTCTATATTTATGCCAAAATATGGCTAAGGTAATTTTATATATTTTTACAATTATATTTAGTATTTTTAAAGCTAAATTGCACATAATTGCAATATTAGCCCTTTTAAGATTTAATTATGTTTTATATGCATAAAATTAGATCCTGTAGTTTTAACATTTTAGCATTTTTAAATTATTTTTAAGAAATTGTTTACTATTTTTATAAATTAAATAGGTAAAAACTAGCTATTTAAATTATAGCCAAATTTGGCTTTTAATTATGGCCAAAATTGGACCCCAATTCCCAGCCCAATTTCAATTAAAACCCGACCCACACCCTTTAACCCATACCCAAACCCGGAACCCCACCTACCCTTTCTAATCTCGATCGTTGATCTCTCAGATCAATGGTTCACGTTATTTCTTACCTTTTTAACCCAACGATCCCCAAAACGCTACCCCATTCTTTTAGTTAATCCGCTTTTGAATCATCTCCTCCTATATTCTCTCTTATACACCCTCAAACCCTAATCACTGTACACCCTTCTCCGGCCACCTCCCTTGCCGGAAACCATGGCCTCTCATAATCTCCTGGTCTCTACTTCACCCCACGTCGGTTTGACACCACCCTGAGGTCCTCAAGTGAACCTAGAACGGTTCAACTCCTATCCATGGTCTTGCATGCCATTTCCCGGCCATCTATGGCTGTTCGAGTAAGATCTATGACTTATTCGGCTAAAACCGATGACGTTTTAAGGTTCTCTCATCTTCTTTGGGTTCTCTGAAACCCTAACTCTTGAGATTTTCCACTTTTCTTTAGATTCGTCTTAGATATAAGTATATCCATGAGTTTTTAACTGATTTTTTCTTCATCTCTACTATTTTCTAAAAACCCTAGTTTCACTATTGTTTGAATCTTCTCAGATCTTTATAGATCTGTAGTTATTCGAGTATCATTGGGTGTTTTCCTTTTACAAATCTCTTGGTTTGATTAATTGTTTCGACTTCGTTTACTTTTTTTTTTTTGAAATGAGGGTTCATATCAGACTTTTCTTCAAAGATTTTTCTAACTTTTCGGTGTTTAAACTAAGTATTCTTCACTATCCTAAATGATTCTCTTATATATGCGTGAATTCTGGATATTTCTTTCTGTTGCACTGATTTTCTTTCACCAGTTCTCCATTATTTGTTTATTAATCTGTCAACCCAATGTATTAACTGATTCTGTTTGGGGTTTGAACAATCTTCCCTATTAAAAACCAGTATTCTTCGGGATCCTTGTGTGATTAATTTCTATTAGGGTTTTGATCAATCTTTCTTGTTAAATCGGTATTCTCTAAGATTTTTTTACTGATTCAAATGACTGTCCTATTAAAATCAGTGTGTGTTGGGATTTTACTTGTTTCCTTATTTGTGACCTTGATTGGTTATACTTGGCTTAATTAGTTATCGGTAATTTGGGGGATCTTACTGACTCCCTATATGGAAAGGTTTTGATTTATTAGCTTAAGTGAACCCTGTTATGACTGTTAATTGACTATTCCCCAATTAAAGGGGTCTTTCCCGGACTTCTCTATAGAATTTGATTATGTGATTGGTTGATTGATCCTTAATTGATTGAACTCTGATTCTCTTTACCTTATTCGTTCTACTCCTAAAGTGTTATATATACACTTTTGTTTTACCTCTCAACACACGAACACAGTTCAGAACACACACACACTCAAACTCTCTCTTCTTTTTCTACTACTTGTGCTACTGCTTGTCTAGCCAGCTGAAAGCCAAGGCTAGACTGTGGAGCTCTACTTGCTTTACTTTTCGGCACTTTGCTTTCTTAACTGGTATGTCCCTAGCTCAATTCTGAAACTCAACTCTATGTGCTCCATTGTTTGTCAATCCCTATTTCTTTCTGCACTAACTCAATGACTAATGTGTTTAATTATCTGTCTAGTTTACTGCTTTATTCAGCATGCTTAAGTTCTGCCCTCTCTTATTCAAATATAATCAGCATGTCTACTTGAGTTCCTGTTTATGTCCCTCAACTAGCATGTCTCCTAATGTACTTTACTAACACTAAGTCATAACTAATTGGGTGGAATAGACCCCTGCATGATCACTCCCATACCCTGTCCCTATGTCTTATTACTATTCTAATTTCAAGCATGATTCCCTTTTTAACACTTTGAAGTAATTGTTTGTGTTCTAAAGGCCAATCAGTCCCTACTTGTTCTTTGTGATTGATGGTCAATATGCCTCTCTTCTCATCCATGTTTATGTGTTTCTGATTTGGGCTCTCTGTGTCCCCAACCCCTTTACTCCCCTGCTTGCTGCTCCTATTCTCTCCTTCTTTTCAAACTGTTTTTCCCTAAGCAACTCTTCTATTATTTTGCAAACTTATTTAAAACATGCTGTTTCAAAATTGTTTTCCAACTAAACTCTTTTAAAAATATGTCAAGAACTCTCACATATACTCTTAGACCACTAGGTTCTGCCCCTTTTGTGTGAGCCTTTCTTTGGGACCCTTGAGCTCTCTCTAAACTTGGACACATAAAAGCTGGCATTTTCACACTGCACTTACTCTGTCAATCTGGGTGTGAGCACTGCCCGGGATCCCTTGAGGTCTTTAGGGAACTCTGACATACCCAGATATGAGAAAGGCTATGGAACAATATCGGCACTTGAGGTGGTTTATCACATAACTCAGGGAGGAAGTCCTAATCAGGCTTCCTATAGTGTAACTTCTTATTTTTTTCATTTCTACTTATGTAATTCATTTCAACGTTGGTCTGTAATAACCCGTTGTAAACAAATATTGGGGTGGCTAGTGAAAAGTGATGGGGTAAATATGCATGCTATAGTTGTTAAGGTTAGAAAACATGTTATTAGGGTTATATTCTTAATTATGCAATAGAGACCATGCTTAGGACTCATACGTGCATTAGAAATCATGCTCTTAGGTCCCATGTTTCTTGCTTCAGCATCTCATCCATCACTAATCCATGTTTTATGCTTATCACTTAGAAATCCTGCTCCTAGGACAATAACAACATTGGCATAAAGGTCATTACTCTTGTTCTTTCAGAAGTCCTATTTCAATAACTCTGCAACTCTTGTGCGCATTTAGAAATCATGCCTTAGGGATTCTGTTTTTCACAATCCTGCCATTTGCATGTGCATATTAGATATCATGTTCTAGGATCCTGTTTGCATTTTGTTTAAAATGCCTAGTTAATTACTGATTCATGAAAAGGTAATAAAGTATTAATTTCACATTGTGATGTTTTCTGAATAAAATTGGTAACAATCTCTGCATTCGTATAACCTAGAATAGCATGTTTTAGGTAAAAACAATCTCCAAACTGTGTTAATAACTTTGAATAACTACTGCATATTACTTTACGCCTAGGTAAGTCTTAGGTAATAACTTAGATAATAAAACCAAAACTTCCTTTGTTTAACTGTCAACCTGTTAAAATCAGTAGGCAAGCCTGATTCGGACTTCTTTTCTGAGTCATGCAATAAATCTGGTTCCGTTGTTATCACTTAGATACCATGCTTTAGAATTCTGAATTTAGACCTTATCTGTGTATGAGTCATGTTGTTCATGTGCATTGTATGTGGAGGTATATTTGGGACTTTCGTTTGTCTTCCATGCTCCCTTTAATTGACGTCCTGCTTGTTAATTATATGTCGCCTTAGTGTTTTGCCTTTAAACTTGATGGTCTGCCTAGAACCTCCTTTTGTAGGATAGGAGTCCTAAATTCCTCTGGGACTGATAGGAAATGACGAGTAACAGAATGCAATAGGGGTCGAAACCAACTCTCGCTTTAGTTACCTTCACGGTGCGGGAAAGGGTAGATATGGATATGATGACCGGTGCATTAATACCACGTGTAGCCCCTCTTTGAGGAGTGTCATACCGTGTATCGCATTGATGTGATCCGTATTATAAACAAACCTAGGACACCCCTCTTTATATTCATAAGCATGCTTAGATTGTAATTCTTTTCAAAATCTTGCTTTTCTTTTATTAATTGTCCTTTTCTAACACTTGTATATTTAAACTTAAATCCCCTACTATTTGAGTCATACTTATTTGTTTGCTACTTGTACAAATTCACAAAAAACTAATTTGTTGGGAACTACACTAGTGGATCCTGAAGGGTGCCTAACACCTTCCCCTTAGGATAATTTTAAGCCCTTACCCTATTTCTGGTTAACAAACGTAGTTATAAATAAACCATATAGGTTCCCTAACGCACTTTAAAGTCATTAGGCGGCGACTCTTCAAAAATGCAAACCCATTTCCCAAAAGGAAAGAGTTTTCCCATCCCAAAATGTCATTAACCCGATTTTCGCGGAGGGAAATGGGGCGCGACAACATGGCAACTCTGCTAGGGATATTTAGGCTTTTACCATTTCATACCGTTTTTTAAACTTGTACCCCCCCCCCCTATGTGCAATTATTTATTTAATTACTTTAGGCGCTTAATTTCTTTTTCAAAAGCAAAACTGACATGTCTTTCTTGTTTCTTTCCTTTATAACTACTTTAAATTATGCAACTACTGTATTTATCACTTTCTTAACGTGCAAATACATGTCAACATTCTTTTAATTATTGCATAATCATGCTCAACATTATACTCCACTCGTGCCAAATAAATACTATAGCAACTCTTGATGAGTGGTTGTGCCTTCCTATATCATTACCCCCTAAATTCAGAAAGGCATATTTGCGGTAAAACTAGTCGATCAGCAGTGCAGTCGACAGTTCCGTGCCTTCCCTCTTGAGTTGTCCGCTCAAGGGTACTAGTCTAAAACCACATAGAAACCTTACTCTGTTTAAATTGTGCATGCATCATGGTCAAACTTAGCCGGGTCAGTTATGTTGTCCACATAATGATCCTTTAAGATAGCCTTATCCAAAGGTCCACTGGGTTTCCCTAAACCCAAACGGACATCATCACGTTCTATGCATTTATTTGGATAACTAAATGCTTCATGCTAATTGTTGATATTAAATAGTCAAGTCTGGTGGGGTAAGGGCCTAACCTTGTTTTTCTTGCAGAAATATGAGGCACGAAGTCCCCAGTTTTGGCATGGTCACGAACATCCACCCAAGATTGCTAAGCTGGTGGATAGATTTACATTCTAGTGACAAAACCCTCGTTAGAAAATATCTGGGTAATCTACCATCCCTCCTGGAGGTCCAGCCTAACAACATGATAATAGAAGCTGCTACCTTATTTTGGGATTGTGAAAGTGTCGTGTTCCGCTTTGGGGACATCGAGATGACGCCTTTGTTATAGGAGATACGAGGACTGGCCGGTAAAGTGTGGGAAACTCCGGGTTTGCTAATGCTTGAGAACCGTACAGGCAAGGGTTTCCTAAAAATAATAGGTTTGAAGAAGAATGCAGAATTGGTATGCCTAAAGGAATCGTACATCCCTTTTGACTACCTGTATGAAAGATACGATCATATCAAATCATATTGTACCTACCCTGACGAGTTTTCTATCACGCCCTTGGGACATATTCATCGTAGGGTGTTCGTCTTCATGTTTTGCTTCCTGGGTCTTATCGTGTTTCCAATGAAGAAAGGGAGAATCCATACTAGGCTGGCTATGGTAACCAAGACCCTAATGGAGGGGATTGGTGGGTAGACATTCAACATTGTACCCATGATCATCACAGACATATACCGAGCCTTAGAGAAGTGTCAACGAGGAGCGAGAAACTTCGAAGACTACAATCTACTACTTCAACTTTGGCTCATGAAACATCTCCAAAAGGGCGAATACCGACAAGAAATTCAGCGAAGAGCCTGGGATGACCACATCGCTTTCCACCATCCAAAGAGAATGAATTACATCTCTGACATGTTCGCTCAGTCTGAAAATGCCAAAGAATGGGTTGAGCTCTTTGATAATCTAACTGAAGAGCAGGTTCAATGGATGTTCAAGTGGTTTTCGATAGAGGGGTTCATCGCCCGATCCAGAGATGTACCTTTCCTGATATTGATTGGTCTAAGAGGAACATACCCTTACGTCCTTCTTCGAGTTATGAGTCAAGCAGGTAGGAAGTAAGTCATACCCAAGGTCGACAATATGAGCCATTTCCGAGCTGACTTCCAAAATGATGATAATCCCCACAAGTGCCAAGCCCAGCACATCTGGCACTGCAAGATCGTAATTGGGAAAGACACCATCGAGCTAGACAGATATCATGTCGGTTGTACCCCATTCTATTTTGGTTGGTTGGAAGACAATCAAGATAGTCTGGGCCAGTCAGGGTTCGTTCGAGGTCACAGGATTATAGATGAAAAGGCTGAGGCATAAGTCAAGTAAAACCAGTTGCGCAAAAGGATCCGTGAATGCGAGAGCGAACACCACGAGATACAAGAGTCCAACAAGAAGCTGTTTGAGGAGTGGAAAGACATGGCTATCAGTGCCAACAAAAGGATAGGATACTTGGAGCGAGGCATAGTAGAACTAGAGGAGAAATTTCTCAAAAGGGTTGAAGATTGTCGAAAGGCTGAAGGGACCGAAGGTGGACATCTAGCCAGAGCATACCTGTTGCTAGGTATTTGTGAATTGGGGAAGCTATTCGAAGGAGCCAGAGATGTCGAGTCTGGGGAAGGTCCTTCTGGGACCAAGTAGATATGAGTTTACCTTTTTCGCTTTATGGATGTATAAGGCCAATGACCATTAGTGACTTTTGTTTCTTGTTTATTTAGTGTCGTTTTGGGATTCGTCTATTTCTATCAATAAAATGAGGCATTTAGCATTCTAAGTTCTCCAAATCAATTTGTTGCTAGGCCTATCTCGGGCACAAATAGGTTCCCAAATTAGGACACGTTTTACATTCTCACACTCTGTGTTTAAATATTGCAATACTTTTTATAATACTCACTGACTTGGTTACCTTTTGTTTTTATTTTTGTTTTTATTATTCTCCTCCCCAAAGGTTAGTTCGTGCACTCTAGCATCATCATCTTACTTCACAAGATCTAGGGGCCCTCCACCCACTCCTCCTCTTAGTCCCATTAAAGGCAAGAACAAAGGCAAAATGGAAGATTTAAACAACATCTGGAAGGAGAACACGGCTGAACGAGTAGAGGCCACTGATGGCCAGGGTATTCGGGTTCCTAACGAGAATGTGTCACAACTTGAACAGAAACTATTGAAATTCCAGGAAGAGCTTGATCAGGTCCGGAATCTGGCAAACCTGTCATTTTCCCTCAGCACTCCAGATATCAACTTCCCCAATGCTCAGAACCCTACACCTCCTCAAAATATCCCAACACAGTAGAATCATCCCGCTGTCGCGCCCCTTTTTCTCTCGAAATCGGGTTTATGACATTTAGGAGGACAACTCGTTCCCTGTTGGGAATTGTGTTTTTTTTATTTGAAAAGTCGCCACCTAATGATTAAGTGCATTAGGACACTGTGAAGAATTTGTTTAGAAAAACCAGAGTTTGGGTAAGGGCTAGAAATTATCTCGAGGGGAAGGTGTTAGGCACCCCTCAAGATCCACTAGTGTGGTTCCCAGCCATGCTACAATTGTGACTTACGTACAAACAATATATAAGAAATTAAGGGTTTCAAATATGAGGGGTTGTCACATTGTGATTGCAAATAAGTTAAAGTTTGAAGAAACAAGGAAGTTGAAATTTGAGAAAAAGGAGTTTGAAATTTTGAAAGTGATAAAATAAACAAGTAAAGGGAAGGGGGGTCCTAGGTTTATAAATAATATGGATCACATCAATGCAATACCCGGTAATCATTCCTCAGAAGAGGGGTTACACGTGGTATTAGCGCACCGGTCATCATATCCATATCTACCATTTCCCACCCCATTGAGGTATTTAAACGCGGAATGATTTCGTTACGTATTGCATGCTAGTACCCGCCCCAATCCCATCAGTCCCGGAGGTATTTGGGACTACTAGTCCTAAAGGGAAGGGAGATTTGGGATTTGTATGGTTTAAAAGGATAAAATTCTAAAGCGACAAACAAAAGCACATAAGGAAGATATGGGAAACACATAACAATTAAAGAGGCTCAGACGGGCCTCCTCACTTAAAGACAGATTATTTAGCATGTCTTGCAGATACTGGTTATAGTCTGAATTAAACTTAAACGTTAAGGAGGCAGACTGGTCTATTACACATTTCAGATAAGAAACCGGAATCAGACCTACCGGCTGGTTGGAATTAACAGAGTCTGATTCAATTAGCTAATTTTACCTCATAGCTTGCCTAAGTGAAACCTATAGGCATGACATCTGATAATGCAGAAGTGTACTGATTTTTAAAAGAAGAAGGCCTGTTGATTATGGAAAATATATGTTCTGCAGACATTGAATAACATTACTACTGATTTAGACTTGTAAACGTTTCAGATCAGTTGGTTACTCCTATAGACATGCTTTTTAGGCGTTATTGAGTTTAACCTTTACGAAAATGTAGAAATCCTATAGGCATGGTGTTTAAAACGTTGATTTTTATTATTTAAGCCAATAAATGCATTTGCCTAGTGATAGATGCATATGCAAAATTTAGGAAACTCTATAAACATGTTCTCTATGTGATAGGCAGAAATACAGAAACCTATTGACATGGTCTCTACGTATGAAATACAGAAGGTATAGACATGGTATCTATGTATGAAATGCAGAGGCTATAGACATGGTATCTACGTATGAAATGCAAAGGCTATAGACATGGTATCTACATGAAATGCAGAACCTGTAGGCATGGTTTCTATATGAAAAACGCAGAAGTGCACGACTTGTAAACATGATTTCTATATGAAAAATGCAGAAGTGAAAACAGGACATGATTGCAACAGTAAATCCCTATGAACATGATATCTACCCTTATGCATACATGAGTGACACTCCCCTTTTCACTAAAACCCCATAAGTTATTACAAATTATTACAACCCAGAATGAATAAAGAAAAGTAAAATAAAATCACATCAGAAAGCTAATAATTCCAACCAAGGGGAGCCTGATTCAGATTTCTGTCTGAAGCATGAAGTAAACCAACTCCAAAGATCAAATTCCAAAGCCTTTCTCCTATTTGGGATGCGTCAGAGTTCCCTAAGAGTCTCAAGTGGATTCCGGGCAGTGCTTACACCCAAATATATTGCAGAATTAAATTATAGTGCAGTGTGGAAGGGCCAGCCCTCAAATGTCCAAGTTCAGAGGGAGCTCAAGGTCCCAAAGCAAGGCTCATAGGAGGGGGGCAGAACTTAGGATCAAAGAGAGAGTGCAAGTGCATAGAGGGGATTTTGGGGAAAGCCAAGACAGGATGGTGGTCATACCCAGCAATTGGAAGTGCTGGCACACCCCAACCAGCGTGTTAGCCACATTGTTTGGGAGTTAGGATCCATTAAAGGATGAAGTCCATACATGAGCAACAACTTGGATGTTGCCATGATTTGAACTTTAACTCAAACACATAGAAGGGAATAAGGGTATGGGGAATTCACACAGCAACAGAAGTAAAGAGACAGCATATTCAATATAGAACATAAACATCAAAGTGGACAAGATTGTTGAAACTGTAAAGCAAACACATAGGGATGAAGCTGAAAGTTAAATTAGAACATACCAATTTCAGGGAAATAGGAAAAGAAGAGAAGTAGTAAAGCCAAATTCCAAACACACAGCCAGAAGAATTCATAAGACAATAGAGTGTTGAATTGAGAATGTAGGAGTATTGAAAATGAAAGTGTTCAATAAGTGTTGTCAGAGTATTAAACTCAAGGTCTTAAAGAGTATTGAATTGGAAGTGTGTAAAAGTGCAGAAGGGTCGTGCCCTTTATAGTGTAGAAAGCAAGTAAGAAAAGGTAAGAAAATAGTTTCAAAATCAATCACATAAGGTCTCCCTTCAATTAAGGGATTCTGTTTCAAACGGGCAAGATAATTAAGGAAAGAGTTTGATCAAAATCTTTTCCAAAGTAGCACAAGAAGGGTAAATACATAGAAGTTATTTAAGGCAAAAGTCTAGTGGTACATGGTTTGTGCAAATAAGGAAAGGTGATCACTCAACAGCCAGTAAAATCAAAATTACAGGTTTTGTTCGAATGAACCAAGTCAGGAAAAATAAGGAAAGGGTTTTACTTAAGGAAAATCAGTAACAATCAATCAAACCTTATTAAGAGGAATTCCGAATCAATCACAAGTTGACAAAACCTTTTGAAGGCCAAATTCCTCATATATAAAGCATACAGACATATCGAACAAGAAAGAACTATCATGCGAAAAAGCCTAGTATAGAAGAGTTCCGGGTCATAATAAAGAGGCTCAAATCTAGTACATAGACTCAGAATAAGTTTGAAAGTGTCCAGGGTCCCAAATAGAACCCTAGTCCAAAACACAAGATCACACTCGCCAAAAACCCCCCAAATCCCAGGGTTTTCAACTCGAGTCAGATACAGAGAAGAGAAGACAAATAATTGAAACAGGCTCAGAGGTCTCTTTCAGGGATTCATGTGAAAACAAACAGATAAAATAGCAGGTTCAAGGCAAATAGAATGAAGAACTGATTTGAAGCATAAAGAATACGTTTTAAGAAAGCTTGGAACTTAAACAAGTTTCAGAAGAGAAACGAGATAGTATAGCACTTAAGAGAACAGTAGAGGATACATGTTTAACAAAGAACTCAAAAAAAATCCAAAAGAAGGCAACTAAAGACCTAAACTCTTAGTAGAAAATACAGTAGAGGAACATAGGGGTAAACGAACACATAAGATAAACATGTAAAAGCATGATATAGAAACCAGTAAAAGAAAGAACGGAGCACAATAGAAGAACATGCAAAATAAGGCAAACATAAGAACACAGGAGAAGGACATGCGAGGTAGAAAAGAGAACATAAAAACATAGCATAGACAGGTTCACACAAAGAAAAGAAGATGAAGAAGAGGAGTCAGAAAATATTTTAAAACCTTTTCAGAGACCCTAAATCGAAGAGAAGTAATTTTTGAAAGAAAATTAGGGAAAACGTTTAAAAACTCAAGTAGAGCACATACATAGAATAGATATAAGAAAACAACCAGAGAAAAACCTAGAGTAGCTTAGGGTTTAAGAGAACCCCTAGAAATGAGAAAGGCTTGGAAGAAGGTTCGATCTTGAGTCGGAGAGGTCAGAAATAGGCTTCTAATGCTTGAATACGCCAGTGCCAGGCCGGAGAGGCCATAGAACCTTGGATCTGTAGGGATTTGAACGGACATAATCGAGGTCAGACCTCGAAACTTCGAACACCCAGGGTTTAATAGTGGAGGAGGGTGAGTACAGGCCATCCATGGCCTGAGAAGCCATGGGTTCCGGTGAGATTGCGGTTGAAGGAGGGTGAGAGAGGCTAGGGTTTCAGGAACCTTCGAGAGAGTTTGAGAGAGGGAGAGTGTTCAAAGGCGTCTGAGAGATGGAAATGAAGGGATTAGGGTAGGGTTAGTGAATTAAAAAAAGGAAGGGGTAATCGTGGCCGTTGATCTAAATGATCAACGGCCTGGATTGAAAGAAAGGGCCAGGCGGGTGAATTGGTTGGGTCGGGGGTCGGTTTTGATTAGAATTGGGCCGTTCCAATTGGTTTCAAAATTGGGTCAATTAGGGGGTCAATTTGGCTATAATTGATATAAAAATGGGCCAGATTTTAAATAGTCAGTTTTTCCATTTTTATTTTATAAAAAATAGTAAAATGATTTTGAAAGTAAATTAAGAGTACTGGATCAGTTAATAATATATAAATATTGATTTAAAAATTTTGGAACCAATTTTATAATTATAAAAATGCTATTAAATCTTAAAGTAGGCTGGAATTGCAATTATATGTAATCTAGCTTTAAAAATACCAAATAAATTTGTAAAAATTACCTTAACTATATTTTCTCATAAATATGGGAAATAAAACAATTTATCTACCAAAATGATAATTTTGGGAATAATTATTGGTTTTTATACTACTAAAATGAGCAATAAATTGACTTTAAAAATTGGGAAAAAATACTAAAATACTTGGGTGCTTATATTGGCGTACATATGTTATTTTGAAAGTATTTTGTATATGAAAAATACATAGGGAAAAAATTGGGTATCAACAGCTGCCCCTCTTTACCCGGGAAGGATGAAATAGTTGTCGGGTAAAGATATGATGGCCAATTTTGACCGAACGAGATGGTTTGAAGAATTTGACCGTGCTCTGGTTCCTGAGCTGCCTACATATCCCTGGTCTTATAGGAATCAGGTCATATGTAGTTCAGGATCCATCGGCAGAATATGCTGACGGAGGTTTTACAAGAACGAATGCGGTATTCAGGTCAAGAAGTATAGTTAAGGTCTAATCCGGGCTGCGGGAACTGGAGCGGGATCGCTCCTGCTGAGGCGACCGCTGCTAGCTGGTTTAACTGCAAATGAGCAATACAAACATATATTGTGCATAATTTTAAACGTGATGCAAGTTCCGTTGGACCATGAATGTTATCTTTGGACGGTTAAGATGATGTCCTCAGACCATGACATCCTGGGCCATGAAGCGTATAATAAAGGATTCGCAAGCCATGAAATGATGCTCTCAGGCTATGAAGATGATGCCTCCGAGCCATGATGCCTTTGAATAATGATATGCAAAAGATAAAATGGGGTCATCAGGCCATGGCATGACGTTCTCGGGCTATGAAAATGGCGCCTCCGAACAATGATACCTTCGGACAATTTGGCGATCTTTCAGCCCATGAGATGCAGAAGGAGGCGATCTTTCAGCCAATGCAAAAAATGTAAATGCGGTGGCGGTATTTCAGCCGATGCAAGATAGAAAGTGGCGATATTTCAGCTATGCAAGAATAATGAAAGTGGCGATATTTCAGCCGTGCAAGATGTAGATGAAGGTGACGATCTTTCAGCCATGCGAGACATAAATAAAGTGGCGATATTTTAGCCATGCAGGTGGAGACAGGGCTTAGTCTCGAAAGGCAGAATGGTAGCCTTATGCGATGCAGCGAAATGCAGATGGAGGTACAGTTTAACCTCAGAAGGCAGAATGGTAGCCTTATGCAATGCAAAGAATGCAGATGGAGACCGTGCTTAGTCTCGGAAGGCAGAATGGTAGCCTTATGCAATGCAAAGAATGCAGATGGAGACAGAGCTTAGTATCGGAAGGCAGAATGGTATCCTTATGCAATGCAAAGAATGCAGATGGAGACAGAACTTAGTATCGGAAGGCAAAATGGTAGTCTTATGCAAGAAATAAAAGGCAGGTGGCAGTAGAGTATTCTTAGCTGATATCTGATTTCGATAATGTGGCTGCTGGGGATATTGTGTGCGTATAACAACTGTGAGTAGGTGACGGTTTTGAGAGTTGTATTCCTGATCAGTATGAGTGTATAGTATATTCGATGATTTTCCAACTCAGGTGCTTGCATCCAAAGAAAAATCGTGAGATTTGTAAAGGGGAAAGGTTAGTTCGTATCCCTGCTGACTTTGCTTGACCTGCTCGACTCTGTTTCGGTGATACTATGCGTATCATTGGGATAGTGTTGCTAAAAAAAGCAATTTTGGTAACAGACATGCATGATTTAATAAAAGCATAATATAAGTGCATAATTAAGAATAATTTTCTTTAGATGAACCGACAGCTGCGGCGTGGTTCAAAACATTATTGAATTGTGACCGAACTCATAGGGCTGCCTAAGTATCCCCTCTTAAACGGGAATCAGGTCAGGCGTAGTTCAAATTACATCATAAAAGAAAGCATAAAGGTTACACATAGTATCGCTTGACTGCGTCTGAATTGATCGGCTTTGGCCAAACTTCTCCGTCCATTTCTGCAAGTATGAGGGCTCCTCCTGTTAGAACCCGGTGAACCATGTACGGACCCTTCCAGTTGGGAGAGAATTTCCCTTTGGCTTCCTCTTGATGCGGAAAAATTTTCTTTAACACCAGCTGCCCCAGTGCAAATTGTCTCGGCTTGACTCTTTTGTTAAAGGCTCTGGATATTCTGTTCTAATAGAGGTGACCGTGGCAAACTGCATTCATTCTCTTTCAGTCTATAAGAGCTAGTTACTCGTAACGACTCTTCACCCATTCTGCGTCGTCGAGCTCTGCTTCATGTATGATCCTTAAGGAAGGAATTTCTACCTTAGCGGGTATGACTACTTCTGTACCATATACCAACATGTAGGGGGTTTCTCCAGTTGATGTGCAGATTGTGGTGTGGTATCCCAATAAAGCAAATAATAACTTCTCGTGCCACTGCTTATGCTTCTCTATCATTATCCTTAGTATCTTCTTGATATTCTTGTTGGCAGCTTCTACGGCTCCGTTCATATGAGGTCTGTAAGTTATAGAATTCTTGTGTTTGATCTTGAAGGTTTCACACATGGCATTCATCAAGTCACTATTGAGATTGGAACCATTATCAGTAATGATTGATTCTGGGATCCCGAATCGACAAATGATGCGATCACGGACAAAGTTTGCCACAACTTTCTTTGTCACTACTTTGTATAATGGTGCTTTAACCCATTTGGTGAAATAATCAATTGCCACTATAATGAACCTGTGCCCGTTTAATGCGGTGGGCTCAATAGGTCCGATGACATCTATTCCTCAAGTGGCGAAGGACCACGGTGAGCTTGTTGCATTAAGCTCATTTGGGGGCACCTTTATCATGTCTGCATGTATCTGACAGCGATGGCACTTTCGGACATACTGGACGCAGTCCATTTCCATAGTCATCCAGAAATAACCAGCCCGGAGTATCTTCTTGGCTAAGACAAAACCATTCATATGTGGATCGCAGGTCCCAGCATGTATTTCCTCTAGTAGCCTGGATGCTTCCCTTGCGTCAACACATCTTAATAATCCCAAATCAGGAGTCCTCCTATACAGGATTCCTCCGCTGTGGAAGAAACTATTAGATAACCTCCGAAGTGTGCGCTTTTGAGTGATGTTGGCAAGCTCTGGGTATTCTCATTTTGCCAGGTATTACTTGATATCATGAAACCAAGGTTTTCCGTCCGCTTCCTCCTCGACATGAGCACAGTAGGCTGGCTGATCATGAATTTTCACCAGAATAGGATCAATGAAGTTCTTATCTGGATGTTGTATCATAAAGGACAGGGTAGCCAATGCATCGGCAAACTCATTCTAGATTCTGGGAACATGCTGGAATTCTGTCTTTGTGAATCTCTTTCTCAACTCCTGTACATGATACAGATAAGGGAGTATCTTGGAGTTCTTGGTTGCCCATTCTTCTTGGACCTAATGTATAAGCAAGTCTGAATCCCCGATTACTAGCAACTCTTGGATGTTCATGTCAATAGCCATCTTGAGTCCCAAGATGCAGGCTTCGTACTCGGCCATGTTGTTGGTGCACGGGAAACTGAGTTTGGTGGACACTGGATAATGCTGACCGGTTTCTAATACTAGAACTGCTCCTATGCCAACTCCTTTGAATTTGCTGCTCCGTCGAAAAATATTCTCCAACCATCATAGGATTCTGTAATGTCTTCTCCTATGAAGGATACCTCCTTGTCGGGAAAATACGTCTTTAAGGATTTGTATTCTCGGTCCACGGAATTCTCGGCAAGATGATCTGCCAAAGCCTGTCCCTTGATCGCTTTTTGAGTCACGTAGACAATGTCAAATTCACTTAGCAGGATTTGCCACTTATCTAGCTTGCCAGTGGGCATGGTCTTCTGAAAGATATACTTCAACGGATCCATCCTTGATATGAGATATGTAGTATAGGCACAGAAATAGTGCCTTAACTTCTGAGCTACCCAAGTCAGAGCACAACAGGTGTGTTCCAACAGAGAATACCGGGCCTCGTATGGGGTGAGCTTCTTGCTGAGATAATAGATGGCTTGCTCTTTCCTTCCCATTTCATCATGTTGTCCCAGAACACAACCGAATGCTCCATCCAATACTGCAAGGTAGAGCAAGAGAGGTCTTCCCGGCTCGGGCGGGACCAAGACTGGAGATGTGGACAGGTACTCCTTGATTCTGTCGAAGGCTTTTTGATAGTCATCAATCCATTTGGCAGCAACGTCCTTCTTCAACATCTTAAAGATTGGCTCACAGATGACAGTAGATTGAGCTATGAACCGGCTGATGTAGTTGAGTCTTCCCAAGAAACTCATTACGTCCTTCTTGTTCTTTGGCGGTGGCAACTCTTGAATGGCTTTGACCTTGGACGGATCTAGTTCTATTCCTCGGAGACTCACAATAAACGCAAGTAGTTTTTCGGCAAGAACCCCGAATGCACATTTTTCGGGATTCAGCTTCAAATTGTACCTTCTTAGTCTATTGAAGAACTTCCTCAAATCTTCCATGTGATCAGTGGCTTTCTTAGACTTGATGATGACGTCCTCTACATATACCTCAATCTCCTTGTGTATCATATCATGGAAAATGGTCGCCATGACCCTCATGTAGGTGGCCCCAACATTCTTTAATCCAAACGGTATCATCTTGTAACAATACATTCCCCACGGCGTAATGAAGGCCATTTTCTCAACATCTTCCTCATCCATCTAGAACTGATGATACCCAGCAAAACAATCAACAAATGATTGCAGCTCGTGCTTGGCGTAGTTGTCAATTAGAATGTGTATGTTTGGCAAGGGGAAGTCGTCTTTGGGACTAGCCTGGTTGAGATCCCAGTAGTCGACACAGACTCTGACCTTCTTGTCCTTCTTTGGTACTGGCACAATGTTGGCTAACCATGTTGGATACTCTACTGACTTGCTTGGTGACTTCTTCCTTGATTTTCAAACTCATGTCAGGCTTGAACTTCCTAAGCTTCTGCTTCATCGGTGGGCATGTCGGATCAATTGGCAGTTTGTGCGCCACAAGATATGTACTTAAACCAGTCATGTCATCATACGACCAGGCGAATATGTCCTCATATTCCTTCAGAAATTTTGTGTACTCTTCCTTTTCTGCCGGTGACAATGAATGCTGATCCGAGTTTCTTTGACATTTTCTGCATCTCCTAGGTTAACAATCTCGGTCTTGTCCAGGTTAGACTTAGGTCTGTTCTCAAAATCCTCAACCTCTTTAAGCACCTCTTCTGGTATATCATCTTCCTCTGAGTCCATTTGTCGTGTTGTCTCGTTACATGTCACAGTCGTTGGTTCATCAAGATAAGTAATAGTAATACTATAAATAAAGTAAATGAGAGAAAGTAATAAGAGTAAGATTCATAAGAAAAATCGAAATGCTTTGAAAAATTCCATACCTGTTTTGAACATTGAAGATCTTATTGCGAAATTAAAAGGCAAAAGGAAAGTCAACTAGTAAAAATGAAAAATAGTGCATGATGCTTGTTTAGCCTTGCTACCCCAAGGCTTTCCGAGCTCTGGTGGTTCTGATGGACCAATTGTTGAGGTGCTCTCCTCGGCTCTTGGATTGTATGGAAGGGCCTTCATCCCCCTCCTCCTCGAAAATGACACAATAATCCATGTTATCGCTGCTAGTGCTTCCTCTTATTTTGACCCATATATAACATCAGATGGCTAGAAAATCTTCTCCAAGCGAGGTATCGGGTGCTCTAGTGGATAATAAGGCTCGCGCCATGGCGGCGACCATTCATTGAACTCTTTCCAGGTGTACTCGTATCCCAGACCGAAGGTGGTACCATGTTTCTTCAGCTTGACAGGCTTAGCAGTCCCTTGTAAGTTCTTGCCAAGTCCTTTGCCTGGCTCATATCCGCACCAGTTCAATATGCTTTCGATATTGTTGTCCCACCATTTATCCTTGTCAATGGCATTGACTCGCTCGATGTGGTGATAGGTTTCTCCGCATATCTTCCTTCTTCCTTCGATTGCTGGGATGGTCTAGCGACTGTATATGGATAGCTACCGTCGCCGTGGATGATCACCTCTTGATGATTCCACTCAAATTTCACTGCCTGATGTAGGGTTGATGCTACAGCTCCAGCTGCATGAATCCATGGTCGTCCCAAGAGCAAGTTATAAGATGCCGGCACGTCTATTACTTGAAAGTTGACACCAAACCAAGTAGGCCCCATCTATAAACACAGGATGATTTCCCCAATAGTGGACCTTTGGGAATTGTTGAAGGTTTTGACGTTAATGGCCTCATCTTTTATCTTATGTAGCCCTTTCCCTAATGTTGTGAATGTTACCAACGGACAAATATTGAGGCTGGAACCTCTATCGATCAAGACCCTGGTGATAAAATAATCCTCGCATTGCACGGTGATGTTCAATGCCTTGTTGTTGCTCAGCCCTTGTGGTGGCAACTCATCTTCATGAAAATTGATTTTGTGACTCTCCAATACCTATCCCACCATATTTGTCATTTCTCCTTCGGTGATGTTGCTTGGTACATATGCCTCACTCAGCACCTTCAATAAGGCATTCTTATGTGCGTCAGAGCTTTGTAGCAGAGCTAAGATAGAGATCTGGGCTAGAGTTTTGTTAAACTGATCAATGACTGAATACTCTTTGGCCTATATCTTCCTCCAGAGGTCGTTGGGCCCAGCTTCAGTGATGGCTGGCCTTCCAGATGCCTGCTTACTTGACTCAGCCAAGTTTTCTGGAGTTTAAACCCTGTCAGTCCTTGTCATACCCTGTGCCGCAACTGCTTCTCCGAACTTGGTTTTACCTTTCCTTCTTGCCTCGGCTGTGCAATCCCATGGTATGGATTTTGTGTGGAACGGTGTTATGGCTGTCATTGCTACCGGAATGGGCACCCTTGCTTTTGAAGGTAATACAGCAACCTCAAATGGTACAGGTGCCTTTGGGGACGCAAACTAGACCTCAATTGGTGTTGGTATCTTTGTAGGGGATGGTGCTTCAAACTCAAGTGGTACAGACATATTCACCTCGGCATCCCCAGAAGGTTGAATCTGGACCACAATCGGGTTAAGGGTGACTGTTGATTTCTTTGGCTCGTCACCCTCTGCGATTAATCCGATCAATCCTTTGGGGTCCCAATCTTCCTCTATCTCAATCATGCGAACGCCTCCACCCTTGTGGTCTGGTAGAGGGTTGTTGCGGATGTTTGGGGCAGGCTTTTTTCCCACGATGATCTTGTTGTCAATCAAATCTTGGATCTTATTCTTCAGAGAGCGGCACTCATCAATGGTATGCCATTTCATGCCGGAATGGTATGCACAAGTTTTGTTTGGGTTGACCCATTAGGAGGAGTTTTTGGGGGTTATGGCAGGGATAGGGGTGACATAACCAGCAGCTTTTAGCCTTTCATACAGCTAGTCAATTGGTTCGGCAATGGTGGTATACTGTTTGGGAGGTCTGCGATTGAAATTTGGTCGGGGTCTAGGAAAGTTTTGGCCAGGGGGAGGTGATTAATAGTGGGATTGTTCGGTGTTGTAGTCTTGGTAGAAGTGTGTGGGTTGGGAGTATCTGGGTGAAATAGGTTGATATGTGGATGGTGGAGGTGATTGGTAAGTAGGTTGTGGAGCTTGGTAAGAGGGCGGGGGTGCTTGGTAATTTGGGGTAGGTTGATATGTGAGTGGAGGTATTGGGTAGGTTCGGTATTTGATTGGGGATTTTGTTCTCTATGCAACCATCACGACACTTACATCCCTTTTCTTGGACGTGCCACCAGACTATAGAGTCTTATTGGTAGCCTGCAATGTTTCAAGGTTTGTGACCATGCCACTTTTGATACCTTCCTCGATCTTCTCCCCCATCTTGATGATGTCGGAAAATTTCTGGCTTTCAATCAGCATCAACCTTTCGTAGTACTGTGGGTACTTGAGCTCGGACGAAAAACCTATTCATTTGTTCTTCTTCTAAAGCCGGTCTGACCTTAGTAGCCTCTGATCTCCAACGAGTGGCATACTCGTGGAAAGTTTTTGTGGGTTTCTTCTTTAGGTTCTGGATGTAGAACACATCTAGCGCATTCTCCGTGTTGAACCTAAACTTGTCTATGAAATCAGACGTCATACATACCCAATTTGACCACTTCTTCGGGTCTTGGCTAATGTACCAAGACAGAGCATCTCCTTTCAGACTTCTCATAAAAAGCTTCATGCTAATCTTTTCGTCCTTCCCTACTCCAACCATCTTGTCGCAGTATGTCCTTAAATGGACTCTGGGATCCCCTATACCATCAACCATTTCGAACTTAGGAGGTTTGTACCGCTCGGGCAGTTCGACATTTTGTTGTATGCAGAGGTCTTTGTAGTTCAATCCCTCGATTCCATTGCTTCCTTCAACACCCTGAACTCGGCTAGTCAACTTCTTGAGTTCTGTGGCCAGGTTCCTAATAAGGGAGTCTTTATCATCAGACTCATGTGTGCTTGAGACAGGTTAGGTGGAGGGTGGCATGGTTTCCACATAGATGGGGGTGTTATGGTGAGTGTGGAGATGATCATTTCCGGAGTTCAGTGGTTCAGAGATGAGTAGAGGGGTGTTGTTGGAAGTGTGGCAAGTGTTACAGTGGTGATGGGGAGCAGGATGGTTTTTTGGTTTCGGGATGTTTTGTGGAGGTGTGGGGTTTTGAGTGTTAGGAAAGTTGACATCTGGGGTGGTGAGGGAAAACGACAAGCTTGCCAAATTCCGGACTTGATCAAGTTCCTCTTGAAATTTCAGCAGTTTCTGCTCAAGTTGGGATGCACCTTCTTTGGAGACATGAGTACCCTGAGTGATTTCTACCCGTTCAACTGAGTTTTCCTTTCTAATGTTGCTCAAATATTCCATTTTTCCTTGTTTCTATTTCTGACGAGACTAGGAGGAGGAATGGGTGGAGGGCCATTGGATCTTGTGGAGTATGATGACGATGCCAGAGTGCACAAACTAACCTTTATGGAGGGGAATAAAACAAAAGTAAAAACAAAAAGGTGGCAAGTTAGTGCGGATTATAAGGAAAAGATATTGCGATATTTAAACACATAGTGCGAGAATATAAACCATGTCCTAATTTGGGAGCCTTGTTGTGCCCGAGGTAGGCCTAGCGACAAGTTGATTTGGAGAACTTATAATGCTAAATGCCTCATTTTATTGATAAAAATAAGACGAATCCCAAAAACGGCCCAAAAATAGCAGAAGATAAAATGTCACTACTAGCCGTTGGCCTTATTACATTTAAAGCAAAAGAAAAGGAATCCTAACTACTTGGTCCCAGAAGGACCTTCCCCAGACTCGGCATCTTTGGCTCCATCAAACAGCTTTACCAGCTCACGAAGTCCCAGCAGCAAGTAGGCTCTAGCCAGGTGTCCACCTTCATTTCCCTCAGCATTCTGGCAGTCCTCGATCCTTTTCAGAAACTTTCTTTCCAGCTCCAATAAACCCCGTTCCAAGTATCCTAATTGTTTGTTGGCACTGACAGCCATGTCTTTCCATTCTTCAATCAGTTTTTGGTTGGCTTCTTGTATCTCCCGGTGCTCTCTTTCATATTCCCGAATCCTCTTGCGTAGTTGGTTGTATTTGACCTGTGCTTTTTCCCTTTCATCGATGATTCTGTGACCTCGAACAAACCCGGGTTGGCCTAGACCATTGTGATTATCCTCCAGCCAGCCTAAATAGTATGGTGTGCAGCCAGCATGGTATCTGTCGGGATCGATAGTATCTCTCCCCATGATGATCTTGCAATGCCACATATGTTGAGCTTGGCACTTATAAGGACTGTCATCAGCTTGGAAGTCAGACCAGAAGTGACTTATCTTGTCGACCCTTGGTACAACCTGTTTCCTACCAACTTGTCTCATAACTCGGAGAGGGATATAAGAGTAGGTTCCTCTCAAACCAATCAGTATAAAAAATGGAGCGTCCCTGGATCGGGTGATGAACTCTTGAGTAGGGAACCACTCGAATATCCATTGTACTTGATCGTCAGTTTGATTTTCAAACAGCTTCACCCAGCCCTTGGCATCTCCTAGCTGAGCAAACATGTTGGGCATGTTGTTTATTCGCCTTGGTTGATGGAAGGCTACATGATCGTCCCAGTCTCTACGCTAAATCTCTTGCCGATATTCACCCCTTTGAAGATTCTCCATGAGCCAGAGTTGGAGTAGCAAGTTGCAGCCCTCGAAGTGTGGGGCTCCTTGTTGACACTTTTCTAGGGCTCGGTACATCTCTACAATAATCATGGGCACTATGCTGAATGCTTGCCTGCCAATTCCCTCTATTAAGGTCTTGGTTACCATGGCTAGTCTGGTATGGATCCTAGCCTTCTTTATAGGAAATACTATCATCCCCAAAAAGAAGAACATAAAGACGAAGACCCTTCGATGGATATGTCCTAATGACGTAAGGGCGGACTCATCAGGATAGGTACGGTAGGATTTGCTGTGACCGAACCTCTCGTACAAATAATCAAAGGGAATGTACGACTCCTTCAGGCAAGTTAAATCCAGATTCTTCTTTAGACCCATCATCTTGAGAAAACCTCTACCTTTGCGATTCTCTGGCATTAACAAACTCGGAGTCTCCCATGGTATACCAGCCAGTCCTCCTATTTCCTCTAGTAGGGGTGTCATCTCAATCTCCCCGAAGTGAAACACAAACCTATCGCAATCCCAGAACAGGGTGGCAGCTTCAATAATTTTGTTGTTGGGTTGGATTTCCAAAAGGGAAGGTAAATTT
This sequence comes from Nicotiana sylvestris, assembly GCF_000393655.2. Lineage (NCBI taxonomy): Eukaryota > Viridiplantae > Streptophyta > Magnoliopsida > Solanales > Solanaceae > Nicotiana > Nicotiana sylvestris. Next base: position 35,227,208 of record NC_091064.1, read on the forward strand.
CCCAAGTATTTTCGGACGAGGGCCTGATCACTAGAATGCTAGGTTTTGACAGTGATGCATGCACAATTAAATAGAGTAGGTTTTCTATGGGGTATTAGACTGGTACCCTTGAGCGGACAACTCATGAGGGAAAGGCACGGAACCGTCAACTACACCGTTGATCGACTGATTTTACCGCAAATACGTCTTTGCCAAATTTAGTGGGTAATAATATCGGAAGGGCGCAACCACTCATTATAAGCGTTGCTCTGGTATTTTGTTTGGCACGAGTAGAATATGATGTTGAATATGCAGTTACAATAATTAAACAAATTGTCATGTATTTGCACATTCATAAGGTAATAATTACAATAATTGCTCAAAATTACAACAGTATTAAAGGAAAGCGGTAAAAGAAAACATTAAGAGAAATAAAGAGAAGAAACGAAGAGCCAAGTCAGTTTTCGAAGTAGGAGAGAAAAATAAATACATAAAGGCATTAAAGACATTCAAGGAAGCATAAAGTCACAAATAGCATGAAATGGTAAAAGCCTTAAAGAATTCCCCAGTAGAGTCGCCATGCTGTCGCACCCCCTTTTTCGCGAAATCGGGTTTATGAAATTTGGGAGGACAACTCGTTCCCTTTTGGGAATTGGGTTTTTTGATTTGAAGATTCGCCACCTAATGATTAAGTGCATTAGGACACTAGGAAGAATTTGTTCAGAAAAACCAGAGTTTGGATAAGGGCTAGAAATTATCTCGAGGGGAAGGTATTAGGCACCCCTCAAGATCCACTAGAGTGGTTCCCGACCATGCTACAATTTTGACTTAAGTACAAACAATAAATAAGCAATTAAGGGTTTTAAATATGAGGGGTTGTCACATTGTGATTGCAAATACGTTAAAGTTTGAAGAAACAAGGAAGTTGAAATTTGAGAAAAAGGAATTTGAAATTTTGAAAGTGATAAAATAAACAAGTAAAGGGAAGGGGGTCCTAGATTTGTAAATAATATGGATAACATCAATGCAATACCCGGTAATCACTCCTCAGAAGAGGGGTTACACGTGGTATTAGCGCACCGATCACCATATCCATATCTACTCTTTCCCACCCCGTTGAGGTATTTAAATGTGGAATGGTTTCGTTACTTTTTGCATGCTAGTACCCGCCCCAATCCCATCAGTCCCGGAGGCATTTGGGACTACTAGTCCAAAAGGGAAGGGAGATTTGGGCTTTGTATGGTTAAAAAGGATAAAATTCTAAAGCGACAAACAAAAACACATAAGGCAGATATGGGAAACACATAACAATTTAAGAGGCTCAGATGGGCCTCCTCACTTAAAGACAGATTGTTTAGCATGTCTTGCAGATACTGGTTATGGTCTGAATTAAACTTAAACGTTAAGGAGGCAGACTGGTCTATTACACATTTCAGATAAGAATCCGGAATCAGACTTGCCTGCTGGTTGGAATTAACAGAGTCTGATTCAATTAGCTAATTTTACTTCATAGCTTGCCTAAGTGAAACCAACAGGCATGACATCTAATAATGCAGAAGTGTACTGATTTTTAAAAGAAGAAGGCATATTGATTATAGAAAACATAAGTTCTGCAGACATTGAATAATGTTACTACTGATTTTAGACTTGTAAACGATTCAGATCAGTTGGTTACTCCTATAGACATGCTTTCTAGGCGTTATTGAGTTTAACCTTTACGAAAATGTAGAAATCCTATAGGCATGGTGTTTAAAACGTTGATTTTTATTATTTAAGCATATAAATGTGTTTGGCTAGTGATAGATGCATATGCAGAATTCAAGAAACTCTATAGACATGTTCTCTATGTGATAGGAAGAAACACAGAAACCTATAGACATGGTCTCTATGTATGAAATGCAGAAGCTATGACATGGTATCTATGTATGAAATGCAGAGGCTATAGACATGGTATCTACATATGAAATGCAGAGGCTATAGACATGGTATTTACACGAAATGAAGAACCTGTAGGCATGGTGTCTATATGAAAGACGCAGAAGTGCAGGACTTGTAAACATGATTTCTATATGAAAAATGCAGAAGTGAAAATAGGACATGATTGCAGCAGTAAATACCTATGAACATGATATCTACCTGTATGCATACACGAGTGACCCTCCCCTTTTCACTAAAACCCCATAAGTTATTACAAATTATTAAAGCCCAGAATGAATAAAGAAAAGTAAAATAAAATCACATAAGAAAGCTAAAAATCCCAACCAAGGAGAGCCTGATTCAGACTTCTGTCTGAAGCATGAAGTAAACCAACTCCAAAGATCAAATTCCAAAGCCTTTCTCCAATTCGGGATATGTTAGAGTTCCCTAAGAGTCTCAAGTGGACTCCGGGCAGTGCTTACACCCAAATATATTGCAGAATTGGATTATAGTACACTGTGGAAGGGCCATCCCTCAAATGTCCAAGTTCAGAGGGAGCCCAAGGTCCTAAAGCAAGGCTCATAGGAGGGGGAAGAACTTAGAATCTAAGAGAGAGTGCAAGTGCATATAAGGGATTTTGGGGAAAGCCAAGACAGGCTAGTGGTCATACCCAGCAATTGGAAGTGCTGGCACACCCCAACAAGCCTGTTAGCCACATTGTTTGGGAGTTAGGATCCATTAAAGGATCAAGTCCAGACATGAGCAACAATTTGGATGTTGCCATGCTTTGAACTTTAACTCAAACACATAGAAAGGAATAAGGGTATGGGGAATTCACACAGCAACAGATGCAAAGAGACAACATATTCAATATAGAACATAAACAGCAAAGTAGACAAGATTGTTGAAACTATATAGCAAACACATAGGGATGAAGCTGAAAGTTAAATTAGAACACACCAGCTTCAGGGAAATAAGAAGAGAAGAGTAGTAGTAAAGCCAAATTGCAAACACACAGCCAGAAGATTTCAGAAGAGAATAGAGTGTTGAATTGAGAATGTAGGAGTATTGAAACTAAAAGTGTTCAATAAGTGTTGTCATAGTATTGAACTCAAGGTCTTAAAGAGTATTGAATTGGAAGTGTGTAAAAGTGCAGAAGGGACGTGCCCTTTATAGTGTAGAAAGCAAGTAAGAAAAGGTAAAAAAATAGTTTCGAAATCAATCACATAAGGTCTCCCTTCAATTAAGGGTTTCTGATTTCAAATTGGCAAAATAATTAAGGAAAGAGTTTGATCAAAATCTTTTCCAAAGTAGCACAAGAAGGGTAAATACACAGAAGTTATATAAGGCAAAAGTCCAGTGGTACATGGTTTGTGCAAATAAGGAAATGCGATCACTCAACAGCCAGTAAATCAAAATTGCAGGATTTGTTCGAATGAACCAAGTCAGGAAAAATAAGGAAAGGGTTTTACTTAAGGAAAATCAGTAACAATCAATCAAACCTTATTAAGAGGAATTCTGAATCAATCACAAATTGACAAAACCTTTTGAAGGTAAAATTCCTCATATATAAAACATACAGACATATCGAACAAGAAAGAACTATCATGTGAAAAAGCCTAGTATAGAAGAATTTCGGGTCATAAAAAAGAGGCTCAAATCCAGTACATAGACTCAGAATGAGTTTGAGAGTGTCCAGGGTCCCAAATAGAACCCTAGTCCAAAACACAAGATCAAACACGTCAAAAAACCCCCAAATCCCAGGGTTTTCAACTCGAGTCAGATACAGAGAAGAGAAGACAAATAACTGAAACATGCTTAGAGGTCTCTTTCAGGGATTTAGTGAAAACAAACAGATAAAATAGCAGGTTCAAGGCAAATAGAATGAAGAACTGATTTGAAGCATAAAGAACATGTTTTAAGAAAGCTTGGAACTTAAACAAGTTTCAGAAGAGAAAAGAGATAGTATAGAACTTAAGAGAACAGTAGAGAAACATATTTAACAAAGAACTCAAACAAAATCCAAAAGAAGGCAACTAAAGACCTAAAAGCTTAGTAGAAAATACAGTAAAGGAACATAGGGGTAAACAAACACATAAGATAAATATGTGAAAGAATGATATAGAAACTAGTAGAAGAAATAACGGAGCACAATAGAAGGACATGCAAAATAAGGCAAACATAAGAACATAGGAGAAGGACATGCGAGGTAGAAAAGAGAACATAAAAACATAGCATAGACAGATTCACACAAAGAGAAGAAGACGAAGAGGAGTCAGAAAACATTTTAAAACCTTTTCAGAGACCCTAAATCGAAGAGAAATAATTTTTGAAAGAAAATTAGGGAAAACATTTAAAAACTCAAGTAGAGCACAGACATAGCATAGATAGGAGAAAATAACCATAGAAAAACCTCGAATAGCTTAGGGTTTCAGAGAAACCCTAGAAATGAGAAAGGCTTGGAAGAAGGTCCGATCTTGAGTCTAAGAGGTCAGAAATAGGCTTCTAATGCTTGAATACACCGGAGCCAGGACGGAGAGTCCATAGAATCAACGCCGGAGCCGTTGATCATTTAGATCAACGGCCTGGATTGAAAGAAAGGGCCAGGCGGGTTAATTGGTTGGGTCGGGGGTCGGGTTATATTAGAATTGGGTCGGTCCAATTGGGTTTAAAAATTGGGTCAATTAGGGGGTCAATTTGGCTATGATTGAAATAAAAATGGGCCAGATTTTAAATAGCCAGTTTTTCCCTTTTTATTTTATAAAAAATAGTAAAATGATTTTGAAAGTAAATTAAGAGTACTAGATCAGTTAATAATATATAAATATTTATTTAAAAATGTTGGAACCAATTTTATAATTATAAAATGCTATTAAATCTTAAAGTAGGCTGGAATTGCAATTATATGCAATTTAGCTTTAAAAATACCAAATAAATTTGTAAAAATATGTAAAAATTACCTTAACTATATTTTGGTATAAATATGGGAAATAAAACAAATTATCCACCTAAATGATAACTTTGGGAATAATTATTGGTTTTTATACTGCTAAAATGAGCAATAAATTGACTTTAAAAATTGGGAAAAAATACTTAAACACCTGGGCATGCTTATATATGCGTACATATGTTATTTTGAAAGTATTTTGTATATGAAAAATACATAAGGAAAAATTGGGTATCAACACCCGCGCCTCAACATCACACTGCTCCACCAAAGAACCAATGTAACACCTGCCATACCCCAAACAACACTCCACTACTCATCCCAGAACCTCAGAACTCCACAAACGACCATTTCCGCACCCATACACCAGGTCACCATAACACTCTTATCTACGTGGAGACCATGCCACACTCCACCAACCTATCTCATGCACACCTAAGTCTGATGAAAAGGATGTGCTTATTAGGAACTTGGCTGAGGAACTTAATAAACTGACCAACCGGATTCAGGGCATTGAAGGAAGCAAAGGAATCGAGGGGTTGAACTATGAGGATCTTTGCATATAGCCTGATGTCGAACTGCCTGAGGGGTATAAACCTCCTAAGTTCGAAATGTTTGATGGTACGGGTGATCCAAGGATCCATCTGAGAACATATTGCGAAAAACTTGTTAGAGTAGGGAAGGATGAAAGGATCCGCTTGAAGCTGTTCATGAGGAGTTTGAAAGGAGATGAATTGTCTTGGTACATCAGCCAGGATCCCAAGAAGTGGTCAAGCTAGGTAGGCATGGCGTCTGACTTTATGGACAGATTCAGGTTTAATACAGAGAATGCACCAGACGTGTTCTATATCCAGAATTTGAAGAAAAAGCCCACAGAGGCCTTCCGCGAGTATGCTACTCGCTGGATGTCCGAAGCTGCTAAGGTTAGACTCGCCTTAGAAGAGGAGCAAATGAACAAGTTCTTTGTCCAGGCTCAGGACCCGCAGTATTATGAATGAGTGATGATGATTGAGAACCACAAGTTCTCCGACATTATCAAGTTGGGTGAAAGAATTGAAGAAGGTATTAAAAGTGGTATGGTTACAAATTTCGAGGCCTTGCAAGCTACAAATAAGGCTTTACAGTCTGGTAGTGTGTCCAAGAAAAGAGATGGAGGGACCGTGATGGTTGCACAAAGGACCAAGTCTCCCCTCAAATACCAAGCTTACCCAACACCTCCACTCACATACCAACCAAACCCAAATTACCAAGCACCCTTACCCTCGTACCAAGCCCCGCCACCAATTTATCAGTTACCTCCACCTCCTACATACCAACCTACCTCACCCAGATACTCCCAACCTGCTCATGTCTACCAAACTTATAATGCTCAACCATCCCATTATCAATCACCCCCTGTATGCCAAAATTTCCCTAGACCCCGACCTAATTTTGATCGCAGACCTCCAAAATAATATACCGCCATTGCTGAACCCATCGACCAGCTGTATGAGAAGCTCAAAGTTGCTGGTTATGTCACCCCTATCCCTGCGGTAACCTCGGAGAATCCTTCTGAGTGGGTTAACCCAAACAAGTCCTGTGCATACCACTCCGGCATGAAAGGGCACACCATCGATGAATGTCGCTCCTTGAAAGATAAGATACAATCTTTGATTGATAACCAGATCATTGTGGCAAAGGAAACCGCTCCGAATGTCCGCAACAACCCTCTGCCAGACCATAAGGGTGGAGGTATCCACATGATTGAAATAGAAGATGACTGGGATCCCAGGAGATCAATCAGTTTGATCGCAGAAGGTGATAACCTAAAGAAACCAACAATGACTCTCAATCTAATCGTAGTCTAGATCCAACCGTCCGAGGATGCTAAGGTGAATATGTCAATACCTCTTGAGTATGAAGCAGCGCCACCCGCAAAGATACCCGCACCAATTGAGGTTGAATTCGTGTCTCCGACAAATGCACCCGTACCATTTGAGGTTGCAGTCTTGCCACCCAAGGCACATGTTCCAATCTAAGTGAGGATAGTCGCGCCGATCCCAATGACGATGTCAACCATGTCACCATTTCTATACAAATGTTGTACCCTAGGACTATATAGCTAAGGCGAGAAGGAAGGGTAAGGTCAGGGTTGAAGAAACTGTCATAGCACAGAGTATGACAAGAACTGGTAGAGTCTATACTCCTGAACATCTGGCTAAGTCAAGTAAACAGGCCTCCATCAGCCGCCCCTCATTGAGACAGGTCTGGACGACCTTTGAAGGAAAATTACAGGCCAAGGAATATTCGGTCATCGACCAGTTGAACAAGACGCCAGCACAAATATCCATTCTCTCCTTGCTGCAAAATTATGAGACACACAAGAATGCTTTGATAAAGATGCTAAATGAAGTATACATACCAACTAACATCACTAGCGGAGAAATGGCTAATATGGTAGGACAAGTCCTAGAAAGCCATAAGATCACCTTTCATGAAGAAAAGGTGCCACCTGAAGGGTTGGGGCACAACAAGGCACTACACATCACCGTGCAATGTGAAGATTATTTCATCACCAAAATCCTAATCGATGGAGGTTCCAGTCTTAACATGTTTTCGCAGGTAACACTCAAGAAGTTGGGTAAAGGGCTGCATGAGATAAATGATGGAGCAATCAATGTGAAAGCCTTCGATGGTTCTCAGAGGTCCACCATTGGTGAGATTATTCTATGCTTGAAGATGGGACCAACCTGGTTTGAGGTCGATTTCCAGGTGATAGATGTACTAGCGTCTTACAAATTGCTACTGGGACGGCCATAGATTCATGCTGTTGAGGCCGTAGCATCAACGCTTCATCAGGCAGTAAAGTTCGAATGGAATCATCAGGAAGTGATCATTCATGGTGACGGTAGCAACCCTATATACAGCCGCCAGACTATTCTAGCAATCGAGAGAAGAAGGAAGCTGGGTGGAGAAACTTACCACCATATTGAGCGGGTCAATGATATCGACAAAGACAAATGGTGGGATAGCAAAATCGAGAGTATACTAAGTTGGAGTGGGTACGAACCTGGCAAAGGGCTCGGCAAGAACCTCCAAGGGATCTCTAAACCCATAAAACTCAAGAAATATGGCACTACCTTCAGTTTGGGATATGAATACACTGGGAAGAATTCAATGACTAGTTGGCACCATGGCGCGGTCCTTATATCCACTAAACCATCCAATACCCCATCTGGAGCAGACCTTCCAACAAGCCGACACTATTTATGTGTCAGATGAAGAAGAAGCACTTGCAGTAGTGAAGAACTTGTTTCTAGAGGAAGTGATATAGACTGTTGCGTTATTCTCGAGGAAGAGGGGGAGGAAGGCCCTTCCATACAAGCTGTGAGCAGAGGGGCATATCTCAAGAATTGGACCATCAGGACAATCAAAGCCCGACAAGCCTCGGGGTAGCAAGGCTAAAACAAGCATTATTCCCTATTTTTATTTATGAAATGATTTTCTTTTCGCATTTTTAAATTTTTGTAATAAGATCTTCAATATTCAAAATAGTTATTCAATTTATCGAAAGCATTTTGATGTTTCTCATGAGTTAATACTTATTGCTATCATTTTTCTCTCATTACTTTACCTATACAGCATTACTATTACTTGTCTTGATGAACCAATGATTGTGACATGCAATGAGACAATGCAACAAATAGACATTGATTTAGAGGAAGATGACATACCTGATGAGATTGTCAAAGAAGTTGAGAACTTTGAGAACAGACCTAAGTCCAACCTCGACGAGACCGATATTGTCAACCTGGGAGATGTAGAAAACGTCAAGAAAATGCGAATCAGCATTCACCTATCGCCGTCAGAGAAGAAAGAATACATAGAATTTCTAAAGGAGTATGAGGACATATTTGCCTGGTCGTATGATGACATGAATGGTTTGAGTACATCTATTGTGGCTCACAAACTACCAACCGATCTGATGTGTCTACCGGTAAAGCAAAAGCTTAGAAAGCTCAAGTCTGATATGAGTTTGAAAATCAAGGAAGAAGTCAACAAGCAGATCAAAGATAAGGTTCTCAGGGTAGTGGAATACCCGACATGGTTGGCCAACATTGTGCCAGTACCAAAGAAGGACGGGAAGGTCAGAGTCTGTGTCGACTACTGGATCTCAACTGGGCCAGTCCGAAAAACAACTTCCCTTTGCCAAATATACACATCCTGATTGACAATTGCACAAAGCATGAGTTACAGTTGTTCGTAGAGTGCTTCGCTGGTTATTATCAGATCTAGATGGATGAGGAAGATGCTGAGAAAATGGCTTTCATTACACCATGGGGAGTGTACTGTTACAAGATGATGTCATTCGGCCTGAAGAATGCAGGGACCACCTACATGAGGGCCATGACTACCATCTTCCATGATATGATAAACAAGGAGATAGAGGTCTATGTGGATGATGTTATTATCAAATCCAAGAAGGCCACTGACCATATAGAAAATGTGAGGAAGTTCTTCAATAGACTGCGGAGGTACAACCTGAAACTGAACCCCGCAAAATGCACATTTGGGGTTCCTGCCGGGAAATTGCTTGGGCTTATTGTGAGCCGATGAGGAATAGAACTGGATCCATCGAAAGTCAAAGCTATTCAAGAACTACCACTGCCAAAGAACAAGAAGGATGTGATGAGTTTCTTGGGAAGGCTTAACTACATCAGCCGATTCATAGCACAATCTACAGTTATGTGTGAGCCAATCTTTAAGATGTTGAAAAAGGATGCTGCCACCAAATGGACTGATGATTGCCAAAAGGCCTTTGACAAAATCAAGGATTTGTCAACACCACCAGTCTTAGTCCCGCCCGAGCCAGGTAAACCCTTATTACTCTACCTTGCAGTATTAGATGGAGCTTTCAGTTGCGTTCTGGGGTAACAGGATAAAATGGGGAGGAAGGAACAAGCCATTTATTATCTCAGTAAGAAGTTCACCTCGTACGAGGCCCGATATTCTCTATTGGAATGCACTTGTTGTGCTTTGACTTAGCTAGCGCAGAATCTGAGACATTATTTCTGCGCCTATACTACATATCTCATATCAAGGATGGATCCTTTGAAGTACATCTTTCAGAAGCCCATGACTACTGGCAAGCTAGCCAAGTGGCAAATCCTGTTGAGTGAGTTCGACATTGTTTACGTAACTCAGAAAGCGGTTAAGGGACAGGCACTGGTAGACCACCTTGCTGAAACCCCGTGGATGGAGGATACGAACCCCTGAAAACATATTTTTCTGATGAAGAGGTATCATTCATAGGAGAAGACATTGCAGAATCCTACGACGGTTGGAGAATGTTCTTCGATGGAGCAGCAAACTTCAAAGGAGTTTGCATAGAAGCAGTCCTAATATCATAAACCGGCTAGCATTATCCGGTGTCTTCCAAACTCAGGTTCCCCTGTACCAACAATATGGCTGAGTATGAAGCCTGCATTTTTGGGGCTCAAAATGGCCATTGACATGAATGTTCAAGAGCTACTAGTAATTGGAGATTCAGACTTACTTATACATCAGGTACGAGGAGAATGGACTACCAAGAACTCCAAGATACTCCCATATTTGCATGATGTATAGGAATTGAGAAAGAGGTTCACGAAGACGAAATTTCAGCATGTCCCCAGAATTCAGAATGTGTTCGTAAATGCATTGGCTACCCTATCATCTATGATACAGTATCCCAACAAGAATTTCACTGACCCTATTCCGGTGAAAGTCCACAATCATCCAGCTTAATGTGCCCATGTTGAAGAGGAAGTAGATGAAAAGCCCTGGTTTCATGATATCAAGGAATATTTAGCAAAAGGAGAGTACCTGGAGCTTGCTAAACCTACTCAAAACCCACACTTTGAAGATTTTCCAACAACGTCTTTCACAGCAGAGGAATCCTGTATAGGAGGACTCCCGATTTGGGATTATTGAGATGTGTCGACACAAAGGATGAATCCAGGCTACTAGAGGAAATTCATGCTGGGACCTGCGGCACACATATGAACGGCTTTGTCTTAGCAAAGAAGGTACTCGGGGCTGGTTACTTTTGATGACTATGGAAACAGACTGCATCCAATATGTCTGAAAATTCCACCACTGTCAGATACATGCAGACATGATAAAGGTACCTCCAAGAGAGCTTTACACAATAAGCTCACCGTGGTCGTTCGCCACCTGGAGAATGGACGTTATTGGACCAGTTGTGCCTGCCGCTTCCAATGCACACAGGTTTATCCTGGTAGCCATCGACTATTTTACTAAATGGGTTGAAGCAGTATCTTACAAAGCAGTGACTAAGAAAGTCGTGGCAGACTTTATCCGCAACCACATTGTTTGTCAATTTGGAATTCCATAATCAATCATTACTAATAATAGCTCCAACCTCAACAGTGACTTGATGAAAGCTATGTGCGAAATTTCAGATCAAACACAAGAATTCCACGGCTTACAGGCCTCAGATGAATGGAGCTGTAGAAGCCACCAACAAGAATATCAAGAAAATATTGAGAAATTGATAGAGAAACATAAACAGTGGCACGAGAAGTTATCATTTGCTCTTCTGGGGTATCGTACCACACTCTGCACATCAACCGGGGCAACCCCCTATATGCTGGTTTATGGTACAGAGGTTGTCATTCCCGCTGAGGTAGAAATTCCTTCCCAAAGGATCATACAAGAAGCTGAGCTCAACGACGCAGAGTGGGTGAAAAGTCATTATGAGCAACTAGCCCTTATAGACGGAAAGAGAATGAATGCAGTCTGCCATGGTAAACTCTACCAGAACAGAATGTCCAGAGCCTTCAACAAAAGAGTCAAGCCAAGACAGTGCACACCGGGGCAGCTGGTGTTAAAAAACAATTTCGCATCAAGATGAAGCCAAAGGGAAGTTCTTTCCCAACTGGCAGGGTCCATACATGGTTCACCGGGTTTTGACAGGAGGAGCCCTCATACTTGCAGATATGGACGGAGAAGTCTGGCCAAAGCCGATCAATTCAGATGCAGTCAAACGTTACTATGTGTAATCTTTATGCTTTCCTTATATGATGTAAATTGAACTACGCCTGACCTGATTCCCGTTTAAGAGGGGATATGTAGGCAGCCTTATGGGTTCAGTCACAATTCAATAAAAATTTCACTCTCCCCCCCCCCAATTGGAAACTAGGGCAGAATTTTGAGGAGGACCCTCAAAATTCCGAAGTAATTTCAGCCAATCGCCTCATGAGCAACAGCCATAAATGTCAACCCATTAAGTCAGAGCCGAACAAGTCAAGCAAAGCCAACGGGGATACGAACTAACCTTCCCTCTTGCAAAACTCATGATTTTTGTTTTAATGAAGGCACTAGGATTGCGAAATCATTAAATATAATGTACGCCCATGAAACAAACATTGTTCAAGAATACGACCCTCCGAACCATTTCACTTGCCAACATTTGCTATCCGCACACACCAGTGATGCCCCGTATGTCACAATGCTCCCAGTAATCACAACGCCACAATCTGCTATCAGCTAAGAAAACTCTATTGTCATTTGTTATTTTATTTCTTGCATAAGGCTACTATTCTGCCTTTCGAGACGAAACATTGTCTCCATCTGCATCCTTGCATAAGGCTACCATTCTGCCTTCCGAGGTTATGTTCTACCTCCACCTGCATCTGTATTGCATAAGGCTACCATTCTGCCTTCCGAGACTAAACGATGTCTCCATCTGCATTCTTGCATAGGGCTACCATTCTGCCTTATGAGTTTAAGCTCTACCTCCACCTGCATCTGCATTGCATAAGTCTACTATTCTGCCTTCCGAGACTAAATGTTGTCTCCATCTGCATCTGCATTGCATAAGGCTACTATTCTGCCTCCCAACTTGCATAAGGCTACCACTCTGCCTTCCGAGGTTAAGCTCTACCTCCATCTGCATCTGCATTGCATAAGGCTACTATTCTGCCTTCCAATCTGCATAAGGCTACCATTTTGCCTTCAGAGGTTAAGCTCTACCTCCATATGCATTCACATCTTTGCATAAGGCTATCATTCTGCCTTCTGAGGCTAAGCTCTGCCTCCAATTTTCTTCGAAACTAAGCGTTATCCCAAGCACTATTTATCTCGCTTTTCTTACGGGCTAAGCTCTGCCCTTCAATTCGCAAGACTAAGCTCTGTCTTGTCGGCATCATAATATTGCATCCTTCATGGGCTAAAGTATCGCCAACTCATCCAAAGGCGTCATCGTTCAAAGGCACCATCTTCATAGCCCGAGAACACCATGTCATGGCCTGAGGATCTCTTTCAATCTTTTACATATCAATATTCGAAGGTGTCATGGTTCGGAGGCACCATCCTCATAGCCCGAGAACATCATGTCATGGCCTGCGAATCCTTTATCATATGCTTCATGGCCCATGACATCATGGTCTAAGGACATCATTCCCACCATCCGAATACAACATTCATGGTCCAACGGGAATTTGCATCATGTTTAAATTTATGCACAGGATACGCTTGTATTGTTTCTAATTGCAGGTAAACCGGCGAGCAACGACCATTCCAACAGGACCGATCCTGCTCCAGTTCGAACATCCATATCAAACCTAACCATTCCCGCAAACATTTCACTCACCCGGCCTTGGATATTACGTCAATTCTTGAAATGTCTTCATCAGCATATTCTGCGGGTGAATCATGAACTACATACAGCCTGATTCCTGTGAACCAGGGATATATATAGGCAGCTCAGAAGCTAGGGTGCGGCCTAACCTCTTCAAACCTTTTCGCTCAGTCAAGATTGGCCATCATTTCTTTACCCGAAAACTCTTTCATCATTCCCGGGTAAAGAGGGGCAGCTGTTGATACCCAATTTTTCCCTATATATTTTTAATACATAAAATACCTTCAAAATAGCATATATATGCATATATAAGCATGTCCAAGGGTTTTATTATTTTTTCCATAATTTTAAGATTTTAAAATTGATTTATTTTCTCCCTTTTTATCCATAAAATCCCCAATAATTATTTCCAAAATTATTATTTTGATGATTCATCTATTGGATTTCTATATTTATGCCAAAATATGGCTACGGTAATTTTTATATATTTTTACAATTATATTTAGTATTTTTAAATCTAAATTGCACATAATTGCAATATTAGCCCTTTTAAGATTTAATTATGTTTTATATGCATAAAATTGGATCCTGTATTTTTAAATTGTTAATTATAAATTATAACTCATTTTAGTGTTTATAAATTATTTTTCAAAAATGGTTTACTATTTTTATAAATTAAATAGGAAAGAACTAGCTATTTAAATTATAGCCAAATTTGGCTTTTAAGTATGGCCAAAATTGGACCCCAATTCCCAGTCCAGTTTCAATTAAAAACCCTACCCACACCCTTTTAACCCATACCCAAACCCCAAACCCCACCTACCCTTTCTAATCTCGACCGTTGATCTCCCAAATCAACAGTCCACGTTATTTCTTACCTTTTCTAACCCAACGACCCCCCAAAACCCTACCCCATTCTTTCAGTTGAGTCGCCTTTGAATCATCTTGTCCTATCTTCTCTCTTAGACACCCTCAAACCCTAATCACTCTCCACCCTTCTCCGGCCACCTCCCTCGCCGGAAACCATGACCTCTCATCATCACCCCACGCTGGTTTGACACCACCCTGAGGTCCTCAAGTGAACCTGGAACGGTTCAACTCCTATCTATGGTCTTTCGTGCCATTTCGCGTCCATCTATGGTTGTTCGAGTAAGATCTATGACTTTTCCGGCTAAAACCGGTGACGTTTTAAGGTTCTCTCATCTTCTTTGGGTTCTCTGAAAACCTAACTCCTGAGATTTTCCACTTTTCTTTAGATTTGTCTTAGATCTAGGTATATCCATGAGTTTTTAACCGATTTTTTCTTCATCTCTACTATTTTCTAAAAACCCTAGTTTCACTATTGTTCGAATTTTCTCAGATCTTTATAGATCTGTAGTTATTCGAGTATCATTGGGTGTTTTCCTTTAAAAATCTCTTGGTCTGATTAATTGTTTCGAATTCGTTTACTCTCTTTTTTTTGAAATTAGGGTTCATATCAGACTTTTCTTCAAAGATTTTTCTTACTTTTCGGTGTTTAAACTAAGTATTATTCACTATCCTGAATGATTCTCTTATATATGCGTGAATTCTAGATGTTTCTGTCTATTGCACTGATTTTCTTTCACATGTTCTCAATTATTTATTTATTTTTCTATCAACCCAATGTATTAGGGGTTTGAACAATCTTCCCTATTAAAAATTAATATTCTTCGGGATCCTTGCGTGATTAATTTCTATTAGGGTTTTGAGCAATCTTTCTTGTTAAAATTGGTATTCTCTAAGATTGTTTTTACTGATTCGAATGATTGTCCTGTTAAAATCAGTGTGCTGGGATTTTACTTGTTTCCTTATTTGTGAACTTGATTGGTTATACTTGCCTTAATTAGTTATCAGTAATTTGGGGGATCTTACTGACTCCCTATATGGTAGGGTTTTGATTTATTACCTTAAGTGAACCCTGTTATGACTATTAATTGACTATTCCCAAATTAAAGGGGTCTTTCCCGAACTTCACTATAGAATTTGATTTTGTGATTGGTTGATTGATCCTTAATTGATTAAACTATGATTCTCTTTACCTTATTAGTTCTACTCCTAAAGTGCTATATATACACTCTTGTTTTACCTCTAAACACACGAACACAGTTCAGAACACACATATACACTCAAACTCTCTCTTCTTTCTCTACTACTTGTGCTACTACTTGTCTAGACGGCTGAAAGCCAAGGCTAGACTGTGGAACTCTACTTGCTTTACTTTTCTGCAGTTTGCTTCCTTAACTAGTATGTCCCTAGTTCAATTCTGAAACTCAACTCAATGTACTCCATTGTTTGTCAATCCCTGTCTCTTTCTACACTAACTCAATGACTCATGTGTTTAATTGTCTGTCTGGTTTACTGTTTTATTCAGCATGCTTATGTTCTGCCCTCTCTTGTTCAAATGTAATCAACATGTCTACTTGAGTTCTTGTTTATGTCCCTCAACTAGCATGTCTCCTAGTGTACTTGACTAACACTAAGTCATAACTAATTATGTGTAATAGACCCCTGCATGATCGCTCCCACACCCTGTCCCTATGTCTTATTACTATTCTAATTTCACGCATGATTCCCTTGTTAACAGTTTGAATTAATTGTTTATGTTCTAAAGGCCAATCAGTCCCTACTTGTTCTTTGCGATTGCCGGTCAATATGCCTCTCTTCTCATCCATGTTTATGTGTTTCTGATTTGGTCTCTCTGTATCCCCAACCCCTTTACTCCCCTCTTTGTGAATGTTCCTATTCTTTGAACTTATCTTGTATGTATTGGCTTGTTCCAAGTTATTGTTGCTCCTATTCTCTCCTCCTTTCCATACTGTTTTTCCCTAAGCAACTCTTCTGTTATTTTACAAACTTATTTCAAACATGCTGTTTCAAAACTGTTTTCCAACTCAACTCTTTTAAATCTATGTCAATGAGTCTCACATATACTCTTAGACCACTAGGTTCTGCCCCTTTTGTGTGAGCCTTGCCTTGGGACCCTTGAGCTCCCTCTGAGCTTGGACACATAAAATCTGGCCTTTCCACACTGCACTTACTCTATCTTGGTTATGCAATCTGGGTTTGAGCACTACCCGGGACCCCTTGAGGTCCTTAGGGAACTCTGACACACCCAGATATGAGAAAGGCTATGGAACAGTATCGGCACTTGAGGTGGTTTATTACATAACTCAGGGAGGAAGTCCTAATCAGGCTTCCTATAGTGTAACTTCTTATTTTTTTCATTTTTACTTATGTAATTCATTTCAATATTGGTCTGTAATAACCTGTTGTAAACAAGTATTGGGGTGGCTAGTGAAAAGGGATGGGGTAAATATGCATGTTATAGATTTAAAGGGTAGAAAATATGTTATTAGGGTTATATTATTAATTGTGCGATAGAAACCATGCTTAGGACTCATACATGCATTAGAAATCATGCTCTTAGGTCCCATGTTTCTGGCTTCAGCATCTCATCCATCACTAATCCATGTTTTATGTTTATCACTTAGAAATCCTGCTCTTAGGACAATAACAACATTAGCATAAAGGATGTTACTCTTGTACTTTCAGAAGTCTTATTTCAATAATTCTGCAACTTTTGTGCCCATTTAGAAATCATGCCTTAGGGATTCTGTTTTTGACAATCCTGCCATTTGCATGTGCATATTAGATATCATATTCTAGGATCCTGTTTGCATTTTGTTTAAAACACCTAGTTAATTACTGATTCATGAAAAGGTAATAAAGTAATAATTTCACATTGTGATGTTTGTAAATAAAATTGGTAACAATCTCTGCATTCGTATCAACTAGAATAGCATGTTTTAGGTAAAAACAATCTCCAAACTCTCTTACTAACTCTGAATAATTGCTGCATATTACTTTATGACTAGGTAAGTCTTAGGTAATAACTTAGATAATAAAACCAGAACTCCCTTTGTTTAACTGCCAACATGTTAAAATCAGTAGGCAAGCCTGATTCGGACTTCTTTTCTGAGTCATGCAATATATCTGGTTCTGCTGTTATCACTTAGATACCATGCTTTAGAATTCTGAATTCAGACATTATCTGTGTATGAGTCATGTTGTTCATGTGCACTGTATGTGGCGGTATATTTGAGCCTTTCGTTTGTCTTCCATGCTCTCTTTAATTGAAGTCCTACTTGTTAATTATATGTCACCTTAATGTTTTTCTTTTAAACTTAAGGGTCTGCCTAGAACCTCCTTTTGTAGGATAGGAGTCCTAAATTTCTCCGGGACTGATAGGAAGGGATGAGTAACAACATTCAATAGGGGTCGAGACCAACCCTCGCTTTAGTTACCTTCACGGGGCGGGAAAAGGTAGATATGGATATGATGATCGGTGCGTTAATACCACGTGTAGCCCCTCTTTTAGGAGTGTCATACTGGGTATCGCATTGATGTGATCCATATTATAAACAAACCTAGGACACCCCTCTTTACATTCATAAGCATGCTTAGATTGTAATTCTTTTCAAAATCTTGCTTTTCTTTTATTAATTGTCCTCTTCTGACACTTGTATATTTAAACTTAAATCCCCTACTGTGAGCCATACTTGTTTGTTTGCTACTTGTACAAATTCACAAAAAAGGTCTGGCCGGGAACCACACTAGTGGATCCTGAGGGGTGTCTAACACCTTCCCCTTAGGATAATTTCAAGCCCTTACCCTAACTCTGGTTAACAAACGTAGTTATAAATAAACTCTATAGGTGCCCTAACACCTTAAAATCGTTAGGTGACGACTCTTCAAAAATGCAAACCCCTTTCCCAAAAGGAAAGAGTTGTCCCATACCAAAATGTCATAAACCTGATTTCCACAGAGGGAAAAGGGGGCGCGACACCTACTCGAGGCTTCAAACCATACCTAACGACATAGGAACGACGAATCGCATCTCAACTCGAACTTGGTGAACTTTGAACTTTTAAACTTCCAAAACTCGTGCCGAAACATCACAAATCGATCCGGAATAAACCCAAATTTTGCACACAAGTCAAAAATGACATAAAGAAGCTATTCCAATTCCCGGAATCACAATCTGTATCCGATATCTACAAAGTCAACTCTTAGTTAAACTTATGAACTTTCCAAACCTTCAAATTTCTAACTTTTGCCAATTAGTGCCGAATTCTTCTAGGAACATCCAAATGCAAATCCGGGCATACACCCGTGTCCAACATCACCATCTGGACCTAATGAAACCATCAAAACTCTAATACGAAATCAAATAGTAAAAATTCAAACTTGGTCAACTCTTTCAACTTAAAGCTTAAACCATGAAATTCATTCTTCCAAATCAATTTCGAATAACTTGAAAAACTAAACACGACGATTCACATTAGTCATAATACATCATATGAAGCTACTAATGCCCATAAACTACTGAGCAAAGTGCAAATGCTCAAAATGACAGATCGGGTCGTTACATTCTCCTCTACTTAAACATACTTTTGTCCTCGAAAGTGACCAGAGTTGTTCCAAAGCCGCCAAACCGCCGTGTAACCTTACCATGCACATACTAAGGGTGATCCCATGTCACCCTATTCCATATCGGCCCGAAGACACAACATACTAAAGGTCATTACATCAACCTTAGCCTGTAAGTCTTAGAATCCAATTTTCCAACATCCCGAATATCCTACAAGACCTGAACCTCGCAATCTATACACTGTATAAGTCTGAACAAGCTATATCCAGCCATAACCATAACCCAATATACAATCACGGGATATACCACATAATTCAAATACCTTATCAAAATTTCTAATCATAGTAGCTGCTCAAAACAACCCAATTCCGGTAATAAACTTCATATCGAACAAAATCTTGTTCTAAAACCTTCGTACACTACCGATGATAAAAGAAACACGATGAACTCATAACCATTCATCATATCAACAAGTCATGGAGCTCCCTCTCCTTCGACAAGAACTATAGTAATTTCTAAGCCGACTTTCGATATTATCCTTCCAAATGTGTCGCAATCAAATCTGATGACACACATCCTAGATCTGATGACCTCATCTTATCAAATACCAGCAACTCTATGTACATGCCATACCAATACTAACCAAAGACAGAAATCGTGCAATCCGTGCACCAACACACAACAATTGAGATGTACTCAAACATGGAAAATGACTCAAAAGAAGGAACTATCATGCAAGCTCAGCAAGTACCACCACAACGCAATGGTAAAAACCCATCGCACTCCGTAGAACTAAAACACATGAATCTAACAAAAAGGATTGTATCTCAACATAACTCCGCTACAATTCATGACCCCATCCAAACAATGGTCTATATAAAGTACCTCAAACCACCCAACTCAAAATCAATAACCACACGTAACTCAACATCAAGTACCCAAAGTTCATGAGCATAATCACGGGGAAGCAAATGACACAATGCCACCCAACCCGAAAGAACATTACCAGTGCGCCATCAATCATGCATCACCCAAATACCTATTTCGCTCAAATTTCTCTATAAGGCCCCAATAGAATCGCACCATGTGTGTATATAACCAATAGATCACAACCCCTCGTAGCATGTAAGAGTAACACATAGAAGATACCAGATATGAATAGAATCAATTCTAATCGAATGGCACATTCCTCAACAATAGCAGTACAGAGTCAACCAATCTAAGCCGGTGTAGGATACACATCCTCATTAGGTCTACCAATGGGCCCCCAGATCAACCCTGATCATCCACAAATAGATAAATAGCTCTCTAAAATTAAATAATGAACTAACCATAACACATAATACCATTTGGCTAACTTTGGCCACATCTTCACCGTCCACACCTATGGAACAATTTGCTCCTGAGAACTCTCAGTCTCCCAATCCATAGAACATACAAAATACCATATCTGATCCCAACTCCACCGCCTGAATGTATTAATATCCCCATACACGATCATCCCACGAGGAATACCTCTATAATTCACCCTGCCACATAGCGTAATCTAAATATCGGCAATAGATCAACCCAGCGAGTACCGCAATACCAATGAAGCATCTGCAAGCCATAGCACAATGCGCCTTCTGAAATGTACACTCTTCTCATGCAATACCAAATAGTAACATCATTCCCCAAGTACTTTGAAACCGTCCATGGTGCCTAATAATTCATGACCTTCCTTTCAAAACTGAATCGCGACCTTGCACACACAAAACTTAATCCCACACAAAATATTTTACCAATCATTCCATTATATGAAAAGTACGTGAATCTCATAATCCACTCTGATTCACAAGCAAACTATATATTCAATTATCAAGGAACCCTTCATTTCAACTCATCTAGGAGAAAATAACAATACGCAACATATTCTGCACGTCAGTAAAAAATATACACCTCTAATCGTGGTAGTAACCATCGAGAACTCTTCGAAACCCATTTGCACATAACCAAGCCATCAGTAAAGAATTTCTCTAACTTAACCAAGCTACTCAGGTCGCCAAACCCAAGAGTGTTGCCACAAAGCACCTGTAGAAACCCACCACATCATAAGCACCCAAAGAACCGATCACACCCATTACCGTGCTGATCCAACCTACTACCAAGATGTCCTATTTATCCGAGTTCCTTACAAATTACCCTCAGGTTGACACTTCTCCTTGTTAGAACACTACGATCCTTAATAAAAACTCACCCACAAGATCCTAGCATAAAAACACACCACCATAAGGCCCATAACCCATTGAATTCCATCTTAAGCACCCCAAAGCACCACAACTGATACACCCACTGACGAGACCTTATGTGAATCTAAAGTTGTTTCATTCACCTCCTTGATACCGAAGTGTATAATCCATAATGATATAGAAATATTGCGAGTCCCTATACCATTCAATGTAAATCTCAAGTTCTATCCATATACAAATCTGGAAAACTCTCAATTGCTACTTATAAATCTTGAACCCATTAGAACCTTCTCGGAGTCATTTACTCTACTTACATCTCAAGTACACCGCCAATACGGGCCGAACGACTTGTGCCCCATTAGCACATCAACACCCAAAGAAGTAACCCACACCTCTAAACAATTGAGTGAACCCTTACTCTATGCACACTACATCCGTCATGAATAACAACTCAATCATTCCATGATTCCCACACACCTATAAAGTGTAATATAACCCGTATCCAAAAATTCCTTTACTCAAGTCATCCTCGATCTCAACCTCCGCAAGTCATATCTGATTCACGAGTATGCCTTAAATTTAAACCAATATACACATAATTATGCAATCAAATCGTCTATAGCAGACTCCCTTACTTGGCTTAAAGTCATAGAACAAAACACTCGATAACTCATAATACCCATACTCTATTACTGCCATAATCCGGCACCGAAGTTCAACTCAATCATTCATAAGCTCATGTAACACAAACCATCTAATACCTCAAATCATCTGCAAATCTCGCATTCCTCCTCATGAGGTTCAGGTCAACTATTACAACCGATCCAAACCCAAATCGCACAATATAATCCATTGGTAGAAAAGAAAGCCTTCACATAACATCATAAAAATCACACATCCGTAAATTGCCTTGTAGGTTATAACCCACCTATTTAGCGTCAAACTTCCATCTCTTTATACCTTTCCACTGCCATAATTACTACGCAATTACTTAACCTTCCTCAGTTTGAACTCACAACAAGACATGAAAATTGACTTCACTCCACAATTAAACAACATGAAAGATCCCTCAACACACACACAACTCGAGCAATACATCAAATAAAGATAGAAAACAAACACCTAATAGTCCTTTTTACATCTCAAGCAAACTCTTCTCGTCACATTCAATCCATTTGAACACTTCCTGTAGTCACGTTGTACTACCATAGCCATCCAACCACTCATTGATACACAAATTCCACTCATAGGGACATTACTGTAAATAAAAGTCCAAAAGCACGTGCTCACACAACCGAAGCCTCTATGCTCAAGCTACAGTCAAAACTCGTCCTCAAGTACTCCAGACTAGCCCATCATCAGCACACCAAAATCATATCTCGCACTTCATCTATGGAATCATAAGTTGTCGATGCACAGCCAATACCGAGTTCTCACATGCACATACGAATGCATGGAAGGAATTCAAAGAGTTACACTTTCAAGCTGAATCACTGTCACAAGATGAGGAAAAAAATATGGGAAGTATATCCTTTATGTCTTGTAGCCTCTCGAAGATAGGTATGGATGTCATCATACTGATCCGCAAGACTCTATATAGACACTTGCTCATGACTTGTAGAACCTATGAACCTAGAGCTCTGATACCAGCTTGTCATGACCCGAAATCCAACTAGTCGTGATGGCACCCAACCCAACCTGCTAGGTAAGTCAATTGACAATAACTCAATTCCAATGAAATTCAATGAGACAATAAATAAAAGGAAATATCTGAATCTTATACATTTCCCAAGGACTGGTAGTACAAATCATGAGCTTTTAAGATTAGAATTTACAAAGTTGGCACGAAATAAATATATCATCTGTTTGAAATGTAAATAAAAGGATTTTTATGAATCTAAGGCTACCATGAACAAGAGGGAGCTACTGCCGGAACACAGGTACGTCTTCAATTCCAGCTCCCCTCGATCACAGCAACATCAGCATCCAACATCTTCACGCAAGGTGCAGAAGTGTAGTATGAGTACAACCAACCTCATGTACTCAATAAGTAACAAACCTAACCTTAGGTTGAGAGTAGTGACGAGCTGGAACATGGATCGGAGTCCAACACCAATAGCCAACAATAGTTCATAACAACGTAATAAAAGTAATAAAGGAAGTAACTCAGAGATAAAATGCTCAGCTCGTTCACAGTTCCAGAAAATAGGTCTGCTTTTCAAGTAAATTAGTGAAAACCCAAATCTTTTACCGAATTCGTTGAAAAATATGAGTGAGTTTGAAAACTGTAATTTTTCCCAAAAATCCTTTCAACAATAAATAAGATGTTTCATTTTCTTTCCAGATAACAAGAGTAAAATACATCTTTATGCCCATATGTCAATATGTGTGAGAAGTCATGAATAACGTGATATCGTACAATATGAGGAAAATGCATCTCTATGCTTGTATGTCATGTGTGTATGTCTGTCACGACCCGGATTTCCCACCCTCGGGTGTTGTGATGGTGCCTACTAATGAAAGCTAGGCAAGCCAACTGTTTGAACAAATTATCTTTTCCCACTTTTAATCCTTTAAAATTATTAAACAAATAGGTTATAAACAGTGGAAATTTAACCAAGCGGAAGATACAATAAAACCATGTAAATATATCCAATACAACTTCTTAAACAAAGACTACCTAGAACTGGTGTCACAACTCCACAGACGGTCTAAGAATTCTACAAACAAGGTCCGAAAATAAATGCAACACTATTTCTGAATTACATAAGTGAAACAGGAATAAAAGAAAGAGGGAGACGGTAGGGCCTGCGGATGCCTGCAGGACTACCTTGGATCTCCGTATGGACTGAAGGCACCCACCCAAGCTAAGGTCCCAAATCTGCTGCTTCGGGATCTGCACACAGTGCAGAGTGTAGTATCAGCACAACCAACCCCATATGTCGGTAAGTGCATAGCCTAACCCCGGTGAAGTAGTGACGAGGCTAGGACAAGACTACCAAATAAACCTGTGTAGTTATATCATATACAGCGGAAAATAAAAGCAGGAATATACAGTTAAGGATGGGAGGGGGATCATGCTACGGGAGAATATCATTTACCAACAGTAACTCACGAGGAAAGCATAAAGAACAATTTAAAACTCATAGTAGAAAGAAAATAGGAAACTGTGACAAAACAATAACCACTTTTATCCTTTATTGTTGCGGCATGCAACCCGATCCAAATCATAAAAAAACTGTTGTGGCGTGCAACCCATTCCATATCATATATTACTATTGCGGCGTGCAACCCGATCCAACTATAATATTATTACGGCATGCAACTCGATTCAAATATAATACTGTTGCGGCGTGCAGCCCGATCCAAACATAATATTGTTGCGACGTGAAACCCGATCCCAATATAGAATTCAACACCAATCACAGAAGAATCCTGACAAGGGAACAATAAGAGAACAACAATATCCCGGCAAGGGAATCGACAGTAAGAAGTAAATACGTCCCGGCAAGAGACTCAGCTATAACAAAACTTGTTCCAACCTTTAACTTCATGAAAGAAACCTCAACTAGCACCAATACTCAACCATAAGCAATTTCCACGAGAATAATCATAATTCTTGCTCAACCCAGTGAATTAACAACTTAGGCATTTGTAGTACTTAATAAGAACACAATGACTTCAATTTAAGACTCACGGGCATGCTGGACAACGACGCATAGATACTAGTCACCATACCTATATGTTGTACTCAACAAATAAGACATAGCAAATAGGACTTGACTCCTAATTCCTCAAGCTAAGGTTAGACCAAACACTTACCTTGATGTCACAAACACAATACAACTATCGCTCTACCTCTTGATTCCACCACCAATTCACTCGTATCTAGCCACAAGTTACTTAACTATGTCAATAAATGCTAAATGAATCAATTCCAATGCATGAAAATAAGTTTTATAAAGTTTTTCCCCAAAAAGTCAAAAAGCGCCCCGGGCCCACATTGTCAAAATGCAAGGTTCGAACCAAAACCTGATTACCGATTCCCCCACGAACCCAAATATATAATTTGTTTTGAAATCGGACCTCAAATCGAGGTCCAAATCCCCAAAATTTGAAAAACCTACGTTCTACCCAAAATACCCAATTTCCCCCATGAAAAACATTGATTTTGAGTTGAAATCATGTGAAAAGATGTTAAAGATTAAAGAAAACAAGTTAGAAATAACTTACAATTGATTTGGAAGAGAAGTTATCTTTGAAAAAAATCCCAAGAGTGTTTTGGTTTTGAAAGGGTTTGAAAAATGGAAGATTTTCGGCTAAGTTATAAATTTGCAGGTCACAGATGTCGCAATTACGACCAGGGTTCGCAAATGTGAACCCTTAAGGAACCTGCAACATTCGCATTTGCGATCATATGTTCGCAATTGCGAACTCGCATTTGCGAAGGTGGTGTCGCATTTGCGACCACTGGCTACTATTGAAGGCATCACATTTGCGATGAGTACCTCGCATTTGCGAGGTAATGCTGGACCTGGGCTTTTCGCATTTGCGACACAACTCTCGCATTTGCGAGCTTGCATTTGCGAGCCCGGCTTCGCAAATGCGAAGCCTGTAGGACTGCAATATACCAGTTAAAATCTGCAGTATCCTAAGTCCAAATTTCACTCTGTGGCATATCCAAAACTCACCCCAGCCCTCGGGGCACCAAACCAAACATGTACACTATCCCAAAAACATCATGCAGACTTGCTCGTGCAATCAATGACCAAAATAATATAAAAAACAATGAATTTAGCATCAAAATCATGAAATCACTTAAGGAAATCAAATTTTCCAATTTTCTCAAATAAGGTTCGATTCACGTCATTTCAAGTCCGTTTCTTGCCAAATTTCACAGACTCAACTTAAATCACATATAAGACCTGCACTGGGCTCATGAACCAGAATACGGGCCCGATACCATTAGATTTCAAACACATTTCATTTCCAAAAACTCATAAATATTCCAGAAAACATTTCTTTAAAAATTCATCGGGCTTGGGGCCTCGGAATTCGATTCCGGGCATATGCCCAAATCCCATATTTTCCTACGGACCCTCTGGGACAGTCAAATCACGGGTCCGAGCCCGTTTATCCAAAATGGTGACCAAAGTCAACCTAAATTTATTTTAAAGGTAAAATTTACTATTTTTCACAGATTTTCACATAACGGCTTTCCGGATATGCACCCAGATTGCACACGCAAATCGAGGTGAGGTAAAAAGGAGGTTTTTAAGGCCTTGGAACACATGATTTGTTTCTAAAACAAGTGATGACCCTGTCAATGCAATGTATCTCAGAGATTAACTCGTGTACTCACACTCTCAGAGTGCTTAATCTCTCTATCTCACACATTCCACTCATCATGCTCAATCACTCGACATGCTCAGTCACTCAGTACTATATATGGCCAATCCAGTCCAGGAAAGATCCTTCCCGAATATATACATACCAACTGCTAGTTAGTCACCCAGTAATCTATAAGGCCAATCCAGCTCGTGGAAGATCCATCCACAAATATAAATGTCACGACCCGAATTTCCCACCTTCTTGACTGTGATGGCACCTAGTATTGTACTCGCTAGGCAAGCCAACATTATAGAATATTACACCTTTTTCCTTTATCCTTTTTATAATTAAAATTTAACAAAACTAAATCAGCGGGAATAAAAGTGGAAGAACATAATTTAACTGATTAATCATATACTATTAACGAAAGTCGAAATAGATACCACCCAGAAACAGGTATCACAAATCACAAACAGTTTACGAATACTACAAGTAATGGTTTGAAATAAAATACATTTGTCTCGGAGAAAGTAAAACAGAAATGAAGTAAAGCTAGAAGGGGACGCCAGGTCCTGCGGACGCCTGCAGGACTACCTTGGGTTTCCTAAATGCAGTAACAGCAACCAACCTCTTGATCAGCTACTAGCTCTGAAATCTGCACAAAAAGTGCAGAGTGCAGTATCAGTACAACCGACCCCATGTACTGGTAAGTGTCGAGCCTAACCTCGATAAGGTAGTGACGAGGCTATGGCGGGGCATAACAACATATATAACCTGGAGCAGTTAATGCTAAAACAGAAAGGAAATACAGAACGAAATATAACAGTAGCTTGCATTTAAATACGAAACCAAATCTTCTACCAATACTTAGTTATAACCAATCCTTAATGAATACATGAGTAATAATTAATGCGGCGCGCATCCCGATCCCCACCATATCATCAATAACAGTACAAAAGTTACCCTTATTACTCCTTGTTGCGGCGTGCAACCCGATCCCACCATTCCACCCTTATTACTCCTCAATATATATCACATTTATTCATCCTATTGCGGCATGCAACCTGATCCCACCTGTCCACCCTTATTACTTCTTGTTGCGGCGTGCAACCCAATCCCACTGGATAATCACATTCCCCCGTATTCCTCCTGTTTCGGCGTGCATCCCGATCCTAATATATATATCAGCACCAATCACAAAATAAAGACAAATGTTTCATAAGCTAACTCAAATCCTCCACAACACTGGTACTTCAATCCAACACAATGGAATTTACTACAATTATGAAACTTCACCGTTTAGAACTATACAGTAAGACCAACCAAAGTGTACCATGAAGCACCAATAAACCAGTATAAACCAACAGTCTGATATAATTTAACAATGGAAACATTAACAGCACCAATAGAGAAGCAATATTTAACAAGAAGCAATTAGACATGGAAGCATCAATAACCAAGTAGCAAGTAAGACAGGAGAGCAATATATAGGGAAACAGGGCAAGGGAAAAGGCTAAACAAGTAATTTGGCGACGCATAGATGCCCGTCACCAAACCTATACGACACACACATGGTATTTGATATAGCAAGCAAGTCGGGTATCCCTAATCCCTCATGTCAAAGTTAGACCAAACACTTACCTCAAGCCAACGGGTATTTCAAAGCTCAACCACTGCTTTACCTCTCGATTCCACCACCAATTCACTCGTATCTAGCCATAATTAACTTAATAACATCAATAAACGCTAAAGAAATCAATTCTAATACATAATTATAGGTTTCCCAACATTCTTTCCAAAAATTCAAAATCCGCCCTCAGGCCTACTTGGTCCAAACTCGAAATTCAGGCCAAAACCCGATTACCCATTCACCCCGAGCCCGGATATACAATTGGTTTTGGAATCCGACCTCAATTTGAGGTCTAAATCCCCAAATTTCGATATTCCTAAATTTTACCCAAAAACAATCAATTCAACCATGAAAAACCCTAGATTCTAGGATGAAATCTTGTAAAAAGATGAAATAGATTGAAAGAAATAAGTTAAGAATCATTTACCTATGATTTGGGGAAGAAGTGGTCTTTGGAAAATTGCCTCTTGAAGTTTAGGGTTTAAAAATTTGAGAAATGAATCAAAAATCCTGTCCAAAACTCGTTTTGAACAATCGCAGATATCGCATTTGCGATCATCGGTTCGCAATTGCAAACTCACAAATGCGGACACTACTTCACATATGCGAAGCTTGGCCTGGTCTGCTGGAATCGCAAATGCGATCAATTGTTCGCAAATGCGAAGTCTGCAAACCTGCAACATACCAGAAAATTTTCCTTAAGTCCAAAATCATTCTGTAGCCTATCCAAAACTCATCCGAGCCCTCGAGACTCCAAACCAAACATGCACACAAGTCGTAAAACATCATAAGAACTTGCTCACACGATCAAATCGCCAAAATAACACCTAGAACTATGAATTTAGCACCAAATTGCATGAAATTTTCAAGAAAGTTTCAAAACTTCTAACTTTTCAACCAAAGGTCCAAATCACGTCAAATCACTTCCGTTTATCACCAAACTTCACAGATAAGGCTTAAATACCATATTAAACCTGTACCGGGCTCTGGAACCAAAATACGGGCCTGATACCAATAAGATCAAATGTTGTTCGATTTCTAAAAAACATTATATTTTCAGTTAAACAATTTTCTTCAAAAATTCATTTCTCGGGCTAGGACCTCGAAATTCGATTCTGGGCATACGCCCAAGTCCCATATTTTACTTTAGACCCTCTGGGACCGTTTACTCAAAACGTTCGAAGTCAACAAAATCATCTTTTTAAGCCAAAATTCATCATTTTTGAAATTTTTCTCATAAGGGCTTTTCGGATACAAGCCCGGACTGCACATGCAAATTGAGGAGAGATAAAAGGAGGTTTTAAGGCCTCGAAACACGGATTCGACTTCTAAAACAAGATATGCCCTTTTGGGTCATCACATTCTCCACCTCTAAAACAATTGTTCGTCCGCGAACGGATATAAAAAATTACCTAAGTCTGTAAAAAGATGGGAATATCGTATCCGCATATCGTACTCGGACTCCCAGGTAGCTACCTTAACAGGCTGACCTCTCCACTGCACACAAACTGAAGGATAACTCTTCGATCTTAACTGATAGACCTGCTGGTCTAGAATAGCTTCTAGCTCCTCCTCATAGGTCAAATCCTTGTCCAACTGGGCAGTGCTGAAATCTAACACGTGGGATGGATCGCTGTGATACTTCCGAAGCATGGACATATGAAACAGTGGATGCACAGCTGATAAACCTGGCCACAATGCAAGTCTATAAGCCACCTCTCCCACTCGATCAATGATCTCAAAAGGTCTGATGAACTTAGAGATTAGCTTGCCCTTCTTCCCAAATCTCATCATGCCTTTCATGGGCGACACTCGAAGAAACACTCACTCTCTGACCATGAATGCCACATCACGAACCTTATGGTCTGCATAACTTTTCTGTCTGGACTGAACTGTACGAAGCCTATCCAGAATGATATTAACCTTATCCAAGGCATCCTGCACTAAGTCTGTACCCGATAACCAAGCCTCTCCCGGCTCAAACCACCCAACCGGTGATCGACACCGTCTACCATACAATGCCTCATAGGGAGCCATCTGGATGCTCGACTGATAACTGTTGTTGTAGGAAAACTCTGCTAACATCAAGGACTGATCCCAAGAACCTCCAAAGTCAGTAACATAAGGGCGGAGCATATCCTCCAAAATCAGAATAGTACATTCGGACTGTCCGTCCGTCTGAGAATGAAATGCTATGATCAATTCGACCCGCGTACCCAACTCACACTGTACTGACCTCCAGAAATGCGAGGTAAATTGCGTACCTTGATCAGAAATGATAGACACATGCACACTATGAAGACAAACGATCTCACAGATATAAATCTCTGCCAACCGCTCCAAAGAATAGGAAACTGCCACAGGAATGAAATGCACTAACTTAGTCAGCCTATCCACAATAACCTATACTGCATCGAACTTCCTCTAAGTCTGTGGGAGCCCAACAACGAAATCCATAGTGATACGCTCATACTTCCACTCTGGAATCTCAATTTGCTGAAGCAAACCACCAGGTCTCAGATGCTCATACTTTAACTGTTGATAATTCAAACATCGAGCTATGTATGCAACAACATCCTTCTTCATCCTCCTCTACCATTAATACTGCCGCAAGTCCTGATATATCTTAGCGGTTCCTGGGTGAATAGAATACCGGGAACTATGGGCCTCCTATAGAATCAATTCATGAAGTCCATCCACATTAGGTACACAAACACAACCCTACATCCTTAAAACCCCATCATCTCCAACCGTAACCTACTTGGCATCTCCGTGCCGCACTATGTCCCTAAGGACAAGCAAATGAGGGTCATCATACTGTCGATCTCTGATAAACTCAAATAGTGAAAACCGAGTGACTATACAAGCTAGAACATGGCTGGGCTAAGAAACATCTAACCTCACGAGCTGATTGGCCAAAGCCTGAACATCCAAGGCAAGCGGTCTCTCGCCGACTGGAATATATGCAAGGCTGCCCATACTGGCTGACTTCCTACTCAAAGTATCGACCACTACATTATCCTTCTCGGGATGATACAAGATGGTGATATCATAGTTTTTCAGTAGATCCAACCACCTTCTCTGCCTCAAATTGAGCTTCTTTTTCTTGAACAAGTACTGCAAACTCTTATGATCCGTGAACAACTCACATGACACGCCAAATAAATAATGCCTCCAAATCTTCAGCGCGTGAACAATGGCTGCTAGCTCCAAGTCATGAACTGGATAATTCTTCTCGTGAATCTTCAACTGCCGCGAAGCATATGCAATAAGCTTTCCATTCTGCATCAACACCATACCACGTCCAATACAAGATACGTCACAATATACTATATATGGCCATGAACCTGTGGGCAACACCAACACCGGCTCCGTAGTCAAAGCTATCTTGAACTTTTGAAAGATCGTCTCACACTCGTCCAACCACCTGAACTAGGCACCCTTTTGGGTCAACTTGGTCATCGGGGCTGCTATAGATGAAAACCCCTACACAAACTAATGGTAATAACTTGCCAAACCCAAGAAACTCCAGATCTCTATAGCTGATGTGGGTCTAGGTCAGTCGTTGAATGCCTCAATCTTCTTAGGATCCTCTTGAATACCCTCTACTAATACAACGTGGCGCAAGAATGCAACTGAAATCAACCAGAACTCACATTTTGAAAACATAGCATATAATTAGTTGTCTCTCAAAGTCTTGATAATGACTCGAAGATGCTACTCATGCTCCTTTCGGCTGCAGGAGTAGATCAAGATATCATCAATGAAAACAATCACAAAGGAATCCAGATAAGGCTTGAACACTCAGTTCATCAAATCCATAAATGCTACTGAGGCATTGTCAACCCAAATGACATCACTAGGAACTCATAATGCCCGTATCGAGTCCGAAAAGCTTTCTTGGGGACATTGAGTGCCCTAATCCTCAACTGATGGTAGCCAGATCTCAAATCAATCTTTAAAAACACTTTGGCACCCTGAAGCTAATCAAATAAATCATCAATCCTCGTCAATGGATACTTGTTCTTGATGGTGACTTTGTTCAACTACCGATTGTCTATGCACATCCTCATCGACCCATCCTTCTTCTTTATGAATAATATCGGTGCACCCCAAGGCGAGACGGTTGGTCAAATAAATCCTTTATCAAGCCAATCTTGCAACTGCTCCTTCAATTCTTTCAACTCTGGTGGGGCCATACTGTACAGAGGAATAGAAATGGGCTGAGTGCCACAGACAAATCAATGCAAAAGTCAATATCCCTGTCGGGTGGCATCCCCAGCAGGTCTACAGGAAATACCTTTGGAAACTCTCGGACAACTAGCACAGAAACCATAGAAGGAATCTCAGCACTCGAATCACGAACATAAGCAAAATAAGCCAAACACCCTTTCTTGACCATATGTCGAGCCTTAATATAAGAGATAACCTGCTAGTAGAATGACCGGGAGTTCCTCTCCACTCCAATCGAGGCAAGACAAGAAAAGCTAAGGTCACAGTCTTGGTGTGACAATCCAATATAGCATGATAATGTGACAGCCAATCCATCCCTAAAATGACATTGAAATCCACCATATCGAGAAGTAGGAGATCTACACTAGTCTCAAAACCCCCAATAATAACCACGTACAAGCGATAGACACGATCTACAACAATAAAATTCCCTACTAGCGTGGACACATACACGGGATCACTCAAGGAATCACGAGGCACAACCAAATACGAAGCAAAATAAGACAACACATAAGAGTACATAGACCCTGGATCAAATAGAACGGAAACATCTCCACTACAAACCAAAACATTACCTATGATAACTACATCGGAGGACTCAGCCTCAGGCCTGGCTAGGAAAGCATAACATCAGGGCTGGTCCCGACCACCCTAAACCATATCCCTGGGACGACCTCCTATTAGTTGGCCTCCACCTTTAACGGCCTGACTTCTACGTCTACCATGCTGACCCTTACCTCTAGCTCCCTGACCCTTACCTCTAGCTGGCTGGGCAAGTGGTGCCGGAATCATGGCACAGGAACTCTGCTGTTGTGACTGAACACCGACTAATCTCGAACAAGTCCGACAGACATGCCCATACTCGCCACACTCAAAACATCCATCTGAATACTACGACTGAGTAAACTGAGACTGACTTTGGCGGGCCGGCTGACCGTGATAATAACTCTGAAGAGGAGGTGCTCTAATAAGAGCTGGCGGTGCACTATAAACTAGCTTCCCTGAAGGAGGTACATAAGGACCACGACCCCTTAAATCTCCATAGGATGTCTGAAGTGCTTAATGAAACGACCTGGATGATAGCCTCTACCAAAAGTACCTCGACCTCCCGATGAGGTCCCACTGAATCCATCGGAGTGACGAGGCCTTTTGTCAGACCCCTGACCACTCCCCTGAGCTAAACCTATCTCAACTCGTTTGGCCACATTGGCTACATCCTGGAAGGAAATCTCACTCCCTATCTCCTTAGCCATCTGCAATCTGATAGGCTGATTAAGTTCATCAATAAACCTCCTCACCCTCTCTCTCTCGGTGGTAAGTATAAGAAAAGCATGACGGGCCAAATCAACAAATCTAGTCTCGTACTGAGTGACGGTCATAGAACTCTACTGAAGGCGGCCTCTGATAGTCCTCTCTCTGAGTGATAAGAAGATACTTCTCCAAGAATAGCATCGAGAACTGGTCCCAAGTGAGAGTTGGTGACCTAGCTGGTCTAGCCAAACAATAATCTCTCCACCATTTCTTGGCGGAATCTGACAGACGAAAAGAAGCAAAGTCGGCCCCATTGGTCTCCACTATCCCTATATTCCATAGAACCTCATAGCAATTGTCCAAATAGTCCTGGGGATCCTTTGAAGATGTACCGCTATAGGTAGTAGTAAAAAGCTTGGTGAACCTGTCCAACCTCCACAAAGCCTCCGAATATATAGTTGATCCATCACCGGTCTGTGATACAATACCCAAACTGGCTGAGCTGTTGGAGTCTGAAACTGGGGATTCATCTACTACGGAGTGTGAGTAGAGGGTGTTTGTGCTCCTCCCACAGCACGAGAGACGGCTGGTGCTACAGGAAGTATGCCTGCATGAGCAACACTCTCTATAAGGTCCACTAGACGGACCAAAGCATCCTAAAGTACCGGGGTAGCTATGAACCCCTCTGGAACCTGAGCTGGCCCTACTACAGCGGTCTAGGTCGGAGCCTGCTCATCGAACTCTACCTCAGGCTCCACCGTTGGTGTTGCTGCTCAAGCTCTAGGTTGTGCCCTTCCCCTATCTCGGCCTCTAGAATGGCCTCGGCCTCGTCCTCTACACCTCGTAGGAGCTGCCACTAGGGGCTCGAACTGCTGATCAGTTGATGAAGCGGTACGTGTTCTCGCTATCTACGAAAGAATAGAGCAGAGAGTTCAATTAGCATTAAGAGATCAAATTGCACGACAGAGATAAATAGAAATGAAGTTATTCCTAACTATGTAGCCTCTGGGGATAATCACAGACATTTCCGTATCGATCCCTCGGACTCTAACAAGCTTGTACATGAATTGCAAGACCAGGGCAACCTAGTGCTTTGATACCAACTTGTCACGACCCAAATTTCCCACCTTCGGGACCGTGATGGCGCTTAACATTGTACTCATTAGGCAAGACAACGTTACAGATATTACACCTTTATCCTTTTTATAATTAAAATGTAACAAAACTAAATAAGTGGGAATAAAAGCGGAAGAACATAATTTAACTGATTACTCATATACTATTAACGAAAGTCGAAATAGATACCACCTAGAAACTAGTGTCACAACTCACGAACAGTCTACGAATATTACAAGTAATGGTTTGAAAGAAAATACATCTGTCTCGGAGAAAGTAAAACAGAAATGAAGTAAAGATAGGAGCGGACGCCCGGGCTTGCAGACGCCTACAGGACTACCTTGGGTCTCCTGAATGTAGTAACAGCAACCAACCTCTCGATCAGCCACTAGTTCTGAAATCTGCACAAGAAGTGTAGAGTGCAGTATCAGTACAACCAACCCCAAGTACTAGTAAGTGTCGAGCCTAACCTCAATGAGGTAGTGAAGAGGCTACGGCGGGACATAACAACATATATAACCTGCAACAGTTAATACTAAAACAGAAAGGAAATACAGAATGAAATATAACAGTAGCTTGCATTAAATAAATACGGAACCTAGTCTTCTACCAATACTCTTTTTTAGCCAATCCTCAAAGGAGCACCAAAATAATGCGCCTCAGTAGAAATGAATACATAAACAATAATTGATGCGGCGTTCATCTTGCTCCCACCATATCATCAGTAACAGTAATAATATTCACACTTATTACTCCTTGTTTCAGCGTGCAACCCGATCCCACCAGTCCACCCTTATTACTCCTCAATATATATCACCATTATTCCTCCTGTTGCGGCGTGCAACTCGATCCCACATGTCCGCCCTTATTACTCCTTGTTGCGGCGTGCAACCCGATCCCACCAGACAATCACATTCACCCTGATTCCTCCTATTACGGCGTGCAACCCGATCCCAGTATATATATATATATATATATCAGCACCAATCCCAAAATAAAGACAAGTGCTTCACAAGTTAACTCAAATCCTCCATAACAATGATACTTTAATCCAACACAATGGAATATCACTACAATTATAAAACTTCACCGTTTAAAGCTACACAGCGACACCAACCAAAGTGTACCATGAAGCACCAATAAACTAGTATAAACCAACAAAGTGATATAATGGAACAATGGAACAATTAATAACACCAATGGAGAAGTAATATTAAACAAGAAGCAATTAGACATGGGAGAATCAATAAGCAAGTAGCAAGTAGGACAGGAGAGCAATATATAGGGAAACGAGGCAAGGGAATAGGCTAAACAAGTAATTCGGTGATGCACAGGTGCTCGTCACCACACCTATACACCACACGCATGGTATTTCACATAGAAAGCAAGTCGGGGATCCCTAATCCCTCAAGTCAAGGTTAGACCAAACACTTACCTCAAGACAATGGGTATTTTAAAGCTCAATAGCCGTTTTGCCTCTCGATTCCACCACCAATTCACTCGTATCTAGCCATAATTAACTTAATAACATTAAATAAATGCTAAAGAAATCAATTACAATACATATTTATTGGTTTCCCAACATTTTCCCCAAAAAGTCAAAACTTTGGAAAACTGCCTCTTGAAGTTTAGGGTTTGAAAATTTGAGAAATGAGTCAAAAAATCTCGTCCAAAACTCGTTTTGAACAGTCGCAGATATTGCATTTGCGATCACAGGTTCGCAATTGCAGTTCTTGCAGAGTGGAACCATGCAGTACCAGACACGAGATAGATCTTCCAAAGAACAAGGCCTTTTTAACTCGCAAATGAGGACACTACTTTGCAAATGCGAAGCTTGGCCTGGTCTGCTGGCATCACAAATGCGAACAAGTGTTCGCAAATGCGGCCTCTGTTCCAATCGCAATTGCGACAATGAGCTTCGCAAATGCGAAAGTCCCCTTCCTAGCCTTCTTATCACAAATGTGAAATACCTTCACAAATGCGATGCTCACATTTAAGAGCCATACTTTACAAATGCGAAGTTTGCGGACCTGCAACATACCAGAAAATTTTCCTTAAGTATAGAATCATTCCGTAGTCCATTCAAAACTTACCAGATCCCTCGGGGCTCCAAACCAAACATGTACACAAGTCTTAAAATATCATATGAACTTGCTCGCGCGATCAAATCGCCAAAATAATACCTAGAACTACAAATTTAGCACCAAATTGCATGAAAGTTTCAAAACTTCTAACTTTTCAACCAAAGGTCCGAATTACGTCAAATCACTTCCATTTTTTACCAAATTTCATAGATAAGGCTTAAATACCATATTAAACATGTACTGGGCTCCGAAACCAAAACACAGACCCGATACCAATAAGATCAAATATTGTTCAATTTCTAAAAATCAATATATTTTCCGTTAAACAATTTTCTTCAAAAATTCATTTCTCGGGCTAGGGACCTCAGAATTTGATTCTGGGCATACGCTCAAGTCCCATATTTTATGGGTCCAGGACTGTTTACCCAAAACGTTGATCAAAGTCAACAAAATCATCTTTTTAAGCCAAAAAACTAGCATTTCTTAAATTTTTCACATAAGGGCTTTACGGATAAACGCCCGGACTACTCATGCAAATCGAGGAGAGATAAAAGGAGATTTTTAAGGCCTCGAAACACGGATTTGACTTCTAAAATAAGAGATGAACTTTTGGGTCATCACAATAAATGCTTCGTACAAGATCCAAGTCTAGGAAAGATCCATTCCTCAATATAAATCAACCGCGCTCACTAGGGATGTGTGCAGACTCCGGAGGGGCTCCTTCAGCCCAAGCGCTATTATAAATCAGTAAAACCCGATGTGGCATGCAACCCGATCTCATAAATGTCACTCATAATCAGGCCTTCGGCTTCACTCAGTCATCAATCTCTCCAATCTCTCTCTCTCTCTCTCTCTCTCACGGGCTCACCATGACATGAAACTAGCCTAAAAATGATGATATGATGTATGCATGAATATCAATATAGACTGGGATATGATATATAATGAATGAATATGTCTAAGTACGAAATTTCAATGAAATCAATAAGTCAACAACAAGAAACAACCATTATGAGTCCCAACAGTCAGCATATAGCCTAAACATGATCTCTAGCATGATTGATAGATCAATTACTTAGAACGTAGAAATTTCATGGTTACAGACAATATCAGGAAACTACACGGTACCACAAAAATAACAGTGTCACAATTCACATGGTGTATGCCCAGACACCCGTCACCTAGCATGTGCGTCACCTCAACACCAAAACACATAACTCATAATTCGGGATTTCATACCCTTAGCACCAAGTTTAGAAGTGTTACTTACCTCGAACAAGCCAATTCCAATACCGAGCAATCCTAGCGATGCTCCAAAAATGCTATCTCGCACATAACCACCTCCGAACGGCTCGAAACTAACCAAAAGATCCTCAAATACATCAAATAAAACCCAAGGAAACAATTCCAAATGATAAAGGTCGGATCCTTAATCAAAAGCCGAAAATTGGCCAAACGTCAAAATCTGAACCCGCCCCTCGAAACCTGACAAAACTCACAAAATCTGACAATCCCTTCAATTACGAGTCCAACCATACTAGTTTTACTCAAATCCGACTCTGAATCGATGTTCAAAACTCACTAATTCGCTCTAAACGTTAGGCTAAAACCCCTAATTTCTCTTTAAAATTCATAAACCAATTGCCAAAAATAAAGATAGATTCATGAAATAAAATCAAAATCAAGCGTAGAACACTTACCCAATCCTTGTGATAAAAATATCTCCAAAAATTGCATCAATCTGAATCTCACATCTCAAAATATGATATAAGAACCAAAAGCCTCGTTTTATAGCTTTCTGCCCTGCATTTTCGCACATGCGATACACTAGCCTCTTCTGCAGCGTCGCTTTTGCAACCAAAATCACGCTTTTGCGGAGAAGCACTGGAGGCCTTCCTTCGCACCTGCGGTAAAAACTCTGCTTCTGTG
The DNA here is from genome assembly GCF_000393655.2 of Nicotiana sylvestris. Taxonomy (NCBI): domain Eukaryota; kingdom Viridiplantae; phylum Streptophyta; class Magnoliopsida; order Solanales; family Solanaceae; genus Nicotiana; species Nicotiana sylvestris. Next base: position 35,265,928 of record NC_091064.1, read on the forward strand.
CACATGTAGGTGCGAGTCTAAACTGCGTTTCTGCACTGGCATTCGCTTTAGCGCCAAAATTCACCTCATCTGCCTTCGCAGATGCGAAGAAACCTCCGCTTCGGTGGACTCCAGTACCCAGCATCACTTTCGCTCATCTGACACTTTTGTCGCTTCTGCAACTATTGCACATGTGCAAACTAGCCACCGGTATGATCACACAAGATCTGCCACCAGCACTTTAGGCAAAAATGATCCAAGCAAATCTAAACCTCGTCTGAAACTCACCCGAGCCCCTCGAGACCACGTCCAAATATACCAATAAGTCCCATAACATAACGTGAACCTACTCGAGGCATCAAATCACACTTAACAATATTGAAACGACAAATCACATCTCAATTCGAACTTGATGAACTTTGAACTTTTCAACTTCCAAAACTCATGCCAAAACATAGCAAATCAATCCGGAATGAACCCAAATTTTACACACAAATCACAAATGACATAACGAAACTATTTCAATCCCCTAAACCATAATCCGAATCTGATATCTACAAAGTCACCTCTCGGTCAAACTTATGGACTTTCCAAACTTTCAAATTTCCAACTTTCGCCAATTAGTGCTGAATTCTTCTAGGAACATCCAAATACAAATTCGGCCATACACCCGAATCTAAACGTATCATCCAAACCTAATAGAACAATCAAAACTCTAATCCAAGGTCAAATACTAAAAAGTCAAACTTGGTCAACTCTTCTAACATAAAGCTTAAACCATGAAATTCATTCTTCCAAATCGATTCTGAATAACCTGAAAAACTAAACCGTAAGTTATAATGCATCATACGGAGCTACTCATGCCCATAAACTATTGACAAAAGTGCAAATGCTCAAAACCACTGGTCGGGTCGTTACAAAAGCAAAATATAGATAAATTATCCTATCTAACCCATATTTAATACGGATAGAAAATTGATTAATCGACGGATAATATGGTTACCCATATTATCCATGGCCTTTTTAATATGATAACATTTTGGATAATTCCTAGTCTCCCAAGCTTGAGAAACCCCCAATTTGAATCTTTATAAATGTAAAAGTTAAACTCATTAGTTATCCATTGTTTATCCATTTTCTAATTGGATGTATCGACGGTCGTTTTAAGAATTATACCTTGATCCCCTATTAACTGATTTCCCCATGTTTGTTTTTGCTATGGTGAGTTGTCGGGAGAAATTATTTGGAGTTAAGGAGAGTTTTGGGACACTTAGTCCCTAAATGAGAGTTTAAGTTGTAGAATTTGAGCCGTAGTCGGAACAATATGAAGACAGGCTCAAAATGGAATTATGTTGGTTTTGTTAGCTCCGTTGAGTGATTTTGGGATTAGGAGCGTGTTCGGATTGTGTTTTGGAGGATCGTAGCTTATTTAGGCTTGGAATGCCAAAAGTTGAATTTTTGAAGCTTCCGGCTCGATAGTGAGACTTTGATCTAAGGGTTGGAATGGAATTCTGGAAGTTGGAGTAGCTTCATAGGGTTGAATGTGATGTGTGTGCAAAATTTCAGGTCATTCAGACGAGGTTTGATAGACTTTTTGATCGAAAGCGTAAATTGAGGGTTTTGGAGTTCTTAGGCTTGAATCCGTGGTTGATTTGATGTTTCGATGTTGTTTTAAGTGTTTTAAGGGTTGGTATAAGTTTGGACAGTGGTATTAGACTCGTTTGTGCTTTTGGTTGAGGTCCCAGGGGCCTCGTAATGATTTCGGAGGGTTGGCGGAAGGATTTGGAATTTGGAGTTGCAGCTAAAGTTGCTGAATTTTGTCATAACCGCACCTGCGATTGGGTCCTGCAGGTGCGGAGCAGCAGAAGCAGCACTAGAATCATAGAAGCAGAAAGGGGGAGAGCCAGCACGAGCCACAGAAGCAGGAGCTTCACCACAGAAGTGGTACCGCATCTGCGTATGGGAAACCGCAGGTGCGGAATCTGAGTTTTGTGGATTGTCGCAGATGCGACATTTGTTCTACAAAAGTGGGACTGCAGGTGCGGTCCCAAGGCCGCAGAAGCGGATTCGCTGGGCAGAACATATAAATAGTTGCCTTCGCGAATTTGAGTTATTTTTCACCTCTTTTCAAACGGGAACAAGCTTTGGGGAGCATTTTCAATGGAGATTTTTAGAGGAATTCATTGGGTAAGATCTTTGATTCTTAAACTCATTATTGAGGTGATTTTTATCATTGTAATCTAAGGAAAGTTAGTAGTAAATTAGGGGTTAGAGCTTGGTTAATTAGAGAGCTTTGAGTGATGATTTGAGGGACCATTTGAGGTTCGATTTTGGTACTTTTGATATGACTGAACTCATGAGAGTGTGAGGATTTTGAAAATGTAAATTTTACCCAATTCCGAGACGTGGACCCAAGGGGCATTTTGGTCATTTTACCTAATTTCGCGTATTTGCTTAGAATTTCTTTGTAGAATCAGTTACTTGAAGTGTTATTTACATTATGCAATTGAATTGAATAGAATTGGACCATTTGGAGTCGAGTGCTCGTGGCAAGAACGTGGTTTTGGATTGACTTTGAGCCGGTTCGAGGTAAGTGGCTTGCCTAACCTTGTGGGGGGAAACTCCCCTTAGGATTTGGTATTATTGATAATTGAAATGCATGGTATGTGAGGTGACGAGTGCGTACTTGTGCTAATTGTTAAAAATCCAGTTTTCATTAAGTAATTACAATTATGTCTTTTTTCTTGTTTATACTACTTGCAATTTAAGCCAGTTGTTAGCTTAGGAAAGCATGTCTAATTGACTTAATTGCCTTATTTGGATTATGTGCAGCATGCTAGGTTAGAATTTCCTATTTTACATTGGTATGGAACTTGAATTGCACTGTGTATTCTTCTTGTTGTTGCTGTGTGTTTACTTTGGGACTATGGGACGGTATCCCGGGAGATCCCCCTGTATGTTTACTTTGGGACTATGGAACGGTATTCTGGGAGATCCCCTTGCACATTTACATTGGAACTACGGGACAGCACCCGATAGATTCCCCATGTACTGAGTATTTATATTTGGGACTATGGATCGGTATTCCGGGAGATCCCCTCGTATTATGAGTTGGACTACTTTATGGTATCCTAGGAGATCCACTGGATATTTACATTTGGAACTACAATACGGTATCCTGGGAGATCCCCGGTTGTTGTCTTGTGTTGAGCTGTATTTTTTTTTGTGTTTTACTTTGCCGCTATAGTAGTTGTTGTTGTTCCTTCTATCCTATGTTATTTTCACTGTTGTACCTAGTTATATTGTTTTGTTCTATACTGTTAAACCTTTCATTTTATTTAACCTCGGTAGGGCCCTGACCTTCCTCGTCACTACTCCACTGAGGTTAGGCTTGGCACTTACTAAGTACCGTTGTGGTGTACTCATTCCCTTTCTACGTATGTTTTTCATGTGCAGATCCAGGTACCTCGACTCAGCCCTATCACCCTTGAGGCAAGGCAACTTTCCCAAAGACTTCAAGGTATATCTGCCGCGTCCGCAGACCGAGGAGTCCCTTTCTATTCTCTCTTTATGCATTATCCCTTCTGTACTTACTATTGTTAGACATCCTGGTGTTAGAAACTTGTAGATATTCAAAGGCTTGTGGTTTCATGAGATTTCGGGTTTTGGGAAATGTTACTAGTTTCGAGAGTTGTATTATATATGTCGAGTGGCATCTTAAATACTGTTCCATTCGGTTATTTTGGTTTTTAATTATTTATTTCGCAAATTGTTTATTTTCTGCATTCGTTAGGCTTACCTAGTCGTAGAGACTAGGTGCTGTCACGATAGTTCACGGAGGGCGAACTGGGGTCGTGACAAGTTGGTATCAGAGCTCTAGGTACATAAGAGTCATGAATAACAAGCCAGTTTATTAGAGTCTCACGGATAGGTACGGGGACGTCTGTACTTATCTGCGAGAGGCTATGTAACTGCTTGGAAATTTCAACTTCATTTGATTTCCTTGTCGTATGAGATTTTTATGTCAGAACTCTAAACTTTTGTCTTCTATTCTCTCATAGATGGTGAGGACACCTGCTACCCAAGATGATCAGGCACCCGCGCCCCCTACTGCAGCCATCAGTGGCCGGGCTAGAGGCCGAGGACGTGCACGTGGTGCAGCCAGAGCACCTGCGCGAGCTGCCTCCGAGGTACCACTAGCAATTCTAGTAGGAATCTAGGTGCCTGATATGCCTACTGCTACTATTACTCCAGCTCTTCAGGAGACTCTTGCACAGTTTATGAGTATGTACACCACTCTGGCTTAGGCAGGGTTGTTTCCCCTTGCTGCAGCCACATCTCAGGACGCGAGAGGAGCACAGACTCCCACCCCCCGCACTCCTGAGCAGCGAGTTCATGTTGATTAGGTCCTAGAGATTATTCCTATACTGCCCGCAGTGCTAGGTCATCCCGAGGATAGGGCAGCGGCTTCAGAGGATGAGCAGCGGAGGCTTGAAAGGTTTATGAAGTATGATCCTCCTGTATCCAGGGATAGCATCAGATGATGCCTTGGGATTTCTGGAGGAGTGTCACCGTATCCTTCGCACTATGGGTATAACAGGATCGAGCGGGGTTTCTTTCACTACCTTCCAGCTTTGAGGAGCCACCTATGAGTTAGATAGTTTGAATGAGGCAGCTTCACTGACTTGGACTCAGTTTTCATATATGTTCCTCAAAGCCTCAGGGACGTATGGCACACAGAGTTTGAGGATTTGCACCAGGGTACCATGACTGTCTTGGAGTATGATGTTTGTTACACTAGCTTGGCTAGACATGCCCTAGCCTTGGTTTCTACTGTTCGCGAGAGGGTTCGCCAGTTTATTGAGGGGCTTATTCCCAACATCAGGTCTAGCATATCTCATGAGTTGGAGATGGATATTTCTTATCAGCAGGTGGTAAGCATTGCTAGGAGGATTGAGGGTTTGCATGCTAGGGAAAGATAGGAGAGGAAGGCCAGTAGGTCTCGAGAGTCGAGCCATTATTCTGGTGCCCGTGCCCTAGCTGCAGGTCGTCATGGTAGGGGTTCAATGGGTCGCCCCGTTAATTCAGCTCTTCCAGCATCCAGTGGTATTCCAGCTCCTCCTAGGCCTCAGGAGCCTTATTATGCACCTCCAGTATCTAGTGCGCTTATTGTGTGGGGTGCTTTTAGTGGTCAGTTCAGTATGCCTGGCTTGAGCCAGTCACAGCTTTCACATCCTCCCAGAGCTTGTTTTGAGTGTGGTGACACATGCCATATTGCCCCAAACTTGGGAGGGGTGCACCTTTACAGACTTCTCAGCCACAGCGTGCCCCGCAGAATTCTCAGGCTATGATTACAGCACCAGTTACTACCCCACCTACTCAGCCAGCTAGAGGTGGAGGTTAGGGAGGTAGAGGTCACCCTAGAGGGGAAGGTCAGGCCAGATATTATGCCCTTCCTACCCGTACCAAGGTCATTGCCTCCGATTCTATCATCACAGGTATTTTCATGGTTTGTCATAGAGATGCATCGGTTTTATTCGATCCAGGCTCCACCTATTCTTATGTGTCTTCTTATTTTGCCCCACATTTGGGCGTATCTTAGGATTCTTTGAGTACCCTTGTTTATGTTTCTACTTTTGTGGGAGATTCTCTTGTTGTGGACCGTGCTTATTGGTCGTGTTTGATTGCTCTTAGTGGTTTTGAGACCAGAGCCGATTTATTATTGCTCAGCATGGTAGATTTTGATGTTATCTTGGGCATGGACTGGTTGTCACCCCATTATCTATTCTTGATTGTCACGCAAAAATCGTGACGCTGGCTATGCCAGGTGTTCAGAGAGTTGAGTGGAGGGGTACTTTAGATCACACTTCTAGTAGAGTTATTTCTTTCCTTAAGACTCAGCGTATGGTTGAGAAGGGGTGTGACGCGTATCTAGCTTATGTGAGAGATGTCAGTATTGATGCCCCTACAATTGATTCAGTCGGATTTTCCTGATGTGTTTCCAGCTAACCTTCCTAGCATACTGCCCAATAGAGATATTCATTTTGGCATTGATCTGTTGCTGGGCACTTAGCCCATTTCTATTCCTCTGTATTGTATGGTCCCTCCTGAGTTGGAGGAGTTGAAGGATCAGTTACAGGAATTGCTTGATAAGGGTTTTATTTGGTCCAGTGTATCACATTGGGGTGCTCCTATCTTGTTTCTGAAGAAAAAGGATGGTTCTATGCATATGTGTATTGATTATCTCTAGTTGAACAAAGTTACAGTAAAGAACTGTTATCATTTGCTTCATATTGATGATCTGTTTGACCAGTTACAAGGTGCACGAGTGTTTCCTAAGATTGACTTGCATTCAGGGTACCATCAGTTGAAGATTTGGGAGTCAGATATCCCAAAGACTACTTTTAGGACTTGGTATGGTCATTACGAGTTCCTTGTTATGTCATTTGGGCTGACCAATGCCCCAGCAGCCTTTATGCATTTGATGCACAATGTGTTCCGATCATATCTTGACTCATTCTTCATTGTCTTTATTGATGATATTATGGTGTATTCCCGAAGTCGGGAAGATCATGAGTAGCACCCGAGGATAGTGCTTCAAACCTTGAGAGAAAAGAAGTTATATGCTAAGTTCTCGGAATGTGAGTTTTGGTTGGACTCCGTGGCATTGTTAGGCCATGTGATGTCGATTGAGGGTATTCAAGTGGATCCGAAGAAAGTAGAGGTAGTGTAGAGTTGGCCCAGACCATCCTCATCTTCAGAGCTTCGTAGTTTTCTTGGCTTGGCGGGTTACTACCGTCGTTTTGTGGAGGGGTTTTCATCGATTGCAGACCCTATGACCAGGCTGACCCAGAAGGGTGCTCCATTCTAGTGGACGGAAGAGTGTGAGGCGAGCTATTAGAAGCTCAAGATAGCTTTGGCTACAGCCCCAATTTTTATATTGCCTACAGGTTCGGGGTCTTACACTATTTATTGTGATGCCTTGAGGATTTTCCTTGGAGCGGTTTTGATGCAGGATGGTAGGGTGATTGCCTACGCGTCTAGACAACTGAAGGTGCATGAGAAGAATTATCATGTCCATGATCTCGAGTTAGCTACCATTGTTCACGCCTTGAAGAACTGGCGCCATTATTTGTACGGTGTTCCTTGTGAGATTTATACTGATCATCGGAGCTTACAGCACCTGTTCAAGCAAAAGGATCTAAATTTGTGCCAAAGGAGGTGGTTAGAGTTGTTGAAGGACTATGATATCACTATTTTGTATCACCCGGGCAAGGCCAATATGGTGGCTGATGCTTTGAGTCGTCGGGCAGAGAGTGTGGGGAGTTTGGCTTATTTACCAGCATCGGAGAGGCCTATGGCGATAGATGTTCAGGCCTTAGCCAGCTAGTTTGTGAGATTGGATCTTTCGGAGCCCAGTCGGGTTCTAGCTTGTGTGGTTTCTTGATCTTCCTTATTTGATCGTATTAGGGAGCGTCAATTTGATGACCCTCATTTGCTTCTCCTCAAGGATAAGGTTCAGCACGGTGATGCCAGAGATGTGACTATTGGTGATGATGGGGTATTGAGGATGCAAGGTTGAGTCTGTGTACCCAATGTTGATGGGCTTCGGAAGTTAATTGTAGAGGAGGCCCATAGCTCGCAGTATTCCATTCATCCGGGTGCCGCGAAAATGTATCAGGATTTGAGACAACACTATTGGTGGAGGCGGATGAAAAAGACGTAGTTGGGTTTGTAGCTTGGTGCCTCAATTGTCAGCAGGTGAAGTATAAGCACCAGAGATCGGGTAGGTTGCTTTAGCAGATAGAGATTCCGAAGTGGAAGTGGGAGCGGATCACCATGGACTTTGCAGTTAGGCTCCCATGGACTTTGAGGAAGTTCAATGCCATTTGGATGATTGTGGATCAGCTGACCAAGTCCGCGCATTTCTTTCCTGTGTGTACTACCTATTCTTCGGAATGTCTAGCGGAGATTTATATCCGGGAGATTATTCGTCTGCATGGTATTCCAGTTTCCATCATTTCAGATAAAGGTACTCAGTTCACATCACGGTTCTGGACCGTACAGCATGAGTTGGGTACTCGGGTGGAGTTGAGTACAGCATTTCCCCCTCAGACGGACAGAAAGTCCGAGCGCACTATTCAAATTCTTGAGGATATGCTTCGTACGTGTGTGATTGAGTTTGGAGGGTCTTGGGATCAGTTCTTGCCACTGACAGAGTTTTCTTACAACAACAACTATCAGTCCAGCATTCAGATGGCACCCTATGAGGCTTTATATGGTAGGCGGTGTAGATCCCCGGTGGGTTGGTTTGAGCATTGTGAGGCTAGATTATTGGGGACAGACTTGGTTTAGGATGCTTTGGAGAAGGTTAAGGTGATATTAGGATAGACTCCGTACAACCCAGTCCAGATAGAAGAGTTACGAGGACCGAAAGGTTCGTGATGTTTCCTATATGGTTGGAGAGCGGGTTCTACTTCGGGTTTTGCCTATGAAGGGTGTCATGAGATTTGGGAATAAAGGAAAGTTGCGTTCAAGGTTTATTGGCCCTTTTGAGATATTGAGACGTGTTGGGGAGGTTGCTTATGAACTTGCCTTACCTCCCAACTTGGCAGGAGTTCATCCGGTATTTCATGTTTCGATGCTCCGGAGGTATCATGGTGATCTGTCATACATGTTGGATTTCAGTTCACTCCAGTTGGACAAGGATCTATCTTATGTTGAGGAGCCAGTGGCAATATTGGACAAGCAGATTCGAAAGCTGAGGTCAATGAACATTACATCAGTAAAGGTTCAATGGCGGGGTCAGCCGGTCGAGGAGGCGACCTGGGAGACCGAGCAGGATATGCGCAGCCGTTACCCTCATTTTTCACTACTTCAGGTATGTCTGTATGCTCATTCAAGGACGAACGAATGTTTAAGTGTGGGATAATGTAATGACCCGGCCGGTCGTTTTAAGAATTTACGCTCAGATCCCCTATTAACTGCATTCCCTGTGTTTGTTATTGCTATGGTGAGTTGCCAGAAGGAATTATTTGGAGTTTCGGAGAGTTTTGGGATACCCTAAATGAGAGTTTAAGTTGTAGAATTGGGGTCGTAGTCGGAATAGTGTGAAGATGGCCTCATAATGGAATTCTGTTGGTTTTGTTAGCTCTGTTGAGTAATTTCGGGATTAGGGGCATGTTCGGATTGTGTTTTGGAGGATCGTAGCTTATTTAGGCTTGGAATGCCGAAAGTTGAATTTTTGAAGTTTCTGGTTCGATAGTGAGATTTTGATCTAAGGGTCGGAATGGAATTCCAGAAGTTGGAGTCCGTAGGGTTGAATGTGACGTGTGTGCAAAATTTCAGGTCATTTGGACGAGATTTTATAGACTTTTTGATTGAAATTGTAAATTGAGGGTTTTGGAGTTCTTAGGCTTGAATCTGTGGTTGATTCGATGTTTCGATGTTGTTTTAGAGATTGGTATACAGTGGTATTAGACTCATTTGTGCTTTTGGTAGAGGTCTCGGGGGCCTCAGAATGATTTTGGATAGTTGGCGGAAGGATTTGGAATTTGGAGTTGCAGCTGAAGGTGCTGAATTCTGTCATAACCGCACCTGCAGTTGGGTCCCGCATGTGCAGAGCTGCAGAAGCGGCGTTAGAATCGCAGAAGCGTAAATAGGAAAAGTCAGCAGGAGCCACAGAAGCGGGAGCTTCACCGCAGAAGCGGTACCACATCTGCATATGGGAAACCACAGGTGCGAAATCTGAGTTTAGTGAATTGTCGCAGATGTGACATTTGTTCCGTAAAAGCGGGAACGTAGGTGCGGTACCAAGGCCGCAGAAGCGGATTCGCTGGACAGAACATATAAATTGTTGTCTTCGTAAATTTGAGTTATTTTTCACCTCTTTTCAAATGAGAACAAGCTTTGGGGAGCATTTTCAAGGGAGATTTTTAGAGGAATTCATTATGGTAAGGTCTTTGGTCCATAAACACGTTATTGAGGTGATTTTTATCATTGTAAGCATGAAAAATTAAGGAAAATCAGTGGTAAATTGGGGGTTAGGGATATGTTAATTAGAGGGATTTGAGTGATGATTTGAGGAACCATTAGAGATCCGATTGTGGTACTTTTGGTATGACTGAACTCGTGAGAGTGTGAGGATTCTGAAAATGTAAATTTTACCCGATTCCGAGATGTAGGTCCGAGGGGCATTTTGGTTATTTTACCTAATTTCGTGTATTAGCTTAGAATTTCTTTATAGAATTAGTTACTTGAAGTATTATTTACATTATGCAATTGAATAGAATAGATTTGGGTCATTTGGAGTCGAGTACTCGTGGCAAGAACGTGGTTTCGGGTTGACTTTGAGCCGGTTCGAGGTAAGTGGCTTGCCTAACCTTGTGTGGAGGGAAATTCCCCTTAGGAATTGGTATTATTGATAATTGAAATGCCTGGTACGTTAGGTGATGAGTGTGTACTTGTGCTAATTGTTGAAAATCCGGTTTTCATTAAGTAATTACAATTATGTCTCTTTTCCTGTTTATACTACTTGCAATTTAAGCCTGTTGTTAGAATAGGAAAGTATGTCTAATTGACTTAATGGCCTTACTTGCTCAAACTACCTTATTTGGATACGTGCGGCATGCTAGGTTAGAATTACCTGTTTTACCTTGGTATGGAACTTGAATTACACTGTGTATTCTTCTTGTTGTTGTTGTGTGTTTACTTTGAGACTACAGGACGGTATCCCGGGAGATCCCCATGTATGTTTACTTTGGGACTACGGAACGGTATTCCGGGAGATCCCCTTGCACATTTACATTGGAACTACAGAACTGCAGCTGGTAGATTCCCCCTGCACTGTGTATTTACGTTTGGGACTACGAATCGGTATTTCGGGAGATCGCCTCACATTATGAGTTGGACTACGGGACGGTATCCCGGGAGATCTACTGGATATTTATATTTAGGACTAAAGGATGGTATCCTGGGAGATCCTGGTTGTTGTCTGGTGTTGAGCTGTATTTCTTTCAATGTTTTACTTTGCCTCTGTTATAGTTGTTGTTGTTTCTTCTATCCTCTGTTACTTTTACTGTTGTACCTAGTTCTATTATTTTGTTCTATACTGTTAAAACTTTTATTTTATTTAACCTCAGTAGGGCCCTGACTTTCCTCGTCACTACCCGACCGAGGTTAGGCTTGGCACTTACTGAGTACCGTTGTGGTGTACTCATGCCCTTTCTGTGCATGTTTTTTATGTGCATATCCAGGTACTTTGGCTCAGTCCGATCACCCTTGAGGTGAGGAGACTTTCCTAGAGACTTTGAGGCATACCTGCCGTGTCCGCAGACCAAGGAGCCCCTTTCTATTCTCTCTTTAAGTATTAGCCCTTCTATACTTACTATTGTTAGACATCCTAGAGTTAGAAACTTGTAGACATTCAAAGGCTTGTGGTTTCATGAGATTCCGGGTTTTGGAAAATGTAGCTAGTTTCGAGAGTTGTATTGTATATGCCGAGCGGCATCTTAAATACTGTTTCATTCGGTTATTTTTGTTTTTAATTATTTCTTCCGCAAATTATTTATTTTCTGCATTCTTTAGGCTTACCTAGTCGTAGAGACTAGGTGCCGTCACGACAGTTCATGGAGAGCGAACTGAGATCGTGACATTGGATAATATGGCTCTTATCCATATTTGAACCATTTTTAAAAAGTTCATTATCCAACCCACTTTTAATGGATAATATCGGTAGATAACTATTTTTTTATCCGTTTTTCTACCGGTGGTCACCAATTATAATACAGTTAATAACAGTTCATGTTGTTTATACGCATATAGTTATGTTATAAATTTCAAGTTGTTAAAATATAGTTATAATTAATAAATAAATAATCACAATATTTTTACTAACGTATTGTTAATTAGTGCTTTGATACCAACTTGTCACAACCCGAATTTTTCACCTTCGGGATCGTGATGGCACCTGACATTGTACTCGCTAGGCAAGACAACATTACAGAATATTACACCTTTTTCCTTTATCCTTTTTATAATTAAAATTTAATAAAACTAAATCAGTGGGAATAAAAGCGGAAGAACATAATTTAACTAATTACTCATATACTATTAACGAAAGTCGAAAAAGATACCACCTAGAAACTAGTGTCACAACTCATGAACAGTTTACGAATATTACAAGTAATGGTTTGAAAGAAAATACATCTGTCTCGGAGAAAGTAAAACAGAAATGAAGTAAAGATAAAAGCAGACGCCAGGGACTGCAGACGCCTGCAGGACTACCTTGGGTCTCCTGAATGCAGTAACAGCAACCAACCTCTCGATCAGCCACTAGTTCCGAAATCTGCACAGAAAGTACAGAGTGCAGTATCAGTACAACCAACCCCAAGTACTGGTAAGTGCCGAGCCTAACCTCAATGAGGTAGTGAAGAGGCTACAGCGAGGCATAACAACATATATAACCTGCAATAGTTAATACTAAAACAAAACGGAAATACATAATGAAATATAATAGTAGCTTGCATTAAATAAATACGGAACATAATCTTCTACCAATACTCTTTTATAGCCAATCCTCAAAGGATTTTCAATGCCACAATAATGAGCCTCAGCAGAAATGAATACATAAACAATAATTGATGCAGCGCACATCCCGGTCCTACCATATCACCATTAACAGTAAAACTATTCACACTTATTACTCCTTGTTGCGGCATGCAACCCGATCCCACCAGTCCACCCTTATTACTACTCAATATATATCACCCTTATTCCTCATGTTGCGGGGTGCAACTCGATACCACCTGCCCACCCTTATTACTCCTTGTTGCGACGTGCAACCCGATCCCACCGGACAATCACATTCACCCTGATTCCTCCTGTTGTGGCGTGCAACCCGATCCCAATATATATATCAGCACCAATCCCAAAATAAAGACAAGTGTTTCATAAGTTAACTAAAATCCTCCACAACAATGATACTTTAATCCAACACAATGGAATATCACTACAATTATAAAACTTTACCGTTTAAAACTACACAGTGACACCAACCAAAGTGTACCATGAAGCACCAATAAACTAGTATAAACCAACAAAGTGATATAATGGAACAATTAATAACACCAATGGAGAAGCAATATTAAACAATAACCAATTAGACATGGAATCATCAATAAGCAAGTAGCAAGTAAGACAGGAGAACAATATACAGGGAAACGGGGCAAGGGAACAGGCTAAACAAGTAATTCGGCGATGCATAGGTGCTCGTCACCACACCTATACACCACACGCATGGTATTTCACATAGCAAGCAAGTCGGGAATCCCTAATCCCTCAAGTCAAGATTAGACCAAACACTTACCTCAAGCCAACGGGTATTTTAAAGCTCAACAGCCGCTTTACCTCTCGATTCCACCACCAATTCACTCGTATTTAGCCATAATTAACTTACTAACATTAATAAATGCTAAAGAAATAAATTACAATACATATTTATAGGTTTCCTAACATTTTACCCAAAAAGTCAAAACCCGACCCCGGGCCCGCTTGGTCCAAACTCGAAATTCAGACTAAAACCCGATTACTCATTCACCTCCGAGACCGGATATATAATTGGTTTTTGGAATCCAACCTCAATTTGGGGTCTTAATCCCCAAATTTCGAAATTGCTAAATTCTACCCAAAAACACCCAATTCTACCATGAAAAACCCTAGATTCTAGGATGAAATTTTGTAAAAAGATGAAATAGATTGAAAGAAATAAGTTAAGAAACGTTTACCTACGATTTGGGGAAGAAGTGGTCTTTGGAAAATTGCCTCTTGAAGTTTAGTGTTTGAAAATTTGAGAAATGAGTCAAAAATCCCGTCCAAAACTCGTTTTGAACAGTCGCAGATATCGCATTTGTGATCATAGGTTCACAATTGCAAACTCGCAAATGAGGACACTACTTCGCAAATGCGAAGCTTGGCCAGGTCTGCTGGCATCACAAATGCGAATAAGTGTTCGCAAATGCGGCCTCTGTTCCAATCGCAATTGCGACAATGAGCTTCGCAAATGTGAATGTCCCCTTCCTAGCCTTCTTATCACAAATGTGAAATACCTTCACAAATGCGATGCTCACATTTGCGAGCCAGACTTTGCAAATGCGAAGTCTGCAGACCTGCAATATACCAGAAAATTTTCCTTAAGTCCAAAATCATTTCGTAGCCTATTCAAAACTCACCAGAGCCCTCGGGGCTCCAAACCAAACATGTACACAAGTCTTAAAATATCATATGAACTTGCTCGCGCAATCAAATTGCCAAAATAATACCTACAACTACAAATTTAGCACCGAATTACATGAAATTTTCAAGAAAGTTTCAAAACTTCTAACTTTTCGACAAAAGGTCTGAATCACGTCAAATCACTTCTATTTTTTACCAAATTTCATATATAAGGCTTAAATACCATATTAAACCTGTACCAGGCTCCAGAACCAAAACACGGGCCCGATACGAATAAGATCAAATATTGTTCAATTTCTAAAAATCATTATATTTTCTGTTAAACAATTTTCTTCAAAAATTCATTTCTCGGGCTAGGGACATCGGAATTTGATTCCGGGCATACGCTCAAGTCCCATATTTTACGGGTGCAGGACAGTTTACCCAAAACGTTGACCGAAGTCAACAAAATCATCTTTTTAAGCCAAAAACCAACATTTCTTAAATTTTTCACATAAGGGCTTTTCGGATACACGCCCGGACTGTGCATGCAAATCGAGGAGAGATAAATGGAGGTTTTTAAGGTCTCGAAACACGGATTCGACTTCTAAAACAAGAGATGACCTTTTGGGTCATCACATTAAATGCTTCGTACATAAACCATGTCTAGGAAAGATCCATCCCTCAATATAAATTAACCGCGCTCACTAGGGGTGTGTGCAGACTCCGGAGGGGCTCCTTTAGCCCAAGCGCTATTATAAATCAGTAAAACCCGATGTGGCGTGCAGCCCGATCCCATAAATGTCTCTCATAATTAGGCCTTCAGCCTCACTCAGTCATCAATCTCTCCAGTCTCTCTCTCACGGGCTCACCATGACATGAAACTAGTCTGAAAATGATGATATGATGTATGCATGAATAACAATAGAGACTGGGATATGATATGTAATGAATGAATATGTCTAAGTACGAAATTTCAATGAGATCAATAAGTCAACAACAAGAAACGACCACTATGAGTCCTAACAGTACCAGCATATAGCCTAAACATGATCTCTAGCATGATTGATAGATCAATTACTTAGAACGTAGAAATTTCATGGTTACAGATAAGATCAGGTAACTACACGGTACCACAAAAATAACAGTATCAAAATTCACATGGTGTATGCCCAGACGCCCGTCACCTAGCATGTGCGTCACCTCAACACCAAAACACATAACTCATAATTTGGGATTTCATACCCTCAGCACCAAGTTTAGAAGTGTTACTTACCTCGAACAAGCCAAATCCACTACCGAGCAAGCCTAGCGATGCTCCAAAAATGCTATCTCGCACATAACCACCTCCGAACGGCTAGAAACTAACCAAAAGATCCTCAAATACATCAAATAAAACCCAAGGAAACAATTCCAAATGATAAAGGTCGAATCCTTGATCAAAAGCCGAAAATCGGCCAAACGTCAAAATCTGAACCCGCCCCTCGGAACCCGACAAAACTCAAAAAATCTGACATTCCATTCAATTACGAGTCCAACCATACTAGTTTCACTCAAATCCGACTCTGAATCAATGTTCAAAACTCACAAATTCTCTCTAAACTTTAGGCTAAAACCCCCAATTTCTCTTTAAAATTCATAAACCAATTGCCAAAAATAAAGATAGATTCATGAAATAAAATCAAAATCAAGCGTAGAACACTTACCCCAATCCTTGTGATAAAGATTGCTCCAAAAATTGCATCAATATGAATCTCACATCTCAAAATATGATAAAAGAACCAAAAGCCTCATTTTATAGCATTTTGCCCAGCATTTTCGCACCTGCGACACACTAGCCGCTTCTGCGGCATCGCTTTTGCAACCAAAATCACGCTTTTGCGGAGAAGCATTGGAGGCCTACCTTCGTACCTGTGGTAAAAACTATGCTTCTATGCACATTTAGGTGCGAGTCCAAACAGCGTTTCCGCGCTGGCATTCGCTTCAGCACCAAAATTTACCTCATCTGCCTTTGCAGATGCGAAGAAACCTCTGCTTCGACGGACTCCAGGACCCAGCATCACTTTCGCTCCTGTGACACTTTTGTCGCTTCTGCAACCATCGCACCTGTGCAAACCAGCCACCGGTGCGATCACACCAGATCTGCCACCAGCAATTTAGCCAAAAATGATCCAAGCAAATCTAAACCTCGTCTGAAACTCACTCGAGCCCCTCGGGACCACATCCAAATATACCAAAAAGTCCCATAACATAACACGAACCTACTCGAGGCATCAAATCACATTTAACAATATTGAAACGACAAATCACATCTCAATTCGAACTTGATGAACTTTGAACTTTTCAACTTCCAAAACTCGTGCTGAAACATAGCAAATCAATCCGGAATGAACCCAAATTATACATACAAGTCACAATGACATGATGAAGCTATTTCAATCCCCCAAACCATAATTCGAAACTGATATCTATAAAGTCACCTCTCGGTCAAACTTTTGAACTTTCCAAACTTTCAAATTTCCAACTTTCGCCAATTAGTGCTGAATTCTTCTAGGAACATCTAAATACAAATTCGCGCATACACCCGAATCTAAAAGTATCATCCAGACCTAACGAAACAATCATAACTCTAATCCAAGGTCAAATACTAAAAAGTCAAACTTGGTCAACTCTTCCAACATAAAGCTTAAACCATGAAATTCATTCTTCCAAATCGATTCTCAATAACTTGAAAAACTAAACTGACGATTCACATAAGTCATAATATATCATACGAAGCTACTCATGCCCATAAACTATCAAGAAAAGTGCAAATGCTCAAAACCACCGGTCGGGTCGTTACAAAAGCAAAATATAAATAAATTATCCTATCCGACCCATATTTAATACGGATAGAAAACTGATTAATCGACGGATAATATGGGTAACTATATTATCCATGGACTTTTTAATATGATCACTTTTTGGAGAATTCCTAGTCTCCCAAGCTTGAGAAACCCCCAATTTGAATCTTTATAAATGTAAAAGTTAAACTCATTAGTTATCCATTGGTTATCCATTTTCTAATTGGATATAATGACCCGGCCGGTCGTTTTAAAAATTTACGCCTCGATCCCCTATTAACTGCTTTCCCCATGTTTGTTTTTGCTATGGTGAGTTGCTGGGAGGAATTAATTGGAGTTTCGGAGAGTTTTGGGACACTTAGTCCCTAAATGAGAGTTTAAGTTGTAGAATTTGGGCCGTAGTCAAAACAGTGTGAAGTCGGCCTCGGAATGGAATTTTGTTGGTTCCATTAGCTCCGTTGAGTGATTTCGGGATTAGGGGCGTATTCGGATTGTGTTTTGGAGGATCGTAGCTTATTTAGGCTTGGAATGCCGAAAGTTGAATTTTTGAAGTTTCCAGTTTGATAGTGAGATTTTGATCTAAGGGTCATAATGGAATTCTAAAAGTTGGAGTAGCTCCATAGGGTTAAATGTGACGTGTGTGCAAAATTTCAGGCCATTCGGACGAGGTTTGATAGACTTTTTGATCGAAAGTGTAAATTGAGGGTTTTGGAGTTCCTAGGCTTGAATCCGTGGTTGATTTGATGTTTCAACGTTGTTTTATGTGTTTTAAGGATTGGTATAAGTTTGGACAGTTGTATTAAACTTTTTTGTGTTTTTGGTTGAGGTCTCAGTGGCCTCGGAATGATTTCAGAGGGTTGGCGGAAGGATTTGGAATTTGGAGTTGCAGCTGAAGCTGCTGAATTCTGTAGTAAATTGGGGGATAGGGCTAGGTTAATTAGAGAGCTTTGAGTGATGATTTGAGGGACCATTAGAGGTCTGATTGTGGTACTTTTGGTATGACTGAACTCGTGAGAGTGTGAGGATTCTGAAAATGTAAATTTTATCCAATTCCGAGACGTGGACCCGAGGGGCATTTTGGTTATTTTACCTAATTTCGTGTATTAGCTTAGAATTTCTTTATAGAATCAGTTACTTGAAGCGTTATTTACATTATGCATTTGAATTGAATAGATTTGGACCATTTGGAATCGAGTACTCGTGGCAAGAACGTGGTTTCGGATTGACTTTGAGCCGGTTCGAGGTAAGTGGCTCGCCTAATCTTGTGTGGGAGAAACTCCCCTTAGGATTTGGTATTATTAATAATTGAAATACGTGGTACGTGAGGTGGCGAGTGCGTACTTGTGCTAATTGTTGAAAATCTGGTTTTCATTAAGTAATTACAATTATGTCTCTTTTCATGTTTATACTACTTGCAATTTAAACCTATTGTTAGCTTAGGAAAGCATGTCTAACTGACTTAATTGTCTTACTTGCTCAAATTGCCTTATTTGGATTACGTGCAACATGCTAAGTTAGAATTACCTATTTTACCTTGGTATGGAACTTGAATTGCACTGTGTATTCTTCTTGTTGTTGCTGTGTATTTACTTTGGGACTACGGGATGGTATCCTGGGAGATCCCCATGTATGTTTACTTTGGGACTACGGAACGATATTCTGGGATATCCCCCTGCACATTTAATTGGAATTACAGGACTGCACTGGTAGATTTCCCCTGTACTGAGTATTTACATTTGGGACTACGGATCAGTATTCCGGGAGATCCTCTCGCATTATGAGTTGGACTACGGGACGGTATCCCGGGAGATCCACTGGATATTTATATTTGGGACTACAGGACGGTATCCTTGGAGATCCCCGGTTGTTGTCTTGTGTTGAGCTGTATATCTTTTTGTGTTTTACTTTGCCTCTGTAGTTGTTGTTGTTTCTTCTTCTATCCTGTGTTACTTTTACTGTTGTACCTAGTTATACTGTTTTGTTCTATACTGTTAAACCTTTAATTTTATTTAACCTCTGTAGGGCCCTGACCTTCCTCATCACTACCCGAGCGAGGTTAGGCTTGGCACTTACTGAGTACCTTTGTGGTGTACTCATGCCCTTTCTGCGCATATTTTTCATGTGCAGATCCGGGTACTTTGACTCAGTCCTATCACCCTTGAGGCGAGGAGACTTTCCCAGAGACTTCAAGGTATATTTGCCGCGTTCGCAGACCGAGGAGTCCCTTTCTATTCTCTCTTTAAGTATTTGCCCTTCTGTACTTACTATTGTTAGACATTCTGGAGTTAGAAACTTGTAGAATTCAAAGGCTTGTGGTTTCATGAGATTCCGGGTTTTGGAAAATGTTGCTAGTTTCGAGAGTTGTATTGTATATGTCGAGTGGCATCTTAAATACTGTTTCATTCGGTTATTTTGGTTTTTAACTATTTCTTCCGCAAATTGTTTATTTTTTGCATTCATTAGGCTTACCTAGTCGTAGAGACTAGGTGTCATCACGACAGTTCACGGAGGGCGGACTGGGGTCGTGACATTGGATAATATGGTTCTTATCCATATTTAAACTATTTTTAAAAAGTTCATTATCCAACCCACTTTTAATGGATAATATCGGTGGACAACTATTTTTTTTAATCCGTTTTTCTACCCGTAGTCACCAATTATAATATAGTTAATAACAGTTCATGTTGTTTACATGCATATAGTTATGTCATCAATTTCAAGTTGTTAAAATATAGTTATAATTAACAAATAAATAATCACAATATTTTTACTAACGTATTGTTAATTAGTCATTGATTATTATTAATTTAGATCTTCTAAGGGAGATTTCAGGAGCATTTGAAGTACTTATCTGAGTAGAAATCGGTTGTTGATCAACCACAACATCATCAATAATATCTACACCCTGATGATAATTTAGATCATGACCACCATCTTCATTATTATCTTGGATTCCTTCATATGTACAATAGGTGTCTTAGTAGTAGAAATTGTATTGATATCAACTAAGCTCTTTTTACCTTGAAAATCTGTCTTCTCAGTTTTATCAATATCTTCAATAGTCTGGTCTTCAAAGGATACTACACCATGACTTCTAATAATTTTCTTATCAACTGGACCATAGAAATGATATCCAAACTCATTTTGACTATAACCAATAAATACGCACTGTGTAGTTTTAACATTCAGCTTCGATCTCTCGTCTTTAGGAAAATGTACACAAGCTTTTTACCCAAAAACTCTCAAGTGATCATATGAAACATCTTTAGTAAGCCAAACTTTATTTGGGATATAAAAATAACAGTAGGAGAAAAATTGATATCATAAACAACAGTTTTAAGTGTTTCCACCCAAAAAAGAATTTAGAAGTTTAGCCTCTTAAAGCAAGCATCTAACTCTCTCAACCAAAGTTTTGTTTATCCTGCCAAGCAATTCAATTGAGGCATCTTGGATGGAGTTTTCTAATGACGAATTCCTTGTGCTCTAAAATAGTTATCAAAGGGACCATAATATTCATCATCATTATCAGTGAAAATATATTTTAATTTTTTTTGGTCTGTCTCTCAACTAAAGCTTGAAATTCCTTAAACACGCTAAGCACTTGAACTTTGGATTTCAGAGGATATACTCATACCTTGCGAGGATGATCATCAATGAAAGTCACAAATTAAAGTATGATACCTTTTGACTTCACTTTAAAGGTACCAAACTAATTATAGTATAATAACTCCAATAATTTTGACTTTCTTGAAGAAGGATGGCTATGAAAGAAAATATTTTTTTGTTTGCCGACTAAGAAATAAACACACTTTTTCAGATTTACTTGTTTTACTCTAGAAAGTATATTTTTCTTAACCAAACACATAATATCTCTCACTCTCTCGCTCATATGACTCAGACTTTTGTGCCATAATTTTGATAAAATATCACTTTCAACTTAATTTATGGAATCACTAAAAATAGAGCCTTATGTCATGTATAAATATGAAGACTTAATTCCTCAAGCCACAACTAATAAGCCCTTGAGTTTCTATTTGCCACTAATGTAGATACAATAATAACTTTCTACATCGAGTCTTAATGTGGAGATCAATTTTAAAGAAAAGTTCGAAGCATGCTTCACTAGATGAAGAACTAATGTTGAATCATTATTAGTCTTGAAACGAACTGTACCAATACCAAACACCTTAATTTCACTGGTATTATCAATCTTTAACACTCTTGAGTCAACAGGAGTATAAGATGAAAAGATGTCTTTTCTTAGTATGACATGTGAGGTAGTTCCAGAATTTATTAACCAACTTTTCTCATTGAATACCAATATGATGACGTTTTCATCACTAAGCAAAGATAAGGTCATTTCGAACAGTAACATCAATATTGTTCTCGATATTTTTACTTTCTTTCTACTTTTATGTCTTGTTTTAACTTGTAGCATAACTTTCTCAAATGTCCTTTCTTGCTATAATGGTTGCACGAATAATTTTGGTATTTGGACCTTGACTTGGTTATGCTTTTACCTCTATTCCTCGAACCTTTTATTACATATCTCCCCTGTTTATTATAACCAAAAAATCTACATACGAGGATGAACCCCGAGATTTGTTTCTTACTTTCTCATTCAACACATCATTCTTGGTATATTCTATGGCCACTTACCACCAATAGCTAAATTTATCAAAGAAACACGAAGAGTTCCCTAAGAATTTGAGAGTATTAAAGCGCCAAACTCCTTGTATCTCAATACCAAAATTAACCTCTGTCACGACCCTAAATTCGGACCCGATCGTGATGGCGTATCTCGTGAAGACAATGTCAGCCGACACTTTCCACATTCCAGTTTTTAAGAAATTATACAATAAGAATTAAGTCTGAAACGTAATAAATAATCCCAAAGTAAGCAGTGAACATTACAGTTGCGGAATTAAACCCAACACAGCCCGATATCGGGATGTCACCAGTCATGACCATCTATCAATTCTAGTACAAGTCTGAAAAGTCTACAAAACTACTATAAAGTCACTAATAAGGGAAAAGAAATGAGATAAAGGGGGGATAAACACGGGACTGCGGACACCAAGCAGCTACCTCGTGAACTCCGAAATTTGCCAGGAGATCTCAACTCTCGCTAGCAGGATCAACAACACCTAAATCTGCACACGGGGTGCAGGGAGTAAATAGGTACTCCAACTTAGTGAGTAATAATCATACATAAAGACTGAGAAGTACGAAATCACGTAAGGCACATAACAGGCTATAATGAAGCAGTAAAATCCAGTAAAAGTAAGGAAACAGTGGAAATATGCAAAATTCCCTTTAGTTCAGTTTAAACTTCATAAAACGCCCTTTTTAACAATTAAGCAAGCAAATGACAGGCAATTAGGAAAGATAAACACATAAAGGATCGCCCATCGGACACAGTATCAACAAATCCACCCCTTGGGCAAGCATCTCAGAAACAATATCAGCCCTTCGGGCTATATCTCACATCACAATGGGTACCCGCGCTCACTGGGGGTGTGCAGACTCCTGGAGGGACCCCTTAAGGCCCAAGTGCAATATCAAGCTATCTCGTGGCATCATCACTAGGCTCTTGGCCTTATATCAATAAGATACCTCGTGGCGTACAATCCCAGGCCCTCAGCCTCTAGTCATAATCAGTGTTTCCTCACATCATAGGCCCTCGGCCTTACTCAGTTAGAATCTCACAGCCACTCGGCACAGTAAAATATGGTGCTCAGCCCAAAATATCATTTAAGTGTTAAAGTAGAGTAAACATGGTTGAGCTATAAAAACAGTGAAATATAGCATGACAGAGTTAAAGTATAAAGTCAAAACAGTGAGGAAATATCAATAAAAATCCCCTAAGGGTTCAAATAGTTGGCACGAGGCCCAAATCTGGCATTCAGCCCAAAACATGATGATAGCAAATAGTTTTCAGTCAAGTACACGGTAAAACAGTCATTCGGGATGGACTAAGTCACAATCCCCAACAGTGCACGACCCCACGCTCGTTATCTAGCGTGTGCGTCACCTCAATATAGCACAATGATGTGCAATTCTGGGGTTTCATACCCTCAGGACATCATTTACAATCATTACTCACCTCAATCTGGTCCAAACTCTAGCTCGCGACGCCTTTGCCTCTCGAATCGGCCTCCACTCGCGTCGAATCTATCCAAAATCAGAATCACGACGTCAAAATATGCTAAGGGAACGAAGCCCAAGCGAAAATAATCAATTTACAACATAAATCCTGAAATTACCAAAACTCAACCCCCCCGGTCCCACGTCTCGAAATTCGATAAAATTCACATCAATAGATTCCTCATCTCCCCATGAGTTCATACATTCAAAAGTACCAAAATCCGACCACAAATGGTCCCTCAAATCCTCAAGTCTAGGTCTCCAATACTAAGCCCTAGATTTTCCCAATTTTAACCCTTAATTCTATTTAATTATAGCTCTAATACGTGAAATAATACCATAGGAACAAGTTTTTGGTCCAAAATCCTTATCTCAATGAAGTCCCCTTGAAATCCTTCTTCAAAATCTCCTAAAAAGCTCCAAAGACAACTAAGAAATAATTTATATGTTCTGGCCCAGGGATTTCACATCTGCGGCCCAATTCCCGCTTCTGCGGTCAAGACCACTGCATCTGTTGTCCTCACTTAAGTCCTCATTTTTGCATATGCGATTCACTATCCGCACCTGCGCCATCGCAGGTGCGGTTCTCCAACTGCTTCTACAGTTTTTGCCTCCCTTACCTTCTTCCGCTTCTGCAGCCCTCTTCCTCGCATCTGCGGCATCGCACCTGCGGTCCCTAATCCGCAGGTGCGGAAACAACAAAAGCAGAAAATCTGCAGCTTCACCAAATATTCCAAACTCTCCGTCAACCATCCGAAATCACCCCGAGGCCCCTGGGGCCTCAACCAAAAGCACAAACATATCCCTTAACCTTATTCAAACTTATACCAATCTTCAAAACACCTCAAACAACATCGAATCAACCAAAACACATCTGATTCAAGCCTAAGTTTCCAAAATCTTTCGAATTCCGCTTTCGATCAAAAACACAACCAAACCACGTTCGAATGACCTGAAATTTTGCACACACATCCCAAATGACACAACGGAACTTCTGCAACTCTCGGAATTCCATTCTGACCCCTATATCAAAATCTCACCTATCAATGGAAAATGCCAAAAATCCAATTCAAGCCTAAATCTACTCTGAACCTCCAAAATTCATTCTGATCACGCTCCTAAGTCCAAAATCACCTCCCCAAGCTATCCAAACCATCGGAACTCACATTTGAGTCCTCTAACACATAAGTCAACATCTGGTTGACTTTTCCAACTTAAGCTTCCTCAAAAGAGACTAAGTGTCTCAAACCTTACCAAATCCTTTCCAAACCCGAGCCAACCAACCCGATAACATATAGAACCGATAGACAAAGCAATAAGAAGTAGAAATGGGGAAAACAGAGCAACAACTCATGAGATGACTGGCTGGGTCATCACATCCTCCCCAACTTAAACAAATGTTCGTCCTCGAACGAGTCAAGAAACATACCTGAAGCCTCAAATAGGTGAGGATATCTGCTCCGCATCTCCCGCTCGGTCTCCCAAGTAGCCTCCTCCACTGGCCGACCTTTCCACTGCACTTTTACTGAAGCTATATCCTTTGACCTCAACTTTCGAACCTGACGCTCCAAAATAGCTGTTGGCTCCACATCTTAAGTCAAATCACCATCCAACTGAACCGTGCTAAAATCTAGAACATGAGATGGGTCCCCAATATACTTTCGGAGCATAGAAACATGAAATACCGGATTCACACTCGACAAGCTGGGTGGCAAAGCAAGCTCATAGCCACCTCACCAATCCTCCGAAGCACCTCAAAAGGCCCAATGAACCGAGGACTCAATTTAACTTTCTTCCCAAATCTCATAACACCTTCATGGGTGAAACCTTCAGCAGAACCTTCTCGCCAACCATGTAGGACACATCCCGAACCTTTATGTCAGCATAACTCTTTTGTCTCGACTGTGTTGTACGAAGCCTCTCCTGAATTACCTTCACCTTTTATAAAGCATCCTGCACCAAGTTTATCCCTAATAGCCTTGCCTCACCCGGCTCAAACCAACCAACTGGAGATCTATACCTCCTCCCATACAAAGCCTCATATGGAGCCATCTGAATACTCGACTAGTAGTTGTTGTTATAAGCAAACTCTGCAAGCGGTAGAAATTGATCCCATGACCCTCCGAAATCAATGACACAAGCATGCAAGATGTCCTCCAATATCTGAATAGTGCGCTCGGACTGCCCGTCCGTCTGAGGGTGAAAAGTTGTGCTC
This sequence comes from Nicotiana sylvestris, assembly GCF_000393655.2. NCBI lineage: Eukaryota > Viridiplantae > Streptophyta > Magnoliopsida > Solanales > Solanaceae > Nicotiana > Nicotiana sylvestris. The sequence goes on from NC_091064.1 coordinate 35,291,323, forward strand.
AACTCAACCTGAGTACCCAACTCCCGCTGCACAGACCTCCAAAACTGCGAAGTAAATTGAGTGCCCCTATCTGAAATGATGCAAACTGGGACACCATGAAAATGAACAATCTCCCGGATATAGATCTCTGCCAACCGCTCTGAAGAATAGGTAGTACACATAGGAATGAAGTGCGCGGACTTGGTCAGCCGATCCACAATCACCCAAATAGCATCGAACTTCTTCAAAGTATATGGAAGTCCAACAATAAAGTCTATAGTGATCCGCCTCCACTTTCACTCTGGAATATCTATCCGCTGAAGAAAGCCACCCGGTCTCTGATGCTCATATTTCACCTGCTGACAATTGAGATACCGAGCTACAAATCCCACAATGTCTTTCTTCATTCTCCTCCACCAATAATGTTGTTTCAGATCCTGATACATCTTTGCGGCACCCGAATGAATGGAATACCGCGAGCTATGGGCCTCCTCCAGAATCAACTCCCGAAGCCCATCTACCTTGGGCACACATTCCGGCACTGCATACTCAACACGCTATCATCACCAATGGTCACATATTTGGCATCATCGTGCTGAACTCTGTCCTTAAGGACAAGCAAATGTGGATCATCATACTGGCGCTCTCTGATGCAATCATATAAGGAAGACCTAGAAACCACACAAGCCAATACCCGACTGGGCTCCGAAATATTTAACCTCACGAACCGATTGGCCAAGGCCTGAACATCAACTGCAAGAGGTCTCTCCCCAACTGGAATATATGCCAAACTCCCCATACTCACTGCCTTTCATCTCAAAGCATCGGCCACTACATTGGCCTTCCCCATATGGTACAATATAGTAATATTATAATCCTTTAGCAACTCCAACCACCTCCGCTGCCTCAAATTAAGATCCTTCTTCTTGAACAAGTGCTGGAGGCTATGATGATCAGTAAACACCTCACAAGACATACAATACAAGTAATGCCTCCAAATCTTCAACGTGTGAACTATGGCGGCCAACTCCAAATCACGAACGGGGTAGTTCTTCTTATAGGGCTTCAACTGACGAGAAGCATAATCAATAACTCTACCATCCTGCATCAATACACCACCAATACCAACTCTTGAAGCATCACAATACACGGTATATGAACCTAAAGCTGATGGAAAAACTAACACTAGAGTTGTGGTCAAGGCTGTCTTAAGCTTCTGAAAGCTCTCCTCACACTCATCTGACCATACAAATGAAGCACCCTTCTGAGTAAACTTGGTCAAGGGCGATGAGATAGATGAGAAACCCTGAACAAACCAGTGATAATAGCCTGCCAAACCAAAAAAGCTACGAATCTCTATGGCTGAGGACGGTCTGGGCCAACTCTGAACCGCTTTTATCTTCTTCAGATCAACTTGAACACCCTCGCTGGACACCACGTGCCCCAAGAAAGCCACTGAACTGACCAAAACTCACACTTGGCGAATTTTTCATAAAGCTTCTCCTCCCTCAATCTCTGCAACACAACTCTCAAATTCTCCACGTGCTCCTCAAGACTATGCGAATACACCAGAATATTATTAATGAAGACTATGACACATGAGTCAAGATAAGGCCGGAACACGTTGTTCATCAAATGCATGAATGTTGTTGGGGCATTAGTAGGCCCAAAAGACATTACCAAGAACTCATAATGACTATATCGGGTCCTAAAAGCTGTCTTAAGAATATCCGAGTCCCTGATCTTAAACTAGTGATAACCTAAATGGAGATCACTCTTGGAGAACACTCTCATTCCCTGAAGCTGGTCGAATAAATCATCAATGCAAGGCAAAGGATACCTGTTCTTAATTGTTACTTTGTTCAATTGCCTATAATCAATGCACATCCTCATAGAGCCATCCTTCTTCTTCACAAATAGAACCGGCACACCCCAAGGTGACACACTAGGCCGAATGAACCCTTTATCAAGGAGTTCCTGAAGCTGCTCCTTTAACTCCTTCAACTCCGTTGGTTCCATACAATACGGCGGAATAGAAATGGGCGGAGTGCCCGGTACCAGGTCAATACCAAAGTCAATATCTTTGTCCGGTGGCATGCCCGGCAGGTCTGTAGGAAACACTGTAAGCACGTGATTTTTGCCCTATATGAGAAATACTCCCAAAAAATGCAAAATAAAATGATTTTCCTTGGTGTGCAATTTTGAGTATTTTTGTGACATTTTTGGATTATTATTTGTATTTGTCTGTGTTTGTTTATTTGCTAAATTAATAAAAAATACAAAAATATGTCGCATTTGCATGTAAGATTTAATTCTATAATTGTTAGTAATTAAATTAGTTTTATCAAAATTAAAAAATTTACAAAAAATATGCATCTTTTGCATTTTTAGCATTTAATGTCCAAATGAACAATTTTATGCTTAATTATTACTTAATTGTGCGTTAATTGTTATTGGTAGTTAATTTGCGCTTTTATAACTTAATTTAGTTCTTAATAATAATTTAAGTATTCTTATAATTTAGTTTTAGAAAATAAAAGAAGAAAAGATAACAAAAATACAAATAAAAATCGGATTGGGCCACTTCTTCAATTTTCAACCCCAGGCCCAAACAATTGTCCACGACCCAGTCCACTTCACACGGGTCGACCCGGTCCGCCCCATTAACCCATTGACCCAAGACCCACTCTTCATTTTGTCAAAAGACAAACCAAAAAACCCTAAAAAAACCTAAAAACTATCCGCCCCCACCCTTTTTGGCTTTCTTCTTCCCAAACTCAAAACTCCTCCAAAGCTCCAACCAAGCATCCATGGCTGCCCTCACCAAGCCTCATCACCCTCCACCTCCAAGCTCCTCATCGACGCACACACACACAGTTGCGTCAACACATTCACACGAGCACACCTTCCCGTCGTCGTCGCACCCCCCCCCCCCCCCCCGTCGACAACAACCCACTTCCAGCTCCCTCCATCTCATCACCTTCTTCCTTCCTCTTGAAAAACTGGAAAAAAAAACCTTTAACCCCGTTCATGGCTGCCTCCCATGGCTTTGTCTGCGTCTTCGTCGTCACCCCCCTCGTCCGAACTCGAGCAGCTGTTGCTGCGTCCTTCTCCTTCGACGTCCTTAAGCCGAACAAACCCATCGAGCTGCTGCTACTGCCCTCATCTTCTTCGCCGGCAAGTCGACGCCATTGTGTCACACTGCTGCCCGCGTCCAGCTGCGACGTGAGTCCATGGCTACTCCAAGCAGTGCTGCTGCTTCTGTTTCCTTCCAGGATACAGCTTCTGCTCTTCACGTCCATGGCATCCATGGTTGTTCATGGTTGTCCATGGTTGTCCATGGTTGTCCGTTGTTGCTTCTGCTCTCTCACATCCATGGCGTCCAAACAGTTGTTGCCTCACTTCGTCTTCTTCACTTCTGCCTCGCGCACATGAATGGGTTTTTGGACGAGGTCGTCGATCATTGTTCGAGTTCGTCGTTAGTTGTTCGTTGTTCGTCATTTCAATCCGGTTGGTAGATTTTGAATTTTATTTCGTCCGTATTTTGTTTTGATATTTTCGAATCTAAAATCGGCAAATGTTTGTTTTGTTCATGTCTATGTTTAGATATTTGATTTTTTGTTTAGTTCATGTTCATGTGTTGTTTGTTAAATTAATTTTTCAGATTTCAAATGAAGGATTAATTAGTTATTTTTCATGTTTATTTCATGATTATATTGTTGTTTAAGTGAATATTTGTTGGTTTAATGTTTGTTAGATTCAAATTAAAATTTAATTAATTATTTCTTCAATTTGTTTCATGTGTTATGTATTTTTCCAGAAAATATTAATGTTGTTTGAATCGTTAGAATCCGTCATGTTTGTTGCTAAAAATAGATTTAATCCATGTTCATCTTTGTTTGAAGTTCATGTGTAAATTCAGTGATTTAATGTGAGTTTATGTTTGTTTGTGATTCGCTTGATTTAATTTGAATCATGCATATTGTTGTTTGTATTGTTGTGTTCTTGCTCATACATTCATGGTCTAAATTAACCAGGATTGGTTCCCGATATGGTTAATTCATTCCATTAATTTTGAGTTGTGTTGTTCATCGTGTTCATATAATTGTTGTTGAAGATTGTTGAGAAATTGGTCATCTTGACTATATTTTGGTTGAGTTATGATTAATTGATTGTTTAGAGCAGAGGGGTAATTTGGTAAATTGCATTGCATTCGGGGGTAGATTTGTAATTGCAATAAGGTCGGAGGGGTAGTTTGGTAATTGAACATTATTTTGATTCTTTATGTTAAGCATGGGGGACAAATATAATGGGGTGGGGTTTTTGAGGTATTTGTTTAATATAATGGGGGACAAGACAAAACATAATGGGGAGGAATCTTGTACTTTTTTAATATAGGCATGGGGGACAAATTATAATGGGGAGGAATCTTGTACTTTTTTAATATAGGCATGGGGGACAAATTGTAATGGGTTGGGAATGTGTTAGTTATTTAATGTAGGCATGGGGGACAAAATTTAAAATAAAGAAGACATTTAATAGTGGGCCAAAGCATGCCATTGGGGGAATAATTTTGGGATTGGGAATGGAAGACTTGTCTTGCTATATATAGAGTCATTCTTGACATTAAAAAGGGACTAGAACTTGAACATTGAGAGAAAAAGGGTGGAGATTATTGAGAGATTTTTTTTACACTTGAGAGTTGACATACTTTTATACTTAAGAGAGTTTGTGATAGTAAAAGAGAAAGACAATTTGAACTTTCACTCGAACAATTCTGTTTGCTTTTCTTCGAGTGTTATTCAAAAGTCAGAAACTACTGCATCTCGTATCTTTTCTCTCTTCTGCTTTGACTGCGATTGTACTTTTGCACTGCTGAGTTTTCAATCTGTTACTGGGTCATTCTACTGGTTGTTACTGGTTTTGCGGTGTTGCTGAACCTGCTGTTGCCGCGTTATTACTGTTGCTGACTCCTACTTCTTTTGTTCCTGTACTGCTGTTTCCAGGTACACATTTGTACACTCTTGGCTTGAAGCGAAAAATGAAATATTAATCAGGCTCCTGTTCCTGTTGAATTCTTTTGTTTGGATCTGTGTTTGAATATTAAATTTCCTTTCTTTGTATAAAATGTAGTCGATTAATTAATGAGTAATGAAGTTGCATATGTATGATTTCTTCATCTAATAATGCTAGTTTAAATTATTTGAAGAATAGTTAATCTGCTTTGATATTATTGTGTATCCCTCTCATGTTCTAGCATTAGTAAATAATAGAATATAAAAATGAAAGCAGTTTTTCTTTGTACAAACTCGATCGCAATTTTCCAATCGCATTAGCCGTAAACTAATAACTAATAAGTTACGTTTTCAGCATGTAAATAATTAAGAGATTTTCTTTTATTTTAGAGACGAACTTAATAGAAAATATAGTCACTATAGGTTTATCTTTTAAAATGAAAATGAGACGAGCCTCGTCAAATAAATCACAAACCGCCGGGGCCCTCAATAAAATACATAACCATTGATTAAACCTTGGATTTGGCCGTTTAATGAACCTTCACGGCCTCTTCCTAAAATAACAATACGTTAGACTCTTTAGGACGCGCCTTAATAAATCTTACCTTCTTAAACTCGGGTGCACATTTATATGACCCAAATCCAATTCTCAACGGAGTCGAAATGTGTTTCTAATCACGGGTACATTGATTGTGACGTGTTCGAGATGCGTGTCCATGACGTTGCAAATCCCCTTTAAAAAAAATAAGAATGAGATGAGCCTCGCCAAATAAAAATACAAAATTGCGGGGCCCTCAGTAAATATTTGCTTTCAAATTGCTTAGATTTCAGGATGGACCGTTTAGCAAAATTCCACGGTCCTACCCAAAATAAATACGCTAGTCGCTTTAGGCGCGCCTTTAATAAGTTAATTTCCTTAAACTCGGGTGCACATTGATGTGACCGAAATCCAAATCTCAACGGAGTCAAAGTATGTCGACAACCACGGGTACATTGATTGTAACGTGGTTCGAGATACATTTTCACAACGTTGCAATTCTTGACAAAAATAACAGTAAATGTTAAAAGCGGTTAAAAGTTAAAATTCGCACATAGGTTCATATTCGTATAAAATCAGATAATCAAGCCAAATATAACAGTTGAGCGACCGTGCTAGAACCACGGAACTCGGGAATGCCTAACACCTTCTCCCGGGTTAACAGAATTCCTTATCCGGATTTCTGGTACGCAGACTATAATATAGAGTCATTCTTTTCCTCGATTCGGGATTAAAATTGGTGACTTGGGACACCCTAAAACCTCCCAAGTGGCGACTCTGAAATAAATAAACAAATCCCATTTCGATTGTCCTTTAATTGGAAAAAACTCCCTTGCACCCTCGCGGGTGCGGAAAAAGGAGGTGTGACAAACACATCGGGAAAATCCCTCACAACTGGAATAGAATCAATATTGGAAGTCTCTGCACTGACATCCCTCACAAAAGCTAGATACGAAAGACAACCCTTCCCAACCATACGATGGGCCTTCAAGAATGAGATTACCCTACTTGGAACATAATCAGTCACACCTCGCCACTCAATACATGGCACACCCGGTATAGCCAACGTGATTATCTTAACATGACAGTCCAGAATAGCACGACATGGAGATAACCAATCCAGGCCCAAAATGATATCGAAATCCAACATACATAATAGTAAAAGATCCACTCGGGTCTCCAGACCCCCAATAGTCACCACACTTGACCGGTACACACGGTCTACAATAACAGTATCGCCCATCGGGGTAGATACATGAACAGGTGAAACAAGAGACTCACACGGCGTACCCAAATAACGAGCAAAGTATGATGACACCTAAGAAAAGGTGGAGCCGGGATCAAATAATACAGAGGTATCTTTGTGGCTGACCGAAACAATACCTATAATTACAGTATCGGAAGCAATAGTATCGGGTCTAGCTAGAAGTGCATAGAATTGGGCCTGACCGCCACTTGATCGACCTCCCCCTCTAGGGTGACAACTAGCTGACTGACCTCCACCCCTAGCTGGCTGGGTGGGTGGTGGCAAAGTAACTGGTGCTGAAGCCGATGGCTGACTCCTCTACTGAGATGAACTCGCAAGGCAATGAGGAAACTGCCTCTATATATGACCCATCTCTCCATACTCATAGCAACTCCTGGATGCTAGAGACGGGGACTGAAGGGAACCTCTAGCACCGGAATGACTAGCAGATGCAACCTGGCATAGAAGAGCCCTGAACTGATGGAGCACGGGATGAACTCTGAGCTGGAAGGGCACTAAGTGATGACTGGCCCTGATAAGAACTGTGAGAACCATGACCCGATGAAGCCCCACGATAACCTGGGCGAGCTGGCTGAGCATGCCTGAATGGACGGCCTTTGACGTGCTGAAGCTGACCTCTCGAAGGAGCACCACTATAACTACCAAATCCTTGAGGTCCCTTGGCCTCCCTCTCCCCTCGCTCCTAGCGACGAACAGACTCAATCTCACGAGCAATGTCTACAACCTCCTCGAAAGTAGTACCAGTCACCCTCTCCCTGGTCATGAGAATACGAAGCTGTTAAGTGAGGTCATCCACAAACCTCCTAATCCTCTCTCTATCTGTCGAAACCAACCAAATTGCATGACGAGCTAACTCGGAGAACCTTATCTCATACTGCATCACAGTCATCTCTCCCTGACGCAACCACTCAAACTGCTTGCGCAGCTCTTCTCTACGAGACTGCAACACATACTTCTCCAGAAAAAGAATGGAGAACTGCTGCCAGGTAAGGGGTGCTGCACCAACAGGTCTACACCTCTCAAAAGCCTCCCACCAAGTGAAGGCAGCTCCAAAAAACTAATAAGTAGTGGAAAGCGACCCCGCTGGTCTCCAGAATACCCATTGTACGAAGCATCTTCTAACACTTATCCAAGAAACCCTGGGCATCCTCGCCCTCTGCACCACTGAAGGTCGGAGGCTGAAGTCTACCAAGCCTCTCCAACCTACGCTGCTCATCCTCTAGCATGGCAAGAACTACATAGTCCTGAGCGGTTGCAACTGGTTGGGCTGGATATGCCCCCGGCGTTTGAAGTCCCTGCACGACCTACTTAGGTGTGCGAGTGGCGAGAGTCTGAGTGCCTCCCCCGACCTGAGAAGTAGCTGCAGTTGTAGTGACTGAAACCGCCTGAGATAGGCCAGTGCAAACTGATAGGATCTGAGCCAAGGCCTCCTGAAAACCCAAAATCATAATGGGCACAACTGGTGCCTGAACTGGTGCTGTTGGAGCGTCCACAACTAGGACATGATCCTAAACTGGGGCGGCTGGTGGATCTGCAGGTGTCACCAGTCATGAGCATCTATCAATTCTAGTACAAGTCTGAAAAGTCTACAAAACTATTACAAAGTCACTAATAAGGGAAAATAAATGAGATAAAGGGGGGAGAAACATGGGATTGCGGACGCCAAACAGCTACCTCGTGAACTCTGAAACCTGTCGGGAGCTCTCAACTCTCGCTAGCATGATCAACAATGCCTGAATCTGCACACAAGGTGCAGGGAGTAAAGTGAGTACTCCAACTCAGTGAGTAATAATCATAAATAAAGACTGAAAAGTATGAAATCACGTCAGGCACATAACAGAATATAATGAAGCAGTAAAAGCCAATAAAGTAAGGAAACAGTGAAAATATGCAAAATTCCCTTTAGTTCAGTTTAAACTTCATAAAACGCCCTTTTTAACAATTAAGCAAGTAAATGACAGGCAATTAGGAAAGATAAACACATAAACATGGTTGAGTTATAAAAACAGTGGAATATAGCATGATTGAGTTCAAGTATAAAGTCAAAACAGTGAGGAAATATCAATAAAAATCCCCTAAGGGTTCAAATAGTTGGCATGAGGCCCAAATATGGCATTCAGCCCAAAACATGATGATAGCAAATAGTTTTCAGTCAACGGTAAAACAATCATTCGGGATGGACTAAGTCACAATCCTCAATAGTGCACGACTTCACGCTCGTCATCTAGCGTGTGCGTCACCTTAATATCTGCACACAGGGTGCAGGGAGTAAAGTGAGTACTCCAACTCAGTGAGTAATAATCATAAATAAAGACTGAAAAGTATGAAATCACGTAAGGCACATAACAGACTATAATGAAGCAGTAAAAGCCAATAAAGTAAGGAAACAGTGAAAATATGCACAATTCCCTTTAGTTCAGTTTAAACTTCATAAAACGCCCTTTTTAACAATTAAGCAAGTAAATGACATGCAATTAGGAAAGATAAACACATAAAGGATCGCCTCTCGAGCATAGTATCAACAAATCCGCCCCTCGGGCAAACATCTCAGAAACAATACCAGCCCCTCGGGCTATATCTCACATCACAATGGGTATTCACTGGGGGTGTGCAGACTCCTAGAGGGGCCCCTTATGGCCCAAGCGCAATATCAAGCCATATCGTGGCATCATCACTAGGCTCTCGGCCTCATATCAACAAGCCACCTCTTGGGGTACAATCTCAGGCCCTCGGCCTCTAGTCATAATCAGTGTTTCCTCACATCATAGGCCCTCATCCTTACTCAGTCAGAATCTCACAGCCACTCGGCATAGTAAAATATGATGCTGAGCCCAAAATATCATTTTAAGTGTTAAAGCAGAGTAAACATGGTTGAGTTATAAAAATAGTGGAATATAGCATGATTGAGTTCAAGTATAAAGTCAAAACAGTGAGGAAATATCAATAAAAATCCCTTAAGGGTTCAAATAGTTGGCACGAGGCCCAAATATGGCATTCAGCCCAAAACATGATGATAGCAAATATTTTTCAGTCAACGGTAAAACAATCATTCGGGATGGACTAAGTCACAATCCTCAATAGTGCACGACTCCACGCTCGTCATCTAGCGTGTGCGTCACCTTAATATAGCACAACGATATGCAATTTCGGGGTTTCATACCCTCAGGACATCATTTACAATCATTATTCACCTCAATCCGGTCCAACCTCTAGCCCGCGATGCCTTTGCCCCTCGAATAGGCCTCCACTTGTGTCGAATCTATCCAAAATCAGAATCAAGACGTCAAAATATGCTAAGGGAACGAAGCCCAAGCGAAAATAATCAATTTACAACATAAATCTCGAAATTACCAAAACCCGACTCCCGGGCCCACGTCTTGAAATTCGATAAAATTCACATCAATAGATTTCTTATTTCCCCGCGAGTTCATACATATCAAAAGTACCAAAATCTGACCACAAATTGTCCCTCAAATCCTCAAGTCTAGGTCTCCAATACCAAGCCCTAGTTTTCCCCAATTGTAACCCTTAATTCCGTTTAATTATAGCTCTAATCCGTGAAATAATACCATAGGAACGGGTTTTTGGTCCAAAATCCTTACCTCAATGTAGGGGTGGGCATCGGTCAGTTCGGTTCGGTTATGAATATTATCGGTTTTGCCTATCGGTTATCGGTTTACAAATATCATAACCCGATAACCAAACCGATAAGATATTGGTTATCGGTTATCGGTTAATCGGTTATCGATCATTGTCGTTTTGGTTATCGGTTTACCCGATATGATAAAACAACTAAAACTGTTTTGCAATGTATAAAACAATTTCGGTATAAAACGTTTTTGCTAAAGTAGTTTTATAAGATTTTAAGAACTATTTTGCTAAAACTCTTTTCAGAACTGTTCTATTTCACAAGAATTTAAATTTACTGCAACATCTAATAAAATTAACACTAACCAAAGTTTCTATCTTTCATTCTTCAACCCAAAAAAATATAAATAAAAATCCCAATATCAGTCAGTGATGAAAAAATAGAATATCAGTCATATTTTCACTTCGACACTTTCTGCAAATACAAGGGATCTAAATGAATAAGAAATACAAGTTTATTAGTTATGAAATACAAATTTTATAACAACTGACATAAGATAACTTCGTAACAGTTCAACAATTAAAGCACACGACAAATCTCACTTCAGCTTTCAAACAAACTAAAAAAAATCCAGAGCCAGAACACTTTCAAACAAACTAAGAAAAAAATGAAGATGAAGCAACTAAAACTTACACGAAGAATCAAGATGAAGCTGAAGAATGCGGCTGAGAAATGCGACTGAAGAGTGAAGTGAAGATGCGACTGAAGAATGTGATGGATCCGAGAAATAAAGTGAAGATGCGACTGAAGAGTGAAAGAAAGAAGCTGCAAAATGCGGCTGACGCCGGCCTGAGTCTTGACGGGCTGACTGGTGAGGGCGTGAGGCGGAAAAACTGAGAAAGAATTGGGAAATTAAAAAGTGAACTATGAATTATGAAACCCTAGTATGTATATACTTAAGGGTAAACTAGTAAATTAGTTAATCCTTATTGGGTTATCGGTTTTACCCAATAACAGAATTGCCAAACCGAGTCCGAACCGACAACCCAATAAAAAAAAAATTTAACCCGTTACCGAACCGTTAACCAAATAACTCAATACCGATAACCCAATAATAATTAATGGTTCGAGTTATCGGTTTCACCCGATATATTCCCACTAGCTACTTCTAGGTAGGAACTAGGAAAGAACGCATGACACACCTATCGTATGCTACAAGTAATTCTATTCCTTATCTGCTCTAAATTCACTTATCCAAAAGTGCATTTGATCAATGTTCCAGACCTTAGTAGGTAACTTATTCTGCTTTCATTGGTTTAATATAGTCCTTTAGCAAATAGTAATTGAGTCTGATTGCTATTTTATTTTCTATATCCTTTTATGTATAATCTGTTATTTAACAAAAGAGGGGTATCCCTATGTCATTAAGAATAGATTGAGCTAGAAGGGTATTGCCAGAAATAGCTCTTTAATTGGCAAAGCCACTCTGATTATGCCAAATAATCTTGGGTAGCATTCTGCTATATATGTCTAGAGTTTAGCATTTTAGCAATGATCTTGCTAGAATCATTGCAAAGGCTAATAGATCTAAAGGTAGAAAAATCTTGAGGAGACTCCACTTTAGGCAGTAAAACTATACATGTGTGTGTGAATAATTTGGGTAAGGAGGCCCCTTGAAAGAAGGCTTCCACAACTTTATTGAGTACTTCTAATTAGTACTGGCTACTTAGTTTGTCATTACTAATTAGTTTTTTATACAGGCACCCAATTTAGGAGACGGCGTCCGGTCACCAACTAGGCCAAGAAGATCCTTTGATGAAAGCGGAGCAAATGACAATTAGTAATCATTGTTAGGATGAACTATATTTTTGTTATGTTGTAATTGTTAGGATGAACTATGTTTTTTGTGTGTTGTAATTGGTGAATAACTCTCACCAACTTAAACTTGAATCTTGGATGATATGGGATTTTGGGGACCTATGTTTTAAAATGATGAATATTTTGCTTATCTAATTCTCTATAATTTATGTTAATTACTATGATGGGTGTTTGGTTACATATTATGATGAATTTTGTGTAGTAAAAAGCATCTAAATGTAAAATTAAAAAATTAACAATAAATATATTACAATTATGGCAGTATAAACTGTCTACAATTTGAAAGACATCAATTATGGCGGTTCCTAAGCGCCACAATCAAAGCGTCAAATTTAACTGCATATTGCGGCGGTTAAAAAGAAATCGTTGTATTAAACTTTTTGGCGGAAGAGATTATGGCGGATGGAAAAGCCGTCACTGATGACAATTACGGCGGTTAAGAACCGTCACTATACGCATATTGAACCGCCTCAATTTCCTCCGTTTTTTATAGTGCAAACAAAATATACATTTTAAAATGTTGATCAAAGTTCATATAATTTGACTCTCAAGATGAGAAACTACAACTATATAGAAATGGAGGGGGTATCACTTTATCCTTTATCTTATCCAAATTATATTTTTGATGATTGAAGTCATTATGAAAAAAATAACAGTAAATATGCACATCAAGACGTAGACTCAACCTCATCGTAAATTAACATGTTTTATAATTACTCGTACAGAATTCAAGAAATAATAGTTCGATCCCATTCTATCACTGGTATAATAGATATCATGCCTTAATAATCACATAAGCACCCCACAATAATGATAAGAAATCTAAATTTTCCACTGGCAAGTGGTAATAGTAGACTGCAATAAACCGTGATAAATCACTATCCAAAAATTAAAATTTCTGCTGCGATTCTTTTTCTTTTATGAAAATGTTAAATTACGAATTGTTGCTGGTCACAATTCTATTTTCAAATAACTGAAAACAAATCTAAGCTAAGTCCCGAAAAAAAAAATGGCTCTGAATTGTGCAGAGATAGTTGCTAATGTGGGAATCATTGGGCACTTAAACCAGCAATAAAAATTAAAGATGATGACTGATTGAATGATAATTTGTTGGTTTCGTGGGGTCACTGCACGCCTTTGCAAGTGAGCAAGTGAAAGGATTAATCGGTGTTTAGTTATTTTAAACCATCATGTTAAGTTACCTGAATTAATAAGTAACTAGTTTTAACAAAGTCGACATAATAAGTTAGAAGATAAAGTGAATAAATATTGTAATATATTAAAATATACTAATAATATGAATTATTATTGAGTTTCAGTATATTTGTAATTTTATAGTACACAAACTTTAGTTTTTCAATACTCCACAGTACCAGCGCCAACAATATAAAGACCTTACTATATTAGCCAAAACAAAAAAAAAATCTTACTATACTCTCATTCAAACTGTGGCACAGACCAAATGATTAATGAGCTGACTATAACTTTTTTCAGTTAATGAGCAGAACTGACTTTTCATTTAATGCAGTACCAAAGAAAATAAAAACAGTCTGTAAGTGACACATTGACCTATTTACTCATTCACACTATGGAGGAGACTGTAGAGGTCACTTCCTCTTTTTCAAGCGTACAACAAATATTTATTAGTTAGAGCTTATGCGTGATTTCTTTTATAAGTGATGGATAAACTTCCACATGGATTAGTTGTTTTCAACTCTTCCAAGGATATGTTCTCACTGTTCATCTCTCACTCCAAGAGTCGGATTTTTAGTGCACCAGAAAGTCGCATTTTTAGTGGGAATAGCTTTTAAGGGATAACAAACTGTTCTTCTCAAGACCTCACATTCACGGAAAAGTTTGGCACGTTGATGTCGGCTCTCCGAAGTTGGCTATCCAGTATTTACCGTGGGCGTAATAACTGATACACCAAATTAAATTCGACATCTATGGTACCAGAAGTTTACAAGAGCAGAATTACTGTAATGTCAACATGTCTTTCGACAAAAATTAGTCCCAATTATCTGTGATGAGGAAGAGATCACTAGGATTTAAACACATATTTCATGTTTTAAGAAGTGATCAGTAAATAGTAACTAAAGGTGAATGTGATAGCCATGTATAGTTGAATGTGATACCCAAAAAATTGTACTTTTTTTTCTTTTGTAACTCCTCAAGTGAAGATTTTATAGAGTTTGAAGTGCTTCTATAGGATTGTAATTTCTTGTTAAAGAAAAATGCTAGTGTTTCTCTAATTTGGATTCAGAGGCAGTGCTGGAGCCACCTTATAGTAAGAGGTGTCAATTACATTGTTTAGCTAGGTAAAAAAATATTTTTATTTATATATATATATATATATATATATATATATACTAATTTTTTTGTGTGTATTTATTTTCTTATATTTATATCCCTTTATAAAATTTCTGATTCCGTCACTATTCAGAGGCAAGATTTAGTTATTCATTGCTGAGCAAGAGAATCGAGAAATTATGTTAATCCTTTTCATTGGGAGTATGCTTATACTTTTATTGTAAGATTATTGGTATTCAATCTAATAAAGTCTTTGTTTGAGTTTTAAGAAAAGTAAAGGTTAAAGACAAGAAGAAAGATTCATCTTTTAGAAATAATAAAAGGCAAAATACCTTATCACCTCCCCCTTCTAAATTTGTCACGGATTATTAGTCATAGTTTTAAATTATTCGTGGTCTTAATTACCCCCCTCAACTAGGCCTTTTGAGAGTCATTACCCCCTGGACGCTAATGTGGCAAATTATGTGGGTGCACTCATCTACCACGTGGATTTTTCGGTATATGTGGTATTTTTTTTTAAAATAAACTTTTTATATAATTTTTTTTTCGAATACAATTTATATTAAAACTTGGACAGAACTACATTATTTAGGCTAATTTTTTTATTTGGCTAAAAATAATAAAATTTTAATTAATCTTTTTTCGAATTTGACCTGAAAATAAAGATTTATACAATTAAAATAAAGAGTCAAGGCATCTAAACAGTTATACAAATACATAGTTTAAAATTAATTATTTTGGCTATAATTTTTTATATAGCTCTAAATTATGGTTCTCTTAAAAATATACTTTTTACATATTTTACCTGAAAAAGTAAAATTACATAGATGAAATAAATAGTCATTGCATCAAAAAAAGAAATAAAGAGAGTGAACAATTGCAAGAAATAACTTATAATGTCTAACATACTTATTGCTCTAAAAGATACTTATTGTAGAAATGCAGGATAAGGCTGCGTACGATAGACTCTTATGGTCCAGCCCTTCCCTAGACCCCGCGCATAGCGGGGCTTAGTGCACCGGGCTGCCTTTTTTGAAAAAATACATAAGTACCCTCCTGACCTATACCCGTATTCCCAACTACACATTTTTTCTTTGCGAGAATCCTATTATCCCCCTAAACTTATTTTAAATAAAATTATTTGCACCCTTAACACTGGCGTGACAGAGTGTGTGTATTTCGAGAAGTAAGAAAAAATATTTTCAGATTATTTTTTATTCTTTTTTACTATTTTTTCGTCTTTTTTTTTTCCTTTTTCTTTGTCTTTTTTCTTTTACCTTTTTTTCGTTTCTTCTCTAATTCCGGCGGATATTCATTCACCGACGACTTTGTTTAACCGTTTTTCTTCCATTTTTTCTTTTCACACATAAATTAAACTCTCAAAAAGATATAATCATAAGCAAAGCAAAATACACGCAGATTTGGGGAAAAAAATTCATCATCGGAAAACCTTCCCAAGCCGGAAAAAAAATAATGTATTAAAATTTTAACTGGAAAAAGTTTTCTCAGCTTATATTCGTTTTTATTTCTTTTGCTCTTCCTCCCACACATAAATTACACTTTCAAGAAAAATTTATATATATATAACAAAACACACTTAGATCGGGATAAAAACTTGTTGCCAGAAAAAAAATTCGCAGGAAAAAATAGTGTTTGTGAAATTCCGACGACCACCATTTTATGCCGCCGGTGACCAAAACAAAAAGAAAGAGAATGAAATAACCAAAAAAAATGAGAATAATAAGAAAAAAGAAAAAAGGATAAGAAAAAGAAGAAAGAATAAAAAAAGTACTAAAAATACATGTGGGGACGCGTGTAGCTCACCACTTGCCAAAAATTTGGTTGTCAGCGTTAAAGGTGCAAATAATTCCATTTAAAATAAGTTTATGGGGGTAATAGGATTCCCGCAAAGGAAAAGTGTGTAGTTGGAAATCTGGATATAGATCAGGAAGGTACTTATGCATTTTTTCCTCTTTTTTTATTTCTCTAAAAATGTATCCATAGAGTAAGTTATTTTTTGCAATTGTACACTCTTTTTATTTCTTCTTTTGATACAATGACTATTTATTTCAACTGTGTATTTTTACTTTTTCAGGTAAAATCTGAATATATATATTTATTTATTTAGAGCACCACCATAATTTAGAGCTATATAAAAAATTATAGCCAAAATAATTAATTTCAAACTATGTATTTTTATAACTTTTTAGATGAACTGACTATTTATTTCAATTGTATAAATCTTTATTTTCAGGTCAAATTCAAAAAAAGATTAACTAAAACTTTATTATTTTTAGCCAAATAACAAAATTTAGCCTAAATAATGTAGTTTTATCCAAATTTTATTATAAATTGTATTCGGGAAAATATTATCTAAAAAAGTAACATACTTAAAAAGGTAAAAATATATTTTATTTTTCAAAAAATACCACATATACAGAAAAATTCACGTGGCAGGCGAGTGCACCCATACAATTTGTCACATCAGCGTCAATGGGGGGTAATGGCTCTCAAAAGGCCTAGCTGGGGGGGGGGAGTAATTAAGACCACAAATAGTTTAAGGCTGTAACTAATAATCCGTGACAAGTTTAGGGAGATGGTAAGGTATTTTGCCATAATAAAATAATCATCTTGTGGACCTATCATGAAGCACATTGATTAAAGAGGATCTTGTAGCTATATTGAGCAAGAATCAATGATCGAGCCCACATCCCAATTTGGGGATGAACATAAAGATATTTGGGAGGGTATTCGCAGTCAAGAGTTGTCGATGTTCATCTCGAGACCATGCCTGCCAGTTGCGATAATGATCCGAGCTATATATTAATGGAGGCTTAGGAGTGTCACAATGATGCAGTGGAATACGTTAGGGTTGCTAGCACACCTGAACCTACTCTTACAGTGTTGTCGGTAGGTTCAAGGGGAATCCGGAATTAAAATGTGGTTTTTTTGGATCCAAAGAATGAAAATATATGGGGAAAAAACTTAGTAATCAAATATATATATAGCATTTTTTTAAACGTTATAGCTTAACGGTCGTTTGGCCAGTTAAGTATAGCATCTTTCAAAAAGACGCTATACATATAGCGTTCTTTACTAAAACGCAATACATATTAAGTGGGCCTACAAATAATTCTTCTATGCTTAACGTAAAAATAGCACGGGCTAGTCAGTTTTCGGACTGGTCATTCAAAAATAGCCAGCATTTGCAATGTCATTAAAAAAATAGTCACTATTTTGCTGCAACATGAAAAAATCCAGCATAATATACTGGAGATCGGTGCACCCCTGTATGAACTTTCAGTATATTATGCTGAAACTCCAACACACGGAAAGTTCCAGTATACTTATGCTGGAACTCTAGTATAATATACTGGAGTATTTTTCTGGATTTTGAACAATATTTTCGTTCAGATTTATCTTTACATGAAAAGTGGCTAAATTTCGATTACTTTTGAAACTGTGTCTATTTTTGAATGACCACTTATAAATCTGGCTATTTTTGAATTTCTCTCATGCTTAACTTACATAACATAATTCAACTAGGTATAATATTTTTTAAAAAGACGTTATACCTCAAATAATTGAACGCCCGGACTGGTTTTTCCCTTATTTAAAGAGGTGAAGGATTTTGTAAAAATCTATTCATAAACATTTTCAAGTGTTCTGAAATTTTTCTTTGTTAAGTTGTTTTGCATTTTGTCATAATGTCTGAAGAGCGAAAAATTAGGGTTTCATTATATTGGGGAGGGGGGAGGGAGGGGTGAGATTGTGGTGGCGAATAACTCAGTACGCTATAGTTTATCTCCACAGTCTCATGTTAAGTTGCCACTTACAATGGAGTACGATAAATTTGTATCGTTGATATGTAAAAAAATGAGTGTGAGCAAACGTTCGGCGAATCTTAAAATAACCTGAAGATATCTGTATTATGTGACTCCGCAAGGGATTGCTTGTTATGCTGAGTTTAACATCGAAGACGATTAAACTCTGAGAGATATTTTGGGGACTCTGGATGAATACCGAAAATTTATTGTGATAAAATTGTTGGAAATGTACGTCAAGGCTGAAGACGTTTGCAATAATGAGGTTGCGCAAAGTAGGGAAATCGCTCAATCATCGGGTGGTTACTTTGGAACAGGTTCCGACTGAAAGAGTTTGGCCGGATCTAAACTTATCTCCAGGGGCAAATGAGGAGCGAGGAAATAATTTCTCCCCTAGTATACATAATCCACAAGCCGAGTGGTAAACTTTAATTTTCCTTTGTATTATGATGTATATTTTTGTGTATTGTATTTGTATTAAAACTCATATATTCCATAGGGGTACCAACCAAATACGAATTTTACAAGTTATGAACCAAGGGCCAGTTAGAATATGCCTAGTTTTGGTGTGTCGGATCATGGTGGTCTATCCGGGAGTCAGTATCAACAAGATAATGTGCATCATGGGATATCAACACATTATGATTTGTAAGAGAATATATAAAGTTTTATATATATATATATATATATATATATATATATATATATATATATATATATATGTTGTATTGGACCAATTTCAGTAACTCATTATTTCTTTGGTTGTGCAATGAAAACGAGCAACTTGATGGTCCCGTCCTCACTCAATTGCCCGAAGACGACGTATTTACTGGGATCTGGCAGATTGCAGAGTCAGGAAGAGAATAGTGATTATGACAACAATGTCGATGAGTCTAGAGATGACACACTCTTCCCTGACGAGGGTGATGATGAGGAGGAAGAGAATGCCGAACCTTATTTGACGAGGGAGCATGCTCCACCTCCCGTTAGACCAAGAGTGTACGAGTCCCACGTGTCGTTTCATTTAAGGCATATTCCCTACCTTGATCATTTGCCAAGTACGTCAGATGTGGATGCCCTCACAAGGGATATTGACAAAATTCAGACAGTAAAGAAGGATGAATCAAGACCAACGGTATTGTCAAAGGGCATGCTTTTTCCTGATAAGGCGCGCTTAAGTAGGGCAGTGAAAATGTACAGTGTAAAAGAGTGTCGTGAGATGACAGTATGGGAGTCATCTCCGGATATATACAAGGTTGTTTCCGTAGATGGTTTATAGGTTGTAATTGGATGTTGCGTGCGATAAAGAAGAAAACAAATATGTGGAAAGTGGGTAAATACATTGGCACCCACAATTGTGAAATGGACACATCAGTGGGAATCACTTCAACTTGGATGTTGACTTGATTTCTCTTGTCTTGATTCCACACATTGAAGAATCCATAAGGTACAAGATCAAAGAGTGTATTACATCCGTCCACCAGGAATATGGGTGTACCATTAGCAAAAGAAAGGCATATCTCGGGCGCAAACATGTGTTTGAAATTATTTATGGTGACTGGGATAAGTCATTTGCATCTCTACTCAGGTACATGGCCGCATTGCAACACTTTAACCCCGGGACTATTGTTGAATGGAAGCTTGAACGGAGTGCGGGAATACCAGAATATATATTCAGATACGTGTTCTGGGCATTTAAACTAGCAATTGAGGGTTTTGTGCATTGCTGGCCGGTAATATCCAGACGGTACTCATGTGTATGGAAAGTATGATATTAAGTTGTTGATCGTTATTGCAGTAGATGCAAATGGACAAATATTTCCACTAGTTTTTGCCATTTGTGCCAATGAAAGCCAAGAGACGTGGACGTTATTTTTGAACCACTTGAAGGAACACGTTGTCACACAACGTTCAGGTATTTGTCTAATAGCTGATCGGCATGGCGGTATTTTAAGTTCTATACAACATTTGCCTGAATGGCAGGAACCGTATGTATACCACCATTACTGTTTGAGGCATTTGAAGACCAATTTCCAGAAGAAATATGTCAAGCCTCGTACTCGCGTCTGTATCCCCGCCTCTCAACCCACTTTCTAGTCAAAGGGAGAAACGGTGGAGGTGGTGCATCCTGAGCTATAGGTGATACAAGTGGCTGAAACTGCAGGAACCACTCCCAGGCCCAAACCTAATATACAATTTGGATGTAAAATTTAAGGTATATTTTTATGATGTATGTTATAATGAAGATAGTATTTGACAATTTTCACCTACAACAGCGGCATAAATCCTGCAACGTCTCAATGGGTACCTATGCATGCCCGTTATATCTGCCGGTACAAGTAACCAAGAACAGCAGCACCCCAGCTGTACTGATGTAAATCATCTAGCCGCTCAAGATGATGAAGAAATCTCAAGCTGACTAGGTTTTCCGAAGTGTTCGGGAACAATATGCCTCCAAACATAAGCAACAGAAACTACCTCGTGTACCGGTTAATATGAAGCTCTGGTATATCATGAGTAATGTCATCATGCATGGCCTCCAAATGCAGCCGGACGGGCATCAACGCAAGATGAATAGCCCCAACCAATACACCTCATCCTCTGGTTGGAAACCGGTGAGCCGCTACAACGTGTCCAGGTACTGAGCTCCCGTATAATCTCTCATGGGTTGCAGAAAAGCAACAGGAAATCCATCAACCAGGAGCCCATACAGGACCTCCACATCCTGCAGCATGATAGTGGCCTCACCAATGGGCAAATGGAATATGTGCGTCTCTGGTCGCCACCATTCTATCAAAGCCGTGATCAACGACCAATCTAGCTGCAGCTAGCCGATCTCAATGATTCTATAAAAACCGTATCCTGCAGGCGTCTGACTACACGGGGATGGAGCTGGCGGTCCTTAAGAAAGTCCCACACATCGTCTATTCTCCTTGAACGTAAAGTCTGGGCCAATAACTGCCCCTCCCATATGTAGGAAGACCTATGCTCGGCCTGTAGCAGTAGTAGCTCTAGGGAGGCAGGTCCGAGATGCAAAGGCGGAACCTCCATGACGAAAACTATAAATTGAATAAAATTAATTACATTATTTTTCTTTTCCACTGCTTAAATATATTGCAATACCTTGAATATTACATTTTTATTCGATATTTTTACTATATTATTTATTAAATTGATACATTTTCAATATTATAATTTTATATTTTATATGTTACTTTAATATGTTAGTTTTATTATTTTATATGTTAGTTTTATTAATTTATATGTTAGTTTTATTATTTTATATGTTTGTTAGTTATTCACCTATTTTTTACTATACATGATTTAATTATTAAATATGCATATTATGATTCCGGACATAATATTTGAGGCCCAATAGCACCAATGTATCCTGAATTCATATGTTCATGATGAGAAAATTTTTCTCATTTTTTATTCAATATTTATTTTATATGTTAGTTTACTATTGTATATGTTAGTTTTATTATTTATGTTAGTTTTATTATTTAATATGTTAGTTTTATTATTTTATATGTTTGTTTGTTTGTTATTGACTTATTTTTTACTATATTAAAATTAAATAATTAATTTTCATAACTATACAAGATTTAATTATTAAATATTTATATTTTGGTTCCGGACACAATATTTGAGGCCAGTAGCACCAATGTATCCGAATTCTTATGTTCTTACGTTTGTTGACTATAAGTGGAGATAGTTAATGTTTGAACTATCATCTTTTTGACGTATTTTTGGGAATAAGAGATACTTATATTATCTAATTTCTATAACTATAAGGATACTATGCTAAAGGGTACTACGTTTTACTACGCTAAAAGGTCACTACATATAATTACGAGCACTATCACACCTCCTTTTTACATACACTCCCAGAAGGGAGTAGATAAGGGAGTTTTTTTCCAACTTAAAGTGACAATTGAAACGGGATTATTTATTTAAATTTAGAGTCGCCACTTGGGATAATTATGGTGTCCCAAGTCACCGGTTCAAATCCCGAGTCGAGGAAAAGGTTGACTCTATATTACAGTCTGCGAACCAGAAATCCAGGTAAGGAATTATGTTAACCCGGGAGAAGGTGTTAGGCATTCCCGAGTTCCGTGGTTCTATCACGGTCACTCAACTGTTATTATTGGCCTACTATCTTATTTTAGTACATGTTTTAACATATGGTGCAATTTTAATCCTTTAACCGCTTTTATTCATTTTTAAGAAAATTGCAACGTCATTTAAAATATGTTTTGAACCACGTTACATAAATGCACCCGCAGTCCGCAACACATTTTATATAACATTGTTGAGTTTTGGATTTGGGTCACATAAATGCGCACCCGAGTTTAAGAAGGGTAATTTTAAATTACGCGCCTAAAAAAACTACGCGTTTTTAAATTTACGAGGGCCATGAAAAGTTCAATTGATGGCACACCTCGATTTATTTAAAAGAAAAGATCTGTATTCGACTATAATAATCGAACACAATCGAATTCCACAAATACTAATGTGCTACCTCTTTAACATATCTTCACAATTATCACCAACACTCAGTACTACATATACGATTTAGCAATGGAATAAAACTTATCCTTCAGAAGATCAACAAAATGCAGCAAGACCTTTCATAAATCCACACGGCCTACCAAATTTACCAGATTAAACACCGGCCCAAACATTATCCCTAGGCCACTCCACAATCCACCGTCAATCAAACATTAAACCCAGCTTCTATTAATTGAAATTAAACGATTCATGGCTTAACGCTATTGTTCACTGATTTCCCATTCAATTTTCAAGAACAACTTTCACAAGCAATAACAACCGAGAACCAATATCACATCAGTTTAAGTTACCCAAAATTCTAAAATGAACTACTACACATGAATAGCAATTAGTTTCAAAGGTCCAGCTAGAATTTGGTATATAGCATGTCTAGATGTCCGAAAGGTTCTAAAAATTGAATATAGCTGAGGTTTAACACTTGAATGGTGAATTATACTACATATTTTCTTCTACAGAACCAAATTATGTTCCTAAAATAGAAAGAGTTCTCCTCCTAAGGTATCCCGATGAGTTCAATAGACATAACAGACATTCAACAACATATAACATGGAGCATTACAACAAAAATCAGATGAGTTCAATAGAAACAGGGGGAAAATCAGTTCAAACTATAGAGGATCGGATGAAAAGAATCAACCAAACATAAACTCCCAATTCATATTAAACTCGTATCACAACTGATTCATCACATAAGAGGAACGAAAAAGAAATGGAGGAAAAAGAAAACCTTGAACCAAATAATGAGCTTTCCAGTAGGTAATCCAAGAGCAAATAAGAAAAACAGTTTAGGACCTCGATGAGGCGGAATCTCGTCGGACGACACTCGAACCTCGACGGAATAAGATGTAGACCATGCTGTCCAAAACTTCAAGCATCTCAACCTCAATTTTCAATTGAACGAAGACAGGGAAACTAAACGCGACAAAAACCAAAGCTTCTGTTGGTATGTATGTGTGTGAGCAGTAAGGAGTGGCGATGAGGGGACAGGGATGCTATGGTGGTGAACGACAGTACTGCTAGGATGGAGAAGCAGCAACGATGGGTGTGGTCCGTCACTGATTTGGAGGTTGCCGGATTTCCGGTGAGCTAGGTGACGGACGACGGGCCCTACTCTTGGATTGTCGCTGATTTTCTGGGTCTGTTAAGTTAGGTGGGGTGTATCGAATGAGACAAGTTCAGGGGGGTGGGTTCGTTTTTTCACTGTTGCGGCGCTAGCTTCTTCTTTGCAGAATGTCCCCCTTTTCTCTTAGGCGTTAGGTTCATTGGATATGAAATTTTTTATGGTTTTTGTTTTTGAAGAAAATATGAACTGGTGGGGGTCTCCATTACCAAAAGTTGCGCTCCTCTCTTTAGTGTATATCCGTCTCTCCTGCTCATTGCAAGTGTTACCTATAATATAGGCCTAGGTTTTAGGTATATTTTTTGTATATTTGCCAATTAGTCCCTAGGTCTTTTTGTGTTAAGTCCTTAGGGTCTTTTTTATTTGTTTTTGTTCCAAAGAAGAGTCTAGAAGGGTCCCTAGGCTTAATGGACTAATTTGAATTGGGCCAAGAATTGGGCTCTAAAGCTCTTGAAATTGTGATCCAACACCTTAATTGACTTCTTTTAAAATAAGATAAAAATAATACACAATGCAAAAGCTAACATGAAACTATTATGTATTTTCAAGATTATGTAAAGATAAAATAAAGGTACTATTTTTGTATATTTTTTTCCGTAATTTTCCATTTTTATGACGAAAATAAAGTAAAAAAGTCAAAAATAGTTGAAATAGCTATATTAGGCCTAAATTAAATATTTACATGCTAAAATATAAAAAATCTTGGGGAGGGTCAAAAATCACATGTCTACAAGTACTACATTAGGCCACAAGATACCACTATAGGGAATTAAAGTAAAAATTTATCAAGTTTACTAGTCTTTTAGCAAATTAATAATTAAAACCGGATAAAAACAACAAATCAATTTAATCGCAAAACAATCACGAAATTACATATACCACAGTGAAAAGTAACTAATTAACATTTTTTTTAATAACTAATAACAATTTCTCTATTTTACAATTTTTTTAGCACACTAATACTATAGTCCGAACAAAAAACGACAAATTAGTTAAATCGCAAAACAATCACAAAATAATATAGAGCACATAAAAACAACTAATATGCAGTTTTTATATAAGTTTTAACAAAAACTAAGTCGGAATACCTTGATTTAAGGTTTTTAGAAAGCCGAAGATTTTGTGATTTGGAGCCGAAACAAGCAACAATGTCCGAAATAACACCTTAGCTAGCACGTGGGACCGAGAATATTTACTTTTTGTGGACGCGTGGGCTCCACTCAAGCTTTTTTAGATTTAAAAAGGGGGGGGGAGAACGAGTGGTTTTTTTAATTTTGGGGGGACGGGCTCGATTTTTGGAGTTCTGTTTTGGGGAAGATGGAGACCGTTTTTATTATATATATATATATATATATATATATATATATATATATATATAGCGTCTTTTGTTAAGACGCTATATATATATAACGTCTTAACAAAAGATGGTATATTTTCCCGCTTAAATTAATTCAAATATAGAGTCTTTTAAAAAGACGCTATACTTAACTGGCCAAACGACCGTTAACGTATGGTGTCTCTCCAAAAAATCCTATATATATTTTGGTCATTAAATTTTTTCTTCCACATATTTTTGTTCTTTGAGTCCAAAAGAATCACATTTTGGTTCCGGACTAGGTCCAAGGGAGGCTCAAGGGAAAGGCAAGTAAGCCGATATTTTAGGTCCCGAAATTTTTGAGGCCTTAAGAGTTGTTAATTAATACTAGATTTTGCGATTTTATTTTCACTTAAATAATACTGAAGTTTGTAGAAAAAAGTACAAAACTTTTATTAAGAAAAAAACATAACCTACTTGTTAACAATAGAAATGTTTTAATAACTTTAAATTAAACTAATTAAATCTTTATATTAGTACATAATTTTTTTTACAACAAGATCCAAGGGAATATATTGTAAATATCTTATTGACTTGAATTAAATGTTACTATATACATACATATATATATATATATATATATATATATATATATATATATATATATGTGTGTGTGTGTGTGTGTGTGTGTGTGTGTATGTATGTATGTATGTATATGATTGAATAGGTCAATGACCTATTCAATATTCAAAAATATTTTGAATAGGGTCAAAATATTTTCATTTCATTACGCCTCTCCTTGAACTTTTCTACAAACGTTCGAACAATATGATTGAATAGGTCAATGACCGGAAAGTCTCTTAGATCCTTAAGCATTGCGCTAAGCGATTCTGCAATGTTTATTGTCAACATGCCTTATTGGTTTTCTTGAAAGAATGCTTTGCTCCAATTTGGAATCCAATTTCATTCGCGAGACAGTCAGCTACTTCCCTACTTTTATCATGCAATTGCTGAAAATGGTCAAAGGATTCTTCAGTTTTGTATGACTGTACGACAAAAAAGAAATTCTTAATAAAAATTTCACAATTAAACCTCTTGCACATATTTTCAGCAATGTGATGCGCGCAAAACCCATGATGAGCGGTGGTAAAAGCTTTATTGATGTAATTCCCAATAGACAGATGTCGATCAGAGATATACACAATTCATCATTGTTGTCAACAATGTGCCGCAATTGTTAAAAAAATAGACCCAAGAATTATTGTACTCTTTATCGACTATACATAATGCAATTGGAAAAATGTTATTCTCCGTATCTTGTGCCACAACAGACAACAAGCAACCTCCATACGTGCCTCTCAGAAAATGTCCCATCAATAACAATAACATTTCTCATATGTGTGAATCCCTTAATAAAAGGTCCAACAAATAAGAAAAAATATCTAAAATGCAATTTATCATCAACCTTCAAATCAACAATACTTCCTTCATTATAGGACAACATAACATGGCGATACGCTTCCAACAAAGCATACCCCTCTTCTTGAGTACCCCTGATCATAGCCTTAGCTATTTCACCTACCTTCCAGCTCCTCCAATAAGTAAGATTTTGGTTAAAATCTACAAAAATAGCATCTTTCAGATGTGACGGGTTGGGCCTTTGCCATTAACATACCATTCCTGGTAATATGCACCCAAAGTTTTCGACGACGTATTAGGATGACAACTTGATATGTGTTGTACCCCGCATGTATGTTCGCTATTGTACTTGGTAATATAAAATCTATCAGAACTCTCGTACTTTAAAGCACGTAACCTCCACTGGCATCTCACATCTCAGCATGCCACCGAAGTTAATTTACTGTTACTCTTCTTCATATGAAACGTAAAATGCATTTTTACATAAGCAACCTCCAACTGTTTTATTAGATCCAATTTGTTGTTGAAATATTTCTCAAAAAAAAAACCTGTACCATCAAGGTGGCTGTGCTGTGTAGCTAATGATTCCACCAAGCCTTCATCTCCAGCTGCCCGACTGACAATATCTTGGAGCTTTTCCGCTCCATCTGCATCTTTTGGACCATACTACTTCATTTTATTATCACCAAAATCATGCAAGTCATGACTAAATCTACTGAAGCCATATTTCACAATTCTATCCTTCTCTACTTCTAAAATTGATGTTTGTGTTGGTGGTGGTCGTGCAACTGCGACATTTGAACCTTGTTGAGACCTTTTAACAGGAACTTCAACCCCTTCTTCAAACATATTTTCAGCCACATATATCTTCAAACAAGGCCTTATACCATCAATTGTAACTCAAGGAGGTACGATTGCAAATCACCGTTAATCTTAATGAACGAAGGAGGAATCTTGTCCCTCTTCAGCGCAGAACTAAGCATATATATAATATTCAAATTTCTCGGAGAACATGTTACTTTTTCACGTTTAATAATGACATCAACAAATTCGTTAAATGTACAATTGCTAGGTACACAGATAGGTACTGTAACCTTTGTATAGGAATTTCAATTCCAACTAGTTGGCCCCTCAACTCATTCACCAGAATATAGACCGCATACTAATATATAATCTCCCATCAGTCTATTGTGAACTAGTGGTCTATTGTACACTAGTGGTCGAGTACTATGCAGATTATTTTTTACAGAAACTCAAATTAACAATGATGAAGAAGATGAGAGAAAACACTTGCCAGATGAATGAGTTATACAATATACCACTTAGAATGAATTATCAATCCAATGTATCATCAATTTCTTTCTCAAATTCGACAAATCTAAAAAACTCTCAATTTTTCGATTTCTTCTCCGTAAATGATAAATCAAAAGAATGCTTTGAGAGGAATGAGGAAGAAGTCAGACAACCTCTGTGTATTGAATGCTATAAAAACAAGGTGCAATGGAGGAATCAGCCGTATAAAATAGGTATTGAGGCGGCAGATTGAGGTGGAAGGAATGGGATTTTTTTTCTTAAAAAACTCTGGTAATATTAGAATTATATAGGTTGGGGCTAAAGTGTATTAAGTATAATATTTAGGGATAAAGATTGAACCCTCCCCCCCCTCCCACACACTTTATAATTTCACATTTTCACTTAAGCACTAATTATGCATGAAGGTCAATCTTACAATAATTAAAACTTGAAGGTCATTTGGCCAATTTAAGTTTAGAAAGGGTCACTTCACCAACTACCCAAGTTACTCTATGACCTAAAAATGGAGTTTCCCAAATACTTAAATCCTTTATCCCTCCACCAATATGCACTTTTTAATGGAAAAAGGACAAAAAATGCCACTGAAATATTGGGAATAGAACAATTCTGTTATATTTTGGGAAAATACATAAGTACCCCCTAAACTTTTTTTAAATGGAATAAATACCACTCTAAAACTAGACAACCAAACTCTTGGTAAGTGGTGAACTACACGCGCCCCCACATGTATTTTTAGTCCTTTTTTTATGCTTTCTTCTTTTTCTTATCCTTTTTTTATTTCTTATTATTCTCATTTTTTTTGGTTATTTCATTCTCTTTCTTTTTGTTTTGTCACCGGAGATATAAAATGGTGGTCGTCGGAATTTCACGAACCATTTTTTCCGGCAATTTTTTTTTCGGCGACAGATTTTTATCCCGATCTAAGTATGTTTTGTTTTATATATATATACATTTTTCTTGAAAGTGTAATTTATGTGTGGGAAGAAGAGCAAAAGAAATAAAAACGAATATAAGATGAGAAAATTTTTTTCAATTAAAATTTCAATACATCATTTTTTTTTCCGCCGTGGGAAGGTTTTCCGATGATGAATTTTTCCCCCAAATCTGAGTGTATTTTGCTTTGCTTATGAATAGATTTTTTTTAGAGTTTAATTTATGTATGAAAAGAAAAAATGAAAGAAAAACGGTTAGACAAAGTCGCCGGTGAATGAATATCTGCCGGAATTAGAGAAGAAACGGAAAAAAAAAAGTAAAAGAAAAAAGACAAAGGAAAAGGAAAAAAAAAAGTAAGAAAAAATGGTAAAGAAGAACAAAAAATAATCTGAAAATTATTTTTTCTTGCTTCTCACTCTCCTTTGGGAGGGTGAAATACACACACTCTGCCACGCTAGCATTAAGGGTGCAAATAATTTCATTTACAAAAAGTTTAGGGGAGTAATAGAATTTTCGCAAAGATAAAGTGTGTAGTTGGAAATCCGGGTATAGGTCAGGGGGTACTTATGTATTTTTCCTTATCTGTTTGCTCTCGCATAAAATTACCCTTTTATGCTTTCAATTTATGTGTTTTATTTTTAGTACATTTTAAGAAAAATATCACCTATTTATATCTAGTAAATTTTGATTTTTTACATGTTTATTTTATTTTTAACGAGACTCCTTTATGGAAATAACATGATATGTTTAAGAACAAAAGATTTAAATAATATTTTTTTAGATTTTTAATTTAGAATCACATTTAAATCTTGTGCCCAATAAATTAAGACATAAAAAAGATGGAGGAAGTATTGATTTTTTCTCCTTACCGTGGGAGTCCAAGGGTCAAAGCCACGATGTCCACAAACTTGTACATCTCCCATAAAGGTCCCATTTTGACACGTGACTTTCCTTAATTGGTAAAGTTCCCATAAAAGATAAAGCTTGATTAGTCCTTAAGGAGTCGTTTGGTTCAATTTAGAATAGACGAGAATATTCTATGAGTTGAGATATTTTATGAGATTAGTCATTTCACCTTTTATATATGATAACTAATTTAATTTCATAATTTCAGTAAAAAATATATTGATATTAGCTAATACTCATAATTAAATGAAATAAATACAATCTCAAATTTTATTACGAGATTAGTATCCTTATCCCGATAACTAAATGGCCCCAAGTGTCCTTTTTTGGGATCACTTTCTTTGTTTTCTACTTTTCTTTTCTCTTTTGGCCACTCATCATTTTCAAGTCTATCGTCATTTTTAGTATATGTACGTAATATCTAGTTCACTCCCTTCCTCATTTATATTTTTGTTTATGTTTAAAGGACACTACTAACACATGTAACTCTGTCGTGTGTGAATTGGCTCGCGTTATTTGTCATAAGTAAGTCAAAATAAAAGATGAAAGCCTGTAGGAGGAAGTGGCGGAGAATCTATAGACAATCAAAGGATAGTCAGTGATCATTGAAAAATTTAATTAATGTTATTTACCCTTTTAATAACATAGATGCACAGGGTTTTTCTGCTACTTATCAAAATAAAGAGATAAGTTATTCTTTTGTTACAGATCCTGTAACTAGAGATATTAACGTCTTGATTAATATGAAACAAAGGCATGTTGATTCATTACAATTAGAAATATTGAGCATGAATATATTCGATACTTTACAATCTGCTAAGGTTCAGCAAAAGATTAAATTGATTACTGAACAGATGGTTGTTGATGTTTGCGCTGATCACCCTAGTGCCTTTTGGAACCGAAAAAGGCATATTTTAACTCTTCCTTACGAAAAAAACTTCTCCGAGGATGATATCCCCACTAAATCTCGACCTTGCCAGATGAATGCTGAATTGGTCGAATTCTGCAAAAATGAAATTGATAATTTATTACAAAAGAGTTTGATAAAACCCTCAAAATCTCTTTGGTCATGTTCTGCCTTTTATGTTAATAATGCTGCGAAAAAGGAACGTGGTATTCCTAGATTAGTTATAAATTATAAACCTTTGAATAAGCATCTGAAATGGATTAGATAT
Source organism: Nicotiana sylvestris (assembly GCF_000393655.2). Taxonomy (NCBI): domain Eukaryota; kingdom Viridiplantae; phylum Streptophyta; class Magnoliopsida; order Solanales; family Solanaceae; genus Nicotiana; species Nicotiana sylvestris. The sequence continues at coordinate 35,322,480 of NC_091064.1, forward strand.
CCTATCCCCAATAAAAGAAATCTGCTATCTAGATTATATGACACCAATATATTTTCAAAATTCGATTTAAAATCTAGATATTGGCAAATTCAAATTTTTAAAGAGCATACTTATAGAACTGCTTTTAATGTTCCATTTGGTCAATATGAATGGAACGTCATGCCTTTTGGTTTAAAAAATGCCCTTCTGAATTTCAGAAAATTATGAATGATATTTTTAACCCTTATCTAGATTTTATCATCGTTTATATTGATGACATATTAGTATTTTCTAAAACATTAGAGATGCATATTAAGCATCTTGATATTTTTAAGAAAATTGTAATACAAAACGGCCTAGTTATTTCTAAACCAAAAATGAGTCTATTCCAAACCAATGTTCGATTTTTAGGCCATAATATTTGCCAAGAAAAAATTACCCCGATACAAAGAGCGATTGATTTTGCTTCAAAATTTCCTGATGTTATTACTGACAGGACTCAATTACAAAGATTTTTGGGAAGTTTGAATTATATATCTCCTTTCTACAAAAGTTTATCTCGTGATCTAGCCCCTCTGTACGACAGGCTGAAAAAGGATCATAGGCAGCCTTGGACTGACCAGCATACTACGTTAGTCAAAAGTATTAAATAACGTGTTATGTCTCTACCTTGCTTAACTCTTGCTAATCCTACATGGCAAAAAATTATTGAGACAGATGCGTCCAACGTTGGCTACGGTGGGATTTTAAAGCAAGTGAATCCCAACAATAAGAGTGAATACCTGATAAGATTTCACTCTGGTAAATGGACCGAAGCCCAGAAGAAATATGCTACTGTGGCTCATGAAATGTTAACTATTGTTAAATGTGTTTTAAAATTTCAAGACGATTTATATAATCAAAAGTTTTTAATAAAAACTGATGCTTAATTTGTTAAATATATGTTTGACAAAGATTTCAAACATGATGCGTCTAAATTAATATTTGCTAGATGACAAGCTCAACTGGCGCCTTTTGATTTTGAAATTCAATACAAAAAGGAATTGATAATTCCCTTCGGATTTTTTATCCCGGGAATACTTAGACTGATTATGATTTTCTATACGACTTTTCTCGATGAAGAATTATTAATTACTATCCATAAAGTGGTTAGATTAAATAGAGACCTACAAAGTCTCATAATTGAATTGATAATTAAAGAAATCATTGATAACCTGATCAATAATGAATTTTCTATTCATGATTATGCTGAAACTGTTAGGGATGATATGTTGGATTATTACTTCTCAGAATAAATTGACTTGTTATTTGTGCAGAATGGACCCTTCATGGGCCACCAGAGGCAGAGGTAGGGGAAGATCTTTCCCTAGTAAATCATATCTCAAGGATCGTCATACGGATCCTCATCAAGTTCTCCGGTGATACAAGCAGGAAAAAGAGTTTAATAAACTCTAAGATATTTCATAAAGGAGATTCATCAGTAGGTCCGTTTATACATCTGGATGATATTCCAGAAGATAATCCATTATACGGTCATCTACAGGCATATTTGGCCGCCAAAAAGCAAAGTAATACATTTGCTTCAATTGCTAGAGAAGAGGACAACGATGATATCAAGTCCTACGAAAAACTACCAAAGAAAGAAATAATATTTCTTTTAGAAAACTCTGAGATTCAGCGAAAGGATGAACCATGGAAGATATTCCAGAGATACCTGATTAATGGGTTATACTACCTAGGTGAATCATATAAAACCCGCGCTTATTATGAGACCATCCTCATCAACACAGGTAGTGCAGAATTCCAGCACTTTTCCGGTTATAACACCAGTGAGAACGTTTATAACTTCTCAAAAATTATTATCAAGCAGATTATATCTGTTGAAGAATGGGGGATATCCACAATGAAAGAGAGGCATATAAGCCTTAATAAATCACCCATGAATTTTACTTACCGAGATTATATCCAGGCATTCGATAGAGTATTATATTATAACAATGATAGACATAAACACACTTGGTTTATTAAAATATGTGCAAAGATATTTGCAGAACCTATCCCTAATTGGTTTCTGAACTGGTGGTCATATCACGGCCCCACAACAAAGATCTTGCCTGAGTCATTTCTTAAGTTATACAAAGAATGGACAAAACTTTCTCCGTTTTTAACTGATTTATATCATACAAATCATATCTGTTATTTAGAAAAAAATGATCAGATATACTTTTTCATTGAGTTCTCTATTCCGTGGATTCATAAATGGACCCCCGAATTGGGGTTTACTGAAGAACAGATCCCTTGCTTATATAGGGTCTTTTACAATAATTTTTGGGATAAGTTAATGAAGAATTATCCCAAAATAAAATTGTTATACGGTCAAGAATTATTGGATTCCATTAAAGTACAGATCCAGTTATACGCGACCACTCCCCAGAAGAAAATATTTGATGATAGCTCAGTCAAGCATATTGTTAGGAGAATCTCCATTCAAGATGGAGATAAAACTGATTTAATAAACCAATATCTAGAAGAAGTGAAAAGAAATTTGCTTCAAACTTTAAGCCAATGTGAAAAATCAGACACATCGATGCAAAGTGAAACAAGCAACGATGATGTAGAGGAAGATTCTCAACCTATGATGACAGAAAGGATATTGTCGGATAAAAAAATCAGAGAAGTGAAAGATTTCCTACAAAGATGGACAAAGTAGAAGAAAGAAATAGTGAAAAATAGTGAAGCCGCTAAGGACTCCATAACAGGACCCCACTACAACAGTAGAAACACTGTATACACAGTAGATATACTGTATACACAGTAAATACACTATATAAGGGACCCGCATAAGGGACCCACTGTACTGTACATAGATTCCTTATGTTTTTTTCTCTTCCTATAAGTAGGAGCCCTCTCTCATTCGGGGAGGCATCAAAAAATTCTCCTCTCTCTCTATGGAATCTCTCTCTCTCTCTCTTTCTCTCTCTCTCTCTCTCTTGTAAAGTCTTCTAAGCTTCTTAGCTTCTTCATTTTGTAAATCAGTTGAAGGAAATAAAAGTTTCGAAGTTCAGTTCATCATCTTCAGGGCCTTGCGTCCCAGCCTTAAAGGTATTTGTTTATTTTATTTTATTGTATAGTATTTAAATTACTTTGTTTCTCTCCACTGCCGTGACTATGTCCAGCTAAACGTTTTCATATCTATGTTGAAGAACTAATTTCTCTTGCATATTAACCATGAAGAATCCAGACTCTTTCAAAATATAAAGGAATTTTAATATAGTTTCTTGGCTTGGTTCTAAGATTGTGGTACAGTCGACTCTGGTACTACTCTTATTGGCTTTGCCTTAGTGGCTACATCTAGCCAGCTGTGACATTAAAGCCCGCTGAAGTTGTCAAAAAGGCTATCCCTTTCACAGTTAGAACTACTAGACACATGAGCTCAATAAGAGTATGTATCGGACCTAGACAGGCCCATTGCTTGGGTAAAAGGATAGATCCTTCCATACAATCATTAAAACTATAATACAATTCCCGTATATTTTGAATCTTTACTGGTCGTGCGGACTACCGCCACCCTTCAAAGGTACTGAAACAACTAGATCTGGATGGCCGTGCGGACTACCGCCCGCCTACCCTGATCCTGGTGTAAATGGTATCAGAGCCTAGGAACTTTCATGGTAAATATGTAATAGATATGAAATATTCAACATAGATATGAAGCTTTTGGAATGGATCTGGGAGAAACAAGTACTAAAAGTACTAGACTTAAAGAGGTAGATATACCTCAAAATCTTGATTTATTAAATAAATGGACTATTCCTAAAGTTTCTATAAAAACCATTTATGATTATGGTTGGTTTGATAAACTTTCTTCAAAACAATTGATAAAAATGATTGAACAGTCTTTGGCGTTAAATTCTTCTGAACAAACTATTCGTTTGTTAAACAAACACGATATTGACTTACAAACATAATTATCATTACTTGCATATTGGTATGGTTCAAATTGCGTTTAAACCTTTAACCCTTAAAGGGTTACCAGAGACCTTTTTGGCTGCCCTTAGAGATGCTAGAAATCTGAATTTCAGACAGTCTTTGATGGGTTCGATTGAATATACTGTGGCCTATGGTCCAGTATATTTTAATACTCAACCCAATTTGCAACTATCTCTTTCTGATGTTAATATTCTTGATGCCTTGACTTTAAATGTGAAAACGCATGGTTATAATTATGTGCCTGGTTCTGAACTTATATGCTTATCTTATAGGATATATTTTAAATTATTGTCTACTTTAAACTCTCGATGTAAGTTATACGATACATCAGATCAGACCATATTAGTAGAAACCAATTTTGCAAGGTCCAAGGTCACCACTAGGAGACTTATTAGGTGGGAAGAAATTAATTTCCCAACTACTTGGACTTTAAATTCGGTTATATCCCCAAGTCAGATTACTAATGACTTGTCAAATACTGATTGTTCGCATGTTACTCAAAACCCGGACGGTAGGATTTGTCTTCAATTTGATGATAAGTCTACTGTTTATAATAGACATTCGTTTTCTAATCATAGAGTTTTACCTGTTCTTCAACATATTTCTCCTGTTGAGCCAGTCTATGGTCCAGCTCGAAATCGTGCAGCATCGTTACACACTATCGCTACAAAGGGGAGTAATAAGTCTGTCGAAAGGGTTAAAATTAACCCACAAGCAAATATTGTTCAAGACAATGACAATATTTCTTATAAGGATATTCCTTCTGTATCCGAAATGGATTTTGACCCCAATGATACTTAATGATTCCACACCAAATTGATTTTAGCCCAGGTTCACGGGAAAGAAAATATATTCAAAAGGAATTTTTTAGTGATAAATGGAGCCAGTTTAAAACTTGGTTTTTCGATAATTATAGCAAAGAAGATTTAAACAGTATTTCTCAAGAATTTTACGAAAATTGTGCTTTGCATAATCAAATTATGTATTTTGTTCCTTGGTTTATAACAACGTATTTTCCTCTTTATATAAAGGTGTTAGAGAGATCTTATAAAGATGGGAATGGTAATATTTCTAAAGCCATTTAACCTCCTCAAGCCCCCTTTATTTTACCTAATATTACTGGTATTACTTTCACTGCTTTTCAAAAATTTGTTGACGATAATGTTGCAGCTGTTAGTATCGCAGAAATTAATAAATTGATTTCTCAAAACAATTATTTGGGTTTATATGTAAAAATTTTAGGAGAACATATCGGTTCACTTGATAAAAAATTGGATGATTTGACTGCTTTAATAAAGAAGATGAGTACTAACAAAGGACCAACCGATATTGCCTCCACTTCGGGAATCAAACCGGTTGATCAAACAGTTCTTACTCATGTTCAAAGGCCTCCTGAGGTTCAAGATTTTAAATTCAAATCTCTTGATGACTTAGCAGACCTTCTTGATAAGAAACTTTCTGGTTTAAATATTAGACCAATTGATTTATCAAAAAATTTTGTTGATAAAATTGAGACTGTTTCCGATTACAAAACTGAAACGTGGTCAGAGATTAATAAGCTCAAGGGTTTAATTAAACCCAATAGTAAGTATGCCGACAAACCTCGAATGCAAACTTACTATTATTCCCGTCCTACTCCTCAAGATGTGTTAATAGAGGAACGCGATTGGAATCAGACTAATACGTCTTTCAGCGGTTCCGAAATTTATGAATGGAATCTTGATGGCTTAACTGATAGACAGTTAACTATTCTTGTACATAGAATGATTATGTACTCAACTATCTGTAAAAGTGTTAAGATCACAGGTAGAACTATTTGCAAAATGATTATTGCAGGCTTTACTGGCCAGCTTCGTGGCTGGTGGGATAACTATCTATCTGTTGAAGAAAAGGCAACATTTATTAATTCAACCGCCATTGACGAAGGGGTTGATAATATAGGCATGGCTCTAGTTAAAGGAAGAGAAGATGCTTTTTATACCCTTATCCTTACAATTCTAGAATATTTTAACGGTAGATTTACCAATGGGCATGAGACCGTCCGTACTTTACTAAATGATCTTAGATGTAGGACCCTTAGTGAATTTAGATGGTACAAAGATACTTTTATGAGTAGGGTTATGGAGCTACCCGAAAACAAGTATGAACATTGGAAAGCTAAGTTTATTGACGACCTTCCCTCCTTATTCGCTGAAAGAGTAAGAAAAGCGTTAAGAGGTAGTTACGGTGAAATTCCGTATGGAAATTATACCTATGGTAAACTTATAGGAGTGTGCACACAAGAAAGATTAAACTTGTGTAATGAGCTGAAGCTTTCTAGACAGCTTAAGATTGATAAGCTTAAAGAGAAATCCCAATTAGGTGACTTCTGTACCCAGTTCGGTTTACCCGGAACCTCTACTCAAAGTAAGAAGAAGAAGAAGAAAAACAGATATCATAGGTATCCTAAGCCTAATAGCCCGTATAAGAAAAAGAGGTCTAGATATAGGTCTAAGGAAGAGCGTGATACTAGAAAAGCGCATCGGAAATCTACTCGATTTACGATGAATAGATCAAAGAGAGATCTCGCTGAAATTAAGTGTTATAAGTGTGGAAAATTTGGGCATATCGCTCCAAATTGCAAGCTTCAAAAGCTAAAGGCCTTAGAACTAGACGATGGGTTACGTGACAAAGTTTATAATTTGTTATACACTTCTGGATCAGATTCTGATTATACTTATTCTGAGACTAAGTCTGAAGCTGAGATTGATCTGATAGATTTATCTGAAAGTAGTAAAGATTTGGATAATACTTGCGCCGCTTGTAAAGGTGATATTTTCACTTGCGATGATGATGAGTTTTATAAATTGCAATCACAATTTTAAGATTTGAATATAAAAACTATTACATCTGACAATGTAATAGAACTTTTAAAGGAAATTACTGATGAAAAAATTCGTAAAAAATTATAAATTTGACTGAAAGTTCTAGTTCTAGTGGTTCAAAGCTTTTTGAAAGACCAAAAAACGAATTTGAATATTTTGCGCCATATTCTTTGTCTGAAGTTAATAAACGTCTTCATAAGACAAATACACCAAGAAGAGATACTTCGTTTGAGGATTTGAAAATCGAAATTGAGAATTTGAAAAGAGATATTAAGTATCTTAAACAAAATCAAATAATTTGTGATCACCGGATTGCTCAAATTGAGAAAAATAATTCTCTAGCTGATTTTCCAACTGATTTTTCGGCTAAAGGAATTTCCGAATTTTCAAATGAAAAGGGAAAAGAAATTTCTGATAAGATTGATTCGATTAATGAAAATTCTGATATGTTTTTAGGAATGATGCAGGTTGTTACGGCTCATAAGTGGTACATTAAATGTACTATCTTGATTGATAATACTTTCTCTCTAACTGATGTAGCAATGATTGATAGTGGAGCAGATGTAAGTTGTATTCAAGAGGGTCTTGTTCCTACTAAATATTTTCAAAAGACCACTCATTTGGTAAAATCTGCTTCTGGTCATGCTTTAGATATAGAGTATAAATTACCAAATACTCGTATTTGCCAAAATAGAGTTTGTATTCCTCATTTCTTCTTTTTGGTAAAAAACCAGTTATACCCTCCGATTATACTTGGGACCAAGCCAAGAAACTATATTAAAATTTCTTTATATTTCTAAACCATATTTACAAATACTGAAAATTGAAAGAAAGAAAAAAAAACTTGATTACTAAACCATATTTCTAAAATTTTTTAAACAATTTAACCTTAACTAACTTTGTTTTAATTCACATCATGTCCTAATACTTGTTCGCAAACTAATTCATGTTTTAACTGAAATTGACTACATGATTCTGATTAACTTATCGTTGACGAAAAATCTTATGAATAAGGAACTTAGTTAATTTTTGCCAAACTGATTCAATAACGCCATTTTTACGTTATTTCTTCTCTTTTTTGTTATTAAACAGTTTTAATTAATAATCAGGCTTAAATATATTTCCTAATAATCTGGTTAAGGCGTTATTTAATATGTCGCTATAATATGCCTAGTTATGCCAAATGACAGTGATTTACAGAATAATAATACATGAATAACCTAAATACAATACAAAAAATTAAATTAAACTAAATTAAAAATTTAACACTCCATTCTTCATTTCAGCTTACAAAATGCCAAAATTACAGTTGTGTACCTGATATTGTCAATATAAGAAGAAGAAAGTCAGCAACGTAATACGTAACACAGCAACAACAACAATAACCAGCAATAACCAGCCAACGAAAATCCCAGTGACAGCTTTGAAAAATTCAAAATAAAATCCAAGAATGCCGAAAATAACGGACAGAAACCAAGGGAAATTTTCAGATTTTTGAAAGGCTATTTAATCTTCAACCCTTAATTTCTACACCTGTATACCAGAATATTTATCAGGTGTGTACTACTTTCTCTTCTAATTTTCAACTTTTTATTTTTTTATTTTTTCTTTGTATGTTTTTCTTTTCTTGAGAGTTTCAATATTTTTTCGGAATAAATGTTCAGCTCCTTTTTTTCTCTAATCTCTCTTTTTTCTCTGTCCCTCTTCTGATTTTTCAGACCTCTCTATATATAATCCCCACCCTTTAATCAATTAAAATCAATCCCTTTCTCTACCAAACCCATTATCTTCCCACTCATCCCCATTACATTAAATAAATATATCACACCACCCCATTATATTTTGTCCCCCATGCTTCAAATAAAATAATGCAAGATTCCCCTTTAAATTAAATCTTGTCCCCCCTTTATATTAAATAATCATATCACAACCCACCCCATTTCATTTTGTCCCCCATGCTTCAAATAAACAATTACAAAAATGTACAATTCCTAAACTACCCCTTCCGACCTTACTGAAATTACCAAACTACCCCTGAACGTATTACAAATTTACCAAACTACCCATCAGCTATAACACATCAATTAATCAAACTTAACCAAAATATAGACAATATGATCAATTTCTAACAATGTTCAAACAACAATATGAACACGGATGAACATCATAACAACAATATCACATGAACATGATTTTAACAACATTTCAACAACAAATCACATGAACACAAATTGAACAACCAAGAACAACCAAAATTTGATTGAACAATATTTTTGGCAACAACAAACCTATTTTTCGGATTTAAACAACAACAACAATCAAACAAGTATATTTAGATTCTTAAATTCAATAATATTGAACTTAAAATCAACTCTAACAACATTATAACAAACAATTCTTATATTAAACTTTAAACAAGATTATGAGACTAATTCAAGAAATAATCACAAATGGTAAACAAGAAATCAAACTATACACATTTCGGATTCAAAATCAAACAAACATAATATGAACATGAATTAAATCTAAAAATAAAAACGACGGATTCAAATGACTAAAAACCAACATACTTCCCTTATTGCAACTAAATTCTTTTAGGCAAATGACAAAACAAAATTAAAAAGAAACAATTATGAATTTAAACTTGAACTTTAACAATATTAACAATTTCCGGAAAATACATCAAATACATAAAACAAATTGAGGAAACAATTAATTAAACCTCAATTTGTATTTAACTAACATTAAACTAACAACATTTACCTAAACAATAAAACAAACATGAAATAAACATGAAAAATTCACCAAATAATGAACAAACTAGAAAATTATTTCAACGAAGAACAAACCAAACAAGAATTGAATCATTTATCGATTTTGGATCCGAAAAATACCAAACAAAAATATGGACGATAAATGAGATCCAAAAAACCACTAACCGGAAATGAAACGACGAACAACGACCAACCAACGACGAACTCGGACAGTGATCGACGACATCGACCAAAACTACTCCATGTACGCGAACTCGACTGGACTGAATGATGAAGACGAAACAGAAGCAGCTGATGATGAAGAGAAATGGACGCAGCGCAGCTTAATGAAGAAACCATAGCCATCGAGGTTCGCGAGCTCGACATGGACTGAAGCAGTAGCATCCGCTACTGCTGGACATCGGAGCTTGAAATGGACGCAGCAGCTGCTCGGACACGAGGAGGAGCAGCGGCGACGGTGTGGAGGAGCAGCGGCGACGGTGTGGAGGACGACAAAGCAGTGGCTATGGCTGTTCGAGCTGAAGAAGACGAAGTGAGGCAGCAGCGGCGACGGTGTGGAGGACGCTGAAGTAGAAGCAACGGGTAGTCCATGGTCGAGCTTGAGCTCGTCAATGGAGAAACAACGCTGGGGCGATGGACTGTTGTGTCGTTTGGTTGTGTATGTGTGTGTGAGTGTGACGACGTGAGGGGGTGTTCGTGGTGGAGGGTGGTCGACGTTGGTGAGGGCAGCCATGGTTGTGCTTTGGAGTTTTGAGGAAGAAGAAGGAGAAATGGGGGGGGGGGGCGGATGCTTAGGCATTTTTTAGGGTTTTCTTACTATTTTTTTTTGTTTTTCTTTGTTTTATTTTTTGAAATGCAAGATAATAGGGTGTTGGGTTATGGACCGGGTTGACCCAGTTCGAAATGGACTGGGTCGTAGGGAAGATTGGGCAATTTTTTGGGCCTGTGGCTTGAAATTGAAGAAAAGGCCCAATTCCGACTTTCTTTATATTTTCGCTCTCTTTTCTTCTTTTATTTTTCTAAAACTAAATTATAAAAATACTTAAACTATTATTAAGAACTAAATTAAGTTATAAAAGCGCAAATTAACTCCCAATAACAATTAACGCACAATTAAGTATTAATTAAGCATAAAATTGTATATTTGGACATTAAATGCTAAAAATGCAAACGATGCCTATTTTTGTAATTTTTAATTTTTGTAAAACAAATTTAATTACTAACAATTGTAGAATTAAATCCTACATGTAAAATGCGACATATTTTTGTATTTTTTTTATTAATTTAGCAAATAAACACGCACAGACAAATACAAATAATTATTCAAAATATCACAAAATATCACAAAATTGCACACCAAAGAAAAATCATTTTATTTTTGAATTTTTTGGGAGTAATTCTCATATAGGGCAAAAATCACGTGCTTACAGCTGCCCCTCTTTGCCCGGAGACACGAAGGGTTTTCGTGCAAAGATAAAGCGAGCGATTTTTGCCCATCCGAGTACTCTGTTGAAGCATTTTTTGAAAAAGATTTGACCGAACCTTTGCTTCAAAGGTTTCCTACATATCCTGGGCTAAACAGGAATCAGGTCAATGTAGTTCGGGAAGTCTTGGTAGCTGGGACTACCATGGGACTGCAATGTTACTGCTGTTGCATGCTACTTTTACTGTTTGCTGACCTCCTTATTACACCATGCTTAAAAAATAAGAAGCTAGACTAAGCTAGAAATTACAGAATCTTATCTGTTTTCCCCCTTGCTCCGGTTGCCTTGCTTTTTGTCGGTTTGTGTTTCCTCTGGTGCCTTTTTACCAAGACTTCTGGCCCTTGGCTTTTTTTTTTTTTTTTTTAATACCAGTTTTCGTCATTTTGTTCGGTCCGCTGGGGACATGGCTTTCTTCATTAAGCTTTTTGGAGGTTCCTCTGGGGACACGATTATCTTCATCAGATTCATCAAGACGCGTCTTTTCTTTCTTTTGACTCATGCGCTTGAATTTGCGCTGGGACTTCTTGTTGCCACCTTCTGCCTTCCGGTGTTGGGATTTTTATTGTTTCCTGCTGGGGATTCTTGTTGTAACCTTTGCCTTCCGGTGGGGTTACTGACTTCAAAATCTGCAGTATAAGACTGAAAAGTATTCCTCTCGTTATACAGGTGGGCGCCTGGACATGAAATGAAAATGTATACCCGCATTATACTGGTGGGCGACCTGGAAATGAAAAACTGAAATGTATGCCCGCATTATACTGGTGGGCGACCTAGAACAGAAATGAAAAGACAGAAATGTATTCCCGCATTATACTGGTGGGCGACCTAGAACATGAAATGAAAACATAAATGCATACCCGCATTATACTGGTGGGCGACCTAGAACATGAAATGAAAAGAGAAATTCATACCCGCATTATACTGGTAGGCGACCTAGAACTTAAAAGTATTCCCGCATTATACTGGTGGGCGACCTAAAATATGGAATGAACAGACAAAATGTATTCCCTCATTATACTGGTGGGCGACCTAGAACATGAAATGAAAACATAAATGCATACCCGCATTATACTGGTGGGCGACCTAGAACTGAAATGTATTCCCGCATTATACTGGTGGGCGACCTAGAACTGAAATGTATTCCCGCATTATACTGGTGGGCGACCTAGAACTGAAATGTATTCCCGCATTTTACTGGTGGGTGACCTAGAACTTAAATGTATTCCCGCATTATACTGGTGGGCGACCTAGAACTTAAATGTATTCCCGCATTATACTGGTGGGCGACCTAGAACTTAAAAGTATTCCCGCATTTTACTGGTGGGCGACCTAGAACTGAAATGTATTCCCGCATTTTACTGGTGGGCGACCTAGAACATGAAATGAAAACATAAATGCATACCCGCATTATACTGGTGGGCGACCTAGAACTGAAATGTATTCCCGCATTTTACTGGTGGGCGACCTAGAACTTAAAAGTATTCCCGCATTTTACTGGTGGGCGACCTAGAACTTAAATGTATTCCCGCATTATACTGGTGGGCGACCTAGAACTTAAAAGTATTCCCGCATTTTACTGGTGGGCGACCTAGAACTGAAATGTATTCCCGCATTTTACTGGTGGGCGACCTAGAACATGAAATGAAAACATAAATGCATACCCGCATTATACTGGTGGGCGACCTAGAACTGAAATGTATTCCCGCATTATACTGGTGGGCGACCTAGAACTGAAATGTATTCCCTCATTTTACTGGTGCATGAAATGAAAACATAAAATGTATTCCCGCATTATACTGGTGGGCGCCTAATTGGTAAAGAATAATTTGAATTTGTTTCCTCGATTCTCCGAGAAAATTTCCACTTGTGGCAGAAAATTTTCTGCCCCAATTCTGGCGATCTTTCTTATGGCGTATCTTTAGGCCATCATCAACACTTTATTTTCCTGTTCAAAATCAAAGAAAATTTAGTTAGTTTTTTTTTTCTTTTTTTTCTTTTTTTGAAATATGGCGAGTGGTCATGTCACTCCTGATGGGGATGATTGTTCCCTTTCCCTTATTCCTGTTCGGCGTTCTCAAAACTTGTTGGGGATGATGTTATCTGCTGGGGATAACATTGCTGGGGATGGTTTTTCCATTTATCCCTTCACCATTTTGTATCTCAAAAATTTTAGGAGGTTATTTTGCCGAAGATGGATTTTCCTTTCTTCCCTTCCCATTTTGTGTTGTCCGACCACCTCGGAGCTTGGTCGATATTCGGTCGGAGTCCTCTGGGAACCGTCTTGGAACTTGGCCCACAATTTCCTCAACATGTTTTTTTTTTCGGCTCTTCCCCGTACTTTCCTTGCCATTTTAGGACAGTATTATTCGGCCTGGCAATCAACGTCTTTTGTCTTATTGCCTTGTCTCTGGATTGCCCTTTTCACATTTTATGTTATACCATTTTGGCAACTGGTAGTAAGCTCTGAAAGACCTTCCTTAAAACATAAATTTCTAGAAAAATTCTTTTAAACAAAGAAATGAAAAGATAGAAAAATGAGAAAATCTTTCTGAACAAATGATGGAAAAAAATGAACTTATCTGGGTGATACAACCGATTCCAATGATCATGTTGTGCATTCCGGATTAATCAACCCAGTCTATTTGTGTCGATCAAACTTTCTGATGTCTTCACTTGCTGGGGATAAATAGGTGCCCAATTCTTCGCAAAATACGGATCTTTTCCGTCAATCTATCTTGTCGCCTTATAGTGCCCTTCGCGGGGTTTTCACTAACAAGGCTCTCTCATTTCTCACAACTCCCGTCGCCTTATGGTGCCTGTGAAGGTTTTCACCGATAAGACTCTCTCATTTTGTATTTCTCAGCTTACGTCGCCTTATGGCGCCTGTGAAGGTTTTCGCCGATAAGACTCTCTCATCTTATTTTCTCAGCTTGGGATTGGAGTGTTGCCGATAAGATTTATCTCTGCCGGGAATTCTTTTGGCTATAAATTCTTTCAATTCATGATCCTCATTCAGTCAGGGACCGATGTTTTATTCTTGGTTTTCATTTGCCTATCTTAACACCTCTCGGATACTGATCGGGAGGTCTTTTTTGGATATCAATATAGGTTTTAGAAGAAAAGGATATAAAATTCAAAATAACTTTGATGGGTAAAGTATTACAACTCTTGGAATCAAACTCTTTTTTTTTTCAAAATTTAGAAACATAATTTCTGCCCCAGTTTTCTTACTTGGGGATTTTTCTTTTGATTTTTTTTCTTTTTTTTTGTTACCTTATGACCGAGCCGTGAGGCGCCTACTTATCCTCTTTGAGGAATCAGGTCGAACGTAGTTCACTGACTCCTTTGTTTTCTTGCGACCTTCAAAAAGTTTTTCATACATTTTTCATTAATGATTCCAAGAGAGGGGTATAAAAAGATAAGTATGGCTCAAAGGGGTAAAGCAAAGGTTAAAAGTGTTTGGATAGAAGAAAGAATTGCCTCCGTCATTTCATTATCCGATAAGCACTAAGTACAAACAAACAAATAAACAACAAAAGAAATTACACATAATATCTTTTGACTGCATCAGAATTGATAGCCATGTCGACGCATCTTCCTTCAACATCTGTCAGACGTAAAGCGCCATTGGATAATACTCTGGTCACAATATACGGCCCTTGCCAATTCGGGGCGAACTTGCCTTTTGCCTCAATCTGATGTGGGAGGATCCGTTTCAATACTTGTTGCCCTACTTCAAATTTTCTGGGGCGCACCTTCTTATTGTATGCTCTTGCCATTCTCTTTTGATACAACTGGCCATGACATACTGCTGCCAATCTTTTTTCATCCATTAAACTCAGCTGCTCTAGTCGGGCTTTGACCCATTCATCATCGTCAATCCCGGCCTCAGCGATAATTCGAAGGGAAGGAATTTCAACTTCTGCTGGTATTACTGCTTCGGTTCCGTATACCAACAAATAAGGAGTCGCACCTATTGAAGTACGAACAGTAGTGCGGTATCCTAACAACGCAAATGGTAGCTTTTCATGCCATTGTCTGGATCCTTCAATCATTTTCCTCAATATCTTCTTTATATTTTTGTTGGCTGCCTCAACTGCTCCATTCGCCTTGGGCCGATACGGGGTGGAATTACGGTGTGTAATCTTAAACTGTTCACATACTTCTCTCATCAAGTTGCTGTTAAGATTAGCACCATTGTCCGTGATTATTATTTTTGGGATCCCAAATCTACAAATGATATGGGAATGGACGAAATCCACCACTGCCTTCTTGGTTACAGACTTGAAAGTTTTGGCTTCAACCCACTTAGTGAAATAATCGATGGCTACCAGAATGAACCTGTGACCGTTCGAAGCTGCCGGCTCGATAGGCCCAATGACATCCATGCCCCATGCTACAAATGGCCATGGTGCGGACATTGTGTGCAATTCCGTTGGTGGAGAATGAATCAGATCTCCGTGTATCTGACACTGATGGCATTTTCGTACGAAACTGATACAATCATGCTCCATAGTGAGCCAATAATATCCCGCTCGCAGAATCTTCTTTGCCAACACATATCCGCTCATATGGGGCCCACAGACTCCAGCATGTACCTCTGTCATCACTATCGTGGCTTGACCTGCATCAATACATCTCAGCAATCCCAGATCTGGGGTTCTTTTGTACAACATTCCTCCACTGAGGAAAAATCCATTTGCCAGTCGTCGAATGGCTCTCTTTTGATCTCCGGTTGCCTGCTCCGGGTATATTCCCATCCTGAGGTATTCCTTGATATCATAAAACCATGGCTCGCCATCCATTTCTTCTTCTATTATGTTGCAGTAGGCATGCTGATTACGAACCTGAATATACAATGGGTCAACATGGATTTTGTCTGGATGGTGCAACATCGATGCTAAAGTGGCCAAAGCATCGGCAACCTCATTGTGAACTCTCGGGATGTGTCTGAACTCCACTGATCGAAATCGCTTGCTCAGATCGTGCAAACATTGTCGATATGGTATAAGCTTCAAATCCCGTGTTTCCCATTCACCCTGGATCTGATGTACTAGGAGGTCCGAGTCTCCCAAGACCAAGACGTCCTGAACATCCATGTCTGCAGCCAATCGTAGGCCCAAAATACATGCCTCATATTCAGCCATGTTGTTGGTACAATAGAAACGTAGCTGAGCTGTAACAGGATAGTGATGTCCTGTTTCTGAAATAAGTACTGCTCCTACTCCAACTCCTTTTGCATTAGCAGCCCCGTCAAAGAAAAGCTTCCACCCTGGCTCCTCATTCAGTTCTAACTCCTCTATATGTATCACTTCTTCATCAGGAAAATACGTCCTCAAAGGCTCGTATTCTTCATCAATAGGATTCTCAGCCAAGTGATCGGCCAATGCTTGAGCTTTCATGGCCGTCCTCGTCACATAGACAATGTCGAACTCTGTGAGTAATATCTGCCATTTTGCCAATCTTCCTGTGGGCATAGGCTTCTGGAAAATATACTTTAATGGATCCAGACGTGAAATAAGGTAAGTAGTATGTGACGACAGATAATGCTTAAACTTCTGTGCTACCCAAGTTAGAGCACAACATGTCTTCTCAAGTTGAGTGTACTTATTCTCATAGACTGTAAACTTCTTGCTGAGATAATAGATGGCTTGCTCTTTTCTTCCTGTGATGTCGTGTTGACCCAACACGCAACCAAACGAATGATCCAGGACCGTTAGATAAAGGATTAATGGCCTCCCCGACTCAGGTGGAACCAATACAGGTGGATTGGATAAATAACCTTTGATCTGGTCAAATGCCTCCTGACATTCTGCCGTCCATTCTATCGCGGCATCTTTCCTCAGCAATCGAAAGATGGGTTCACAAGTTGTTGTGAGCTGAGCGATGAATCTGCTGATATAGTTCAACCTTCCCAACAGACTCATTACTTCTGTTTTGTTCCTCGGTGGCGGCAATTCCTGGATGGATTTGATCTTTGACGGATCCAACTCAATGCCTCGCCGACTGACGATAAATCCTAACAGCTTTCCAGATGGAACACCAAATGCACATTTGGCTGGGTTGAGCTTAATGTCGTACCTTCGAAGTCTTTGGAAAAACTTCCTAAGGTCTGCTACGTGGTCTTCCTGACGCTTGGATTTGATGATCACATCATCTACGTACACTTCGATCTCTTTGTGTATCATATCATGGAACACAGTAGTCATTGCTCTCATGTACGTTGCCCCAGCGTTCTTCAAACCGAATGGCATTACCCGATAACAATAAGTCCCCCATGGCGTAATGAAAGCTGTTTTCTCTGCATCTTCTTCATCCATCAAAATCTGATGATACCCAGCGTAGCAATCCACAAAGGAGCCGATTTCTCGCCCGGCGCAATTGTCGATCAAGATATGGATATTGGGCAATGGAAAGTTATCCTTTGGGCTTGCCCTGTTCAGATTACGGTAGTCGACGCATACCCTGATCTTCCCATCTTTCTTTGGTACTGGCACCACATTAGCCAACCAATCAGGATATCGAGAGACCCGAATAACCTTTGCTTGCAGCTGCTTGGTTACTTCTTCTTTAATCTTCACACTCATATCTGTCTTGAACTTCCTCAGTTTCTGCTTGACGGGAAGGCATGCCGGGTCAATGGGCAATTTGTGAACCACTAGCTTGGTGCTTAAACCCGGCATGTCGTCATACGACCATGCAAAAATATCTTTAAACTCAATGAGTGCTTTGATTAATTCTTCCCTGATGCCAGGCTCAATGTGGATGCTGATTTTGGTTTCTCGGACATTATCCGCATCCCCTAGATTTACAGCCTCGGTGTCATTCAGATTAGGCTTGGGTTTCTCTTCAAATTGGCATAGTTCTCGGTTTATTTCTTCGAAGGCTTTATCCTCATCATATTCAGACTCATCGTCATAATCGATCTCTTGTATCATTAAATCAGAGTCAGATTGATTTATTAGACTAGGTCGAAGATCCGTCGTGCATGCCATGTCATTAGAACCAGTAAAAAGAGAACTGTTCAGAAAGAGAAAAGAATAAAACAAAATTAAAATGAGACAAGAAAAGAATTTTATTAAAATGCGGGGTAACAGGGTTCACACTTTTACAAGACAAAATAAGATTTGGATTACACCCTGAATAATCCGAAAAATAAGAAAGCAAAAATCAAAGCCTACTACCAGGACTCTCCCCGAGTAGGAAGAGGAGTAACCGTCCAATTGTTGGTTTTGGCCTCAGGCCCCATAAACTGTATGTCTGTTCCGCTGGAACCCTCTCCGACTTCTACCATATTGACATCAGTGAACAATCTTTCGAAGCTCTGATTCAGATCCCCGTCAATCCCAATCAATGGCCCGAGAACTTTCGGGACCGGTGACCCCTTGGCGCTTGCTCTAACAAAAGATCTTGAGAGACGTGGCACAGGTTTGGGAAGAAACCAAACTTTCTTCTTCATTTTCCGCGCTCGTTTTACATCTGCCGCAGTCGGTTTGAACCCCAACCCAAAGGTCTCCAAATTCTTGGGCAAGGAAACAGGTTGAACAATTCCCTGAAGTTCAGCTCCCAAGCCTTTTCCTGGCATAAACCCATTACCCAGCATTTCTGAAACCATCATAACCGTTGCGGAAGCTATCCTAGGATGCTGAATGATTTCACCCTCGGGGATCTTGTTTGCCGACACTGCATCAAAAATCTGGTAGACCCAGGGACCTTTGTCATCATTGGTCTCTATGAAGGGTACAATGGCGCCTCCTACGGTGCACGCAGTGTCCTCGCCGTGCAACACGACCTCTTGTCTATCCCACTCGAACTTGACCATCTGATGCAAGGTGGATGGCACTGCTTTGGCTGCATGGATCCACGGTCGTCCCAACAGAAAGTTATAAGATACCGTAGCATCTAATACCTGGAATTCCATGGTAAACTGGACTGGACCGATGGTCAACTCAAGTACAATATCCCCCACGGTGGCTGTTCCATTTCCGTCAAATCCTCGGACGCAAATGCTATTCTTTTGGATTCTTCCGTGGTCGATCTTCAATTGGTTCAGGGTGGATAATGGACAAATATTGGCACTTGAGCCGTTATCCACCAATGCCCGAGTAACTGCCGAATCTTCACATTTGACAGTTAGGTAGAGAGCTTTATTATGCTCCGTGCCCTCCACTGGCAGATCATCATCTGAAAATGTTACCCTGTTCACCTCGAAAATTTTGTTGGCAATTGTTTCCAGGTGATTTACAGAAATCTCATTGGGCACATGAGCTTCATTCAGTATCTTCATTAGGGCCCGACGATGTTCATCCGAATGGATTAATAATGATAGCAGTGAGATCTGGGCCGGTGTTTTCTTCAACTGTTCGACCACGGAGTAATCCTGCACTTTCATCTTCTTTAAGAAATCCTCAGCTTCTTCTTCTGACACAGGTTTCTTTGTTGCAGCTGGATTGGGTCTTCTCAACTCCGCCGGAGCAAAACACCGTCCTGATCGAGTCAGTCCCTGCGCCTCACAACTATTCTCCTCCACTTGTTGTCCCTTGTACATCACCACTGCCTTCTCATACTTCCAAGGCACAGCCTTGCTATCAATCACTGGTGTTTGGACTACTGGTTTTATGATGACCGGTTCCCTGCAGACCCCCTTCACAACAACCACGGGTGCAGATGATGCTCCCGTTATTACCAACTTGGCTGGTTCTGGTTTCCTTGTAGCGGCAGATGGATTCTTCCCCAATATCACCACTGGCTTGACATCTTCCCCCTTCAACTGTACCCCTGCTTCCTCATTGATCGATTTTTCTTTCGGAGTGGCACGGATCATCATCACTGTCTGTGAGGGTTTCTTCGGCTCCCCTCCTTCGTGCACAAGCTCGATCATGTGGGCTTCAGGGTGCTTTGGCAATGGGTTCTGGTTAATGTTGGGTGCCTCCGGTGCCTGTACCTCGATCTTGTTGGTATCAATAAGATCTTGTATTGCATGTTTCAGCCTCCAACATTTCTCGGTATCATGTCCGGGAGCTCCCGAACAATATTCACATCTTACCGAGTGATCCATATTTTGGGGTAAGGGATTTGGTAATCTAGGCTCAACAGGATTTAATAAACCCAACTGCCTCAATTTGTGGAACAAGGCAATATAAGTTTCCCCCAACTCAGTAAAAGTTCTTTGCCTCTGCAATCTTTCATTTCTGGCGGCCGGATTTCCCCTGAAACCCATCCCTGGAGGGTTCCTGTAGGCTCTTGGTGGTGGATAGGTGTTTTGTGGTGGTGGGTATGTGTTATGTGGAGGTGGGTATGTATTGTGGGGAACCGGCGCGCGCCATTGTGGGCGAACCGGAGGTTGGGTGTATGTCTGGGCTTGATGGACGGTGAAATGTTGTTCTTGTGGTTGGTAGTAGGGTTGTGGAGGGTAATTTGGAATGTGTGGGTAGTTTAGACGATGGGGTCTGGGTTGGTAATGAGGGGAAGGACCTCTAGATCTGGACCAATTGTCGGCCTCTAATGTCGTGACCTCCTCTCTCCTTTTCTTCCCTAGCGCACCTCCCGTGCCGCTCTGAATGGCCTGAGTTGTTGCCTTAATTGCCGAATAACTCAGGATCTTATTGGACTTAAGTCCCTCTTCTATCATACCTCCCATTTTCACCACTTCATTAAATGATTTGCCAACTGACGTCACCAAGTGACCAAAGTAAGTTGGCTCGAGAGTTTGTAAGAAGTAATCCACCATTTCTCCTTCTCTCATTGGGGGATCAACTCTGGCTGCCTGTTCTCTCCATCGGAACCCAAATTCCCGGAAGCTCTCTCCGGGTTTCTTCTCGAGCTTTAGCAATGTGAGACGGTCTGGGACTATCTCAAGGTTGTATTGGAAATGTCCTGCGAAAGCCTGTGCCAAGTCATCCCAGGTGTACCACCTGCTCGGATCTTGTCTTGTATACCACTCTAATGCCGACCCGCTCAAACTCTGGCCAAAGTAAGCTATTAATAGCTCATCTTTGCCCCCTGCTCCCCTCATTTTGCTACAAAAACCCCGTAGATGTGCCATAGGATCACCATGCCCTTCGTATAAATCGAACTTGGGCATCTTGAACCCTGCTGGTAATTGAACGTCAGGGAAAGGGCATAGATCCTTGTAAGCCACGCTGACCTGGTTACCTAACCCGTGTATGTTCCTGAAGGATTGCTCCAGGCTTTTAAATTTCCGCATCACCTCGTCCTGCTCTGGGCTCTTAGCCGGCTTTTCAATCTCCGCCGGGACCTCAAAGTGGGGATTATAGGTATGTGGCTCGGGTGCTTTGAATGTGAGTTCAGGGGGGTAATATTGTGTATCGTGAGCCTGAAACAGTGGCTCACTAGATGATCTGTGCAATGGGGCTGGGGGAGGTGCCACAAAGACGGGAACATTTGGTGGAGGAGGGTTTTGAGTGGGTGGTGGAGCTTGGGAATCATAAGCCTCTCTTCCCTGATAATAGTGATGGCTTGGGAAACTTGTTGAAGGACCGGGAGAGGGGTATTCCGGCGTGTGTGTTGGTTGGAGGGTAGGAGTAACGGGTAGTTCTTGCCCCTTCTGGGCTCTAGGCTAAGGCTATCTGCATTTCATTCATTTCTAGCCTCATTTTTTCCATTTTCTCCAGGGCTTCTTTCAGCATCTGATTGGCCGTTTTTTCTGACTCAACGCTGTTGTCTGACCCAGTCATGCTTTCTGGTATAGGACCTTTTGATCTTGTCTGATAATGGTACGGTGCCAGTACGCTCTAACAACTAACTGATATTGATTGGAAAAACAACAAACTTGTCAGTGTTAGAGTCTTAACAGATATTGTAATTGCACGTTAGGGGGATGCAATGCTCCTAGGCAGTTAATCATTTCTAACATGCTTTTGCTCTGACCGCATGCATCATCCCGGCTTATTTTTGCTCTGACAAATATATATTCTTCTTTTTTTTTTTATAATTACGGTCGAATCCTATAGAGATTGCCTACGTATCGTGACCCCGCACGAATCAGACCAAGCGTAGTTCGTGCCATAAGACCATTTTTTTTATTACTCAAAATAATGCTATTACAAGCCATCACAAAAAAAAACAAAAAAATACAGACTTTATATATATATATATATATATATATATATATATATATATATATATATATATATATATATATATATTTTTGAGAATGTTTGAAGAAAAAAAAAACATATGGGTAAACAACAGACTCGAAAAACAAACAAGTGCAAGATTGAACTAGGGATACATTAAAGCTTTGAATTTTGGTGCCCGCGAGGCATCATTCGGCCTTTCCGCGGGCTTGGGGGCCAGGCTTCTTTGCAAGCTTTTTAGTTCCTCCATGATCTGATGGACATAACCCATGACTGAGGCAAAAAGGATATCACGAGGCATCTCTTCACATGTTAGGCACTTCGTGGTGATATAGCGCCCTATATCATTGATCCTACCCCTGATTCTATCCCTCTCTATGCACAACTGTTCTATCCGTTGATTCTTTAGTCCCAATATTCGAGTATTGTCAATGAGCTGCTCTTGGAACCTCTCCATTTGTTCTTCCATCCGGGCTATCGACTCATAGCAGCGTTCTCTATCTGTTCTAGCATCCTGGGCTTGTTTGAGGACCCGATTATTGAGAATGGAGTTTATCTCTCTCAATGTCGCAACACTCATTTCGTAGTCCCTTTTTACTTGCCATAGGTGCTCTCTCCGTGATGTTGTAACTGTGGCCCACCTGACCCGCATTCTTGTTATACAAGCCTGGGATCTCTCCAAGTCTTCTCGGCTTTGGCTGACTTGATTTCTCAATTCCGCTATCAACCTTTCATCAGAGCGATGTTTCTGTCGGTCGCTATCACTCTTACCGACTTGGCGAATTCGGGCTTTCAGTGCCTGGTTTTCTTTGGCTAATTTGTTCTTCTCACCCTGCTCTGAGGCTACTTGAACGTTGTTTTCAAACATAAGCCTTTCAATTTGTCGCTTCAGCTTCCCGATTTCAACCCGGTAGCCTTCCTCTCTCACTAACCAGCCCCACTGTTCCTGCGAATCATCCGTAAATTGTTGGACGTGAGCTCTTTTGGCAGGCCTCTGACGAATCTGAAACCTTTTCCCGAACCAAACATCGTATTTTGGGTCTACCTCACCCTTAGCCAGCTCTCGAACCATAGTCTTGGGTTCAAGGAATCTACATTCGTGCCACAGCTTTCTAATTTTCCCTTCGGGGAACACGACTCCTGGACTCAACTCAATGGCGTGCTTGCTTAGATCCTCATCAGTGGGAATTACCTGAAATCTTCCTAGTTGGCGCAATACCTGATGAGGAGCATATGGCTGGATGCTATGAAGTCCCATCAAAAGAACATGACATTCCTCGGCCGCCATGTATATTACCTCAGTATCATTCAACCACCCAAATGCCCATTCAACTTGGTCGGCTGTTGTTGACCTCAATTGTGCAAGCCATGCTTCGACGCCTTCGGGAAATATGACGCCTGTCATTCGTTTCTCAAAGCCGCTAATGCAGTTTCTCTCAGTCAACCCGTGGTTCATGTATCCCACTCGGTGATGGAGGTGTTCTTGCATCCACAGCTGGAGTAACAGATTGCATCCCTGAAAGAACTTGCCTCCTTCTCGGCATATAGTTAAAGCTCGGTAGATTTCGGACAAAATCAAAGGAACCACAGTACTGTCGGTTCTTTTGATTGCAACATCGGCCATCCCTACAAGGCCTATCTCTATTTTTTTATCTTTGCGGGGACAGACCACAACTCCCAGAAATGCTGTGATAAATGCCAAAGTACGTCTTGCTTCCCACTTGATTCTGTTCCCAGTGTGAATTAATCCGAGGTTTGGTTCTTCCAAACCCTGAGGAATTCCGTACCGTTGATACAAGAATTGGAGAGTACAACATCCCTTCGACAAATCATCATTCTGCACCTTCCGACTAATGCTTAGCAAATCCAAGAACGCGTGCGGAGATACTGGTCTTGGTGAAAGTAAATACTGCCCTCTTAGTTTCCCATTCAACCCCGCATATCCGGCGACTTCCTCTAGTGTAGGTGAAAGTTCAAAGTCAGCAAAACGAAACACGTTGCGTGTTGGGTCCCAGAACGGTATTAGAGCCTCGATGATATCTGTCCTTGGCTTGATATTCAACAGATCGACAAAACCTCCCAAAACTCTTTCCACTATCTTTATACTATCCTTTCCCATATCATTCCACCACATGTGGAGTTGCAAAGGGACCTCGCTACACACTGAGAATGGTTCATTTTGACTTGTGCTCATCCTGCACATTTATTATAGTGATTAAAGAAGGAAAAACTTTTATTTGACTTAAAAACTATCTATATTCTAAAGAAATATTTTTTGGATTTTAATTATTTTTTTTTTTTGAAAAAAAAACTTTTAAGGAGAAAGGAAATATTTTTGAACTAATATTCTGAATTTATGAAAGAAATACTACAGAAAAAAATATTTTTGAATTTTATTTTGAATATCTTTTAAACAAATAATTGGGATTTTGAGATTAAAAGGAATTTTTTTTTTTTAAAAAAAAAATTGAGGTCTAAAGAAGTGAGTAATGTTAAATATTTTTGGATTTTTTTTTTGAATACGGTGAGCCGAAACCAAAGAGGTTTGCCTCTGATCTCACATCCGGTGAGAATCAGACCCGCGTAGTTCAGGCTATAAACTAACTAATTTTTGAAAACAAACAAATTTTTTCCTTTTTCTTTTATAGCAAAAAAAACTATTTTCCTTTTTCATTTTTTTTTGAAAATAAAGCAAATTAAAATAAAAGACTTATTCCTACACACTTTCTGCTTTCTAGGCAAACAAACAATTCTAAAAGTAAAAATATATATGTTTTTGTTTTAAAAAAAAAATTTCGGTAACATTTCGACAGTACTCGGACACTGATTTTTCTAAATTAATCATCTAACTTTCCACTTGCTATTTTTATTTTATTTTATTTTTTACACTCCCGAGACTCAGAAGCCGGTCAACATGCAAGACCGAGCAAATAAATGCACATAAAACAAATAAGATGCATCAGGATGGTCATTTTCATTTTTGGTGCACCTGTCCTAGACAGACCCAACCCCTGTGTTGAGCCTCCAAAGTCAGATGCACGTGATGCAAACAAACGTTCCTACTAGGGATCCGGCATGTGGCTTTGTTATACTAGGTTCAGAACCTGGGTGTTTGTTCTAGACCTGGCTTACCCGAGCGGACAGCTCGAGCCGAGGGGGGGTAGCGTACCGGGAATACAGAAGCTTCACCGGCTTAGCAACTTGTCCGAACCTCGTTCTAAATTGGGATTTTACACTATACAGAAAAGAAGTCGTACGAAGTACACCCTTCTTCATGATTTAGAAGACTCAGAGAGGAGATGGGTTTCGGCACAGTTTATACACAGTTCACGTAATATCAAAGCGGTAAAAGCAGCATTTAGCACATTAGGCTCAAACATGTAAAAATCAGATAAAACCAAATATAACAATTTATATGAGCTCGAATTTCTAACCCTGAACCACTGGTTCTGGGTTAAGTCCCCAGCAGAGTCGCCAGAGCTGTCACACCTCCTTTTTCCAACCCCGCGAAGGGCGTAGGGAGTTTTTCCAATTAAAGGACAATCAAAACGGGATTTATTTATTTATTTCAGAGTCGCCACTTGGGAGATTTAGGGTGTCCCAAGTCACCAATTTTAATCCCGGATCGAGGAAAAGAATGACTCCATATTACAATCTGCGTACCAGAAATCCGGATAAGGAATTCTGTTAACCCGGGAGAAGGTGTTAGGCATTCCCGAGTTCCATGGTTCTAGCACGGTCGCTCAACTGTCATATTCGGCTTATTTATCTGATTTTAAATACAATTATGAACCAATGTGCAAATTTAACTTTTTACCACTTTATTATTATTATTATTTTTTTAAAAAAAATTGTGAACATCGTTTAAAACATGTCTTTGGATTACGTCACATGAAATGCACCCGCAATCCGGAACACATTTTTATTCAATGTTTTAGGATTTAGATTTGGGTCGCATGAAATGCGCATCCGAGTTTAAGAAGGTAAAATTGATTAAATCGCGCCTAAAGAGTCTAGCGCGTCATTATCTTTGGGGAAGGAAGTGAAATTCACTAAACAATCCATCCCAAATTCTAAGTAAATTTTTTTCTAAAATAATTAAATAAATAAATGAGATTGGAGAATCCTGTAAATTTGTATTATTTACATCTATTTATTTTTAGCGAAATCCTTCCTTAATTTAAGAATATCCTTTAATGACTACCTTTTTATTATTACTAAGTTTGTCTATAAATATAAAATCAATATCTACACTCTTGAAAATAACATATTAAATAGAAGAGAAAAACAAATATTAACAGAAAGTAATAAAAATTATAATCATAAATACAACATGGAATTATCGAAAAATAAAATAAAAAAATAAAAAAAACTAATTATCCCATAGTTGGATTAAAATTTAAATTGTTAGTAAGACTTAAGCTTATTGAAACTAATTATTTACAAATACTGAAAATTGAAAGAAAGAAAAAAAACTTGATTACTAAACCATATTTCTAAAAAATTTTAAACAATTTAACCTTAACTAACTTTGTTTTAATTCACATCATGTCCTAATACTTGTTCGCAAACTAATTCATGTTTTAACTGAAATTGACTACATGATTCTGATTAACTTATCGTTGACGAAAAATCTTATGAATAAGGAACTTAGTTAATTTTTGCCAAACTGATTCAATAACGGCATTTTTACGTTATTTCTTCTATTTTTTGTTATTAAACAGTTTTAATTAATAATCAGGCTTAAATATATTTCCTAATAATCTGGTTAAGGCGTTATTTAATATGTCGCTATAATATGCCTAGTTATGCCAAATGACAGTGATTTACAGAATAATAATACATGAATAACCTAAATACAATACAAAAAATTAAATTAAACTAAATTAAAAATTTAACACTCCATTCTTCATTTCAGCTTACAAAATGCCAAAATTACAGTTGTGTACCTGATATTGTCAATATAAGAAGAAGAAAGTCAGCAACGTAATACGTAACACAGCAACAACAACAATAACCAGCAATAACCAGCCAACGAAAATCCCAGTGACAGCTTTGAAAAATTCAAAATAAAATCCAAGAATGCCGAAAATAACGGACAGAAACCAAGGGAAATTTTCAGATTTTTGAAAGGCTATTTAATCTTCAACCCTTAATTTCTACACCTGTATACCAGAATATTTATCAGGTGTGTACTACTTTCTCTTCTAATTTTCAACTTTTTTTTTATTTTTTCTTTGTATGTTTTTCTTTTCTTGAGAGTTTCAATGTTTTTTCGGAATAAATGTTCAGCTCCTTTTTTTTCTCTAATCTCTCTTTTTTCTCTGTCCCTCTTCTGATTTTTCAGACCTCTCTATATATAATCCCCACCCTTTAATCAATTAAAATCAATCCCTTTCTCTACCAAACCCATTATCTTCCCACTCATCCCCATTACATTAAATAAATATATCACACCACCCCATTATATTTTGTCCCCCATGCTTCATTTAAAATACTGCAAGATTCCCTTTAAATTAAATCTTGTCCCCCCTTTATATTAAATAATCATATCACAACCCACCCCATTTCATTTTGTCCCCCATGCTTCAAATAAACAATTACAAAAATGTACAATTCCTAAACTACCCCTTCCGACCTTACTGAAATTACCAAACTACCCCTGAACGTATTACAAATTTACCAAACTACCCATCAGCTATAACACATCAATTAATCAAACTTAACCAAAATATAGACAATATGATCAATTTCTAACAATGTTCAAACAACAATATGAACACGGATGAACATCATAACAACAATATCACATGAACATGATTTTAACAACATTTCAACAACAAATCACATGAACACAAATTGAACAACCAAGAACAACCAAAATTTGATTGAACAATATTTTTGGCAACAACAAACCTATTTTTCGGATTTAAACAACAACAACAATCAAACAAGTATATTTAGATTCTTAAATTCAATAATATTGAACTTAAAATCAACTCTAACAACATTATAACAAACAATTCTTATATTAAACTTTAAACAAGATTATGAGACTAATTCAAGAAATAATCACAAATGGTAAACAAGAAATCAAACTATACACATTTCGGATTCAAAATCAAACAAACATAATATGAACATGAATTAAATCTAAAAATAAAAACGACGGATTCAAATGACTAAAAACCAACATACTTCCCTTATTGCAACTAAATTCTTTTAGGCAAATGACAAAACAAAATTAAAAAGAAACAATTATGAATTTAAACTTGAACTTTAACAATATTAACAATTTTTGGAAAATACATCAAATACATAAAACAAATTGAGGAAACAATTAATTAAACCTCAATTTGTATTTAACTAACATTAAACTAACAACATTTACCTAAACAATAAAACAAACATGAAATAAACATGAAAAATTCACCAAATAATGAACAAACTAGAAAATTATTTCAACGAAGAACAAACCAAACAAGAATTGAATCATTTATCGATTTTGGATCCGAAAAATACCAAACAAAAATATGGACGATAAATGAGATCCAAAAAACCACTAACCGGAAATGAAACGACGAACAACGACCAACCAACGACGAACTCGGACAGTGATCGACGACATCGACCAAAACTACTCCATGTACGCGAACTCGACTGGACTGAATGATGAAGACGAAACAGAAGCAGCTGATGATGAAGAGAAATGGACGCAGCGCAGCTTAATGAAGAAACCATAGCCATCGAGGTTCGCGAGCTCGACATGGACTGAAGCAGTAGCATCCGCTACTGCTGGACATCGGAGCTTGAAATGGACGCAGCAGCAGCTCAGACACGAGGAGGAGCATCGGCGACGGTGTGAAGGAGCAGCGGCGACGGTGTGGAGGACGACGAAGCAGTGGCTATGGCTGTTCGAGCTAAAGAAGACGAAGTGAGGCAGCAGCGGCGACGGTGTGGAGGACGCTGAAGCAGGCAGCGGGTAGTCCATGGTCGAGCTTGAGCTCGTCAATGGAGAAACAACGCTGGGGCGATGGACTGTTGTGTCGTTTGGTTGTGTATGTGTGTGTGAGTGTGACGACGTGAGGGGGTGTTCGTGGTGGAGGGTGGTCGACGTTGGTGAGGGCAGCCATGGTTGTGCTTTGGAGTTTTGAGGAAGAAGAAGGAGAAATGGGGGGGGGCGGATGCTTAGGCATTTTTTAGGGTTTTCTTACTATTTTTTTTTTGTTTTTCTTTGTTTTATTTTTTGAAATGCAAGATAATAGGGTGTTGGGTTATGGACCGGGTTGACCCAGTTCGAAATGGACTGGGTCGTAGGGAAGATTGGACCATTTTTTGGGCCTGTGGCTTGAAATTGAAGAAAAGGCCCAATTCCGACTTTCTTTATATTTTCGCTCTCTTTTCTTCTTTTATTTTTCTAAAACTAAATTATAAAAATACTTAAACTATTATTAAGAACTAAATTAAGTTATAAAAGCGCAAATTAACTCCCAATAACAATTAACGCACAATTAAGTATTAATTAAGCATAAAATTGTATATTTGGACATTAAATGCTAAAAATGCAAACGATGCCTATTTTTGTAATTTTTAATTTTTGTAAAACAAATTTAATTATTATCAATTGTAGAATTAAATCCTACATGCAAAATGCGATATATTTTTGTATTTTTTTATTAATTTAGCAAATAAACACGCACAGACAAATACAAATAATTATTCAAAATATCACAAAATATCACAAAATTGCACACCAAAGAAAAATCATTTTTTTTTTGAATTTTTTTTTTGGAGTAATTCTCATATAGGGCAAAAATCACGTGCTTACAATATCAAGCATGACCAGTTGTTCATCTCTTTTTCTTTGCCACTGCTTGCCGACTTTTTTGGTTAGTCGTTCATATTTTTGCTTTTCTTTTGTTGTTATTTGTTTGTTTCTGTTCTCGTCTTTTTTTGATTTTTCCTTTTTTTTTTCAAATCCATTTCTTCTTGCATGGTAGGGCATATTAGTTTATAGTTGTTAAAATTAGTAATATTAGTTTAACAGCAGTTAATTTCATTTTTGATTGATTCGTTTCTTTGCCCTTGTTCTGTTCCTTTTGATTTTTCCTTTTTAAAAAATAGAGAGAAAAGGATCCGGAATTCTTTCTAACTTGTTCGTTTAGGATTGGAGGGTGGGCTTGCTAGTTCAGAAGCCCAAAGGCTGTTAGAGTCTGCTAATACAGAAGCCCAAGGGCATTTGGGGCAGTCTATGGTTAGTCTAAAGTAATTATCAGGCCTTTGAAGGGTAATTAGGGGATTTGTATTGAGGGAATCTTTAAAAACCTACTTAGGAAAGTTCTAGGAAGTGGGATTGGGAGGTTTAACAAACAAGCTGCAATTTCAGGGTCTAAAATGGAAAAAAATTGGGGAAGAGGTAATATTAAAATCAATTCTGTTTCCCTAGGGTCTTTCTATAAAAGGCTTGTTTCCTTCATTGTCAAGGCAGGGATGAGAATACTAAAAAAAATACAAACGGCCGAGCCATTCATACTATACAAAATACTGAAAAATGTCCTGCAATCTGTTGGGTTGAAATTGGTCTTGGTTTTGCTCTTTGGTTTGGATTGATAGTCATAATTTAAAAAGCTTCAAGAAAATTTCTGGTTTATTTGGTTTCAAAAATGGTTTAAAAGGCTGAGTGTTAGCTGTGTTGGTGTTGCTAATCTATTGTTGTTGTTTCCCTCCTAGCCTCAAGCTTATTTTCTTTGTTTCTTTTGCTGTAATCATGTACCATTTCTGACTGGAGTAATGCAAAATTTTATGTTCTTCGAATGAAGATTGTTTGAGCTCACCTCTATCCAAATCTGTTTACAATTTTCTAGTGGTGTAAACATTCATTTTGTTGTAACAATGTAGATAGATTGTTTTGTTTGGTATATTCAGATGCTAGTACGTTGGAGTCTTCAAATTCATGCTTGAGTATCTCACAAAGAGTTATAGTGTAGTTTAATTGAATTGGTTATCCATAATCATGTTCTAGACTCCAAGGTTCGGTGCTATGTTTTCTGTCATGAGCTCCAGTTGATTATTAAGCAATCAGTATATGGAATTGGGTGTTTGTTTTTGTTCAGTTGTTTCAAGTTGGGGTATTTGTAAAACTCTTTTCTATATCTTTGTTGGAATAGGCTATAGGATGAATTCCATTTTGTTTAAATCATGTTGGTTTGCTCACATTTTACTGATCCTTTGGTTAATATTTTCCTCTTAATGCTGGCCACTCATCCTACAGTTTTATTTCCTTAATTTTGCTAAAAACAATATTTTGGTCGATAAGTATAATTTCAGTTGAAGCTCTATCTAGTTTTGTCAAGTTGTCGATCTGCATAATGGGAATTCCTTCCTACGTTGAGGTTCGATTTTGGGTATATTATTGGACCCTTTGGAATGTCAGGGGGTCATGCATTTTTGGCCCAACATTGGGTTTGGCTTTGAGCCCATTTCTCGCTGGTCTCCCCTCTCAGAGGAAAGCTCTAAAGAAGTATTGGGCCTGCCACCTGCCCAGGGCCTTTTCGTGTTATTAAATAATTTAGTTACAACGCCATATATTCAATGCTTTGCTTTAAATGGGTAGTTTCAGCTTGGGCTTCAATTACTTTAAACCCTAGTTTCCTTATTTCACTCTAGTTAGTACGCGTTTTCTTTTAATTGAGGCACGCCATTTAATTAAATCTCTTATGGCCATCATAAGATTAGATTGAGAAATCATTGGAGAAAGAGATTTGAGGCGTGCCATAAGCAAATTAAAAGATTTATGACCCTCACAAATGTTAATTTAGATATTAAAATAAACTTCGTAGTTTTCTTTAGGCACGTTAATTATATAATTATCATGGTTACTAAAATCCGGGGGTACATTTCATGTGACCCGGTTTTAATTTTCTAGCAAGGTTAAATAGAACGTGTCGTGACTCACGGAGGCATTTCATGTAGCGTGGCTTACAATGTGTTTTAAATAACCTTGAATTAATGTTTTAAACAAATAAAAGTGGTTATAAAGTTAAACAATGCACATAGGTTTAAAAGTGTTCTAAAATCAGATAATCAGGCCAATAATAACATTTGAGCAACCGTGCTCGAACCACGGAACTTGAAAATGCCTAACACCTTCTCCCGGGTTAACATAATTCCTTACCCAGATTTTTGTGTTTCGCGGACTGTAAAATAGAGTCAAACTTCCTCGATTCGGGATTTAAACCGGTGACTTGGGACATCATAAATTATCCCAAGTGGCGACTCTAAATTTTAAAGAAAATAATCCCGTTTTGATTGTCACTTAAATTGGAAAAACTCCCTTATACCTCCTTCCGGGGGTAGTAAAAAGGAGGTGTGATAGCTCTGACGACTCTGTTGGGGATAAAAACCCAGAACTTCTGATTCAGGGTTCAGAATTCGAGCTTAGAATATCTGTTATAATTGGCTTTATTTATTATCTGATTTTTTACATGTTTGAACCTAATGTGCTAAATGCCGTTTTTTTACCGCTTTGATATTATTGAACTGTATATAAATTGTTACGAAACCCTCTTCTCCCTGAGTCTTCTAAATCATCTGGGAAGTGTGCACTTCGTGTGACTTCTTTTCTGTTAGAGTCATATTCCAATTTTAGAACAAGGTTCGGACAAGTTGCAAAGCCGGTGAAGCTTTTGTATTCCCAGTACGCTGCCCCCTGGCTCGAGCTGTCCGCTCGGGTAAGCCAGGTCTAGAACAAATAAGCCCAGGGTTTTAAACCTAGAAAAACACAGCCTCATGCCGGATCCCTAGTAGGAACGTTTGTTTGCATCACGTGCATTTGACTTTGGGGACTCGACACAGGGGTAAGGTCCGTCTAGGACAGATGTACCCAAAATAACAGACCATCTTGATGCATCATATATGCTACATGTTGCATTTTTTCAAGGGTAAAAGGGTCATTTGGCGAACCAATGATAGTTGAGGGAAAAGAAAAAAAAAGAAAAAAAGAGAGGGTGAAGTGTTAAAATAAAGCAAGTAGGGTTCGATTATGTTTTCTATCACATTTTAAGAAAAAAACATGAAAAATTCAAAAAAAAAAGATTTTGCACTTTTTCATCATTTTCCGAAAAAAAATCAAAAATAAAGGGGGGAAAAGAAAATCCAAAAAGAGTTTACATGTTTCATCATTTTTCAAAAAAAAAAAAAAGACAAACATATTTTCTCTGAATTAGTCATTTTTTAAAATTCTCACTCGTACCCAATCTGCCCGAACTATGCGAACCTGATTCTCGTCTCCCGGGGCGGGATACGTAGACAACTCACATAGGGTCCGGTCTTCCTAGTGAGTCTTAGGTTCTTGGTTTTGTGGGGTCTTAGCCAAATCTTATATTTTTAGTCACTTTTAGCCACATAGGTTAATTTTAGAAAAATAGCCACAATCATGTCTTGCATGTGTCCAACAGGAAGGGTTATTGTCTTACATAGCGTTCTAGGTCTTTAAATTTATTTGGTCTTGATTTTCTCATACAGGTATGGGTCTACTTACCAGAGTTTGAGCATGACAGATACCCCGGGACCATCCAGTGAGGATCGCTCATTCAGGAGTTGCTTAAGGAGATTTCCTTTTCTTTTTTATGTTTTGAGTTTGTTTTTCTTTTTATGTCGTCTTTTACCTTTTAGTTTTGTATAGTAATGTTGATTTTTTTTTATTGTTGTACTTTCTATTTTGCATTTGAAAAATGTATTATAAATCAAAAATCCAAAAAAAAAATATATTTTGCGTTTTTATATTTCCGTTAGCATTTTCTTTAGAAATACTACTCCTAGAAATTAGAAATGAAAAAAAAAAGAATTTATTTGAGGTGGTTTTTCCTTAGGAAGTTAATATCTAGAACTTAAAATAAAATTTGCTCTTATATTTCCTTTAGTTTATTAAGACTAAAAATTAAAAAAAAAAAAGAAACTTTTCTTTTAGTACCTTTTCAAAAGGTTTTCTTTAAGATATTAATTCCAAAAAGATTTTCTTTTGAGGTCCTTCTTTGGGAAATTAATGAAAAATGAAAAAACATCTTTTTATTTTCATTAGAACTTTAGGATATTGTACATAGAAGAAAAAAAAAACTTACTTTATCTTCAAAGTCCCTTCCTTAGGTAATCAAAAACTGAAATCCAAAAATATTTTTTTATCTTTTCATTGCTTGTTTCGAAATCTTTCTTCAAGGATATCAAATGAAAATTCAAAATATTTTTCTTTGGTTTATTCTTTAGATTTCCTTCCTAAAAAAAAGAATCAAAAAAAAATATTTTTCTCTTCAGGGTCATTTCCTTAATAATTTCCTATAGAGTATTTGTTTCAAAAAAATAATATATGCCCGTTAAGCTTGAGTTTAGAATAAGTTATAGAACATTAAGTTTAGAAATTCAAAGAATTTTTTTTTTGCTTCTTTTATTTCCCTTTTCTCGTCAGAGTAATCATTAAGATAAAAAAAAAAGAAAAAGAAAAAAAGGAACGTTAGTATGTTTGCTTTATTTTCGATCTCCCCAAACTACGCAAAGATCTGATTCATGCAGCGTCATGATACTTAGGCAACCTACATAGAGTTTGATCGAATCATTTTTTTATTAAAAGAAAAGAAAAAAAAGGAGAAATAAAAAAGAAAAAGAGAAAAAAAGAGGTGAAATTATTGGATATGAGAAATGAGAGGAAAGAAAAGAGTGATAATTAGAAAAAAAAGTGAAGAAAAATGAGCAAGCCAAGAAGTGATAGAAAAGAAAGAAAAGAGAAGATTAAAATGAACAAATTGGGATGATGCCAAGTGACTTTGTGACCCTAGAAGTCATTCTAGAACCGTTAATTGTTGTTAGGTGCATTGCACGCAATGTGATATTTTTAGCTGTTAAATGCTCTAATGCTATCAAGATGTCCCCATTTTGTTCCTTTTGTTATCTTCATTGAGCAGATTAAGGGTGGTTGGTTTGTGGTTTTTAAGTAACTCATCCATACAACACAAGGTCAGAGAGCAATGTAGCATGGTTAGCAAAGACTTGGACATAGGGTTTATTGATCCGTCTAAGAGAATTGTTGAATCAGAATTTGAGTTGAGAGAAGAGGTCTTAAGGTTGAAAGGACAGATGGCCGAAATATATCAAGCCTGGATTAGTGGGCGTCCTCCATCATCAGTTCCCACTAACTACACTAAAAGCCTTGTCACCATTCCGCCACTGTTACAAGTCCAGGATATCTCCCCACCACCTCTTCACACCCCACCCCTCAAAAGCACATCATATCCCGATCCTTTGACCACTCATGTTTTTGTAGCTCATCCACCAGCTACTCTTCCACGATTCTCTAGCGAGACTGTGTTTAAAGTCCCCGGTGTCCAACACTATGCTCCCGAACCAATTTTCAATGCCTCGGGTCCGTACTCTTACACTCCTCATTTTGAGCCTCCCGGTGAAGCTGCAAAGCCTACTAAGACAGTGGATCAAGATGAAATATCTACAAAGCGGAAAGGGTTTAAGATGCCAAAGTTTAATTTGTATGATGGACGTGGAGATCCAGGAGCCCATCCGAGGGATTATTGTAGTGAAATGAGAAGCGTTGGAGGGAAAGATGAGTTGCTGATGGTGTATTTCAGTGAGAGCCTGACTGGGGCAGCTTTGGAATGACATACTCGTCAAGATGTCGGTAAGTGGCATACATGGGATGACATGGCTCAAGATTTTGTGCGACACCTTCAGTACAATATAGACATTGTCCCAGACCGCTCCTCCCTATCTCAGCTGGAAAAGAAACCCAAGGAAAGTTTTAGGGAATTTTGGTTCAGGTGGAACGAACAAGTTGCTCGGGACAGTCCTCCTATTGATAGAAAAGATGTTGCTGAGCCCCGCCAATGGCATGATCCAGTGGGCATTCCTACTAAACGCTTCCAGCCTCAATACCGGCCCCATGAACATCCCTAAGCTCCATATAATTCACCCCAGTATTATCCTCCGAACAATGTTCGGTCATTTGTCCAACCACTGGGTCATTTCTCATGGCGAGCGCCAGCACCGCATAATGCACCTTTGCGAATCCTACACAAACTTGTTTAATTTCTAGAAAACTTTGTTCGAGCATCCAACAACTCTAGAAAACTGGGGCATGGAGGGAAACAAAGGCAAAAAGATACTTTCACGCGCCATCGGAGAATCCTACACAAACTTGTTTGAAAAGTTAAAACATTTTGGCCTGATTGAGCCACTCCTCGGCTATACGCCGGACCCATATGCAAAAGGTTTTGATCCTACTATACGGTGGATGTACCACTCTAATGTCCAAGATCATAGTATTGAAGATTGTCGTGCTTTGAAAAAAGAAATAGAAAGGATGATTCAAGAAGGAATAATTGTGGTCCAAGGTGGTAATACCCCAAGTGTCACACATAATCCTCTACAGGTACATGACAATGCGTAGATTGTTGGGATGGTTTGCAATGACGAAGGGTTGGTTAAAGGAGTCAAGGAGCCACTTGGTGAAGTTAATGATATTGAAATTGGCAATGTTCTTGGTAATATTGATGTGGAACTCAGTGGCTAAGATGCCGAGCTTGGTAATTGGAAAGACGCTCCTTCCTTGGCTAGCCAGGGAGGAGTCTTGGTGGTTCATTTTGTTGTTATTTTTGTTGTCCGGGTTATTTCAGGGTTGTAATCCGGATATTGTCTTGTGACTCAAACCCTTCTATCCTTTTATTTTGCCTAGTTCCTTTAGTCGTAGTAACTCATTTAGTGTTATCTAGGTTTGTTCCAGGATTGTACCCCAGTTTATTTTGCTTGTCTTGTTGTTCAAACCCTTTCACCATTTGTCTAATACAATTATCTGTTTTCTATTATTTCTAGTCATTTTTGTTTAGTTCTCTTTTCCTTTTTATAGTTCTTTTCTTGCTGGCTCTAGTGACATGACATGCATGCATAATTCTAGGCTTGGTATTAAAATTTAGTTTAATCATGAAGCAATGAAATAATTTTGAAGATGATAGAGACACTTGAGGGAAATAAGTACAGATTTGGACATTTTGAGATCATTTGAAGCCCGAACCATGTGAAACTGGGGCAGATAGTTTAGAAAGTTAATGGGACGACAAGAATTTGTTACAAGAGAGTGCGTCCCAACAATTTGAAGCAAGAAACTTTGAGTTCAAGTGCATCTCAAGTTGCAAGATAAAGTCAAGAAAGTTTTCTCCGAATTGACGGAGGATATCCATTGTGAAAAGGGAATCACCCAACAAGGGTTCTGTACTTGACAAGGCGCTAAAGAAAAGTGGAAGGCATATCGGCGATATCAACGCCGAAGCCGCAAAAGAAATATTGTGCATACTCTTCAATTTTCATTTCAAGTTGCATGTGTTGCACTTGGCATTTTCAGGGATTGGAAGGCCCTCTTTCAGCTACCCAAATACTTATACCATTCAATACCCTTTCGAGCCTATGTCTAATTTCTTTGACCTCCCCTCTTTTGGAATCAAGTTAAAGTCATATGG
Organism: Nicotiana sylvestris; assembly: GCF_000393655.2. Taxonomy (NCBI): domain Eukaryota; kingdom Viridiplantae; phylum Streptophyta; class Magnoliopsida; order Solanales; family Solanaceae; genus Nicotiana; species Nicotiana sylvestris. The sequence goes on from NC_091064.1 coordinate 35,360,182, forward strand.
AAAAAAAAAAGAAAAAACTTCATGTCCCTGTAGGTTTATTTTAGAAAGTTCATTCCAAAAGGAAAATTCAAAAAAAAAAGAGAAAAAAAGAGATAAATAAAAAAAGGGAAAAATAAAAAGAGAAAAAGAAAAAAAAGGAAAAAAAAAGAAAAAAAGAAAAAGAAAATAGTAACAAAAAGTAGTCCTGTGAACTACGTTTGACCTGATTCTTGTCACCACAAGATACGTAAGCAGCCTTATGGTTCGGTCATAACAAATATAATATTTCATGATCCCACGAAGTCAAGAGTGGTTAGAAATTCCATCTCAAAAGAAAAAGAAAAAAAAAAGAATCAAATTCCTTTGTTTTAGAAATTGGGGCAAAGTTTTAGAGTGGATTCTAAAAGTTGTAAATAAATTAACCCTGTTATCTTAGTTATTTTGAGCCTTTATGATATCCTTTCTTTTTAACCCTGTCCAAAAGCCACATTACAGCCCAAAAAAGACCTCCAGATAATCTTTGAGAGTGTTGAGTTTAGACATGCCGAAAGCATATGAGGTTTTTACCATGGTTAATGCTTTGTCATCTGCAAAATCAGAGGAAATAAGAAGAAAAGAACAAAATGAGAGTGTCTTATTGGTGAAAACCTTCATAGGCACCATAAGGCGATGGGGAGTTGAGAGAAAGAACAAAATGAGATAGGTTTGATGGTGAAAACACTTCGGGCACTACAAGTTGAATAAGGATTGTGAATCAGATTGGATAACCAAAGCATTGAAGCCCAGTTTCACGGTTTAGGGGTATAACAAGAGTTGAATATCAGACTTGCTTGACAGATTAGGCCACTTAATCCAAAGGTGCATGTCATGGTCATTAGAGTTGGTATCCACATCTGATAAGTTTCTACTTTGTAGTTTTCTTGTTAGGAATCATCTCTTTCTATTGTCCTTTACTCTGGTCCTTTTGTCCTGTTTACTTCCTCTTTCTGAGTTTGTTTGGTCAAAATAAGTGAGAAATGACTTCAAAATATGCCACCAGCTTTCCAATTGCACAAAACGGGATCTGGCTAGCACATCAAAGTGGCATAAGTCAGGAAAATAAATAATGTGCGCACTGAGTTGGTAACAATCAACGTGCTTTGGGATTCATGTGAAATACAAAGGTTTGGTATATGTCAATTCATGAACAATGCAACATATAGAGGATGTTGGGTGAACAGATCAAAGTTATTTTCTGTGATAAGGTTGACAGAGAAAGTGGTTAACCAGTGACAAGAAAGGTCTTCCAAGCGGTAATCAACGTTATCATGGCAAGTGAAGGAGCAATAGACATCAAGGCCAAGGCTAGTGGGTTAAGTCAGGAAAGAACAACATGCGCGCTGAGTGGGTGGCAATTGACGTGCTTTGGGATTCATGTGAAACACAAAGGTTCAGTATATGTCAATGCATGAGCACAATGCAACGGATGAATGGTATTGTGTTTGAACGGATCAGAGGTATTTTCCGTGATAAGGATGACAGAGAAAGTGGTCAGTCAATAAACAGGCCAGGTCTTTCGAGTTGAAATCGAAGTTATCATGGGAAGTGAAGGAGCAATCGCCCTCAAAGTCAAGGCCGCAAACCAACCACCATGTTTAAACTCACAAGTTTTCTTTGATTGAAACATGGGCAGAAAATTTTGCTTGTTCCGGAGAAACCCTCCGTGAGGAAAGCAGGTGCCAGACAGGCTCGACAGTAAGTTTCTAGTACCTTCCTGGATGACGGGATTCAGTAAGTTGTGTGACCCTCGCAAGTGACAAGGTCTAACGAAAGTTTTACTTTTGGGAAGTATAATTTAGCATTTAAGTTTTTCACTTTTGAGATAAGAATTGGTTTTGAAATTTTTCATGATAGGGGAATTTAGCTTAGAACTTATTTTGCTAACAAGAATTGGTTAACACTCACAGATGTTCCCAATATCAAACTGGGGCAGAAACATTTCTTTCGTTTTGTCTGTTCTTTTGCAATCAGGCTGCCACCTAGAGAATAAGGGAAAACAACTCAAGTTTCAAAGAAAAGGGGGTCGCGTTCAGCAATCAGGCACCCATCTGGAAAACAAAGGGAAAGCAATTCAAGTTTCAGAGGAAAGGAAGACAATTCAAGTGTTGGAAATCAGGAGCCCACCTGGAGAACAAAAGGAAAGCAGTTCAAGTGTTGGAAATCAGGAGCCCGCCTGGACAACAAAGGGAAAGCAATGCAAGTGTTGGAAATCAGGAGCCCACCTGGAGAACAAAGGGAAAGCAATTCAAATGTTGGAAATCAGGAGCCCACCTGGAGAACAAAGGGAAAATAGTTCAAGTGTTGGAAATCAGGCGCCCACTTGGAGAATAAAGGGAAAGCAATTCAAGTGTTGGAAATCAGGAGCCCACCTGGAGAACAAAGGGAAAGCAGTTCAAGTGTTGGAAATCATGAGCCCACCTGGATAACAAAGGGAAAGCAATGCAAGTGTTAGAAATCAGGAGCCCACCCGGAGAATAAAGGGAAAGCAGTTCAAGTGTTGGAAATCAGGAGCCTACCTGGAGAACAAAGGGAAAGCAATTCAAGTGTTGGAAATAGGAGCCCACCTGGAGAACAAAGGGAAAACAATTCAAGTGTTGGTAATCAAGCGCCCATCTGGAGAACAAAGGGAAGCAGTTCAAGTCTCAAGGAAAAACAATGCAAATGTTGGTAATCAGGAGCCCACCTAGAGAACAAAGGGAAGTAGCAATGTTCAAAGGAAGACGGTTCAAGTTCAGCAATCAGGAGCCCACCTGGAAAACAAAGGGAAAACGAGTCAAGTTTCGAGGGAAAAGTAGTACAAGGGTTGGTAATCAGGAGCCCACCTAGAGAACAAAGGGAAAGGCAGTCCAAGTTTCGAAGGAAGAAACTTCGAGTATTGGCAATCAGTCACCTACCTGGAGAATAAGGGAATTCACTTCAAAATACAATTCAAGTCAGCAACAAAAGAAGCTCGCGGCAAGAATGCGGGTCAACAGTCCGAGATGACCAACAGAAGTAGTCTCAATCCAGAATAAAAAAAGGGGAAAAAGAAAAAAAGAGAAGTGAATCCAAAATACATAAGTAGAGAAAGATGTGAACTGCTCATGACGTGGTTGAAGTCACAAGCACCACATGTTCGATCTTGATCCGGAAAGCTGAAGAAGAGCGAGCTAGCACCTGCAGCTAACAAACGCCAAGGTTCAAATCTAGAGTCTGCATGAAGAGCCATTCAAGACTCAAGATCAAGCTTCAGAAGACTTATAGATAGGAATCTTGTAACTCATAGTTGATAGGCTTAGCTAGTCTTTTTCATTTTTTGATTTTTGATGTAAAAACAGGACCGCGGACCGGAACCTCGGCCGAACGACACGTCGACCAGCTCTCCACCTCAGTATACTCCATCATCTCACTCACTTCTGAACTATACGTGGCCTGATTCCTTTATAGCCAAGGATAGCTCAGCTACCAGAGCTCGGTCACATTCTCCTTTCTTTTAGCTTTTGGTCTCTTTAAATAAGGTTCAGGTCAAAAAATATGTCTAGTCGTTCTTTGTCTGAAAACTCTTCGCGTTTCCAGTCAAAGAGGGGCAGCTGTAGACATATGATTTTTGACCCTCCCCAAGATTTTTTATATTTTAGCATATATTTAATTTAGGCCTAATATCGCTATTTCAACTAATTTTGACTCTTTTGATTTATTTTATTACAAGAAAATGAAAATTACAAAAAATAGTTTCATTAATATTTTGTAGTCATTTTTAATCTTGAAAAATACCAAAAAAATAATTTTGTTTTAACGGTCAATCTTATTTTAACATTTATTTTACTTAAGTAGGACTAATTAATAAATGAGATCGCATTTTAGTCTCGTTCGCGAGGAAAGAATAAAATTCGGGCTCAAACGACCCATTTTTTAGGCCTAATTTTTGGACCTAGCCCATAATTCCCAAGCCCATAGTTCCCAGGCCCATACCCCTTAACCTAAATATAACCCTAAAACTATAAAAAGAAGCTAACACCTAACGCCTAAAGCAGCTGAAAAAATACAAAAAGACTAACGCCTAATCCCTAAGAAGATTCGCCGCAATACTCCCAAACCCCACCCCCACGTTGTCTTCTTCTCCAATGCTAGACCTATACACCTAGGGAGAAAAATCTATAGCAGCTAACCTAACGCTTGGAGATCTGTCGTTTCTGTTGATTTTGAGACAATCAAAAGCCTTGCTGAACAAAAACAACCATATGAAGACCTAGGGACCTAAGGAAAGAAAATCTGAAAAAACCAACGCCTAAGCAGCTGAAGCTAACGCCGTTCAACATCAGAATTTGGACTTTGTACTCTCGACGATGTGGACTTAGCTGCTTGTAGATTGAATCCTAGGTCTAGTTGATAAGTCTGATGCTTTGTTGTTTGAGATTACTACTCCTCCTCTTGAGTAGACCGTCTGATCGTGAAGCTGGTTGCTTGGCACTAGTCTTAGTCTAGTCGTGTTCTTCCTTATTTGTTTTCGTTTTTCAGTAAATGGGCTGTTTCTTTTGGTCGTTTTGGTTTCGGGCTTCCGGTGCCGATTTGGTTTCCGTCCACGGTTCGTTACATTTCGAGTTCAAAGTAATGAAACAATCAATTTTTCGGCTATATTGAGGTTCAACTCTTTCATCCTCTATTTGTTTTATTCAAGCTTATTATTAATTATTTGTTTGGTGGTATGATTCCGTTGTTTGTGTAGTTGTTCTTCATAGTTCTGAATTTGCTCACTTAGTTTTTTGTTCGTATGTTTACTCGAATTGGTTATAGTTGAACATGATTTTATCACATTATAGAAATTGGGTTGCTATTCCTCAATTGAGCTACATCAAATTAGATTAAAGGGGCTCGGGTGTGCATTTCATGTTGATCCTCTGCATATTCAAGTTCGTGATTAGCATGCTTACTGTAATGTGATTGAAGAAAAACTTGATGGTGAACCATGGTTTCATGACATCAGGGAATATATCAAAATGGGGGTATATCCAGTACAGGCCACAGGTGATCAAAAGAGAACAATTCGACGGTTGGCAAGTGGATTTTTCTACAGTAGAGGAGTTTTGTACAAAAGAACTCCAAATCTCGGATTGTTGAGGTGCATCGATGCAAAGAAAGCCACGACTATCATGACCGAAGTACATTCTAGGGTTTGCGGGCCGCATATGAGTGGGTATGTTCTGGCAAAAAAGATTATTCGAGCAGGTTATTATTGGCTCACCATGGAGTGAGATTGTATCAGTTTTGTGCACAAATGCCATTAATGCCAAGTGCACGGAGATTTGATTCATTCTCTATCATCTGAATTGAACACAATGTCCGCACCATGGCCCTTTGTTGCTTGGGGTGAGGATGTCATCGGAACAATTGAGCCAGTGGCATCCAATGGGCACAGGTTCATTCTGGTGGCCATTGACTATTTCACTAAGTGGGTTGAAGCTAAAACTTTCAAATCTGTGACCAAGAAGGATGTGGTCGATTTTGTTCATTCAAATATTATTTGTCGGTTTGGAATCCCAAAGGTGATCATCACATATAATAGTGCTAATCTTCACAGTCATCTAATGAAGGAAGTGTGTCAACAGTTTAAGATTACACATCGCAATTCCACCCTATACTGTCCCAAGGCGAATGGAGCAATCGAGACAGCCAACAAGAACATAAAGAAGATACTGCGGAAAATGGTGTAGGGTTCCAATCAATGGCATGAGAAGTTGCCCTTTGCTCTGTTAGGTTATCACACTACTGTTCGCACTTTAGTAGGTGCAACTCCTTATTTGTTGGTATATGGCACTGAGGCAGTGATACCCGCGGAAGTTGAAATTCCATCCCTTCGGATTGTTGTTGAAGCCGAGATTGATGACGATGGGTGGGTCAAAACCCATTTGGAGCAATTAAGTTTGATCGATGAGAAGAGATTGTCAGCAGTGTGTCATGGCCAGTTGTATCAAAAGAGAATGACAAGAGCATACAACAAGAAGGTGCGTCTGCGAAAATTTGAAGTGGGTTAGCAAGTATTGAAACACATCCTTTCACATCAGGCTGAAGCAAAAGGCAAGTTCACCCCAAATTGGCAGGGGCCGTTCATCATAACGGGAGTGTTGTCCAATTGTGCTTTGTATTTAACAGATATAGAAGGCAAATGTGTAGATATGGCTATCAATTCTGATGCAGTCAAAAGATATTATGTATGATTTCTTTGGTTTAAATTGTGTTTGTTTGTACTTGGCATGTTTTGAAGATTGGAATGACGAAGATATTTTATTCTGCTATCTAAACACTTTACCTTTTGTTACCCCTTTAAGCCTTATTTATTTCCTTTCATACCCCTCTTTTGGAATCAGTAGCAAAATTCAGAAACACGAACGCACAAGGTAATTAAAAAAAAGGAGAAGAAGATAAGAGAAAAGAAAAGAATGGAAAGAAAAGAAAAAAAAAAGAAAAGAAAAAAAAAGAAAAAAAGAAAAAGAAAAAGAAAAAAAAGAAAAGAAAAGGAAAAAGAGAGAAAGAAAAGAAAAGAGAAAAATTACAACAACAAAGTATATCTTATGCCATGAACTACGTTCGTCCTGATTCCTTTAAAATGATACGTAGGCAGACTCACGGTTCGGTCCCATCAAAATAAAAATTCAAAAGTCCCCGAGCAAAGAAACTGGGGCAGAAAGTTGTGTTTGTTTTAAGAAATCTGATTCCAAGAGTTGTAATTTTCAACCCATTCAAGTTGTTTTGAGCCTTTGTGATACCCTTTCTTTATAACCTTATCCAAAAGCCCACATTACGGTCCAAAGAAAGACCTTCTGATCAGTCTTCAAGAGATGCCAAGTCGAGTAAGCAGAGGTGATTCATATCAGGGGCAACACTCCGTTCTGAGAAAGAGAACGAAAATGAGAGAGTCTTGTTTGTGAAAACCCTCATGGGCACCATAAGGCGATGGAAAGCTAAGAGAAATTAAAAATGAGAGAGTATTACTGGTGAAAATCCTCACGGGCACCGTAAGGTGACGGTGAGTTGAGAGATGAACAAATGAGAGAGGTTTGTTGGTGAAAACCCTTCAGGGCACCGCAGGCCGAACAAGGTCAGTGATTTGGCCAAGAAATTGGGTTATGGAAATCTCGGGGTATAAAGTGTGATAATTGAAAGTTGATTAGTTGAATAGGCTGGGCTGATTAATCCGAAATGCATGTCATAATAATTGGTGCGAGCTGCTCCACTCAGATAAGTCTCTTTTCCTTTTCTCCCTTAAACAGTCATCCAGTCTTGGATTTTTTTTTATGCCTAACTCTCAAAGTCATTGCATTTCATTTATTTTGGGTTTATTTCTCTAAGGTTTTTCCGATGTCAGCCTTGCTTAAGCAAGTAAGAAAGAATTTCAAATCTTACTACCAATTGCGAAATTGCACAAAGCAGAGTGCGGCCAAACATACTAGAGATAGCATGATGTAAAGTAAGAAATAAGGTGTCAGTGAATTCCATTGGTCGAATGGTTTAGTAATTTTGTGGGAAATACAGAGGTTCAGGTAGAAGAGTCAGAAATGTAAAACAACGGTCTGGTGTAGAGCATTTGGGTCATTCAGGGTCATGTGGTTGAAATTCAGTCAGAAAGGCGAACAATTCTTGGCCAGTTCAAGGCGGACAGTCAAAGCGAAGCACAACAGCGAAAGGGCCACCTTCAGCAAGAATGCCGCAAACTAACCACCACATTTTTAAACTGACAAGATTTTTCTTTGATTGAAACAGGGGCAGGAAATTTTGTTTGTTTTGGAGAAACCCTCCGTAAGGGAAGCAAGCACCAGACAGGTTCGACCATAAATTCTCAGGACCCTCCTGGATAATGGGACTTAGCTAAAATTCAAAACATTCATGAGTAACAAGATCTAGCATAAACTTTACTTTGAGGAAATTTAAGTTGGTTTTGAAGTTTTCATTCTTAGGACGAGACTCAGTTGAAAACATTCAGGACCCTTCTGGATAATGAGATTTAGTTTAATACCTCCATAGATAACAAAATTTAGCGGAAGTCATACCTTTAGGAAATATAACTTAGCTTTAAAACTGTCATTTTTAACTAGGAGTTTTCAGGACCCTCCTGGATAATAGGATCTAACTTTTAAATTCTAAGAGATATTGGGTAACATGATTCAATTAACACTCACAGATGTGCCCAGCTACCAAACTGGGGCAGAAAAAATTCGTTTGTTTTGTCTGTTTTGTTGAAATCAGGCGCCCACTTGGAGAACAAGGGAAGACAACACGAGTTTCAAGGATATAAAATAGTTAAAAGTTCAAGTAATCAGGCACCCACCTGGAGAAACAAGGGAAGACAGTTCAAAGGAAAAACAGTCTCAAGAGGAAGTAGTTCAAGTTCAGCAATCAGGAGCCCACCTGGAGAACAAAGGGAAAACAAATCAAGTTCCGAGGAAAAGCAGTTAGAGTTTTGGCAATCAGGCGCCCACCTGGAGAGCAAGGGAGTACGTTTAGAGTTTTGGCAATCAGGCGCCCACCTAGAGAACAAAGGGAAAGCAATTCAAGTGTTGGTAATCAGGAGCCCACCTGGAGAACAAAGGAAAAAACAATTCAAGTGTTGGTAATCAGGAGCCCACCTGGAGAACAAAGGGAAAACAATTCAAGTGTTGGTAATCAGGAGCCCACCCGGAGAACAAAGGGAAAAGCAATTCAAGCGTTGGTAATCAGGAGCCCACATGGAGAACAAAGGGAAAGCAATTCAAGTGTTGGTAATCAGGAGCCCACCTGGAGAACAAAGGGAAAGGCAATTCAAGCGTTTGTAATCAGGAGCCTACCTAGAGAACAAAGGGAAAGCAATTCAAGTGTTGGTAATCAAGAGCTCACCTGGAGAACAAAGGAAAGCAGTTCAAGTTTCGAGAAAATCCAGTGCCAATGGTGGTAATCAGGAACCCGCCTGGAGAACAAAGGGAAAGCAGCAATGTTCAAAGAAAAACGGTTCAAGTTCAGCAATCAGGTGCCCACTTGGAGAATAAAGGGAAAGCAACTCATAATACAATTCAAGTCAGCAACAAAGGAATTTCACTCGGAGAGTACAAGTCAGCAGGGCAGTAGAAACTGCAAGTTCAAGTTGAAAATATAGATAGGATTCTTGTAATTCATAGATCATAGTTTAGTCTAGCTTCTTTTATTTTGTCTTGGTGTAATAAGGAGTTCAGTAAGCAGTAGCAGCAACAACAGTGAAATCATAGCTTTTTGGTAGTCCCAGCTACCAAAATTTCCTGAAATACACTGACCTGATTCCTTTATAGCCAAGGATATGTAGGCAACCTCAGAAGCTGGGTGCGGTCACATATTTCAAAAATACTTCCCACGGAGTATTCAAACGGGCAAAAATCGCTCGTATCCGCTCACTTAATCTTTGCATGAAAACTCTTCATATTTTCGAGTAAATAGGGGCAGCTGTGAGCACGTGATTTTTGCCCTATGTGAATTACTCACATAAAATAAAAGAAAAACATTTTTTACAATTTTATAGGATTTTGTGCTAATTATTTGCATTTTTCTGTGCATGTTTATTTTTATTAAAAATCATGAAAAAAGCCAAAAATACCATGAATTGCATTTAGGTCATTTTTTATATTTGTAAGGTTAATTAGTCAATTATTTTCTTTATTAAAATTGAAAATCAAAAATTAGTTTGTCTTTTGAATTTTTAGCCTTTTAATTCTAAATTAGTAATTTTCCCTTTTTAATTTAGGAGTAATTAATCCTTGTAAATATTATATTAGATAATTAGCTTAATTTTGTAAAATATTTTAATTTAAGAGTTTAATTTTTGTTTTTAATCAATTGAAGAAGAAAAGGAAAAACAATTGAAAATTGAATAAAAAGAGTAAAAAGAGAATCAGAAATTAGGGCTGTTAGGGCCAAATCTTTGAAGCCCAAATCCCATTTCAACCCCCAAACCCGTTCCAGAACCAACCCAATTCCAGCCTACCCGGTCCAGTGTCCCTAGCCTAACCAAACGACGCCGTTTTGAGGTTTTTTTATCCCAGCCGTTGATTTTCACTCATCGAACGGTTGGGAACTGAGGGTTCGTTCTATATTTAATGGTCGGAACTAGGCTACCCCCCAGTCCAAAACACCCCTCAGTTTCTCTCATCTCTAACGCTAAAACCCTAGCGCCGCCCTGAGGTTCCCAAGCTTCCACCGGCTGGCGGCGGGCTCCAAGCCACCCCAAATTAACATCACACCACTCCCGTTCCCTCCTCTTTCCAAACACCCCAATTACCAAATCTCCATCAAACTCTTCGAATCTGAGATCGAAGGTTGGACCCTCGAACCCTAACTTATCCAAATTCGCCCAAATTTGCACCCTACAGTCCCTATGTCTCCCCAAACCCAAAACTCTTGGAAATATTCCCAAACGAACCCTAGAGTTTATCGAATTTGGAATCTAGGGTTTAACCTAATTTCAGAGTTATAGTCGTGTCAAAGTTCTCTGCTCATCAAGGTTCGAAGCTCGCCTTGACAGAGCACTCTTGCTTGAGGGAGTTCATTAGGGTGAGTTTCTAGCCTCGATGAAGCATATCAAGCGTGGCCAGTTGTTCATCTCTGTTTCTTTGCCACTACTTGCTGACTTCTTTGGTTAGTCGTTCATATTTTTGCTTTACTTTTGTTGTTATTTGTTTGTTTCTATTCTCGTCTTCTTTTAATTTTTCCTTTTCTTTCTTTCTTTTTCATATCCATTTCTGCGCATGATAGGGCATATTAGTTTATAGTTGTTAAAATTAGTAATATTAGTTTAGCAGCAGTTAATTTCATTTTTGATTGATTCGTTTCTTTGCCCTTGTTCTGTTCCTTTTGATTTTTCCTTTTTAAAAAATAGAGAGAAAAGGATCCGGAATTCTTTGTAACTTGTTCGTTTAGGATTGGAGGGTGGGCTTGCTAGTTCAGAAGCCCAAAGGATGTTAGAGTTTGCTAATGCAGAAGCCCAAGGGCATTTGGGGCAGTCTATGGTTAGTCTAAAGTAATTATCAGGCCTTTGAATGGTAATTAAGGGATTTGTATTGAGGGAATCTTTAAAAAATTGCCTAGGAAAGTTCTAGGAAGGTAGGATTGGGGGGTTTAACAAACAAGCTGCAATTTCAGGGTCTAAAATGAAAAAATAAAAATTGGGGAAGGGATAATATTAAAATAAATTCTATAGCCCTAGGGTCTTTCAATAAAAGGCTTGTTTCCTTCATTGTCAAGGCAGGGATGAGAATACTAAAAAAATACAAACAGCTGAGCCATTCATACTCTAAAAAATACTGAAAAATTTCCTGCAATCTGTTGGGTTGAAATTGGTCTTGGTTTTGCTCTTTGGTTTGGATTGATAGTCATAATTTAAAAAGCTTCAAGAAAATTTCTGGTTTATTTGGTTTCAAAAATGGTTTAAAAGGTTGAGTGTTGGCTGTGTTGGTGTTGCTGATCTATTGCTAGTGTTTCCCTCCTAACCTCAAGCTTATTTTCTTTGTTGCTTTTGCTGTAATCAGGTACCATTTCTGACTGGAGTAATGCAAAATTTTATGTTCTTCGAATGAAGATTGTTTGAGCTCACCTCTATCCAAATTTGTTTACAATTTTCTAGTGGTGTAAACATTCATTTTGTTGTAACAATGTAGATAGATTGTTTTGTTTGGTATATTCAGATGCTAATAGGTTGGAGTCTTCAGATTCATGCTTGAGTATCTCGCAAAGAATTATAGTATAGTTTAATTGAATTGGTTATCCATAATCATGTTCTAGACTCCAAGGTTTGGGGCTATGTTTTCTGTCATGAGCTCCAGTTGATTGTTAAGCAATCAGTATATGGAATAGTGTGTTTGTCTTTGTTCAGTTGTTTCAAGTATGGGGTGTATGTAGCACTCTTTTCTATATCTTTGTTGGAATAGGTTATAGGATGAATTCCATTTTGTTTAAATCGTGTTGGTTTGCTCACATTTTACTGATCCTTTGGTTAATATTTTCCTCTAAATGCTGGCCTCTCATCCTACAGTTTTATCTCCTTAATTTTGCTAAAAATAATATTTTGGTCGATAAGTATAATTTCAGTTGAAGCTCTATCTAGTTTTGTCAAACTTTCGATCTGCATAATGGGAATTGCTTCCTACGTTGAGGTTCGATTTTGGGTCTATTATTGGACCCTTTGGAACGCTAGGGGGTCATGTATTTTTGGCCCAGCATTGGGTTTGGCTTCGAGCCCATTTCTCGCTGGCCTCCCCTCTCAGAGGAAAGCTCTACAGAAGTATTGGGCTTGCCACCTACCCAGGGCCTTTTCGTATGATTAAATAATTTAGTTGCAATGCCATCTATTCAATGCTTTGCTTTAAATTGGTAGTTTCAGCATGGGCTTCAATTAGTTTAAACCCGAGTTTCCGTATTTCGCTCTAGTTAGTATGCGTTTTCTTTTAATTGAGGCACGCCATTTAATTAAATCTCCTATGGCCCTCATAAGACTAGATCAAGAAATCATGGAAGAAAGAGATTTAAGGCGTGCCATAAGCAAATTAAACCATCTATGGCCCTCACAAATGTTAATTTAGATATTAAAATGAACTTCATAGTTTGCTTTAGGCGCGTTAATTATATAATTATCACGGTTACTAACATCTGGGGGTACATTTCATGTGACCCAGTTTTAATTTTCTAACAAGGTTAAATAGAACGTGTCGTGACTCACGGGTGCATTTCATGTAGCGCGGCTTACGATGTGTTTTAAATAACCTTGAATTAATGCTTTAAACAAATAAAAGCGGTTATAAAGTTAAACAATGCACATAGGTTTAAAAGTGTTCTAAAATCAGATAATCAAGCCAATAATAACAGTTGAGCGACTGTGCTCGAACCACGGAACTCGGGAATGCCTAACACCTTCTCCCGGATTAACAAAATTCCTTACTCGGATTTCTGTGTTTCGCGGACTATAAAACAGAGTCAAACTTCCTCGATTCAAGATTTAAACCGGTGACTTGGGACACCATAACTTATCCCAAGTGACGACTCTGGATTTTAAAGAAAATAATCCCGTCTCGATTGTCACTTAAATTGGAAAAAACTTCCTTATACCTCCTTCCGGAGGTAGTAAAAAGGAGGTGTGACAACACCGATCACAAAACATAATGATTTGATAAAAGTAGTGTCCAAACTTGAAATAAGTAAAAGAAATTCTGACAAAGTGTGTTCAATATATGTTATATACCTCTAATACTCGATATTTTACCTATATATGCAGTGAATTTTTCGATAAAGGATGGTCAATTGACCACCCTAACCAAAGTGTGGCTTCGCCCCCGGATAAAAGGGTTAGTCAATTATATTAAGGAAGTTCACAACTTCTCATGAAGTTAAAACACAATTAGTAGTTTATTGCACCAATCATAAAACGTATGAGCTGTTCTATTGATTTGATGCTAAATCTGGTTAGTCAATTATTAAGGAAGTTCACGTGAAGTTAAGGTTGTAAACATGCCATTTCTATTTTCATCACTTGACATATATCGTTGAATATTCCTTTCTTTTTTGGTGGTGACCTCAGCTTATTTTCTCATTTGTTTTAGAAAAGAAAGTTAGAATAGTAAAAGTTAAACTGAATGGAAAGTTTTGTTGATTTATTATAGTATAAATAACTCTGGTAAAGTTAAAATACAAAAAAGTAATACTGTTCTACAATGTGCGCTACAAGTTTACACGAGCTCAATAAATTTTTTCACATTCATAAACTTCAAATTTTAGATCTGTTTTTGATTTTAAAAAAATAATAATAATATTTGAAGAGCAAGTGCCCAGTGCCCACCAATTAAATTGTTTTGATCAAGCATTTATGGACATTGCATATTAGCTATTAGGCTACAATTTGAGAGGATCACCATACTCATTAACTTTCACGGTAACGATACTGACTATGAATTTTTTAATGTAACTGGTAATATTATGCTTGTCTTTTCTCAGTGGTCAATTATTATAATCTTGAAAAAAAAGATAAAAATTTATTTGTAATCTCTATTGCATGTTCACTACTTCATCATTATCTCCCCAATAAAGAACATACCATAAAAATCAACAAAAGAAAAATATAATACTAATTCTTTAGCTTGTTACTCCCCAATAAATAAAAATAAAGATAAAAATAAAAAATTATTCAATAATTTGTTACTCCCCAATAAAGAACATTCCATAAAAATCAATTAATGGAATAGTTTGTTACTCCCCAATAAAGAAGATACCATAAAAATCAACAAATAAAAGTCAATTATTCTTTAGTTTGTTATCTCCCCAATACATAACATAATTTGACAAACTATTAAATTTATACAATTTGACATAATCACATATATAATATGGTAAATACTTAGCAACTGATGTTCAGATTAAACAATATCAACTTATGATGAATAAGTAAATTAATAAGATATAAATATACATTTATTTAATCAATCATAGTTAAGTAATTTTATCAATGTAAATATCAATTCCGAATAAAATTTGCAAAACTAACAACAAAAATATAGATAGGCCTTAAATTTTGGAAACGTAACATCATTGGGACTCTGAGTGCCAATAACGGCCGACTTGCGAAAAATCATCTCACACTCACTTTTATGTTTGTTAGCCGTAGCCATTCAACTTTAAATTCCACAAATGGACATACCTAATTTTCCAGTTAGACCTGAGATGTAAAGGGTTTTTTTGCAATAGTAGTAATTTATTAGGGGTATTTTCGGTATCACAAAAAAGTTTCTGGCCCCACCTTGGACGGCGTTTGCGTTCAGTCACCACTCACCAGCTATAAATATCTCTATTTCTCAAGAATCATTAACTTCATCATTTCTAAAGCAATTTATAACAGAGGTACATGCATGTGCAAAATATACTCATATGATTATGGTTTTTACAAATATTCATATGATTGCTTTGGTTTTTTGTGACTGAATTATTGGAAAGAGTTCTGCTTATATGTGGAATAAGCTTTTTGCTTCTGTGTCTGAGTAATTTTATGTCAAATTTTTTATTGTATTCATCTGCTTTCAATTATATCTTCTTTCTTTTTTTGGATTCTTGAGCCTCTTTTCGTCCTTTTCAATATTTTCCCTCTTTGGATATTCTTATGTTGGACCTTTTCTTTGTGAACTTTTTTGGAGTTTGGTCTGATTTTTGATTCACTGCATTAGTTGACTGCAAAAGACTTTTTTGAAATACTTTCATTTAGTAGACACTGAAGCATGGACTAATGCATCAGTCCAGCTACCTTTCAGTTTAATTAGTCTTAAATTTCACACACACACTCTGACACACAGTCACACACTTACACATTTATTTAGTATACATTTTCTTGTCTACACCATAATTTATATATTTTCTTGTCTTTGTGTGTATGTCTGAATAGCTATAGTAAAGGTTCCATGGAAGTGCTAGTTTTTTGTTTTTTGTTTTTGTTTTTTTTTTTGTATTTGTATATATGTCTGATAAGCTATAGAAAAGATTCCTTTTTGGGCTGTTTTATTACAAAACATCAGATAGATGTGATTTTACCCTTTGACTTTTTGTACTATGAACAATCAAGAACAGGAGAATTTGCAGCCTATGCTTATTTGACACCTCCTTTTATAAGCTAACTATCAGAGTTTATAGGTTCTTATAAACAGCTTTTTTAGGATTTAAATCATAGAATTTGACTTATGTATATATCCAATATACATATACCCCCCCCCCCCCAACAAAACAAACTATCCCCAACCCCACGTCTCAAATTCTTGAGACATTTCAATCCCAAGAAATATTATAAAGATGAAGTATTTCTTCTTATGATTAGCTATTTATTGCAGGAAAATCATGAAGATGTTGGTGGAGAAGATTGAGAAGAAGTTTGATCAAGAAAAAGTGATTGAGGAATTTGAGGATTTGACAAAAGATGCTGGCAGAATTCAAGAAGAGACACTTAAAAAGATACTGGAACAGAATGGAGGGACAGAATATTTGCAGCAATGGGGTTTGAATGGCAGAACTGATCCTCAGACTTTCAAGAATTGTATCCCTATTGTCACTCACAATGATTTGGATCCTTACATTCAAAGAATTGCTGATGGTGATCTTTCTCCAATTCTTAGTGGAAAACCAATTGAAACCATCTCATTGAGGTAAAGTAAACTTTTCTTGATATTTTTAAAGTTGAATGAGGAAATTGAATGGTTGGTTTGCAGTTCTGGTACTACTCAAGGGAAGCCAAAGTTTGTACCTTTCAATGATGAATTGATGGAGTCCACTATGCAGATATTCAAGACCTCTTTTGCCTTTAGGAACAGGTAATGCAATTTGTCATTTTCCTCTATTTATGCCCCACCCAGACAGGGGTAAAGTCTGCGTCCACTACCCTCCCCAGACCCCACTAGTGGGATTCTACTGGGTTGTTGTTGTTGTTCCATTTATGCATCTTTGGCAATTTGCTTGTCGAAAAAGGGCACCCATTGTACAAAGCATCCCACATTCACAAATAGTCCGGGGAAGGGCCGCACCCCAAGATGTGTGATGTAGACAGCCTATCTTAACGCAAACATTAGTGGCTGCTTCCACAGCTCAAACTCGTGACCTATAAGAGTAGGCATTGGCTCATAAAAATTTCTCTAAGCAGCCATGGAAAGTTAAAGAGTTTAAATGGTCATAAATGGGGGAGACACATAACTAACTTCTGTCACACTTCAGACTTTTCAATCCCAAGAAAAAGAAAAAAACTGGTCATTCTTTCTTCAAGTAAATTAAATGTTTGACATGTAATGGCTTAGCTAAATGTAATAGTTCTGTTTTTTTTCTCATTCAGAGAATTTCCAATTGGGAATGGGAAGGCTTTGCAGTTTATTTACAGCAGCAAACAGTTCAAAACAAAGGGAGGTTTGGTAGCTGGAACAGCCACTACCAATGTGTACAGAAATGCACAATTCAAGAAGACAATGAAAGCAATGTGTACTCCATGTTGTAGTCCTGATGAAGTAATATTTGGTCCTGACTTTCACCAATCCTTGTACTGCCACCTTTTGTGTGGGCTCATTTTTCGCGATGAAGTTCAAGTTGTTTCGTCTGCCTTTGCCCATAGCATTGTCCATGCTTTACGAACTTTTGAACAAGTATGGGAAGCACTTATTGTTGACATAAGAGATGGAGTCCTATCGAGTAGAGTCACTGTCCCGTCCATAAGATTAGCCATGTCAAAGTTGCTGAAGCCTGATCCGGAACTGGCTGATACAATTTATAATAAGTGCTCAAGATTAAGCAATTGGTACGGCTTGATTCCTGAACTCTTCCCAAATACAAGGTACATATATGGTATTATGACAGGATCAATGGAACCTTACTTGAAGAAACTGAGGCATTATGCTGGGGAGTTACCTTTATTGAGTGCAGATTATGGTTCTTCCGAAGGATGGGTTGGAGTAAACGTTAACCCGAAATTGCCCCCTGAGCTAGTCACTTATGCAGTATTGCCAATTATTGCTTATTTCGAATTCATTCCTCTCGGGGAAAATCTGAATGGCATGGAGAAAGCAAATTCTCCTGTGGGTCTGACTGAAGTTAAACTTGGTGAAGAGTATGAAATTCTCATTACCAATTTTGCAGGTACAATTTAAAGGCTCAGACTTTATACTGAAGCCTCAGTGTTTTATTTGATAACATTAAGTCATCAAATAAATTCAGCTGAATGAGACACTTCCTCTCTGGTTTTCACTTAGTCTACAGGATTTTCGTTATATGCACTGACAGTATAATTGACGAGTTTATGAATGTGTATACGCAGGTTTATATCGTTATAGACTAGGTGATGTGGTAAAGGTAAAAGGCTTTCACAATGGGACTCCAGAACTCCAGTTTGTTTGCAGAAGGAACCTTCTCCTGAGCATCAACATAGACAAGAATACAGAGAAAGATTTACAACTAGCAGTGGAAGCCGCATCAAAGCGCTTAGTAGACGAAAAACTAGAAGTGGTGGACTTCACGAGCCAAGTCAACGTCTCAGCTGATCCGGGGCACTATGTGATCTTCTGGGAACTGAGTGGTGAAGCAACTGATGAAATGTTGCAAGACTGCTGCAACTGTTTGGACAGCTCGTTCATCGATGCAGGCTACGTGAGCTCCCGGAAAGTAAATGCAATTGGAGCACTTGAGCTGAGGATAGTGAAGAGGGGAACATTTCATAAGATATTAGACCATTTTGTTGGATTAGGAGGTGCAGTTAGCCAGTTTAAGACTCCTAGATGTGTTGGTCCAAAGAATAGCTCATTGCTCCAAATACTGTCTAGTAATGTTGTTGAGACCTATGTTAGTACTGCCTTCTGTTGAACTAAGTACTTAATAATTCACATAATTATAATATCTTTCTCCTTAAATCTATTATTTCCGTTCTATGATTTTGCTGTTAACATATTGCTTCTATTCAGAATAATTTGCCAAATAAATAATTTATATTTATTAAAAGTAATTTTATGGAATCAATTTAGAACTAAGAGTGGATAGAGACATAAATTACATTGTATGACTCAATTTGGAATTAAAAATATTGCAATGATCAGTTCATTTATATTGTTAACAGATTGAAGAATGTGTAACGGCAGAATATGAATGCCAAAATTCTCTATAACGGATTGTGTATTTATTACTGCAAAATATTCTTCATTGAATGCTATCGGGTGACAGACATCCGTTTGTCTTCGCCAACAATATTCCCTTCGAGGGTTTCCCGGTGCCAACCGAAGCTACTACCGTCGGTCTTGGTTTCTACCTATCTTCAATTCCACGTGTCACTCTATTGTACGAGTATTTATTATCAACCAATTTTTCCCTATACGGTAATCCAGTGGTCTAGCGTTTTCAAAGTGAGGTATTATTTATGGGTTTGAATCCCTATTTAAATATTTTTATTTGCTAAATTTGTTTGCCAAAATAAACTGGAGACCCCGTATGTGCTCTATTTGACTCTTTTTCAATCAAAAAATTTCCTAATAAATAACTCTTAAACTTAAAATTTTTGTAAAAATAAACAACTAATCTTAAATATTGCTTCTTAGATAAAATTTACAATTTAAAAGTCAAGCTCTATAAAAAAAAATTTCAACAAAAGCTCTCTACATCCTACAGACACTCTCGACTCTCTTTACTTTGATTTTATGCTTACTTTCATTAGTAAGTTTTTTTTGGTCTTATTTTATGTTAGTTTTTGTTTATAGAATTATAGTTCTATTACCAGTGTTTTAATTGTTTAGCTAAATGTTGCGTAGTTTGATTCATAAAAAAAAATTATCGACTGTTTGAATACCCTTGACAAGGTTCCTGGCTACACCACTGTCTCAGTCATCGTAACATAAACAGTGCTTATCAACACTTCTTCGCTAGAAACATCAATTGCTTATTTTGAGTTTTAGAACGTCTATTCAAACACACAGAAACGGAGTGAATTTTGGGACCATAATTTTAACTGTTAATGACTGGGTTCGAATTTAATATTTATACATATTTCATAAATTCAAAACACTAAATATGCTATTTGAGTAAAAGTTATTGGGTTCGGCCAAACCCGTAAGTCGATTTATGCCTCCGCCCGGCAAACACATAATTGCTTATGTATAAGGTCCGCTCCATTTGTTGTAGCATTGATCACTGCATGCAATAGCTACGAGAAACTAACCACGCTAAAATATATAGAAACAAACAACAGAAATCATGCACTTAAAGTAAGGATGAAAAAGTGTATTTACAAAATACAGGAAATATAAACTGAACAGGTTTTTGCTTATTTATTTATCTTTATAACTAATCTTCTTCCAAGAATTAATCCTGTTGCAAATTTTAATAATTCCCCATTTTACCTTCTTTGGTTCTTCTCTTCTTCCTCCATCAGCATGCTTTCTCTTCCACCCAACTTTCCTCTCCATTAAACCACTGAAAAAGTTCTTCATTGAAGACCCTTTGACCTTATTTGAAGTAGCAGCCTCTGCATGAGAAGATTCATGACTTATTATTATGTCCTTTCTTGATCCACTAAGACATGGTAATTCCATGAGATGTCTATCAATGACATGGTTGAGTGCAACCAATTCAAAGGAGTCATATAAAGGGCTACCACAATCCCATATCTTTAAAGCTTCATCTTCATCTTCTTTCTTCTCATCTTCTTCTTCTTCTCTTATTTTCATATTGGCAACAATAGAGTTCTTTTTTCCATTATCTGCAGGCATGTTCTCTATAGACAGAGATTCTATGACAATGAAATTTGAGCTGGCTATATAATTAATTGAGAGACCTAGTAGCGAACCCAGAAATGTTTTCAAGTGTGTTCAAACTTGAAAGATGGTAAAAGAAATTATCGGTAAAGGGTGTTCAATATATGTTTTATCCATCTAAAATCAGTATATTATTTATATACACAGTGTAATTTTTCGTAATATTTCGACGAAGGGTGATCAACTGATTTTTAGCAAAAGGTGGCTTCGCCCCTGAAGAGACCTGTGATCTTAAACGTGTCTTTACTCTTGTATGACAGTAAGATTTTTGAAATGTGTAATCTTAAATATGTTATTATTTATATGATTATAAAAGTTTGTCATTAAAATAAATCGGGAAATTTAAGTTACATTATTTTCAACTTTAAAATGAAATCTTTTTTTTGGGCATATTTACAAAGAAAATAGCATCAGCAGAAAGAGAATAAGTTAATTAGGGTCAACTGATATTGTTTCCTTCAGATTTTCAAGTCAACCTCCGTTCATTCAAAAGGAAGCAGTCACATTGTTACGTCATGAGCTATCCTTCAAACATATCTATATGCCCCAGAAAATTGTCAATTTTAAAGGTAAATTTAGAGTTTGAAGCTATGAATTTAAAATTTTGATTCTTTTAAGTTATTTAATATAAATTATAATTTATATATATTCAATAAATTTTTTTAAGATAAATATAAAATTTAGAATAGAACAATTAGATGTTGTGGAGCTCATAAGATATACTCTACCTTTGCCCTGTCACTTTCTCCCAAGCGGGTAAATATATACATGACGGGATTCAGTAAGTTGTGTGACCCTCGCAAGTGACAAGGTCTAACGAAAGTTTTACTTTTGGCAAGTATAATTTAGCATTTAAGTTTTTCAGTTTTGAGATAAGAATTGGTTTTGAAATTTTTCATGATAAGGGAATTTAGCTTAGAACTTATTTTGCTAACAAGAATTGGTTAACACTCACAGATGTTCCCAATATCAAACTGGGGCAGAAAAATTTCTTTCGTTTTGTCTGTTCTTTTGCAATCAGGCGGCCACCTAGAGAACAAGGGAAAACAACTCAAGTTTCAAAGGAAAGGGGGTCGCGTTCAGCAATCAGGCACCCACCTGGAAAACAAAGGGAAAGCAATTCAAGTTTCAGAGGAAAGGAAGACAATTCAAGTGTTGGAAATCAGGAGCCCACTTGGAGAACAAAAGGAAAGCAGTTCAAGTGTTGGAAATCAGGAGCCCGCCTGGACAACAAAGGGAAATCAATGCAAGTGTTGGAAATCAGGAGCCCACCTGGAGAACAAAGGGAAAACAATTCAAATGTTGGAAATCAGGAGCCCACCTGGAGAACAAAGGGAAAATAGTTCAAGTGTTGGAAATCAGGCGCCCACTTGGAGAATAAAGGGAAAGCAATTCAAGTGTTGGAAATCAGGAGCCCACCTGGAGAACAAAGGGAAAACAGTTCAAGTGTTGGAAATCATGAGCCCACCTGGATAACAAAGGGAAAGCAATGCAAGTGTTAGAAATCAGGAGCCCACCCGGAGAATAAAGGGAAAGCAGTTCAAGTGTTGGAAATCAGGAGCCTACCTGGAGAACAAAGGGAAAGCAATTCAAGTGTTGGAAATAGGAGCCCACCTGGAGAACAAAGGGAAAACAATTCAAGTGTTGGTAATCAGGCGCCCATTTGGAGAACAAAGGGAAGCAGTTCAAGTCTCAAGGAAAAACAATGCAAATGTTGGTAATCAGGAGCCCACCTAGAGAACAAAGGGAAGTAACAATGTTCAAAGGAAGACGGTTCAAGTTCAGCAATCAGGAGCCCACCTGGAAAACAAAGGGAAAACGAGTCAAGTTTCGAGGGAAAAACAGTACAAGGGTTGGTAATCAGGAGCCCACCTAGAGAACAAAGGGAAAGACAGTCCAAGTTTCGAAGGAAGAAATTTCGAGTATTGGCAATCAGTCACCTATCTGGAGAATAAGGGAATTCATTTCAAAATGCAATTCAAGTCAGCAACAAAAGAAGCTCGCGGCAAGAATGCAGGTCAACAGTCCGAGATGACCAACAGAAGTAGTCTCAATCCAGAATAAAAAAGAGGGGAAAAAGAAAAAAAAAGAAGTGAATCCAAAATACATAAGTAGAGAAAGATGTGAACTGCTCATGACGTGGTTGAAGTCACAAGCACCACATGTCCGATCTTGATCCGGAAAGCTGAAGAAAAGCGAGCTAGCACCTGCAGCTAACAAACGCCAAGGTTCAAATCTAAAGTCTGCATGAAGAGCCATTCAATACTCAAGATCAAGTTTCAGAAGACTTATAGATAGGAATCTTGTAACTCATAGTTGATAGACTTAGCTAGTCTTTTTCATTTTTTGATTTTTGATGTAATAACAGGACCGCGGACCGGAACCTCGGCCGAACGACACCTCGACCAGCTCTCCACCTCAGTATACTCCATCATCTCACTCACTTCTGAACTATACGTGGCTTGATTCCTTTATAGCCAAGGATAGCTCAGCTACCAGAGCTCGGTCACATTCTCCTTTCTTTTAGCTTTTGGTCTCTTTAAATAAGGGTCGGGTCAAAAAACATGTCTAGTCGTTCTTTGTCTGAAAACTCTTCGCGTTTCCAGTCAAAGAGGGACAACTGTAGACATATGATTTTTGAGGATTTGACAAAAGATGCTGGCAGAATTCAAGAAGAGACACTTAAAAAGATACTGGAACAGAATGGAGGGACAAAATATTTGCAGCAATGGGGTTTGAATGGCAGAACTGATCCTCAGACTTTCAAGAATTGTATCCCTATTGTCACTCACAATGATTTGGATCCTTACATTCAAAGAATTGCTGATGGTGATCTTTCTCCCATTCTTAGTGGAAAACCAATTGAAACCATCTCATTGAGGTAAAGTAAACTTTTCTTGATATTTTTAAAGTTGAATGAGGAAATTGAATGGTTGGTTTGCAGTTCTGGTACTACTCAAGGGAAGCCAAAGTTTGTACCTTTCAATGATGAATTGATGGAGTCCACTATGCAGATATTCAAGACCTCTTTTGCCTTTAGGAACAGGTAATGCAATTTGTCATTTTCCTCTATTTATGCCCCACCCAGACAGGGGTAAAGTCTGCGTCCACTACCCTCCCCAGACCCCACTAGTGGGATTCTACTGGGTTGTTGTTGTTGTTGTTGTTCTATTTATGCATCTTTGGCAATTTGCTTGTCGAAAAAGGGCACCCATTGTACAAAGCATCCCACATTCAAAAATAGTCCGGGGAAGGGCCGCACCCCAAGATGTGTGATGTAGACAGCCTATCTTAACGCAAACATTAGTGGCTGCTTCCACAGCTCAAACTCGTGACCTATAAGAGTAGGCATTGGCTCATAAAAATTTCTCTAAGCAGCCATGGAAAGTTAAAGAGTTTAAATGGTCATAAATGGGGGAGACACATAACTAACTTCTGTCACACTTCAAACTTTTCAATCCCAAGAAAAAGAAAAAAACTGGTCATTCTTTCTTCAAGTAAATTAAATGTTTGATATGTAATGGCTTAGCTAAATGTAATAGTTCTGTTTTTTTTCTCATTCAGAGAATTTCCAATTGGGAATGGGAAGGCTTTGCAGTTTATTTACAGCAGCAAACAGTTCAAAACAAAGGGAGGTTTGGCAGCTGGAACAGCCACTACTAATGTGTACAGAAATGCACAATTCAAGAAGACAATGAAAGCAATGTGTACTCCATGTTGTAGTCCTGATGAAGTAATATTTGGTCCTGACTTTCACCAATCCTTGTACTGCCACCTTTTGTGTGGGCTCATTTTTCGCGATGAAGTTCAAGTTGTTTCGTCTGCCTTTGCCCATAGCATTGTCCATGCTTTACGAACTTTTGAACAAGTATGGGAAGCACTTATTGTTGACATAAGAGATGGAGTCCTATCGAGTAGAGTCACTGTCCCGTCCATAAGATTAGCCATGTCAAAGTTGCTGAAGCCTGATCCGGAACTGGCTGATACAATTTATAATAAGTGCTCAAGATTAAGCAATTGGTACGGCTTGATTCCTGAACTCTTCCCAAATACAAGGTACATATATGGTATTATGACAGGATCAATGGAACCTTACTTGAAGAAACTGAGGCATTATGCTGGGGAGTTACCTTTATTGAGTGCAGATTATGGTTCTTCCGAAGGATGGGTTGGAGTAAACGTTAACCCGAAATTGCCCCCTGAGCTAGTCACTTATGCAGTATTGCCAAATATTGCTTATTTCGAATTCATTTCTCTCGGGGAAAATCTGAATGGCATGGAGAAAGCAAATTCTCCTGTGGGTCTGACTGAAGTTAAACTTGGTGAAGAGTATGAAATTCTCATTACCAATTTTGCAGGTACAATTTAAAGGCTCAGACTTTATACTGAAGCCTCAGTGTTTTATTTGATAACATTAAGTCATCAAATAAATTCAGCTGAATGAGACACTTCCTCTCTGGTTTTCACTTAGTCTACAGGATTTTCGTTATGTGCACTGACAGTATAATTGACGAGTTTATGAATGTGTATACGCAGGTTTATATCGTTATAGACTAGGTGATGTGGTATAGGTAAAAGGCTTTCACAATGGGACTCCAGAACTCCAGTTTGTTTGCAGAAGGAACCTTTTCCTGAGCATCAACATAGACAAGAATACAGAGAAAGATTTACAACTAGCAGTGGAAGCCGCATCAAAGCGCTTAGTAGACGAAAAACTAGAAGTGGTGGACTTCACGAGCCAAGTCAACGTCTCAGCTGATCCGGGGCACTATGTGATCTTCTGGGAACTGAGTGGTGAAGCAACTGATGAAATGTTGCAAGACTGCTGCAACTGTTTGGACAGCTCGTTCATCGATGCAGGCTACGTGAGCTCCCGGAAAGTGAATGCAATTGGAGCACTTGAGCTGAGGATTGTGAAGAGGGGAACATTTCATAAGATATTAGACCATTTTGTTGGATTAGGAGGTGCAGTTAGCCAGTTTAAGACTCCTAGATGTGTTGGTCCAAAGAATAGCTCATTGCTCCAAATACTGTCTAGTAATGTTGTTGAGACCTATGTTAGTACTGCCTTCTGTTGAACTAAGTACTTAATAATTCACATAATTATAATATCTTTCTCCTTAAATCTATTATTTCCGTTCTATGATTTTGCTGTTAACATATTGCTTCTATTCAGAATAATTTGCCAAATAAATAATTTATATTTATTAAAAGTAATTTTATGGAATCAATTTAGAACTAAGAGTGGATAGAGACATAAATTACATTGTATGACTCAATTTGGAATTAAAAATATTGCAATGATCAGTTCATTTATATTGTTAACAGATTGAAGAATGTGTAACGGCAGAATATGAATGCCAAAATTCTCTATAACGGATTGTGCATTTATTACTGCAAAATATTCTTCAGTGAATGCTATCGGGTGACAGACATTCGTTTGTCTTCGCCAGCAATATTCCCTTCGAGGATTTCCCGGTGCCAACCGAAGCTACTACCGTCGGTCTTGGTTTCTACTTATCTTCAATTCCACGTGTCACTCTATTGTACGAGTATTTATTATCAACCGATTTTTCCCTATACAGTAATCCAGTGGTCTAGCGTTTTCAAAGTGAGGTATTATTTATGGGTTTGAATCCCTATTTAAATATTTTTATTTGCTAAATTTGTTTGCCAAAATAAACTGGAGACCCCGTATGTGCTCTATTTGACTCTTTTTCAATCAAAAAATTTCCTAATAAATAACTCTTAAACTTAAAATTTTTGTAAAAATAAACAACTAATCTTAAATATTGCTTCTTAGATAAAATTTACAATTTAAAAGTCAAGCTCTATAAAAAAAAATTTCAACAAAAGCTCTCTACATCCTACAGACACTCTCGACTCTCTTTACTTTGATTTTATGCTTACTTTCATTAGTAAGTTTTTTTTGGTCTTATTTTATGTTAGTTTTTGTTTATAGAATTATAGTTCTATTACCAGTGTTTTAATTGTTTAGCTAAATGTTGCGTAGTTTGATTTATAAAAAAAATTATCGACTGTTTGAATACCCTTGACAAGGTTCCTGGCTACACCACTGTCTCAGTCATCGTAACATAAACAGTGCTTATCAACACTTCTTCGCTAGAAACATCAATTGCTTATTTTGAGTTTTAGAACGTCTATTCAAACACACAGAAACAGAGTGAATTTTGGGACCATAATTTTAACTGTTAATGTCTGAGTTCGAATTTAATATTTATACATATTTCATAAATTCAAAACACTAAATATGCTATTTGAGTAAAAGTTATTGAGTTCGGCCAAACCCGTAAGTCGATTTATGCCTCCGCCCCGGCAAACACATAATTGCTTATGTATAAGGTCCGCTCCATTTGTTCTAGCATTGATCACTGCATGCAATAGCTACGAGAAACTAACCACGCTAAAATATATAGAAACAAACAACAGAAATCATGCACTTAAAGTAAGGATGAAAAAGTGTATTTACAAAATACAGGAAATATAAACTGAACAGGTTTTTGCTTATTTATTTATCTTTATAACTAATCTTCTTCCAAGAATTAATCCTGTTGCAAATTTTAATAATTCCCCATTTTACCTTCTTTGGTTCTTCTCTTCTTCCTCCATCAGCATGCTTTCTCTTCCACCCAACTTTCCTCTCCATTAAACCACTGAAAAAGTTCTTCATTGAAGACCCTTTGACCTTATTTGAAGTAGCAGCCTCTGCATGAGAAGATTCATGACTTATTATTATGTCCTTTCTTGATCCACTAAGACATGGTAATTCCATGAGATGTCTATCAATGACATGGTTGAGTGCAACCAATTCAAAGGAGTCATATAAAGGGCTACCACAATCCCATATCTTTAAAGCTTCATCTTCATCTTCTTTCTTCTCATCTTCTTCTTCTTCTCTTATTTTCATATTGGCAACAATAGAGTTCTTTTTTCCATTATCTGCAGGCATGTTCTCTATAGACAGAGATTCTATGACAATGAAATTTGAGCTGGCTATATAATTAATTGAGAGACCTAGTAGCGAACCCAGAAATGTTTTCAAGTGTGTTCAAACTTGAAAGATGGTAAAAGAAATTATCGGTAAAGGGTGTTCAATATATGTTTTATCCATCTAAAATCAGTATATTATTTATATACACAATGTAATTTTTCGTAATATTTCGACGAACGGTGATCAACTGATTTTTAGCAAAAGGTGGCTTCGCCCCTGAAGAGACCTGTGGTCTTAAACGTGTCATTACTCTTGTATGACAATAAGATTTTTGAAATGTGTAATCTTAAATATGTTATTATTTATATGATTATAAAAGTTTGTCATTAAAATAAATCGGGAAATTTAAGTTACATTATTTTCACCTTTAAAATGAAATCTTTTTTTTGGGCATATTTACAAAGAAAATAGCATCAGCAGAAAGAGAATAAGTTAATTAGGGTCAACTGATATTGTTTCCTTCAGATTTTCAAGTCAACCTCCGTTCATTCAAAAGGAAGCAGTCACATTGTTACGTCATGAGCTATCCTTCAAACATATCTATATGCCCCAGAAAATTGTCAATTTTAAAGGTAAATTTAGAGTTTGAAGCTATGAATTTAAAATTTTAATTCTTTTAAGTTATTTAATATAAATTATAATTTATATATATTTAATAAATTTTTTTAAGATAAATATAAAATTTAGACTAGAACAATTAGATGTTGTGGAGCTCATAAGATATACTCTACCTTTGCCCTGTCACTTTCTCCCAAGCGGGTAAACATAGACATCAGCACTCGTCCATAAAGCTAAAACCAAAAGTGGATCAACAGACCCACTTCAACAATATTGCACTTTGATCTGATCATCGGAACCGACAAGTGCCAGTAATTTTGTCCTATTAGGATTAGTTAAATTTTGAAGTGACCCATGACTACGAGTCAACCTGAGCCCAAGATCATCCCAAAAGTTCGGTTGGGGGTGGGGGTTGGTTCAAAATATTTGGCATGTACGTATTCAAATTCAAGTCAGTGGGTGCAACAACAAATTAGGCGATACAGAATATTTTATGGGCGAAAAACATAACGTTGACCAAGTCAATATGAAAGAAGCCTTCGAATACTACTGCCATGTGTTATTAATAGGATGCAATAACTTGACCTCAAAGGATCCACATCACGAGAAGACAACGTGTCGTCGACAAGGTCGAAGTGAATCGGTAAAAGAAGAAGACGAGGACGAGCACTCCTTTTCGAAAAGCAATTACGGTTAGTTTTAGGGTTACTATTCCCTAGAGAATATTGAAATATTCTTTCCAATTGTACTATCTAGGGTTTTGTGTCCCATGTACCCTTATAAATAGAAATATATATAGTTATGTGAGGGGATTGGATATCCATGGTAAAGAACAACATATTGACATTTTCTGAGCATTCTCTCTTTATCACATACATACAAAGTTCACATTTTACATCTTTATCTATATTTTCTTCCCTGATTCAAGAAGGATCCGAATATTCAAAGGCTTATCATTACCCATTATTGTCAAAGGAATTATTGGGGAATCTCATCTTTGTCGGGTGACCTTTATTCATTTATTTACTTAAATGCCGTTTATTGTCATTTATTGATCTCTTCCATATTCTTGAGTTACTCATTACTCCATTACTGGTATTATTTATTGTTATTCAACAATACACATGGGATACTTCCCATAAATACACTTGATCTATTATTTGGATATTAATATTGATTTAGATTAACTCCCTTTTCACTATAAATCTAATTGTATAAACCTAGATCTAGATTTTGGATTATACAGTTTGGCGCCTGTGTATAGGGTAAATATGTTCATATTTAATACTTGCATAATTAAGTGACACGTGGAGCCGAAGGCAGATGAAAATCGAGGCAAATGGCAATTAGGTCCGAAGGTAGCAATCTCGTTTGTCCTCGAAGGGAATGATGTTCATAAAGACAAAATAAATGCCTGCCACCCGGTAGCATTTAACGGAGAATATTCTATAGCATTAAGTAGGTAGTTCGTTACAGAGAATATGACATACATTGTCTACCATTACATATTCTTCAATGCCCCCATAATTATCATTTAAGAGGGGCTTTGATCCGAAGACCTTGTTCCTTAGGAACAACTATAAGTAGTGAGTATAACAGCCATTGTAAGGAACACAAATTTTCTCTCAAGCCTATACTACACACTATTCAAAGCTTAATAATATTTTATCTTTTTGCTTATTAATATCATAACTGTTGCCTCCGGAAGCTCTCTCCTGGAACCAGATTTTCTATTGTCTTATCTCAATTTCAATGTTAAGTCTTATGTTATCGTTTAATTTTTTTATTATTATTTTAGGATTAAATCAATTCACTTGTCTATAAACCACGTATAAATTCAACTGTATCGTTTTATGGGTAAACAGTTTGGCGCCCACTGTAGAGCTTAGATAGTTATGTAATCAAGTTGACCCTTGCATCTATTACTAACTCGTTTAATTCTTTGATCTTAGCAAAAATCATAGAATATGACAAAAGACGATGTCAATATCGCACACAACGTTGAGGCTCAAGGAAATCAGCCTCAACACAAAAATTCGATTAGTGATACTCGCAATAAGGGGGATGAAGCCACGCCGGTCCATGGAGTGCAATATCCACGACATGTTCGAGAGGCAACCCCTGATGATGCTGAAGACGAGCATGTCGCTACACCTCTCACGGAAATATCAGGTCATGACAGAGTTGAGACAGGCATTATCAAGTGCTTCCAGCAATGCGAATGGACGAGGTCCAGTTCCTCCCGGTGCTCCCGCAAGCCAAACAACGCAAAAGGTTGATAACAATACCCCAAGGGTCGAAGTCGGTTTTGACAAGGCTCGGGGAGGGGAGGGGCGCGGTAGCGGATCCAGTAACAACAATGAGAATAATCCCTTTAAAACCGAACTTATGCGGTTTTTGAGGGAAATAAACACCCAAATGGATCATATTCTAGGTGCACCACCGGTATTGAAAGGACCAGACTAAAAGAAATACACCAGTTGCCGTTCAAACCAAGCGCATCACCAGAATTGATTTCGAAGTGGTTCAAGATGCCAGACATGAAGAAGTATGATGGGACTTCGAATCCTCAGGAGCACATCGCCAGCTATACAACGGCAGTGAAAGGGAATGATTTAGCTCCGCACGAGATTAAGTCAGCTTTATTGAAAAAATTCGGGGAGACCCTCACGAAGTGGGCCTTGACATGGTATTCGCTCTTGCCCGAGCAATCAATAGATTCCTTCGAGATGCTCACAGATTCTTTTATCAAGGCCCATGCTGGGGCCAGAAAGGTACAAGCCCGAAAGCTGACATATTTAGGATTGCACAAGGAGAGTCCGAATTGCTGCGCGAGTTCGTGACCAGATTCTAGAAAGAAAGGATGCTGCTACCGGTTGTACTTGACGAATGGGCAACTGAAGCATTTACTAAAGGGATGAATCCAAAAATCTTCGATGCTTCCCATAAATTTAAAGATAAGACTTGAGGATGATCAGCTTGGTTTTCCGGCATCAACCAAAGGTCGGGACCGGGAGAAGAATAAGGATAAATCAAAGGATGATTTCGACATTGATCAACGATCTTCAAGAGGTCGGTTTTTGCCATATGAAAGGGTTGAAGGATGCGGTAGAGGTTTCCGATCGTCGGATAGATTCACTACCGATAGGATAATGGATCGCGATCGGAATAGCAGATTATTGCTGGATAAGGAGATATCTGGTTCCCGAGATTCCTCCTACCCCAAGCTGCTGGAATACAACTTCAACATCAGTGTAATGGAACTAGTATTGACTATGAGGAATATTAAGGAAGTATGGTTCCCGAAGCCAATGAGATCTGATCCCAGTCAGAAGTATCCTAATTTGTGGTCCGAATGCCTTGGTAATATCTCTTTATGATTTAGATTTTAAAATTTAACATGTTTTAGTGGATCCAGGAATTTCAGCCAATATTATCTAGTAGAGAATGCCGAAGCAAGCCAAGTTGACCAGAAGTATCATTCTGGTCGCAAAACTCCTCGTCGACTTCAATTTGGCAAGCGTGACAACCCAAGGAGAGATCCTGCTGCCCACGAATGACGAAGGGGTAATGAAGACGACCCTTTTTGAGGTAGTAGCCGACGATATGGGCTACAATATTATCCTGGGGAGAACACGGTTGTACGAGATGAAGGCCATTCCATTAACATACCATCAATTACTTAAATTCAAAATTCCAGAGGGAATTAAACATATAAGAGGAGACTAACATGTGGCAAGGGAGATGAATGCAACCTCAGTTTCCAGTAGCAAAGGGAAGGTACATGCAACCTAGCAGTTACAGGAACCGACGTCTACTCCTGAACCGAGAAAAGTCAACCAGGGGAGGAGTCGTCAAAATCCTATCAGGTACCAAGATATCTCCAGGTACCAGAAGAAATGGACACAACAAAGTCCACAACGGAAGAACTTCAGCAAGTCGCATTGTTCAAAAGGTTCTTAGAGAGAAAGTTTCACTTAGGGACAGGACTAAACCCCGAGTTGAGGTTAGGATTTATAAAGTTTCTTAAACTTAACATTGACTGTTTTGCGTGATCACATGCGGATATGAAAGTATCCCGCCGAAAGTGGCCATGCACAAACTAAGCCTGGATCCTAACATGCCTCCGGTGAGGCAGAAAAAATGCCATATTACTAAGGTCAGAAAAAAATTCTTCAAAGAAGAGATAACTCGTTGGCTTGATATCGGTTCAATCCGAGAGGTAAAGTATCCTTACTGGCTAGCTAACATAGTAGTAGTTCCAAAGAAGAATATTTAATTTTGCATGTGCATATACGTAGCAATTGCATGGTTAAGTCTTTGAGCGTAGGTGATCATCTTAAACACCTGCAAGAAACCTTTTACATCCTAAAGAAGCACAACATGAAGCTTAACCCCGAGAAGTGTGCATTTGGAGTCAGCTCTGGTAAGGTCTTGGGACTCCTAGTGTTGAAAAGGGGGATTGAAGTCAATCTCGATAAAACTAAAGTCATTGAAGACATCCCTGACAAGCTATCAAGGTAAAAGAGGTTCAAAGATTGACAAGAAGACTAGCCACTTTAAGCAGGTTCATTTTCCGATCTTCAAAGAAATATCATCACTTCTTTTCACTTCTCAAAAAGAAGAACAACTTCAAATGGACTCCGGAATACCGGCAGGCTCTGAAGGATTTAAAACGTTATTTATCGAGTCCTCCATTACTGTCAAAATTGGAGGAATGCGAACAACTATTGATTTACTTAGCGGTCTCGAAGGTACCGGTAAGTGTCGTTTTAGTTCGTGAGGACAAAGTTATGCAATCTCCTATCTATTATGTTAGTAACATTTTAATGGGAGTAGAATATCACTACCCGCATCTAGAAATATTGGTGCAAGTTCTCGTAGTTGCCGCTCGAAAGTGTAGGCCTTATTTCCAAATTGATTTGCTTGCCTTTTATTTGTTCAAATATTTATTAGTTATCCCTTCAAATTATTTTGGGATGATTTAATCATCCAAATTTACTATTTATACCCAAACGTGTGTTTTATAGCATTTTACTTCATTTCATATAACTACATTTGTATTTTTGAGCTATTTACACAATTTTTGCAATAACAACCTATATTCTATACATAATTATATTTATCACATTATTTATGCTAAAATAGTATTTTTGTATTTTCATAATATTAATCTATTATTTTCAGCATCTTACTGGATACATAATATTTTTATTATTTATTAATTACTTTTTATGAATTCTTTTTAATGTATGCTGTGTATTTAATTTATAGCCCAATATAGGGCTAATTTCGGACCAAAAATAGGCCCAAGGCGCTTAGCCCATCCCATTAAACCCTTCAACAGCCCAAACCAAACGACCCCTCCATTTAACCTAGCTGCGACCTATATCATGACCTGCCTCGCTCCCCCTTTGATTCTGGCCGTTGATCTTAAATGATCAACGACCAACAACAACCCTTTCCCTCTCTTTATAACTTCTTACCCAAACCCTAGAGACTTATTTCCCCGGCTAGCCGCCTCTTTATTCTCTAATCTCTCCACTCTCACACCAAACCCTAGCTGACCATTCTCCCTTATTCCTTTCTTATACGCATTCATACGTGGATTTTACTTACCTTTTCTGCTATTATCACTCAGTTGTGGTAACTTTCGTTACCATTATACTTATGGCAAGTTCGATTCTCATAGATCTGGCTTTGATTCTCTGGTTCTAGGTGCGATTGTGGTTCTATACATTTAATAAGAGAAAATTTCTCTTGTATATGGTATGTCTCCGATGATTCCATCGTGATTAGGGGTTTTGAGCGATTTTCCCTAAATCTGACTCCAACTAGGGTTCAGAGTTCTTTCCTCTGTTATTTTGAATATGCATGTGATATATTCTTTCCTTCTTTCTATTTAACTGATAATTTTCCATGTGTTATCTGCTTAATTTAAACACCATATAAACCCCATTCACCGTTCCCTTTCTAAGTATTAACGATTATTACTTAATTGTTGCTATTACTCTCTCACTCTCACTCATTCTACTATTCTTGTAACGAACCGGCCGGTCGTTTCATGTGTTACCGCTTCATTTTTCCCATTTCTGCTTCTTATTGTCTTGATCAACAGTATTATGTGTTATCGGGTTGGTCGGCTCGGGTTCGAAAATGGTTTTGGTAAGGTTTGAGACACTTAGTATCTTTTGAGTAAGCTTAAGTTGGAAAAGTCAACTGGATGTTGACTTATTTGAAAAAGTGTTCGTATGTGAATTTCGATAGCCCGAATAGCTTCGGGAGATGATTTGAGACATAGGAGTATGATCGGATTGTGTTTTGGAGGTCCGAAGTAGATTTAGGCTTGAAATTTATGGAAATTGTGGGTAAATATTGAAGAAACTAGGGCTTGAGGTTGGAGGCCTTTGAGCAAGGGTTTGAGGGGTCATTTGTGGTTGGATTTTAGTACTTTTGATATGTATGGACTCGTGGGGAGATAAAGAGTTGATTGATGTAAATTTTATCGAATTCCGAGATGTGGGCCCGGGGGTCGGGCTTTGGTTGATTTCAGGATTTATGTTGTAATTCGATTATTTTCGCATGGGCTTCGTTCCCTTAGCATATTTTGACGTCATGATTCTGATTTTGGATTGTTTCGACGCGAGTTGAGGCCGATTCAAGGGGCAAAGACATCGCGGGCTAGAGTTTGGACCGGATTAAGGTGAGTAATGATTGTAAATGTTGTCCTGAGGGTATGAAACCCCGGATTTCACATCGTTCTGCTATTTTGAGGTGACACACACGCTAGATGACGAGCGTGAGGTCGTGCACTATTGGAGATCGTGACTTAATCCATCCCAAATAACTATTTTACTGCATATTCGATTGAAAACTATTTGCTATCATCATGTTTTGGGTTGAATGCCATATTTGGGCCTCGTGCCAACTATTTTGGACCTTAGGAGATTTTCTTTACTACTATTCCTCACTATTTTGACTTTATACTTGTACTAAATCATGCCATATTATACTGTTTTCATAACTTAGCCATGTTTACTCTGTTTTGACATCTTAAATGATATTTTGAGCTGAGCATCATATTTTTACTGTGCCCGAGTGGCTTTTAGAGATTTCTGACTGAGTAGGGACGAGGGCTTGTGTTGTGAGGTTAGGATGGGATCGGGCTGTGCGCCGCAACGATATTGTGTTGATTCATGATTATAAGGCTGAGGGCCTGAGTTGTACGCTACAAGGTGGCTTGATATGAGGTCGAGAGCCTATTTGATTATGCCACGAGATGGCTTGATATTGCGTTTGGGCCGTAAAGGGACCCTTTCAAAGTCTGTACACCCCCCGTGAGCGCGGGTACCTAGTGTGAGGTGTGTTATAGCCCAAGGGGCTGATGTTGTTCCATGCTATTGCCCGAGGGGCTGATACGAGTGATTGTGAGATAGCCCGAGGGGCTGATTCTGTTGGTACTTTGCATGATGGGCTGATTTTATGTGTTTATCTTTTCTCACTGCTTTTCATTCACTCGTTTAACTGTTAAAAGATGTTTTAAAGAAGCTTATACAGAATTAAGGTGTTTTTATAAGTTTTCATTGTTTAATTGCATTGTATTTGGTTTTACACGGCCTCTATGTAACATATTGCTGTGTTTTACATGTTTTCTTATCGCTCATCTGCCTTTACTTTTATTACTCACTGAGTTGGCATACTCACATTACTCCCTGCACCCTGTGTGCAGATTCAGGAGCTTCGGGTCCCGCTAGTGAGTGCTGATTGCTTCCAGCAGGCGATTCGGAGTTCACTAGGTAGCTGCTCGACGTTCGCAGCCTAGTGCTTCTCCCTCTTATCTTACTTTTCCTTGTATTAGTTTTTGTAGTGTGAGCACGTGATTTTTGCTCCACGGAAATTACTCCAAAAGAAATCGAAAATAAAACAAGTTACCTTCGGGCACAATTTTGAGAATTTGCGTGACATTTTTGGTAATCATTTTTTGTCCGTAAATGTTTACTTTTTGTAATTAATCGCGAAATATAAAATAAATATATTACATGCTTATTTAGGATTTAATTGTACATTTAGGAATTAATTAAATCATAGTTTGGGTTTTAAAGAAAAATCGCAAAAAGTATGCTTTTCGTCTTATGTTTTGTTGCCATGGTGTGATTTTACCTATTTAAATATTTTAATATGTGTGTGATAATTGTGTTAAGTGTTAATTAATATGTGTTTAGTTTTACTTTAATTAGGTATTGTGTTTAAATTAGAAAATAAAAAGAAAAGAGTGCAAATTGGTCTTAAAATCGGATTGGGCCAGCTTATTTAGGAAAATTCGAGGCCCAAAAGCACCAAAATCAGGCCCAAAAACACTGCCTTGCCCGGTCCAGATCAGTTGGCCTCAGGGATATCCAAACGACGTCGTTTTGGTCATGCCTGATCTGGGTCGTTGATCTCAGAATGATCAACGACCAAGATCACATCTCCATACCCACATTTAAACCCGACCCGTCTCACCCAGAGACCCACCGGCCTCACTTAAACCCATACGTCGTCGTTTCCACTTAAGCTGGTTAATCCAGGCCATTGATTATTGATGATCGAACGGTCTAGGTTAATTTTCCCCCTAACTATATAAGCCCAAAACCTTCACCCCGCGCCCTAAGCCAAACCTCCCCCTTTGCCCTTAGGTCGTCTCCCTCACCGAACCCCAAATCCCTTAGAACCCTAGCGCCGTCCCCCTTTCCCCTCACCGTAAACCCAGCAGCAACGACGCCGGTGACCACCATCTTAACACCCCTAGTACACCTCAACCCCCTGAACAAGGATCTGCTACACCCTTGCCTCGAATCATTCCCCATCGCCTCGAATCTTCGTTTGAAGGTTCGGGCAAAATCCCGATCTACACCAACCCACCCCAGATTCACACTAGGCACTCCCCTGACCTCCCTCGTGACCAAACCAGGCTTGGTTTGGTCCGAATCTAACCAGAAAAACCTGAACCCCTAATCTGAGCCCCAAGAACCCTAGAAATCCAGAAATCAGGATTTTGTCCTAATTAGCAGAGGTTTGAGGGTCTAATAGACCTTAGTCAAAGTGTTCTCTATTGAGTACACTTGATTAAGGTCCGTTCGACCTCAAAAAGGTCGAATCTGAGTTCGGGCCCGTTTCACCTAGTTTGCTCGAGGTATTCTTTTCCCTTTCTGTTTGATCTATTGTTGTTTGTTTGTTTTTGTTGTTCGTCTGTTGTTTAGAATAATTTTATTTCCAATTCTTTCGCTTTGTTCTTTTCTTCTCCAAATCAGACCTTTTATTTGGTCGAAATTTTCGTTTGTTCATTGATAAGTGTATGTGTTTAAACTGTATAATTGATTGGAATGAGTTTTGGTCGATTAATTAGTCCCCAAGGTAATCCCCTGTTTTGTCAGTACAATTTGAACCCCCTGTTAATACTGTTCGATTCCGATTCATTTGCTATTGATTGTGAGTATTGTAATTCACATAGTCGATTCAATATATGTCGTCGATTAGTTTCAGCTTTGAATGGCAATAATTTGACGCACGTTGTTTGATTTCTGCTGAAGCATCGTTCGAATCCAATTACGAATTGATTATAGCTGCTTATAGTTTGTGTATTTGAATTAGAAATCGTTTAAGGATTGCTTATAGCTGCACTTTAACATAGATTTCAAAGTTCAATTGACATATGTCCCTACGTGGACAGCATGTGCATTATCAATTGTGAATGAGTTAGGGTTAATTGGACAGCATGTGCTGTCATGGCATATTCAGGCTGCCCATACTCTTGTTTAGTTTAATAAAAGGGAAACCACTTTTAATATTTAAAGATAGGGTTGTCAGGGGAATCTCATGGGAGGACTTTTATTTTAATCTGTGAGTGGAAGAACAGAAGGAGAACATGGGAGGGGTTGCAGTTTGTTTAACAGGCTGTTTGAATGGGCTGATGCTAGGCTTAAATAGAGGGGGGAGATAGACATAAGGGGAGGAGGGATACAGAGATACAAAAGCTAAAAAGACAGAATACAGAAGAAAATTTTAAGAGAGAGGAAATTCCGAAAAATACTGAGACATTTTTTTCGAAAAAAGAAAGGGAAGACCACTACTGTTGGTCTTCTTCTCCATTTTTGGAGAAGAAGAAAAAAACCACCACGACCATAACTCCACCTCCTTCACGTCTCAAAATCACCACTGCCCGTCACCGGAAAAATCGTCCAACGACCACCCTTCCACCTCCAGCAACCACTGTCGCCCAAGCTTCCTCTCCGTTTCACGACCACCATCAACAGCCCACCATCCCTCACGAACCAGCAGCAACGTCGTCAACCAAACAGTCCGTCGACCACCCTATCCTCCAGCCAGCGAGCTCCAGCTCCACCAAAACAGCCATCGTTGTTGTGCCCTCACCTTCCTCACGTCCAAACGACTACCCCCTTTACGTCATCACCTTCCTCACGTTCAAACGACTACCCCCTTTACGTCATCACCTTCCTCACGTCCAAACGACCACCCTCTCACATCTGCTGCTATCGTGACTGGTCGAGAAATACAGCAGAAGCATGAGAAACTTCCAATTCGAGTTTGCCGAGGTTGATTCCAGTTTGAAGTCGAGTTGACGACAAGGTTTGTTGATGTATCCAGCGTCGGTTATGGTCATTGTGCGCATCAAATAATTGACGTTGTAAAAGTCTGCCAACGGATCATTTTTATTAAAGAAAGAAGGTCCATTCCTTTATTTCAGCTATTGTTTCAATGTCTTTTACATTCTTGTTTCAGTTTAGATTTTTGTCTTTTGCCAGCTATTCTTATTCTTGATTTGCTTGTGCTGTGTGAAAAGCTTTTTTCACTTATCTTAAGCTTAGGTCTTTATTTTTAGAAGATAGAGATTATGTTCCCTTAAAGTTAAATCCTTTGTCATGCTAGCTGGTGTTTATCCACAGGTTTGTTTGTAAATTGAGTTTTATTTGATTATGTTAATCTCGTATTCACTTTTAAATTGGTTCCTTCATTGCTAATTGTGTCGCAAATTATTTTATTTGGCTATATTTAGTATCTTTAATTGTTATAGTAATAGGAATTCCTTCTGCTCTAGTTGATTTCATTAGAATAAGTATAAGTAATTCATTACCTCAAAAACAAATGACGCGTAGTAGTAATTAGTTTCACCACAATAATTTCCATAATCAATGGTCTTACAATAATGTTAAATTAGTTTTTTTAAAAATAATAGTTATGAATATCCGTGGTTTGTTTTAGTTGAGTAAAGCCCTTTTGGAATAATTTAAGGCGTGCCGTGCCAAACAAAAGGCTTAAACGCACGACCCTCATCTGGTTAATCTTGTTTTGTCCTTAGAATTCGGGATGAGCCGTTTAGCGAATTTCACGGTCTTCCCCAAAGATAATAATGCGTTAGACTCTGTAGGCACGATTTTAATAAAATTACATTCTTAAACTCGGGTGCGCATTGATGCGACCCAAATCCAAATCTCAACGAAGTCGGAATGTGTCGATAATCATGGGTGCATTGATTGCGACGTGGTTCGAGATGCATTTTCACGACGTTGCAATTCTATTAAAAAATAATAATAATAAAAGCAGTTTAAAATTGATGAAAGCACATAAATTATAATATGTATTAAAATCAGATATTTAGCCATTACAACAATTTAAGCGACCGTGCTAGAACCACGGGATTCGGGGGTGCCTAACACCTTCCCTCGGGTCAACAAAATTCCTTACTTAGAATTTCTGGTTCGCAGACTTCATTTGGAAAGTCGAATATTTTCCTCGAATTGGGATTCAAGATAAACCGGTGACTTGGGACACCAAAAGCCAAACCTTTCCCAAGTGGCGACTCTGAATTAAATAAATAATCCCATTTCGAATATTGTCACTTAAATTGGAAAAACTCCCTCGCGCATTCACCCTTCGGGGCGGGCGCGCAAAAAGGAGGTGTGACAGCTCTGGCGACTCTGCTGGGGAATTGAACCCAAAATCTATGGTTCAGGGTTCAAGAATTCGAGCTTAGAATAAGTGTTATATTTGGCTTTATTATCTGATCTTTATTACATGTTTGGCATAACGTGCTAAATGTTATCTTTTACCGCTTTGATATTAT
Organism: Nicotiana sylvestris; assembly: GCF_000393655.2. Lineage (NCBI taxonomy): Eukaryota > Viridiplantae > Streptophyta > Magnoliopsida > Solanales > Solanaceae > Nicotiana > Nicotiana sylvestris. The sequence continues at coordinate 35,400,161 of NC_091064.1, forward strand.
CTAAGTATATAAACTATGCCGAAACCCTTCTCTTCTTACCTCCGGGGAGGTGCTTGCTGGTCAAGACTCCCTATTCTGTTAGTGTCATCCCTGAAATAAGAAAGAGGCCGGACAAGTTACAAAGTCGGACGATCTAGCGGGTCCCCGGTACGTAGCCCCCTCCTCGACTCGAGTTGTCCGCTCGGATACACAGTCTAGAACATATACCCAGGATGAACCTAGTATAACAAAACCTCATGCCGGATCCCTAGTAGGAACGCTTATTTGCATCATGTTACATTTGACATAGGGGACTCAACACAGGGGTTGGGTCCGTCTAGGACAAGCAACCCGAAATGAAAAGACCATCCTACTGCATCCCGTTTGTTTTGCGCATTTATTTGCTTCAGATCTGCATGCTGACCGGTTTCTGAAATAAAAAAAAATTTAAAGAGGGAAAGAAAAATAGCAGCGTAGGGAGATAACTACTTATTTTTAGAAAAATAAAACCAATGTCCAAGTAGTGTCAAAACCTCGCTGAAATTTTCTTAAAAAAAATGAAAACAAAATTTGTCTTTTAGTTTGATTTATTAAAAAAAAACATATATAATACAAAAAAATTTCCTTTTAATAACTTTCAAAATCCAAAAAAAGTATTTGTTTAAAAATTTAAAAAAAAGGGAAAATTCGAAATTCAAAAAAATATTTTTTCTTTTGTAGTATCTCTTTCATAAATTCAGACTAATAGTCCAAATACTTCCTTAGAAGATTTTTCGAAATTTCAAAAAAAAAAAGAGTGAAAATAATTTAAAATTCAAAGAAAAAATATTTCTTTAGTCATCGTCTCTTTTCAAAAAATAATAAAAAAAAAACAAATAAAAAAAAATCGAAATTCAAAAATATTTTCTCCTTTTCTTGTTAAGTATTTCATTCAAAAAAAGGGGGGTAGTTTATTTCCTCTACACCTGATCGGACCGAACTACGCGGGTCTGATTCTCACTGGATGTGAGATACGTAGGCAAACCTCATCGGTTCCGACCCCAATTTTCAAAAAATCCAAAAAAATATTTTTCATTAGTTCCTTCTTTAGAAATTTTTCCTTAGAAAATTCAAAAAAAAAAAAAGAAGAAGTTTTTAAAACTCAAAAAAAAGGGGGTAGTTTCCTTCTTTCTGAAGTATTTCATACGGAAAAAGAAATAAAAGAAAAAAATAATAATAAAAGAAATAAAAAATCAAAATCCAAAATACGGGTTTCCTTTATTTTGAAGTATTTTTCCAAAAAATCAAAAAAAAAATCAGAAAAAAGAGAATATATATATATATATATATATATATATTCGTTCTTTTAAAGACTTTCCTTCTTTAAAAGTTTTTCTTTCGTAAATGTCATAGAATTAAAAAATTAAAGTCCAAAAATATTTTCATTTTTCTTTAGAAGTACTTTTGTAAATTAAAAAAAAAACTCGAAAATCCAAAATATTTTCTTAAAAGTGCCTCTTTTTAAAATTAAGAGACGACAACCAAAATCCAAAGAAAATATTTTCTTTCTTATTTAGAAAAAGAGAGAACAAATGAAAATTCAAATAAATTTTTTTTTTTTTTTACTTTTAAAATTCTCAAAGTTCCAATCAAAAGAAAAGGAATTGTTTTTCTAGAAGTCTTTCTTTCAAATAAAAAATAGAGTCAAGTTCAAAAATCCAAAAAAAATATATCCTTTTCTTCTTTTAAAGCATTGTTTTTAGTAAAATCCAAAAGAAACAAAAATCCAAAAAAAAAACCTTTATTCTTTTAAAGCATTTTTAAAAAAAAATTATTCCAAAAAAAAATGAGTTAGTTTACTTACTCTATTCACGATCGCCCGAACTAAGCCGGTTTGATTCTCACAGGGTATGAGATACGTAGGCAACCCTCATCGGGTCCAACCTCCCCTTTTTCAGAAATAGCCAAAATGTCAGAATTTTAATTTATGAGTCAGGTGATGCCGTTTTGTCAAGAATAGCCGAATGTTCCCGAAAGGGACGCCGGAAGGCTGACTTTGCATAAACAGCCATTTTTTGGTCATTTTTTAAAATTTTGACCAAATTGCCCAATGGCCTTAGGATCCTCGTCCCCGAGGCTCTGCGAGGCCATGTTCCTAATGTCGGGTCACCATTCTAAAGAAAGAGTCATAAATAAATCAAGTGATGCTGTTTTGTCAAAAACAGCCAAATGTTCCCGAAAGGGACGGCGGAAGGCTGGCTTTGCATAAACGGCCACTTTCGATCATCTTTTAGAGTTTTGATCGGTTGACCCTCACAGCCTTAAAATCTTCATCCCCGAAGTGCTGAAAGGCCGTGTTCGAAAATCGGATCTTTCTTTCTAAAATATAGTCAAATCATTTTTGCTTAAATCACCTTAATAAATGTGCAGGATGAGCACAATGCAAAATGAACACTTGTTTCTTTATTTTTGCACTTGTTAGTCCCGAACTACGCAAGATATGATTCATTCGGGGTCATGATACGTAGGCAATCCCCATCGGATTCGATCATAGCTATAAAATAAATTGAGTAAAAAAAAAACTGAAAGAAAAGGAGAAAGAAAATTGAGTGAAAAAGAGAAAAGAAAAAGACTGAAAAACAGAAGAGAAGAAAGAGTGAGCGAGAATTGAGTTGGAAGAAGTAGATAGGGTTCACATAGCATCAAAGAGAGGCTTTGAAAAATAGTTGATAGCGAAAGCAACAAAACACCACTTCAGTGAGTTCTGGGTTAGTGTCAAGTCCCAGTAGCTGACATTGGTCTGCTCGACTGATTTCAATTTTTTGAAACCTATTGGCTATCTATTGGTCCAGTTTTGGTCTAAAATTCAAGTCCAGTTGAGTCTGTTTGGTTCGTTTAGTTGCTGTCGGGTTTCACAAATCACTTCGAGCCTCGTTTAATTATATTTCTGGGGTATTTGGTGCTGTTGGAACTGCTGCCTTTACTATTACCTGTACTGCTGCTGCTGCTTTGCTGACTTCTTTTCTCTTCAATTGTAAACGTTTTCAGGTTCCTAGAAAAATGGTTTGGTTTTGTGGTAATCTGGCCTCACATTCATACTTCACGAGATCAAAAGGAAGCGTTCAGCCACCCGTCGCTAAATCAAGAGGAAGTGTTCATACATACTTCACAAGGTCGAAAGGAAGTGTCGAAATGTCTTCAGAAGTTCCTCTGCCAACGATTCCTATTTCGGAGGAAAGTTCAATCTCAGCCATCCCAACTTCTGAGTCAACAACGGTCGAGGAAAATAGAATTCTACATCTCCGCATGATGGAAATGTGGGACGCCTGGGCCAATGGAAAAGAGCCACCAAGTGCGATCCCTAGATTCCCTGAGCTTTTTCCTAGGGCAAGTGGGACCTCCAACATCCCCATAAGTCATCCAAATACCCCACTGGGATTTCCTACCATCTCAGCCTACTTTACTGGAACACCTTCTGAGTCTCGCCCCCAGGTGTTAGCTTCCGGTGCGGCTTCAAACATATTCACAGCTCCACCTTGTTCAGCCACGACACAACCTGTTTTACCCAGGCCTAACATCGATTCATCATCCTTCACATTTCAAGCACCACCTCTTCCATTGGAACCTAGCCAGTTCACTACCAATGCTTACCCTCAAACGTCTCGGTACGAGTTTATCGTAGGGCAGGAGAAAGACGAGAAAACACCTGAACAAGAGGTACTATGTGATCTGCCCCCGGAAGGGTCCGCTCACAACAAGGCCCTTCACCTAACAGTTAAATGTGAAGGGTAATATGTGAAGAGGGTCATGCTGGATAGCGGGTTCGGAGTAGATATCTGTCCTCTTTCGACTCTGCAAAGAATGGAGATCGAGACAGGGAGAATCAGGCCCAACATCGTATGTGTTCGTGCCTTTGACCGCATCAAAAGGGACACCCTAGGCGAGATCGATTTGATTTTGACTATTGGACCTGTAGATTTTGAGGTGACCTTTCAGGTCCTAGACATGGATACTTCTTACAATTTCCTTTTAGGAAGGCCTTGGATTCATGCGGCGGAAGCCATACCTTCTACTCTCCACCAGATGGTAAAATTTGTATATGAAAATCAAGAGATTATAGTCCACGGAGAGGATGAGCATTCAATTTATCGAGACCCGTCGGTTCCATGCCTCGAAGCTAAGGAGGGTAGTGAACACATAGTCTATCAAGTTTTCGAGGTTGTGGTCGCAGACCAATGCGAAGAAGGAAGCCCTTACCCTCAACCTTTTCTCTCAAAAGCGTCAGTTATGGTTGCCAAGGAAATGATCAGGCATGGTTATAAACCGGGGAAGGGACTCGGGGCATCATTGCAAGGTATCACCGAACCTATCACCTTACCTGCCGCCGAAAAGTTCTTCGGTGTTGGTTTTTACGCCGAAGAAGCTGACGTAATGTGGGCAAACCAACGGAAGAGCAATGGTTGGGTTTTATCTCAGCCAATTCCGCATCTTTACAGAACATTCGTCAGGCCCAAGTACATTAAAGAAAGAGAGGATGAGACCTTCACGACCGAGGAAATTGAAGAAATCTGTGGGGTTATGAGGCAAATGCTGTATGAAACTCATATGGTTCAGCCGGGAGAAGGCTCGAGCACCGCTGAGGTGCTTTACATGGGGCCTGGTGCCAAATTGCAAAACTAGAAGGCTACTCCGTTTCCGATCAAGCGGGAATCCTGGTAGACCAGTCTTGCCACTTTTTCTGCATCACGAGTTATTTTGGGGTGTAACTCGAATGATTTCCTTTTAGTTTCCTTTCCTTAAATTCTGATGTAAACCCTATTATCTTTAAAATTCAATGAAATGAAATTAAAATTTCATCTTTCATCTTATTTATTCTCTCTGATTTTTTTTTATTTTTTTATTTTTTTTCTTTCAGTTCTAATAATGCGGTTTTAAATAACATGACATGTTTGCGGACTTCATGCCCAGATCCAAACATGCAGTCTAGCTGCGAAATAATGAACCAAGAAATGGAATACGATGAAGAAGAGGCTTTTAAGGAAATAAATCGAGAATTGGAACACTTTGAGAACAAACCTAAGCCGAATCTGAATGACACCGAACCGGTTAATTTGGGAACTCCTGAGGAAATCCGAGAGACCAAAATAAGCATTCACACGGACGAGAGAACGCGAAACGCGATAATTCAACTCCTTTTTGAATTTAAAGATGTGTTTGCTTGGTCATACGATGACATGCCAGGATTAGGCGTTGATCTAGTGGTGCATAAATTGCCAATTCACCCTGATTGTCCTCCAGTTCAACAAAAGCAAAGAAAGTTCAAAACTGATGTCAGTGACAAGATTAAAGAAGAAATCACCAAGCAGCTGAAAACGGGAGTAATTCGGGTAGTCCAGTACACCACGTGGTTGGCGAATGTAGTTCCAGTGCCGAAAAAAGATGGGAAGACTCGGGTATGTGTGGATTATCGAGATTTGAACAGAGCGAGTCCCAAAGACAATTTCCCATTGCCCAACATCCACATCCTTGTTGATAATTGCGCCAAACATGAGATCCAGTCTTTCGTAGATTGTTACGCTGGATATCATCAGGTGTTGATGGATGAAGAAGACGCCGAGAAGACTGCCTTCACTACACCATGGGGCACTTACTGTTACCGGGTTATGCCATTCGGTCTGAAGAATGCTGGGGCAACTTACATGAGAGCCATGACTGCCATTTTTCATGACATGATGCATCAAGAAATAGAGGTGTATGTGGACGACGTGATAGTCAAGTCCAGGACTCGGGACAATCATATCCAAGACTTGAGGAAATTCTTCGAGAGACTGAGAAAGTATGACTTGAAGCTGAACCCGGCCAAATGCGCCTTCGGAGTCCCATTAGGCAAGCTTTTGGGTTTCATAGTAAGCAGGATAGGTATAGAGTTAGATCCAACAAAGATAAAATCTATCAGAGATCTACCTCCCCCAAGAACGAAGAAAGACGTGATGAGTCTGTTGGGCAGGTTAAACTATATCAGTCGATTCATCGCCTAGCTGACTAGCACGTGTGAGCCCATATTTAAGCTGTTAAGGAAGGATGCAGCGATCAAATGGACGGCTGAGTGTCAAGAATCTTTTGACAAGATCAAGGAATATCTTTTAAATCCCCCAGTTTTGGTCCCGCCAGAGCCAAAGAGACCCCTGTTCTTGTATCTGACAGTCTTGGAAAATTCTTTCGGTTGCGTCCTCGGGCAACATGACATAACCGGAAAGAAGGAGCAGGCGATATACTACTTGAGCAAGAAATTCACCGGCTACGAGGCCAAGTACACTCTGCTGGAAAGAACGTGTTGTGCTTTGACATGGGTTGCTCAAAAATTGATACATTATCTCCAAGCTCACACTACTTACCTCATAAGCAGGTTGGATCCTTTGAAATACATATTTCAGAAACCGATGCCTACTGGAAGACTGGCCAAGTGGCAAATCTTGCTTACTGAATTTGACATGGTCTATGTCACCCGCACGGCAATGAAGGCCCAGGAATTAGCGGATCATTTGGCCGAAAACCCAGTTGATGAGGAATACCAACCGTTAAGTACTTATTTTTCGGATGAAGAAATCAACACCATAGAAGTAACCTCGGAAAACGCTCATGTTTGGAAGATGTTCTTTGATGGGGCCGTAAATGCCAAAGGTGTAGGAATAAGGGCAATCTTGATCTCACCTGCTGGTCAACATTATCCGGCTACAGCTAGGCTTCGTTTCTTTTGCACGAACAATACAGCTGAATATGAAGCCTGCATCATGGGCATGAATATGGCGATCGATCAAGATGTTGGGGATTTGTTGATTATGGGGGATTCTAATTTGATTATCCGGCAAGCCCAGGGTGAATGGGAAACTCAAGATGTCAAGCTTATTCCTTACCAGCAGCACGTAGAGGATCTCAGCAAGCGATTCAGATCAGTAAAGTTTAGGTATATACCGCGATGTCACAATGAATTAGCCGACGCACTTGCCACTTTAGCTTCAATGTTACCTTATCCAGGCAACGCCCACATCGATCCCTTGGAAATCCAAATCAGGGAAAGGCATGGTTACTGCAATGTCGTCGAGGCAGGACCAAGTATCCAGCCATGGTACCAGGATGTTAAGAGGTTCTTGAAAACACAAGAATACCCCGAACATGCTACTGGAGATCAGAAGAGAACTATTAGGCGGCAGGCAAGTGGATTCTTTTTGAGCGGTGAGATATTGTATAAAAGAACCCCTGATCTCAACTTATTAAGATGTGTTGACGCCGAAGAAGCAGGCAGAATCATGCATGAAGTACACGCAGGAATGTGTGGACCTCATATGAACGGGTATGTTTTGGCAAAGAAAATCCTTCGGGCCGGGTATTATTGGATAACTATGGAGAAAGATTGCTTCAGCTTCGTCCGGAAATGTCATCAGTGTCAGGTGCATGGAGATCTAATTCACGCACCTCCCACAGAACTGCATCCCATGTCTGCACCTTGGCCATTTGTTGCCTGGGGTATGGATGTCATTGGTCCGATTGAGCCCAAAGCTTCAAATGGGCACAGATTCATATTGGTCGCTATCGACTACTTCACAAAATGGGTCGAGGCTGTCACTCTCAAATCGGTCACTAAGAAAGCCGTGGTGGATTTAGTACATTCAAATCTTATCTGTCGTTTCGGTATTCCTGCAACTATAATCACAGATAACGCGGCAAACCTGAATAGTCATTTGATGGAGGATGTGTGCGAACAATTCAAAATAACGCATAGGAATTCCACTCCTTATCGGCCCAAGGCCAACGACGCTGTTGAAGCGGCGAACAAAAACATCAAGAAGATTTTGAGGAAGACAACCTAGAGTTCCAGAAAATGGCATGAGCAGTTACCTTTCGCCCTGCTGGGATATCGCACTACAGTACGCACATCAGTAGGGGCAACCCCATACTTGTTGGTTTACGGAACCGAGGCTGTGATACCGGCAGAGGTAGAAATCCCTTCTCTCCGGATCATTGTTGAAGCTGAAATTGAAGATAGTGAGTGGGTCAAAACCCATTTGGAACAGTTAACGCTGATCGATGAAAAGCGAATGGTTGCGGTCTGTCACGGGCAGTTGTACCAACAAAGAATGGCTCGTGATTACAACAAGAAAGTGCGCCCCAGGAATTTTGAAGTAGGTCAACTGGTATTAAGGCGCATTCTTCCACATCACCAGGAAACGAAAGGAAAATTTGCTCCTAATTGGAAAGGTCCATACATCATCAAGAAGATATTGCCCAGGGGAGCATTATATCTAGGTGATATTGAAGGAAAAGATCTCGAGACAGCCGTGAATGTGGATGCAGTAAAAAGATACTATGTCTGAACTTGCTCTGACGATGTTTTTGCACAATTGAGAGGACGAAGGCTTTCATTCCCGCTACCCAAACACTCAAATCCTTTGCTAACCCTTTGAGCCGTTTACCTTTCTTTCATTACCCTCTTTAGAACCCGGAAGTGCTAGTAAAAAAAAATGAAACTTCCTGAACTACGTTTGACTTGATTCCGAAAGGATACGTAGGCAGCCTCTCTTTGGGGTTCAGTCACACCAAAACAAAAATACAGTTTTTCCCCAAAAGTTAAACTGGGGCAGACATTATAATAATTCGGCGATAATCCCGCCTGGACGGTTCCAAAGTTGTAACTCGATCCAAGTTCTTTTGACCCCAAACCTGTTGCAAGTCCTTCCGATCAATCGGAAAAAGTTTCTTCAAAATCAAAGGACGTAGTTGCTCGGATCCGACGCAGTCAGGATGAGAGAAATAAAATGAGAGAGTCTTATTGGTGAAAACCTACAGGCACCATAAGGCGATGGCGAGCAGAGAAATCAAAATGAGAGTCTTGTTAGTGAAAACTCATGACGAGCACTATAAGGCGACGGTAAGCAGAGAAATGAGAGAGGTCGGCTAGCGAAAACTCGCAAAGGGCGTTGTCGGCCGAAAAGAGGATTTCACCACAGAAAGTTCTGGCAAGGTTCCCTGGTTTGGAAACATAGATCCGTTTGGTTCGTGAGAAAATGTAGGTTCGTGAGAGTCGGGCATCCAGTCCAAAAAGCAGGTTATGTCAATTTAAAGCCAGCATGCACCTCAGATAAGTCTTTCTTTTCCCCGAAAAGGAAGCTTCTCTTTTAAATTCATTTCCTCGCTCTTTGTTTACCTTTCTTTGGATTCCTTTTCGGTTTAACCCTAAGCCCCAAAACATGCTAGAAAGAAAAGGTGGCAGGACCGGTTTCACAGGGCTCTGTCTGGCAAGAGGTGGAGAACATACCCGGCCTCAGTGATGCGTCAGTCCAATCCCGACTGATCGTGACGTTTGATTACCTCAAAATCCCCAAGCAGAGTTGAGACGGAAGAAACAGAGCCTTACACGCGCAAATCATCGTGAAATCCTGAAATATTGAGTCTTATCAGTTTGAAAGGAGGTCGCCTTGGAAGCCAATCAATGGCGAATTTTCTCAACAGAAATGAGGCTTGGGACCAAGAAAAACAATGAAGGCCACAAAACCGACCACAATTTCAAACTAACAATTTTCCTTTGTTTGAAGTTGAAGCAGTTGCAATACAAAACGAACTAAGCAGGAAGCAGGTACAACCCTGCGAGAGGCAGGTGCAGCCAAAAGGAAATGCGCAAGGATTAGAAATAGCTATGCTGCAATAATCAACCCAAAAGGGAAGTCTCCTCCCGATTCTTTCTTGCATTTTTTTTCTAACCCGATGATTTCCCCGACATAACCCGAGGACTCTCTCCCTTTTCCGGCATAACCCGATGACTTCCCCGGCATAACCCGAGGACTCTCTCCCTTTTTCGGCATAACCCGATGACTTCCCCGGCATAACCCGAGGACTCTTTCCATTTTCCGGCATAACCCGATGATTTCCCCGACATAACCCGAGGATTCTCTCCCTTTTCCGGCATAACCCGATGACTTCCCCGGCATAACCTGAGGACTTTTTCCCTTTTCCGGCGTAACCCGATGATTTCCCCGGCATAACCCGAGGACTCTATCCCTTTTCCAGCATAACCCGATGACTTCCCCGGCATAACCCAAGGACTCTTTCCCTTTTCCGGCGTAACCCGATGATTTCCCCGGCATATCCTGAGGACTCTCTCCCTTTTCTGGCATAACCCGATGACTTCCCCGGCATAACCCGAGGACTCTTTCCCTTTTCCGGCATAACCCGATGATTTCCCCGGCATAACCCGAGGACTCTCTCCCTTTTCCGGCATAACCCGATGACTTTTCCGGCATAACCCGTGGACCCTTTTCGGCATAACCCGATGACTTCCCCGACATAACCCGATGAATCTTCCCGGCATAACCCGTGGACCTTTTCCGACATAACCCGATGAATCCTCCCGGCATAACCCGATGAATCTTCTCGGCATAACCCGATGAATCTTCCCGGCATAACCCGATGAATCTTCCCGGCATAACTCTTGGACCTTTTTCCGACATAACCCGATGAATCTTCCCGGCATAACCCGTGGACCCTTTTCGGCATAACCCGATGAATCTTCCCGGCATAACCCGATGAATCTTCCCGGCATGACCCGATGAATCTTTCCGGCATGACCCGATGAATCTTTCCGGCAAAACCCGATGACCTACCGGCATAACCCGAGAACTCTTTCCCTTTTCCGGCATAACCCGATGAATCTTTCCGACATAACCCGGACTGTTTCCAGCATAACCTGGCAATCCTCCCAATTTAGGGCTCCAATCCCTGAACTGAGCGTTTTTCTGTTAAGCCGACATTAGGGCCCCAATCCCTGAGTTGTGCATTTTTACCTTTTGTGACATTAGGGCTCCAATCCCTGAGTTGCGCTTCATAGACTAGGGTTTTTTCCAATCCCCGCATCAGTGCTGTAGATTATTATGGCCATTAACTCACGAAATTTTTCTAGTGAAACTGGGGCAGAAAAATTTCGTTCGTTTGTTTTGTTTGTCTCAGCAGGTTTGACCTCGAGGCGCATGGATTGAGATGACCCACGGGATGAGTCACAATCTTGAATAAAGAAAAGAAGAAAAGGACAAAAGGAGAAGATGTCCCCAAATACTGGAACAAACAAACGGCGGGTCGCTCCAAAATTTGATCAAAGTCCTGAGTTCGGCCAATCCCGTCTCACTCAATACCGCAGAAATAAACAGGCGCCTACAACTTGCGATCATCAAGATTCGGATCGAAATCTACAAGCAGAATCAGCTAAGACCCAAGATCAAGTTGCAAAAGAATTATAGATAGGAATTTTGTAACTAGCAATTGACAGGCATAAGTAGTTAGTTCAATTTCAATTTTCCTTTGGTTGTAATAAGGCGGTCAGTAAAGCAACAGTGGCAATAGCAACAGCAATAACAGCAAGCATCACAATCCCAGGGTAGTCCCAGCTACCAAAGTTTCCCGAACTACATTGACCTGATTCCTGTTTAGCCCAGGATATGTAGGAAACCTCTGAAGCAAAGGTTCGGTCAAATACTTTCAAGAAATGTTTCACACGGAGTACCCGACGAGCAAAAATCGCTCATACCCGCTCACTTTATCTTTGCACGAAAAATCTTTGTATTTTCGGGCAAAGAGGGACAACTGTGAGCACGTGATTTTTTCTCCACGGAAATTACTCCAAAAGAAATCGAAAATAAAACAAGTTACCTTTGGGCACAATTTTGAGAATTTGCGTGACATTTTTGGTAATCATTTTTTGTCCGTAAATGTTTACTTTTTGTAGTTAATCGCGAAATATAAAATAAATATATTACATGCTTATTTAGGATTTAATTGTACATTTAGGAATTAATTAAATCATAGTTTGGTTTTTAAAGAAAAATCGCAAAAAGTATGCTTTTCGTGTTATGTTTTGTTGCCATGGTGTGATTTTACCTATTTAAATATTTTAATATGTGTGTGATAATTGTGTTAACTGTTAATTAATATGTGTTTAGTTTTACTTTAATTAGGTATTGTGTTTAAATTAGAAAATAAAAAGAAAAGAGTGCAAATTGGTCTAAAAATCGGATTGGGCCAGCTTATTTAGGAAAATTCGAGGCCCAAAAGCACCAAAATCAGGCCCAAAAACACTGCCTTGCCCGGTCCAGATCAGTTGGCCTCAGGGATATCCAAACGACGTCGTTTTGGTCATGCCTGATCTGGGCTGTTGATCTCAGAATGATCAACGGCCAAGATCACATCTCCATACCCACATTTAAACCCGACCCGTCTTACCCAGAGACCCACCGGCCTCACTTAAACCCATACGGCGTCGTTTCCACTTAAGCTGGTTAATCCAGGCCATCGATTATTGATGATCGAATGGTCTAGGTTAATTTCCCCCTAACTATATAAGCCCAAAACCTTCACCCCGCGCCCTAAGCCAAACCCCCCTTGCCCTTAAGTCGTCTCCCTCACCGAACCCCAAATCCCTTAGAACCCTAGCGCCGCCCTCCTTTCCCCTCACCGTAAACCCGTCGACAACGATGCCGGTGACCACCGTCTTAACACCCCTAGTACACCTCAACCCCCTGAACAAGGATCTGCTACACCCTTGCCTCGAATCATTCCCCATCGCCTCGAATCTTCGTTTGAAGGTTCGAGCAAAATCCCGATCTACACCAACCCACCCCAGATTCACACCAAGCACTCCTCTGACCTCCCTCGTGACCAAACCAGGCTTGTTGGTCCGAATCTAACCAGGAAAACCTGAACCCCTAATCTGAGCCCCAAGAACCCTAGAAATCCAGAAATCAGGATTTTGTCCTAATTAGTAGAGGTTTGAGGGTCTAATAGACCTTAGTCAAAGTGTTCTCTGTTGAGTACACTTGATTAAGGTCCGTTCGACCTCAAAAAGGTCGAATCTAAGTTCGGGCCCGTTTCACCTAGTTTGCTCGAGGTATTCTTTTCCCTTTCTGTTTGATCTATTGTTGTTTGTTTGTTTGTTTTTGTTGTTCGTCTGTTGTTTAGAATAATTTTATTTCCAATTCCTTCGCTTTGTTCTTTTCTTCTCCAAATCAGACCTTTTATTTGGTCGAAATTTTCGTCTGTTCATTGATAAGTGTATGTGTTTAAACTGTATAATTGATTGGAATGAGTTTTGGTCGATTAATTAGTCCCCAAGGTAATCCCCTATTTTGTTAGTACAATTTGAACCCCCTGTTAATACTGTTCGATTCCAATTCATTTGCTATTGATTGTGTGTATTGTAATTCACATAGTCGATTCGATATATGTCGTCGATTAGTTTCATCTTTGAATGACAATAATTTGACGCACGTTGTTTGATTTCTGCTGAAGCATCATTCGAATCCAATTATGAATTGATTATAGCTGCTTATAGTTTGTGTATTTGAATCAGAAATCGTTTAAGGATTGCTTATAGCTGTAGTTTAACATAGATTTCAAAGTTCAATTGACATAGAATTTTGTCCCTACGTGGACAGCATGTGCATTATCAATTGTGAATGAGTTAGGGTTAATTGGACAACATGTGCTGTCAGGGCATATTCAGGCTGCCCATACTCTTGTTTAGTTTAATAAAAGAGAAACCACTTTTAATATTTAAAGATAGGGCTATCAGGGGAATCTCATGGGAGGACTTTTATTTTAATCTGTGAGTGGAAGAACAGAAGGAGAACATGAGAGGGGTTGCAATTTGTTTAACAGGCTGTTTTGAATGGGCTGATGCTAGGCTTAAATAAAGGGGGGAGACAGACATAAGGGGAGGAGGGATACAGAGATACACAAGCTAAAAAGACAGAATACAGAAGAAAATTTTAAGAGAGAGGAAATTCCGAAAAATACTGAGACATTTTTTTGAAAAAAGAAAGGGAAGACCACTACTGTTGGTCTTCTTCTCCATTTTTGGAGAAGAAGAAAAAAACCACCACGACCATAACTCCACCTCCTTCACGTCTCAAAATCACCACTGCCCGTCACCGGAAAAATCGTCCAACGACCACCCTTCCACCTCCAGCAACCACTGTCGCCCCAGCTTCCTCTCCGTTTCACGACCACCATCAACAACCCACCATCCCTCACGAACCAGCAACAACGTCGTCAACCAAACAGTCCGTCGACCACCCTATCCTCCAGCCATCGAGCTCCAGCTCCACCAAAACAGCCATCGTTGCTCCGCCATCACCTTCCTCACGTCCAAACGACTACCCCCTTTACGTCATCACCTTCCTCACGTTCAAACGACTACCCCCTTTACGTCATCACCTTCCTCTCGTCCAAACGACCACCCTCTCACATCTGGTGCTATCGTGACTGGTCGAGAAATACAGCAGAAGCGTGAGAAACTTCCAATTCGAGTTTGCCGAGGTTGATTCCAGTTTGAAGTCGAGTTGACGACGAGGTTTGTTGATGTATCCAGCGTCGGTTATGGTCATTGTGCGCATCAAATAATTGACGTTGTAAAAGTCTGCCAACGGATCATTTTTATTAAAGAAAGAAGGTTCATTCCTTTATTTCATCTATTGTTTCAATATCTTTTACATTCTTGTTTCAGTTTGGATTTTTGTCTTTTGACAGCTATTCTTATTCTTGATTTGCTTGTGCTGTGTGAAAAGCTTTTTTCACTTATCTTAAGCTTAGGTCTTTATTTTTAGAAGATAGAGATTATGTTCCCTTAAAGTTAAATTCTTTGTCATGCTAGCTGGTGTTTATCCACAGGTTTGTTTGTAAATTGAGTTTTATTTGATTATGTTAATCTCGTATTCACTTTTAAATTGGTTCCTTCATTGCTAATTATGTCGCAAATTATTTTATTTGGCTGTATTTAGTATCTTTAATTGTTATAGTAATAGGAATTCCTTCTGCTCTAGTTGATTTCATTAGAATAAGTATAAGTAATTCATTACCTCAAAAACAAATGATGCGTAGTAGTAATTAGTTTCACCACAATAATTTCCATAATCAATGGTCTTACAATAATGTTAAATTAGTTTTTTTTAAAAATAATAGTTATGAATATCCGTGGTTTGTTTTAGTTGAGTAAAGCCCTTTTGGAATAATTTGAGGCGTGCCGTGCCAAACAAAAGGCTTAAACGCACGACCCTCATCTGGTTAATCTTGTTTTGTCCTTAGAATTCGGGATGAGCCGTTTAGCGAATTTCACGGCCTTCCCCAAAGATAATAATGCGTTAGACTCTGTAGGCACGATTTTAATAAAATTACATTCTTAAACTCGGGTGTGCATTGATGCGACCCAAATCCAAATCTCAACGAAGTCGGAATGTGTCGATAATCATGGGTGCATTGATTGCGACGTGGTTCGAGATGTATTTTCACGATGTTGCAATTCTATTAAAAAATATTAATAATAAAAGCGGTTTAAAATTGATGAAAGCACATAAATTATAATATGTATTAAAATCAGATATTTAGCCATTACAACAATTTAAGCGACTGTGCTAGAACCACAGGATTCGGGGGTGCCTAACACCTTCCCTCGGGTCAACAAAATTCCTTACTTAGAATTTCTGGTTCGCAGACTTCATTTGGAAAGTCGAATATTTTCCTCGAATTGGGATTCAAGATAAACCGGTGACTTGGGACACCAAAAGCCAAACCTTTCCCAAGTGGCGACTCTGAATTAAATAAATAATCCCATTTCGAATATTGTCACTTAAATTGGAAAAACTCCCTCACGCATTTTACCCTTTGGGGTAGGCGCGCAAAAAGGAGGTGTGACATGTAGTAGACTGCATAGTCTCTCTCATACTCTTAGACATATGTTTAGATGCTCATGACTGGTGACACCCCGATGTCGGACTATATTTATTTTCGCAATTGTTCTATTTCACTTTATTTGAGATTTATCACTTATTAATGACTTAAATTGAATTATTATAACTGTTAAAAATGAATTTGGGAGTTGTGTCAGCTGGCCTTATTTCACGATAGGTTCCATCATGACCGGGTCCGGATTTAGGGTCGTAATACGTTGGTATCAGAGCTTAGGTTACATAGGTCTCACGAGTCATGAGCAGGTTTAGTAGAGTCTTGCAGATCAGTACGGAGACGTCTGTATTTATTCTCGAGAGGCTGCAAAACCTTTAGGAAAAACTTCATAGTATGGAATTTCTTGTCGTGCGAATCTGTTGGTCCGAGTACTAAACTTTTGTTATTCTATTCTCTCATAGATGGTGAGGATACGCGTTACCGGTCACGATGGACAATCACCAGTACCCCCAGCTGTGGCCACTAGGGGCTGAGGATGCGGTCGAGGCTATGGTAGGGGAAAAGGTGTAGCCCGCACCGTAGCTAGGGTAGCACCTGCAGATCCACCAGTCACCCCAGTTCACAATCAGGTTCCAGTTATGGACGCTCCAACAACACCAGCTGTGCCCATTGTGATTCCGGGTCTTCAAGAGGCCCTGGCTCAGATTCTATCAGTATGTACTAGCCTAGATCATGCAGTCTCAGTTACTACAGCCGCAACTACTTCTCAGGTCGGGGGAGGCACTCAGACTCCCGCCGCTCGCACACCTGAGTTAATCGTGTAGGGACTTCAGACACCGGGGGCACTTCTAGCCCAGCCAGTTACCGCTGTTCGGGACTATGTAGCCCCTGCTATGCCAGAGGACAAGCAACGCAGGTTGGAGAGGTTTGGTAGACTTCAGCCTCCGACTTTCAGTGGTGCAGAGGGTGAGGATGACCAGGGTTTCTTGTACAAGTGTTAGAGGATTCTTCGTACAACGGGTATTCTAGAGACCAGTGGGGTCGCTTTCACTACTTTTCAGTTTTCTAGAGCTTCCTTCACTTGGTGGGAGGCTTATGAGAGGCGTAGGCCTATTGGTGCAACACCCCTTACCTGACAGCAATTCTCCATTCTCTTTTTGGAGAAGTATGTGCCACAGTCTCGTAGAGAGGAGCTGCGTAGGAAAATCGAGTGGTTGCGCCAGGGAGAGAAGACTGTGATGCAGTATGAGATGAGGTTCTCGGAGTTAGCTCGTCATGTTGTTTGGTTGGTTCCTACGGAGAGGGAGAAGATTAGGAGGTTCGTTGATGGCCTCACATATTAGCTTCGTATTCTCATGACCAGGGAGAGGGTGTCTGGTGCTACGTTTGAGGAGGTTGTTGCCATTGCCCATGACATTGAGACAGTTCGTCGCTAGGAGCGAGATGAGAGGGAGCCCAAGAGGCCTCAGGGATCTGGTAGTTATGGTGGTGCTCCGTCGAGGGGTCAGTTTCAGCACAGCAGAGGCCGTCCATTCAGGCATTGCTCAGCCAGCTCGCCCAGGTTATTGTGGAGCGTTATCGGGTCATGGTTCTCACAGTTCTCATCAGGGCCAGTCATCACTCAGTGCTTTTCCAGCTCAGAATTCGTCCCGTGCTCCGTCAGTTCTGTTATGCCAGGTGCTTCTACTAGTCATTCCGGTGCTAGGGGTTCCCTTCAGTCCCCGTCTCTAGCACCAAGGAGTTTTTATGAGTGTGGAGAGTTGGGCCATATGCGGAGGCAGTGTCCTCGTCTCCTTGGGGGTTCATCTCAGCAGAGGAGTCAGCCATCGGCTTAAGCGCCAGTTACTTCACCACCACCCACCCAACCAGCTAAGGGTGGAGGTCAATCAGCTAGGGGTCACCCTAGAGGGGAGGCCAATCAGGTGGTGGTCAGGCCCATTTCTGTGCAATAACTTGACCTCAAAGGATCAACATCACGAGAAGACAACGCGTCATCGACGAGGTTGAAGTGAATCGGTAGAAGAAGAAGACGAGGACGAGCACTCCTTTTCGAAAAGCAATTACGGTTAGTTTTCCGATTACTATTCCCTAGAGAATATTGAAATATTCTTTCCAATTGTACTATCTAGGGTTTTGTGTCCCATGTACCCTTATAAATAGAAAGATATGTAGTTATGTGAGGGGATTGGATATCCATGGTAAAGAACAACATATTGACATTTTCTGAACATTCTCTCTTTATCATATACATACAAAGTTCACATTTTACAACTTTATCTATATTTTCTTCCCTGATTCAAGAAGTATCCGAATATTCAAAGGCTTATCATTACCCATTATTTTCAAAGGAATTATTGGGATTCTCATCTTTGTCGGGTGACCTTTATTCATTTATTTACTTAAATTCCGTTTATTGTTATTTATTGCTCTCTTCCATATTATTGAGTTACTCATTACTCCATTACTAGTATTATTTATTGTTATTCAACAATACACGTGGGATACTTCCCATAAATACACTTGATCTATTATTTGGATATTACTTAGATTAACCCCCTCTCACTATAAATCTAATTGTATAAACCTAGATCTAGATTTAGGATTATACAGTTCGGCGCCTATGTATAGGGTAAATATGTTCATATTTAATACTTGCATAATTAAGTGACACGTGGAGCCGAAGGCAGATGGAAATCGAGGCAAATGGCCATTAGGTCCGAAGGCAGCAATCTCGTTTGTCCTCGAAGGGAATGATGTTCATAAAGACAAAATAAATGGCTGCCACCTGGTAGCATTTAACGGAGAATATTCTATAGCATTAATTAGGTAGTTCGTTACAGAGAATATAGCATACATGCCTACCATTACATGTTTTTCAATGCCCCCATAATTATCATTTAAAAGGGGCTTTGATCCTAAGACCTTGTTCCTTAGGAACAACTATAAGTAGTGAGTATACCAGCCATTGTAAAGAACAAAAAATTTCTGTCAAGCCTATACTATATACTGTTCAAAGCTTAATAATATTTTATCTTTTTGCTTATTAATATCATTATTGTTGCCTCCGGAAGCTCTCTCCTAGAACCAGGATTTCTATTGTCTTATCTCAATTTCAATGCTAAGTCTTATATTATCGTTTAATTTTTTTTTATCATTTTAGGATTAAATCAATTCACTTGTCTATAAACTATGTATAAATTCAACTGTATCATTTTATGGGTAAATAGTTTGGCGCCCACTGTAGAGCTTAGATAATTATGTAATCAAGTTGACCCTTGAATCTATTACTAACTCGTTTAATTCTTTGATCTTAGAAAAAATCATAGTATATGACAGATAACAACGTCAATATCACACACAACGTTGAGGCTCAAGTAAATCAGCCTCAACACAAAAATTTGATTAGTGATACTCTCAATAAGGGGGATGAAACCATGCCGGTCCATGGGGGGCAATATCCACGACATGTTTGAGAGGCAACCCCTGATGATGTTGAAGACGAGCATGTCGCTACACCTCTCACGGAAAGATCAGGTCATGATAGAGTTAAGGCAGGAATTATCAAGTGCTTCCAGCAATGCGAATGGACGAGGTCCAGTTCCTCCCGGTGCTCCCGCAAGCCAAACAATGCAAAAGGTTGATAACAATACCCCAAGGGTCGAAGTCGGTTTTGACAGGGCTGGGGGGAGGGGGCGGTAGCGGATTCGGTAACAACAATAAGAATAATCCCTTTAAAACCGAACTTATGCGGTTTTTGAGGGAAATAAACACCCAAATGGATCATATTCTAGGTGCACCACCGGTACTGAAAGGACCAGACTAAAAGAAATACACCAGTTGCCGTTCAAACCAAGCGCAACACCAGAATTGATCTCGAAGCGATTCAAGATGCTAGACGTGAAGAAGTATGATGGGACTCGAATCCTCAGGAGCACATCGCCAGCTATACAACGGCAATGAAGGGGAATGATTTAGCTCCGCACGAGATTAAGTCAGCTTTACTAAAAAAATTCGGGGAGACCCTCACGAAGTGGGCCCTAACATGGTATTTGCTCTTGCCCAAGCAATCAATAGATTCCTTCGAGATGCTCGCAGATTCTTTTATCTAGGCCCATGCCGGGGCCAGAAAGGTACAAGCCCGAAAGCTGACATATTCAGGATTGCACAAGGAGAGTCCGAATTGCTGCGCGATTTCGTGACCTTATTCTAGAAAGAAAGGATGTTGCTACCGATTGTACTTGATGAATGGGCAACTGAAGCATTTACTAAAGGGATGAATCCAAGAAGCTTCGATGCTTCCCATAAATTTAAAGATAAGACTTGAGGATGATCAGCTCGGTTTTCCGACATCAACCAAGGGTCGGGACTGGGAGAAGAATAAGGATAAATCAAAATATGATTTCGACATTGATCAAAGATCTTCAAGAGGTTGGTTTTTGCCATATGAATGGGTCGAATAATGCGGTTGAGGTTTCCGATCATCGAATAGATTCATTACCAATAGGAGAACGGATCGCAATCGGAATAATAGATCATTGCTGGATAAGGAGATATCTGGTTCCCGAGGTTCCTCCTACCCCAAACTGCTGGAATACAACCTAAACATCAATGTAATGGAAATAGTATTGGCTTTGAGGAACATTATGGAAGCACGGTTCCCGAAGCCAATGAGATCTGATCCCAGTTAGAAGGATCCTAAGTTGTGGTCTGAATAACATGGGACCAATAGTAACCGGACTGGGGACTGCCGACATTTGCGCGAGGAGGTGGCAACATTGCAGAAAAATGGCCATCTCTGAGAATTCCTAAGCAACCGAGCCATAAAAACTACGGCCGTAATTGTGATAACATGGAACCTTCAAAAGTAGGAGAAAATCCTTCTTGTTTGGTGATCAACATGATTTTCTGGGGGTAATGAGATTAATGGTGTAACATTTTCAACGACAAAAAAGATAAAGGTGTCGGTCACCCATACAAAGAGGCTCCGGGAAGTCGTTGAGGATGATATTACTTTCATGGAGGAAGATGCAGATAGATTAGTGATATCTTACAACAATTTCTTGGTGATATTTCTTTATGATTTAGATTTTAAAATTTAACGTGTTTTAGTGGATCCAAGAATTTCAGCCAATATTATCTAGTAGAGAATGCTAGAGCAAGCCAAGTTGACTAGAAGTATCATTCTGGTCACAAAACTCCTCATCGACTTCAATTTGGCAAGCGTGACAACCCAAGAAGAGATCCTGCTGCCCATGAATGACGAGGGGGTAATGAAGACGACCCTTTTCGAGGTAGTAACCGGCGATATGGGCTACAATATTATCCTGGGGAGAACACGGTTGTACGAGATGAAGGCCGTTCTGTTAACATACCATCAATTACTTAAATTAAAAACTCCAGAGGGAATTAAACATATAAGAGGAGACTAACATGAGGCAAGGGAGATGAATGCAACCTCATTTTCCAGTAGCAAAGGGAAGGTACATGAAACCTAGCAATTACAGGAACCGACGTCAACTCCCAAATCGAGAAAAGTCAACCAGGGGAGGAGTCGTCGAAATCCTATCAGGTACCAAGATATCTCCAAGTACCAGAAAAAACGGACACAACAAAGTCCACAACGGAAGAAATTCAGCAAGTCGCATTGTTTGAAAAGTTCTTGGAGAGAAAGTTTCACTTAGGGACAGGACTAAACCCCGGGCTGAGGTTAGGATTTATAAATTTCTTAAACTTAACGTTGACTGTTTTGCGTGATCACATGCGGATATGATAAGTATCCCGCCGAAAGTGGCCGTGCATAAACTAAGCCTGGATCCTAACATGCCTCCGGTGAGACAGAAAAAATGCCATATTACTAAGGTCAGAAAAAATTCTTCAAAGAAGAGATAACTCGTTGGCTTGATATCGGTTCAATACGAGAGGTAAAGTATCCTGACTGGCTAGCTAACGTAGTAGTAGTTCCAAAGAAGAATATTTAATTTTGCATGTGCGTATACGTAGCATTTGCATGGTTAAGTCTTTGAGTGTAGGTGATCATCTTAAACACCTGCAAGAAACCTTTGACATCCTAAAGAAGTACAACATGAAGCTTAACCTCGAGAAGTGTGCATTCGGAGTCAGCTCCGTTAAGGTCTTGGGATTCCTAGTGTTGAAAAGGGGGATTGAAGTCAATCCCGATAAAATTAAAGTCATTGAAGACATCTCGGACAAGCTATCAAACGTAAAAGAGGTTCAAAGATTGACAGGAAGACTAGCCACTTTAAGTAGGTTCCTTTTCCGATCTTCAAAGAAATATCATCACTTCTTTTCACTTCTCAAAAAGAAGAACAACTTCGAATGGACTCCGAAATACTGGAAGGCTCTGAAAGATTTAAAAGGTTATTTATCGAGTCCTCCATTACTGTCAAAATTGGAGGAATGCGAACAACTGTTGATTTACTTAGTGGTCTCGAAGGTACCGGTAAGTGTCATTTTATTCCTTGAGGACAAAGGTATGCAATCTCCTATCTATTATGTTAGTAATATTTTAATAGGAGTATAATTCCGCTACCTGCATCTAGAAATATTGGTACAAGCTCTCGTGGTTGCCGCTCGAAAGTGTAGGCCTTATTTCCAAATGTAATCTGATATCTGTGGTGACAGCCTTTCCCCTGCGGAATCTCCTTCATATTCCTGATCATTTGGGTTGGTTAGCCAAATGGGAAGTCGAAATGAGTGAATTTGACATAGAATATAAACATAGGACTGCAATTAATTCACAAGTTCTGGCCGACTTTATCGCCGATTTCAGTCCGGGATTGTTACCTTTGGCTACCGAAGAAGCAGTGATAGTGTCAGAATCGACATTAGGAGTTTGGACCTTATTTATGGATGTAGCTTCCACATGAAAGGATGTGGGCCTGGCGTGGTGCTAATCACGCCTTCGGGGGAAACCTTAAGGCATGCCATAAGAACTGTTCCTCTGACTAACAATTAAGCAGATGTGTTGATACCCAATTTTGCCATCATATTTTATAAAGTATTCCATATACTTTCAAAATATCATTTTTGCATTATCACCCAATTTAAAATAGGCATATACGTATTTTCTATAATGTTCTATAATTTTAAAGCTTTAAAATTGATTTGCCTGCCTTTTATTTATTCAAATAATTATTAGTTATCCCTTCAAATTATTTTGGGATGATTTAATCATCCAAATGTACTATTTATACCCACACGTGTATTTTATAGCATTTTACTTCATTTCATATAACTACATTTGTATTTTTGAGCTATTTACACAATTTTTGCAATAACAACCTATATTCTATACATAATTATATTTATCACATTATTTATGCTAAAATAGTATTTTTGTATTTTCATAATATTAATCTATTATTTTCAGCATCTTACTGCATACATAATATTTTTATTATTTATTAATTACTTTTTATGAATTCTTTTTAATGAATGTTGTGTATTTAATTTATAGCCCAATATAGGGCTAATTTCGGACCAAAAATAGGCCCAAGGCGCTTAGCCCATCCCATTAAATCCTTCAGCAGCCCAAACCAAACAATCCCTCCATTTAACCTGGTCGCGACCCATATCATGACCTGCCTCGCTCCCCCTTTGATCCTGGTCGTTGATCTTAAATGATCAACGACCAACAACAGCCCTTTCCCTCTCTTTATAACTTCTTACCCACACCCTAGAGACTCATTTCCCCGGCTAGCCGCCTCTTTATTCTTTCATCTCTCCACTCTTACACCACACCCTAGCTGACCATTCTCCCCTATTCCTTTCTTATACGCATTCATACGCGGATTTTACTTACCTTTTCTGCCATTATCACTCAGTTATGGTAACTTTCGTTACCATTATACTTATGGCAAGTCTGATTCTCATAGATCTGGCTTTGATTCTATGGTTCTAGGTGCGATTGTGGTTCTATACACTTAATAAGAGAAAATTTCTCTTGTATATGGTATGTCTCCGATGATTCTGTCGTGATTAGGGCTTGTAAGCGATTTTCCCTAAGTTTGACCCCAACTAGGGTTCAACTTTCTTTCCTCTGTTATTTTGAATATGCATGTGATATATTCTTTACTTCTTTCTATTTTACTGATAATTTTCCATGTTTGTCTGCTTAATTTGAACACCATATAAACCCCTTCACCGTTGCCTTTCTAAGTCTTAACGATTATTACTTAATTGTTGCTATTACTCTCTCACTCTCACTCATTCTACTATTCTTGAAACGACCCGGCCGGTCGTTTCATGTGTTATCGCTTCATTTTTCCCATTTATACTTCTTATTGTCTTGTTCAGCGGTATTTTGTGTTATCGGGTTGGTCGTCTCGGGTTCGGAAATGGTTTTGGTAAGGTTTGAGGCACTTAGTCTCTTTTGAGTAAGCTTACATTGGAAAAGTCAACTGGATGTTGACTTATTTGAAAAAGGGCTCGAATGTGAATTCTGATAGCCCGTATAGTTTTGGGAGATGATTTGGGACTTAGGAGTGTGATCGGATTGTATTTTGGAGGTCCGGAGTAGATTTAGGCTTGAAATTTATGGAAATTATGGGTAAATATTGAAGAAATAGGGCTTGAGGTTGGAGACCTTTGAGCAAGGGTTTGAGGGGCCATTTTTGGTCAGATTTTAGTACTTTTGATATGTATGAACTCGTGGGGTGATAAGGAGTTGATTGATGTAAATTTTATCGAATTCCGAGATGTGGGCCCGGGGGTCGGATTTTTGTTGATTTCAGGATTTATGTTGTAATTCGATTATTTTCGCATGGGCTTCGTTCCCTTAGCATATTTTAATGTCATCATTCTGATTTTGGATTTATTCGACGCGAGTTGAGGCCGATTCAAGGGGCAAAGGCATCGCGGGCTAGAGTTTGGACCGGATTGAGGTGAGTAATGATTGTAAATGTTGTCTTGAGGGTGTGAAACCCCAGATTTCACATTGTTGTGCTATTTCAAGGTGACGCACATGCTAGATGACGAGTGTGGGGTCGTGCACTATTGGGGATCGTGACTTAGTCCGTCCCGAATAACTATTTTACTGCATATTAGATTGAAAACTGTTTGCTATCATCATGTTTTGGGCTGAATGCCATATTTGGGCCTCGTGCCAACAGTTTTGGACCTTAGGAGATTTTTTTACTACTATTCTTCACTGTTTTGACTTTATACTTGTACTAAGTCATGCCATATTCTACTATTTTCATAACTCAGCCATGTTTACACTATTTTTACATCTTAAATGATGGTTTGAGTTGAGCATCATATTTTACTGTGCCCGAGTGGCTTTTAGAGATTTCTGATTGAGTAGGGCCGACGGTTTGTGTTGTGAGGTTAGTATGGGATCGGGCTGCGCACCGTAGTGATATTGTGTTGATTCATGATAATGAGGCCGAGGGCTGAGTTGTACACCAAAAAGTGGCTTGATATGAGGCTGAGAGCCTATTTGAGTATGCCACGAGATGTCTTGATATTGCGTTGGGCCGTAAGGGGCCCCTCTCGGAGTCTGTACGCCCCTAGTGAGTGCGGGTACCTAGTGTGAGATGTGTTATAGCCCGAGAGGCTGATGTTGTTCCAAGCTATTGCCCGAGGGGCTGATACGAGTGATTGTGAGATAGACCGAGGGGCTGATTCTGTTGGTACTTTGCCCGATGGGTTAGTTTTATGTGTTTATCTTTTCTCACTGCTTTTCATTCACTTATTTAGCTGTTAAAAGATGTTTTAAAGATTCTTATACTGAACTAAGGTGTTTTTATAAGTTTTCATTATTTTATTGCATTGTATTTGGTTTTACACTGCCTCTATGTAGCATATTGGTGTGTTTTACGTGTTTTCTTATCGCTCAACTGCCTTTACTTTTATTACTCACTGAGTTGGTGTACTCACATTAATCCTTGCACCCTATGTGTAGATTTAGGAGCTTCGGGTCCCGCTAGGGAGTGCTGATTGCTTCCAGCAGGCGGTTCAGAGTTCACTAGGTAGCTGCTCGGCGTTCGCAGTCCAGTGCTTCTCCCTCTTATCTTACTTTCCCTTGTAGTAGTTTCTGTAGTAGACTGCGTAGTCTCTCTCATACTCTTAAACAGATGTTTAGATGCTCATGACTGGTGACACCTCGATGTCGGGCTGTGTTTATTTCCGCAATTGTTCTATTTCACTTTATTTGTGATTTATCACTTATTAATGAATTAAATTGAATTATTATAACTATTAAAAATGAATTTGGATTTGTGTCGGCTGGCTTATTTCACGATAGGTGCCATCACGAACGGGTCCGAATTTAGGGTCGTGAGAATTCTAAACTTCAGACCTTGTCCGAAGGAAAGTCAAGGCTACCAAAATTCGATTATTGTTCTTTTCTCAGTGCGAGCACTGCACGAGGTTCACTTAAAACTTTTGGGAACTCTGACGCACTGTGATTTTAGGGTTCTGTTACTCTTTTTGCTATTGACAATATGAGTACTACTGAGATTGTTCTTCTTATTTTTCTTGTTTGTTAATTTTCAACTGTCCATAGAATTTTCATTCTCTTTTGTTCGTATTTATGCTTTGTGCCACTGAAACTTCTATGAATCAGTGTCCTACTATTCCATCTTGTTTGTAGCCTTGTTTGCTCTAAAGTATTCTTGTGACTCTATACTTCTAACTTCTGAACTTGCCTAGGTTCTAATTAGGATGTATGCCTATCACATGTCTTTAACATAAACGACTTCTGGTTATATTAAACCCGTTTAGCATGCTGTGGCTATGCTGATACCTGATGTTTGCCTTGAGTTTGTCTCTCTACTTTGTTCTGGATTATTACGATAACCAACTCATGTGTTCTAGACCTTGTTGAGTCATTCATGCCCAACCTGCTATGTTTCTGGGGTTATATTGTTATCTAGGAACTGTTTCTATGCAATTTATAGTTCTAGTGTATGCTTTTTGACTTGTGTAATTCTATACTCTTCAGTATTACTTGAGACCTTAGGATAAATCTCATATCTAGACTTTTCTCCTATGTGTGGCCAACTAGTACAAGGTTTGATGCATGCATGTCCCATTGATCTAAGAGTTGACATGTTACTTGTTTACCATAAGTTCTTCTGGTATTGACTAATACTCAACATGTTACAGTTGTCTCATGTTCATTTAAGTATTAGCTCATGAACCTGTTCTGCTATGCTACTTTCACTAGGCTTTCATGTTAGACATTCTATTGTATCCCACTTGTTCTTGTCTACGACTCTACCAGATTCTCATGTTTAAGTCTCTTATCTAAAGTTATTTTAGGCTAACTCTAGATCGTTTTACTTTTGAAACTCTTTTTGGAATAATTCACTAGCATATGATGGTTAATCATATCATTCTATCTTTGTTTGTGAGAATACAAGCATGAACTAGCCCTGCAAACTTGTCAATATTTCATGTGATCTTGTCTATGTGTTTTGGTTGGAACTACTGTTAGATACAACTTTAAGAATTAAGTGCGAAATGCTGTTTAATTAATTCCCTAAGTAGTTTTCACTTGCATGGTTAAGTCTGGCATCAGTTGGGTTAAGTAAGTCATGCATCCTAGGCCTGCTATTGGGCCATATATGGACCTGGGCGTTAGATTTAGGCATACTCTATTGTTCTGCTAAGCCTAGGATTTGGGTCTACTGGTTGTGTGAAGAGTAAGGTTGTTGAAGGCCCTAGAAACCTCAATGGGTTATTTTGTATTGGTCATGTCACTTATTTTATTGGGCCCATAGTTGTATCATTCTGTAACTATTCATATTTGAGTTTTTATTATTTCATTTTTTGTGCCTGTAGTAACTTATAATAACGAACAGTGGAGAATTAGTGAAAAGGGGATCAAGGTACTTTAATTCTCGCATGAATGGGTAGAAACATGCCTATAGGGTCTACATGCTTTGTTTGCTACTTTGTTTGACATGCTCTCTCTTTCTATACAGTGATGAAAGCATGCCTATAGGAACCTAAGCATTTCACTCGCTTTACATGTCCTGTTCTGTACACTGTTAGAAAGCATGTCTATAGGATTCAAACATTGTTGATTACTTGCTCAACTTGTGCTATTGTTGTGTGGTTGTTAGATATCATGCCAATAAGATCACATTTAGTAATTAAGATCTGCTCATCTAGATACAATGTCTATAAGGCCTTAATTGATCAATTAAATAGTTGTTTTATTGTTCTTATCACACTGCCCGCCTAGAAAACATGCCTATAGGAATAAGTATGACGAATTCATTTTCAAATACTACATGTTTAGAAAGCATGCCTATAGGATATCACCACTCACTTAGAAAGCATGTCAATAGGATCAAAAACAAATAATTCTAAGTTTTCTAGAGGCTTCACTGCACAAACGAGAATCACCTAGAGATCTAGTCTACATGCTTTTAATAACAGTTATAATCTGCAGCTTCGATAATCTAAATAATAACACCGCCCATGAGATTTTATTAAACTATGCAGTCATATAGAAGCTATGCCTATAGGTTTTAAACGACTTTAATACATCTCAATTCTAAAACTGCCTACGACTCCTTACTGCATAATCTGAAAATCTGTTCATGTGCTTTTGTTTCTATGTGTGGAGGCTAATTTGAGCCTTTCATGCTATTATGTGTAGTCTTACTTGTTTTAAATGTGTGCCTAATTTCATCATTTTGAGCACCCTAAGTAAAGTATAGAACCACCCAAATAGTAGGTCCAAAGCCTCCTGGACCATAGGCATGGGACATGTAATGCACGCATAGGACGCAATTTAGAAACAAAATAAAGTGATTTACGTAAATCACTTTAGCATAGTAATTGGGTAGCAGGACATGATAGTTTGTACCTGCTGAAAAATATGAGCAACCCCTACCTTAAGGGAGTTTCGAAGTATTATTATGTTTCACATGGTGATTCTTTAGGCTAAAAAACTTAGAACCCACCATATGTTTACTATTCGCACCTCTGTTTCTTCGGATTTAGAACAAATTAGTGTGACAACCCGGCCGGTTGTCTTAAGAATTTATGCCCTGATCCCCTATTAACTACTTTCCCCATGTTTATTTCTAATATTTTGAATTGTCGGGATGTTCGGTTTTGAGTTTCAGAGAGTTTTGGGACACTTAGTCCCTAAATGAGAGCTTAAGTGTTGAAAAGTTGACCTTAGTCGGAATAGTGTGAAGCTCCGTTGGGTGATTTCAGGCTTAGGAGCGTGTTCAGATTGTGTTTTGAAGGTCCGTAGCTAATTTAGACTTGGAATGCCGAAAGTCGAAATTTTGAAGTTTCCGGTTAGATAGTGAGATTTTGATCCGAGAGTCGGAATGGAATTCCGGAAGACGGAGTAGCTCCGTAGTGTTGAATGTGATGTGTGTGCAAAATTCCAGGTCATTCGAACGAGGTTCGATAGACTTTTTGATCGAAAGCGTATTTTTAGAGTTTTTGGAATTTTAGGCTTGAATCCGTGGTTGATTCATCGTTTCGATGTTGTTTTAGGTGTTTTAAGAATTGGTATAAGTTTGGGCAGTGGTATTAGACTCGTTGGTGCCTTTGGTTGAGGTCCCATGGGCCTCGAGATGTTTTCGGATTGTTGACAGAAGGATTTTTGGAGTTGCAGCTTCAGCTGGTTTTCTATCATAACTGCACCTGGGAGTGTGGGACCGCAGGTACGGAGCCACAGAAGCGGTGGATCAATCGTAGAAGTGGAATTTAGGGAGGTCTAGCAGGAGCCACAGGTGCGAGAAGGGTATCGCACCTGCGAGACCGCAGGTGCGGAGGATCTATCGCAAAAGCGGAAAATGGGATTTATAGAGAAGTCGTAGATGTGACCGTTGGTCCGCAGAAGCGGTTCCAGGGTTGCAGATGCGGAAATCGCTGGGCAGAAACATATAAATACTTGCCTTCACGAAATTTAGCTATTTTTCACCATATTTCAAATGGGAAGAAGCTTGTGAAGAACTTTTCAAGGGGGATTTTCAGAGGAGATCACTGGGGTAAGGTCTTTGGTCACTAATCTCGTTATTGGAACGATTTTTTCAATTTAAGCATGAAAAATTAAGGAAAATCAGTGGTGATTTGTGGGTTAGGGTTTGACTAGTTAGAGGCCTTTGAGTGATGATTTGAGGGACCAATTGAGGTCCGATTTTAGTACTTTTAGTATGACTGAACTCGTGAGAGTGTAAGGATTTTGGCAATGTAAATTCTACCTGATTCCGAGACTTAGGCCCGAGGGGCGTTTCGGTTATTTCAATTAATTTCACGTATTAGCTTAGAATTTAATTGTAGAATCAGTTACTTGAAGTGTTATTTACATTATGAAATTAAATTGAATAGATTTGGGCCATTTGGAGTCGAGTACTTGTGGAAAGAGTGTGGTTTCAGATTGATTTGAGCTGGTTCGAGGTAAGTGGCTTGCCTAACCTTGCATGGGGGACCTTCCCCTTAAGATTTTGTATTATTGTTAATTGAAATGCCTTGTACGTGAGGTGACGAGTGCGTACTTGTGCTAATTGTTGAAAATCTGATTTTTCATTAAGTAATTACTAGTATGTTTTCTTTTCGGTTTTTGTTACTTGCACTATTAAGCCTGTTGTTAGATTAGGAAAGCATGTCTAAGTGATTTATTTGTTTTATTGTTCAAACTGCTTACCTGAATTTTATGCATCATGCTAGGCTAGACTTAGTTGTTTGCCTTAATATGGAATTTGACAGTTCTGAGTATTTTCCTGTTGCTGCTGTGTATTTACATTGAGAATACGGATGTGGGATTCCGGTAGCTCCCCTTTTTCTGTTTATATTTGGGACTACAGATGTGGGATTCCGGTAGATCCCCCTGCACAGTTATATGGAACTATGGGACTACACCCGGTAGATTCACCCATAACTGGGTATTTACATTTGGGAGTACAGAATAGGATTCCGGTAGATCCCCACACACTATGATTTGGACTACGGGACGGTATCCCGGGAGACCTATTAGATATGTATATTTGGGACTAGAGGACGGTATCCTGGGAGGTCCCCGATTGTTATTTTTGGTACTGAGCCGTATTTCTTTCTGTGTATTTTGCCTTTCTAATAGTTGTTGCTGTCCTTTATATCCTGTGTTACTTTTATTGCTGTACTTATGTATACTGTTTTGTTCTACACTGTCGAACTTTATATTTTATTTAACCTTAGTAGGGCCCTAACCTTCCTCGTCACTACCCGACCGAGGTTAGGCTTGGCACTTACGGAGTACCGCTGTGGTGTACTCATGCCCTTTCTATGCATGTTTTTCATGTGCAGATTCAGGTACTTCGACCCAGTCCTATCACCCTCGAGGCTAGTCGACTGTCCCAGAGACTTTGAGGTATATCTGCCGTGTTTGCAGATCGAGGAGTTTCTTTCTATTCTCACTTTTAAGTATTAGCCCTTCCGTATTTCTTTTCCTTGGTAGATATTCTGGAGTTAGACATTGTTAGACATGCGAGTTAATATGTATTGGTTTTAGAAAGACTGTCGGGTTTTAGGAATATGTATTGGTTTTTGAGAGTTAATATTGTGTATGCCGAGCGGCACCTTTAAACGCTGTTTTATTACTCTATTTCTGGTTTAAATTATTTTCTTCCGCAAATTGGTTTGTTTTTCCGCATTATTAGGCTTACCTAGTTGTAGGTAACTAGGTGCCGTCACGATGGTTCACAGAGGGCGAACCGGGGTCGTGACAAGTTGGTATCAGAGCTCTAGGTTCATAGGAGTCATGGATCACAAGCCAGTTTATTAGAGTCTCACTGATCGGTATGGAAACATCTGTACTTATCTACGAGTG
The DNA here is from genome assembly GCF_000393655.2 of Nicotiana sylvestris. Lineage (NCBI taxonomy): Eukaryota > Viridiplantae > Streptophyta > Magnoliopsida > Solanales > Solanaceae > Nicotiana > Nicotiana sylvestris. The sequence continues at coordinate 35,431,644 of NC_091064.1, forward strand.
GCTATGTAACTGTTAGGAAAATTCCACTTCATTTGATTTCCTTGTCGTGCGAGATTTTGATATCACAATTCTAAACTTCTGTCTTCTATTCTCTCATAGATGGTGAGGACACGCACTACCCGAGATGATCAGGCACCTACGCCCCCTACTGTAGCTGTCAGAGGCCGAGGCCGGGGCTGGGGCCGGGGTAGAGGCCGAGGACGCACACGTGGTGCAACCAGAGCACTTGTGCGAGCTTCCACTGAGGTACCACCAGCAATTCCAGCCGGAGTCCAGGCACCTGATACGCCTACTGCTGCTATGAATCCAACTCTTCAAGAGACTCTGACACAGTTGATGATCATGTACACCACTTTGGCTCAGGCAAGGTTGCTTCCCCTTGCTGCAGCTACGTCTCAGGCCGGGGGAAGAGCACAGACTACCGCCGCCCGCACTCCTGAGCAGCGAGTGCATGTTGAGCAGGTCCCTATGATTATTCCTGTACATCCTATAGTCTGAGATCAGCCCGAGGACATGGCAGCGGCTTTTGAGGATGAGCAGCTGAGGCTTGAGAGGTTCAAGAAGTTCAACCCTCCTATATTCAGTGGTCTAGCATCGGATGATGCTCTGGGATTTCTAGATGAGTGTTACCGTATTCTCCGTACCATAGGTATATCAGGATTAAGCGGGGTTTCCTTCACTACTTTCCAGCTTCGAGGAGCCGCCTATGAGTGGTGGCACACCTATGAGTTAGACAGTCCGGATGAGGCTGCTTCACTGACTTGGGCTTAGTTTTCAAATCTGTTCCTGAGAGAGTGTGTTCCTTAGAGCCTCAGGGATGCGTGGCACGCAGAGTTTGAGAATTTGCGCCATGGTGCTATGATTGTCTTAGAGTATGCAGTCCGTTACACTAGTTTGGCTAGGCATGCACCAGCCTTGGTTTCTACTATTCGTGAGAGGGTTCGCCAGTTTATTGAGGGCCTTATTCCCAACATCGGGTCTAGCATGGCTCGTGAGTTGGACATGGATATTTATTATCAGCAGGTGGTGAGCATTGCTTAGAGGATTGAGGGTATGCATGCTAAGAAAAGAGAGGAGATGAAGGCCAAGAGGTCTCGTGAGTCGGGCCATTATTCTGGTGCCCGTGCCTCAGCTGCAGGTCGTCATGGTAGGGATTATATGAGTCGCCCTATTCATTCAGCTCTTCCAGCCGCCAGTGGTATCCCAACTCCTCCTAGACCTCAAGAGCCTTATTATGCACCTCCGGGTATCTAGCGCGCCTCCTACGCATGGTGCTTTTAGAGGTCAGTCCAGCAGACCTGGCCCGAGCCAGTCACAACCACCACTTCCTTCTAGAGTTTGTTTTGAGTGTGGTTACACACGCCATATGGTGAGAGATTGTCCCAGACTTGGGAGGAGTGCACCTCCACAGGCTTCTCAGCCACCGCGGGCCCCGGAGAGTTCTCAAGCTATGGTTACAGCTCCAGTTGCTACCCCACCTGCTTATCCAGCCAGAGGTGGAGGTCGGGGAGGTAGAGGTCACCCTAGAGGGGGAGGCCAGGCTAGATATTATGCCCTTCCTACCCGTATCGAGGCTGTTGCCTCTGATTCTGTCATCATAGGTATTATACTGGTTTATCACAGAGAGGCATCAGTTCTATTCGATCCAGGCTCCACTTACTTTTATGTGTCTTCTTATTTTGCTCCGCATTTGGGTGTACCTCGGGATTCTTTGAGTTCCCATGTTTATATTTCTACTCCTGTGGGAGATTCTCTTGCTGTGGACCACATTTATCGGTCGTGTTTGGTTGCTCTTAGTGGTTTTGAGACCAGAGCCAATTTATTGTTGCTCAACATAGTAGATTTTGATATTATCTTGGGCATAGACTGGTTATTGCCCCATTATGCTATTCTTGATTGTCACGCAAAAACTGTGACGCTGGCTATGCTAGGTGTACTGCGTGTTGAGTGGAGGGGTACTTTAGATCACACTCCCAGTAGAGTTATTTCTTTTCTTAAATCTTAGCGTATGGTTGAGAAGGGGTGTGACGCGTATTTAGCCTATGTGAGAGATGTCAATATTGATACCCCTTCAGTTGATTCAGTCCCAGTTATGTGTATAGGATTTTCCCAATGTGTTTCCAGCTATCTTCCGGGCATGCCGACAGATAGAGATATTGATTTTGGCATTGATCTATTGCCGAGAACTCAGCCCATTTCGATTCCTCCGTATCATATGGCTCCTGCTGAGTTGAAAGAGTTGACGGATCAGTTACAGGAATTGCTTGATAAGGGTTTTATTCAGCCCAGTGTATCACCTTGGGGTGCTCCTGTCTTGTTTGTGAAGAAAAATGATTTTTTTATGCGTATGTGTATCGATTATCGCTAGTTGAACAAGGTTACAGTGAAGAACCGTTATCCTTTGCCTCATGTTAGTGACTTATTTGACCAGCTTCAGGGCGCACGGGTGTTTTCTAAGATTGACTTGTGCTCAGGTTACCATTAGTTGAAGATTCGGGAACCAGATATCCCGAAGACTACTTTCAGGACTCGGTATGGTCATTACGAGTTCCTTGTTATGTCATTTGGGCTGACCAATGCCCCAACAGCCTTTATGCATTTGATGCACGGTGTGTTTCGGCCGTATCTTGACTCGTTCGTCATTGTCTTTATTGATGATATTCTGGTGTACTCCCGGAGTCGGGAAGATCATGAGCAACACCTGAGTACTGTGCTTCACACTCTGAGAGAGAAGAAGTTATATGCTAAGTTCTCGAAATGTGAGTTTTGGTTGGATTCCGTAGCATTCCTAGGCCACATGGTATCGAGTGAGGGTATTTAGGTGGATCCAAAAAAAATAGAGGCCATGCAGAGTTGGCCCAGACCATCCTCAACTACAGAGATCCATAGTTTCCTTGGCTTGGCGGGTTACTACCGTCATTTTGTTGAGGGGTTTTCATCGATTGCAACCCCTATGATCAGACTGACCCGGAAGGGTGCTCCGTTCCAGTGGATGGAAGAGTGTGAGGCGAGATTTTAGAAGCTCAAGACAGCTTTAACTACAGCCCTAATTTTGATACTGCCTACACGTTCGGGGTCTTATACGGTCTATTGTGATGCCTCGAGGATCGGCCTCGGAGCGGTGTTGATACAGGACAGTAGGGTGATTGCCTACGTGTCTAGACAGTTGAAGGTACATGAGAAGAATTACCCTGTCCACGACCTTGAGTTAGTTGTCATTTTCCATGCCCTGAAGATCTGTCGCCATTATTTATACGGTGTGCCTTGTGAGATTTATACTGATCATCGAAGCTTGCAGCACCTGTTCAAGCAAAAGGATCTAAATTTGCACCAGAGGAGGTGGTTAGAGTTGCTGAAGGACTATGATATCACTATTTTGTATCACCCGAGAAAGGCCAATGTGGTCGCCGATGCTTTGTGTCTCCGGGCAGAGAGTTTGGGGAGTTTAACTTATTTACCATTATCGGAGAGGCCTATAGCGATGAATGTTCAGGCCTTAGCCAGCCAGTTGTGAGATTGGATCATTCGGAACCCAGTCGGGTTCTAGCTTGCATGGTTTCTCGGTATTCCTTATTTGATCGCATCAGGGAGCATCAATATGATGACCCCCATTTGCTTGTCCTCAAGGACAAGGTTCATCACGGTGATGCCAGAGATGTGATTATTGGTGATGACAGTGTATTGAGGATGCATGGTCGGATTTGTGTACCCAATGTTGATGGGCTTTGGGAGATGATTTTGGAGGAGGCCCATAGTTCGCGGTATTCCATTAATCCAGGTGCCACGAAGATATATCAGAATTTGAGGCAGCACTACTGGTAGAGGCGGATGAAGAAAGATATAGTTGGATTTGTAGCTTGGTGCCTTAACTGTCAATAGGTGAAGTATGAGCACCAAAGACCAGGTGGGTTGCTTCAGCAGATAGAGATTCCGGAGTGGAAGTGGGAGCGGATCACCATGGACTTTATAGTTAGGCTCCCACGGACTTTGAGAAAGTTCGATGCTATTTGGGTGATTGTGGATCGACTGACCCAGTTCGCTCACTTTATTCTTGTGTGTACTACTTATTCTTCGGAGCGGTTGGCGGAGATTTATATTCGGGAGGTTGTTCGCCTGCATGGTATTCCAGTTTCCATCATTTCAGATAGAGGTACTAAGTTCACATCACAATTTTGGAGGGCCGTTCAGCATGAGTTGGGTACTCTGGTGGAGTTGAGTACAATATTTCACCCTCAGACTGACGGATAGTCCGAGCGCACTATTTAGATTTTTGAGAATATGCTTCGTGCGTGTGTGATTGAGTTTGAAGGGTCTTGGGATCAGTTCTTACCATTGGTGGAGTTTGCCTACGACAACAACTATCAGTCCAACATTCAGATGACACCGTATGAGGCTTTATATGGTAGGCGGTGTAGATCCCCGGTGGGTTGGTTTGAGCCAGGTGAGGCCAGATTATTGGGCACATACTTGGTTCAGGATGCATTGGAGAAGGTTAAGGTGATTCAGGATAGACTCCGTACAGCCCAGTCTAGACAGAAGAGTTACACGGACCGGAAGGTTCGTGATGTTTCCTACATGGTTGGAGAGAGGATTCTGCTTCGGGTTTCTCCTATGAATGGCGTTATGAGATTTGGGAAGAAAGGGAAGTTGAGTCCAAGGTTTATTGGCCCTTTTGAGATATTGAGGCATGTTGGGGAGGTTGCTTATGAGCTTGCCTTACCTCCCAACTTGGCAGGAGTTCATCCAGTATTTCATGTTTTGATGCTCCGGAGGTATCACAGTGATCTGTCGCACGTGTTGGATTTCAGTTCAGTCCAGTTGGACAAGGATCTATCCCATGTATAGGAGCCAATGGCAATATTGGACAGGCAGGTTAGAAAGCTGAGGTCAAAGAACATTGCATCAGTAAAAGGTTCAGTGGCGGGGTCAGCCGGTCGAGGAGGCGACCTTGGAGACCGAGCAGGATATGTGTAGCTGTTACCCTCATCTTTTCACTACTTCAGGTATGTCTCTATGCTTGTTCGAGGACGAACGAATGTTTAAGTATAGGAGGATGTGAAGACCCAGCCGGTCATCTTAAGAATTTATGTACCGATCCCCTATTAACTGCTTTCCTCGTGTTTATTTCTAATATTTTGAATCGTTGGGATGCTCGATTTTCAGTTTTGGAGAGTTTTGGGACACTTAGTCCCTAAATGAGAGCTTAAGTGTTGAAAAGTTGACCGTAGTCAGAACAGTATAAAGACAGCCTCGGAATAGAATTCCGGTGGCTTCGTTAGCTCCATTGGGTGATTTCGGGCTTAGGATTGTGTTTGGATTGTGTTTTGGAGGTCCGTAGCTAATTTAGACTTGAAATGCCGAAAGTCAAAATTTTGAAGTTTTCGATTCGATAGTGAGATTTTGATCCGAGTGTCGGAATGGAATTCCGGAAGATGGAGTAGCTCCGTAGTGTTGAATGTGATGTGTGTGCAAAATTCCAGGTCATTCGAACGAGGTTCGATAGACTTTTTGATCGAAAGCGTATTTTTACAGTTTTGGAATTTTTAGGCTTTAATCCATGGTTGATTCGTCGTTTCGATGTTGCTTTAGGTGCTTTTAGGATTGGTATAAGTTTGGACAGTGGTATTAGACACATTGGTGCCTTTGGTTGAGGTCCCGGGGGGGACTCGGGATGATTTCAGATGGTTGATGGAAGGATTTTTGTAGTTTGGAGTTGCATTTAGCTAGTTTTTTGTCATAACCACACCTGTGAGTGTGGGACAGCAGGTGCGGAGCTGCAAAAGCGGTGAATCAATCGCAGAAGCGGAATTTAGGGAGGTCCAACAGGAGCCGCATGTGCGAGAAGGGTATCGCACATGCGAGACCGCAGGTGCGGAGGATCTATCACAGAAGCGTAAAAGGGGATTTAATGAGAAGTCGCAGATGTGACCGTTGGTTGGAAAAAGCGGAACCGCAGAAGCGGTCCCAAGGTCGCAGATGTGGAAATTGCTGGACAGAAACATATAAATACTTGCCTTCACGAAATTTAGCTATTTTTCACCATATTTCAAACGGGAAGAAGCTTGGGAAGCACTTTTCAAGAGGGATTTTCAGAGGAGTTCATTGGGGTAAGGTCTTTGGTCCCTAAACTCGTTATTGGAACGATTTTTATCTATTTAAGCATGAAAAATTAAGGAAAATCAGTGGTGATTTGTGGGTTAGGGCTTGACTAGTTAGAGTCCTTTGAGTGATAATTTGAGGGACCAATTGAGGTCCGATTTTGGTACTTTTGGTACAACTGAACTCATGAGAGTGTGTGGATTTTGGAAATGTAGATTTTACCTGATTCTGAGATGTGGGCCCAAGGGGCGTTTTGGTCATTTTACCTAATTTCGCGTATTAGCTTAGAATTTAGTTATAGAATCAGTTACTTGAAGTGTTATTTACATTATGAAATTGAATTGAATAGATTTGGGCCTTTTAGAGTAGAGTACTCGTGGCAAGAGCGTGGTTTTAGATTGATTTGAGCTGGTTCGAGGTTAGTGGCTTGCCTAACCTTGTGTGGGGGACCTTCCCCTTAGGATTTGGTATTGTTGTTAATTGAAATGCCTTGTACGTGAGGTGACGAGTGCGTACTTGTGCTAACTGTTGAAAATCCGGTTTTTTATTAAGTAATTACTAGTATGTTTTCTTTCATGTTTTTATTACTTGCACTATTAAGCCCGTTGTTAGCTTAGGAAAGTATGTCTAAGTGATTTATTTGCTTTATTTGCTCAAACTGCATACCTGAATTTTGTGCAGCATGCTAGGCTAGACTTACCTGTTTGCCCTAATATGGAATTTGACATTTTTGAGTATTTTCCTGTTGCTGCTGTGTATTTACATTGGGACTACGGATGTGGGATTCCGGTAGCTCCCCCTTGTCTGTTTACATTTGAGACTACGGATGTGGGATTCCAGTAGATCCCCTTCCACAGTTATATGGAACTATGAGACTGCACCCAGTAGATTCCCCAGTACTGGGTATTTACATTTGGGACTATGGAAGTAGATCCCACGCACTATGATTTGGACTACGTGACAGTATCCCGAGAGACCTATTGGATATGTATATTTGGGACTACAGGACGGTATCCTGGGAGGTCTCCGATTGTTATTTTTAGTACTGAGTCGTATTTCCTTCTGTGTACTTTGCCTCTGTAATAGTTGTTGTTGTTGTCCTTTATATCCTGTGTTACTTTTATTGCTGTACTTATTTATACTGTTCTGTTCTACACTGTTGAACTTTATATTTTATTTAACCTCAGTAGGGCCCTGACCTTTCTTGTCACTACCCGACCGAGGTTAGGCTTGGCACTTACTGAGTACCGCTATGGTGTACTCATGCCCTTTCTGCGCATGTTTTTCATGTGCAAATCCAGGTACTTCGACCCAGTCCTATCACCCTTGAGGCAAGGCGACTGCCCCAGAGACTTCGAGGTATATCTGCCGCGTCCGTAGACCGAGAAGTCCCTTTCTATTCTCACTTTTAAGTATTAGCCCTTCTGTATTTCTTTTCCTTGGTAGATACTCTGGAGTTAGACACTGTTAGATATTCAAAGGCATGTGGTTTCATAGGTTTCCAGGTTTTGGGAATATGTATTGGTTTTTGAGAGTTAAATATTGTGTATGCCGAGCGACACCTTTAAACGCTGTTTTATTACTCTATTTCTGGTTTAAATTATTGTCTTTCGCAAATTGGTTTGTTTTTCTGCATTATTAGGCTTACCTAGTTGTAGGGAACTAGGTGCTATCACGATGGCTCACGGAGGGCAAGCCGGGGCCGTGACAATTAGGTTGTATATTGTAATTTCCAAGGTCTTGTACTAATCATCTATTAATGTATAGTCTAATTACTTTATATGTCCAATCTTCTTTACACTTGTTTTACATCGTAGTTAAATTCCTTATCTTCATTTAACTTACATGATCACATAAAACAACTATAATCCAATAATCCAACATAGTGTAAATTTCAGCCGGGACCTAAAGTTGTGGACCTCGAAGAGTGCCTAACACCTTCTCTTTGAGGTAATTTGAGCCCTTACACGATCTTTGGTGACATAGACTGGTTAAATGGAGTTGTTCGCAAATAGGTGCCCTTACACACCTTAAAATCGTTAGGTAGTGACTCTTTTCTTTTAGTACCCATTTAAAAGAGTTGTCACACGTCAAAACCCACTTTCGAGAGAAAAAGGGGCACAACAGTATGGCAACTCTACTGGGGATATACTTAGGCACTTACCATAATGAAGTTGACTTATGTGGATTAATGGATTATTTGATGACATGTACATCCCGTCCCTTATTTCCCTCTATTTGTTTTGACATGTACATCCCCTCCCTTATTTCCCTTTATTTTCTTAAATTGCTATGACACGTACATCCCCTCTCCTTTTCTTTTATCTTGTCTAAGATTGCTATATCATGTCTCTCCCATCCCTATCTCCCTATTTGCTTCATTTACTTACGTTCTCGCATGTTTTCATGAGTTAAACTGACTTATCTCTTTTGTCTTTCCTTTTTTTTCTTTCTCTCGTTCGTATTCTTTACTATTTTATGCACTTTCATCATGCAAATATTTGTCAACGTGTTACTATTTTTGCAAAAAAACATGCTTCCAACATCATACCCCACTCGTGCTTATTATCAACATAGCGACACTTGATGAGTGTCCGTGCTTTCTCGGAAACACCCTTTTAAACCAGAAAGTCTTATTAGCGGTAGACTAGTTGATCAATGATGCAGTCAACGGTTCCATGCCTTTCCCTCTCAAGTTGTCCACTTGAGAGTACCAGTCTTGACCCTCCTAGATAGATACTCTTATTTGAAATGTACATGTGTCATACTAAACCCAGTATGGATTGAGAAGTGATTGACATATCAACCCGCTTAGATAAACCTTATCCAAAGTCCAACGAGATCTCTATAATCCCAAAGGACACCATTATATTATGTGCCTTACTTGGAGAAAACGTGCCAATATATTGATCATTATTGTGCAAATAGTTGAATGTGGAGAGGGAAAATGGCTAACTTTTATTTGTTTGCAGAAAATGAAGTACGAAATTCCCATGTTTGGTATGGTCCAGAATATCCCACCTTTTCTAATTGACTGGTGGAACAACCTTGCACCACGTAACAGAAATCATGTGAGGAGAGTATTGGGTAACATGCCATCTTTGCTGAATATTCAACCGAACATGGGACTAATTGAGGCAGCCACCATGTTCTGGGATGAAAAGAGAGCTATTTTTCGACTTGACAATATAGAAATGAATCCTATCCTACAATAAATAAGGGGCTTCGCCAAGTTACCATGGGATAGTCTGGGTCTATTGGTGCCAAAAAATTGCACCCCACGTGGTTTTCTGAAGATACTGGATTTTAAGAAGAACGAGGAGCTGGTCTTCCTGAAGAAATCATACTTCCCCTTTGGATTTCTATACGAGCGGTATGGGCATAGCAAATCATATCACCTGCATCATGAGGAGCTAGCCATTACCTTTTTGGGATGGGTGCACCGCCAGATCTATGTTTTTATAGTCTGTTTCTTATGTTAATTGATCTTTCTAATGCAAGGGGGAAGGATTCACACTGCCAGGACCTTAATGGAGGGCATCGAGGGGGAAAATACACTATCATCCCGATGATCTTAGCTGAGATGTACCGTGCTCTGGATCGGTGCAAGCATAGGTTCGGACGTTTTGAGGGTTGTAATCTCTTACTACAAGTTTGGTTGCTAGAACACTTTCAGAGGGGCGGTTATCGCTATGAGCTTCTACCCAGGCCATTGAACGACTACATAGCTAGTCATCATCCAAAGTAGATGACGATCATTCCAGACAGGTTTGCAAAGCCTGGAAATGCTATAGGTTGGGTGTGTTTCTTCAGCAATCTGACAGACGAGCAAGTGCATTGGATGTTTGAGTGGTTTCCTAGTAGCGAGTTCATCATCAGGTCCAAAGGAGCCACTCACTTAGTACTGATCGGGCTGCGAGGCATCTACCCTTACGCTCCTATAAGGGTAATGAGGCAAGCTGGGAGGAAACAAGTCATACCTCGGGTTTCCAACATGGTTTAGTATAAAGTAGTTTTAAAAGAAGATGTCATCCCATTCAAGTTTGAAGCCTAACACATGTGGAATCAAAAGATCATCATGGAGGGAGAGACTATTGATCCATAAAGGTATCACGGTGATCATATGTACTACTATCTCTCATGGTTGGAAGACAACATAGACGAGTACATCAAATCAGGGGTCAATTTAAAAGATAGGATCATAGATAAGGTGGCTAAGGCATATGTGAAGAAAAAGAGGCTATGTAAAAAAGTGTTCGACACTGAAGCTAAGCATCTGGAACAACATTAAGTAGATATCGAGGCGATCAAAGAATGGAAGAAGATTGCAAATAAGTCGACAGAGAGGTTAGAGTATCTAGATCAAGGATTGATGGAGCGAGAGGGTAAGATGAGAAAGAGGCTTTGGGATTGGCATGGACGATGATGAAGGAGGGAAGCTGGCAATGGCTTACTCACTACTTGACATGCGCTATCTGGGAAATGTGATTGATAGTGTCTAAAGAGTCAAGCACGGAGAAGGTCCTTCAGGGACCAAGTAGACTAGGAGATAATGTTCTTTACTGCTTTGTAGATTAGATTTCGTATGATTTCGATGTAATAAGGCGTAATGCCATTAGTGACTTTATAATTATTATTTTGATTTAGTGAAAGATTGATTTAGCATATTTTGAATTAATGGAATGAGGTAATGTTGTCATGAATTTTCTCCAAGTTTATATGTCGCTTAGGCCTACCTCAGGCACAATGAGTCCCCCAAGTTAGGACGTGAATTATTGCATGACCTTAGGTGATATCTGCTTAAATATTACAAATATTCTTTTACTTCATCTTACTGACTTGGTTACCTTTTGTTTTTCTTTCTTAAGATTACTCCCCTCACCAAAGGTTAGTTCGTGTATTCTGGCATTATCCGCACACCACACCAGTTCTAGAGATCCTCCACCTCCTCCTCCACCTAGCGACCCCAAAAGAAAAGGCAAAGGCAAAGGAAGGATGGATGATCTAAGTGGTAGAAAAGACAATGCTACCATGGTAGAGAATGCTAAAACCTCGGACAAAAGAAGTACGCCAGGACAAAATAAGTTGGTCCTACGGTTGGAACCTAAAATCTTGGAACTACAAGGCGAGCTTGGACAGGTCCGAAATCTCGCAAATCTCTCACTTACCCTAAATGTTCCTCACATTAACCATCAGATTACCACCGCCCAAAATCAAACACCACCGTAGAACACCAAAACCCAGAATCTGCCACCCATAACTCCACAAATCTTTCTGCAATGCACCAATATCAAAATCCAGTACCCCCTCAAAACCTTAACCCACCCCACCAGTGCAAACCCATCAACAACATCACCATCAACCAACCTAGTATCCATAAACCACCACTTATCACACCCCTCAAAATACCACAACTTACCCTCGATCCCACTTAAACCTCGATCAATGATCACCCATACACTCAACTCCCAGGAATAGACCAAGGCAACCAGATATACCTTGAAGCCTTCCCACACTCTGCAACAAACCTTATATATACCAATATTGACCGAGTAGGACCTGCTCTTCCGAAATATAATGGAGGAACTTAATAAGCTGATAGGGAGAGTCGAGAGTGTTAAAGGCAGGAAGGGTGTTGAATGTTTGAACTACAAAGACTTGTGTATCTAGCTAGATGTAGAACTGTCGGATGGTTACAAAGCTCTCAAGTTTGAGATGTTTGATGGCACCGTTGATCCTAAGGTGCATTTGAGAACCTATTGTGACAAACTTGTAGGAGTGGGTAAGACTGAACAATTCCGCATGAAACTGTTCATGCGAAGTCTTACAGGAGATGATTTATCTTGGTATATTATCCAGAATTCAAAGAAGTCGACGAACTACATGAGCATGGCATCTGGTTTCATTGATAGATTCAGGTTCAACACAGACAATGCTCCAGACATTTTCTATATGCAGAATCTAAAAAAGAAGCCAACAGAGACCTTTCACGAGTATGCTACTCGTTGGAGATCAGAGGCTGCCAAGGTGAGGCCACTACTGGAAGAAGAACAAATGAACAAGTTCTTCGTTAGAGCTTAGGATCCACAATATTACAAAAAACTAATGGTTATTGAGAATCACAAGTTCTCTGACATCATCAAGTTGGGAGAAAGGATAGAAGAATGGATTAAGAGCGGTATGGTGACCAACTTCGTGGTGCTATTGTGAGCATGTAATTTTTGCCCTACTAAAAGATACTTCAAAATTATTTTTCAATTTTATAGGATTTTTGTAGTATTTTTATTAATTGTTTACATTTTGTGCACGTTTAATTTTGTTAAAATCATGAAAAATGCCCCAAAAATGTCAAAAATTTCATGCATTGTATATTATGTTTTTTCTTCTTCATATTTTAGGATTAATTGGTTAATTAATTGCCTTATTAAAATGAAAAATCACAAAAAAATATTGTTCATTTTACATTTTATAACTCTCAATATTAGATTAGTAATTTTCTCTTCATCAATTTAGGATTAGTTAATTTTGTAAAAAATTATAAATAGATAATTAGTTTGATTTTACAGATTAGATTAATTTAGGATTTAATTTAGGACTTTAGTTAATTAAAGAAAAGAAAAAAGAAAAAATAAAGAGAGGGAAATAGGAAAAATATTTGGTCTTGCTCTTAAATTTGGCCAATTCCTAAATGGCCCAATTAATTTTAAGTCGTCCATCCCAAAATCCTCCCCAAATTTAACCCCCAAACCCGGTCCAAATCCGATCTAACCCACTAATAAATGAAACAGCGTCGTTTCATGGTGTTTGATCCCAGCCGTTGGATCCCCTCAATTTAACAGCTTGCAAGTTACTACCCACAATCCTTAAATATGTCCGAACGGACCCTCCCCCAAACCCCTAACACCCAGTTCATTCCCTCTCTCAAACTCTCTCAAACGAGAAACCATAGCCGCCCTTTAATCCCCACCGTCTCCGCTGTATTCCGCTGCCCGAAAATTATCCCACGGTAGCGGACCACCTCCAAACTACACCAAATTAACACCAGATAATCAACCTCTCCTCCTCTTTCCATATCTCATAACCATTCCCTTCAAACAAGCCTAGAAATTCTGAAATCTTGGATCTAGGACAGAAACCCTAGTTTGCCAAACTTGGTCAATTTTTCTTCTATTTCCTTCGAGTTTCAAGACTCGATTTGGGTTTAAAACCTATGCTAATTGAGCGTTCTCAACAAGAACGATTTATTAACGTATTTTTTGACCCATCTCGACGTTGTTTCGATTTACCAGAATCTTGTTAAGTCAGGTAGGTACACTTTCGTTCTTTCTTCTTTCTTTGCTTGATATTGTTCTTTATTTCTCTTTTTTCCTGGTGGTGCATGTGTTTGGCCGTGTGTTTAGATTAATTAGTATTTTTGAAATCACTATTAGGATAATTCTGAAAATTGTTCGAATATGTTGAACTTTGTGATTAAAGAAAATAGCCTAATTATCTGTAAGTTAGCTTAATTGCATATTTTGTTTAACTCAGTCAAGTTTAGATTAATTAGAATTAATTATTAGGTTTTAGTACATTATTATTCTTGTTCTGCATTTTTACTACTATATTTCTGTTGTTGTTATTTGTTTTGAATTCAATTTTTTTATTTGTAGGTTTAATTAGATGAAATGTCCTGTTCAGTTATTGGTTTAGGTCTTAAATTAGGATTGCTTTAGCTAGGGTTCCTTAATTCAGTTGTTTGAATAGTTTAAAGAATGAAGATAGTAGCAAAGTTTTTAGGGATACTATTGTAAACAATGTTAGGAATTTCAAATGCTGGAATTACCTAAATGGTTTCAGAAGGTTCTCCAAGGGTTTTGAAATCAGAAATTAGGTCAAATTGGTTTGAAATTGCAATAAGCTGAACTTAAAAGGGTAAAATTGGGATTGATAAATGAGGAAAATATCAGAATGTTCTAGTATGAGACAGTTGTCCCCATTCTTAGCATAAAAATATTGAAATTGGGTGGGAAGAAGGACAAACAACTGTTATAAGATGTTGTACTATCTGACATTTAAGAATTCTAGGGTAGAATATTCCTTTTTATGCTATCTTTGTGCATTATATATAAAGAATAGGCCCTCACTCACTCATAGGGAGATTACATCGGCATATGCATTCTAAAAGCCTCTTTGAATACAAGGAATTCTGAAAAAAGCACCTCCATTTTCCTACTGATTTCTTTCTTTTTTCTGGGTCTCAAAACTATATTTAGAAGTAGAAAATAGTTCTTTATGGGTATGTTTTGCTATTTCTATTATTAATAAGATCGTTTAGCTCAACTTACCTTGGTTTTGTTGCTGCTGGTTGCTGCTGCTGTTGTTCTACTATTTATAATTTTCTTTACTTCTTCTCTAAAGCAAGATATTTGTTTCTATTTGTCTATCTTGCTGTAATCAGGTATTCACCTTAAATCTGAGTTTATTTTGACATGAATGAGTTGGTTTTTTACTTGTTCCATGAAATTTTTTGGTTTTTCATCATCATTCCCTTATGCTTATTGTGTAAACTGGTAGCCCTTGACTTAATTAAATTCATGTGTATTTCTTCTGTTTATTTGGTTTTGAAATAAAGAAAATCAGAATACTTTTGCTCTACTATTTGGTCACCTGAATTAGTGTGGTTATGTTGAGAGTTGTCGAACTATCTCATGTTCCGCTTGATTATGTTGTGATTTGGGTCTGTTTTCAGAGTTGATATTTCATGTATAAACTAGCTGATTGTAAGTTGGAAGGTAACCAATATTGTTTAATTCTAAATGTTAATGTAGATAACTATTAACAACACTTGGAGTATGTGATGTCAACTGTTAAATTTTGTATAGTTTCAGCCTTGTTTGAACCTTGCAGAATCAGTATTCTTTACTATAAAGTGGTTTCGTTGAAGTATATGGATTTTTATTGAGTCTGAGAAGGCTTAGTGCTGGCTACATGGCTGTTGCTTGCTAATCTGACCACCAGTTGGATCAGATCGGTGAATTTAAGTCTAAAAGGTGGATTTGGAGTCATCCATGGAAGGGGTTTAAACACAAGATTGGTTATTCCATTTTCAGTTTAATTAGCCTTATGAACAATCTATGTAAATATTTAAAGATTCATGTCTATTATCCCTCTTGATGATTGTATTATGATTCGCGAGATTTGTAAATATTAGAAATGTAATTCGTTTTTCTTGCCTTAGATCAGTATAAATAGTTCAGCTGTTCATCTTCTTTGTTTCGGCATCTTTTTTCTTTAAATCTGGAAATTTGAATGGATTAAGACAGATTTTTGCTTAGTACTGCATTGTTCTGATTAGGACTTAATGCATTGGGCTTCACTGCAAGCCCACTTGCAGTCACGTTTTAGACCCTTTGGAGGTCAATCGCTACTATGTTACAATAATGTTATCATGAGATAAATTCTCATTTAAAATAAATAATTGAAAGCAACCCGTTTCTTAATTTAATTCAATTAATTTTTTAAGTGTTCAATATTCTGATAGTCCATATAAGTTCGCTTTGAGATTCACCTTGTTTAATGTATTCCTAATCCAGAATAACTCTATAGCTATAGATATCCTTATGCTTAGTCGCAAACCTTAGAAAAATAACCAATTTATGAACATCCGTAGTTTGCTTTTGGCACATTTATTATAAATCATTGTGGCTATGGGAACGGTTCCCATGGCATAGTCGTGATACACAATTCCCAAATTCGGGTGTGCATTTCATGTGACCCGATCCTAACAACTTCGAATAATAATAAAATAAATATGTCGCGAATCGCGGGTGCATTTCATGTAGCGTGGTTTGCGGTGTGTTCCAAAATAGCAAGTGTACGGCAATCGTAACTTGTTCAAGAAACAATTTCATAAATCCTAAAAAAAACCGTTTAAAATAATTAAAAGTGGTTATAGGGTTAAAAATGCACAATAGGCTTTAAAACATGTAATTAATCAGATAATTAGGCCAATTATTAATAGTTAAGCGGCCGTGCTAGAACCACGGAACCCAGAAATGTCTAACACCTTCTCTCGGATTAACAGAATTCCTTACCTAGTTTTTCTGGTTTCACAGACTTTTAAATAAAGTCAAAATTTTCCTCGATTTGGGATTTAAAATAAATTGGTGACTTGGGACACCAAATAAACTATTCCAAGTGGCGACTCTGAATAAATAAAATAATCTCATTTCGATTATGTCACTTTAATTAGAAAAACTCCTTTATATCCCCTCGAGTAAAAAAGGAGGTGTGACAGCTCTGGTGACTCTGCTGGGGAATCAAAACCCAGAACTTTTGGTTCAGGGTTTAAGAATTCGAATCTTAGAATAACTGTTATACTTGGCTTTATTTTTATTTGATTTTTATATGTTTGTGCCTAATGTGTTAAATGTCACTTTTTACCACTTTGATATTGTCTGAAATGCATATAAATTGTTACGAAACCTTCTTCTCTCTGAGTCTTCTAAATCATCTGGGAAGTGTGCACTTTGTGTGACTTCTTTTCTATTAGAGTCATATCCCAATTTTAGAATGAGGCTCAGACAAGTTGCAAAGCCGGTGAAGCTTCTATACTCTCGGTACGCTGCCCCCCCTCGACTCGAGCTGTCCACTCGGGTAAGCCAGGTCTAGAACAAATACACCTATGGTTTTAAACCTAGAATAACATAGCCTCATACCGGATCCCTAGTAGGAATGCTTGTATGCATCACATGCATTTGACTTTAGGGACTCAACACAGGGGTTGGGTCCGTCTAGGACAGGTGCACCCGAAATCAAAAGACCATCCCAGGACACTTATTTGCTTCGGATTGCATGTTTACCGGCTTCTATAATAAGGGAGAAAAAGTTGGAAAAATCAAATTGAGGTATGAGAGAGATAATTACCCGCCTTTGCAAATTTGATGTCTAAAATATACCGAAACTCTGCTAAAATTTTGATAAAAAAGAGAGAAAAAGATAAAGGAAAAAAGGGGAAATTGTTTCAAAATATTTCATATTTTTCTATTTGTGTCAAAGCTTCCGGACTACGCAGGTTTGATTCTCATCGGATGTGGGATACGTAGGCAACCCTCATCGGGTCCAACCCCGTTTTTTGCAAAATAACCCAAAAATATGAAACATTGTCATTTTTTGTCATAAATAAAGTTAGGTGATGCCGTTTTTGTCTAAATAACCAGAAATATCCCGACATGGCACCGGAAGGCTATTTTTGCAAGAATAGCCACCTATGTTTTTTTAAATATTTGGCCAATTAGCAAACACAGCCCTAAAATCTTCCTTCCTGAAGTGCTGAAGGGCCGTATTTGCAAAGGTGGTTTGTTTTGAGCAATTTGTTTGAGTCGCAATTTTGCAAAAAATTAATAATCTTCCTTTTTGGATCAAAATAAATTATGGGTTTTTAACCGATCACTTTAAATAAATGTGCAGGATAAGCACTATTGAAAATAAACCTTTCAAAGTTGTAGAGGAAATCCCGATAGGACTCCATATGTGGTGGAATGACCTAGGGGAGGTTAGAAGAGCTGTTGCGATAAAAGCTTTAGGCGGGCTCGCTGGTCTCTTGAAGATTAAACCAAGGGTGGACATAATTGAAGCTTTGATACCCTTTTGGGACCCGACGCACATTGTGTTCCAATTCTCTGGTTTTGAGTTAACCCTTACACTTGAGGAGATAGCAAGCTATGTTGGCTTTAACGGGAATCCCAGGAGCCGATACCCAGTGGCACCAAGGGCTGTAACCCCTCACAAGTTTCTAGATCTTCTGAGTATTAGTCAGGAAGTCAAAGATGGAAATTTGGCTGAAGGATTTTGCACATTCTACTTCCTATACCACCGTTATGGGGATCCCCACAGTTTTGAGGCTCCAGATACCGGTTTAAGTCATCAAGGGAATAAAGGAAAATGGGAAGCACGCTGAGGACTGGCCTTTGTAGTGGAATTCTTAGGCACCCTAATCTGCCCAAGAAGTGATGGACGTATAGAGTTGGGGCTCGTAGGAGTGGCTAACTTCATGATCAAAAAGGCTAATGACACTATTATACCAATGGCCCTGATAGACAATTACCGTGCTTTAACTATTTGTCGAGTTGGGGGAAAGTTTTTTGAAGGTTGTAACATGCATTTACAACTCTGGATGGAAGAACATTTTTGTCGTCGTCGGGGGAACATGAATTATGGTCTGACTAGTCTTAACTGCATTGAAGAGCACGAAAACTGGGTGGATGGTCATGAGTTTCCCGAAGGTACAGAGGCATGGTTCTCAAATTTGAGTTCTTTGACTGCAAGCAAAATTGAGTGGACATTCAGTTGGCTCTCGGTCAACGAAGTTATTTATATGTTGGCCGGAGTGTGCTTTTTTTTTTTATTAATGGGTCTTCAGAGTATTCAGCCGTATGCTCCATACAAGGTTCTATATCAACTGGGCAGGTACCAAACTGTCCCTCATGATAAAGATTTGAGTCGACAAGTCATTGAACTAGGTCCAAAAGCTGCATTCCCGGAAGAAAAGGTTCGCCATATTTGGCATCAATGTAGGTTTCTAGAGCCACAGACTCGAGTACGGGATTTGTCCAAGGGTGAGGTAGAGCATAGCTACATGACCTGGTGTGGTAAAAGGGTTCAGGTCCATCAAGATCCTAAAAAGCCCGCTAGAAGGCCCCACGTACAACAGTTCACTAATGGGGCATAAGAACAATGGAATTGGTTAGCAAAAGAGAAAAGCTACAGGGTTACGATAAGCAAATTAGAAGGGCAAATCAGAGATCTTAAATTTGATAGTAGTGTGCAGGCCGCTGCTGATGAAGGAGAGAAGAAAAGTTGGCCCGAGAAAACGAAGCCCTCCGAGCCCAGATTCAAAGGATGAAGATAACTACTGAAAACTCGAGAAGGAGCCAAATAGATCAAAGACTTATAAACGGTCTTAGGCAGAAAGTATGTGAGTATGGGAATGATTTGGAAAAGTCCGAAGGTAGACTGGCAGGAGCCCGAGAAAAGTTGGTGAAGAACGTAGAAGGCCAGGCAGGGTTTGTTCAGCAATTAAAAGAAAAATATGATAGAGAGGTCGCAAATCTAAAGAAAAAGCTAACTACCCTCGAGAATGAAATGGCTCAGCAGACAAAGAACTTCAAGGCAGAGTGGGAACATTGTTATGCATTGATGTCTCGACTGGAAGAGGACATGCAACAGTTGCAGGAACAAAGCCATAATGAAACCCAAGTTCTGGAAGCTAGATCTCAACAAGTTGGACGCCTGCTCCAAGAGAAAGGCATCATTAGAGAAATGATTAGAGGAATTGCTGATTATATCATCATGAAATGCCATGAGTGTAAGGATATGACTAGATCTACTTTCTTCGCCGTTGTGATGACTTTTGTTTGCTAGATAATGGACGACTTGGATCGCCTCCAAGAAGATATTTCACGTAGGCCTGCGTCGAGACCGACTGATATCCCGCAGGCCCCTAGAGTAGTATTGGAGGCACTTATATATTCCAGATTTTTCTTTTTGAGTCTGTATTTCAACTTTCTTTTAGAGTCTGTTAGTTTACTTTAAGTCTGTTTGTTATTTTTAGTTCTAAAGTGTGTATGATGGAGTCGTTGTAATAGAGAAAAATTAGAAGTTTTTATTTTTATGAAAATTTGAAAAACCCAAAGAATGTTTCTTTCTTTTATTTCACATTTATCTGATTTATGTGGCGTCGTGATACGTTTGCAATCCTCATCGGATCCGATCATAGCTATAGATAACTCGAATAAGAGAGAAAATAATGAAAAGAGGAGACAAGAAAAAGAGAGAAAATAAGAATAAGAGAGAAAATAATGCAAAAGAGAGAGTAGCAAAGAAAGAGAGAAAATAATGAAAAAAAAAAACGTAAAGAAAAGAAAAAGATTCAAAGATCTAGGAGGCAGCAAGAGCCGGGATGAGACACATAACCGTTGCAAACTAACTGGTTTGTTGTGTATGTTGTTTGAGATCAGGTTCTGTTTTTAGGTGGTTGATTTTGTGGTAACGTGGCTTCGCACCCTTACTTTACAATATCCAAAGAAAGTGTTGAAATGACGTCTGAGAGTCATCTACCAATAATTACCCCTTATAGGATATCCCGATTCCGGTTATCCCGACGTTAGAGTCAGCAACAGTTGAAGAGAAGAGGGTATTGCACCTCCGCATGTTGGAAATGTGGGACGCTTGGCCTAACGGTAGGGAGCTGCCCAGCGCAATACCTGGTTTTCCCGAGCTGATTCCCAGAACAAGTGGAACCTCCAATGTCCCTATAACTACCTGGCCACCCCATTCGGATACCCTACTATGTCAACCCATTTCACCGGAACGCCTTCTGAGGTTCTCCCCCAGGCATTATTTTTGGAGTGTCTTCTAACATATTCATCACACCACCAACCTCTGCTACGGCACAGCCAATAGTGCCCAGGCCAGATTTTGAGTCGTCCTCCTTTACTTTCCAAATACCACCATTTCAACTGGACACGACTCATGTCACCCCAAACTCCTACCCTCAGCAACCTCGGTAAGAGTCTACCATGGAACAAGATAGAACTGTAAAGAATCCCAAGCAAGAAGAGATCATTCAGAAAGTGAAAAGCATAGAGCAAATTCTCAAGAACATACAAGGCCTGAGTGGCCAGAAGAGTGTCTCCTATGATAACTTGTGCATGTTCCCTCATGTTCATCTGCCCATCGGTTTCAAGACTCCTAAATTTGAAACTTATGATGGACATGGAGCAATCAGTTAAGAGGAGCGGGTGGAAAAAAAGAACTCTTGATGGCTTACTTCGGAAAGAGTTTAGCCTGAATCGCATCTGAATGGTATATGGACCAAGACATCTCCCACTGGCACATATGGGATGACTTGGCCCGAGACTTTGTCAGACAGTTCCAGTACAATATGGACATAGCTCCAGATAGAAACTCTTTGTCCAATTTCAAAGAGAAGTCTTCAGAGAGCTTCTGAAAGTATGCTATTAAGTGGCGTGAACAAGCTTCCCGGGTAAAACCCCCAATGGATGAGACCGGCATGGTCAGTGTCTTCTTGCAAGCCTAAGAGGCTGATTATTTCCAAAACATGATGTCCACTATGGGCAAGCCGTTTGTAGTAGCCATAAAGATTGGAGAAATGGTGGAAAATGGATTAAAAACGGGTCACATCCTGATCCAGTCAGCTATAAGAGCCACTTCTCAAGCAATCTAGAGCGGGTCAGGGGCTGCAGCAAACCGGAAAAAGAAGGAAGAAGTAGCAATGATCGCCTCAAGTCTGCGAAACCCCCGTCAACCCCAAGGTTACTTTAGTTCCTCTTCAAGCACCCCGCAACATTACTACCCTCACCAAGATGTGACATATGCCATGACTCCTCAGCTTTATGTAGTAATGAATGCCCAGCCATATGCTCGGCCGCTACATCATTATAACCAGAACCGAGCTCTACCTCCCAGAAATAACCCTCCTCACCAAGCTCCATATAATCCCCATCCACCATAGAATAATTTTACATATTATGCCTGTACCCGTGAACCACCCAGAAAAACCAACTTCCCACCCATCGGTGAATCATATTCCAGTCTCTTCCCAAAATTGGTCCAAATGGGTTTGTTACAACCCGTACCTCCAAACAGGCAAAACCCAGAGTCACCCTCTTACCGACCAAGTATCCGATGCACTTATCATTCAAGTGCAGAAGGGCACGACACTGAAGATTGCTGGACCCTTAAGAGAGTCGTCGAGAACCTTATAGAACAAAAGTGGGTAGTGTTGAGGGATGAGGAAGTTCCCAATGTATCTAATAACCCATTGCTAGCTCACAACAACGGGACAGTTATTAGGATGATTTGTGAGGACAGAGAGTTTGACCCAGCTTTGAAAGCTATCATTGCTATTGCTAACGTTGAAAAGAAACCCAAAGTGGCAGCAAAAAAAACTAAGGATTAAATGAAAAGCAACTCCACAAAGGTTGTGGAAACCAAGACAGGGGTAGAACCCCCTAAAGATGTCGTTCTCTATGTTCCCAGGCCCCCCAGAAAAAAACAGCTCGTGTCGAGTCCCCCAAAAAGGTTTGAGCAAAACAAGGTTACACTGAAGGTACCAAAGATGTACGTACCAAAGGGGACTTATGTGGCGCGGGGCCGATAATTTTACCCAAGCTGACTAAGCCTGTGGTTATCAGCCGTGCACTATAGAATCCCATGAAGAACCCCACTGCCATCCCCTAGAACTACAATAAAGCAGTGGTGACGTACAAGGGAAAGGAAATCATGGGGGAGGTGACTGAAGCGAACCCGTCTGGGAAGTACCTCAACTTGGAAGAATTGAGCAAGACCAAACAGAAGCGTTTTCCGCTTAAAAAGCCATTCAGTGCTGAAGAGGCAGAGGAATTCTTCCGAAAGATGAAAACCTCGGACTACACCGTGATTGATCAACTCAGAAAGTCCCCCTCTCAGGTCTTACTTTTGTCCCTGTTGATAAGCTCGAATGAGCATCATAAAGTTTTGTTAAAGACGCTTGATGAGGCATATGTTCCGGTCGAGACCATGGTTGAACAATTGGAAAGAATGGCGGAATAATTTTTCGAAGTCAATCGGATTTAATTCAGCCGAAATGACTTGCCTCCAGAAGGAGCTGCCCACAGCAAAGCTCTTCATTTGACCATTAAATGTGAAGGATACTACGTGAAAAGAGTTATGTTGGATGGCGGATCTGGGGTTGACATCTGCCCTCTCTCGACCTTACAGAGAATGGAAATTGGGACTAAAAGGATTAGATCCAACAATGTTTCCGTACGTGCTTTTGACGGCGTCAAGAGGGACACAATAGGGGAAATTGATTTGGTCCTAACCATTGGCCCTGTGGATTTTAAAGTGACATTTCAGTTTTGGACATGGACACCTCCTACAACTTTCTCTTAGGAAGGCATTGGATCCATGATGCAGGAGTCGTACCTTCTATGCTCCACCAAATAGTTAAGTTCGAACATGAAAACCAACAAATAGTGGTCCACAGAGAAGATGAGCAATCAATTTACAGGGGCCTGTCAGTCCTATGTCTGGAGGCTAAGGAAGGTAGCGTGCACATAGTCTACCAAGCTTTTGAGATCATGGTCGCGGACCAGTGTGAGGAAGGAACCTCGTATCCTCAACCCTTCTTGTCAAACGCGTCAATCATGGTCGCCAGTGAAATGATCAAACATGGCTACAAGCCCAGGAAAGGGCTTGGGGCATCTTTGCAAGGCATTACAGAGCCTATCACTTTGAATGCCAGTGAGAAATTCTTTGGCATCGGTTTCCAAGCTACAGTAGCCGACGTAAAATGGCCTAACGAACGTAAGAACAATGGGTGGGTTTTGCCTCAGCCAGTCCCACAAGAACGTTTGTTAAGCCAAGGTACATAGAAGAAGAAGAAGAAGAAGAAGAAGAAGAAGAGGCCTTCACGGCCGAAGAAATTGAGGACAACTATGGGGCAATGAGACAAATGTTATATGAGGTTCACTTGGTCCAACCGGGTGAAGGCTCAAGCACTGCTGAGGTGCACTATATGGGGCCAAATGCCAAAATTCAAAATTGGCAGGCTACTCCATTCCGAGTCTGGCGGGAATCACGGTAGTTCAGTCTTGCCATCTTTTCTGCATTCCGAGTTATTTCAGGTGTAACTCAAATGTTTTTAGTTTATTGTCTTTTAAATTCCGATGTAAACCCTTCTATCTTCAAATTTAATGAATTGAAATCAATATTTCATCGTCTATGAATCTCTCTTTATTCTTTATGACTTTGTTATGTTTTCTTATCTCTCTTTTCAGTTCTAATAATGCGAACTTAAATAACATGACATGCTTGTGGACTTCATCCTAGATCCTAACACGCTGTCTAACTGTGAAATAATGAATCAAGAACAATAATATGATGAAGATGAGACTTTTAGGAAAATAAACCGAGAACTGGAACAATTTGAGAATAAGCCTAAGCCAAACTTAAATGAAACTGAGCCAGTTAATTTGGGTAGTTCAGAAGAGGTCCAGGAAACCATGATAAGCATTCACGCAGATGAAAGAACTAGGGATGCATTGATCCAACTTTTGTTCGAATTTAAATATGAGCACCTAATTTTTGACCATATTTGGTTTTTGCACTCACTTTTTAGTATTTAAATAGATTTCAAGTCTAATTTTAATATTTCACCTTTTTATGGGTTTATTTTAGATAAATTAAAAATTACAAAAAAAGAGTTACATATTTTTAGAGTATTAGTTTTATTTGTCATTTACAAAGAAAGAAAAGTTTCCAAAAAAAATAATAAAATACAAAAAAAAGTTTTATCTAGTTTGGTACAATTTTTAAGTTAGAGGTTTGAGTGTAATAATTTTATGTTGCTTTTTATTTACTTAGTTAGTAGGAGTATATTATTTTGCTTACTATTTATTATCAAAAAAATAAATTACTACAAAAAAAAAAAGAACCAATCACAATTAGCCAACTAGCAAAGATTCCTCCCCATCCAACTTTGTAACAGATTTTGCAAATGTACATACACAAATTTCTTTTTTTTGGAAATCATGCACACTCACATGCTCACATTATTGGATATGCCTTACGTTACGCTCCTTAGTAAAGTTTTCAGCAATTTGATTTTTTTACTTTTCCTTATTTTAAACACAAATATTCACTGTGCACTGTTATTCTTTTTGTTTTCATGCATATTTCACATAGGCATAATAGGCCCACACGTTTTCTCTCTCCAAAACACTCAGATATAAACATCACCCCTCACTCATTTTACGGATAGGGATAGAGGAAAAAAAGACTAGAAAAGGACCACCCCTTCAACTCTCGAGAACCTTCTGTTTCTTCTTCAAAAAGGGCCTTCTTTTGCTTCTTCTTGAAAATCAGCGATACACACACGAAAAAAACAGAGGGTCTGAGAGAAAAATCTTAGGGTTTTGAAGAAAAATAGTTTTTTATAATTTGTGATTTGATTTTCTTTTTCTAAAAAATTCCATAAAACCAAAAAAATGTTATTTATCATCTTTGATTTCGGATTTGGATTTAAAAAAAAAAGTGGATGCGAGTTGAGGTTTGAAGCTGGTTCAATTCGCCGTTCGGAGGTTCAAGTTCGGGGTACCGATTGAGGTTTTTGATTGTTGCAGTAGGCTCTTGTCGGATATCTGGAATCAGAATTTGTGTATTTGTTGATTCTTTAACTGACGCTAAGAATTTTTGCTTAACAGGTACCTTTCTATTACTCCTACCTGTATTTTGTTTCTTAGTTTGTGGTTAAATGAGAGTTTGTTGGTCTGAATTTGTGGATGCCAAAATATTTATGATCATTTTACTCTTTGTGATATTAAAAACAATTTGTCTTCTCTTATTGAGGTAAAATTGAAGATTTGAATGGGTTTTTGTTAGTTAATAAATGGGTTCATATATTTTATCTCAAATTATGATATTTGAGTAGTAAAAGTTTACTACAAGATTTTCACACAAATTTGGTCCAACTCAGTGTTCTTTCTTTCAAGATTTAGCTTGTGTATAAATTTTGCCTATTAAACTTTTCTTATTAGCTTCCAGTAGGCTTTAAGCATGAATTTCCTGCCTTATTTTAGTTGTAATGGCCTTATGTTAAATTGGTGAAATTTAAGCAATATGGTACCAAATTTTAGTTAAGTAGCTGCAAATCTCCCGTGCTCTCTTAGGTGTTAAATCTGCTTAATTGATGTGTGGATTATTGTTGTTTTGCAAAGATGTCATGTTTATATTATTTACTTGGATGTTTCATGGAATTGAGGTTGAATATGATTTTTTTTCTTGAATTGGATGTTCTATTGCGTTCAAGATTTGGAAAATATACGAGTATTTATATGTTGTTAGAAAGATGTCCTCTTGGTGTTTAACCAAGACCTTTATTTATTCATTTATTTTAGTTATTTTATTTTTATTTTATTTTTGTTTATTCTCATTCTCTTATTTCCTTGCTCCAATTAATTGGCGTCTGTTCGCTTCTTAGATTTTGTCTCTATGAATGGTATGAGCCGTAAGGTTGGGAAGGGCCTACCCCTTTTAGTGATTAAAATTACTTACATGTATAGGAATTGGAATGTGTCGAATGCATGAAATCTCTTTTAGTAAAAGTTCTCCATAATCTCGGGCCCTTCTTGCTCACAATCACCAAATTGAGAATTACATAATTCATAAACATCGTAGTTTGCTTTAGGCGTGACTTAATTTATCATTGGGATTGTGTACACATTCGCGTGACATAATTACGTTTCTAAAACAAAACCGGAGTATGCGTCCGCGCAACTTCGGCCAAACTTTCTTAATAATGATAAAGCGTTATTAATGTCATGGGCTGCTTTCCAGACACGCCCCATGACCTTTTGGTCGCGCCCCATGGCGGCCTAGCAAGCCTCACAATGCCTAGCGCCATGATCGGCCCCGTGGTCTTGGCTGCGCCAAGTGACAAGCGCGCATGTGCCTCTGTCGCCCCACCGATGCCTCTCGCCAGTGCCCAAGGGCTGGCCAATGACAACAGCGCCGCGCGCCCTGACAATGTCGCGTGTGCAGATCCTGATACCTCGCCAGCGCCCAGCTGCAGGCCCATTCCAGCAGCGCCTCGCGCACAGACCCTGATGCCAAGCACCAGTGCCCAGCCTCAGGCCAACACAACAAGTATCGCGCGTGCCCACAGCAACGCGCGCGCAGACCCTGACCCGCAAGACAAAGTTGCTACCATCGGACTTAGTTCTACCTTGTAATAAACTAAGTCCTTTTCATTGTAATTATAGGCTAGTTTACCTCATTTCCATTCAGTGTGCTTCTACAGCTTTATTAGGACTAGTCATGTAATGTTGATTTATTTTTTTTACGTATTATTAAGGGGGAACAAACAATCAAACATTTTCAAGCAAGCAATTTTCTGGTGTCTCTCCCCCTCGATACCGCATCTTTTGTAATCAGCATTTCAGTCATCAATAAAATCATCATCATCATTCAAAACCCAATTCTCTCTCAGCTTCTGCAATTGCTCGTGACATTGGTTTTTCCGCACGGCACTGACAATCTAGTCTAGCGTGCGGAGGGGACCTCATTGGCGGACAGTAACCGCACTCACATCGGTTGCTTAGCCTTACGTTGCCCTTCCAAATAACATCAGGAAGGCGTTGCGTAATAGTTGGTATCAGAGCCTAGGCTCGACATCGGACGAGGGAACACATTTGTCATCATCACCATTTCTGACCATGGTGAATCATGGGGAGCGTCTAGTATCCCTAGAAGAGACGGTTGACCGATTACGACCTATCGTGGATACGGTGCCTGATCAAAACAACAACCTAGTGCAAAGGTTGGATGACCTGGACCGCCGAATGCGGCAGGCAGAAAATGACATTGCAAACATCAGTCGTGACTCTGACGATGACCGACAAACGGCAGCCATCGAAACTGCCAATATTCATGGCAAATTTGAGGACCTCCAACAGTAGCGTGCCGACGATTTAGCCCATCAGCAACAAGAGGCAGACAGACTAACTGCCATGCAGCAAACCATAGACGACTTGACAGGCAATCTCAATGTTGTCAATGCTGCCCTACAGAGCCTACTTCGAGGAGGCGACAACCACATCAGGGGTGCAGCAAACCTCACCCCCATGCCACAAAAGCTTAAGATACCGGAGCCAAAGCCATACGACGGATCCCGGGATGCAAAAGAAGTGGAAAACTTCATCTTCGACATCGAACAATATTTCGATGCCGTGGGCCATTTGGAAGAATCCAAAAAGGTAGCGACTGCTGCCATGTATCTTCAGGGCGATGCCAAACTTTGGTGGCGGGTCAAATACGAAGCCATCAAGGCCGGTGAAGATACTCTCCAGACATGGGAAGAATTGAAGGTAGCCATACGCCTGCAGTTCTTCCCCGAAAATGTGGAATACAATGCAAGGAGAAAGCTACGGGAACTCCGCCACACCAAATCAGTGCAGGAGTACGTGCGCGAATTCTCCGCACTCATGCTAAACATACGCGACATGGGGGACAAAGACAAACTCTTCGCATTCATAGAAGGTTTGAAACCTCATGCCCGTATGGAACTACAGAGACAACGGGTAGACACCCTGCCCAAGGCCATTCAAGCTGCAGAATGCCTTGGCGATTATCATTTGGGAACTCAGAACGACAGGCCCCAGCCGTCTGTCCGAGGGGGATTCAACGGGAACCATCCCAGCAATGGTGGCCCAAGCAAAAGTGGGGGAGATCGGAGTGCATCCAAAACTAAGACTCCTCCCTCCAACAGCAACAATGCTGCATCCATCAACAACAATCAGCGGAGAAAGACTCCCTCAGAATGCCGTTATTGCGGCGGGGCACATTGGAACAATGAATACCCAAACATAAAGGTCAATGCTCATCAGACTGTCGAGGATGAGTCAGATGCATCAGACACATCAGAAGAAGACCAGGTAGGCGCCTTCAATGCAATTGTTGGCTCTATCCCGCATGCCTTAGCGGGGACCAGTGCATGTCCTCCTAAGAAAACATCAGTCCCAATCACCAAGAAAGGGAAGGAAAATATGGACGATAGGCCTCCTAAACAAGCAAGGACCCTAATATTCGTCGAATTGAAAGTGAACGGCAAGCCCCTTCACGCATTGATAGACACGGGTGCCACCCACAACTACTTGTCGTCAACGCAAGTAGAGCGCCTAGGTCTTGTTGTGCAAAAGAGCAAAGGCCGCGTCAAGGCTATCAACTCACCACCCCAGACATTGGGTGGAACAACTACAAATGTCCCAGTGAAACTTGGCCCATACAAAGGAAGCATCGACCTGCGCATCGCAATCATAGATGACTTCGACATCATAGTGGGTTTGGAGTTCATGAGGCAAACCAACACCATACCGGTACCATATGCCAACATGCTCCTGATGATGGGAGAAAACGGGGCCAAGCCCTGCACCATACCATGCTTTCCCATAAAGATGGCCGCTGAAAACATCTCGGCCATGCAGTTGGAGAAGGTAGTCAACAGACATGAACCTCAGGTTCAGGCTACCCTTCGCAGCAACAATCAGTCATCATGTCATCGGCCTCAAAAGACTGGTGACGCTCATCATCGTGTGAAGACTTGTCAGCCATGCCACAAGGACAAGTCGGATCACTCATCACAGCCGGGACCCTCGCAGCCATTACATGTCCCTCAGAGACCATGGGAAAGTGTTTCCCTCAGATTCATCATGGGATTGCCCCAAGTTGGTAATCTTGCATCCATCATAGTTGTCATAGATCAATTTTCAAACTATGCAACCTTCATAGCAGCCCCGCAAAATGCATCAGCAGAAGATACAACTCGACTCTTCTTCTCGCACATTGTCAAACATTGGGGCCTGCCCAAAGACATTGTTAGTAAGTGCGACTCACGCTTCACTAGCAACTTTTGGACCCATCTCTTCAGGTGCTTTGGGTCAACATTGAGTCACAACTCAGACATCCATCCACCATCGGATGGCCAGATAGACCGGTTTGATGACATGCTGGAGGAATATCTCCGCAACTTTGCAACCGGATCACAGAAGCATTGGGTGAAGCTCCTGGATGCTGCTCAACTGTGTTTCAATTCTCAAAAGAGCCATCATACAAACAAAAGCCCTTTTGAAATTGTTACCGGACAGCAACCGCTTCTCCCGCAAACGGTGAATGCATCAACCATGCCGAAATCTCCTTGAGCTGCCAACTTCTCAAGCGAATGGGAGCGCAACATGGGGATACTGCGGAGCTATCTCGTCAAAGCCCAAGAGCAGGCAAAAAGATTCATCGAACAAAATCTTTGCTTTGCCCAACATCAAACAGGGGACAAAGTAATGTTATGCATTCCAAAGCGGTACTTGTTTGCAGAGAGGACCCATGACCCTCGCCTGCAACAAAAATACATTGGGCCCCTGCCCATTGAAAAACGCATTGGGAAGTCCACATACCAGGTGAAAACTCCATCCCGGTGGAAGATCCATCCAGTCTTCCATGTCAGCCGCATGAAATCATTATGTCGCTACAACAGCAAGCTCACAGAACAGAGGGCCGCAGACCTCCCATCCAACAACCACCAGAATCATCATCATCATCATCATAAGGCTCCGAGGATGGCGCCAACTCAGGTGGGGGAGAATGTCATGGGCTGCTTTCCAGACACGCCCCATGACCCCTTGGCCGCGCCCCATGGCGTCCTAGCAAGCCTCACAATGCCTAGCGCCATGGTTGGCCCCGTGGTCTTGGCTGCGCCAAGTGACAAGCGCGCATGCGCCTCTGTCGCCCTACCGATGCCTCTCGCCAGCGCCTAAGGGCTGGCCAATGACAACAGCGCCGCGCGCCCTGACAATGTCGCGCGCGCAGATCCTGATGCCTCGCCAGCGCCCAGCTGCAGGCCCATTCCAGCAGCGCCTCACGCACAGACCCTGATGCCAAACACCAGCGCCCAGCCTCAGGCCAACATAACAAGTGTCGCGCGCGCCCACAGCAACGCGCGCGCAGACCCTGACCCGCAAGACAAAGTTGCTGCCATCGGACTTAGTTCTACCTTGTAATAAACTAAGTCCTTTTCATTGTAATTATAGACTAGTTTACATCATTTCCATTCAGTGTGCTTCTACAGCTTTATTAGGACTAGTCATGTAATGTTGGTTTATTTTTTTAAGCATTATTAAGGGGGACCAAACAATCAAACATTTTCAAGCAAGCAATTTTCTGGTGTCTCTCCCCCTCGACACCGCATCTTTTGTAATCAGCATTTCAGTCATCAATAAAATCATCATCATCATTCAAAACCCAATTCTCTCTCAGCTTCCGCAATTGCTCTTGACATTGGTTTTCCCGCACGGCACTAACAATCTAGTCTAGCGTGCGGAGGGGACCTCATTGGCGGACAGCAACCGCATTGACATCGGTTGCTTAGCCTTACGTTGCCCTTCCAAAGAACATCAGGAAGGCGTTGCGTAACATTAATTGTGGACACGTTCGCGTGACATGATTTTTGGCGCGCCAAACAAATGAGTACACTTACGCGTGAATCGTTTTATGATAATTCCATAATTATGAATAATCAAGCAATTAAAAGCAGTAAAAAGGTAAATGCACATAGGTTCTAAAGTACCTAATTAGACAATTTAATTGAGCCAAGTATGATTAAAGCGACCGTGCTAAAACCACGGAACCCGGGAATGCTTAACACCTTCTTCCGGGTTAATAAAATTCCTTACCCGAATTTTTGCGTTCGCAGACCATAAATAGAATCAAAACTTTCCTCGATTCGGTATTTTAAACCGTTGACTTGGGACACCATAAATTATACCAAGTGTCTACTCTGAATTTAATATAGATAATCCTATTTCAATTGTCACTGAAATTGAAAAAACTCCCTTATACCCCCTTTCGGGATAGAAAAAGGAGGCGTGACAGCTCTGGCAACTCCGCTGGGGAACAAGAACCCAGAATCTCTGGTTCAGGGTTTAAGAATTTGGGTTTGTTAATGTGATTTTTACTTGGCTATATTAATTGTTTATATTACTGTATTTTGTGGGCCTAATGTGCTAATTGCCGCTTATTTACTGCTTTGGTATTATTTGAGCTGTATTAAACTGTCTTCTTACGCCACCCCTCTGAGTCTTCTAAAATGGTGCGCACGTTCGCGTGGCCCACTTTTTCTATTAGAAGTTATATCAAATAGAACGAGGCTGGGCCAGCAACAAGGCCGGGTAGACTTTCGTACTCCCGGTACGTTGCCCCCTCTTCGGCTTGAGTTGTCCTTCCGAGTAAGCCAGGTCAAGAACACAACCCCAGATTTAAACTTATAATAACATAGCCTCATGCCGGATCCCTAGTAGGAACGTTTGTTTGCATCACGTGCATTTGACTTAGGGGACTCAACACAGGGGTTGGGTTCGTCTAGGACAAGACAGGGGTTGGGTTCGTCTGATACATCTTACGTGCTATTTGTACATTTATTTGCTTCGGCTTGTATGTTGACCGGCTAAAGAAAGAAAAATAATAGAAAAACCAAGAGTGAGGTAGGATAGAGAATTCACTCTGTTCTGAAAATCCTGGTATTTGAAAATGCCTCAAAACTCTACCAAAATTTTTGAAAAAAAAAGGAAAATAAAATGTATTAATAAAAAATGAAAATGAGTCAATATCATGTTTTTCCAATTATGTCAAAATTGGCAAACTACATGGGTCTGATTCTCACCGGATGTGAGATACGTAGGCAAACCTCATCGGTTCCGGCCTACAATTTTCAAAAAATCCAAAAATATTTTCCTTTAGTTCCTTGTTTAGAAACTCTTCCATTTAGACCCTAATTTAAAAAAAATATTTTGTTTTAATATCTCTCAAAATTCAAAAATATTTTCATTTTTCTTTCGAAAATTGAAAATAAAATTTAAGATTCAAAAATATTTTCTTTTTTCTTTAGAAGTATATCTTTCATAAATTCAAAATAAAAGTCTAAAAATCCAAAAATATTTCCTTTCTTCTATAGAAGTTTTTCTTTCGAATTTCCAGAAAAAAGAGAGAGTTGAAATTCAAAACAATATTCTTTCTTATTTAGAAGTCTTTCTTTTCAAAAAAAAAAATTAAAAAAATAAACAAACAAATCGAAATCCAAAAATATTTTGTTTCTTCTTTTTAAGTCTTTCTTTCGAAAAAAAGTCCAAAATCCAAAAAAAAGAGTTAGTTTTATTTACTTTATTCTTGATCTTCCCGAACTATGCAAGATCTGATTCATGCTCCCACATGATACGTAGGCAACCCACATCAGGTCGATCAACCAAAAAATGAAAAAATGAAAAAAAAATGCTGATAATAATAAGGACTGACTGAGTCCATTCTGACGTGTCTTTTGTTTTGAATTGTGAAGAAAGTTTGAGGTGGTCGGTTTGTGGTAAGCGGACGGCACAAGATCCAAGGAAAAATGATAACTGACATCAAAGCTGTTACAAGTGCTCAAGAGACTCAGGGTCAGAGGATTCGATAAGAGTCTGCTGTTTTTGAGGAAAATAGAATACTGAAATAGCAAATGACTGAAATGTGTCAAGCATGGGCCAATGGCGAAGGACCGCCCTTTTTCTTCTCATGGTTTCTCAGAATTCACACACATCTCAACTGCTGCCATTTCGGTCTCATTGTCTGATCAATCCTATCCACCTGGGTTGAGTCATTATCCCAACTGTATGACTACAGTTGGAACTTTTGTTGTGCGCTCCCAAAGTTTTCATTGACAACCAATCAGAAAACCGCTATTGTTATGCCTGTCTTCACCATCCCACAGCTGACAGTGATGTAGAGGAAAACTCATGAGTCATAGTTTGCTACCCAGCAAGAACAATCTCACTCTCCTAAGTACCATTCGTACCTATTTGATCTTCCTGCAAAGATTGAGAAGCCTGCCCGAAAGATAGCACAGGAAGAAATGACCCAAAGAATGAAAAGCTTAGAACAACAATTGAAAAACATGCAAGGGTTGGCAGGTTAGAAGGGTATTACCTTCAAGGATCTATGTATGTTCCCTGATGTCCACTTGCCAGCTGGTTTCAAGACTCCCAAATTGAAAAGTATGATGGACATGGAGACCTCATAGCCCACCTGAAAAGTATTGCAATCAACTAAGAGGTGCGGGAGGAAAAGAAGAATTACTGATAGCTTATTTTGGGGAAAGCCTCACAGGAGTAGCCTCCGAATGGTTTATGGACCAAGACACATCTCACTAGTATGTCTAGGATGACATGGCACAGGCCTTTGTGAAACAATTCCAATACAACATTGACATCGCCCCAGACCGTAATTTCCTTTCAAACCTGAAGAAGAAACCAAGTGAAAGTTTCAGGGAATATGCCATTAAATGGAGATAGCAAGCAGCTAGAGTTAAGCCACCCATGGATGACCACGAGCTAATCACTGTCATTCTTCAGGCTCAAGAGTCAGATTGCTTTCAAAACATGATGTCCGCAGTTGGCAAATCCTTCTCGGAAACAATCAAAATGGGAGAAATGGTAGAGAATGGCTTTAAGACAGGCAGAATTATAAGTCAAGCAGCTCTCAAAGCTGCAACACAGGCTGTCCAAATTGAATCTGGTGACACGAATGATATGGATGAAGAAATCATAATGACATCAGGGTCGAGAAGAGGTCCTAGGAGAACGTCTCGAATGTATGACCAGCCTCGTCTATTTTCTGATAACTCCCTGCACATTACTATCCACCTCAGAACCCACAATACTTTGTTGCTCCACCTCAGTATGTTGCCTAGCCACCAAAACACCCTAGAAGGTGAGCACAAGCACCGCAAAATCTCTACCAGCCTCCACCAAATTTTCAAGTGCCCTATAACCCACATCCAAGCCAGGGGTATAAGGGGGAACAAAGGTTGAAAGATAATTTTTTACCAATAGGAGAGTCCTATGCAAGCTTGTTTGAGAAATTAAAGTATTATGACATGATTGCACCTATTCCTCCAAATCGTGTGGATCCACGCGCGAGAAGATTTGACCCTTCTAAAAGGTGTGAATACCATTCCAATGTCCAGGGGCACAATGTTGAAAGCTGTTGGGATTTGAAAAGAGAAATAGAAAGGATGATCCAGGAAAATCTGATTGTGATCCAAGATAGTGACACCCAAAATATTGCGTAGAATTCTTTACCTGCACATGATGATGCATACTTTACTGGGATGATGCCTGGTTACATGGAGTATGAGAATCCTTTCAGGAACTTGCCGACTGATATTGGAGAAGGCCATGGTGATTCTGATGAGTAAATTTGTGGCTAAATGTCAAGCTTAGCAATTGAAAAGCCATTCTCTCTTCACTAGGAAGTGATCTTGGTAGCTTGTATTGATGTTTTTTTCTATTATCTGGGTTATTTCAGGGTTGTGATCCACATTTTATTTGTTTTATTGATTCAAACCCTTCTATCCCTCTATTCTATTTGTGTGAGTCTTGTCTCTCTGTTTTGTTGCTATTTTCATTAGCCGGTATGTTTTAGGGTTATAACTCGGATTTTAGGTTGTGTGACTTGTTGTTTATTCAATGAAATACAGTTAGTCCTTTTGTGTCATTCTGTTCTTAGTTCTTTTCTCTCTAGTTCTAATGACATGACATGCATGCGAAAATTTTGGCCAGATCTTAGAAACTAATTTAATCTGAAATTGGATAATTGAGAAAAAAACAATTTTTGAGACTGAATAACGAGTCGAAACACTTTGGAGTTAAGCACGGTTCAAATTCATGTAGAACTAGAATAGTCATACCCATAGATGTCAATGATCCTTACCTTCAAATCATTGTGAAGATCGGGCTTGAGAAAAATCAATTGAAGTTTGTTGTAAAGTTTGACATTATAGGATGGAAAGTGTCTTGTGACCACAACACACCAAGAAGACAGACATGTTCGTCAATGTTGTGATTGCGAAAAGATACTATGACGTTCTCGAGGCTGGGAGACCCTTTTTTTGCTACCCAAACACTTTATATCCTTTGTTACCCCTTTTGAGCCTGTGTTATTTTCTTTGACCATCCTCTTTTGGAATCAAGTTTAGAGTCAAGAGTTAAAAAACAAAAAAATGAAAAAAAAAAGAAAAAGAAAAAAAGTCCATGTCCCAATAGTACAAACTGGGGCAACTCTTAGAAAATTCAAGTAAAAAAAACAGTCAAAGGTCCATGCCCCCAGAAAATAAAAGCTAGGACAATTTGTTTTTTAAAAAAAAAAAGGAAAAAAGAGATACAGAAAGAAAGATGAAAAATATAGTTAGTCTCATATTTGAACTACATTCGACCTGATTCCTTAAAAAAGGATACGTAGGCGGCCTCAAGGTTCGGTCCAACCAAATAAGAATTCAAAAAAAAATTAAAAAAAAAATCCCCAATAGCTAAAACCGGGGCAAAGATTTTATTTCATTCTTAAAAGAGTCGATTCCAAAAGTTGTAAGTATATAACCCCGTCATCTTTAGTCTGTTTTGAGCCTCATGCCGACCTTTCTTCCTACCCATGTCCAAAAGCCTTCCAAATAAAGACCTCCTGATCAACCTTCAAGAATGCCAAGAGATGCATGCAATGAGCAACGGTTGTCACGCGACATAGAACACTGTCAAGTTGCTCACACAAGAAAGCAAAAGGAAAAGAAAAATACGAAAGAAAAATGAGAGAGTCTTGCTAGTGAAAACCCTCATAGGCACTGTAAGTTGACGGTAAGTAGAGAAAATAAATGAGAGAGACTTATTGGTGAAAATCCCTAGGGGCACCAATAGTCGAAAGTGAGACATGAAGTTGATGCAAAGGATCGGCACGAACGAGCCCGATTTCAAAGGTCATAAGAATGGTAAAAAGGAAAATTGGATTAGTTTGATAGATCAGGCCATTGAGTCTAAAATGCATGTCATGGTCATTAAGGCTAGTTATTGAAAAAAAAAGAAAAAAAGAAAAAAACGTTTCCTTATGTCCTTCCAAGAGGGGCATTTTTTGTTAATACTTGTTTCATGCACCATTGTGTCCTTCGCTTTGAGTCCATCCTTGTCAAAAAAAGCAAGAAAAGATTTCAAAATCTGCTACCAGCTTTTCAGTTGCACAAAGTAAATTTGGCTAGCACACTCAGTTGTTACTGTCAATATACCTTAAGGATTCATGCAAAGGCTTCCCCAAAAAGACTCTTGTCAGCTTACTTGGCGCAAGAAAGATAATTAGTGATTTTCTCTGATAGACAAATTGCTCAAAAAGTAGAAAGTCATTCAAGCTATCGGAAAATGTCACCTAAACAAAGATCTCCAGTTGGGATAAGGCTGATTGAGCCGCAAATACAAATGGTATTGTGTGTGAAATAATCAGAGTTGGTGCAAAACAAAAGTCTTTTGAGACTAACTCAAGCTAATTGAGCAGAAGCCAAGTTGTCCAAGACTCAAGGCCACAAACCGACCACCCTTTTCAAAACTGACAAATTTTTCTTTGTGTGACACAGGAACAAAGCAGTGCAAGGAAAGTGGTTCAAAAAAAAAAAAACAAAAGAAAGAAAGAAAAAAAACAAAACAAAAAAGAGAAGGAAAAGAAAAGAAGAGAAGAGACTACAAAGGGAAGTTTCTCAAATCTTTGCCTTCATTTGTCTTGCTATTGTGCAAAAAATTTTGTCATTGATCTTCACATTTTTCCTCCTAGGATGAGAAGTCCTGATCTGATGGATTTTCCTCCAAATATAATCTTAGTCTGATGAATCTTTCTCCTAAGATAGAAGACATAGTCTGATGAACTTTCTCCTAGGATAAACGCCTTAGTCTGATGAATTTTTCTCCTAAGATAAGAAACCTAGTCTGATGAACTTTCTCCTAGGATCAAAATCTTAGTCTGATGAATCTTTCTCCTAAGATAGAAAACCTAGTCTGATGAATCTTTCTCCTAGGATAAACATCTTTGTCTGATGAATTTTTCTCCTAAGATAAGAAACCTAGTCTGATGAACTTTCTCCTATGATCAAAATCTTAGTCTGATGAATCTTTCTCCTATGATAAACATCTTAGTCTGACGAATATTTTTCCTAAGATAACCAAAGAAAAAAATCTAGTCTGATGAATCTTTCTCCTAGGACAAACGTCTTAGTCTGCGGAATTTTTCTCCTAAGATAAGAAAACCTAGTCTGATGAATTTTCTCCTAGGATAGAAATCTTAGTCTGATGAATATTTCTCCTAAGATAAAAAGCCCTAGTCTGATGAACTTTCTCCTAGGATCAAAATCTTAGTCTGATGAATTTTTCTCCTAAGATAGAAGACCTAGTCTGATGAACATCTCCTAGGATCAAAATCTTAGTCTGATGAATTTTTCTTCTAAGATAGAAAACTTAGTCTGATGAATTTTCTCCTAGGATAATAATTTTAAAAAAGGGGGGGGAGTCTGAAAATTGAAAAAAAAGAGGGGTCAATTTTTAGTTCTCTTAAGTTATCATGTGTAGTTTTCTTGAAATCAGAGGTCCCGACTGGAGAATAGGGTTAGTTTTTACTTTAGTCAAGCTTAGTTTATTGTTTTCCACAAGCTCAATCACATTTAGGAGACGCACATCCTAGTCGAGTCATTAACTTTACTCTGATCATTGCATCTTTCATCAGAAGCGTAGGTGATTTATAGTTTTTCTAACAACTCACAAGTCTTCCTAGTGCAAACTTGGGCAGAAAAGTTTCTTTTGTTGTCTGTTTTGTTGTAGTATCAGGCGCCCACCTGGAGAACAAGGGAAGACAATTCAAGTTTCAAGGAAAAGCAGTTTCGAAGGAAGACAGTTCAAGTTCAGCAATCAGGCGCCCACCTAAAGAACAAGGGAAGACAGTTCAAGTTTCAAGGAAAAACAGTTTCGAAGGAAGACAGTTCAAGTTTTGGCAATCAGGCACCCACTTGAAAATAAGGGAAATCACTTCAAAATGCAATTCAAGTCAACAACGAAAGAAGATCACGGCAAGAATGCGAGTCAACAGTCCGAGATTATCAACGGAAGTTAGTCACAATGCAGAATAAAAAAAAAGAAAGGCAAGAAGTGAATCCAAATGCAGAAGTTGATGAAAGATGTGAGCTACTCAAGATATGACTGAAGTCATGAGCGCTACATGTACGGTCTTGATCCAAAAGGTGAAGAAGAATGAACTATCACCTGCAGCTACCAAGCGCCAAGGTTCAAATCTAAAGTCCACATAAGAACCATTCAAGACTCAAGATCAAGCTTCGGAAGACTCATAAATAGGAATCTTGTAACTCGTAGCTGATAGGCTTAGTTAGTCTTTTCAATTTTGATTTTTGATGTAATAATAGGACCGCGGACCAGAACCTCGACGGAACCTCACTCGACTCTCGAACTCATCACTCCATCATTCTTCTTGAACTACACGCGACCTGATTCCCTTATAACTTGGGATATGTAGGCTGCCCAAAACCAGGACTCGGTTGCGCCTTTTTCTTTTATTTTCTTCATCTTTTGAATAACGATATGGTCAAAAATTAGTCACATGGCTCACTTTATCTTTGCCAGAAAACTCTTCGTGTTTCCTAGCAAAGAGGGGCAGCTGTGTGCACCTAATTATTTACCATGTTTGGTTTTTCCACTAACTTTTTAGTATTTAAATAGATTTCATGTCTAATTTTAATATTTTACCTTTTTATGGGTTTATTTTAGATAAATTAAAAATTACAAAAAAAAAAGAGTTACATATTTTTAGAGTATTAGTTTTATTTGTCATTTACAAAGAAAGAAAAGTTTTCAAAAAAATAATAATAAAATACAAAAAAAAGTTTTATCTATTTTGGTACAATTTTTAAGTTAGAGGTTTGAGTGTAATAATTTTATCTTGATTTTTATTTACTTAGTTAGTAGGAGTATATTATTTTGCTTACTATTTATTATCAAGAAAATAAATTACTACAAAAAAAAAAGAACCAATCACAGTTAGCCAACTAGCAAAGATTCCTCCCCATCCAACTTTGTAACTGTGATGACTCAAAGTATCATCTTTAAATTAAATAATTATCTCGGTATTTTAAGACCTTGAAAAGTGGTATCAATAATTTGTCGACTTGCGTGCACAGTCCATATAATTTTCCGGAAGGTTTTTATGTGAAAAATAGATTAAATTGTGAATTAGAGCTTTAAAACTCAACTGAGTTGACTTCGATCAACATTTTGAGCAAACGAATTCGGATCCAAGTTTTGACCACTCTGGTAGTTTCGTATCATGATTTGGGACTTGGTCATATGCCCGAAATCAAATTCGGCGGTCCCTAACTAAAATTATCGCCATTTAACGGAATCTAAAAATCTAAGGCTAAAGATTTCCTAAGTTTGACAGGAGATTTGACTTTTGAGCAAACGACCCTGGAATGGAATGTTGATGATTCCAATAGTTTCATATGGTGTTTTGGACTTAGGAGCATGTTCTGATTTGAATTTGGATGTTCGTAGGATAATTTGACGCATTTTGGCGAAAGTTGGAAAATAGAAGATTTTTGGAAAGTTTGACCAAGAGTTGACCTTTTGATATCGGGGTCGGAATTCGATTATGAAAATTGAAACAGATCTATTATGTCATTTATGACTTGTGTGCAAAATTTGAAGTCATTCCAGATTGATTTGATATGTTTCGGCGCAAAAAGTAGAAGTTGGAAGATTTGAAAACTCATAATTCAATTCAATGTGCGGTTCGTAATTTCGGCGTTATTTTACGTGGTTTGAAGCCTCGATTAAGTTCATATTGTATTTTGGGGCATGTTAGTATAATTGGTTAAGGTCCCGAGAGCCTCGGGTGGATTTCGAAAGGTTAATGGGATGGATTTCGGAGAAAAAAATAAGTTGCTGAAATTTTCTGCTGCAGAAGCTTTAGACAGCACTGCGCAATCGTGGAGCCTACTTCGGATGCTTGTATCCCAAAATTTGTAAGGAATATGAAAATTTACAAAAAATGAAAGTTGTACCACTTGCATCCTAGTTTCCAGAAAGTTAAATTAATAATCATTCGGAAATTTATACAGAAAGTTATAATCGATTTACTGAAGGCTGGTCAAGCTATCTTGAAAATTTTCCAGAAATTTTTTATGCGAGTTGGCTACTTTGGGAGATTATATCTCGCTATCCATAAGGAACTGGGTGATTATCAACACATAAAAGTTGTAGCTCTTGGTGTCTAGTTTCCAGAAAGTTAAATCGTTCATCATTTGGATATTTTTGTACAGAAAGTTATGATCGACTTACTGAGGCTGGTAATGCTGTTTTTTTTTCTGAGACAGAGGCGAAATCGTATGTATCAAATGCGATTTATAAGTCTCAATTGACAAATGCAACTTGCCTGTACAGATTTTTAAATACGAGAGTTAGCCATTTTTACTCATTTTTGAGTTTTGAGTCTTGGATTTAGGCGATTCCAAAGGGGGTTTTCACGACTTCAACTTGGGTAAGTGTTCTATATCCGAAAGTGATTATATCATATATCCATGTCCATATTCACCAATTATTTCGGATTTAGGTGTAAGAAATTGGGATTTTTGTAAATTCTTCAAAAACGAATTTTCAAGATTTGAACATCGATTCGGAGTCAGATTTGATTAAAATTAGTATGGTTGGACTCGTAATTGAATGGATTATCTTATTTTGTGAGTTTTGTCGTATTCAGAGATGTGGGCCCCGTGGGCAAATTTGGGTTAATTTCGGATTTTGTTGGAAAATTAGTATTTTCATATGGAATTAATTCCTATAATTAGTATTGACTGAATTGAATTAACTGTGGCAAAATTCGGATTGATTGGAGGTCGATTCGAGGGGAAAAGGCATTTCGGTGTAGGATTTTGCTCGGATTGAGGTAAGTAATGATTGTAAATGTTGTCCTGAGTTTATGAAACCCCGGATTTCACATCGTTGCGCTACTTTGAGATGACACACACGCTAGATGACGAGCGTGGGGTCGTGCACTATTGGGGATTGTGACTTAGTCCGTCCCGTATGACTGTTAAACCGCGTATTTGATTGAAAACTGTTTGATATCATTGTGTTTTGGAAAGTATTATCATGTTTGATATTATGCCTGATGGGCGGTTTATGATACATGTTTTGTCCGAGGGGCTGTTTACATTTCTATCATTT
This sequence comes from Nicotiana sylvestris, assembly GCF_000393655.2. Lineage (NCBI taxonomy): Eukaryota > Viridiplantae > Streptophyta > Magnoliopsida > Solanales > Solanaceae > Nicotiana > Nicotiana sylvestris. The sequence goes on from NC_091064.1 coordinate 35,473,394, forward strand.
TTACTCACTGTTTTATCACTTGTTTGAAACTATTGAAAGTTATTTTAAAAGGTTTTACTGAAACTGAGCTTGATTTACGAAGTAAACGGTTTCTGTACTATTTTTGAGAAATATACGGTATTTGTTGTAGTGCTATGACGTGAAATTATATGTTTTCTTACTGCTCAACTTTCATTTACTTTTATTACTTACTGAGTTAGCGTACTCACATTACTCCCTGCACCTTGTGTGCAGATTCAGGTATTTCTGAACCCGGTAGCGGGTGTTGATTGCTTAGTGGCAAAGTCATCGGAGTTAGCAAGGTAGCTGCCCGACGTTCGCAGCCCTGCTCTTCTCTCTCTTGTCTTCCTTAGACTATTTTTAGTTTATTTTCATACTCTTCGTTGTATTCAGACCTTAGTAGATGCTCGTGACTTGTGACACCCTGATGTCGGGCTTGTACATTTGTTCCGCACTGGTTATTTAGACATATACTATAAGATTTCTTGTTAATTAATGGCTTAAAATGACTGTTATAGAAAAAATAGTTAGATTTAGGAATTGTGTCGGCTGGCCTAGTTCCACAATAGGCGCCATCACGACCGGGTCTATTTTAGGGTCGTGACAAGTTAGTATAAGAGCACTAGGCTACATAGGCCTCACGAGTCATGAACAGGTTTAGTAAAGTCTTGCAGATCGGTACGGAGACGTCTGTACTTATCTTAGAGAGGCTGCAGAACCATTTAGAAAATTCACATTCTTGAATTCTTATCGTGCGACATTGATTAAACTTGAAGCATAATTCCTTGAATTCCTTCCACGCATTCGTTTGCGCACATGAGCGTTCGGTATCTACTGTGCATCTACAACTTGTGATTCCCTGGATGAGGTGCGAGATGTGATTTCTGTGTGTGATGTTGGCCAGTCTAGAGGACTTAAGGTCGGGTTTTATCTGTGGCTTGAGTACTAAGATTTCGATTGTGTGAGCACGTGCATTTGACACTTATATGTCCGTTTGTGTCCTTATTGGTAGGATTTTTGATTGGACAACTATAGGGTGAGTATGATTTGATTGCGAGATGTATTCAGATTGTTCGAATGTGACAAAAAGAGTTTGTTGGAGATGTAGTAAGGACTATTGGGTGTTTGACTTCCATCTTGGGTTGACGTATGACCTCGAGCTATGGGTGTGTTGAAGTACCTCTCGTGTAGTTTAGTTGTTGAGTGGAGTAGATCTTCATGTTGTGTTATGAGTTCAGTCTGAGGGGGGATTAAGTGATTGCATAATAGTATGATTATGGAAGAATGTAGAGAGATACTAGTTTGAGGCTAAGTAGGTGGGTTACCTCATACGGGAACCCTATGAGAGTTAGATTGACTGTTACGAGGGTGAATGCGAGATTTGCAAATGGTTTGAGGAATTAGATGGGTTGTGTTGCATAAGCTTATGAAGGATTTAATTTAATCTCATCCGGTTGGGGTAGCTCAACCAATTTTTGCGGCACAGACCGATGATAGGCCTGCCTTGTCTTTTGAGGCTTTGCCGAGATTGGATAAGTTTACCTAGCTATTTCTAGTCCATTTTAGTGGTATACCTTCTGAGGACCCACAGGATTTTCTGAACCGCTGCCATGAAGTATTGCAGAATATGGGAGTAGTTGAAAGCAATAGGGGTTGATTTTATTGTGTTTCAGATGACGGATTCCGCCAAGAGGTGGTGGAAAGATTAGGTATTTACTAGACCTGTTATAGTTTCGTCCGAAGATGCGGACGTATTGAGAAGATCACCTAGTGAATCTTGTAGGGGTGCAATGACCTTGACGTTTTGTTGATTTATATGAGTTAAAAGGTCAACATTGTAGATTATCGGACGTTGTGACCCATGACTTCGCGCAAAATGGGGATGTCCACTATCAATGAATAGATCGAATGGTCATGTGTTATATCAATTTTGACCTGAAATGTATATATATATATATGGTATTGAAAGGCTACCCGATAATTTACACTTATTTAAGGCATGATACATACAAGGGATAAGGTTGTGACTTGTGGTATGTCTGCCTCTTTAATTATCCAATACTTCAGTATCAAAGGAGTTAGAAAAACAACCTTAAATTTATTTAAGTCCGCTTAGTGTGGAAGTCAAGGTTACAGATTTTGGGGTGCTTCAAAGGAAGTACAGTGGTTGACGATCTTCTAGACTATGTAGTTCGTGCCAAGATTTATCTTGATGTAGGTATACTTTTGTGATTATTGTGCATAATTAGGGGAAAGAGTTACCCCAAAGAAGAATCGGAGAGTATATAAATAAATAGGTTAGCTCAGCAGTCTTGAGTCAACATAGCAAAAGAAGAAATTAGCCTCTGGTATTTGTGGCAAGCCTATGAAGAGGGCAGACTAGCCAATGCAACACCACCTACTCAGCTCAGTTCTCATAAATGTTTTTGAAGGAGCTTGTCTCCCAGATTCTCCGTAATATGTGGTATATGGGGTTTGAACAGTAGTGTCAGGTCACCATGACGGTGTCAGAATATGTCATCAGGTTCAATAAGTTAGCCGTCATACTCCTACTTTGGTTCCTAAGCTAGAGAGTGAGTCCACGGACTCATTAAAGGACTCAATTATGATCTTGAAATTTAGTAAAACTCGGGAAGCTATAGGTTGATGCTTCATTTCGGCTAGTGGTAGAAATTGCCAAAATGTTAGAATGTGTTCTGGATAAGGAAAAAAAGAAGCTAAGAAGACCAAGATGTCTCGAGGTTTTAAAGGATTCAGCGGATTCTACTCTACAACTATAAATTATTATGACAGGGGCTTGGGTAGCTGGCCAGCCCAGTCAATATATCTGATTACTCGGGGTGCTCCAGAAAGTTCTTTTAATGCACCACCGCCACGAGGTTCGTATAATGGTTATTCCAGTTATCTATCATGGACTCAGTATGAGCAGTCGAACCCTCAAAGGGATTGTTATGAATGTGGTAGTACTAGGCACATCATGGGAAAATTGTCCTAGACTTGGGAGAAATATATTTTGTAAAAGCACTCAGGCTACGTGCCCCATTACAGTTACTACTCCACTTACATGACCAACCAGAGGTAGGGGTCAGGATGTTAGAGGTGGAGGTGAGACTCCTAGAGGTGCAGACCGAGCCGTTGATATATTTTCTATGTATGGCTGAGGTCGCAACACCAAATGGTGTCGTTACAAGTACGGTCTCGAATTATTATAAAGTAACAATTTTGTTAACTTGATTTGGTTTTGAGTATCGAGGCAAGTCCTCCTATGGTTCTCCACTTATGAGTGAGCTTCGTAATTCTGAAATATGCTTATGTGAATACTCTTATTGGGAAATTCGATAGAGATAGCTATGTCTATCATTATGTGTTGTGATTTTGTTAAACGAAAAATTATTCAAAAGAATAAAATGGAATGTTCCAATTTGGCACGATGTGCATATTACCTGTGGTACAGAGTTGAGGACGAGATCCTCGTGTTTTATATAATGTGAAATATTTAAACCGAGCTACAAGCTGCGGTAGATGTTATATAAGGACGAGGTCCTTGTGGTGAAAAAAAAATTATGTGTCTAAATGCTCCCTTTGTGAAATTAAAGTGTGTACTATAGTACTTATAGGGAGTCATGTCTATTAGACTTATCTGCAAAAAAAAATTGTATGAATATCTTTGTGCATAATTTTCCAGGTTCGTATTGTAATTATTGAGTTTTAGACTACGAGGTGAGTGCCCGGGGATGTAAATTGTTACTCGTTAATTTGGGTAAGTAATTATGAGATCTTCATGCCTCGTTGTTAGTAAACTTGAGGTTTGAAACGAGATTTTATTAACATAAGGTTAACTGGTGAAGTTGTAATCTATTATGAACAACTATGATGCATTTTATGTCAAGATATCATTGTGATAATGTCGTGCTTGTAATGGGGAGATTAGTGTTATTGATATATACTTTGTGGTGCTTTGCTGGGTTGTGGACATGTTGTTAGGAGTTGTTTTGGTATTACTCTGACAGGTGGATAGGCCCAATTACAGGGGAGACTCTGCCGAAATTTCTGAAAAATTTGGGAGTTAGAAAAATTTGGGATATTGAGATGTGCAAAGAAAGAGATAAGTTACATTATGTGTTAGGACGGACTCTACTTCTCATTTGAGGGCGAATGACCCTAAGTGGGGGAGAATGTAATACCCCATATTTGATGGGTGCCTAGGCATGAGTTGCTATTGCTAGTCGAGACTAATATCATGTGTTGGCGTGAAAATCGGACCTTTCTGGAAATGATTGTAGTGTAAGAAATTTGGTCTTCAAGTTTACAAATATGGATAAAGGAAATAATCTCAATTGAAATGGTATTGTCAGACTTATGTTGAATGCGGTAATGTGGGACAATCGTGAATATTTATGTAAAAGTAAAATCATCAATTTGGCAACCTGAGAATAATTCTTAGTACGTTCGAGGACGAACGTTTGTTTTAGAGGTGGAGAATGTGATGACCCAAAGTGTCATCTTTAAATTAAATAATTATCTCGGTATTTTAAGACCTTGAAAAGCAGAATCAATAATTCTCCGACTTGCGTGCTCAGTCCATATAATTTCCCGGAAGGTTTTTATGTAAAAATGTATTAAATTGTGAATTAGAGCTTTAAACCTCAACTAATTTGACTTCGGTCAATATTTTGAGCAAACGAACCCGGATCCAAGTTTTGACCATTCTGGTAGTTCCGTATCGTGATTTGGGACTTGGTCATATGCCCGAAATCGAATTCAGAGGTCCCTAGCTCAAATTATCGTCATTTAACGGAATCTAGAAATCTAAGGCTAAAAATTTCTTAAGTTTGACCGGAGATTTGGATTTTGAGCAAACGACCCCGGAACGCAATTTTGATGATTCCAATAGTTTCGTATGGTATTTTGGACTTACGAGCATGTTAGGATTTGAATTTGGAAGTTCGTAGGACAATTTGACGCATTTTGGGGAAAGTTGAAAATAGAAGATTTTTGGAAAGTTTGACCGAGAGTTGACCTTTTGATATCGGGTCAGAATTCGATTATGAAAATTGTAATAGATCCATTATGTCATTTATGACTTGTGTGAAAAATTTGAAGTTATTCCGGATTGATTTGATATGTTTCGACGCAAAAAGTAAAAGTTGGAAGATATGAAAACTCATAATTCAATTCAATGCGTGATTCGTAATTTCGGCGTTGTTTGATGTGGTTTGAAGCCTCGATTAAGTTTGTATTGTATTTTGGGGCATGTTGGTATAATTGGTTAAGGTCCCGAGAGCCTCGGGTGGATTTCGGAAGGTTAACGGGATAGATTTTGGACAAAAAAACAAGTTGCTGAAATTTTCTGTTGCAGAAGCTTTGGACAGCACTGTGCAATCGTGGAGCCTATTTCGGAAGCTTGTATCTTGAAATCAGTAAGTAATATGAAAATTTACAAAACATGAAAGTTGTAGCCCTTGCATCCTAGTTTTAAAAAAGTTAAATTATTAATCATTAGAACATCTATACATAAAGTTATGATCGATTTACTGAAGGCTGGTCAAGCTGTTTTGAAAAGTTTTCAGAAATTTCTGATGCGTGTAGGCTACTTTGGGAGCTTATATCTCGCTATCTATAAGGAACTGAGTGATGAGCAACACATCAAAGTTGTAGCTCTTGGTGTCGAATTTCCAGAAAGTTAAACCGTTCATCATTTGGATATTTGTACAGAACGTTATGATCGATTTACTGAAGGCTGGTAATGCTGTTTTTTCTGGGACAGAGGTGAAATCGCATGTATCAAATGCGATTTATAAGTCTGAATTGACAAGTGCAACTTGCCTGGATAGATTCTTAAACACGAGAGTTAGTCATTTTTACTCATTTTTGAATTTTGAGTCTCGGATTTAGGCGATTCCAAAGGGGGTTTTCACAACTTCGACTTGGGTAAGTGTTCTATATCCGAAAGTGATTATATTTCATAAATCCATGTCCATATTCACCAATTATTTCGGATTTAGGTGTAAGAAATTGGAATTTCTATAAAATCTTCAAAAATGAATTTTCAAGATTTGAACATCGATTCGGAGTCAGATTTGAGTAAAATTAGTATGGTTGGACTCGTAATTGAATGTGTTATCGTATTTTGTGAGTTTTGTCGTATTCCGAGACGTGGGCCCCACGGGAAAATTTTGGGATAATTTCGGATTTTGTTGGAAAATTAATATTTTCATATGGAATTAATTCCTATAATTAGTATTGACTGAATTGAATTAATTGTGGCATGATTCAGATCGATTGGAGGCCGATTCGAGGGGAAAAAGCATTTCAGAGTAGGATTTTGCTCGGATTGAGGTAAGTAATGATTGTAAATGTTGTTCTGAGGGTATGAAACCCCGAATTTCACATCGTTGCACTACTTTGTGGTGACACACACGCTAGATGACGAGCGTGGAGTCGTGCACCGTTGGAGATTGTGACTTAGTCCGTCCCGTATGACTTTTAAACCGCGTATTTAATTGAAAATTGTTTGATATATTGTGTTTTGGAAAGTATTATCATGTTTTGGGCTGAATGCCATATTTGGGCCTCGTGCCAACTGATTTGGACCCTTAGGGGGTTTTTACTACTATTCCTCACTATTTTGACTTCATATTTGTACTTAGTCATGCTGTATTCTATTATTTTCATAACTCAACCATATTTACTCCGTTTTAATATTTTAAATGATATTTTGGGCTGAGCATCATGTTTTACTATTGCTCGAGTGGCATGAGAGATTTCTGACTGAGTGACGCGGAGGGCCTGTGTTGCGAGGATACTATGGGATCGGGTTGCTTGCCGCAGTAGTGTTATACTGATTCATGATTTTGAGGCCGAGGGCCTGATTTGTTACACCACGAGGTGGCTCGTTGATATGAGGCCAAGAGCCTATTTGATTATGCCACGAGATGGCTTATTATTGCGCTTGGGCCGTAAGGGGCCCCTCCAGGAGTCTGTACACCCTCAGTGAGTGCGGATACCTAGTGTGAGTGATATGATGTAGCCTAAGGGGCTGTTGGTGTTTCATATTGTTGTCGGAGGGGCTGTTCTTGATCCATGTTTTGCCCGAGAGGTGGTTCATGATTCACGTTGTGCGCGAGAGGCTGATTACGAGTGATTGTGAGGTAGCCCGAGGGGATGGTTCTGTTGATATTATGTCCGAGGGGCGGTTTATGGTATATGTTTTTCCTGAGGGGCTATTTACATTTCTATCATTTTTACTCACTGTATTATCACTCGTTTGAAACTATTGAAAGTTATTTTAAAAGGTTTCATTTGCTTTTATTACTTATTGAATTGGCGTACTCACATTACTCCCTGCACCTTGTGTGTAGATTCAAGTATTTCTTAATCCGGTAGCGTGTGTTGATTGATCAGTGGCAGAGTCATCGGAGTTAGCAAGGTAGCTACCCGATGTCGAGCTTGTACATTTGTTCTGTACTGGTTATTTAGACATATACTATAAGATTTCTTGTTAATTAATGTCTTAAAAAGATTGTTTTAGAAAAAATGGTTAGATTTAGGAATTGTGTCGGCTGGCCTAGTTCCACGATAGGCGCCATCATAACCGGGTCTGTTTTAGGGTCGCGACATTAACAAATTTTGCAAATGTACATACACATATTCTTTTTTCTTGGAAATCACACACACTCACATGCTCACATTATTGGATATGCCTTACGTTATGCTCCTTAGGAAAGTTTTCAGTAATTTGATTTTTTTTCTTTTCCTTGTTTTAAACACAAATATTCATTGTGCGCTATTATTCTTTTTGTTTTCATACATATTTCACATAGGCACAATAGGCCCACACGTTTTCTCTCTCCAAAACACTCAGATATAAACCTCACCCCTCACTCATTTATGGATAGAGACAGAAGAAAAAAAGACTCGAAAAGGGCCACCCCTTCAACCCTCGAGAACCTTCTGTTTCTTCTTCAAAAAGGGCCTTCTTTTGCTTCTTCTTGAAAATCAGCGATACACACACGAAAAAAATAGAGGGTCTGGAAGAAAAATCTTAGGGTTTTGAAGAAAAATAGTTTTCTATAATTTGTGATTTGATTTTCTTTTTCTAAAATATTCCAGATAACCAAAAAAATATTTCTGTTTTTTTAGTTGAGTGAAGATTTGACTTCAGGTGGTTCGTTTTAAAAAAATGTTGTTTATCATCTTTGATTTCTGGTTTCAAAAAAAAAGTGGATGCAAGTTGAGGTTTGAAGCTGATTCAATTCGTCGTTTGGAGGTTCGAGTTCGGGGTTCCGATTGAGGTTTTTGATTGTTGTTGTTTGCTCTCGTCGGATTTCTGGAATCAGAATTTGTGTATTTGTTGATTCTTTAACTGTTGCTAAGAATTTTGGTTTAATAGGTACCTTTCTATTACTCCTGCCTCTATATTGTTTCTTAGTTTGTGGTTAAATGAGAGATTGTTGGTCTGAATTTTTGGATGCCAAAATATTTGTGATCATTTTTCTGTTTGTGATACTAAAATTAGTTTGTCTTCTCTTATGAGGTAAAATTGAAGATTTGAATGAGTTTTTTTAGTTAATAAATGGGTTCATCTATTTTATCTCAAATTATGATATTTGAGTAGTGAAATTTTACTACAAGATTTTCAACACAAATTTGGTCCAACTCAGTGTTCTTTCTTTCGAGATTTAGCTTGTGTATAAATTTTGCCTATTAAACTTTTCTTATTAGCTTCCAGTAGGCTTAAGGTATGAATTTCCTGCCTTATTTTAGTTGTAATGACCTTATGTTAAATTGGTGGAATTTAAGCAATATGATACCAAATTTTGGTTAAGTAGCTGCAAATCTCTCGAGCTCTCTTAGGTGTTAAATCTGCTTAATTACTTGATGTGTGGATTATTGTTATTTTGCAAAGGTGTCATGTTTATATTATTTACTTGGATGTTTCACGGAATTGAGGTTGAATATGATTTTTTTCTTGAATTGGATGTTTTGTTGCGTTCAAGATTTGGAAAATATACGAGTATTTATCTGTTGTTAGAAAGATGTCCTTTTGGTGTTTAACCAAGACCGTTATTTATTCATTTACATTAGTTATTTTATTGTTGTTTATTCTTATTCTCTTAATTCCTTGCTCCAACTAATTGGCGTCTGTTCGCTTCTTAGATTTTCTCTCTATGAATGGTATGAGCCGTAAGGTTGGGAAGGGCCTACCCCTTTTAGTGATTAAAATTACTTACATGTCTAGGAATTGGAATGTGTCGAATGCATGAAATCCTTTTAGTAAAAATTCTCCATAACCTCGGGCCCTTCTTTCTCACAATCACCAAATTGAGAATTACACAATTCATAAATATCGTAGTTTGCTTTAGGCGCGACTTAATTTATCATCGGGATTGTGTACACGTTCGTGTGACATAATTACGATTTTAAAACAAAACCAGAGTATGCATCCGCGTAACTTCGGCCAAACTTTCTTAATAATGATAAAGCATTATTAATTGTGGACACGTTCGCGTGACATGATTTTTGGCGCGCCAAACAAATGAGTACACGTACACGTGACTCGTTTTAAGATAATTCCATAATTACGAATAATCAAGCAATTAAAAGCGGTAAAAAGGTAAATGCACATAGGTTCTAAAGTATGTAATTAAACAATTTAATTGAGCCAAGTATGATTAAAGCGACCATGCTAAAACCACGGAACCCGGGAATGCCTAACACCTTCTCTCGGGTTAATAGAATTTCTTACCCGGATGTTTGTGTTCGCAGACCATAAATAGAGTCAAAACTTTCCTCGATTCGGAATTTTAAACCGGTGACTTGGGACACCATAAATTATCCCAAGTGGCGACTCTAAATTTAATATAGATAATCCCGTTTTGATTGTCAGTTAAATTGAAAAAACTCCCTTATACCCCTTTCGGGGTAGAAAAAGGAGGTGTGATATCAAAGACGTGTTTTCCTATTCCTATGATGATATGCCAGGACTGAGTGTTGATTTAGTGGTGCACAAATTGCCAACTTACCCCGATTATCCCCCTGTCCAACAAAAATCGAGAAAGTTTAAAATAGACAACGGTGACTAGATCAAAGAAGAAGTCACCAAATAGTTGAAAGCGTGTGTGATCCGGGTGGACCGATACACCACATGGTTGGTTAATGTAGTCCCAGTGCCAAAGAAAGATTGAAAAACCCGAGTGTATGTTGATTATCAGGATTTGAACAAAGCAAGACCTAAGGACAACTTTCCATTACCAAATATCCACATCCTTATTGACAACTATGCCAAACATGAGATACAGTCTTTCGTGGATTGTTACACTAGGTATCATCAGGTCCTGATGGAATAATGAAGACGCAGAAAAGACGACTTTCACCATACCTTGGGTTATTTACTGTTACAGGGTCATGCCGTTTGGTTTAAAGAATGCTGGGGGAACTTACATGAGAGCTATGACTGTCATCTTTCTTGACATGATGCACCAGGAAATTGAGGTGTATGTGGATGATGTGATCATTAAATCCAGAATGCAGGATGACCATGTGCGAGATTTGAGATAGTTCCTTGAGCGCCTGCGTAAGTATGACGTGAAGTTAAATCCAGCTAAGTGTGCATTTGGAGTACCATCTAGGAAACTTTTGGGTTTATAGTCAGTGTATTCGGAATTTGCCCCCTCCGAGAACCAATAAAGAGGTTATGAGTCTACTGGGAAGGTCGAATTACATTAGTAGGTTCATTGCTCTGTTGACTTCCACGTGTGAGCCCATATTTATGTTATTGAAGAAAGATGCAGCGATTAGATGGATAGATGAATGTCAAGAAGCTTTCGACAAAATCAAAGAATATCTGTCGAATCCGCTAGTGTCGGTCCCACCCAAACTTGGAAGGCTTTTGTTCTTGTACTTGACAGTGTTGGAGAATTCTTTTGGATGTGTTCTCGGGCAACATGATGTGACCGGGAAGAAAGAACAAGCCATATACTATTTGAGCAAGAAGTTCACTAGTTATGAAGCCAAGTACGCTTTGTTGGAACGAACTTGCCGCGCTTTAACTTGGGCCGCTCAGAAGCTTAGACATTACTTGTTGGCTTATACCACCTATCTCATAACCAGGCTGGACCCCTTGAAGTACATATTCCAAAAGTCGATGCCCATAGGGAGGTTATCAAAATGGCAAATCCTGCTCACCGAGTTTGACATAGTCTATGTCACCCACACGGCGATGAAAGCTCAAGCCTTGGCGGATCACTTAGTTGAGAATCCTGTTGATGATGAATACCAACCCTTGATTACTTATGATCACGCTCAACTATGTCTATTAAAAGACTAAGCGGGTGTTGCAAATATAATTCAGGGTATTATGCCCCGAGTCGAATCCCACAGGGAATTAACGTATCAAGAGAAGCCTTTAAAGTACTAAATTCTTATAAGTCAACCTTCTCAAACTTTGTAAATAACAAGTGGTGTTATGGTCACTACTCCAACTAACAGAATCGATAAAATGAAGATTAACTACTACGCAGTTGTAGACAATTGGAATAAAGGTCTAAGGTAATGGTTTTCCCCGTTATTGAATTCCTTAGTCGTATGTTTCTTAAAGTTATGAATTAGTTGTCTTTGTCGATCATGAACTCTCCAGTTATCATAACTCTCTCTCAAGCAATTATGATAATTTACTAGACGCACTCTCTCAAGCTACACTAGCTAGATTCGCATTACAGTTCACTTAGATTGCACCCGAGGTATCGTTATCTCTACTCCAACCTCTAAACCCTCGGTTATGACTCTCGCCTATACTCCGGGAGTGATGTTGTTCAAACAATAACCTAAATATGGACTCTCTCTCAAGAAGATACATAATAAATAGGAACGGCTAATGGAGGATCCTTTCAACTAACCAAAATCAAAACGTAGTTGAACAAATAGAGATTAACAACCAATTCAAACTATATTAATATAACAACAAGTTCATCCACAATGGTTTCACCCAAAACCTTAGATTAAAAGAGTTAGCTACTCATAACAATGATGTTCATCACAATAATTAAATTCATTACAAATCATAAAAACAAAAGGAAGAAGAGAAGAACTTGATGTAGAATACTCCTCCTTGACTTTCCTTTTCTTGCTCTCAGCTATCAAAAGTTGCACACACACTCCTTGGGCGAGCTTGACCTTCTATATATTAAGTGAATTTTCCCCCCAGACTTCCAAATTTACCCCCAGGAATTATTTTCCGGAACTGGGCTAGCGCGGCCGCGCTAGTGGGCGCGCTAATGGCCGTGCTAGTAGCCTTACCATTCTGCCTCGACCATCTGGGCTAGCACGGTCGCGCTAGTGGATGCGCTAATGGCCACGCTAGTCCAGGCCTTCATTTGGTTGATTCTTTTTCTCGTCGTCTCACTTACTCAGCTCCTAGGGGTCTTTCTTGCTTCAATGCAGCTCCAATCACATTTTTAAGGCCTTATATAAGCTCCTCATTCCTACAACACAATTTAGAGCTCATTTTTCATCATTTGATTATATTAGAGCATTGAAACATAATCAAGCTGGGGCAAAACAATCGTCAAATGACATAAATCTAGCCTAATATCAACAGCCCACACTTAAATCTTTGCTAGTCCTCGAGCAATCCACCACCTTTTATGAAGGTTCCTTCACTAAGCATTCTTCCCTAACGCATCATACCATGAACAGATCACATGAGTTACACCTAGTAGTGAACAATCTTATCCTCAAAAGTTGACTCTCAAGTGTCGTGCAATATTCATACTTTCTCAAGCTACTCTACACATAAGTCAATAAGTGCCTTTCCTTCATGAATCACATTCCCTCACCTTCACACAAAGAGAGTAGTTCCACATATAATGATATTTAGAACAATTAGGAACTTAGATAGATGAACTTCACTCACTCTCAGAAATTACATTCACATGTCACAAAGATGCACCATAAGCTTGCTCGTAGTGTACTACTCTACTAATTGAGCCACTCAGTCTAAGATCAATAGGACTTCACTTGGTTGTAATGTAGGCTAAGGGACCGATAGGATATATTTGGTGTAGTGACTAACCTCCCTAAGCACTTTTTAATACAATTACATTAACATTCAAAACCATACTTCTGTCAACCAAACATTTCACCACCGTTCTTTTATTTACCACAACCCCATCCATTAGGTGCAATTATAGAAAACCACCACTTCTCAACCACTGTATTATTCTCCTTTTTTAATGGTGGTGCTTCATTTCTTATGCGACAAAATTCTACACCTTTTTTCGATTTCTGTGGTTCCACTCAAAAACCAACCCCACCCCACACCTTTGCCTTTGCATAATTCTCAATACCATTCAAGTGCTTATGTGAGGAAAGAGGGTTCAAATAGAAGGCTATTCAAATAATTGGGTAAGGTTTGCAATGTGTTTGCCAAAGAAATAGGCTTATAGGCTCAACGGGGTTAACTAAGATGTATTGCAGTTAGGTGGGTTTACTTTATAAGTCTGGCTCAACAAGGAATTGCCTATATCACTTCTAAGACTGAATGAAACTACTATTTCGCTTTGCAAACACACAGGGCAAGTTCTAGGCATCAAATGTGAATCATGGAATACAGTAAAACTCACACATATGGAATATGACTCATTCAAGATTGGCTTATCAAGACACTCTCTTCTGAGTATTCAAGTCAGTGACGAATATAAAATTTAAGGCACTTTAGCAAGAATCAACTACTGAGAATAAGCGTTACACTCTAGTGTCTATTGTGTTCAGGTGTAATAATGCTAGAGGCTTTTCTTTTCGAATTCAGCTCATTATTCCATTAATCCTAATTTAAAAACTAAAAAGAAAACAAAATGATTACAAAACTACCTATACCCGGTTCAAGTTAAACCCTTGGAAAAGAACCGTGGCCCAAAGAAAAACCAAGGGGGAGTTACTACACTACCTAAAAAAATATTTTTGTAATTTTAAATTGTTTTTCTTACATACTAGCTTCCCTCAAGAAAATTATCTAAAGGATCCATCATCAGGAAGAGTCTTCATTTTCATTTTTTTTATGCTCGACTTAGTCCAAGATACTTACCTATTTTAAACTAATCAACTCCTACTTAATCATCAAAGCAATCAAAGCTAAACCACCAAAACAATCAAAACAAAACAAAACCAACTAGTCAAAGGTTACAATTACATATATACAATGAAGTATCCCCACCCCACACTTATAATTAAGACATGTCCCCATGGCTTTAAAAAATTAAAGAGTAGTGAGGTAGAGGTACTTCCCTGATGGCTCACTCCTGGTCGGAGACGGTGTCTAGGTTCACATTGCACGCGCGACCCAGAGCTCTCAACCAGCCCAAGAACTTCTTTTCAGACTTTACCTGTCTGTCAGCCACGGCCTCAACACGGGTACCTAAATCTGTGACTGAAGTACGTAACCCAACCATCTCTTGTTTCAAATTGTTCATACGGGTGCTCCGGGGACTAGGGTTCAGTCCTTACATTCTCCTCTTCTTCATCTTTATCGCCTGAGTCGTCAGAGCTACCACTACTCTCTTCCTCTGCTGCTGCTGGCTCCTTTCCCATGGTTACTTTGTCCGCTCGGAACTTGCGGTCCTTTTTCACAAGCCCATCCGCAGCTAGATTTTTGGGCACTCGAGCATACCTGTAGTGAGAGTGAGGATTAGATAAGAGGGTTAAAGGGGAATGTTGTTGGAGACGAAGATGAAAATTTTCTGGAAGAAGGGAGTAGAAGAAGAAAAGAATTTGAGTTGTGAGAGATTGGGGAGGGTTTTGTGAATTGTTTTAGGGCGTGTGTTTTGGTGTGGGGGGGGGGGTTGTTAGATGTGGGTTATTAGATGAGGGGGGAATTTGGATTAAAGAAAGAGAAAAAAAATAATTGAATGATACAAAAAAATAAGAACAAGTGTTACGTTTTAAAAAAATGTCCCTGAGTAGCGCGTTCAGATGCGCGAGCGCGCTAGTCTAGTGCGTCCAAGGTAGAAAGTTTTGGCAATTTAGTGCGATCGCGCTAGTAGCGCGGCCGTGCTGGGAGGCTTCAATTTTATTTTATTTTTTACACTTTTCACCTGATTTTTCCATTTTTCGATTGCCTTATCACCCGCCCATTGTCACCTGCATTGGTTAGCATTTTAAAAAACTCACAATTAACCACTACTACTACTACTGTCGGGTTGCCTCCCGACCAGCTCCTAAGTTAACGTCGTGGAACGACACAAACAACGTTACCACTTTTCTCGCCACTTGGATGATATGAACTGGGCACCTAGCTTGGAATCAAGCTTGTGACCACGAGCGATGGGGGGTGGTAAGTCGATGATCAAGTCAATCCTTAAGTTCTTCATTTTGTACTTCTTGGCTCTCATGTGAGGAATGTCATTTTGCTTTCTTGCTTCCTCCAACTGTAAAATTTATGATTGTTGCCTTTCCTCCTCGCAATCCCTCATTGACCCGTGCAGTTCAATTTTCATATCACCATACAATTCCAATGTTGAAAAATGCTTGGAATGTGACTTCAAACCATCATTTTGCAATTTTCCTCGGATTTTGACAACCTCTTTTTTTCCCGGATTAGAGTCAATTTCAACCACATTTTCATTTACACAGGTTGACTCTAATTCCATATTTTTCTTGGCATTATTAACACTCATGGGGTCGGTTAGCGGATGTTCAATTCTTGAATCCTCAAAGTAAAGCTCACTTTCTTCCTCGGAATTGGGCTTTTCTTGGCTTCCTTCCACACTATCAAGTTGGTGGGAATAGTGAGCCTCAACCAATATTTGCATTTGATCCTCCAAAGTGCGGATATGCTCATCATTGTGAGACAAACCTTGTTTCTAGTCCTCGAGTGCAAAGTTGTGCTTCTCCTTATTTTTAAGAATGGTCTCCAACATGAGCATCATCTTCTCATTTTGAGCAATTGCGAGTTTTTCTTGGTTTTGTTCAAGTGCCAAGGGAGGATTTTCGGCTTCCACATCTAAGGAAAATTCTTGGCTATCATTAACTTCCGAGGATTTTTGGACCTCTAAAGCTTCAAGCATTTTCTCCATTTGCACATTTAACCTTTCTAGTGCCAAGCCATTTTGGAGACTATTCTCCAAAATCTCCTCCAAGGCATGTTGTTCTTTGTTTCCTCCTTCAAGTAGGCATTCTAACATGAGCTTGAACTCTCCATTTCGGCCACGCTCAACTTCTTCTACTTCCATAGCCCTATAATTTTCATCACAAAAAGTAGAATCATCATAGCGGGGGCTTCGGGAAGGGAAGGACAAATAAGCACAATCATCCCAATGACCATTTTGAAAATCACACTTATCACAAATACTCCACTCATGGGTTTGAGATTGTACGCACAATCCACCCCCGGGAGAATTTAAACAATTTTTCCATGAGTGTGGTCCTCCGCAATAAGGACAAGGGTCATCAAAGTAAAAATAACTACAATCCGACCAATTTTCATTATATGATGCCATTTTTCAAAACTAAGAAAATAAACAAGAAATAAACAATAAAAATAGACCAAGGTATAGAGAGAACTAACTACACTAAGAATTTTGGTACTTCTTTCAATCGTAACTGATAATACCGTTAATTCCCCGGCAACGGCACCAAAATTGGATCACGCTCAACTGTGTCTACTAAAAGACTAAGCGGGCGTTGCAAATATAATCCGGGGTATTATGCCCCGAGTCGAATCTCACAGGGAATTAACGTATCAAGAGAAGCCTTTAAAGTACTAAATTCTTATGAGTCCACCTTCTCAAACTTTGTAAATAACAAGTGGTGTTATGGTCACTACTCCAACTAATAGAATCGATAAAATGAAGATTAACTACTACGCAGTTGTAGACAATTAGAATAAAGGTCTAAGGTAATGGTTTTCCCCGTTGTTGAATTCCTTAGTCGTATGTTTCTTATAGTTATGAATAAGTTGTCTCTGTCGATCATGAACTCTCCAGCTATCATAACTCTCTCTCAAGCAATTATGATAATTTACTAGACGCACTCTCTCAAGCTACACTAGCTAGATTCGCATTACAGTTCACTTAGATCGCACCTGAGGTATCGTTATCTCTACTCCAACCTCTAAGCCCTCGGTTATGACTCTCGCCTATACTCCGGAAGTGATGTTGTTCAAACAATTACCTAAATATGCACGCTCTCTCAAGAAGATACATAATAAATAGGAACGGCTAATTGAGGATCCTTTCAACTAACCAAAATCAAAACGTAGTTGAACAAATAGAGATTAACAACCAATTCAAACTATATTAATATAACAACAAGTTCATCCACAATGGGTTCACCCAAAACCTTAGATTAAAAGAGTTAGCTACTCATAACAATGATGTTCATCACAATAATTAAATTCATTACAAATCATAAAAACAAAAGGAAGAAGAGAAGAACTTGATGTAGAATACTCCTCCTTGCCTCTTGCCTTTCCTTTTCTTGCTCTCAGCTATCAAAAGCTGCACACACACTCCTTGGGCGAACTTGACCTTCTATAGGTTAACTGAATTTGCCCCCCAGACTTCCAAATTTACCCCCAGGAATTATTTTCCGGAACTGGGCTAGCGCGACCGCACTAGTGGGCGCGCTAATGGCCGCGCTAGTAGCCTTACCATTCTGCCTCGACCATCTGGGCTAGCACGGTCGCGCTAATGGCCGCGCTAGTCCAGGCCTTCATTTGGTCAATTCTTTTTCTTGTCGTCTCGCTTATTCAACTCCTAGGGGTCTTTCTTGCTTCAATGTAGCTCCAATCACATCTTTAAGGCCTTATATAAGCTCCTCATTCCTGCAACACAATTTAGAGCTCATTTTTCATCATTTGATTATATTAGAGCATTGAAATATAATCAAGTTGGGGCAAAACAATCATCAATGACATAAATCTAGCCTAATATCAACTTACTTTCCGAATGAGGAGGTAAATTCAGTTGAGGTAATTCCAGAAGACACGAATGCTTGGAAAATCTTCTTCGACGGAGCTGTGAATACAAAAGGTGTTGGGATTGGGGAAATTTTGATTTTGCCCACTGGTCAACACTATCCGGCCACAGCCCGGCTTCGGTTTTTCTGTACGAACAACACTTCCGAGTATGAGGCTTGCATTATGGGCATAAACATTGTAGTTGATCAGGATGTGGAAGAATTGTTAATCATGGGATATTCTGACTTGATTATTAGACAAGCTCAAGGTGAGTGGGAAACTCGAGATATCAAGCTTATCCCATACAGACAACATGTGGAATATCTTAGCAAGCGGTTCAAATTCGTCGAGTTCAGGTACATTCCTCGGTTTCACAATGAGTTAGCCAATGCACTAGCTACTTTGGCCTAGATGTTGCCGTATCCAGGCAATGTCCACATTAACCCACTGAAAATCCAAATTCGAGAAAGACATGGTTACTGCAATATAGTTCAAATGGAACCGGATATTCAGCCATGGTACCATGATATCAAAAAAATTTTAAAAACAGAGGAATATCCCGAACAAGCCAGCGGAGATCAAAAGAGAACCATTAGAAGGCTTGCTAGCACTTTCTTCTTAAGCGGAGAGGTCTTGTACAAAATAACTCCAGATTTGAACCTTTTAAGATGCGTGGATGCCCAAGAGGCTGGAAAAATCATGAATGAGGTGCATGGGGGAGTATGTGGACCCCATATGAACGGATACGTCTTTGCAAAGAAAATCCTTCAAGCAAGTTATTACTGGATGACCATGGAAAAGGATTACTTCAGTTTTGTCCGAAAGTGTCATCAGTGTCAGGTACACGGTGACCTGATTCAGGCACAGCCTTCAGAATTGCATCCTATATTGGCGCCATGGCCGTTTGTTGCTTGGGGTATGGATGTCATTGGGCCAATCGAACCAAAAGCTTCAAATGGGCACAGATTCATTTTAGTTGCCATTGACTATTTCACAAAATGGGTTGAAGCAGTCACTCTTAAATCCGTCACCAAGAAAGCGGTAGTGGACTTTGTGCATTCCAACATTATCTGTCGCTTTGGTATTCCTACGAGTATCATTACCGGAAATGATGCAAATTTGAATAGTCATTTGATGAGGGAGGTATGCGAATAATTTAAGATCACACATCGGAATTCTACCCCTTATTGGCCCAAAGCTAATGGTGATGTTGGAGTAGCAAAAAAAATATCAAGAAGGTCCTCAGGAAAATGATTCAAAGTTCTAGACAATGACATGAAAAGTTGTCTTTTGCATTGTTGGGGTATCGCACAACCGTGTGCACATCAGTTGGAGCAAAACCCTATCTATTGGTTTATGGCATTGAAGCTGTAATACCTGCAGAAGTTGAGATTCCCTCTCTTCGAATCATCGTTGAAGTTGAGATTGAGGACAATGAATGGGTCAAGACTCGTCTAGAACAGTTAACCCTGATTGATGAAAAGCGGATGGCTGCGGTTTGCCACGAGCAGTTGTATCAACAAAGAATGGCTCGTGCCTACAACAAGAAATTGCGGCCTAGGAACTTTGAAGTGGGGCACCTCGTCTTGAGATGTATTCTCCCGCGTCATAAGGAAGAAAAAGGAAAATTCGCTCAAAATTGGAAGGGTCCGTACATTATAAGAAAATTGTTGCCAAAAGGGGCATTGTACTTGGGAGATATTGAAGGAAATGACCCCGAAATAGCTGTCAATGCAGACGCGGTCAAAAGGTATTACATTTAACCCTTCTACAGTACTGATATTCTCTGATTGGGATGACAAAGGCTTTCATTCTCGCTACCCAAACACTGTTAACCCTTTGCAAACCCTTTGAGCCAATTACCTTTCTTTGATTACCCTCTTTGGAACCCAAAAATGTTGTTAACAAAATGAAAAGAAAAAAAACAAAACAACAAAAACAAAAAAAAAAATCAAAAATAAAGTTCTCTGAACTACGTTCGACTTGATTCCGAAAGGATACGTAGGCAGCCTCTTTCTGGGGTTCAGTCATACCAAAACAAAAATCCACATTGTCCCAAAGTTGAAACTGGGGCAGAAGTCATAATGGTTCCGTGATAGTTCGCCTGAAAGGTTCCAAAGTTGTAATTCAATCCAAACTCTTTTTACCCCCAAATCATGTTCAAGCCCTTCCGATCAATCGATAAAGATGTTCAAAATTGGAGGATGTGTTTACTTGGGTTTTATACAATTAAATGAGAGAAATAAAATGAGAGAGTCTTATTGGTGAAAATCCACAAGAGCACCATAGGGCGATGGTAAGCAGAGAAATTGAAAATGAGAGAGTCTTGTTAGTGAAAACTCGCAAAGAGCACTATAAGACGACGGTGAGAAGAGAAATGAGAGAGGTTAGTTGGTGAAAGCCCGCAAAGGGCTCCACTGATTGAAAAAAGGGATGCCTTACAACCATCGGTACTGATAGAGTCCTGGCAAGGTTTCTCGGTTTTGATGTATTGGTTATGATGGGTTTATGAGAGTTGGATGGTTTGCACAAATTGACTATTTGGTCCAAGAAGCATGTCATGTCTATTGAAGTTTGCATGCACTCTAGATAAGTCCTTCTTTCCTTTCCCCGAAAAGGACACTTCTTATTTAAATTCATTATCATGTACGTTGTTTACTTTTCTTTGAATCCCTTTCGCTCTAATTCTCCTCCGAAACTAATACAAAGAAAAGATGGCAAGATTGATTTTACAGGATTTTGTTTGACAAAAAGCTAAAATTCAAGAAAAGCACCCAGCCTCAGCAGGTGCATCAAGTCGACCTCGACTAGCCATGATGGCCGATGCTCCAGAGTCAAAAACTCTTGAAAAAAAAAAGAAATCAAAGTCAAGTTCCCATAAAGGCAAAATAAGATGAAAAAGGCCAAGCCCCACACGGGTTAGTCATCATGTGAAATTTGGGAAAGGTCAAGATTCCCGGGTGTAAAAATGAAACCAATTTCCAGAAAGCCAGCGAGCAATGGAGACTTTATTGAAAGAGCTGGGGCCAAAATCAAGTGATTGAAACAATCAAGGCCACAAAACCAACCACCATTTCAAACTGACAAATTGTTCTTTGATTTGAAAATAGGAAAAATAGGTATAATCCAAAACAACTCCGCAAGGAGCAGGTGCGATAAAAGCAAAGTAAGCAAAGACCAAAACGGTTCTGCAGCAAAAGTTAACCCAAAAAGGGAAGTCCCCTCCAAACTCTTTATAAATAAAATAAAAAAAGAAAAAATGATGAAATCAAAAGAAAAGAAAGAAGAAAATTCAAAATCATGGTAGTATAGAGTCTCTAATCCCTAACTGCGTCTTTCTGAACATAGGGTCCCACTCCCTAGTTGATTCCGGCATAACCCGATGACTCTTCCGGCATAACCCGATGACTCTTCCGGCATAACCCGATGACTTTTCTAGCATAACCCGATGACTTTTCCGGCATAACCCGATAATTTTTCCTGCATAGCCCGATGACTTTTCCGGCATAACCCGATCACTCTTCCGGCATAACCCAGTGACTTTTTCGGCATAACCTGATGACTCTTCTGGCATAACCCAATGACTCTTCCGGCATAACCCAATGATTTTTCCAACAAAGGGTTCCACTCCCTAGCTGATGCCAGCATAACCTGGTAATTTTTTCCACTATAGGGTCCCACTCCTTAGCTGATGCCGGCATAACCTGGTAATCTTTTCCAACATAGGGTCCCACTCCCTAGCTGATGCCGGCATAACCTGGTAATCTTTTCCATCATAGGGTCACATTCCTTAGTTGATGCTAGCATAACTTGGTAATCTTTCCAACTTAGGGCCTCCAATCCTAGTTGATTTCATTTTAGATATAAGGGTCCCCACTCCCTAATCTCTTTTTTCTCAAGGATACACAATCCTGATTTTATTGCTTTCAATAAAGAAGTAGTTTAGATTTTTGTTACAATAACTCACGAAATTTTTCTAGTGAAAACTAGGGCAGAAAAATTTCGCTTGTTTGTTTGTTTTGGTGCCTAAACAGGTTTTTACCGTAAGGAACGAGGTTTGAGATGACCAAAAGAATAAGTCCCAATCCAAATAAAAGAAAAGAAGAACAAGAAAAGAAGTGAATTCTAAGTGTAGAAGCGGAGAAAAGATGTGGACTGCTCAAGATGTGATTGAAGTCACAAGCTTTGCATATCCCTCCTTGATCTGAAAAGCTAAAGAAAAGTGAACCAGCGTTCGCAGCTAACGAGCATCAAGATTCAGATCAGAGTCAGGAAGAACCAGCCAAGACTCAAGATCAAGCTTCAGAAGGTTCATAAATAGGAATCCTGTAACTCGTAGTTGATAGGCTTAGTTTTTCATTTTTCATTTTGGTGTAATAAGGAGCTCAGCAAGCAGAAACAGCAGCAACAGCTGTGAAATCACAGTTTCTCGGTAGTCCCACCTACCGAAACTTCTAGAAATACGCTGACCTGACTCTTTTATAGCCAAGGATATGTAAGCAACCTCCGAAGAATGGTTTGATCAGATTTTTTCCAAAAAATGTTTCCCAGGGAGTATCCAAACAGGCAAAAATCGCTCATAATTGCTCACTTTATCTTTGCCCAAAAACTCTTCATGTTTCCGAGCAAAGAGGGGCAACTATGAGCATGTAATTTTTTTCCAACTAAAAGATACTCCTACAAAATTAAAGAGATAGATTTTTTTCAAACTGTTTTTCAATTTTATAGGATTTTTGTAATATTTTTACTAATTGTTTGCATATTGTGCACATTTAATTTTGTTAAAATCGTGAAAAATACCCCAAAAATGTCAAAATTTCATGTATTACATATTAGGTTTTTTGTTCATATTTTAGGATTAATTGGTTATTAATTGCTTTATTAAAATGAAAAATCACAAAAAGATATTGTTCATTTTACATTTTTTAGCTCTCAATATTAAATTAGTAATTTCTCTTCATCAATTTAGGATTAGTTAATTTTGTAAAAATTTATAAATAGATAATTAGTTTGATTTTACAGATTAGATTAATTTAGGACTTTCATTAATTAAAGAAAAGAAAAAGAAAAAATAAAGAGAGGGAAATAGGAAGAATATTTGGTCTTGCTCTTAAATTTGGCCAATTCCTAAATGGTCCAATTAATTTTAAGTGTCTAGCCCAAAATTCGCCCCAAATTTAACCCCCAAACCCGGTCCAAATCCGATCTAACCCACTAATAAATGAAGCGACGTTGTTTCATGGTGCTTGATCCCAGCCGTTGGATCCCCTCGATCTAACGGCTCGCAAGTTAACACTCACAATCCTTAAATATGTCCGAACAGGCCCTCCCTCCCCCCTCCCCCCAAACCCCTAACACCCAGTTCATTTCCTCTCTCAAACTCTCTCAAACGAGAAACTCTAGCCGCCCTTTTAACCCCCACCGTCTCCGCCGTATTCCGCCTCCTGGAAATCGCCCCACGGCGGCAGACCACCTCTAAACTAAACCAAATTAATACCAGACAATCACCCTCTCCTCCTTTTTCCATATCTCATAATCATTCCCTTCAAACAAGTCTAGAAATTCTCAAATCTTGGATCTAGGATAGAAACCCTAGTTTGCCAAATTTGGTCAATTTTTCTTTTGTTTCCTTCGAGTTTCAAGACTCGATTTGGGTTTAAAACCTACGCTAATTGAGCGTTCTCAACAAGAACGATTGATTAAATTTTTGGACTCATCTCGACGTTGTTCCAATTTGCGAGAATCTTGTTAAGTCAGATAGGTACATTTTCGTTCTTTCTTCTTTCTTTGCTTGATATTGTTCTTTATTTCTCTCTTTTTTCTGGTGGTGCATGTGTTTGGCTGCGTGTTTAGATTAATTAGTATTTTTGAAATCACTATTAGGATAATTCTGAAAATTGTTCGAATATGCTGAACTTCGTGATTAAAGAAAATAGCCTAATTATCTGTAAGATAGCTTAATTACATATTTTGTTTAACTCAGTCAAGTTTAGATTAATTAGGATTAATTATTAGGTTTTAGTACATTATTATTCTTGTTCTGCATTTTTACTACTATTTTTCTGTTGTTGTTGTTTGTTTGGAATTCAAATTTTTTTATTTGTAGGTTTAATTAGATGAAATGTCCTGTTCAATTATTGGTTTAGGTCTTAATTTAGGATTGCTTTATCTAGGGCGTCTTAATTCAGTTGTTTGAATATTTTAAAGAATGAAGATAGTAACAAAGTTTTTAGGGATACTATTATAAACAATGTTAGGAATTTCAAATGCTGGAATCACCTAGATGGTTCCAAAAGGTTCCCCAAGGGTTTTGAAATAAGAAATTAGGTCAAATTGGTTTGAAATTGCAATAAGCTAA
Source organism: Nicotiana sylvestris (assembly GCF_000393655.2). Taxonomy (NCBI): domain Eukaryota; kingdom Viridiplantae; phylum Streptophyta; class Magnoliopsida; order Solanales; family Solanaceae; genus Nicotiana; species Nicotiana sylvestris. The sequence continues at coordinate 35,497,705 of NC_091064.1, forward strand.
ACTTAAAAGGGTAAAATTGGTATTGATAAATAAGAAAAATATCAGAATGTTCTAGTATGGGGCAGTTGTCCCCATTTTTAGCAATGCTAAAATTGGGTGGGAAAAATGACAGACAGCTGTTAAAAGATGTTGTGCTATCTGACATTTCAAAATTCTAGGGTAGAATATTCTCTTTTTATGCTATCTTTGTGCATTCTATATAAAGAATAGGCCATCACTCACTCATAGAGAGATTATCATCAGCATATGCATTCTAAAAGCCTCTTTGAATACAAGGAATTCTTAAAAAAGCACCTCCATTTTCCTACTGATTTCTTTCATGTTTCTGGGTCTCAAAGGTATATTTAGAAGTAGAAAATAGTTCTTTGTGGGGATGTTTTGCTATTTCTATTATTAAGAAGATCGTTTAGCTCAACTTACCTTGGTCTTGTTGCCGTTGGTTGCTTCTGCTGCTGTTCTACTATTTATAGTTTTCTTTACTTCTTCTCCAAAGCAAGAGATTTGTTTTCTATTTGTCTATCTTGCTGTAATCAGGTATTCACCTTAAATCTGAGTTTATTTTGACATGAATCAGTTGGTTTCTTTATTTGTTCCATGAAAAATTCTGTTTTTTCATCATCATTCTCTTATGCTTATTGTGTAAACTGGCAGCTCTTGACTTAATTAAATTCATGTGTGTTTCTTCTGTTTATTTGGTTTTGAAATAAAGAAAATTAGAATACTTTTGCTCTACTATTTGGTCACCTGAATTAGTGTGGTTATCTTGAGAGTTGTCGAACTATCTCATGTCATCTTGATTATGTTGTGATTTGGGTATGTTTTCAAAGTTAATATTTCATGTATAAACTAGCTGATTGTAAGTTGGAAAGTGACCAAGATCGTTTAATTCTAAATGTTAATATAGATAGCTATTAGCAACACTTGGAGTAAGTGATTTCAACTGTTAAATTTTGTATAGTTTCAGCACTATTTGAACCTTGCAGAATCAGTATTAATTCAAAAAGGTTTTACTATAGAGTGATTTTGTTAAAGTATATGGATTTTTGTTGAGTCTGAGAAGGCTTAGTGATGGCTACATGGCTGTGGCTTGCTAATCTGACCACCAGTTGGATCAGATTAGTGAATATAAGTATAAAAGCTGGATTTGGAGTCATCTATGGAAGGGATTTAAACACAAGATTGGTTATGTCCTTTTCAGTTTAATTAGCCTTATGAACAATCCATATAAATATTTAAGGATTCATGTCTGTTATCCCTTTTGATGATTGTATTATGATTCGCGAGATTTGTAAATGTTAGAAATGTAATTAATTTGTCTTGCCTTAGATCAGTATAAATAGTTCAGTTGTTCATCTTCTTTGTTTCGACATTTTTTTTCTTTAAGTCTGGAAATTTGAATGGATTAAGGCAGATTTTTCCTTAGTACTGCATTGTTCTGATTAGGACTTAACGCATTGGGCTTCACTGCAAGCCCACTTGCAGTCGCGTTTTAGACCCTTTGGAGGTCAATTGCTACTATGTTACAGTGGTGTTATCATGAGATAAATTCTCATTTAAAATAAATATTTGAAAGCAACCTGTTTCTTAATTTAATTCAATTGATTTTTTGAAGTGTTTAATATTCTAACAGTCCATATAAGTTAGCTTCGAGATTCACCTTGTTTAATGTATTCCTATCTCCAGAATAACTCTATAGCTATAGATCTCCTTATGCTTAGTCTCAAACCTTAGAAAAATAATCAATTTATGAACATCCGTAGTTTGCTTTAGGCGCGTTTATTATAAATCATCGTGACTATGGGTACGATTCCCGTGGCATAGTCGTGATACATAATTCCTAAAGTCGGGGGTGCATTTCATATGACCCGATCCTAACAAGTTCGAATAATAATAAAATAAACATATCGTCAATCGCGGGTGCATTTCATGTAGCGTGGTTTGCGGTGTGTTCCAAAACGGCAAGTGTACGACAATCGTAACTTGTTCAAGAAACAATTCCATAAATCCTAAAAAGAGCGTTTAAAATAATTAAAAGCGGTTATATGGTTAAAATGCACAATAGGTTTTAAAACATGTAATTAATCAGATAATTAGGTCAATTATTAATAGTTAAGCGACCGTGCTAGAACCACGGAACCCGAAAATGCCTAACACCTTATCTCGGGTTAACATAATTCCTTACCTAGTTTTTCTAGTTTCGCAGACTTTTAAATAAAGTCAAAATTTTCCTCGATTTGGGATTTATAATAAACGGGTGACTTGGGACACCAAATAAACTATTCCAAGTGGCGACTCAGAATAAATAAAATAATCTCATTTCGATTATGTCACTTTAATTGGAAAAACTCCCTTATATCGCATCGGGTAAAAAAGGAGGTGTGACAGCTGCAAGCCACCAACAAAGCTTTAGAGTCAGGAGGTATTTCTAAGAAGAAGGAAGTGGGTGCTATAATGGTAGCCCAGGGCCTTAAGTCTCCTCTCACCTATCAAACACATCCACCCACAAACCAACCCTCACCTCCAAAATATCAATACCCCGCCACCACCTACCATACTATAATGCCCAACTTGCATATTACCATTCACCTCCTGCCACCCGCCACAACTATCCTAAACCATGACCAAACTTTGATCGTAGAGCTCCTAGACAATACAGCCTTATCGCTGAACCCATAGTCCAATTGTATGAAAGACTAAAGGTTGCTGGTTATGTCACCCCCATTCTCGCTGTTGTTGTTAAAAACCCTTCCCAGTGGTTAACTTGTGCCTACCATTCAGGCATGAAGGTGAGGAATATCGCATGTTGAAGGACAAGATCCAGACGAGGTTAAGTTGTAAACACTTTGTGTTTAAATAATTATGGCTATGTGTGTAACTCTTGTAAAATATTATGGGGAAATAAGTCAAGATATACCTTAGTTTCTGAAATTATATAGATCTTAGACTAAAGAGGATGTTGAAAATCTCGTTGGACAACAACTCTTAAATTTGAAAGAGTCAATTCCTTTTTGAAAGTTAGCCTTGCACTTCATTTCTGGTTTTGAAAGGGGAACTTCCGGCTTCGTTAAGTATTTTTCGGGGCTTCAAAATCTTTAAGAAAGGGTTTGCAAAACACAGCGGACTAATGGTGTGAACAACTTATGATTAGCGAATGGAGGATTAGATACTAACTAATATTTCTTTTAATCCTATGTTCTTTAAGGCTTACCTAAGTTATTTATGTAATTCAAAAGGTAAATCAAAATACTTATTGAATATGGTGAGAGCAATTTTATATACATGTAAAGAATATAGATAAGTGAAATATTAGTAAAAGTAGTAAAGGATGAAGAATGACTCTGGTTTGGGCCTGAAAGAGGTAGGCCCAATAATCAGCAGGAAGGGACAACATTAGGCTCCAGACTTCAAATGCAATGATGCTGGGCTTGGGCCTGAGTTCTTGGAGAACTTATTAGGCCCAATAGTTGTACATGTTTAAAATGAAAGCGAGAAAGTCATTAGAAAACAATGTTATATACATTTATCTATACATGAACTATGTGAGCAACTGACTTAAACAAAACGTAGCAACTAACAATACCTAAAATATTATGAAGGGCCATACCAATGGGGTGGTTATGCATATCAAAGGATTTACACCAAAAAATTTTCATTGTCATTAAACACTAAACCCAAAGGGAGTAATGAATATCAATGAATTAATGGCTAAGGGTAGAGTTCCACTCAAGGCCAAAGTCTCATTTGAATCCCCCGGCACTTTAAAGTTTCCAAGGGATTCAAGACCCAAGGCAATGCTTGTGTCAAGGAGGGTAGTCCAACTAAAAGTTAAACTCTAGTCCTAAATACCCCTAACCACTAATAATTTATTCTTCCCCACATGTTTAAGTGCCAACAAGGAACTTTCAATGCAAACCGATTAACATAACATTGACATACCATAGAAGTATATACCCCTCTTAATAGAGCCCAACAGAATACCGTGAGAAAATAAGGTAGTTTATTTACACCATCATAACCGTGTTTACAAACCAAGTAAATGATTAACACAATAAAAAATTAAAGGGTTGAGTTTTAGACACATATAGAAGCATGGACATTGTTATGTGACCATCAGAGAACCTAAGCATCTGAGATCAGATAATCTCGAAGGTAAAAAGAAAAGCATACAGATCATCCTTTCAACAGTTAATGAATGCAAGTGTATTTGCTTTTATAGCCTCTTAATTAGACCATTGTGTAAACTCAGGTCTGGTTTTATCATATACAAGTTAATGAGATTACTAGAAGCTTTGAAAATATCAACAAGGTTTCAAATAAATAGTCGTATTCAGAATTTCTACAGATACTATTAGAGATGCCAAAATACACCTAGAGTCTCAATCAAGACTATTGATTCATAAATCTAGATAGACCTCATGCCACCAGAAGATTATAAGATTATAAAATTATAAAACAAACACATAGAAGATTTCAGGATAAATTGTTGCTACGGGCTCCAAATATGGAGCCTGGAACCCATTTGGGAATATTTAATTATAAAAATTAAATATTTAATTTATAAACTAACATGTAAAATAATAAAACTAACGCATAGAAAGAATTGGTGCTACTGGGCTTCAAATATGGTTTGGAGCCTAGAACCCACATGGAAATATTTAATTATAAAAATTAAATATTTAATTTACAAACTAACATGTAAAATAATAAAACTAATACATAGAATAAATTGGTGCTACTGGACTCCAAATATGGAGCCTAGAACCCATATGGGAATATTTAATTAAATAAATTAAATATTTAATTTACAAACTAACATGTAAAATAATAAAACTAACGCATAGAATAAATTGGTGCTACTGGGCTCTAAATATGGAGCCTGGAACCCATATATGAATATTTAATTATAAAAATTAAATATTTAATTTATGAACTAATATGTAAAATAATAAAACAAACACATAGAATAAATTGGTGCTACTGGGATCCAAATGTGGAGCCTGGAACCCATATGTGAATATTTAATTATAAAAATTAATTATTTAATTTGCAAACTAACATATAAAATTATAATAAAACTAACACATGGAAGAATTTAGGATATCTTGGTGCTACTGGGCCTCAAGTATCTGGCCTAGAACCCTTACGTAAATACATCATAATTAAATATTATATAATTATAAAATTTAATTATTTAATTTACAAAACAAATATTTAAAATTATAAAACTAACATGTAATTAATGTTGTTTAATTTACAGTAGACGACATGGATGTGTTGCCTATTCATCCGGGACCCTACAGCGATGCGCTACTCTCGTTACAGGGCGATCATAGGTCCGCCCATATATAGGAGGGTAAGTTACTAACCGATACTCTCCGCGCCAGGAGAGTGGACGACATGTGGGACTTTCTGCATGACAGAGTTCTCCATGATCGGGTAGTCGCGCCTGCGGGACACGGGTTTCTACAGGATGATTGAGATTGGGCGGCTGCAGCTCGATTGGGCTTTGCTCACGGCCTTGATAGAGCGGTGGTGACCAGAGACGCATACATTCCACCTGCCCATTAGCGAGGCCACCATCACACTGCAGGACGTGGAGGTGTTATACGGGTTTCCCTTAGATGGACTACCCGTTTCTCTGCCGGAGGGCATGAGAGAGATGACACATGTGCAGTACCTGGACTTGCTGTAGCGGCTCACAAGTTTCCGGTCAGAATATGAGACTGTGTTGCATGGGACCAGTCGTTTTCCGTTGACAACTATTCGACTATGGTGGGAGGCATTGCATCCTCAGATCGATGGCGCTACACTAGATGATCATGTTGACAGGCATACGAGGTTGCTGCTACTCCTGTTGTTTGGAGGGGTCTTGTTCCTGAACACTTCGGGGAACCTAGTCAGCTTGAGATTTCTTCATCATCTTGAGCGGCTAGATGATTTACCCCAGTACAGCTGGGGATCTACTGTTCTCGCCTACTTATACAGATGCATGTGCCGGGCGAGCATGGGTACCCAGCATGAGGTTGTTGGATTCTTGCCGCTACTACAGGTGACAACCTATTCGAATACTCTATTCATTTTAACATACCTAGTAAAAATATATCTTAACTTTTACGTCAACCCTTTTATGTTAGGTTTGGTCCTGGGAGCGGTTCTTGCAGTTGCAACCACCTCTACCACCATTAGATCCGGAGTTGCTCCCTCTAGCTAGGAGGTGGGTACGCCAGCGACGACATACGCGCGAGTACGAGGCTCGACATAATCTCTCCTTGTGCAGGGATATATTGGATTTGTTGGATGGCGCACAGGTAAATGTATAACTAAGTTTACTTGTAATTTCTTCAAACAGAAGTTGCGTATACTAACATTTTGTGTTCTTCCTTAATAGTTCATCTGGACGCCATACAGCGACGCGCTGATAGCTTGCTTGCCCGATTGTTGCTCAGTTGGCTGTGATATTTGGGCCTCTTCCGTCCCGTTATCCTGCCTTAATATTGTGGAGCATCATGCCACCAAGCGGGTACTTCGCCAATTTGGCAAGTTGCAGCTCGTACCGACAGCGCCCACCCGAGAGGCCACATATTACTAGCGGGATGATTGTCACAGGGTGGACGACGCATATTTGGCATGGCTACAGGATCAGATATTTACTTGGGACCAGCGATTAGAGCTGATTCCGCCCCCTTCCACAAACTCTGGAGGATGTTGAGCATGAGTATCTGCCCTGGTACCGCAACTTTACCCAACGTTTCATCGGGAACCCCATTCACCGAGCTGGCAGTCAGTACGTTCCATACGTCGAGAGGCACGGGGAACTGATATGTTATTTGGTATTCTTACTTATAATTGTGATATAGCATTCTATAATTTATATTTTTACATGTTATGCAGGATATTAGTCTACATTTAGTCCACCAGTTGGGACTGCAGATGCAGCAGCATGTCAGCGATCCTGCGATCGCTTTGCAGGAGTATAGCCGGCAGTTTACGGAGCTGGCTGCCCGGACACTACATCGAGCTAGAGAGAAAGAGCGCTTAGAGAACGCCCCTGCTTATATTGTGCCAGAGAACTACCATAGGGTAGGCCCGTAGCAAGACAGAGGGGACGAGGCAGGGGTTCCCCACGGGGTCGTGGGGACCGGCGAGGAGGAGGTCCCCTGTCACGCCCCAAACTTGGGGAGGCTTGGTTGGCACCCGATGTCGAGCTGGCCCGAGCGAACCACTCTGTAACTCATAATTATTCGATCAAAAGTAGAAGATGCCTAGTTCAAATTAGCTGAACTCATTCTTTTTGTAACTATCATGGGCCAACATGACTAACAACTCATAATGTACAACTGTAAGTGGGCAACACTGTATCAATAAAACTATCGTTCTTAAGACATGAATACATATGGGCCATCAAGGACTCTAACATACCGTATAAACTGAACCTCTGTATACAAATCCTCTAAGATTAATTGACATCAAGTGGGACAGGGTACCGACCCGTAAGTCTGTAGCAAAAATCTGACACGATGACACATAGACTCGGCTGCACTCTGAATGAGGTGGAGTCTTACCGATCCTTCACTGAGTGCAAATCTCGTCTACTATGAGGGCTCGTGAAACTGATTATCTATATCTGCAGGCATGAATGCAGCATCCCCAACAAAAGGACATCAGTACGAATAATGTACTGAGTATGTAAGGCATGTAAATATATATAAAGAGCATGGAGGAAACATGAAGTAAAGGACTCAACCTGTAAGTCTGAATAGCTCTGTAAATCATGAAATATTTATAATGTCATGCATATGCGTATAAATGTCATGTAATGCATAGGTCTATACGTACATAACATCATCAAGCCTCTAAAGGCATCCTATCATATCATTTCAGCCACTGTGGGCAGTATCATCATCGTATACCAGTTGATCAGGTGGTGGTGCGTATATAACGCTATAACCTTTCCTATATACATATATATACATATATATATATATATATATATATATATATATATATACGCATATATAACGCCATAACATCATCACGCCTCTGAGGGCATCCCATCATATCATCTCGACCACTGTAGGCAAATTATCAACGTATACCAGCTGATCAGGTGATGGTGTGTATATAACGTCATAACCTTTCCCATATCCCATATACATATACATACATATATACGCGTATATAACGCCGTCTGAGTCATATTTCAGCCAATGTGGGCAACATCATCATCATATACCAGCTAATTAGGTGGTGATGTGTATATAACGCGTAACCTTTTTCCCGTATCCCATATAAATATAATATACATATATACGCGTATATAATGTCATCTGGTCATGGGTCAATGCACATGTATAAATGGGTGAAATGCATGAAAAATACGTAATAACATTAATATTCCTTCCGGATAACCTTTTTCAACTGTGTATTATTCTGAGACCCATGAACATGAAGTAATAATATTCTTCATGGGGAATCAAGAATAAAGACACCTCTAATAACTCTATGAATAGAGTAATTTATGGAAACTGTGTATTTGTTTGTTTTTTCAATATAATTTGGACCATGCCAAAAGAAAGAAGGGATGACCTTAACATACCTGGACCAATTCTCTTGACAATCCTTCTAGTAAAAATCTTTTGCGAAGAACACGTAACACCGAATCAAAGTAGGAAAAAAATCCTTATATTTTCCTAGTTGGTTAATGGTTCTTGCAAAGTTTTCTTATATCTCCTCAGATGTTATAACGATTAATATCATTTTGGCAATGGCTTCTTATTTCTTAACCATGAGTCTCCAATGTCTTCCTTGAAGCCAACATGAAATCTCAATTCACTGTTAAAAAGTCTTAAACAACTCAAATTTCCTTAGTTTGAGAAAGTTTATTCTATTCTTGTTACCTGCAACGAACCAAAAGTCTAGCAAGTTATTTGGTTTGCTTGGTATATGATAAACGCGGTTTTCACCAATTCAAATAAAATAATTTAAAGAGGAACTCAAGAGATTTCCAAAGACCTGTCAAGCTGGATTTTAAAATACTATGAGAGTATTAAAGCCAAACAAATATTCAATAGACAAAAAAGACGCAAAGAATAAAAAACTCTTGGTCATGTGATAAGAATTTTGAAGTGTGCGCAAAAAAATGATGAAAGAATATTAAGTTATCATGAAGTTCTGTAAGTTGATGTAAATAAATGTGAAGTACTACACTAAAAAATCATTTACATCACATGTTCTCAAGAGAAATACCTTTAAAAAGATTGTTTATCATCTACTGCATCAAATTTTAAAGATGTATATCCTCAAAAAGGCATAAACTTTTTCTCTTAAGTAAAGAAAAAAAAGAAGAGAGGATTCAAATCCAAACTTCAAAGCATGTCTAGAGAGAACCATATCATGAATAGCATTTTCCTGGACATTTCTGTTGAACTTTTCTTTTTCAAGATAGAGTTTTTGTGGCATCTTTGTGTCTTGTGATTCTTTTTGCTCTAACAGCATTACTGAATGCACTTAGTTTACTCCACACATATCTCAACTAGGTTGGGTTTTCTTGATGACTTGGCCACAATTCTCTAGAATTGTGCCACTTAATGCATGACTCTAAGAGTCATTATTTGTGATGACCCAAAAGGTCATTATTTGTTTTAAAAGTGAATTCTACGTTTTGAGACCTTAAAAACCTCTTTCGGTATCACCTTTATTTGCGTGCACAGTCCGGGCGCATAGCCGGAAAGCCACTTTGTGAAATTCTGTGAAAAATGATGCATTTTGCATTTAAAATGAGTTTAAGTTGACTTCGGTCAATATTTTAGGTAAACGTACCTGGACCCATGATTGGACAGTCCCGGAGGGTCCGTAGGAAAATATAGGACTTGGGCGTATGCCCGGAATCGAACTCCGAGGTCCCAAGCCCGAGAAATGAATTTTTTAAAGAAAATTATTTTCTGAAATTGTTTATGATTTTTGAAAATGAAAAGTGTTTAAAACTTGATAGTATCGGGCCCGTATTTTAGTTTTGGCACCCGGTACAGGTCTTATATGTGATTTAAGATAAGTCTATGAAGTTTGGTAAGAAACGGACTTGAAACGACGTGAATCAAATCGTTTTTGAGAAAAATTGGAAAATTTGAAGTTTTTAAGAAATTTCATGATTTCGATGCTAAATTCATAATTGTTGATGTTATTTTAGTGATTTGAATGCACGAGCGAGTCTGTATGATGTTTTTAGGTTGGTGTGCATATTTGGTTTGGAGCCCCGAGGGCTCGGGTGAGTTTTGAATAGGCCACGGGGTGGATTTTTGGACTTAAGGAATTACAGGCTTCAGCTGTTTCTGTGCAGGCCTGCAGGCTTCCCATTTGCGAAGCCTGGCTAGCAAATGCGATATCGCAAATGTGAGGGCTATGTCGCAATTGTGAAAGTAGCCCAGGCCAGCCTATCTTGCAATTGCGAGTGTTTTAATCGCAAATGCGATCCCCCAGCTTGTGGCCAGTCGTCGCAAATACGACAGGTTGGTCGCATTTTCCAGCTCGCAAATACGAGCCCATTTTCGCAAATGCGAACTTAGCAGAAGTTTGGGTTCGCAATTGCGAACCCTGATCGCAATTCCCATATCTGCAACCTGCAATTTTATAACTTAGCCGAAAATCTCTCATTTTTCACTCTTTCAAAACCAAAACATTCTTGGGCGATTTTTCAAAGACAACTCTTCTTCCAAATCGATTGTAAGTCAATTTTAACTCGTTTTCTGCAATGATTAATATCTTTTCGCATGATTTCAACTCAAAATCAATGATTTTCATGGGGGAAATTGGGTGTCTTGGGTAGAACTTAGGTTTTTCAAAAATTGGGGATTTGGACCTCAATTTGAGGTCTGATTTCGAAACAAATTATATATTTGGGTTCATGGCGGAATGGATAATCGGATTTTGGTTCGAACCTCGGGTTTTGGCCATGTGGGCCCGGGGGCGATTTTTGACTTTTTGGGTAAAACTTTAGAAAACTCATTTTTCATGCATTAGAATTGATTCATTTAGCATTTATTAATGTACTTAAGTAACTTGTATCTAGATACGAGCGAATTGGTGGTGGAATCAAGTGGTAAAGCGATAGTAGAAGCTTGAATTATGTTCGTGGTATCGAGGTAACTGTTTGGTCCAACCTTAGCTTGAGGGATTAAGAGTTGAGTCCTATTTGCTAAGTGGTATTTGTCGAGTACGACGTATAGGCATGGTGACGAGTATCTATACGTTGGTGTCAAGTATGCCAGTGAGTCTTATATTGTGACTATTACGACTTCGTTGTATTATTCATGATTTGATGATGATTTCTATTGTTGGGCAACGTTTGTGGAAGTAATTGAGACATTTGAATATTGAGGAGCGTTGGCTCAAGTTGTACAATGAAATGTGAAAGTATAAATGGAAATTGAACCTTTTAGAGCATTGGCTCAAAGTGGTGAAGTGAGTTGTGAAGTAAAAATGAAAAAGAGAAGAGAATCATTATTTTATCTCCCTTGCCGGGATATTGTTTCTTTTCATATTATCTCCCTTGTCGGGATGTTGATGTTTCTTTTGATGTTATTCCCTTGCCGGGACTTGATAGTTGAACTATTGTTCCCTTGCCGGGATTCTTATCGTAATTTCATTTATTCCCTCACCCTATTGTTTGTGATTGTTGTTTGGGTGAGGAAGAGTGTTAAAGCACGAAGGGTGATGTCGTGTATTGTTTTGGTGAGAGAGTGTTAAAGCACGAAGGGTGATGCCGTGTATGATTTGTGAGGAAAGAGTGTAAAGCACGAAGGGTGATGCTGTGTCGCACGATGTACCATTTCGTGCCGATTATATTGATTATATGGTTAGGGTGAGAGTAAAAGCACGAAGGGTGATGCCGCGCACATTTTCATTACTTGATTGCTTTGGTGAGGACGAGAGTAAAAGCACGAAGGGCGATGTCGTGCATTTATTGATTTCCGATTCTTTGTTGATATCTGAGATATGTTGTTTCTTTCAATTTCCTACTGTCTTTCTATTCTAAATTGATAGTTCCCCCGCAACATGTTATCCATCTCATACTTGATTGTATATTTCTGTTCTTTTTTTCCGTTATATATAGTTAAATTGCACAGGTTTATTTGGTAGTCTGGTCCTAGCCTTGTCACTACTTCGCCGAGGTTAGGCTAGGCACTTACCAGCACATGGGGTCGGTTATGCTAATACTACACTCTGCACTATGTGCAAATCCCGGAGCAACAACATTTGGACCGTAGATTGGATGGATGCCTTCAGTCCACGCAGAGATCCAAGGTAGACCTATAGGCATCCGCAGGCCCTGGCGTCTCCCTTTATTCCTATTTCATTTCCTTAATTCAGAAACAGTGTATTGTTTGTTTTCAGACTTTGTATGTAGCATTCTTAAATCATTTGTGGTATTGTGACACCAGTTCTGGGTGGTCGAGGTTCATGCAGTTGTATTAGACATATATATTCAGATAATTTACTGCATTTCTTCCGCTTATTGAAATTTTCTACTGTCCACACGCTTTGGCTTTATAGTTGTTAAAGAGTATAAAATGGATAAAGAACCAATTTGTTCAAATAATTGGCTTGCCTAGCTCACATTAGTAGGCACCATCACGACTCCCGGGGGAGGAAAATCCGGGTCGTGACAAGTTGGTATAAAAACTCTAGGTTACATGGATCTCACAGTTCACAGACTCCTGCTACTCGCACTCCGGAGCAGGTAGCTCCCCAGTTCCAGACTCCAGCAGTTCAGCCAGTTGGAGCAGTTCAGCCGAGTGTGGTAGCTCAGACCGGTGATGAAGCAGTTATGTTTGTCGATGCTTTGTGGAGGTTGGACAGGTTCACCAAGCTCTTCACTACTACTTTCAGCGGTTCATCTTCAGAGGATCCCCATGATTATCTAGACAGTTGTCATGAGGTTCTTAGGAACGAGGGAATAGTCGAGACCAATGCGGTCGATTTTGCTACTTTTCGCTTGTTTGGATACGCGAAGACTTGGTGGAGAGATTATTGCTTGGCTAGAACAGTCGGATCACCAGCTTTGACTTGGGAGCAATTTACTCAACTATTTCTGGAGAAGTTTCTCCCTATTACTCAGAGAGAGATCTATCGGAGGCAGTTTGAGCGTCTCCAATAGGGTTCCATGACAGTTACTTAGTATGAGACTAGATTCATCGACTTGACACGTCGTGCTCTTATCATACTTCCCACTGAGAGAGATAGGGTGAGGAGGTTCATTGAGGGACTTATTCAGCCGATTCGACTTCAGATGGTCAAGGAGACTAGGAGTGAGATTTCTTTCCAGGAGACGGCCAATATGCCCAGGAGAGTTGAGATGGTTCTATCGCAGGGAGGTGGTCAAGGGTCTGAAAAGAGGTCTCATCATTCAGGCCGATTTAGTGGTACCTCGTCTGGAGGCAGAGATTCGTATGGTAGAGGCCATCCCCCTACGCCTTTCCAGTCAGAACTTTAGGTTTCTCACGGTGCTTCAGGTGGTCGTAGTTCCCATATACAGTATTTTGATCAGCAGTCCTACAATGCACCACCGTCTCCTATCAGTGCACCACCGCTTTAGAGTTTTCGGGGTGGTCATTCAGGTCGTCAGGGTCAGCAGTCTCAGCAACCGAGGGCTTGGTACACTTGTGGTGATATGGGTTACAATGCTAGGTTTTTCCCTCGAGCATCTCTCAGCATCAGGGTTCCCGTGCCATGGTTCAGGCACCAAGTGTTCTGCAGCCCGCCTAGCCAGCTAGAGGTGGGGGTAGAGATTCTATAGGTGGAGGTAGAGGTATTAGAGGTGGAGCTCAGGCTGCTAGAGGTGGAGGCCAGCCAGCAGCAGGCCATCCTAGAGATGTAGTTTAGGGTGGTAGGGCCCAGCCCCGATGCTATGCCCTTCCAGCCAGGCCCGAGGCTGAGGCTTCCGATGCGGTTGTCACAGGTACTGTTCTGCTTTGTAGTAAAGATGATTCAGTTTTATTTGATCTGGGATCTACGTACTCCTATGTGTCATCTTATTTTGCACTGTATCTGGTCATGCCTAGTAATTCTTTGAGTGCTCCTGCTTGTGTATCTACACCGGTGGGTGATTCTATTATGGTAGATCGAGTCCATTGTTCTTGTATAGTTGTGATTGGGGGACTTGAGACTCGTGTAGATTTGATTCTTCTGGACATGGTTGATTTCGATGCCATATTGGGGATGGACTGGTTATCACCTTATCATGCTATCTTGGACCGCCATGCCAAGACTGTGACCTTAGCCTTACCGGGTTTACCTCGTTTAGAATGGAGAGGGACTCCTGGTCATTCTACCCGCAATGTTACCTCTTATATGAAGGCTCGGTGTATGGTCGAGAAGGGGTGTTTGGCCTATTTGGCCTATGTTCGTGATTCTAGTGCTGAGGTTCCTTCTATTGATTCTGTGCCTATTGTCCGCAAGTTTCCTGAGGTATTTCCTTCGGACCTTCCGGGTATGCCGCCCGACAAGGATATTGACTTTTGCATTGATTTGGCTCCGAGCATTCAGCCCATTTCTATCCCGCCGTATCATATGGCCCCGCCTGAGTTGAAAGAGTTGAAGGAGAAGTTGCAAGACTTGCTTGAGAAAGGTTTCATTAGACCTAGTGTTTCGCCTTAGGGTGTGCCGGTGTTGTTTGTTAAGAAGAAGGACGGATCAATGAGAATGTGTATTGATTACCGGCAGTTGAACAAGGCTACAATCAAGAATAAGTATCCATTACCGAGGATTGATGATTTGTTTGATCAGTTTCAGGGTGCCAAGGTATTCTCAAAGATTGACTTGAGATCTAGCTACCATCAGTTGAGGATTAGGGCCTTTGATGCCCCTAAGACAGCTTTCCACACTCGGTACGGGCATTATGAGTTCTTGATGATGTCATTTGGGTTGACAAATGCCCCAGCAACTTTTATGGAGTTGATGAACTGACTGTTCATGCCTTACTTGGATTTGTTCGTGATAGTCTTCATTGATGATATTTTTATCTATTCCCGTAGCCGGGAGGAGCACGAGCAACATCTTAGAGTGGTTCTTCAGACTTTGAGGGATAGTCAGTTGTATGCTAAGTTTTCGAAGTGTGAGTTCTGGCTGAGTTCAGTTGCATTCCTGGGTCATGTTGTATCAGCAGAGGGTATTCAGTTTGATCTAGAGAAGATTGAGGCAGTCAAGAACTGGCCTAGACCAGCATCAGCTACAGAGATCCGTAATTTCTTGGGATTGGTAGGCTACTATCATCGGTTCGTGGAGGGGTTTTCATCTATCACAGCCCCGATGACCAGGCTGACCTAAAAGGGTGCCTAGTTCAGATGGTCGGGTGAGTGGGAGGCGAGCTTTTAGAAGCTCAAGACAGCTCTGACTATGGCACCGGTGTTGGTTTTTCCCACAGGTTCAGGGCCTTATACAGTTTATTGTGATGTATTTTGTATTAGACTTGGTGCAGTGTTAATGCAGGATGGCAAGGTCATTGCCTATGCTTCACGGCAGTTGAAGATTCATGAGAAGAACTATCCGGTTCATGATTTGGATTTAGCAGCCATCGTTCACGTTTTGAAGATTTGGAGGCATTATCTGTATGGCGTGGCATATGAGGTGTTCACGGATTTCAAGAATCTGCAGTATTTGTTCAAGCAAAAGGAGTTGAATTTGAGGTAGAAAAGATGGTTGGAGCTATTAAAGGACTATGATATCACCATCTTATATCATCCGGGAAAGGCCAATGTGGTGGCCAACGCTTTGAGTAAGAAGTCAGCCAGTATGGGTAGTCTTGCTTATATTTCGGTCGGTGAGAGACCGCTTGCTCTGGATGTCCAGGCTTTGGCTAATCAGTTCGTGAGATTGGATGTTTCTGAGCCCAGCCGTGTGTTAGCTTGCATAGTTGCTCATTTTTCTTTATTGGAGCGTATCCGTGATGGGCAGTATGATGATCCCCATTTGTGTGTCCTTAGAGACACGGTGCAGAACGGAGGTGCCAAGCATGTTACTTTAGGTGATGATGGAGTTTTGAGATTGCAGGGTCAAATTTGTGTGCCTAATGTAGATGGGCTTTGAGAGTTGATTTTAGACGAGACCCATAGTTTTTGGTACTCTATTCATCCAGGCGCCGCGAAGATGTATCAGGATTTGCGGTAGCATTATTGGTGGATAAGAATGAAGAAGGATATTATTGCATATGTGGCTCGGTGTTTGAACTGTCAGCAGGTTAAGTACGAGCATCAGAGGCCTGGTTTTTTGTTTCAAAGGATTGAGCTTCCCGAGTGGAAGTGGGAGCGGATCACTATGGACTTCGTTGTTGGACTCCCACGGACTCATAGGAAGTTCGACACAGCTTGGGTTATTGTTGATAAGCTGACCAAGTCAGCACATTTCATTCATGTGGCAGTCTCCTACTCTTCCGAGAGGTTAGCGGAGATCTATATCCTGGAGAAAGTTCGTCTTCATGGTATGACCGAGTTTATCATTTCAGATTGAGGTACGCAGTTTACCTCACATTTTTGGAGAGTAGTTCAGCGCGAGTTGGGCACGCAGGTTGAGTTGAGCACAACGTTTCATCCTCAGACGGATGGGCAGTCCGAGCGGACCATTCAGATTTTGGAGGATATGCTCTGTGCTTGTGTCATTGACTTTGGAGGCTCGTGGGATCAGTTTTTGCCTTTAGCAGAGTTTGCCTACAACAATAGCTACCAGTCGAGTATCCAGATGGCTCCGTATGAGGCTTTGTATGGTAGGCAGTGTCGGTCGCCGGTTGGATGGTTTGAGCCAGGAGAGGCTCGATTTTTGGGTACGGATCTAGTACAGGATGCCTCGGACAAAGTCAGGATTATTCAGGATATGCTTCGTACAACTCAGTCCAGGCAAAAGAGTTATGACGACCGCAAGGTTCGTGATTTGGCATTCATGGTCGGTGAGCGAGTATTGCTTCGAGTGTCGCCTATGAAGGGCGTGATGAGATTTGGGAAGAAGGGAAAGCTTAGCCCTAGGTTCATTGGCCCGTTTGAGATTCTCGATCGAGTGGGAGAGGTGGCTTATAGACTTGCGTTGCCGCCGATATTATCAACCGTGCATCCAGTGTTTCATGTTTCTATGCTTCGATAATATCACGGCGATCTATCCCACGTGCTAGATTTCAGCACTGTCCAGTTGGACAAGGACATGTCTTATGAGGAGGAGTCGGTAGCTATTCTAGACCGGCAGGTTTGTTAGTTGAGATCGAAGAGTTTTCCTTCTGTTTGTGTTCAGTGGAGAGGTCAGCCTGCTGAGGCATCGATCTGGGAGTCCGAGTCCGATATGCGAAGCCGTTATCCTCATCTTTTCCCCGACTCAGGTACTTCCTTCTTTTGTCCATTCGAGGACGACCGGTTGTTTTTAGAGTTGGAGGATGTGATGACCCAAAAGTTTATCACTTGTTTTATAAGTTAATTCTACATTTCGAGGTCTTAAAAACCTCTTTCGGCATCACCTCGATTTGCGTGCACAGTCCGGGCGAGTAGCCGAAAAGCCACTTTGTGAAAATCTATGAAAAATGATGAATTTTGCATTTAAAATAAGTTTAAGTTGACTTCGGTCAACATTTTGGGTAAACAGATCCGGACCCGTAATTGGACGATCCTGGAGGGTCCGTAGGAAAATATGGTACTTGGGCATATGCCCGAAATCGAATTCCGAAGTCCCAAACTCGAGAAATTAATTTTTTAAAGAAAATTATTTTTTGATATTGTTTATGAGTTTTGGAAATGAAAAGTGTTTAAAACTTGATGGTATCGGGCCCGTATTTTGGTTCCGGCACCCGGTACAGGTCTTATATGTGATTTAAGATAAGTCTGTGAAATTTGGTAAGAAACGGACTTGAAACGATGTGAATCGGATCGTTTTTGAGAAAAATTGGAAAATTTGAAGTTTTTAAATAATTTCATGATTTTGATGTTAAATTCATAGTTGTTGATGTTATTTTAGTGATTTGAATGCACAAGTGAGTTCGTATGATGTTTTTAGGTTGGTATGCATATTTGGTTTGGATCCCTAAGGGCTCGGGTGAGTTTTGGATAGGCCACGGGGTGGATTTTTGGACTTAAGGAATTGCATGCTTCACCTGTTTCTGTGCAGGCCTGAATGCGAAGCCTGGCTCGCAAATGCGAGGGCTATGTTGCAATTGCGAAAGTAGCCCAGGCCAGCCTATCTCGCAATTTCGAGTGTTCTAATCGCAAATGCGATCCCCCAGCTTGTGGCCAGTCGTCGCAAATGCGACATGTTGGTCGCATTTTCCAGCTCGCAAATGCGAACCCATTTTCGCAAATGCGAACTTAGCAGAAGTTTGGGTTCGCAGTTGCAAACCCTGGTCACAATTCCCATATCTGCAACCTGCAATTTTATAACTTAGCCGTAAACCTCTAATTTTTCACACTCTTTCAAAACCAAAACACTCGTGGACGATTTTTCAAAGACAACTCTCCTTCCAAATCGATTGTAAGTCAATTTTAGCTCGTTTTCTTCAATTATTAACATCATTTCACTTGATTTCAACTCAAAATTAATGATTTTCATGGTGGAAATTGGGTGTTTTGGGTAGAACGTAGGGGAATGGGTAATCGGGTTTTGGTTCGAACCTCGGGTTTTGACTATGTGGGCCCAGGGCGATTTTTGACTTTTTGGGTAAAACTTTAGAAAACTCATTTTTCATGCATTAGAATTGATTCATTTAGCATTTATTGATGTACTTAGATAACTTGTGGCTAGCTACGAGCAAATTGGTGGTGGAATAAAGAGGTAAAGCGATAGTAGAGGCTTGAATTGTGTTCGTGGCATCGAGGTAAGTGTTTGGTCTAACCTTAGCTTGAGGGATTAGGAGTTGAGTCCTATTTGCTATGTGGTATTTGTCGAGTACGACGTATAAGCATGGTGACGAGTAACTATATGTTGGTATCAAGCATTCCCATGAGTCTTATATTGTAGCTATTATGGCTTCGTTGTATTATTCATGATTTGATGATGATTTCTATTGTTGGGCAAAGTTTGTGGAAGTAATTGAGACATTTGAACATTGAGGAGCGTTGGCTCAACTTGTACAATGAAATGTGAAAGTATAAGTGGAAATTGAACCTTTTAGAGCATTGGCTCAAAGTGGTGAAGTGAGTTGTGAAGTAAAAGTGAAAAAGAGAAGAGAATCATTATATTATCTACTTTGCCAGGATATTGTTGCTTTTCATGTTATCTCCCTTGCGGGGATGTTGATGTTTTTTTTGATGTTATTCCCTTGCCGGGACTTGATTGTTGAACTATTATTCCCTTGCCGGGATTCTTATCGTAATTTCATTTATTCCCTTGCCCTATTGTTTGTGATTATTGCTTGGGTGAGGAAGAGTGTTAAAGCACGAAGGATGATGTCGTGCCGCACGATGTACCATTTCGTGCCGATTATATTGATTATATGGTGAGGGCAAGAGTAAAGTACGAAGGGTGATGTCGTGCACATTTTCATTACTTGATTGCTTTGGTGAGGACAAGAGTAAAAGTACGAAGGGTGATGCCGTGCACATTTTCATTACTTGATTGCTTTGGTGAGGACAAGAGTAAAAGTACGAAGGGTGATGTCGTGCACTTATTGATTTCTGATTCTTTGTTGATATCTGAGATATGTTGTTTCTTTCAATTTCCTGTTGTCTTTATATTCTAAATTGATAGTTCCCCCGCAGCATGTTACCCCTCCCATACTTGATCGTATATTTTTGTTCTTCTTTTCCGCTGTATATAGTTAAATTGCATAGGTTTATTTGGTAGTCTGATCCTAGCCTCATCACTACTTCGCCGAGGTTAGGCTAGGCACTTACTAGCACATGGGGTCGGTTGTGCTGATACTACACTTTGCACTATGTGCAGATCCCGGAGCAACAGCATTTGGACCATAGATTGGGTGGCTGCCTTCAGTCCACGTTGAGATCCAAGGTAGACCTGCAGGCGTCCGCAGGCCCTGGCATCTCCCTCTATCTCTTTATTCCTGTTTCATTTCCTTAATTCAGAAACAGTGTATTGTTTGTTTTTAGACTTTGTATATAGCATTCTTAGATCGTCTGTGGTACTGTGACACCAGTTCTGGGTGGTCGAGGTTCAAATAGTTGTATTAGACATATATATTCAGATAATTTACTGCATTTCTTCCGTTGATTGAAATTTTCCGCCGTCCACACGCTTTGGCTTTATAATTGTTAAAGAGTATAAAATGGATAAAGAAGCAATTTGTTCAAATAATTGGCATGCGTAGCTCACATTAGTAGGCGCCATCATGACTCCCGAGGGTGAAAAATCCGGGTCGTGATATTATTTGAAAGGCATGGGACTGCCACGTAATATCCTTGTTGGATAATTTTAAACTTTATCCAATAATCAATTAGGTAATATCCCGCTACCCGGTAATTAATCAATTACCCATATAATTAAGAATTATCTCAACTTACTTAAAATTTTACTTATTTTTAATAGACTTTATACACCATACTATTACGGTCATGTGGTACCATGTAAAATAAATTCATACATTATTATTTCATTAAAACATTCATGTAAAAAATACATATATTTTCTCAACTTATAATTTTCTTGATTTCATATAAAGAGTAAAAAATATTTGTACGCTTAATTCTTAAAATAGTAAAAATATAACCTTCTTTTCTAGTGAGAAAATAATTTATATCCTTACAATAAAAGAAATTCACAAACTTTTCTCATGTTATGTGTATAATTTAAAACATATTCGAAAGTAGTAATATTAATAACTATATAAAATTATATTTTTCAAACCATTTTTTTTCTTTACAAGAAAAGTTCCACTCAAAATATCATATCAAATATATATATAACGATTTCAAAGTCGTTAAACTTACGGGGTGTAGTATCCCCAGCAAAGCGGCATTGAGGCACCTGTTAAGGCACCTGATGAGGATGTTGGAGCTGATCTGCCGGGTTACATCCCTCATCCAGACGAGCCTCCCAGCAGCATGCCGTCGTACAACCTTCAGTTGGCGCTGCCAGCATCACAGGGACCCCGTCAGATCCATTGTTGATTAAGGGCACGAGTTTCACCGGAGATTGGGAGCAATTCTTTTCAGGCTCATCGACCGGAGTTGAGGATCGGCTGACCCGAGATATGGGTGGTGGGCGCCGGCTGAGTTTTGGCTCATCGTCGACGGGTGCTATGGATCTATCACAGGCGTAGGTATGTTTGTATTACTATTAAATTTTAATTTGTTGTTATCTCATTGATTCGCCATAAATAACTTTATAATTTTCTTATTAAGGCTTCATCCCAGCCCGTCACGGATGCCACTTTGTGCGATGCTGAGCAGGACACAACGCATGCTTATATTCAGGAGCCCGACGGGACCATGGTAAGAAAATGTTTTTGACTTAACACGTACATTACTAATATATATTTTCATATACTAAGCTTACTTATTATTTTGTAGGTTGCTAATGGACCGACGACCCCTTCTACCGATCTTGACAGCCCTACTGACGATTATGCTGTAGCGCATCCTCATATAAAGAGGCGACGTAATGAGGATGATCCCGATAGTGTACCCGGGCGGGAGGGGATGCGCCTCAGGCCAACGGCTGCATTGAAGCACACAAGCTGTAGGACATATTGATTTTCTTTTTTTTGGTATTTTATGCAAATAATAAATTATGTAAATAATAACAATAATTTTTTATGCTTACATAATATGCGCATTATGTTTTTATTAGCCCGTTTCTTCTTTATTTTAACACTATAACACAAACACAAACATAGAACCTTAACATAACTTAAATTCAGTACAACTAATCAAAACACATGACACGGGAAACATAAATATATACTACTACACTCAACATATGCATGTCATTGTTTAGTCACCACCGCCAAGTATTCTCTGCTCCAACCACTTAAATTTTTCTTCCAGCTTATTTTTTTTCTTCTTCCACCTCTTTGAGTTTCTCCTTCAACTCCGCAACTTCTCGTTTGTATTGTCATTCATATTCTCATTGTTTTCTGATCAAATGATAAAGATACTGCAACTTTTCTTGTAGTATTCCTGCTGACAGAGTTCATCAATCCATACCTCAAAATTGCAAACAGGTTCGTCGGGAACCCTATAAAACTTTTTCATACACATCCAGTAGTGGCGTCCAACTTTACCATCATCCTAATAGTCTTTCATCATGCATTTTTTTCCGCACTCGCACCTTGGTACATAAAGAGGTTCAGACATTTGTTAAAGCATAAAAAGAGAAACCTTGCTTTTAAGGAAGTATTTGCTATTGGTTATTATTAAGCGCAGAAAATAACTAGAATGCGGCCGTTATTTATACGCAAGGCAACACAGAAAATGCAGTATTTAACCGCGCTATACATATTGACACAAAACGTAGTATTTAACCGCGATATATATAGCGTGTTAAGTATTTTTTTCTGAAAATAAATTTCTTTTTCTCATTCGGTCAGCTTTTCAGACCGACAAGACAATACACAAAACGTAGTATTTAACCACGTTATACACGTTGGCCTTTTCTGAAATGAAACAACTTTTTTGCAGTCTATCAGCTTTTCAGACCGACAAGACAACACACAAAACGTAGTATTTAACCGCGCTATATATATTCACACTAAATGTAGTATTTAACTGCGCTATATATATTGACTTTTTCTGAAACGAAACAGCATTTTCGTAGTCGGTCAACTTTTCAGACCGACAAGACAACACACAAAACGTAGTATTCAACCGCGTTATATATATATTCACACAAAATGCAGTATTTAACCGCAATATGCTATGCGTGTCACTATATATATACATAGTCACATACTCAAACATAAAACACACTCACATACTCAAACCCTAAAATATTGATGACTCTTCCTCTACCAAACAAGTCCGATCTTACTCTTCTACTAGCAATGATAATGAAGAAGGGAATCCTCCAATATTTGAAGTGGTTATGACTGATTCATGCGTCGACGATAACGATCTGGTAAATTATCATGTCCATTAAACTTTATTTCTTTAACATATAATAGTTTTGTTTCTTATAACTTAACTCCAGAAAATATATATACATCAGTAATATCTTTATTCAGTTTCATATTTTCCGAAACTTAATAGTAATGTTTTTTTAAAGTATATTCCAAGAAAAATCTGCAAGAATCTTCCTACAACATTAGAACACGCATATCTTCACCATTGTGGCAAAGAGTAGTATGTAAATATGAGCGTTGGTGATCAAAGAAGGTTCAAGGTAGGCTGGAGACTTTTTGTGTTGGAGAATTTTATCAGTCAAGGTTTCGTCGTCAAATTTACGTTGGTTGATGTTTCACCACTGCGTGCTATCTTCAATGTGAACGTGAAGGTAGACGGATATCCTGTTCGTACTAATCCCTTTTTTACTTTCTACTAGGATGTGTTAGTCTTGATTTATCCTTTTATTATCTTTTATTTCATGTATGTTGCTTTAGTTATGGTTGTTGTGCTTTTTTCTCTTGAAGTATTATGTTATGAATCTTCATATTGGTCTTCTTTACTAACACCAATAAGTTGAATATTGGAACTATCATATCATCATCCCAATTCAAAAGGTCATCATCCCAAACATCTTCCTCCTCTGATAGTTTAATTTTCTAATAATTTTAGATGATAAGATGTGACAAGCCTATGGAACATAATTTTATTTGATACAACTTGCAACATAAACAAGTACAGACACTTATTACAAAAATAATTACGAAAATAAAACATTAGGTGTATCTTTGATAGTTGGGTACATTAGACGAACTTGCACCAGGAGTTGGATTACCACCGCCACCCAAACCAGCTGAAGGACATTTACGACGGTCGTGTCCTATTTGCGAACATATGCCACATTTACGTGCATAAATAGTATCACCAACATTTATTGGTTCCGTATAAGCATTCTCTTTTGCACTTGTAGCTTGTGCAAATAGTTCTTATTACACAACATTTTAAATGGTTCCGACGACCAATAATGCTTAGCACCCAATGGCTACAACTGCCCACTATATGTGTTTACTTATGCAGCAACACTGTATTACCTATCAACATAGTTGGTTTCCCCTAAACTAACTTATTGAAAGCAAATCATGGTATGTGCGTACGACATGTGGTAGATGGTCCATTTCCGACATGAACACAACCTGCTGGCTTCATTTACGGTGTGTAGATTATTCTCCCGGTGTTCGCAGATAGCGGTGCGAACTTCAAAAATACCCTGGTCGTAATCATACTGTAAATATGAATGCAAATGTTCTCGCCTTTTGTATTTATCAAATCTTCTCATAGGTATTGGCATAAATTCAATACCCCTGTCCATCAATTCCAATGCAGCTCTATGCCTTTCAACAAACCTCTCCGCCATCTGTTTGAATGTCAGCCGGACCATGGTAGTGACAGGCAATCCACGTGCAGACTTCAATAACCCATTGAATGACTCCGACACATTTGCAGTCAGGGCTCCCCATCGTCTGCCACCATCAGCATGCAATGTCCATTTGTGAAGCTCATGTCCCATCAGCCAATTATAGGCTCTTTCATCTAACTGCTGAATCGATTCCATGCGCCTCCTCAATTTGCACTGTTGGTGCTCAGTTGCAGCCATCCACATTAAATCATGCAATTCCTTGGTGGGATATTTCTTCTGAAAATTGGCCTTCAGGTGCCTCACACAGTAATGGTGGTATGCATAGGGTTCCTACAATTCAGGCAAATGATGTACAGAACTTAAAATACCACTATGCCTATCAGATATTAGACAAATACCTGAACTTTGTTTGACAACGTATTGCTTTAAGTGGTTCAAAAATAGCGTCTATGTCTCTTCGCTCTTATTGGCACAAATGGAAAAAGCTAGTGGAAATATTTATCCATTGGCATCTACCGCAACAGCGATCAACAATTAATATCATACTTTCCAGAGACATGAGTACCGTCTATGGAAATTACCAGACGGCAATGCACAAAACCATCAATTGCTAGTTTAAATGCCCAGAACACGTATCTGAATATATATTCCGGTATTCCCGGACTCCGCTCATGCCTCCATTCAACAACAGTACCGGGGTTCATTTATTTCAGTGCGGTCATGTACCTAGGTAGAGATGAAAATGACTTATCTCAGTCACCATAAATAATTTCAAATGCACATTTGCGCCCAAGATATGCGTTTCTTTTAGTAATAGTACACCCACATTCCTGGTGGACGGATGTAATACACTCTTTGATCTTGTACCTATTGGACACTTCCAAGTGTGGAATCAAGACAAGAGAAATCAAGTCTACATCCAAGTTGAAGTGATTCTCATTGAATGTGTCCATTTCATAAATGTGGGTGCTAATATATTCACCCACTTTCAACAACCCTGCTTCTTTCTTGCTCGTACGCAACATCCAGTTACAACCCATAAAGTATCTACGGCATACGACCTTGTATACCTCCGAAGTTGACTCTCATACCATCATCTCACGGCACTCTCTTACGCTATACATTTTACAGCCCTGGTTAGGCGAGCTTTATCGAGAAATTGCATGCCCTTTGCTAGCACCGTTGGCCTAGAATCACCCCACATTGCTGACCGAAATTCGTCAACATCCCACTATGAGGGCATCCACATCCGACATACTTGGCAAATTATCAAGGTAGGGAATATGCCTTGAATTAAACGGCACGTGGGACTCGTACACTCTTGGTCTAACGGGAGGTGGAGGAGCATGCTCCCTCGTTAGCTTAGGTTCGACATTTACTTCCTCATCATCATCACCCTCGTCAGGGAAGGGTGTGTCATCTCCAAACTCATCGGCATTGTTGTCAAAATCACTATTATCTTCCTGACTCTGTGCATCTGCCAAATACCAAGTAAATACGTCATCTATGGGCAACTGAGTGAGGTCAGGACCATCAAGTTCCTCATTTTTACTGCACAAACAACAAAATGATAAGCTACTCAAATTGATAAATACTTTACATATAGCTATTTACAAGTCGTACTGTGTTGACATTCCATGATGGACATTTTCCTGTTGGTGATGACTCCTGATGGACCACCATGATCTAACACGCCAAAACTACGCATATTCCAACTGTGCGTGGGGTTATAACTTGTAAACTTTATATCGGGACGGTACCCCCTGTGGAATATATGAGTGTTAATACAAATTCAATTCAACAAAAAAAACATCGTAACAGAAAGGAAAATTGAAGTTTACTAGTCGTCTTGTGGATTATGTAAAGTAGGAGAGAAATTATTTCCTCGCTCCTCGTTCGCCCGCGGAGATAAGTTAAGATCCGGCCAAACTCTTTTAGCCGGAACCTGTTGAGCTAAAACTGCTCCAGAATAACCACCCGATGATAGAGGGTTATCCCTGCTTTGTGCAATCTCATTATTGCGAACGTCTTCAACCTTGATGTACATTTCCAATAATTTTATCACAATAAATTCCCTGTATTCATCCGGAATCCCTAAAAAATATCTCAGAGTTTCATCGTCTTTGTTGTTAAACTCAGAATAACAAGCAAACCCTTGCGGAGTCACATAATACGGATATCTTCCGATTATTTTAAGATTTACCGAACGTTTGCTCAATCTCATTTTATTGCATAACAACGATACCAGTCTATCGTACTCCATTGTAAGTGGCAACTTAACAGGACTCTTTGGAGATAAACTATAGCTCACTGAGTTATTCATCACCACAACTCCCCCCCCCCTCCAAATATAATGAAACCCTTACTTTTCACTCTTGAGACATTATGAACAAAGTTTGAGAATTTAACAAGAAGAACAATTTATCAAGAAGTTGGAGTATTTCTGAATGATAATTATCAAAACCCTTAACGCATTTATATAAGGCAATGCCCAATCCGGGGGTCAAATTTTTGGAAGTAAAACGCGGTTTAAAAAGCGTTTTACATATTTGAATTATTGTTATGTCAATAAGCGCAGAAGAATTATTGGTGAGCCCACTTAACATGTAAAACACGGTTCATTACTGCGATTTACATAAAGCGATGCAATGTACCACGTCTTATATAGCAGTCTTTTCAGGTTAAGGTAAAACGCTACTTTCTAAAGCGTTTTATATAAAACGCGGTTAGCCTTAACGGTTCAAACGTTTTATATAGATATGTAACTTTTTTTTTTACACTTAAAAACGTATTTTGAGTCAAAAAGAACAACATTTAGGTTCCGGACTCTGCTCGTGTGTACTGCTAATAAGCGACAGCCGTCCCTGGGATATGGAACTAGAGATGTTAAACTAGTCTCCAATTTTCTTACAATTTAATGTATTATTAAGAGAATAATGCCCAGTAGGGCTGCACATAGCAGGAAAGCTACAAATAGTTCAACAGAAGGCACTACTAACATAGGTCTCAGCAACATTACTAGACAGTATTTGGAGCAATGAGCTATTCTTTGGACCAACACACCTAGGGGTTTTGAACTGGCTAACTGCACCACCTAATCCTACAAAATGATCTAATATCTTATGAAATGTTCCCCTCTTCACAATCCTCAGCTCAAGTGCTCCAATTGCATTCACTTTCCGGGAGCTCACGTAGCCTGCATCGATGAACGACCTGTCCAAACAGTTGCAGCAGTCTTGTAACATTTCATCAGTTGCTTCACCACTCAGTTCCCAGAAGATGACATAGTGTCCCGGATCAGCTGAGACATTGACATGGCTCGTGAAGTCCACCACTTCTAGTTTTTCGTCTACTAAGCTCTTTGCTGCAGCTTCCACGGCTAGTTGTAAATCTTTCTCTGTGTTCTTGTCAATGTTAATGCTAAGCAAAAGGTTGCTTCTGCATACAAACTGGAGCTCTGGAGTCCCATTGTGGAAGCCTTTTATCTTTACCACATCACCTAGTCTATAACGATATAAACCTGCATATACAAATTCATAAACTCGTCAATATAACTATCCGTGCATATTATTAAAATCTAGTAGACCAAGTGATGCAACAGATACACTACTGGGTTGTTATTTAGAAAAGCAAAAGATTCCAACATTCTATGCGTTCAAAGACTGCTAAAGTATCTTTTTCAATAACCACTTAGTTTGGATAATCTAATAATTAACAACAAAAAGACATGAACATCAGGCACATGCAAGTATGGAGATAAGAACAAATATGTAACAACAGAACATGGGTGAAAAGCATGTTGAAGTCCAGAACAAGGCATAAAAACAAATCATTAATTTTACTATCTAAGCAGAATTTAGTATTTTATACCAGGCAGGCACATGCAGGTGATCATGTTTCCTGCAATTTTGCCACAAAATAATTTTTTGCAAAGTTTTCAAGAAAAGGGGTGCAAGAAAATTGTACCTGCAAAATTGGTAAAGACAATTTCATACTCTTCGCCAAGTTTAACTTCAGTCAGACCCACAGGAGAATTTGCTTGCTCCATGCCATTGAGATTTCCCCCGATAGGAATGAATTCAAAATAACCAATATTTGGCAATACTGCATAAGTGACTAGCTCAGGGGGCAATTTCGGGTTAACGTTTACTCCAACCCATCCTTCAGAAGAACCATAATCTGCACTCAATAAAGATAACTCCCCAGCATAATGCCTCAGTTTCTTCAAGTAAGGTTCCATTGATCCTGTCATGATACCATATATGTACCTTGTATTCGGGAAGAGTTCAGGAATCAAGCCGTACCAATTGCTTAATCTCGAGCACTTTTTATAAATTGTATCAGCCAGTTCCGGATCAGGCTTCAGCAACTTTGACATGGCTAATCTTATGGACGGGACAGTGACTCTACTCGACAGGACTCCCTCTCTTATGTCAACAACAAGTGCTTCCCATACTTGTTCAAAAGTTCGAAAAGCATGAACAATGCTATGGGCAAAGGTAGACGAAACAACTTGAACTTCATCGCGAAAAATGAGCCCACACAAAAGGTGGCAGTATAACGATTGGTGAAAGTCAGGGCCAAATATTACTTCATCAGGACTACAACATGGAGTACACATTGCTTTCATTGTCTTCTTGAATTGTGCATTTCTGTACACATTGGTAGTGGCTGTTCCAGCTGATAAACCTCCCTTTGTTTTGAACTGTTTGCTGCTGTAAATAAACTGCAAAGCCTTTCCATTCCCAATTGGAAATTCTCTTTTGAAGAAAAAAAAAAAAAAAAAAGAGAACCACCACATTTAGGTAAGTTATAAAAAACCAAACATTTAATTTACTTAAAGAAAGAATGACCAGTCTTTTTCTTTTTCTTGGGATCGAAAAGCCTCAGGTGTGACAGAAGCTAGTTATGTGTCCCCCCAACATTTATCACCATTTAAACTCTTTAACTTTCCATGGCTGCTTCAATTATTAGAGAAATTTTTATGAACCAACTAGCAAATTGCCTAAGATAAAGAACATAGAACAAAATGACAAATGCATTACCTGTTCCTAAAGGCAAAAGAGGTCTTGAATATCTGCATAGTAGACTCCATCAATTCATCATTGAAAGGTACAAACTTTGGCTTCCCTTGAGTTGTACCAGAACTGCAAACCAACCACTAAATTTCCTTATTCAACTTCTAAAAACATCAAGAAAATAAGAACCCCACAAAAGAAAAAGATCCTCTTTTACTTTACCTCAATGAGATGGTTTCAACTGGTTTTCCAGTAAGAATGGGAGAAAGATCACCATCAGCAATTCTTTGAATATAAGGCTCTAAATCATTGTGAGTGACAATAGGGACACAATTCTTGAAAGTCTGAGGATCAGTTCTGCCATTCAAACCCCATTGCTCCAAATATTCTGTCCCTCCATTCTGTTCCAGTATCTTTTTAAGTGTCTCTTCTTGAATTCTGCCACCATCTTTTGTCAAATCCTCAAATTCCTCAATCACTTTTTCTTGATCAAACTTCGTCTCAATCTTCTCTACCACCATCTTCATGATTTTCCTACAATAAACACCTATTATAAGAATAAAAGATTTCAACTTTAGAATATTGCTAACCAAGATAGATTAGCTCACAATACCAGTAAGCAATTGATACAATTTGAGAAAAGGGGTTGGGGCTATTTTTGTGGGGGGGGTTTTGTTGGGGGGGGGGGGGGGGTTGTTATATGGATATTGGATATATACATGAGATAAGTCAAAATTCTATGAATCAACTCCTAAAAAGCTGTTTATAAGAACCTTAAAACTCTGATTTTGTTAGCTTATAAAAGTAGGTGTCAAACAAGCATAGACTGCAAATTTTCCTTTTCTTGATTGTTCTACACTGTTAGCTATCAGAACATAGTACACAAAAGACAAAGGTAAAAACATCAATTTGATGTTTGTTATAAAATAATCCAAAGAGGAATCTTTTTTATAGCTTATCAGACATACATATAAATACAGAAAAACTAACACTTCCATGGAATCTTTACTATAGCTATTTAGACATACATACAAAGACGAGAAAAATGATCTATAAATGTGTGTGTGTGTGGTTGGGGTGGTTTGGGGGGCGGGGGGAGAGATTAAGGTAACTGAAAGAAAGGACTAATGTACTCCATAGTCCATACTGACTTCACAATTCAGTGCTACTTAATTCGGAAAGTAACCTGAAAAACATTGAAAAAAGTTTTTTTGTAACCAACTAAAATAAAATAAACACAGTGAACTCCAGAATCAGACCAAACTCCAAAAAAGTTCACAAAGAAAAGCTCCAAAATAAAAATTTCCAAAAAGGGAAAAATATTTAAAAAGACGAAAAAAGGCTCTAGAATCCAAAAAAAGAAACAAAAATTGAAGTACATGAAAGCAGAACTTGTTTCAATAAAGTCACCAAAAACCAAAGTAATCATATGAATATTTGTAATGCTTATTATACCTGTGTTATAAATTGCTTAGAAATGAAGAAGTTAAATGACTCAGTTTTTTTTTTAAGGGAATATATTATGTGAAGAGAAATATATATAGCTGGTGAATGACAACAAACGCCGTCCAAGGTGGGCCCCACGAACTTTTCGTTAACCAAAAATACCCCTAATATAGATTAGAGAATTGTAAAGGAAATAGTTAGGTCGATGCTGTGAGGGGAAAATGGGATATGTCCATTTATGGCATTTAAAGTTTAATGGCTTTGGCTGATAATGGATACTTTCCGTTTCAAATTATACGAGGTACTTTTTTTTAGTCGATTCCAAAATAAATGACATATTTCTAAATTTAGAAATAATTTAACTTTAAATTTTTTATTTTATTCATTTTATTCTTAATGAGAAGTTTTTTTAACCACACAAACGTTATAGTCCCAGAAAACTTTTAGCCGTTAAACTTTTAAAACCACAAATTTCAAAAAAATTCTTTTTTTTTAAACTTAATACTGAACCAAACTACGTTATCTAAATTAAAATGGACGGAGCAAATGGAAGGGAAGTATGAGGAAGTCGGCCTTTATTGGCAAAAAAACAGGTAATTGGGTCTTTTCTAATGTCATAAGATCACTCTCCTTTCGAACGATGTTACCTTCCCAAAATTTAAGGCCTATCTTTATCTTTTGTACATGCCGATAAAAATAGTACAGTAATTCGGAGGTATATTTATAGCAAGTTAGTTAATTCTCCATTCATCTCAAATTATCCTTTATGATTTTAGAAAATAGTTATTTCAAATTATTTGTCATTTTAAAAGTTCAAGACAAATTTAATTATTTTTTTCTATTTTACCCTTAGTAGTAATTATTTTGAAGACTACAAATACCTTAATTGTAAGGTAATATTATGATTGTTCAAATATCAATAGTACATAAATAAGGGTAAAATAGTCAAAATACTTTCTAATTCTTATTTCTTAAGGGGCTTATATAAAAAAAAATACGACAGATAATTTGAGACGGAGGGAGTACATAGCATGACCTTATTTGCATATAAATCTCAACAGCTTAGCTATGAGTAGTTAAATAAGTACTCCCTCTGCCAAAGTTTACTTATCCACTATATTGAAAATAGATGTTCATTTTTACTTTTCCAGATTTAAAAATTAATGGATAATTTACCATTTAGACCTATTTTACCCTTCTTATTAAGTATTACTTATTTTCAATTTATTTTTCAACATATATAAATAGGGGTGATATAGTAAAATTATCATGTTCTTTATTATTTCTTAAGGGACACGTAAACTTGGACGGAAGAAGTATATTCGTATCTCACTAATAAATCTACTTAATGTGATAAACTAGTACTATTATATAATCTAACAATTGAGTGTTGGTAAGTATTTACTATATTAATTACTCTCTCTGTTCCAGTTTATGTGAACTTATTTCCTTTTTGGTTCATTCTAAAAAGAATGACTTCTTTCTAAATTTGGTAACAATTTAGCTTAAACTTACAATTCTACCCTTAATGAGATGCTTTTATAACCACACAAATATTCTGGGCCTCTTTTTGACTTGTTTAGGACTACAAATTTTAAAAAGTCTTCATTTTTTCTTAAACTCCGTGTCAAGTCAAACATGTTCACATGTATTGAAACGGGGAGAGTACATATTTGTGATTTTATCAAATTAAATAACTGAATTTGGTTGTTGACTTTTATGGTATGTTATTTACTGGGGAAGATAATAAATTAAAGCATGATTGTATTTTATTTGTTGATGTTTATGGTATGTTCTTTATTGGGGAGTAACAAATTAAGGATACTTGTAATTTATTTGTTGAATTCTATGGTAGGTTGTTTATTGGGGAGTGATGAATTGAAGAATAATCGTGCATATATCAATATATATATATATATAATATATATATATATATATATATATATATTGATATATGGTATGTTCTTTATTGGGGAGGTAACATGAAGTAATAAATGTGTAATAAATATTTCAATAAATTGTTTCTTGTGTTTTTCTTCTTGGTAAGATTACAAATTTACAATAATCGATATTACAACAGCTAAATATAATTTGATACTAACCGTATATATAACTTAAACTTTAAAATATGGCGATCTTGGTCCAAATATTGAGTAATATGCAATTGTTCATAAATGCATCATCAGAACAACCGGTGGCCATTTCTTATGGTGATTTGTGACATAATCACCACACGGCAACTCATGTTGGTGTTAGTTGCCCTTTAAACACAAAGAAAAAATAAAAGTCAGAGGAAGGGAGTGAACTAGAATATTACATACTAAAATAGACTTGAAATGATTAGTGTTCAAAAGAAAAATGGAAACAAAGTGACGAAAAAGTATTCTTACGGGTCCTTTGTTATGAGGTACAAGTAGGTATAGCGTTAGTATAAAAAATTAATATCACCTTAATATTTTGTTTGGTTAGCAAACCTAATATAAGTTATTTCAGGATTAAAATTAGTACCGGAATAACTTATACCTTGTAGAGAGTGAAGTAATTAGTGCTGGGATAACTCATACATTCTTCTTAAAAATTATGTAATAACTTTTCTCGATTCAAACCAAACGACCCTTAAGGTCTAATCTGACTTTATATTTTGTGGGAACTTCACTGATCAAAGAAACGACACGTGTTAAAATTGGAACTTTTTGAGAGATGTACAAGTTTGTGGACTTGGTGGCTTTGGAGCCTTGGACTCGACACAATTTGGATTTTCTGAAGGAGAAAAATCATGAATTACACCACCCCCCTATTCCCCCCCCCCCGGCCACTAATTTTACAGTGTCTTAGTTAAATTAAACACAAAATTTAGAAAATATAAAGAGTTTTTACTTTATTTTTATAGTTTAAATTAAATGTGCATAACTTACCATAATTGCTCTTTGAATCTTGTATCTTAATTAATATGTCATGTTATTTCTATAAAGAATGCCATTTGAAGTAAAATGAAAATATTCAAATTAAAAGTTACTGAATATTAAAAAAAAATGACGTTTTCGTAACGTATACTAAAATACTTAAATTGAAACAAAAGTAGTACTCCCTCCGGTCCATAATAATTAACTATTTTATCATTTTATTTTGGTCCAAAATAAGTGTCAATTTACATAATCAAGAAAAAATTAATTTTATATTTTCAAAATTTGTCCTTATTTACATATTTCAATGCGTGAAGGTAACAATTAATTAATGTTAATTTAATGAATACATCTTTATTTTTGTCCAGAAATTCATATTTCCTTAATAATTGTATCAGAGATAAAATTGTTGGATCGGAGGATTATAAATGAAGTGAATATTGGTGGAGGGATAAATGATTCGAGAGTATTTGGAGAACTCCATTTTAGCTCACAAAGTATAGTAACTTTTAGTCTGGTCTTTATGCAATTGAGTGCATTGATACCTCAGTTCATAATAAATGAAGGCCCCATAATATGAGACCATTCTTTTTGCTGTTTAGAATGCCGACATGATTTCTTTCACGCTGAGGAGAATTTAGAATTTCAAGCTTACGAGTAGATATAATTTTAATTATTACTATAAATAATTATTGAATTTAAA
Source organism: Nicotiana sylvestris (assembly GCF_000393655.2). Lineage (NCBI taxonomy): Eukaryota > Viridiplantae > Streptophyta > Magnoliopsida > Solanales > Solanaceae > Nicotiana > Nicotiana sylvestris. The sequence continues at coordinate 35,532,207 of NC_091064.1, forward strand.
ATATTTATGAACATTTAGTTATATATATATATATATATATATATATATATATATATATATATGTGTGTGTGTGTGTGTGATTTGAAAAAAAAAACTACTAAATTCGTTTAAGTCCATATGTTATGCTCCAAATCTACCACTGGTCACTAGACCTTCCTACGCACAAATTTAAGTTGTATATGAGTATAAAATGTAAAAAATCGTTACACTTAAAACTACATATTTCAACTCATAATTAACATTTAACAATCTTCCTGGTCCATTATTGCTATTCAGGAGACGTTTTTTTTCAAATTCTATAAAAATTGAGCTTACAAAATCATTTTTAAGTATTTGTAAATGTTATTTTGATTATAACATTCGCTAGATATTTTAGGTTTTAGTTCAAATTTTTTTTTACTAAGTTACTAACTGCTGTGCTGGACTCTATCCTCCTTTCCAAATGAATAATATTTTCTTTTTCAAATATATGGCAGTTTGTTGATTCTTTCAACATAATCACATTTTGACATTTTATGAACTTTGAAAATATGGACGTAATGATTGATTGATAAAAATTGACAAAATATGATTGCAAAAATTTATTTTTCACTACAAAAGTATATACAATTATTTATCATGATTAATTTTGGGCCTTAACTTTTTGGGGGGTCTAAAGCCAATACTTTATGGCTTTAGGGTTGAGCCGCCTCTGGAACCAGCTCCTCAAGGTTGATGATTGTATATCTTTTCAAGATAGTAACTTTATCTCAAAATTATCCAGATTCGAGTTTGGTGGAAGAAGGCTGCTACACATGATAAATATTATTGCCTAAGAAGATATACATAAATAAGTGAGGGACAAGAGTCCCAAGACTTGTGGAGTCCTATCAAACGAGAAGCTGATACGCATAGGACTCCTAGAAGATCTTGGAGTCCAGGCATTTACATGCTATCTATCTGGACTGCTGAGATTATCCTATTGCACTCAACCGAAGAACTACATTTTATACACTTTAGTCAAGTACCAGTGTTGTGTTCTTCTTGAGCCAGTCTAGTGAATGTATTTTAGGAAATCGAGTTGTAATCAAAGTGTTAAAAATAATTAATGAATTGGAGTGAGTGTTTGTGCTACAGGTTAGAGTAACTTGTAAATCAAACAGATGTAGTAGGGGTACTGGAGAGTATTGGGTTACAGTCTTATAATCGATATATTTGGCTCATTGTTCTAGTGGAGTTAAAGTTGAAAATCATGTACAGTAGGTCGTAGTTTTTGTACCTTTTGAGCCGGGTAATTTTCCACGTAAAATTATTATTTTTTACTTTATGGCTTATTTTACTTCACGTTAAGGAGTAAGGTAAAGAACCAAGTTCTTTAGTAATTCATAAGGGTACTCAAACTAACAATTGGTATTAGAGAGGGTTCTCTCATACACACGGCTAACATCTAGAGAAATCTTGAAAGCAAAATGAGTGCTCCACTGTAATTAATGGAGGACAATAAATTACTAGACCACCCCTGTTCAATGAAAAATATTACGTTGGTGGAAAGCAAGAATAGAAGATTTCCTGACAGCTGAAGACTATGAACACCATAGTGAGCCTAGATCCATTAACTCCTACAAAACAAAATGCGCAAAATGAAATAGTTCCTAAGGACCCCTCTGAATTTGTGGCAGCAGATTTCAGAATGATGGAGAAGAATGCAAAGGCTAAGAAAATTCTTATATGTGGACTTGGTCCTGATGATTACAAGAAAATGATATGCTTGCTCCAATGCAAAAGAGATTTGGGATGCGCTCCAAACTGCTCATGAAGGAACAAACCAAATGATGAGATCAATGATAGAATTACTTATGAGAAAATATGAGCTCTTTTCCATGAAGGAGTCTAAGCCCATCCAGGAGATGATGACTAGGTTTACCATAATAATTAGTCAACTGACGTCACTTGGGAAGGTGTTCACCTCAGAAGAGTTGGTTAGAAAATGTCTATGGATCCTTCCAGCTTCATGGGAATCAAAAGTCACAGCTATTCAGGAATCCAAGGAGCTGGACAATATCTCACTTGATGAGTTGGTTGGAAACTTAAAGGCTCATGAAATGAGAAAGATAGAACTACGTAAGGAAGAACCAAAGAGGGATAAGGCCTTGGTCCTTAAAGCATCGGAGGAAGATGAATCTGACAGTGATGATCCTGACCTAGAAATGTTTGCTAAATTCAAGAAGTTCATGAAAAACTCCAAAAATGCATCTAAGAGAGAGACCAACGGTAATCCCAAGCATATCGACAAAGCAAATTATGATAGGTGCTACAAGTGTAGCAAATTAGACCACATAGTCAAGGACTGCCCAATATGGGAAATTGAATGGAGGAAAGAACGAGCTGAAAAAGAGAAACGAGAAAAGGGTCCCAACAAAGGAAAAATCCTGGGTAAAAGATTCATTGAAGAAATGAAGCAGGCTTTTCTAGAAGCTAATCCACTCCCAATCCATAGTCAACAAACATTGCTAAAAATTCATGTCCGCACAAGAGAACCAAACACATTGACATTAGACACCAATTTCTCATAGACAATATTGAAAAAGAGAATATCTCAACTAACTTTTGTAAAACTGAAGACCAAATTGCAGATATTTTTAATAAGCTCTGACTAGGGATCACTTTGAAAGGAATAGACTGGACTAGGTCTAATCAATACCCCAACTAGTTGAACCCCAATTATTGGCTAGAAAAGGTATAATTAGATGTTGATAGTCAAGTACAATGTGTTTAATTCAGTCTTGCCCCAATTATTAGCTAGAAAAAGTATAATTAGATATAAATAGTCAAGTACAATGTGTTTGATTCGGTCTCCTGCTTGTATTAAGCACACACACTTGCCTAGAAAAATGTAGCTCATAACTATGTTGTATGATACTAACTTGTAGTACTGAAGCTTTATTGCAGAAATGAGTACGGAGTTACTACGAGGTTGGTTCTTTGACTTAAGTATGTGCCATTTTGTCTTAATTCACTAGGACTTAATATCCTAAATTACTTCTATGCTCAGACCTTCTAGTCATGTTAGCATCATTTTTAGTTGTCATCTAGTTAAAGAGTAAGGGGAAATTCTAGAGCAGTTAGAATTTAATTACTCCTGAAATCTTAACAGTCAAAGTAACCGTTATTAGAGTCCCGTTAGAACTCAAATTTGGTCACTCTCTCTCTCTCTCTCTCTCTCTCTCTCTCTCTCTCTCTCTCTCTCTCTCTTCCAGTCAAATCAAGAGCAACGTCTTTAAAATCCCCGTATGTTCAGTTTCTCAAACCTTACTGTTTCTCTCAAAGCCTAAGCAAGAATCAAGAAATAATTCTCCCTATCCCTTTATTGATTTTCCTCTTTTATCACCATGCCTAAATCCAGCCAAACCACTTCTAAAGCAAAATTATCATCCAATACTGAAGCCAAATCTAAGAACATGAAGCCCAAATCAAAGAAAAATGTCAAACCATCAAGTGAACCTGCACCCATACCTGCTCCTTCTCTATCAATATGCTCCACTGTACCTACACCATCATCTTATATTCATTATGTTATTTGTCTCTTTGGTTGAAGGTTTATTTACTGCTCCATGTTTCCATTTCCTGTTGTAGTACTATATCTTGTACCCCTTTTGCATGTCCCTTCCTAATAGTACATAGTAATTCTTTATTTATTGTTATGTTGTATGTGTATTTTCATCTGTACAGGTTTAGTTAAATGGGTGTCCTGTCATAGCCTCGTCACTACCTCGTCGAGGTTAGGCTCGACACTTACCGAGTACATTGGTTCGGTTGTACTCACACTTCACTCTGCACTTTTTATGCAGATTTTGGTATTGGTCCCAGTTGTCCGTGAGGTGTATCAGCTCGGATTAGCTCAATTGGAGACTCGAGGTAGATCTGCTGACATCCGCAGACCTTGAAGTCCACTTCCATTTTCCATATTTATTGTTCTTTTCATTCGAGACAGTTATACATATTTCAAACCCTATTTATAGGGACTCTAGAAGCTTGTGTGCTTGTGACTCCAGATTTGGGTTGTACTTAGATATTGTTGATTATTATGGTATTTTGTACTTCATTTTAGCGTCATTTTTGTTTAATTGGTTTAACTGTTCAGGTGGTTAACATTTGTAAAGAATTACTCTAACGTTGGCTTGCCTAGCAAGTAAAATGTTAGGCTCCATCACAATCCCGAAGGTGGGAATTTCGGATCGTGACAAGTTGGTATCAAAGCACTATGTTGCTTAGGTCTCATGAGTCACGAGCAGGCTTAGTAGAGTCCGGATGATCGGTACAGAGACATCTGTGCTTATCTTCCAGAGGCTTTGGAGTTTAGGAATAATTTCACTTCTATTTTTCTCTGTAATGCGATTTTATTCTATCATTGCTGATTGAACTCTTCTATTCTTGTCCTCTCGCATATGGCCAGGACACATACTATATCTTCAGTTAGACAACAGCTGGAGCTCCCAATGGCAACTCCGACTAGGGGCAGAAGACGTGGCCGAGGTCAAGCAAGAGACCGAGGCAGAGGTAGAGCTCAGCTTAGAGCTCCAGCAGCAGTGATAACTAGGGATTATAGTTCATTTAACCCTCCTTTTTACTTGAGTTTTGATTAAAAATATATACAAAATAGTCCCAAAGGCTTACATGTTGTACTTATTTGCAAGGTTTGGTAAAAAAGGTGACAATTAGTCAAAACCATCTCAAAAAGGAATGAAACATGCACAAGTACCAAGAACAAGTCAAAGCACAGTTGCAATAGACCCACCGCGGCCTCAATCCATTTAGTGCGGTCCGCGGTGAGGAGATTCAGAGAAGTGCAATTTCGGAAGCTCAAGCACTACGGTCCCAAACCATTTTGTGTGGACCGCATTAGCCTCACCGCGGCCGCAATCGAGTTTATGCAGTCTGCGGAGCAGAGATTTAGAGAGTTGGGATTTCAACTGTTGGAAGCCAATGCGGTCCGCAGTCCTTTTTATGCGGACCACAGTTGAAGCCAACGCAGCCATGGTGCATTTTTTGCGGCCTGCGGTGGCCAGATTTAGAGAATGATTAATCAAGCCAAGAAGCCTCATTGCGGTCCGCGGTGCATTTTATGCGGACCGCAATACCTCGTCAGGGGTATTTTTGTCCAGAAATTTCGGCCTAGTATAAATATTTTCTTTTCGCATTTTAGGGTATCTTTTGGAATCTGTAAGAGACCAGAGCACGTGAACGGCGTTTTATGTCCATTTTGAGTAATTTGTAGCTAGATTTACAGTAAATCTTCTTTAGCTTAGTTTGTAATTAAATCATATGGGCTATTCTTTATATATTTCTCTGTTTTCCATTATTATGAGTTGCTAGACCCATTAGCTAGGGTTGTGGCTCAACCCTAGTGTGGGTATTTGATGGGTCTTTTGATTTAAGGCTTAGATGTTTATGGAAAGTTGATATTTGGACTGATTTGTATTTTCCATGTTGAATTAGTAGTTGCAAACACTAATTTTTACCTATTTGACTTGGGTTCTTTTTGAGAAAGAGAGCTTGCACAAAGCATTTCTTGCAATCCGCAGTGGGTGCCTCCCAGTGCTTCAATCTTGTGAGTACCGCGGACCACGGTGCCATTTTTTGCGGTTCACGGTGGGTAGGTGAAGTGGGCCCCAGGTCCTTTTTCTATAAATAGGATCTGAGGCCTTCATTTAAAACTTTTTGCTCTTCTGCATACTAAATAAAAAAATATTGTTCATCCACGCCCTAACTGCACGAATTCAATCACTCACTCTCATTCATCTGTGTTACATCCCGTTACTGGTACTTTTAATCTTCCCATAGTCTTTAATTGTGTTTATTTTCTTTTAATTGATTAGTTATACATCTTCTTCTTCCCTTTTTCTTTCAACTTTTAGCTTAGGGTTGCATAATGTGTTTAGATTACGATTAGTTAGTTAAATACAATGATTAACTACCTAGTGAGTTCACAATATGTGCATTTCTGGCTTAAAATGAGGAAATCTAAAACCCTAGGTTGGTATTACTGCTTATGGCTTACCGCAGTCCGCGGTGGATTTATTGCAGTTCGCGGTACTTCTCTGCGGTCCGCAATGCCATTTTATGCGTACCGTGGTGGTGAAACTTCAGCAAGTTGAAAAATTGAGGACCACAACCGCAGTGGATTTTCTGCGGTCCGCGGTGCCTTAATGAGAACCGCAGTACCATTTTGCGCAGTCCGCGGTGGCCTTTATCAGAGAGTAGTAGTTTGACCTCCACCTCAATACGGAGTGCTATTTTTTACGGTCTGCGGTGGTTCCTTTGCGGACGCACTGCATTTTGTGCGGACCGCAGTCTACTGTCTGCAGCTATTTCTTTCTATTTTCTGCAATTATCTCATTCACTGATTCTTCTGATATTGTGATACTAAAAAGCTTCAATTGAATTCCACTTGTAGATAATGGTGAAATCACGAGGCAAAGGTGATAAATATAAAGGCAAAGGAGAGTCCTCCCTGAGTAGGGGACGAGGTTTGATCAGATTAAGCCTCCAAGTCCGGCAGTCAATCAAGGATACTAGGAAGTCAATAAAGACTGCAGATAGAGTTGCTTCCCATTTGGGAAGTGAGTATGTGCCCTCTCGGGAGGCATCCGACCCCGAGTTAGTGCTAGAGTATGTTCCTGACTGGCCGAAAAGGCGAAGATTGAGAGATACACCTCCGGGCACTCCTACTGCTCAAGCTTCAGTGGAAATTTCTTCTGAGTTGTCTGAGGGATTAGTTGAGAGTGGTGATGATGTTTCTTCTACCTCACCTATAGCTTCAACACCTTGTGAGGATCCCATAGAAGAAGAAGAAGGAGGAGTTGAGCCCCAAGTAGGAGGGGTGGCTAGAACTTGAAAACCGGAAGTTTGGCAAGACAGATTTGTTAGTGAATTGGCATACCACAAGTTCAGAGAATGGTGGCCCGAGAGGATGTTAATACTTGAATGGATATTCATAGACAAGGACCTTCTGCCTCACAACCCAAATGTGCAGAGGCAATTCAGAGAAAGGCCGGGCTGGGATTATTTCGTAGGCAATGTTGAGGATGCAAATGAGCACTTGGTGAAGGAGTTTTACACTACTGTTTCCCACATCAAAAAGGGCACTACAGTGACTAAGGTGCGAAATTTGAAAGTAAAGTTTGATGGAAAAACAATCAATGACTACCTGGGCTTCCCGGAGGAGGATGAGACTTTATACCTAGAAAACATAGCATTGGGGCAGGATGCCCGTAAGTGGTTAGCAGAGTACTTGGAAATACCAGGTACCACACCAGCATTATTGACAGCGGGAGTTAAAGTTTTGCGGAGAACCCTAAACTATGATGCGAAAGGGTGGGAGACATTTGTGTGCAGTAGGCTAGACCTCACCACTTACGAGAACTCTCTTCCTATCTCCCGGGTTATATTGGTGGCGTCTATCATGGCGGGGTAACCGATCAACATCGGAAATGTGATGTCCAGAGTGATTACACGGGTTGTGAATGAAGGTGATAGATCCTACCCCTTCCCATATTTCCTTACTATGTACTTTGAGGATCAGGATGTAGACAAAAGGAGATTCGATGTGAAGGTGAAAGCAAAGGTACCTTTTTCCTGGTACAGCCTACAAGGTGATGACAACCCCAAAGGCAAAGCTCCTAAGGGAAAATCCACTGCTTCTACTGGCCAGTCTAAAGAGCCAGTAGTAGTAGTAGCTCCGACTCAGCCTCCTTCAGCTACCCCAGATATGGCCCTAGGACCCTCTACTACCTTTGCCCCAGATATCCCCTCATCTTCAGCCTACCCATTGACTGCCCACCATTTTAAGCCAGGCCCTTGTCAGTATCAACAATTGGATGCAGGCAGCCACTTCTAAGCTGTCTAAACTTTCGAGCTGGGTGGAGGCCCAGCCCGTACCCCCTCAGCCACAGGTCTCACAGTCAGTGGAGGACACTCTCAAGGAGCTTTTGGACAACTAGAAGAAGCTCCTAGAGAACCAACAGTTGATATTGGAGGCTGTCTGTACACATGGAAAAGCATTGAAGGAGCTCACCAAAGAAACAAAGAAGCCGAGAAAGACTCGAGCTTCCAAGGAGTCGGTGAAAGAGTTGAGGGTAGAGGTAGATAAATTGAAGGCTGATCACTTGCCTTTGGAGATTTTATTGCATGACCCATCTCCAGCAGCCCAGCCTGAGCAGGAGGTGGGGAGGCCAGCAAAGAGGAAGAGGGTGATTCCTCGTGCTGATGATGTTGTGATAGAGTTGGAGGACCCGCATGGAGGTTCCTCTAGCCGGCCTCAAGCACCAGTGCAGGCCCAGGACCCAGTGCAGGCCCAGATCCCAGTAGAGACACAGGTTATAGGGATCCAGTCATAGGTTTCCGAGCAGTTCGAGGACCCAGGGACCCAGGCTCATGATCCCATGCAGACAGATGGCCAATAGGGAGTTTCTCTTTACTCTCTATCTTCTATTGATCTTATTTTGGTTAGTTTGCATTGAGGACAATGCTAGCTCTCATTTGAGGGGGTATCCCTATTTGGATGATTTGGATTGTATATATGACACTACTTTTTTATTATTATTATGCTTTCTTTTTACTTTTGGTATGTACATAGTTTTACCATTTTAGTTCACTTGAAACTTTGGTCTGTATATAAAGTTACTTTCTAATATATATATTCATTCTCCCTTATGTATATTCATATAAATCCCCTCTTGTACATATTCATTCTAATTTCCATATTTTTTCTTTCATAGCTTCTTGTCGGGCCCCATTTTTCCCTCCGCGGAGAGGAGTCCGGGTTTCGACATTCATGGGGTGTAATGACTCATTTCCTTTTGGGAATTGGGCATTGCGTTTTTGAGGAGTCGCCACCTAACGATTTTTAAGGTACGTTAGGGCACCTACAGGGTTCATCTACAACTATGTTTGATAACCAGAGATAAGGTAAGGGCTTGAAATTATCCTAAGGGGAAGGTATTAGGCACCCCTCAGGATCCACTAGTGTGATTCCTGACTAGACAGTTTTTATAAATTTGTGCAATTAGCAAATAAACAAGTAGGGCTCAAATAATAGGGGATTTAAATTTTAAACACTCAAGTGTTTGAAAACGATTAATAAAAGCAAGATTTTGAAGAGAGTTACAATGAATGTAAGGAGGTGTCCTAGGTTTGTTTGTAATATGGATCATATCAATGCAATACCTGGTATGACACTCCTCAAAAGAGGACTACACGTGGTATTAGCACAATGGTCATCATATCCATATCTATCATTTCCCGCCCCGTAAAGGTAATTAAGCGAAGATTGGTCTCGACCCTTATTGCATGTTGTTACCCGTCCCTTCCTATCAGTCCCGGAGAAATTTAGGACTCTTATCCTACAGGGAGGTTCTAGGCAGACCCTCAGGTTTAAAGGCAAAATACTAAGGCGACATACAAAACAAGTAGGACTTCATTTAAAAAGGGGAAAACACAGAAAACAAGCAGAAGGATCAGTTATACCTCCACAAATAATACACATAGATAGCATGACTTATACACAGTTAAGGTCTGAATTTAAAATCTTAAAGCAGGGTGTTTAAGTGGTAATATCAGAACCAGATTTATTACATGACTCAAAAAAGAAGTCCGAATCAGGTTTGCCTACTGATTTTAACAGTTGATAATTAAACAAAGGCAATTCCAAATTTATTTAAGTTATTATCTAAGGCTTGCCTAGGCGCAAAGCGAGAGCTGCAGTTGTTCCAAGTCAGTAAGATAATTTGGAGATCATTTTTATTACCTAAAACATGTTGTTCTAGTTGTAGAGATTGTTGCCAATTTTATTCAGAAAAAACATCACAATGTGAAAATTATTACTTTACTACCCCTTTCATGAATCAGTAGTTAACTAGGCATTTTTTTTAACAAAAATGCAAATAGGATCCTAGAACGTGGTACCTAATATGCACATGCAAACTACAAGGTTGTTGAAAACAGAATCCCTAAGGCATGATTTCTAAATGTACACAAGAGTTGCAGAATAACTACTTTTTATACCAGTGTTGTTATTGCCCTAGGAGCAGGATTTCTAAGTGATAGACATAAAGCATGGACTAATGAATGAAGTGCTGAAGCAAGAAACATAGTTCCTAAGAACATGGTTTTCTAATGCATGTATGAATCCTAAACATGGTTTCTATTCCACAATTAGGAATATAAACCTAATAACATGCTTTCTACCCTTTAACAACTACAACATGCATATTTCCCCATCCCTTTTCACTAGCCACCCCAATACTTGTTTACAAATTATTACAGACCATGTGATAGAATTACATAAGAAACAAAAAATAAGAAGTTACAACTATAGGAAGCCTGATTCTGACTTCCTCTCTGAGTTATATAATAAACCACCTCAAATGCCATTATTGTTCCAAGGCCTTTCTCATATCTGGGTGTGTCAGAGTTCCCTAAGGACCTCAAGGGATCCTGGGCAGTGCTCACACCCAGATTGCATAACCAAGAGTAAGTGCAATGTAGAAGGGCCAGCTCTTATGTGTCCAGGTTCAGAGGGAGATCAAGGGTCCCAAAGCAAGGCTCACACAAGAGGAGTAGAACCTAATGAACTAAGACATGCTATGTAAAACAGTGAACAAGAAATACAATTTAACAGCATGATCCATTAAGTTAGTGCAAGAGATAGGAATTGACAAACAAGGGAACACATAGAGTTGAGTTTCAAAATTTGAACTAGGAACATACCAGTTGAAGAAGCAAAGTTCAAAAAAAGGTAAAGCAATCAGAGCCCCACAGTCTAGCCTTGGCTTTCAGCCGGCTAGACAAAGCGGTAGCACAAGTAATAGTAGAGAAATAGAGAGTTTGAGAGTGTAAGTGTGTGTTCAGAACTAAATTGTTTGTGTGTTTAAAGAAGAGAGGGTCGAGTATTTATAGCTTTGAAAAGAAGTGGAAAATAAGGTAACAAGTAAAGGTTTAACACAAATATGGAAATAATCATCATCAGAATCAATTAATACAAGTACTTCCCCTTAATCAAGGAGTTACAGCTCAAACAGATACTACACGGATAATTAAGGAAAGAGAATCAGTTTGAGAAAGATTGATTTTTACCATATAAGGGATAGTAAAAGTATAGAGTATATAATTGAGTCTAGGTACATAATATACTTAATTTGGGAGGATTTAGCAGGGGTGAAACATCACAGCAAATAAAGGGAGGGAATCAATCAACTTAAACAAATAAGTAAAATTAGGGGTTTATAAGAAAACCTTACAATCAAACCGTAATTTAAGGAAATCAAGATCAATCAAGAGGGAGTCATGATTCTACACTTTGACATATAAATAAAAAAGAATGAACAGGCGTATCCGACATGCAAGGCCAACCATATTAGCGAAAGAAGCAACTAGATGAACACAAACATACAACAGTAACATGAATAGGCTAAGGACTCAGTAGTAAAAGAACCTACTCGAAGCATGGTAGTCAACAAAGTCAAGTAGTTATGGCTAACACGTAGAACCAGAGTGGAAAACCAAACTAACAGGTAAAGAAGATCAGAAACAAGTAAACAAAGCCTTTAAACTCACAGTAATAAGTGAAGAAAAACTTTAAGAAATTAGGGTTTTGGCAGAGTTGAGTTTAAAGCGGTGAGAACTCAGAATCAGTTAAGATAAAAAAAGAAAAAGGATCTAACTATAAAGAACCCAATCAAACAGGTATACATACAAAATAAACAAGGACCGTTCCAGGACTCCGGATAAAACCAAAGATACTTAGGGTTTTCAACACGATGAATTAGGTAGAAGAAAAAACATAAACAAACCGTTTAAACATATTAAAATTATAAGATAATACTGAAAAATCAGAGGAGAAGTCTTTTAAAAGAGTTTAAGAAAACCCTAATCTTGAAGATGGAGAGTCGCTTTGAAAAATCGGAGAGATGTTTGAGAAAAACACCAAAAGGTTCATAACATACACAGATCTAAGATAGATCTGAAAGAAAATAGGAAAGTTTTTAAAGCTAGGGTTTCACAGAACCCAGAAAAAATGAGAAAACTTTGAAAAGTTACCGATCTAGCCGGAAAAGCCATGGATCTGACTCGAACGGCCATGGATAGCCGGAAAAGGCCATGGGTAGAAGTTTGAGCAAGGTCTGGACTAGATCACTTTGAGATCTTTCCATGAAATCACAAAAGCGGGCCACTAGGAGACATAGGAGACAAGTACACGTCTCAAATAGCCATGGGAGTCCATGGATTGGGTGATGATCGAAGGGGATTAGGGTTAGTTTGGGTGGCGGCGACTAGGGTTCGAGTGAGGTAGCAGAGAGAACTGGAGAGGAAAGGGGATTCAAGGGTGGCGGGTTGGTAGAAAATGAATTAGGTTAGGGGGTCGTTTGGGTTTAATTTGGTAAGGGGTGTGAGCACGTGATACAAGAAATTTTTTGGCGTTGAATCGGGTCAGGAAGAACAAGTTGTTCCAGCTCCGGGGAAAAGATTCATCTTCCAATTTTCCCTTGCCTCACAGGAACTACTCCAAAAGAAATCAAAAAATAAAATAGTTTTTCTTTGTACGCAATTTGGAGAATTTTCGTGGCATTTTGTTAATTATTCGTGTTGTCTGTGCATGTTCATCTTTGTTTTAATTAAAGAAAAATACAAAAATAGGTTGCATTGACATTTAGGATTTAATTCTGTAATTAGGAGTAGTTAAGTGTGTTCTACAAAAATGAAAAATTCACAAAAAATAATGTACTTCGCGTTTTAATATTTAATGTCAAAATCGTGTGATTTTCTTTTATTCAATTTTGTGTGATATTTGTTTTTAAGAGTTAATTAGCATTTTAAGTTAATTTGGTTTTACAATTTAAATTAGGATTTTTAGGTTTTTAATTTTGAAGATTAGTTTAAAAAGAAAAGAAAACAAAAATGAAAAATAGAAGAGAAATCGGACTGGGCCATATTAATTTTGACCAAATCCAGTGTCTAACCTGGTCCAACTGATCAGCCCACTCAGATGTCCCAAACGACGTCGTTTATGTCACTTTCAATCAGTGTCGTTGGGTTAAATCAATCCAACGACCGAGATCATCTCTCCCTTACCCATTCCCCAACCCGACCTGTTTACCGGAGATGGATCCGGTCTCAAGAGTGCCTAAACGGTGCCGTTCCACTTAAATGATCAATCCAGGCCGTTGATCTCATCAGATCAAACGGCCAGGATTCGTTTCCCGCTCTGGTATATAAATTAATCCCTTACCCACCCACCCCCAAACCAAACCCCTCCCCTTCGTCTCCAAGAACCAGAGACCAAACGACCCCTGAAACCCTAGCCGCCCTCATGCCCCTTCACCTGAAACCCGGTGGCAACAACGCCGTCGGCCACCCAAATAACACCCCTGAACCTTCTAGCCACCCTCTCCACGAATCCATGTTCCGTTTACTTCGAATCTCAATGGAACTCTTCGAATCTTCAATCGAAGATCGTCCAAAAAACCTCAACTTCTCCGATTGAACCCAAACTTACACCACTAAGCCACTTGACCTCCCTTGTTCCCAAATCAGCCCTACTTTTGTTCGAATCCCATTAGAACTAGTCGAATCTTAAATCGACTAACAAACCCTAAAAAGACCAAGACTGGAACCTGTCCAAAATTAGGAGAGTTTTGAGGTTGTTAATCGACCTTAGTCGAGTGTTCTCAGTCGAGAACACTCGATTAAGGTCCATTTTTGGCCTCAGAAGTTCAAGTCGGAATTACGTAGGTCAATGAGAACGGAGTTCATTTGGTTTCTGATTTTGAGGTATTTCTCCTCTTTTCTTTTTTCTTTTTTGATTGTTGTTTGTAGTTTGCCTAATTAGGTTTCATTGCTATGTTTGTCAATTACTTCTTCCCCCCTCTTTCGGGCCTTTTTCTGGTCCAAATTTTCATTACTGTATTAATTGAATTTTATAGTTAATTGGATTTAGTTGAAATCGCTCGAACCCCTGTCTGTTTGGTTTCACTCTGGATTAGTTTCTTCTTTACATTGTTGAGTATTTCGAGTTAGGCAAGTTCAGTGAGTGATTGTATAAAACTGTGATCGTTTGATATTACTGTTGGTTCAAGTTGTCCTATTATGTTATGTTTGATTCTTTCCTCTCCGTTGCCAATCAGTTTGTTGCATATGAATTCGTGATATTACAATGTTTCATTCATTTTTGTCTAGGTTTGGTTTAGAATTGTGAATGTAGTCAGTTATTCTCATATACATGTGCATCTTAGCAGTTTAATAACAGTTTGCTATTTGATCTAATCTGTGTAGTTTGAGTTGCTGTTTGATTTTGATTAAGGAAATTGGTTATAGTTGATGAGGTACAAGGGATTGGACTAGGACAGTAAATCACAGTAATTTCAGGGGTAATTTGGGATTCAAAATTTGGAGAAATGGTTTGGTTTAAGTGTTCTGTCCAGTAAGTACTAATGTAACATTAAACTAATGCATTTGTTTAGTGCTAATGGGGAACAAAACATAATGGTATGGGGAGGCTTAAAAGGGATTGATTAAAATATGTTGCTCATACCTGCTTGAACATTAAATAAGGAAAAGATAAGGGATAATGGGGAAAAACATACTCTAGTGGAGTTCTAAAGAAGATCATGGGCAGAATTAGTTTCTTAATTCTGCCTGAGTGCTCTTGAGAGCTGGCAAGGCCAGTGTTTGGGTATAAGTGGAGGGACTTAGGACAGAGTTAAGGGGGATTGAAAAAGCAATCTGAAAAGAGAGAGTAAAAGATAGAGGAAGAGAAACAGACAAGAAATTCTAAAAAAATATTATTGTTCCATTGAGGAAGTTTTCTGATTCTAGTTCATCTAGGATTAAAATAGCTTAAGTTTTCTTGGTATTGTTCAGTAACTGAAGCTTGAAAGGTCCAAAAATATGATTTCAAGTTGAATCTGGTTTGTTCGACTGTTGATTGGTTATTTGCTTGGGTTTATTGATTGCTTAGTTGATTCTTGGATTCTCTAGTGTCATTTATTTTCTGAAAATTCTCCTATTGTCGTTGTTGAACCCTGCTGGATTGGTCATTTGCTGCTGCTGTTGCTATTTGACTGACCCCCTCATTTTTTTTTGGTTTATACTTCAACTTCCAGGTACACTGTTGTCTCTCATAATTTGAAATTCCACTCAATGTATACGAACAACTTTGAAATCAAAAATGAGGGGGAATTGCTAATTACTACGCGAATTTGTCTCTGTATTTCATTAACTAGTTCGAAATTGCTTGGTAATTAAATTGTACAGACTTTGGATTGTATAACTTGGACTGTTTTGAAGTTAATTTGGACTGCTAGGAGGCCAGGGATCTGAATAGGGCTGTTGTTCATTCAGTAGCCTAGTATAGTTTATTTGTTGATTAGTCTAGCTTTCAATGTTAAGTAAGAGTGTAAGTATAGAAATTGATCTCAGATATTTCTTGGTATGAAGTTATTGTTATTGCTTAGCTTATTTGTGAAGGAATGGTTTAAGATTGGTACTGAGCTGTGTAAGGAGTCAACTTTGGCTGATTTTCGCATTACTTGTTCTTTTCTCTAAAATATATATATATATATATATATATATATATATATATATATATTAACTTATAAACACTGTAGTTTGCTTTAGTTCAATAAAATCCTTTGAAATAATTTGAGGAGTGTCATGCCAAATAAAATCTCAAAACGCATGGTTCTCACTTAATTAATTTTAATCCTTAGAAATTGGGACGTGCCGTTCAGCGAATTTTCATGGCATCCCGCATAGTTAACAACACATTAGTTGCTTTAGGCGCGTCTTTTAATAAGATTACCTTCCTAAACTCGGGTGCACATTTATATGACCCAAATCCAAAATCTCAACAATGTTAAAATATGTCGAAGACCACAGGTGCATTTATGTGATGTGGTTCGAGACGTGTTTTAATAACGTTGCAATCTTCTTAAAAATGAATAAAAGCGGTTAAAGTCAAAATTTGCACATAGGTTTAAAGTGTTTAAAATCAGACAAATAGGCCGAATATGACAGTTGAGCGACCGTGCTAAAACCATGGAACTCAGGAATGCCTAACACCTTCTCCCGGGTTAACAGAATTCCTTATCC
This sequence comes from Nicotiana sylvestris, assembly GCF_000393655.2. Lineage (NCBI taxonomy): Eukaryota > Viridiplantae > Streptophyta > Magnoliopsida > Solanales > Solanaceae > Nicotiana > Nicotiana sylvestris. The sequence continues at coordinate 35,548,332 of NC_091064.1, forward strand.
GGATTTCTGGTTCGCGGACTGTAATACAGAGTCATTTCTTTTCCTCGATTCGGGATTCAACCGGTGACTTGGGACACCATAAATCTCCCAAGTGGTGACTCTGAATTAAATAAACCAATCCTGTTTCGATTGTCCTTTATATGGAAAAACTCATTTACGCCCTGCGGGCGCAGGTAAAAAAGAGGTGTGACAGCTCTGGCGACTCTGCTGGGGATAGAACCCAGAATCTCTGGTTCAGGGTTCAGAATTCGAGCTTTAAATAATTGTCATAATTGGCTTGTTTTATCTGATTTTTTACATGTTTGGGCCTAATGTGCTAAGTGATGCTTTTTACCGCTTTGATATTATCTGAACTGCATATAAACTGCTACGAAGCCCTTCTCTTCTCATCTTCGGGGATGTGCTCGCTGGTCGAGACTCTCTATTCTATTAGTGTTATACCTTGAAATAAGAACGAGGCTCAGACAAGTTACTAAACCGGATGGCCTTTTGGTTCCCGGTATGTAGCCCCCTCCTCGACTTGAGTTGTCCGCTCGAGTACATAGTCTAGAACAAATACCCAGGTTATGAACCTAGAATAACTCAGCTTCATGCCGGATCCCCAGTAGGAACGTTTTTTTTGCATCACGTGCATTTGACTTTGGAGGCTCAACACAGGGGTTGGGTCTGTCTAGGACAGGTGTACCAAAAATGACAAAAGACCATCCTGATGCATCTTACTTGCTACTTGTGCATTTGTTTGCTTCGGACTTGCATACTGACCGGCTTTTGAATATTTCGAGGAAAGAGAGATAGATGTACGAGGGTTAAAGAGAGTTAATTGCCTGTTTTGAAAAAAACCAATGTCCAAATAGTGTCGAAACTCTGCCGAATTTTTGAGAAAATGAAAAAAAAAAAGAGAAAAAAATAGTTTTATTTGCCGATGAAAAGAGTCTTGTTTTCAAAAGAAGTTTGTTTTATCGGCCCGAACTACGCCAGTTTGATTCCCACAGGGTGTGAGATACGTAGGCAACCCCCATCGGGTCCAACTTCACTTTTTGCGAAATTAGCCAAAAGAACAAAAATTTTATTTGAAAATAATTAGGGTGATGTCATTCTTGTTAGAAATAGCCGAATGTCCCTAAAAGGGCGCCGGAAGGCTATTTTTGCAAGAACAGCCGCCTATGGTCATTTTTTAGGCTTTCACCGGTTAGCCGACACAGCCTTAAAATCTTCGACCCCGAGGTGCTGAAAGGCCGTATTGGCAAAACCGGGTCTTATTTTAAATGAAAAAAAGAGAGAAAAGTGTCCATGTTATCTTTGAGTCAATTGAATCGTGATTTTTGCTTAACCACCCTAATAAATGTGCAGAATGAGCACAAGTCAGAATTTGCACGTACAATTGTGAACAAGATCCCTTTGGAGTTGCACATGTGGTGGGATGACTTGGGCGAATCAGAGCGCGACACAGTCAATCTATACCTGGGAGGCCTAATTGGGTTGCTGAATATTAATCCTATGGGGGATATCATAAAGGCCTTGGTCACATTCTGGGACCCGGCTCACAACGTATTTCACTTCTTGGATTTTGAATTTACCCCAACATTGGAAGAAATGGCCGGATACATCGGGGGTCCCAATGTTCCTCTGAGACACCAGTACCTGATTGCTCCAAGGGCCGTAGCCGTACACAAGTTCCTAGACTTTTTGAAAATAAGCAGGGGGGTCCACAATCCAGACTTGGCAGCTGGTTTTTGTACTTTGTGATTTATATATAACAGATATGGCCACATAGGGGGGTTCAACAAGCCGGAAAACAAAATCTGTAGCAAAGAAACCGCCTTAAGTGGGAAGAACATAGGTGTTTTGCATTCATGGTAGCCTTTTTGGGACTCCTGGTGTTTCCTAGAAAAGACGGGAACATTGACATACGAGTATCTGGGGTTGTCAGAACTTTACTTACTCAGGCCAACAACACCCTCGCACCCATGATAGTAGCTGAAATCTTCCGCGCTCTCACAACCTGCAAAGCCGGGGGAGATTTTTTTGAGAGGTGCAACGAGTTGCTGCAGATGTGGATGATCGAACACCTATGTCGTCGTCCTCAATTTATGAGTTATGGGTCGACGGAGAAAACGTGCATAGAGGAATTTCCTACGAGGGTTGACGGAATCAGCTTACCAGAAGGGGTCACAGAGTGGACAGCACGCCTTCGTTCTGTCATTGTGAGCCAAATAGAATGGACATTTGGAAGGTTGCCTGTGGATGAAATCATATATATGCCAGCCACTGGACCTCATTTTCTTTTGATAGGGCTCAGGAGTATCCATCCCTATACCCCTTATCGAGTTTTGAGGCAGTTGGGGAGATACCAAATAGTTCCGAAAGATGAAGATCTTAGTGGCCAAATAGTCGAGATCGGGCCCAACGGACAATTTCATGAAGCAGCAGTCCGCCAAATTTGGAGCGAGTGTCAATACTTAATGGCAAATACGTGTGTACGTGATCAGTCCAAAGGTGAAGTTTCACCGGGATACCTTGCTTGGTATAGGAGAGAAATCAAGTTTGGGAGGCCAGCCAAAAGACCCCATCTCCAGGAGTTCGTCGAGGCGTCGCAAGGACAGTGGGATTGGTTGACTAAATAACATAAGAATAGAGCCGCAATAGGCATATTGGAGAAGTAAGTCTTCAAGCCGCTGCAAACAAGGGAGAAAAGAAAATACTAGCTCAGGAAAATGAAGTCCTCAAAGCTCAAATCCAGAAAATGAAAAGAAACCCGGAGAGAAGCCGAGCTGATAAAAGGCTCATAAACGGTCTGAAGAAGAAAGCCCTCGAGTATCAAGAAAACCTGGAAAAATCTGAAGTTGGTCTAGTGAGAATCCAGGCGAAATGGATAAAGAAGGCAGAAGAGCAAGCACGGTTTTATGAAGGGACCATCACTATCCTAAGAAGAAGGATAACCACTCTCAAGAATGAGGCAGTTAAGCAGGCTCAAGATTTCAAAGCTGATAGAGAACGTTGTTATGATCTGGTGGCTCGGATATAGGAAGAAATGCAGCAATTGCAAAATCAACACCTGCAGGACTCTCGAGTGTTAGAAGCCCGTAATCAGCAAATAGGGCGGTTGCTTCAGGAGAAAGGCGTCATAAGAGAGAGAATTAGAAACATCATTGACTACATCATTATGAAGTGCCACATTTGTGAGGATATGACTCGCACTACATTCTTTGCAACAGTGATGACCTTTGTTAAGCAAATAATGAACAATTTGGACCGACTTCAAAGGAACTTGCACATAGGCCCGTGGCGAGACCGAACGATGTCCCACGGACACCAGGAACATTGATGTACTCATAATTTTCCGTTTGAATCTGTATTTCCTTTTCTGTCAGAGTCTGTGAGTCATGTTGGGTTTGCATTTTCTTTCTGTTCCGAGTCTGCATTTCTTTAGAGTGTGATATCTTGATTTCGGAGTCTGTTTGTCGTCTTTGCATCAGAGTCTGTTGGTCTTTTTAAATTTGTTGATATTGAGTCTGTGTAATTGAAGCATCTGTTTTATAAGAGCTAAAAATCCCAAAAATGTTTTATTTACTTGCACACTTATCTGACAGAACTACGCACGGTCTAATTCATGCGGGGACATGATACGTAGGCAATCTCTATAGGATTCGACCACCACTAAAACGGAAAAGGGGAAAATGAAAAATAAATAAAGAAGGATAGAATAAAGGAAGCTTAAAAGAAGGGACACAATTGTGAGAGGCCGGAATGACGCACGCAACCGAAGCAAATGTATGATAGAAATGGTTAATTGCCTAGGTGCATTGCATCCCAACGTGTAATTGCATATGTGTTAAACTCTAAAAAACTAACAAGTTTGTTGATTTCCAGAGAATTCAAGCAGTTAGTTTATTTAGAGGATACTGGCACATTATCATTACCAAACCAGATCAAAGGGACCAATACTAAAAATCATGTCTATCCCGGAGGTCGACACTAGTGTTGAGGTAGAGGAGTTGGACGTCAATAAAATGAAAGAGGAGATGTTCAAGCTTAAGCAACAGATGGCCGAAATGTACCAGGCCTGGTCCCAAGGGAAATCACCACCGTCTTACCCAGCCAACCCAGCTTTTACCCCACCATTAGCTCAGTCTCAGGATCATCCCGCCACCAATCCAGGTTTTCCCATTTATCAACACTACCATGGCACTACTTCTCATATGCCGCAAGCTGCACCACCAAAATCGATTCCATGCCCTCCTCCGCCAGTCACCCCTATCTTTGTGACATCTCCACCAGCTGCACTCCATAGATCCCTAAGTGAACCCATGTTCCAAGCTCAGGACAACCAGTATTATCCCCCGGAACCCACCTTCGAAGCTCCTGAATCCTACCCCTACGTCCATGTTCTTCTTATTTTGTTTGCTTGAGGACAAGCAAAAGCTTAAGTTTGGGGGAGTTGATAACTAGGGATTATAGTTCATTTTACACTCCTTTTTACTTGAGTTTTGATTAAAAATGTATACAAAATAGTCCCAAAGGCTTACATGTTGTACTTGTTTGCAGGGTTTGTTCAAAAAGGTGATAATTAGTCAAAACCAGCTCAAAAAGGAGAGAAACATGCACAAGTGCCAAGAACAAGTCAAAGCACAGTTGCAACAGACCCACCGCGACCGCAATCCATTTAGTGCGGTCCACGGTAAGAAGATTCAGAGAAGTGCAATTTTGGAAGCTCAAGTACTACAACCGCAAACCATTTTGTGTGGACCACAGTAGCCTCACCGCGATCGCACTCGAGTTTATACGGTCCGCAGTGCAGAGATTTAGAGAGCTGGCATTTCAACTGTTGGAAGCCAATGCGGTCTGCCGTCCTTTTTGTGTGGACCACAGTTGAAGCCACCGCGGCCGGTGTATTTTATGCGGCCCACGGTGGCTAGATTCAGAGAATGATTAATCAAGCCAAGAAGCCTTATTGCGGCCTGTGGTGCATTTTATGCGGACTACAGTACCTCGTCAGGGGTATTTTTGTACAAAAATTTTGGCATAGCATAAATACTTTCTTTTCACATTTTTAGGGTATCTTTTGTAATATGTAAGAGACCAGAGCACATGAACGGCGATTTATGTTCATTTTGAGTAATTTGTAGCTAGATTAACACTGAATCTTCTTTATCTTAGTTTGTAATTAAATCATATGGGCTATTCTTCATCTATTTCTCTGTTTTCTTCCATTATTATGAGTAGCTAGACCCATTAGCTAGGGTTGTGGCTTAACCCTAGTGTGGCTATTTGATAGGTCTTTTGATTTAAGGCTTAGATGTTTATGGAAAGTTGATATTTGGACTGATTTGTGTTTTCCATGTTGAATTAATGGTTGCAAACACTAATTTGTGCCTATTTGACTTGGGTTCTTCTTGAGAAAGAGAGCTTGAGTCTAGGAAAATCAGTCTAACAAGGAATTGGTGTGTAATCCAGAGATTGATAGCCCCAATTAAAGGGTTACACCTACAGATAGTAATATCCGACTTGAGCCTATATTATTTGTACAATTTTGATACCCAATTGGTCTTGAGAAAGTCAATTAGGGCAAAGTCACTCAAGCTACCTAGAGGTATAGAGTAAGTAATTACGTGCATTGGCTATATCGCAATCCCCAACATAACTTCTTTACCTTAGGCTTTAGATCCCGTCAAGTATTCACCTAGGAGAAAGTCATTTCCCTAGTGCCTCTTTAACTATTTATAAAGTCTTATAAGCAATCATTCTTAGTTTAATTTAGCTTATAATTAGCATAAATATTAGAAGTAACAACCAACCAAAAGATGATTGGAAGTGTAATTAAGAGCACTACGCATTCCTAGTTTAGATAGGAATCCAATTCCCACTTCTAGCTCCCTATGGATTTGATCCCGACCATCTCGGGTAAAAGCTGCTTCGACCACTCTCGCCACTTTTTAGTGGTGTAGGGTTGGCACTGATCAAGCAACATTAGCAGTGGAGCCTCAAGTGGATTTTGATGAGGAGGTTCCAGCTCAGACTGTACCTGTTAGACCAGCTCAGGTCCCGGAGGGTTTCATCGATACCCTAGTACTTTAGGATGCTCGAGTCCGTTTGGTGGGCCATTTGGAGAGTGTAGCCCAGGCCGGTACATTTCCTTTGGCACCAGCCATCTCTCAGACTGGGGGAGGAGTAAAGACTCCTACTACTCACACTCTAGAGCAGATGGCTCTCCAGTATCAGACTCCAGCAGCCCCGCCAGTTGGGGTAGTTCAGCCTGCTATTGCGGCACAGGCCTATGATGGACCCGCCATGTCTTCTGAGGGCTTATTGAGATTGGATAAGTTTACAAGTTCTTTCCAGTTTACTTTAGTGGTGCACCTTATGAGGACCCATAGGATTATCTTGACTGCTTCCATGAGGTGATGTGGAACATGGGTATAGTTGAGACCAATAGGGTCAACTTTGCTGTATTTCAGATGATGGGTTCCGCCAAGAGGTGGTGGAGAGATTATATGTTGACCAAACCAGTTGGGCCGCCTGCTCTTACTTGGGACCAGTTCTCTCAACTATTTCTTGATAAGTTCCTTCCTATCAAACTAAGAGAAGATTATTGTAGGCGGTTTGAGTGTCTCCAGTAGGGCAGTGTGTTAGTAACTCAGTATGAGACTCGTTTTGTAGATCTAGCCCGTCATGATCTTCTTTTTCTTCCTATTAAGATATAGGGGGTAAGGAGGTGTATTGATGGACTCACTCACCCTATCAAGCTACAGATGGCCAAGGAGACTGGGGTGAGATTTCATTTTAGATGGCTGCTAATGTCGCCAGGCGGATTGAGATGGTTCTTTCACAGGAGAGAGGGTAGGGGTCTGATAAGAGGCCTCGTCATTCTGGTGGTTTCAGTGGTGTCTTATCTAGAGGCAGGGGTACCTTTGGTAGAGCCCTTCCTCCTATGCTATTTCATTCAGCGCTCCAGGCATCCTACAGTGCTTCAGGTGATTGCGGCCCTCATATGTGTCATTCTGACCAGCTAGCCTACAATGCACCACCAGCTCCTATTATTGCACCTCCGCTCTAGAGTTTTCAGGGTGGTTACTCAGGTGTCTTGTTATACTTGTGGTGATCCGAGACACATTACTAGATTTTTCCCTCGGGCACCGGGCAGCTCACAGTAGCAATGATCTCGTGCCATGGTCCCGGCACTGGTGGCTTCACCACTATTTTAGCCAACCAGAGTTAGGGGTCAAACAACTAGAGGTGGAGGTCAGGCCATTAGAGATGGAGGTCAGACTGCTAGAGGTGGAGGATAGCCCGCTAGAGGCCGTCCTAGAGATGTTGTTCAAAGTGGTGGGGCCCAGCCCAGATGTTATGATTTCCTAGCCATGCCTAAGACTGAGTCATCTAATGCTGTTATCATAGGTATTATTTCAGTTTTCCATAGTGATGCATTAGTTCTATTTGATCCGGGCTCTATTTATTCCTACGTGTCATCCCATTTTGCTTCATATCTAGTTGTGCCTCCTGATTCCTTGAGTGCTCTTGTGTATGTGTCCACACCTGTGAGAGATTCTATTATTGTAGATCGTGTCTATCATTCGTGTGTGGTTACCATTGGGAGTCGTGAGACTGGAGTAGATCTCTTACTTCTCGATATGGTTGATTTTGATATTATTTTTGTTATGGATTGGCTGTCAGCTTATCATCCTATATTGTATTGTCACACCAAGACGGTGACCTTAGGCTTGTCGGGGTTTCCTCGATTAGAGTGGAGGGGGACTCCTGGACATTCTACTAGTAGGGTTATCTCTAATGTACAAGCTCAGCATATGGTCGAGAAGGGGTATCTAGCTTATTAAGCTTATGTTCGTAATTCTAGTGCAGAGGTTCCTTCCATGGATTTAGTACCAGTTATTCATGAGTTTCTAGAGGTGTTTCCTACAGATCTACCGGGGATGCCACGCGACAGAGAGATTGACTTCTGTATTGATTTGGCTCCGGGCAATCAGCCCATTTCTATTTCGCCATACCATATGGCCCCACCAGATTTGAAAGAATTGGAGGAGCAACTGCAAGATTTTCTTGATAAGGACTTCATTAGACCTAGTGTTTCACCTTGTGGTGCGCCTGTGTTGTTTGTGAAGAATAAAGATGGATCGATGAGGATGTGCATAGATTACCGATAGTTGAACAAAGTCACCATTAAGAACAAGTACCCATTGCCGAGGATTGATGACTTATTTGATCAACTTTAGGGCACCAAGGTGTTTTCGAAGATTTATTTGAGGTCTGCTACCATCAGTTGAGGATTAGGGCATCTGATGTCTCTAAGATAGCTTTTCGGACTCGATATGGGCATTATAAGTTTCTAGTAATATTATTTGGGTTGACAAATGCCCCGACAACATTTATGGAGTTGATGAACCGAGTGTTCAAGACCTATTTGGATTCCTTTGTGATTGTGTTTATTGATGATATCTTGATTTACTCCCGCAATCAAGAGGAGCACGAGCAACATCTTTGGATCGTACTTCAGACTAAGAGATAGCCAGTTGTATGCCAAGTTTTCAAAGTGCGAGTTTTGTTTGTACTCGGTCACCTTTTTGGGGCACGTAATATAGGCTGAGGGCATATAGGTGGATCCTAAGAAGATTGAGGCAGTTCAAAACTATCCTAGACCCACTTCAGCTATGTAGATCCAGATTTTCTTGGGTTTGGCAGGTTATTACCGTCCGTTTGTGGAGAGGTTTTCATCTATAACAGCATCACTGACTAGGTTGACCTAGTAGGGTGCCTCATTCATATGGTCAGACAACTGTGAGGCGAGCTTTCAGATGCTCAAGACTTCTTTGACTACGGCGATTTTGGTGTTGCCCACAGGTTCAGGATCTTATACGGTGTATTGTGATGCATCTCGTATTGGGCTAGGTGCAGTATTGATGCATGGTGGTAGGGTGATTGCATATGTACTGTGGTAGTTGAAGGTTTATGAGAAGAATTACCATGTTAATGACTTAGACTTGGCAACCATTGCTTATGCGCTGAAGATTGGAGGCACTATTTTTACGGTGTGTCGTGCGAGGTATTCACGGATCATTGGAGTCTACAGTATTTTTTAAAGCAAAAGGATCTCAATTTGAGGCAGAGGAGGTGGTTGGAGCTATTGAAAGACTATGGTATCACCATCTTGTATCATCCCAGGAAAGCCAATGTGGTGGCCGATGCCTTGAGTAGAAAGGCATTGAGTATGGGAAGCCTTGCGTACATTCCAATCGGTGAGAGACCGCTTGCATCAGATGTTCAGGCTTTGGCTAATCAGTTCATGAGGTTGGATGTTTCAGAGCCTAGTCGTGTTCTAGCTTGTATAGTCGCTCGATCTTCCTTGTTTGAGCGCATCAAAGAGCGGCAATATGATGACCCTCATTTGCTTGTCCTTAGGGACACAGTGCGGCACGGTGGTTCCAAGAAGGTTACTGTTGGAGATGATGGAGTTTTGAGGGTGCAGGGTTGTGTTTATGTTCCTAATATAGATGGGCTTCGTTATTTGATTCTTAAGGAGGCCCACAGTTCCCGGTATTCTATTCATCCGAGTGCCGCCAAGATGTATCAGGACTTGTGGCTATTGGTGGAGAAGGATGAAGAAGGACATAATTGCGTATGTAGCTCAGTGTCTAAATTGTCAGCAAGTAAAGTATGAGCATCAAAGACCTGGTGGTTTGCTTCAGAGGTTAGAGATTACTGAGTGGAAGTGGGAGTGTATCATTATGGATTTTGTTGTAGGACTCTCATGGACTCAGATGAAGTATGACGCGGTATGGGTTATTGTGGACAGGCTGACTAAGTCAGCGCATTTCATTCCTATGGCAGTTACTTATTATTTAGAGCGTTTTGCTAAGATCTACATCTGTGAGATCGTCCGTCTTCACGGTGTGCCCGCGTCTATCATTTCTAATTGAGGTACACAGTTCACCTCGCACTTCTGGAAGGCAGTACAACATGAGTAAGGCACGCAGGTTGAGTTGAGCATAACATTTCATCCTCTGACGGAAGGACATTCCGAGCGCACTATTTAGATATTGGAGGATATGCTCCGCGCTTGTGTTATAGATTTTGGGGGTTCTTGGGATCAGTTCTTGCCACTTGTGGAGTTTGCCTACAACAACAACTACCAGTCGAGCATTTAGATTGCTCTCTATGAGGCATTATACGGGAGGCAGTGCCGCAGTTGAATGGTTCGAGCCGGGAGAGTGGTTGTTGGGTACAGATTTGGTATAGGATACCTTGGATAAGGTCGAGATTATTCAGGATCGGCTGTGCACAACTCAGCCTAGGCAGAAGAGTTATGCCGACCGTCGAGTTCATTATGTTGCATTCATGGTCGGAGAGAGGGTATTGCTCCGAGTTTCACACATGAAGTGTGTGATGAGGTTCAGAAAGAAGGGCAAGTTGAGCCTTAGGTATATTGGGCCCTTTGAGATTCTTGATAGCTTGAGTGAAATGGCTAATAGGCTCGCATTACCACCTAGTTTATCAGCAGTTCATCCGGTGTTCCATATGATCATGCTCCAGAAGTATCACGGTGATCCGTCTCATGTGTTAGATTTCAGCTCAGTCCAGTTGGACAAGGATTTGACTTATGAGGAGGAGTCGCTGGCTATTCTAGCCCGGCAGTTTTGACAGTTGAGGTCAAAGAGTTACCCTTCAGTTTGAGTGCAGTGAAGAGTTCATCCAGTTGAGGTAGCTACTTGAGAGTTTGAGTCGGACATGCGGAGTAGATATCCACATCTTTTCACCAGTCTAGGTACTTTTCTATGTCCGTTTGAGGACGAACGGTTATTTTACAGATGGAGAATGTGATGACCCGATAGGTCATATAGAGTTTTAAACCCTTATTCCATGTTTCAAAACCTCAAATACCTCATTCTAGCCTTCCTAGATTTGCGTGCATAGTCTGGATCTTTTTTCGAAAGGCTTTTATGTTAAAAAATTGATAAAGTATAAAATTTTACCTTTAAAATCCATTTAAGTTTACTTTGGTCAACGTTTTGAGTAAACAGACCCAGATCCATGTTTTGACGGTCCTGGTGGGTCTGTACCATGATTTGGGACCTGGGCGTATGCCCATAATCAGATTCGGATGTACCTAGCTCGAGTTATCGCATTTTGTTGAAAATTTGAAGTTTAAAGGCTTAATGAATTTCAAGGCTTGACCAATATTTGACTTTGTTGATATCGGGTCCGTATTTTAATTTCAGAACTCGCTATAGGTCCATTACTATATTTATGACTTGTTTACAAAATTTGGTGAGAAACAGAGTTGGTTTAACGTGATTCGTCCGGTTGTTAAAATAGAAATTCTAAAGTTTCATTGAAAATTTCATTTGATTTGGTGTCCAATTCCTAGTTCTAGGTGTTATTTTGGCAATTTGATCACGCGAGCAAGTTTGTGTGATATTTTTGGACTTATGTGCTTATTTAGTTAGGAGCCCTGAGGGCTCGGATGAATTTTTGGACTTAGAAATAATGCTGGTGTTCTTCAATTCTGGTGTAGGTCTCTGACCTTGCAATTGCGAGGTCAATATTCGCATTTACGAAGAAAACAAATTCCTGTCATGATTGCAAATGCGAAGAAAATCTTCGCATTTGCGAAGTGGGGCTGGGACAATAGGGTATGCAATTTCGATCAAGATGGTCGCAATTTCCAGAAGTCCATGTTCGCATTTGCGTACAGACCATTGCGATTGCGATAACACAAGAAGTGTGAAAACTTCGCATTTGTGAAGGACTTTTCGCATTTGCGGGATTCGCAATTGCGAACTCCAGGTCGCAATTGCGACATCTGCGCCTGGACTTAAGATGAAAAGATGGGATTTTAGTTCATTTTCTCAAATTTTCAAACCTAGAAACCTTAGAGGCGATTTTTCCAAGAACACTTCTTCCCCAATTCTTTATTAAGTTATTCTAACCTACTTTCTTTCAATTACCCATTATATTTCATAAGATTTCAACCTAAATTCTAAGATTTTCATGGTAGAAATTGGGGGTTTGGGTAGAATTAAGGATTTTTTAAAATTGGAATTTAGACCTTAAATTGAGGTCGGATTTCGAAACAAATTGCATAACCGGGCTCGGGGGTAAATGGATAATTGGTTTTTGGTCCAAATTTTAGGTTCGGACCAAGCAAGCCTGGGAATTGACTTTTATTGACTTTTTTTAATAATGGCCTAAATTGAATCTTTTGCATTTGTAGGTAGTTCCTAAGGCTTATGTTGAATCATTTGGTTGATAATTTGCTAGATTTTGCTGGTTCGGAGATTTGTTCGAGAGTCAGAGTCGTGGTTGAGCTTTGAGTTGATTTGGAGCGAGGTAAGTGTCGTGGCTAATCTTGACTTGAGGGATTAGGAGTTTTTTGCCTAGTTGCTACATGTTTAAATGTTGGGTACAACGTATATGTGAGGTGGCGAGTACTTATGCGTTGTTGTTGGGTTAAAGCATGTGTGTGGGACATGTTTCTTGTAATCTACTTCCTTCTTTGATTATGATATACATGCTTAGACTAGTCTATTACTAAATTGATCGTTCTTTCCGCATTTATGGCTATTTGTGATAATTGAGTATTGTTTCTTGAAGTTGAGGTTGGTCTTGTGGAATCATTGTTGATGTATGGTTTATTCTTGCTTATTCTATCTCCCAAATTGTTATATGTTCATTGTTACATGGCAAGGGAGAGTGTTAAAGCACAAAGGGTGATGTCGTGCCGTATCTATTGTTTCATAATGAAATTAAGAGTAAAGCACGAAGGGTGATGTCATGCCGTATTTTATCATTTATGGAGAGATTGAGAGTAAAAACACAAAGGGTGATGTCGTGCCATTATTACTGTTTCATGGTAAGGCTAAGAGTAAAGCATGAAGGGTGATTCTGTGCAGTTTCTTTTTAGTATGTTATTCGTCTCTTTGGTTGAAGGTTTATTTACTGCTTCATGTTGTCATTTCCTGTTGTAGTACGATATCTTGTACCCCTTTTGCATGTCCCCTCCCAATAGTACATGTTAATTCTTTATTTGTTGTTATGTTGTACATATATTTTTGTCTGTACAGGTTTAATTACGTGGGTGTCCTATCATAGCCTTGTCGCTACCTCGTCGAGGTTAGGCTCGACACTTACGGAGTGTATTGGGTCAGTTGTACTCATACTACACTCTGCACTTCTTGTGCAGATTTTGGCACTGGTCCCAACTGTCCGTGAGGCTTATCAGCTCAGATTAGCTCATTGGAGACTCAAGGTAGATCTATTGACGTCCGCAGACCTTGAAGTCCCCTTCCATTTTCCCTATTTACTGTTCTTTTCATTCAATATAGTTGTACTTATTTCAAACCCTATTTGTAGAGACTCTAGAAGCTCGTATACTTGTGACTCCAGATTCGGGTTGTACTTAGATATTATTGATTATTATGCTCTTCCGTACTTCATTTTAGCTTCATTTCTGTTTAATTGGTTAATTTGTTCAAGGTGGTTAAAATTTGTAACGAATTACTCTAACATTGGCTTGCCTAGCAAGTGAAATATTGGGTGCCATCACGATCCTGAAGGTGGAAATTCGGGGTCATAACGAAAATCAACCACCCATGAATTTGTGCCTACTTCAAAAAGCACATCTAAGTCAACCAAGATCAAGGCTACTCCATGAAAATCTGTCAAGAATGACAAAGTAAGGCCTGATGTTGCCGTTAAAGTAGACAATCTAGTTAAGGAAGTTGTGGTTCAGGGGGAATTAGAGTCAGGTAAAACTCTCTCCCTCAAAACTAGATGTTTTGGTATATTCTATAGATGCTACAAGTGAAGGAACCTACGGTAGAAACGAATATAGCAACTCTAGAGAAAGAGGTAGATTCCATTGATGTTATGCCTATGGTTTAGGAGGAAGGTATTAAAGAACCAGTACAAAAGGATGCATCTGATGGTCTTTCTTTCAGTTGGACGGAGGATGAGGATGATAATGAAGGTGAAAAAGAAGAAGGAGTAGTGGGAAGTCATGAGGAACATCCGACTCAAGGCATTGCTAATGAAGAGAAAAAGAGTGAGAATGAGGGAGATTCTGGTGAAGAGAAGGAGAGTAAGACAGAATATAGGATAGATGAACAAGTGGATGATTCTGTAGAAGAAGAAAAGAACAGTGAAAAAGAAGGTGATTCTGAGAGTGAGGGAGAGGATCAAGAAAAAGCAAGTGAGAGTGAAGGAGAGGATGAAGAAATTGAGGAACAGAATGAGAATACAAGTGGGAAATCTGAAGGCTCTATGACTATTGGGAACACTATCATAGCCTCCTTAGAAAAATCAAGTGGAGAGAAAATGACTGAAGAAACTGGGCCCTTATTAACTCCTTTCACTAGAGATGAGGAGGTCAGTAATGATTAAGATAACTTGCCCTTATCGATAGTAAGGAAGAAAACCATGAAGACTCCTGTGAAAGAACAAAGTCGGTTGTCCCTGCAATGAAAGAAATGGCTCATCCTACCAGGACTCCTCTCACAAGGAGTAAAAGAAAGGATGTTGATGAACAAATCATTAAGGAGTCCAGAGGTGCCAAGAAGCCAAGGAAGCAAGTTTTAGTTGTAGAACCTGTTGTTGAGTTGGATAGAGAAGATGGGTCTGATTCTGCTCTGACAGAAAAGTCATCAACACAAAAGAGAAAGGTCGTCAAGCTACAAAGACTGCTACCCCATCTATAAGGGCTAGTAGAGGAAAGAAGAGAAAGAGTATGCATGTTGTGGCCAATAAACTCACTAAGTTCAGGAACAAAAAGGTGCTTAATGGGAAGATTCTTCCAAATACTAATGAAAAAGGGATGGCTCAACTGGTTGAAAAACATGAGCTATAGGGATGGAAACACATGTTTGTAAAGGCTTTTCCTCCTATGTGTGTGCATGTTGTGGTGGAGTTCTATGCGAACTTCCAGTTTGATGGAAAGGCGGTCAAGAGTAATGTAAGGGGGTTGAGATGGAGTTTTATGCTGAGGAGCTGGGGATGCTTCTGAATATTCCTTATTTAGGTTTTGACAATTACTTGAAGAAAAAGTGGCCAGCCATAAACAATGATGTAGACACAGGAATTGTAGTCACAAGGAAGTTGTCTCAAAAGTTTGTACTGGATGCTCACCAGAAGGTGTACAAGACTGATATGACCCTCTTCCAGTAGTTGTTGTTTCACTTTGCCAATTCCTACATTATGTAGAGGTCTGAGAGAAGCCATGAGGCTACCATATTATAAATGGCTATGATGGAACTTCTTGAAACTGGTAGACTTATCAATTTCCCTAGCTTGATGATTCAGCACATGGTAAGAGTTGCAGACACTTCCAAGCCTAAGCATGCTATGTCTTATGGCTTCATGTTGACTGAGTTGTTTGTCAAGCTCAACATTGTCTTGCTTGAGCTCAAGTTTGGAAATCATAATGATGTTTTGGATGTTGTTACTCTCAAGTAGTGTGGCTATGAGGAGATCAAGGCTAGAGGACTAATAGGTTCTGCTATTATGACCAATAGGGCAGCAGAGCTCACTAAGAAATTGGAGTTGGCTGTTAAAGAGAATGCAAATATTCGAGAAGACAATGATGAGTTGAGAAGGAAACTAAGCATCTTAGGGAAGATCTCAGAAGGGATAGGGAAACTCATGCCCAACAGATTGCCCTCTTGTGAAAGCATTGACCCACACTACCTCTTACCCATGAAACTGTTCCTTCCCCCAATGTCCTTAGTTTCTTTTGTTATACCAGTGATGCTTTAGTTTTTGTCATTTTCCGTTCTAGTCTGAGTAGGTTGCAACATGTTTAGTTTATTTTATTCTAATGGTTTAAGACAAGGTCATGGACTTATATTGGCACTGCTAAATGACTTCTCTTATAATGTTTTAATGTTTGCACATGGTTAGATCACCATCTCAGTCTGTTTGCTTTGATAATTCTTGAGCTTCTGTGCATGTATGGCCTTGAATCTTGCATAACTGTGCTTAACATGTCTAACAACTTTTTGTTATTTTTCGATGATGCCAAAAGGGGGAGATAGAGTTGGGGATGTTGTGTATGTCGGGGTAGATATGTCTGCCTGTGGTGCGATGTACCTGTTGATCATTATTTCGTGCGATTACCTGGTTCTAGTAAGTAAAAAATTTGGCATCATCAAAAAGGGGAAATCTGTTGAGTATTGAGATTTTTGATGATTAACAAAGTTTGTTCAAATGAAATGTTCGAAGAACTAGGTCCTCAACGTAGCTTCTTAACTGCTCCAAGAACTAGCTCCTCGGGGTTGAGGACCAGCTCATCATGGTTGATGAATGTCGTTTTTGCAAGACAGTAACTTTCTCTCAAAATTATCCAGGTCCGAGTTTGGTGGAAGAAGGCTGCTACACATGATAAGGGTTGTTGCCCAAGAAGACACGTATTAATAAGTGAGAGACAAGAGTCTTAAAACTTGTGCAGTCCTTGGAACAGTAGGAGTCCTGTCAAATGAGAAGTTGACTATGTATAAGACTCCTAGAAGATCTTGGGGTCCAGACATTTAAATACTATCCATCTAGACTGCTGAGATTATCCTTTTGCACGTCAACTGAAAAATTATATTTTATACACTCTAGTCAAGTATCACTGTTGTGTTCTTCTTTAGTCAGTCTAGTGAATGTGTATTAGGAAATCGAGTTGTAATCAATGTGTCAAAAATATTTGGTGAGTTGGAGTGAGTGTTTGCTTTACAGGTTAGAGTAACATGTAAACAAACAGTTATAGTAGGAGTACTGGAGAGTATTGAGTTACAGTCTTGTAATCGATACATTTGGCTCATTGTTCTAGTGGAGTTGAAGTTGAAAATCCTACGCAGCAGGTTGTGATTTTTGCACCTTTTGAACCGGGTGATTTTCTATGTAAAATTGTTGTTTTTTACTTTAATGCTTATTTTACTTCATGTTTAAGGAGTAAGGTAAATAACCAAGTGCTCTAGTAATTTATGAGGGCACTCAAACTAACACAAATCGTGGCATTGATGAATTTAAAACTAGAAAATGAGAACAATAGGATATAATGTTTCGTGATAGTTATATGGGCTAGTTTTCTACTTCTAAATAAAAATTCAACTTTTGATTTAGGTTCTGAGTTCTAGTTTTGCATTTAAAACTCTAATCATAAGGTCCAAATAATGGTTGTACTACGTAGTGAGGACAGTGACACTACCATTATTTTAACAACCATAACTATTATCCAAATTGTACTAGATCAACCTTATTAAGAAATGACGTGACTTGTTGCTTTCTTCTTTAACTATCCAAGTAAAGTTATGATCAACTTGGGAGTCACAATATAGAAAACTTCTTTTCTTTTCTTGTCTTTTCTAGTTTAAGTATCAATTGGAGTATAACTTAAAATTGCGGTTTCTCCACATTCAACATGGTTTAGAGTATTGTATTTGCATGAATGTTTTAGATTTAAATTTAGACACTACTACTATAAAGACTTTTTACACTACCAATTATTTAAAAGCCAAAGCCAATACAAGTAACAAGTTTTACTAGATAGTGACATTCGCTACATGTGCATTGTGACGTCTAATCACTCACCTCCCGGGTAGGATCAACCTACCGCAATGCCACAAGAGTAGGTTAAGGTGTGATAGCAACTCAAACTAATTACACTATAACCACCGCCAACTTTTGAAGGCGAATGCTCTCTCAGTTGTCTAATTAGTCCTCCCAATACATAGTCCGGGTGTAATTAATTAGTTAAATTATATTCTTAACATGGTACGATATCATTCGTTTTGAATTGAATCCGCACAATTTCCCTAAAAGGCTTCAATCTATTAAGATTGATACATTTCGGATTAGCAATCCTGCTAAGGATAGTTAATTTCCACGTCAACATCAAGTCCTTGAAGTGCTATAAAAGGGTGTGAAAATCAAGTATTCAAGTCAAAAATGCAAAGAAAGAAGAGAAGAAACATGAGGCCAAAGCCAAAGAAGAGTATCCCTACCTTTTTATGTAGCTTTTCATTCTTTTCAGCTACCAATGTGAAATTTTGTTTGTACACCCAATAGTTGTTTTCTTAAACTAAGTTTCACGTAGCCTATTACCACGATCCACTAGTCGATTTCGAGATTTACTATGTGTACTATCAATATCATTAGAGTATTTATGGCAATCGAAGCCTGCAACTAGCTTTTTCTTGTCCGCATGCATCTCTAAGCTCGTAAGAGGAAGTAAATCGAGCCCTCCACCATTAATTTATTATCACCATACTCGTCACGCTTAGCCATGGGCTCTGATACCAATTATTAGGTACAACAACCCAAAGATACTCTTAATATGGTGTAATATTGTTCACTTTGGGCAGAACTCGCAAGTTTTTTCCCAAAAGGGCCTCAGTCAATGAAGAGTATACTTACGCCTTATATGTAGCTCTCTATTCTTTGTATTTACCAATTGTTACGACTCAAAATCCTAACCTGTCGTGATGACGCCTAATGTGGTACTAGGCAAGCTGACATTTTAAAATTTTCCAACACTTTTAACAGAAAAAAGAGTTAAAGCAGTTTAAATAATAAAAGTTCTCATAAACGGGATAGAAAACCCAAAACATAACACGGAAACTCCCAACATCGGGGTGTCACAAAGTACATGAGCATCTATACATCACAAGTCTGGAGAAATACTGTCTAGAGTCTGAAACTAAATACAATAAGCGGAAAGATAGGGAAGGAGAGACAAGGTATGTGAAACGCCGGGCAGTTACCTTGAAATCTCTAAACGATCAACTAAGCAAAAGAGATCAACACCCGCCGTGTCCGGAAACACCTGGATCTGCACACAAAGTGCAAGGTGTAGCATGAGTACAACCAAGTCAGTAAGTAATAAGACTAAATAAAGAATTGAAAGTAGTGACGAGCTTCACAGTTATAGTTCAATTGCAGTAATCTCAACATAGAAGGTAGGCGTGTTTTCAAGTTCGATAATTTAGGTCAAATTAGTTACTTCATGACAAGTTCAAGTGAAACAGAGTATAATATCTTTCAGAAATTTCAAGACAGTGTTACATGGCAGCTAAGTACAACAATAATGAAATCAAATGCATCCTCTTAGAGCAACAATCATTCAGTCCTCCCATTCACCCAGCACTCGGCACTCGCACTCAGTAGGTACCTGCGCTCACTAGGGATATGTACAGACTCCGGAGGGGTTCCTTCAGCCCAAGCGCTATAATCCGCACGAACAACTCACGTGCTGTACGGATAACTCACATGCTATAGTATTAGTATCTGGATCCGCATGGACAACTCACGTGTTGCACGGACAACTCACGTGCTATAGTATCAATATCTTCACAATCAGAGCCCTCGGCCTCACTCAGCCATCAATATCTCCAGTCTCTCGAGCTCTCAGTAATCATGAAAATCAGCCCAAACAAAAATGATATAATGCAACAGCAAGGAACAATAGAGACTGAGGTATGACATGCAAGTAAAATAGAGACTGAATACAAACATCAGTTTAGCAGATAATTTAATATGTAACACGGCCTCTGTGGGTCCTTACAGTACCAACCCATAGCCTAAACATGATTTTTAACATGATTTGCAGTCAAATTTCAATAACACATGGAGAATATACGAATAAACAACGAATTCTTCAACTATACAGTTCTATGGAAATTGACCAAGTCACAATTCCTACGGTGCACGCCCACATGCCTGTCACCTAGCATGTGCGTCACCTCAAACCAATCACATAACACATAATTCGGGGTTTCATATCCTCATAACCAAATTTAGAACTGCTACTTACCTCAAGCCGGGAAAATCTCTATTCTAACACACCTTTGCCTCGCGAAACGGCCTCTAAAGGCCTCTAATCTAGCCACAAATAATTCGATACAATCAGCACGAGCTAAAGGAATCAATTCCATAAGTAAATACTAAGCTTTAAGTCAAAAGTCAACTCAAAAGTTGGCCCCCGGGCCCACGTCTCGGAATCGGGTGAAAGTCACAAAATCTGAACGCTCATTCGACCACGAGTTCATCCATACCAAAATTACTCAAATCCGATATTAAAATCCCAATCAAAACTTCAAAAATCTATCCTAAGAACTTTTCTCCATTTTCCCCTATTTTTCACATGATGAAATCAAAGGTATAATCAGGGAAATTAACCAACACTAGGTAAGAATCACTTACCCCAAACACCCACATGAAAATCTCTCCAAAAATCGCCTTCCACTAAGCTCCCAAATCAATTTTTATGTTATGAACTCAAACCCTCATTTTGAAATTTTAAATTTGTTGCTCAGTTATCCTTCAGCACGAACGCGGCCATCCTCCCGCGTTCGCATAGCACAAATCAGCCTTCCACCTCAAACTTACTCTACTTGAACGCGACAACCTCCACGCGAATGCGGACCTCTGCCCCTTCTAACCTACGGGATCGTGTTCTTCCTTACGCGACCGCAAAGAACAGAGTGTGCACTCCAATGTTGCTTCACTTCCCCTATGCGAACGCGGACCTTATCACGCATCCGCGATGCCCAAATTCACCCGTCTTTCGCGATCGCATGCCTCAACTTGCAATAGCATAGAACAACTTCTCAGCTGCCCCCAATTGGCCTACGCGATCGCGGACAATCTCATGTGATCACGTAAAAGGAAACGAGTAACAGAAAATCAGCAGTTTTCGCCTATAGTATCAAGTCCTAAATTGATCCGTTAACCTCCTGAAACTCACCCGAGGCCCCCGAGACCTCAACCAAAGATATCATCAAGTCCCAAAATATCATACGAACTTAGTCGAGCCCTCAAATCGTATCAAACAATATCAAAAACACGAATAGCACCCCAATTCAAGCCTATTGAAATTAAGGAATTCCAACTTTTACAAACGACGCCGAAACCTATCAAATCACGACCGATTGACTTCAAATTTTGCACATAAGTCACAAATGACACCACGGACCTACTCCAACTTCCCGAACTCCAATCTGACCAAGATATCAAAAAGTCCACTCCCGGTCAAACTTTCCAAAAATTCAACTTTTGTCATTTCAAGCCTAATTCAATACGGACCTCCAAATCGAAATCCGGACATGCTCCTAAGTCCAAAATCACCCAACGGGGCTAACGGAACCATCAAAACTCCATTCCGGAGTCGTTTACACATAAGTCTATATTCGGTCAACCATTTTAACTTAAGCTTTCAACCTTGAGACTAAGAGTCTCAATTCATTCCGAAATCCTTCCGAACCCGAATCGACTAACCCGGCAAGTCACATAGCAATTATAAAGCACAAAATGAGCAATAAATGGGGAACATGATTACAACTCTCGAAATGACCGATCGAGTTGTTACACCAATATGAGACTTGAATTGACACATCCAGCACATATCATATCATGAATAATAATAAAGGTGGCTCGGCCTCATCTTGCTTAATAGCTACAGTATTCTGTTTCAAATCAGACATGCTTCCCCAGATGTGTCCGCGAGCCCAAACTATCTATCAACTATCCATATTTCGTCTAGACCATGAACCTTTACTTTAATTTCGTCTTTAACCTGCCGTTGTTATATACTTGTCACTTCTTAAGACGTGAAATATGTGTTCAACTTGAAGTGACCTTTCATTTCACAAATAGTCGGAACTTATTTTATTGAGATACATGTAAAATTGACATTACAATAAATCGACTTTTATAAACTTCTGGTATCATATAGGAGTAATAGATGTTTCAACTTTAAAAGGCTATCCCACCGAGAATACAACTTTCTATTGTCTGACTCTTGGAGTGAGACATCCATGTGGAAGTTTATCCATCACTTATGAAAGAGATCACTTAAGCTCTAGCTAAAAGTTTGAAGTTCATAAAAAATAAAAACAGTAAGGGGACCTATCCACTTAGTGTGAACATGAGAAAAGGCCACTGTGTCCCTTGTAGACTGTTACAGCTTGTTTGGATTGTTGTTTTATATTTTTTAGTAATGTGTTGTATCGTATTGTACTGTATTGTATTGTATTGTTTGATGAATACAATGTTTAGAAAGATTGTATTGTTTGCCGTAGTTTCATGATATCATGAACCAACAATATGAAGAACAAACTTGCAATATTACTAAGAAAAAAAATAGGACATACATCGTTCCATAAAGTGACACTTTTCGTCATTATGAACAACGAATTTAACCATATTATACAATAACGTTTAAATAACAATCAAAACAAACATTGTATTCAAAGTAATAATATGATACAATACAATGGGTAACAACCATCCAAACAAGTTGTTAGTATTTTCTTTTTCCTTTTTTTGTTTCCCACTATCGGATATTTGCATTGAGGCTAGCTCGATTAAATTTAGATTTGCGTCGAAAGTTCCACATTAGGGGTAAAATGCTCCCTTATAAAGGTAATTTCATACTCAATGCTCAAATCCGGATCTCTGATTAAGGATGATAGAATAGGGGCATTTGCATCTATACCCGCTTTTTGTGTCATGTTTTAACTTGTGCCCGCTTTGCAAAAAAAATTGCAAGCGTACCCGCTTTTTCGCATAACTTCAGCATACGGGGCTGAAGTAGCAAAGGCAATCACGTAAAACTTCAGCATTCTAGTAGCGGGGCCTGAAGTTCAGCTCTAGAGCTAAAGTTTTTGTTTTGTAACTGGCGAACTTCAGCTCTAGAGCTGAAGCTTTTGTTTTGTAACTTGCGAACTTCAGCTCTAGAGCTGAAGTTTTTGTTTTTGTGTTTTTATTTTATAACTGGCGAACTTCAGAGCTGAAGTTTTTGTTTGTAACTGGTGAAGTTTTTGTTTTTGTAACTGACGAACTTCAGCTGTAGAGCTGAAGTTTTTGTTTTGTAACTCGCGAACTTCAACTCTAGAGTTGAAGTTTTTGTTTTTGTTTTTTTGTTTTGTAAATTTTTGTTTTTGTAACTGGTGAACTTCAGCTCTTCTTATAATTATTCAATTCGTAACTAAAACCACGTTTGTCCTATCCTTGTTAAATTTAATCCATATTTTTGTCTTCACAAATGCAAATGCAAAATTCAACGCTAACTAGTAGAATAGCCAAGACTATTTACACGGCACAGTCCAGTCCATGGTGGGCTATTAGTTTTCCCTGGAAATTCAACGCTGCAATTTAATAACAAAACTACTCACAATCATGCTTTTTTGATCTTTGCTCTAATACTTATGTTATAATAATTCAAGTGGGAGTCCTCGGTATATTTGCTTTAGCTTCATTAATTAAAGAGAGAAATATCGAAGTCATCGTTGTAGAAGAAGAAAGAAGAAAACGAAGGAGGAGGAGAAGGAGGAAAAAGATGGCTGAAGTTGTTTAAAAAGTTGGTATAAGTTAAAAGTTTTAAAAAAAAATAGGTATAAGTTAAATGGGGGCGACCAAATAGTGCGCCCCGTGCAATTTTTACGATACAATACTACAACTTTACCACAATCCTTATTAGTGTAGACTGTTGTATTTTTCTTCTGTACGGAATTAAAAAGTCAGTTCTCGCTATCTTCTTTTTAATTTTTAGAAATTCTGCTCATAAACTGAAAAAAGTTATAGTCAGCTCACTAATCATTTGGTCTCTGTGCCACAGTTTGAATGGGAGTATAGTTCGGTCTTTATATTGTTGGCGCGGGTATTGTCGAATATTAACACGTGATGCATATTGAAAATTAAAATTTGTACACCAAGTGTTATGAATTTAACTTATGCATATATTGATAGTTTTAAAGTTTTTTGTATATTGTACATTTTAATATTACAACATTACTTATTTTATTTTCTAAGTTATTACATCAAACTTACTTACTATTATTTATTAATATAAAGTACCTTAATATGATGGTGTATGTAAAATAATTGTATACGAAATAATCATTTCACTTGCAAAGACGTGCAAGGCCCCACAAAACTTAAAAATTATCAATCAGCCATCATCTTTATTGATATTAAGTCTAGTAATGGTGCTTAACTGTCCAATGATTAACCCTACCCATGTCTTATATATATTATATAGTGGAGTAGCAAATATTTTTGCACAATCCAGAGTCATTTTTTCGGGACTTATAGCCTGTTTGGCCAAGCTTCTTTTTAGCTAAAAGTGCTTTTTTTTTGCCAAAAGCACTTTTGGCCAAAAAATTGAGGTGTTTGACTAAGTTTTTGGAAGGAAAAAAAAGTGTTTTTGAGGAGAAGCAGAAGCAGTTTTAGAGAAGCAGAAAAAAGTAGCTTCTCTCCAAAAGCACTTTTTTGAGAAGCACTTTTGAGAAAAATACACTTAGAAGCAGTTTTTTAAAGCTTGGTCAAACGCTAATTGCTATTCTGAAGTGTTTTTCAAGCTAATTAGCCAAACACAACCTGCTTCTCCCCAAAAGTACATTTGAAAAAAGCACTTTTGAAAAAAAGCACTTCTCAAAATAAGCTGATTTTTGCAGCTTGGCCAAATGGGCTATTAGCTTATATTTCGTAAAAATTGCACGGGGCGCCCTATTTGGTCGCCCCCATTTAACCTATACCCATTTTTTTTAAAAACTTTTAACTTGTACCCATTTTTTAAATAACTTCAGCCCCTTTTCTCCTCCTTCTTCCCCTTTCTCCTCCTCCTTCTAACTTTTACCTTTTATGTAGTACGTATTTATTTTTGGTGCTCAGCACACTTTGAAACAATTTATGTTTTCTTTAAATGTACATTTGTATTCTGTAATATAATACCTTTGAAGTTGTTGTTCTACTCATAATAAAAATTTATGCTGAATACGCTTGTATATTGATAGTTCTTTATCTTTATCAGGTAGGTTTAGAAGGGAACTTATTTAAAATAAAATTTGAATTCAAGAGTATTAATAATTCAGTAAGCAAGAAATAACTGGAGTTTAAAATTACAAAACGAAAGACAAAAAAGCAGAAGCTGAAGAAGAAAGAAAAGAACTGGAACACACAAGCACTAGAAAGAAAGGAGAACTAAATAACTTCAGCTCTAGAGCTGAAGTTCGACAGTTACAAAACAAAAACTTCAGCTCTAGAGCTGAAGTTATTTAGTTCTCTTTTCTTTCTAGTTGATCAACCGCGAAACACCAAAAACAGTAGTGATTGCCTCAGACTTCAGCTCTAGAGCTGAAGTTTCCCAGTTACAATACAAAAACTTCAGCTCTAGAGCTGAAGTTTCCCAGTTACAACACAAAAACTTCAGCTCTAGAGCTGAAAGCTTACAAATAAAAACTTCAGCTCTAGAGCTGAAGCTTACAAACAAAAACTTCAGCTCTAGAGCTGAAGTTCGACAGTTACAAAACAAAAATTCAGCTCTAGAGCTGAACTTCAGGCCCGGCTACTAGAATGCTAAAGTTTTGCGTGATTGTCTTTGCTACTTCAGCCCCGTATGCTGAAGTTATGCGAAAAAGCGGGTATGTTTGCAATTTTTTTGCAAAGCGGGTATAAGTTAAAACGTAACACAAAAAGCGGGTATAGATACAAAAAGCGGGCACAGTTTTTTTTAAAGTTATTTTAAATAGAATTGTCACTAGAAAGCATTCATTTTTTAAATGTAATTAAAAGAGAAGGAAACACGGAAAAAAAATGACTTTTGGATAGTGATTTATCACATATTATTGCAGTCTACTATTTCCAATTGCTAGTGGAAAATTTAGACTTCTCAATATTATTGTGGGGGTGTTTATGTGATTATTAAGACGGGATGCTATAATACTAATGATAGAGTAAGATCGAAATATTATTTCTTGAATTTAGCCCTCAACAGTGGAAATATAATATACATAAACGAGTTCATTACCAAATACTGTAACATTTATACAATATGTTAATTTATACAACATATTTACTGTTTTGTTCTTTTCCATAGTGTCTTCAATCTTGAGAAATATTTTTGGATAAGATAAATGATAAAAGTGATATGACTTATCTGATTGACAAATTGGATCTCTAGCACCAAAAAAAAATGGAAGAATCAATTTTAGCTTCTTTTCTTTCTATGCCTTTATTTTGCTGCGCCGTTTTTTAAATTTGAAGATCAAATAATTGAAGAGATAAGCAAGTCGACATGGAAGATTGGTTATGGAATTTTAGAAACTGGTGAAGACTTGAAGTTGACTGGATAATGGTCGGCGTTTCCCTCCTTTCTTTTCCAATATACTCTTCACTAATCATTGTATAGGTCAAAATTAGATCAGAAAAATTCGGCACGCGGAGACGTAAGGCCAAGGTCGGACAAGCCGAGGTCGGACAGTCATCAATAAGGCCGAGATCGGACAGGTCGAGGTCGGACAGGCCAAGGTCGGACAAACTAAAGTCGGACAGTGATGAAACGACTAGTCTACCGTGGAATCCTCAAAAGGAATCTAATTATACCTTTTTCTTTTAGGGAATACCCCTTATAACTAGGAAGGGGTGACTTCCCAAGCGGGGGCCATCTCCCTCTCCCTCTCCCTCTTTCTAGAAAATATGTAAACACACCTCTCCAAAGAAATGAGAGGATCTGTGATCCCATACCTTCATCAGATCCAAAAGGGTCCTAAGGTTCTTGTATTTGCCTGTCATTCATCTTTATTAAATGAAAGAAGATCCGTTCCACTGAAGATCGAGTGAATCTTTTCCTTTAGTCACATTTTTGTTACTTAATGCATCTTTCTTTATGCTATTAAATTTGGTCATAATCGCCGTCAACATTTATATTCGGCTATGTTTTTTAATTCGTATTATTCATCTCGGATCTAGAGTTAACTATCCTTAACTAGGATTAACCCCTTCATCTTTTTTGATTGATTTGTTCAAAAAGGTCCCAATACTTTTTGCTCAAACAATTTGGCGCCGTCTGTGGAGATTTTCTAGTTAAAATTTTAGTTTCCTCTAGATCTGGAATTCAATTCTAGTTCCACGTTCTGTTCATGGTAGATATTTCCTAGTACGGATGTCTACCATAACATGGAAAGACGAAATAGCTTTCTTAAACTCTCTTTCGCTTCTGCAGCTTCAAAATTTTAAAATACTATCCGTATAAGAGAATATTCGTATAACTTCCGCGTTCTTTAAATACCAAATCAAAGGCGTTTCTTATCATTGGATAAATTTGATTATATATTTCAACTATAGAACACAGATAAGTGACTTCAAGGACTTATGAGTTCAATTGTCATAAATGAAAAGAGCTTGGACATAGTAGTTAAAACGTCTAAGTTACAAAGATGGAAGGGCTGCATATGCACAAAACAAACTCAAGAAAATGATAGCCCATAGAACGTCGAAGTGGAAAAAGAGAGCAGATGGAGCAATCTTAACTTTATGTTTGAAATATCATAATACGCTATCTGTACAACAAGAAAAAACTTTACTAAAAAAGCGGACAACCATGCCAAAATTGGTAGCGGCCACTAAAAGCATAACCGGAGAAGGGAATATGGTCACTCCTCTCCACCCGTCGACCGATCAAATCGAGGTAACGAACGCTTTTATTTTGTTTTAACTGACTATTTCTCTAAGTGGACAAGAAGCAAAAACAAACTAGGGCTCCCCCAAGAAATACCCCATATTCTCCAATGCAAGCGAAATTAAGCAAACTGGGACTCCCCCAGGAAATACATCATATTCTCCAATGCCAGCAAAATTAAGCAAATTGGGACTCCTCCAGGGAACACCCCTTAAGGCCAAGGGCCTTCGCCAAAAAAGAAGAGCGACATCGACCAAACGACGACGGGTTAACATTTCGATAAGTTCGAAATAACACCCTTTAAGGCCAAGGGCCTTCGCCAAAGAAGAATAGTTCGACCTTGATCGAACGACGACGGGTTAACATTTCGATAAGTTCGAAATAACACCCTTTAAGGCCAAGGGCCTTCGCCATCAAATAAAAGAGAGGTTTGACCTCGCTCGAATGGCGACGGGTTAACATTTCGATAAGATCGAAATAACATCCTTTAAGGCCAAGAGCCTTTGCCAAAGAAGAAGAGTTCGACCTTGATCGAACGATGATGGGTTAGAATTTCGATAAGTTCGAAATAACACCGTTTAAGGCCAAGGACTTCATCATCAAATAAAAGAGAAGTTCGACCTCGCTCGAACAACGACGGACTGCTATTTCGATAAGTTAGAAATAACACCCTTTAAGGCCAAGAGCCTTCGCCAAAGAAGAATAGTTCGACCTTGATCGAACGACGATGGGTTAATATTTCGATAAGTTCGAAATAACACCCTTTATGGCCAAGCGCCTTCGCCATAAAATAAAATAGAGGTTCGACCTCGCTTGAACAACGACGGGTTTCTATTTCGACAAGTTTGAAATAACACCCTTTAAGGCAAAGGGCCTTCGCCATCAAATAAAAGGGAGGTTCGACCTCGCTCGAACAACGACGGGCTGCTATTTCGATAAGTTTGAAATAAAACCATTTAAGGCCAAGGGCCTTCGCCATCAAATAAAAGAAAGGTTCGACCTCGCTCAAACGAAGACGGGTTAACATTTTGATAAGTTCGAAATAATACCCTTTAAGGCCAAGGGCCTTCGCCATCAAATAAAATAGAGGTTCGACCTCACTTGAACAACGACGGGTTGCTATTTCGACAAGTTTGAAATAACACCCTTTAAGGCCAAGGGCCTTCGCCATCAAATTAAAAAGAGGTTCGACATTGCTCTAACAACGACCGGCTGCTATTTCGATAAGTTCGAAATAACACCCTTTAAGGCCAAGAGCCTTCGCCAATGAAGAATAGTTCGACCTTGATCGAACGGTGACGGGTTAACATTTTGATAAGTTCGAAATAACACCCTTTAAGACCAAGCGCCTTCGCCATCAAATAAAATAGAGGTTCGACCTCGCTTGAACAACGATGGGTTGCTATTTCGACAAGTTCGAAATAACACCATTTAAGGTTAAGGGCCTTCGCCATCAAATAAAAAATAGGTTCGGCCTCGCTCGAACAACGACGGGCTACTATTTTGATAGGTTTGAAATAACACCCTTTAAGGCCAAGGGCCTTCGCTATCAAATAAAAGAAAGGTTCGACCTCTCTCAAACGAAGACGGGTTAACATTTCAATAAGTTCGAAATAACACCCTTTAAGGCCAAGGACCTTCGCCATCAAATAAAATAGAGGTTCGACCTCGTTTGAACAACGACAAGTAGCTATTTCGACAAGTTCGAAATAACACCCTTTTAGGCCAAGGGCCTTCACCATCAAATTAAAAAAAGGTTCGACCTCGCTCAAACAACGAAAGGTTGCTATTTCGATAAGTTCGAAATAACACCCTTTAAGGCCAAGAGCCTTCGCCAAAGAAGAATAGTTCGACCTTGATCGAACGACGACGGGTTAACATTTCGATAAGTTCGAAATAACACCCTTTAAGGCCAAGGGCCTTCGTCATAAAAAAAATAGAGGTTCAACCTCGCTTGAACAATGACGGGTTGCTATTTCGACAAGTTCGAAATAACACCCTTTAAGGCCAAGGGCCTTCACCATCAAATAAAAAAGTGGTTCGACCTCGCTCGAACAACGACAGGCTGCTATTTCGATAAGTTTGAAATAACACCCTTTAAGGCCAAGGGCCTTCACCATCAAATAAAAGAGAGGTTCGACCTCGCTCAAACGATGATGGGTTAACATTTCGATAAGTTCGGAATAACACCCTTTAAGGCCAAGGGCCATCGCCATCAAATAAAATAGAGGTTCGACCTCGCTTGAACAACGACGGGTTGCTATTTCGACAAGTTCGAAATAACACCCTTTAAGGCCAAGGGCCTTCGCCATCAAATAAAAAAGAGGTTCGACCTCGCTCGAACAACGACGGGCTGCTATTTCGATAAGTTTTAAATAACACCCTTTAAGGCCAAAAGCCTTCGCCAAAGAAGAATAGTTCGACCTTGATCGTACGACGACGGGTTTACATTTTGATAAGTTCGAAATAATACCCTTAAGGCCAAGGGCCTTCTCCATCGAATAAAAGAGAGGTTCGACCTCGCTCGAACAACGATGGGCTGTTATTTCAATAAGTTGAAATAGCACCCTTTAAGGCTAAGGGCCTTCGCCATCAAATAAAAAATAGGTTCGACCTCGCTCGAACAATGACGGGATACTGTTTCGACAAGTTCGAAATAACACCCTTCAAGGCCAAGGGCCTTCGCCATCGAATAAAAGAGAGGTTCGACCTCACTCGAACAACGATGGGCTGCTATATCAACAAGTTCGAAATAACACCCTTTAAGGCCAAAGGCCTTCGCCATCAAATAAAAGAGAAGTTCGACCTTGCTTGAACAACGACGGGCTGCTATTTCGACAAGTTCGAAATAACACCCTTTAAGGCCAAGGACCTTCGCCATCAAATAAAAGAGAGGTTCGACCTCCCTCGAACAACGACGGGCTGCTATTTCGACAAGTTCGAAATAACACCCTTTAAGGCCAAGGGCCTTCGTTAAAAAATAGAGGTCTTCACCTCAATCGAACGTTCACAGACCGACGCTTCAATAAATTCGAGATTTCATCATTAAGGATCGACAACCACTGGAAGAAAAGAAAAACCGGGACTCGCCGGGCGAGCCTTTATCTTGCACCAAAGCCATGAATAGTTGGAATAAAAAGTGAACTACTAGGCAAATATCGAAGAAGAAAACTTTTATTTGTGCAATGTCACAACGCGGGCTATCACCGCTTACATACGGCCCATGCCAAAAAAAGAGAGAAGAATTCGATCTCGCTTGAATTACAATAGGTTAACATTTCAGCCTTTGCTCGAAATAACACCCTTTAAGGCCAAGGGTCTTCGCCAAAAAGATGAGTTCGACCTCAATCGAATGACAACGGGTAAACATTTTGATAAGTCGAAATAATACCCTTTAAGGCCAAGGGTTTTCGCCAAAAAGAAGAGTTCGACCTCGATCGAACGACGACGGGTTAACATTTTGATAAGTCAAAATAACACCCTTTAAGGCCAAGGGCCCTCGCCAAAAACGAGTTCGGCCTTGATCGAACGACGGTCGGTTAACATTTGGATAAGTCGAATTAACAGCCTTTAAGGCCAAGGGCCTTCGCCAAAAAGAAGAGTTCGACATCGATCAAACCACGACGGGTTAACATTTCTACCAGCTCGAAATAACACCCGACGGCCAAGAGCCATCGCCAAAAAAGAAAAGTTCGGCCTTGTCCGAATCAACTTCGTCCTCGCCCGAATTCACAATAGGTGACCTCCTCCGATGCCTCCATCCTTGCCAAAGCCGCTATCCTGGCCTCGACGGCCTTCCCCAACTCTACCGTCTTCTCGATCGACTCATCACTCGAGTCATTGGCCCTGATCAAACTCTGTTAAAGATCATCCCGCTGGGATACCACTTTGACCTAAAGATCGGCACCCTCAGCCCGATCCACACTAGTCGACCTCGCCATCCGAATTTCTCGAACTACGATTAATGAAGTCCGCTCACCGAGCTCGACCAAGAGACGACCTCGATAAGCGGAGGGACTAACTGTATGGGTCAAAATTAGATCAGATAAATTTGGCACGCGGAGATGTAAGGCCAAGGTCGGACAGTCATCAATAAGGCCGAGGTTGGACAGGCCAAGGTCGGACAAGCCGAAGTCGGGCAGTGATGAAACAACTAGTCTGATGTGGAATCCTCAAAAGGAATATTTTACTGAATATTCCATCTAATTGTACCTTTTCTTTTAGGGTTTTTCTAGGAATACCCCTTATAAATAGGAAGGGGTGACTTCCCAAGCGGGGGCCCTCTCCCTCTCCCTCTCCCTCTTTCTAGAAAATATGTAAACACACCTTTCCAAAGAAATCAGAGGATCTGTGATCCCATATCTTCATCAGATCCAAAAGGGTCATAAGGTTCTTGTATTTGCCTGACATTCATATTTATTAAATGAAAGAAGATCCGTCTCACTGAAGATCGGGTGAATCTTTTCCTTTATTCACATTTTTGTTACTTAATGCATCTTTCTTTATGCTATTAAATCTGGCCATAATCGCCGTCAACATTTATATTCAGCTATGTTTTTTAATTCGTATTATTCATCTCGGATCTAGAGTTAACTATCCTTAACTAGGATTAACCCCTTCATCTTCTTTGATTGATTTGTTGAAAAAGGTCTCAATACTTTTTTCTCAAACAATCATAAGGCTTCCCATATGTGAACTCAAAGAGCTAGGGTGATGCTCAGTTGCGGCAATAAAAGGGTTGTCTAATTATATTTTTTATTGAATTCTATTTCTAAATATATAATATTAAATCTTATTACTAAGCACTAACTACAACCTTCCTATATTTGCTTATTTTTTGTTAGTCCACAGTTGTTGGACTCTATGGCATCAAAGCTCAATTTATAAGATGGAAAAGCACACATCTTTCAGCCGATGTGGGACAAAAGCTCACATAAAGGTTGACAAAAGCCGACCGACTTCAGTCAGTAATATTATTAAATTTATATTTTAATTATTTTAAAATTGTATTTCCGACCAAACTTGATCGGAGATATTTAATTATAACTTATTCCGATTGGTAAATTAAATATATACAATTTTTGTTATATTAAAAACCAATTGCCTTGGGCAGGAAAACATAAATTCAAATATTCTGACCGAAATCGGTCGAAAATTTTGAAAAATTTTAATAAAAAATTATTTTCTTATGGAAAAACTCACTACTTCTCTTCCCATGGAATATTTATTTACTAATCTATCCATTTTATTATTTGTTTGTTTGTTTCTTTTTTATGAAAAAAAGAGTGCATTAAATAAGGATTCCATAAATCAATAAAAAGTTATTTCAAGTGAATAAAATTATGATTATATTTTAATGTAAAAATATTCTTAGGTATTTTTTCTAAAATTTCATTTATAATTCTAAAATAACACATTAATTGTTTTATATAAAAAAATATATTAACTAACCAGAATTAAATATATCGTACATTGCTTAAGTAATTATATATATATATATATATATATAAATTGATAATTTTATTACGTAGAAGTGTATTAGTGATAATTAGCTTATATAAATTGATAATTACAATAAGCATAAGTGGATTTGCCGATGATTTATTCTAAATTCATAATTACACTACCTAAATGTATAGTATAGTGTATATATATATATATATATATATATACATACACATCTTAATACATACATGCATACATAGGATATAGTGTCCATATAAAAGTAATTTAAAAACACACACACAAAAACACACACACACACATATATATCAATTAAGTATTAAATATTATTTATTTAAAAGCTATTTATATAAAAGTTGAAAAAAACCGACTGACTTCGGTCGGTAATTTCATTAAATTTATATTTTAATTATTTTAAAACTGTATTTCTGATCAAACTCGGTTGGAAAAATTTAATTAAAACTTATTCCGGTTGGTAAATTATATATATAGTTTTTCAAATATTAAAAATCAATTGCCTTGGGCGGGAAAGCATAATTTCAAATTTAGCGACCGAAATCGGTCGGTATATTTGAAAATTTTTAATTAAAAACTATTTTTGTAGATAATATACAAGTATGATCAGGTCTTGGTTAAATGTTGATCAATTTCCGATTTAAATCAGTCGAATTATTATATATTTGATGCTGGATCACCTTTTCCCTTGTCAGAAATATTTTCTTTGACTTTTGCGACTAATTTACTTAATTTCCGACCGATTTCGATCGATTTTTTTTTCCGACTGATTTCGGTCGATATTCTGTAAACCAATTTTAACAGTTTTCTGGTAGTGGATGGTGTTATAGAGTCGCCAAATATAAACAAAACTAACCAATTAGAGAAAGGGTACTAGGTGATGTAATCAAGTTATTATGAAATTGCTTCATTAATTTGGAGAAACATGTCCTTTTGAACTTTTGACTCCTATTGTCTATAATCTCAGCATACTTTAACTAGAAGGTTCACTTGACTAGCGAGTACGTGTTAGGCGTTCATTGAGTCCAGAAGAAATATGACTAACTATCTAATCCTGATTATGTAATCGGTTGATTAATACCGCGTTAACCATTTTCAATGATTTTAAGTTTAAAATTGTTCGGCTCATGCCCATGTTGTCCCGCCAAAGGCTCAATGACCTAATTCTATTCTCTTTTGGTTTCCATTCCTATTTAGAATTGGATTCGGTTTATTCCTATTTTGAGTGAGTTTTGACTTTAAGAGAAAGCACCATTCATGATCTATAAATAGGACAACCTTGGAGAATTATTCTATGCTCATTGATACAAGTCTTTGAAAGACTTAAGCACATAAGAATAGGTTTTGAGAGAGCTTTCATCAAGAGAGAAGAGAGAAGAAAAGTATTTGTTTTGCTGCAGATTTTTATTCCGACCAACCAACTTCATTACGATTTCCGATTCATTAACCGTTGGATCGGACAGAAATTTTGACGGAGTGTTCGTAACATCTTGGTCTTGAATTTGAATGGTAGAGATTGGATTTGGAGGCTCGTAGCATCTGATTTCGAGCCTCGAACACCAACTTTATTTTTGTGGATTGTACGCTTTCTTCAATTGATTAGTTGTTGCTCTTGTTGCTATTGTTGCTCCATGTTTGGCACTTGTTGTGTAGCTAATTTGGAAAAATTTTGTAACCCTCTTATTTTTACAGTGGAGCTTTTTTGGATCTTTGTGATACCCGTGGTTTTTACCTTCGATTTGAAGGGTTTTCCAAGTTAAAATTTGGTGTTCTTTATCTTCTTTATTTTCGGGTTTGCCTCTTCCTCAACATAACAGTGGTATCAGAGCCTTGGTTATTTATCCGGGTTGTTACGAAATGGAGGCGAATATGAGCAAGATGGTATGTTTAAATGGGAGAAATTATAATGTTTGGAGAAGCAAGATGAAAGACTTATTGTTCGTGAAGAAAATGCATCTACTCGTTTTTTCCGCTCATAAACCCGAGAGTATATCCGATGAAGATTGGGATTTCACGCACCAATAAGTATGTGGATATATACAACAATGGGCTGAAGATAATGTTCGCAACTATATTATGAATGAGATACATGCGAGATCATTATGGGAAAAGCTAGAGACTCTTTATGCTTCAAAAATCGGGAACAATAAATTGTTTCTACTAAAGCAATTCATGACCTTTAAATACAAGGAAGGCAACCGTATCCTTGATCACATAAATGATTTTTAGGGCATCCTTGATCAGCTGTCTAGAATGGGAGTTAATTTTGATGATGAGATACAAGGACTTTGGCTTCTTAACACTTTACCTGACTCTTGGGAAACTCTTTGTGTTTTTTTGACAAATTTAGCTCCTGGAGGTAAGGTGACCATGGAATATGCCAAGAGTGGTGTATTGAACAAGGAAGTAAGGAGAAAATCTCAGGGTTCGTCCTCACAGGCAAATATCTTAGTTACAGAAGACCGGGGGAGAGATAGAACAAGAGGCTCGTGGAATAGAGGTAAAAGTAGAAGTAAGTCAAGGTCCAAATATCATAATATTACATGCAACCACTGTGGCAGGAAAGGACATATTTTTGCCGCAAGTTAATGCAAGGCATTAGAGAAGGAAAGAAAGTTGAAAATAACGAGAACAATGTTGGTGCTATTGTTTGAGATGACCTTCTTTTTGCTTATGATGAAAACATCATCAATTTGGTATCCCATGAGACGAGCTGGATAGTAGATTTTGGAGCTACCTCACATGACACACCAAGAAAAGATTTTTTCTCATCTTATACTCATGTTGATTCTGGAGTGTTAAAGATGGGCAATGCTAGTGAAGTTAAGGTGTTTGGTGTTGACATAGTTTGTTTGAAAACTAATAATGGTTCAACGTTAGTTCTTCAAGATGTCAAGCATGCTCCAGACTTTCCTTTCAATTTGATCTTCGCAGGAACATTAGACGATGAAGATTACCATAATGCCCTCTTTAATGGCCAATGGAAGCTCACCAAGGGCTCATTAGTAGTGGCTCGAGGAGTCAAGTCTGGTCAATTATATGTGACATAAGGCTCTATTCTTAATGACTCCATAAATCTGGTGGAAAGTGATACTTTATCAGAATTGTAGCACCGAATACTGAGTCATATGAGAGAGAGGGAGATTACGTATTTGGCTAAGAAAAGTTTGCTTTCTGGAGTGAAACAAGTAAAGCTGAAAAGGTGTATTCATTGTTTAGCTGGAAAACAGAAAAGGGTTTCCTTTCATAGACAT
This sequence comes from Nicotiana sylvestris, assembly GCF_000393655.2. Lineage (NCBI taxonomy): Eukaryota > Viridiplantae > Streptophyta > Magnoliopsida > Solanales > Solanaceae > Nicotiana > Nicotiana sylvestris. Next base: position 35,584,506 of record NC_091064.1, read on the forward strand.
CCTTCCTCAAGAAAGCTCGATTTATTGGAGCTAGTACACTCTGATTTGTGTGGTTCTTTTAAAGTAAATTCAAAAGGTGGTGCACTTTACTTTGTAACCTTCATTGATGATCATTCTCGTAAGCTCTGGGTGTATACTTTGAAATCTAAAGATCAAGCACTTAGCCTGTTTAAGGAATTTCAGGCCTTAGCTGAGAGACAGACGGGGAAGAAATTAAAATGTATTCGCACTGACAATGGTGGTGAATATTGTGGTCCCTTTGATAACTATTGCAAGGAAAAAGGAATTCGTCATCATAAGACTCCACCCAAGACACCTCAATTGAATGGTTTAGCAGAGAGGATGAATAGAACTCTAGTTGAGAGAGTTAGATGCTTACTTTCAGAGGCTAAACTTCCAAATACATTTTGGGCGGAAGCACTTAACACTGTTGCCTATGTTATATATTTGTCTCCTGCAATTGCTATGGATGGTGATGTACCAAACAGAGTTTGGTTTGCCAAAGATGTTTCTTATGATCACTTGAGAGTTTTTGGATGTAAAACTTGTGTGCATATTCCTAAAGATGAGAGATCGAAACTAGATGTCAAAACTAAGCAGTGTACCTTTATCGGTTATGGTCAAGATGAGTTTGGATATCGTTTTTATGATCCAGCTGACAATAAACTTATTAGAAGTCGTGATGCAATATTCTTTGAAAACCAAATTATTGAAGATATTGACAAAGCTGAGAAGATAGATTCTCCAAGTAATGAGAGCTTAGTTGATATTGATCCAGTTTCAATTGCTAAGGCACCTATTGCACATGAAGGAACCCAAGACAATGATGGAGATAGTGATCAAGATAAAAATGATCATCATGGTGTAGATGTTATGGATGCTCCAGTTGAGTGGTTGATCAGCAACCAATTCATGCTCAGGTAACTACTTCGAATGCTCCTGAAACTTCTCTTAGAAGATCTGCAAGGGAGAAGCAAAAATACATGCGCTATCTTCCTGATGAGTATGCATTTTTGACTGACATGGGAGAACCTGAGAGCTGTGATGAAGCCATGCAAGATACTCACAAAGATCAGTGGATAGAAGCCATGGAAGATGAGATGAAGTCACTCCATGAGAATGACACATATGAGCTAGTGAAATTGCCGAAAGGTAAGAGAGCTTTATCTAACAAATAGGTATTCAGAATAAAGCAAGATAATCATACCTCTGCGCCTATATCCAAGGTGAGGTTAGTTGTTAAAGGTTTTGGCTTGAAGAAGGGAGGTGACTTTGATGAAATTTTCTCCCCTGTTATGAAGATGTCTTCTATTCGTGTGGTTCTAGGCTTAGCCGCAAGTCTAGATTTAGAGGTTGAGCAGATGAATATCAAGACTACTTTTCTTCATGGTGATTTAAATGATGAGATTTATATGGAGCAGCCTGAGGACTTCGTAATTAAGCTTGCAGGTAAGCATGCGTATTGCAGAAAATTGGCAAGCATGAAGCCTGTCAATTGTTCCTTTACTTGAAGACACATTTGGCCCCTTGGCTAGAGGGGGAATTTGTTGGGCTCATGCCCATTTTGTCCAGCCAAAGGTTCAATGACCTAATCCTATTCTCTTTTGGTTTCCATTCCTATTTGGAATTGGATTCAGTTTATTCCTATTTGAGTGGATTTTGGCTTTAAGAGAAAGCACCACTCATGATCTATAAATAGGACAACCTTGGAGAATTATTCTATGCTCATTGATACAAGTCTTTGAAAGACTTAAGCACATAAGAGTGGGTTTTGAGAGAGCTTTCATCAAGAGAGGAGAAAAGTATTTGTTTTGCTGTAGATTTTTATTCCGACCAGCCAATTTCAAATCACGTTTTTCGATTCATTAACCGTTAGATCGGGCTGAAATTTTGACTGAGTGTTCGTAACATCTTGGTCTTGAATTGGAACGGTGAAGATCGGATTTGGAGGCTCGTAGCATCTGATTTCAAGCCTCGAACATCAGCTTTACTTTTGTGGATTATACTCTTTCTTCAATTAATTAGTTGTTGCTCTTGTTGCTCCGTATTTGACAGTTGTTGTGTAGCCAATTTGAAGAACTTTTGTAACCCTCTTATTGTTATAGTGGAGCTTTTTTGGATCTTTGTGATCACGTGGTTTTTACCTTCGATTTGAAGGGTTTTCCACGTTAAAATTTGGTGTTCTTTATCTTCTTTATTTTCGGGTTTGCCTTTTCCTCGACATAACAAAAATGTCCCATGGTAATGGTAATCCTAATCCATGCATGCTCCACATTACCTGGCAACGGTCTTGGCATCAACAAGTCATTTTCTTACACTTCTCAATTAATGCATTGGACAGAGAACATAAATAAGTATAATTTCTCAATGTCAAATTGCTATAACCAGACCACCAATCATGGATAATATTTATTGTTGTTAAAAGGAAACAGAAGACAGCAACAGTTATTTATTATTTTTTGGACAGTGATTTATCACTGATTGTTGCACTACTTAATAGAAATAAAGTTATGAGTTTTGTGATGCATTATTGCAGATGTTGATCCGAAAAGTATTTCTTTGATATAATTATGGGCTTTTAAGTTTTATTTAACACATTTCTCCTGCCTCCCAAATATATATATCAGCTACTCCATCCGGTCCAAAATAAGTGATTTTTTAGCTTTTTTCTTGTGGTCCAAAATAAGTAATTTTTTCAGATTTCAAGAATGAATTATTTATTTTTTTCCTACATTGCCTTTGGAGTAATTAATGTTGGAGTATGTGTTAGGAGTGTTTATGTGAAGAAATAATAAAGGTTAATATGATCAATTTCATTACTAATTAATATTAAAAAGTAAATTTCTTAATATGTATGAAAACAAAAAAAAAATCACTTATTAGGATGATTACATTACAGTTTATATGGTATGAAAAGATCAAAAGTAAATGAAAGTCTTTGTATGGTATGACATTAGGATGGTGAAAACTAAACGAACCAACTAGTTAATTGTGTTTTCTCCATCTATTAATTACTCCATCCGTTTCAATTTATGTGAACCTGTTTGACTGAGCGCAGAATTTAAGAAAAAAATAAAGATTTTTGGAATTTGTGGTCGTAAACAAGTCCAAGTGGGGCCTAGAGTATTTGTGTGGTTATAAAAGCTTCTCATTAAGGGTAAAGTTGTAAGTTTAAACTAAATTGTTATCAAATTTAGAAAGGGTTAATTCTTTTTGAAACGGACAAAAAAAAAAATAGGTTCACATAAACTGGAACAGAGGAAGTACATATTAATTAGTTATCGCCATTGCTCTTAGCGTAAGCACCACCACCAATGCTATTTGGGGAAAAGTGCAAAAATATCATATTTTAAGAGTACTATTTAAGTGCAAATTTCAGAGACACGAGTCTGAAGTTCACTTGCAGCGATGCGAATTTCAGGCACACAGAACTAAAGTTTGCTTGCAGCAGTGCAAATTTCAAGCTTACGGGTCTAAAGTTCGTTTGGAGTAGTGTAAAACTTTAACCGCACCTATCTGAAGTTCACTTGGAACAATACAATAAAGTAAACTTTAGACAAATGAAGTTCCAACAAAAAATATAATAACCGTCATTACAACTCTCTCTGCACTTTTCCACTCTCGCCATTTTCCCCATCCTCCGCCACCCCTTCACACTGGTTTCGTAAGTTACAAATATCTACAAAACATGTTGTTGGACTTCGTAAGGCCCATTATACCATATTAGAAACTATATTATCAAATATGTTCATTGTTTGCGTATTACCTACCATGCTAATAGTATTTCTACAAAATATAGACAATTTATTAAATAAGGAATCATTGTAGCTGTAGGTTTCCTTATTTAGGCGCGCTAAAATTGAGAAATTAAATATTCTTCCTAGAGGTGTATCCAGAATTTTAAGCTTATGGGTTCCTACAATATTCTTATACTTTTAATAAATTTTTTAGTACAAATATATGGTTTATGCAAAAGTTACTGGGTTCATGGGAACCCGTATCCTTTTCTCTGGATCCACCCCTGATTCTTCCAGATCTTCTACAACGCAAATCACGCACATTTATAATTATCGTCGAATTCGTTTCAAATTTTTCATACTCTGTTTTTGCAAGACACTCTGTTTCAACATTTTTTCTGATTTTACAAATAAAAAACGACTAAATCTTCTGCAACAAACGCAATTATGTCCAAGTTTCAGTAATACAAAGCAAAGGAAAAGAGAACAACAATTCCACCATTGACAGCCATTAAAAAGCTTTGAAGCTTTGAATTCAAATTTGGATTTTCAAAAATCATTATTTGTTTGGATTGAGTGTTGTTGAAAATAATTGGGAATATGGTTTCGAGTTTATATCTCATTTTTGAGGGGTTTTGGTGAAGATTAGACTTGGTTTTGGCTGAATTTCGGATTGAAACTCGAAGAAGAAGACATTACATACATTATATTGCAGAAATTGTAGAAAAATTGTAGACTGTTATTTATTTATTTTTCTTTTATTTATTTACATATTGTATGAAAGTTGAACAACATTGTATAAAAATTATATTTAAGTGGTATTATATTGTAGTTGTATATAACTTAGTAGAAATAATGTACGAAAGTTGTAGATAATTTGTAGATAAGTTGTATAATATAAAATTAGTTGTATGAAAATTATTTTTACTATGTATAAATCAGATACAAAATATACAAAAGACATATTGTATAAATTTTGTATAAAATTTGTATGTAAGTTTTATGTTATTGTAGTTGTATTTCACTGGGTGGAAATAATGTGTGAAAGTTGTAGAAAATTGTAGATAATTTGTATTCCACTATAACGGGAGATGTTGGCATATCAAGTAACTTTAGTGTTCCAGACGAACATGCATGAAAATAAAGATAAATTCTATTATGAACAGTTTGTAGAAAATTTGTAGATAATTTGTAGAAACATTGAAATTCTGTATTTTCATATTAAATTTTTAAATGATATGTAGTTTTATTGTAGAATAAATGTAGAAAAAAGCCATTGTGAGTCTTATTTGACTCATTCCTCACATTCAACCTATTCTACAAATTCACGCCTCTTTAAATACAATACAACCATACTTTCTTGAATTTAAAGGTATAGCAATATATATAACTTAAAAAACATCTTCTCCTCTGCACAAGTTAGCTCCAAAACAGACGTGCTTTTAATTGAATTCTGTGTCTCCGAGGCATTGAAAACCTCATTTAGAGTAACATCGATATGCGTGCGCAGTCCGGGCGCAAAGCCGGAAAGCTGAAATATGAAGTTCTGTGAAAAATGATGAAATATGGTTATAAAATGAGTTAAATTGATTCCGGTCAACATTTTTAGGTAAACGAACCCGGACTCGTGATTCAACCGTCCCGGAGGGTCCGTAGGAAAATATGGGACTTGGGCGTATGCCCGAAATTGAATTCCGAGGTACCAAGCCCGAGAAATAAATTTTAAATAAAAATTATTTTCTGAAAATGTTAAGGAAATTTGAAATGAAATCTAATTAGAAAGCGATGGTATCGGGCCCGTATTTTGGTTCTGGTGCCCGATACAAGTCTTATATATGGTTTAAGTCATTCTTGTAAAATTTGGTTAAAAACAGACGTCGTTTGACGTGATTTGGACTTGAATTGCTAAATTCGAAACTTGATGAAGTTTGAGAAAAAGTTCTTGATTTTGAGGTTTGATTCATTGTTTTTGAGGTTATTTTAGCGATTTGATCGCACGAATAAGTTCTTATGATGTTGTTGAGTTAGTTCCTATGTTTGGTTAGGATCCCCAAGGGCTCGGGTGAGTTGCGGATGTGTTTCGGGAGGTTTTGAACTTAAGAAAAATTGCAGAAAAAACTGTTCAGGTGTTCTGATATTTCCTTCTTCGCGTTCGCGGGATGGCCCTCGCGAACGCGATGTGTAGTTTGTTGCTGAAGGAATTTCCTTCTACGCGAACGCGTAGACCAGGTCACGAACGCGAGGCAGTAGGGGGCTATACCATCGCGAACACATTCCTGGCCACGCGAACGCGAAGGCCAAATGGCCTGGGCTGGGGGAGGGGTAGTTACCTTACGCGAACGCGGCCTGGTGGACGCGAACGCGAGGGTTCGAGAAGCTAAAACTTCGCGATTACGAGCCCGTTAATGCGAACGCGAAGCCTAACAAGCCTGACCCATCGCGACACGAGGGGTCTGTCGCGATCGCGTAGAGTAAAATCGCCCAGTGATTTTTAAAAGCCAAAAACAGAACACTTTCAGGATTTCTTAAAATTTCACAAAACTTCTTCTTCTCCAAAGCTCCTAGGCGATCCTTGAAGCACTTTTTCACCAAAACCTCTTGGGTAAGTAATTTTTAACTCGTTTTCTTTCATTTTCATTAACATCTATTGAATTTCTAGACCTAAAGCATATGATTAAGAGTAGAAAATTAGGGATTTGGGTAGAGTTAGGGCTTTTTAATTAATTGTGATTTAGACCTCGTTTTGGGGTCGAATTCTGGAAATAATTATATATTTGGGCTGGTGGGTGAATGGGTGAATTGATTTTGGTCCGAACCTCGTATTTTGACCAAGCGGGCCCGGGGTCGAATTTTGGGTTTTGGGGAAGAATGATTGGAAAGCTATAATTAGGCATTGGATTCGAATTGTTTAGCATTTATTGATGTTATGAAGTCATTTATGTATAGATAAAATTGATTTGGAGCCAAATTCGAGAGAAAAAGTGGTGTTCGAGGCTTGAGTTGACCGTGGAAGTTCGAGGTAAGTGTTTGGTCTAACCTTAGCTTGAGGGATTAGGAGTTGTGTCCTATTTTCTATTTGTTTCTTGTTGAGTACGACGTATAGGCATGGTGACGAGTATCTATACGTTGGTGTCAAGCATGACCGTGAGTCTTTTACCGTGATTTTCATGATTTCGTTGTATTATCCATGCCTTGGTGAAGATTTCTATTTGTTGTGTAAAGTTGTGGAAAGAATTGTGACTTATGAACATTCAAGAGCGATGGCTCCAGTTGTATAACTAATTGTGAAAATATAAGTGATAATTGAAACTCTAGAGCATTGACTCGAGTTGTGAAGTGAATTGTGAAGTAAAAGTGAGAAAGAGAAGAGATCATTATGTTGCCCCCTTGCCGGGATATTGTTGAGTTGTGGTTATCTTGTATTGTGTTCTTAGTTGATATTACGGATGCTTAGGTTGATGATCCCTTGTGTTAGGTGTTGTAATAAGTTTAGTTATAGCTAAAGTAGTTAGATGTTGTAACGAGTTTGGTTATAGCTGAGGAAGTTAGGTGTTGTAACAAGTTTAATTATAGTTGAGGTAGTTAGATGTCGGAACAAGTTTGGTTATAGTTGAGGAAGTTAGATGTTGGAACAAGTTTGGTTATAGTTGTTCCTCCTTTGCCGAGATCGTGTAGACCTTATTGATCCCTTGTCGGGACTGTCGTTATAATTACAAATATTATATATGGATCGTGCACGCCGCAATAGTATTATATATGGATCGGGTTGCACGCCACAATAATATTATATATGGATCAGGTTGCACGCCGCAACAATATTACATATGGATCGAGTTTCACGCCGCAACGGTATTATATATGGATCGGGTTGCACTCCACAACGGTATTATATGTGGATCGGGTTGCACGCCGCAATAATATTATATGTGGATCGGGTTGCATGCCGCAATGGTATTATATGTGGATCGGGTTGCACGCCGCAATAATATTATATGTGGATCGGGTTTCACGCCGCAACAATATAATGAAATGGGAGCGGGTGATACGCCTACCACAAGATATAACGAAAGGGGAGCGGGTAGTACGCCTACCATAAGATGTGAAAAGAAAGTGAAATTTGCCTTTATTTTTCTTACTCTTGTTAGTGGTTGGATTTTGATTTCTTTATAGTTCTTTTGATAATCTGTTCTTACCTGTTATTCCCCGAAGCATGTTTTCCCCTCCTATCTTTACTTATTTATTTCTGCTTTACTTTCCACTGTATATCATATAACTGCACAGGTTTATTTGGTAGTCTGGTCCTAGTCTCGTCACTACTTCGCCGAGGTTAGGCTAGGCACTTACCAGCACATGGGGTCGGTTGTGCTGATACTACACTCTGCACTGTGTGCAGATCCCGGAGCAGCTTTCGGACAGTAGTTGGAGTGCTTCCTTCAGTCCACTCGGAGACCCAAGGTAGACCTGCAGGCGACCGCAGGCCCTGGCGTCTCCCTCTATCTTTATTTCCTGTTTCACTTCCCTCTATTAAGAAACAATGTACTGTTATTACTTCAGACCTTGTATGTAGTAAATCTTAGATAGTCTGTGACAAAAGTAGTAATGGATGTAAGCTTCAGATATTTAATTGTTAACTTCCGCTTAATTATTTAAGTTCTGTTGTTATTATGTTATCGCCTTATATTTGCTAAAAAGAGGTAATATGAAAGTGAATTAAGTAGTAAGGTTTGGCTTGCCTAGCTCTCATTAGCAGACGCCATCACGACTCCCGATAGTGGGAAATCTGGATCGTGATAAGTTGGTATCAGAGCTCTAGGTTACATGGGTCTCACAGTTCATAGACAAGCTTAGTAGAGTCTGAGGGATCGATACGGAGACGTCTGTGTTTATCCCCCAGAGGATACAAATTTAGGAAGAATTTCACATTCATTCTTTCCTGTCGTGCGATTTTGTTCCTTCCGTGCTAAATTGAAACCCCTACTCTTGTCCTTTCGCGAATGGCGAAGTCATGTACCGCTTCTTCAGCCGAACAATAGCACAAAACGGTGATAGATCAGCTACGTCTTCGTAGGCTTTGTGGAGGTTGGATAAGTTTCACCAAGCTCTTCACTACTACTTTCAGCGGTGCATCTTCTGAGGATCCCCAAGATTTTCTAGACGGCTGTCATGAGGTTCTCAGGAACATGGGGATCGTGGAGACCGATGGGGTTGATTTTGCTACTCTTCGCTTGTCTGGATTCGCCAAGACCTGTTGGAGAGACTATTGATTGACTATACCAGTTGGGTCATCAGCTTCTACTTGAGAACAGTTCATGCAGCTATTTCTGGAGAAATTTCTCCCCATCACTCAGAGAGAGGCCTATCATAGGCAATTTGAGCATCTCCAGCAGGGTTCTATGGCTATTACTCAGCACGAGATCAGATTCATCGACTTGACTCGTCATGCTCTTATCATACTTTCCACTGTGAAAGAGAGTGAGGAGGTTCATTGAGGGACTCGTCCAACCCACTCAGTTAGCTGGACGTGGAGGTAGAGGTATTAGAGGTGTAGGTAAAGGTATTAGAGGTGGAGGTAAAGGTACTGTTCTAGTTTGTAGCAGAGTAGCTTCGGTTTATTTTGCGCCGCATCTGGTCATGCCTAATGGTTCTTTGAGTTCCCCTGTTTATGTGTCTATGCCGGTGGGTGATTATATTGTAGTGGATCATGTTCAATGATCATGTATAGTTGTGATTGGAGGTCTTGAGACTCATGTAGATTTGCTTCTTCTGGATATAGTTGATTTCGACGTCATATTAGGGATGGACTGGATATCACCTTACCACGCTATCCTGGAGTGTCATGCCAAGATTGTGACCTTAGCCTTACCGGATTTTCCCCGTTTAGAGTGGAGAGGGACTCCTGGTCATTCTACCTACAGTGTTATTTCGTATGTGAAGGCTCGACGTATGATCGAGAAGGGGTGTTTGGCCTATTTGGCGTATGTTCGTGATTCTAGTGCTGAGGTTCCCTCTATTGATTCCGTGCCCATTGTTCGTGAGTTTCCTGAGTTTTTTCTTTCAGATCTGCCGCGTATGCCCCCCAATAGGGATATTGACTTTTGCATTGATTTGGATCCGGGCACTCAGCTTATTTCTATCTCGCTATAGTGTATGGCCCCGCCGGAGTTGAAAGAGTTGAAGGAACAGTAGCAAGACTTGCTTGATAATGGTTTTATTAGACCTAGTGTTTCTCCTTGGGGTGCGCCGGTGTTATTTGTTAAGAAGAAGGATGGGTCGATGAGAATGTGTATTGATTACTGGCAGTTGAACAAGGTTACAATCAAGAATAAGTATCCATTACCGAGGATTGATGATTTGTTCGATCAGCTTCAAGGTGCCAAGGTATTTTCAAAGATTGACTTGAGATCTGGCTACCATCATTTGAGGATTAGGGCATCCAATGTCCTTAAGACAGCATTCCACACTCGGTACGGGCATTATGAGTTCTTGGTTATGTCATTCTAGTTGACAAATTCCCCAGCAGCTTTTATGGACTTGATGAACCGAGTGTTCAGGCCTTATTTGGACTAGTTCGTGATAGTCTTCATTGATGATATTTTGATATATTTCCGCAGCCAGGAGGAGCACGAGCAGCATCTCAGAGTGGTTCTTCAAACTCTGAAGGATAGTTAATTATATACTAAGTTCTCAAAGTGTGAGTTCTGGTTAAGTTCAGTTGCATTCCTGGGTCATGTTGTATCAGTAGAGGGTATTCAGGTTGATCCGAAGAAGATTGTGACAGTTAAGAACTGGCCTAGACTAGCATCAGCTACAGAGATTCAGAGTTTCCTAGGGTTGGCAGGATACTATCGTCGATTCGTGGAGGGGTTTTCATCTATTGCAGCCCCGATGACCAGGTTGACCCAGAAGGGTGCCCAGTTCAGATGGTCGGACGAGTGTGAGGCGAGCTTTTAGAAGCTCAAGACAGCTCTAACTACGACACTGGTGTTGGTTTTGCCCACAGGTTCAGGGCCTTATACAGTTTATTGTGATGCTTCCCATATTGGGTTTGGTGGAGTGTTGATGCAGGATGGCAAGGTCATTGCCTATGCTTCAAGGCAGTTGAATATTCATGAAAAGAACTATCCGGTTCATGATTTGGAGTTGGCGTCCATTGTTCATGCATTGAAGATTTGGAAGCATTATCTGTACGGCGTGGCATGTGAGGTGTTCACGGATCATAAGAGTCTTCAGTATTTGTTCAAGCAAAAGGGGTTGAATTTGAGGCAGAGAAGGTGGTTGGAGTTGTTGAAGGATTATGATATCACTATCTTATATCTCCCGGGAAAGGCCAATGTGGTGGCCGATGCTTTGAGTAGAAAGTCCGCTAGTATGGGCAATCTTGCTTAAATTCCGGTCGGTGAGAGACCGCTTGCTTTGGATGTTCAAGCTTTGGTCAATCGGTTTGTGAGGTTGGATATTTCTGAGTCTAGTCGTATATTATCTTGCACGATCGCTCGTTCTTCTTTATTGGAGAATATCTGTGATCGGCAGTATGATGATCCCCATTTGTGTGTCCTTAGAGACACAGTGCAGCGCGGAAGTGCCAAGGAGGTTACCTTAGATGATGATGGAGTTTTGAGATTGCAGGGTCGAATTTGTGTGCCTAACGTGGACGGGTTTCGAGAGTTGATCTTAGAGGAGGTCCATAGCTCCCGGTACTCTATTCATCCGGGTGCCGTGAAGATGTATCAGGATTTGCGGCAGCACTATTGGTGGCGTAGAATGAAGAAGGATATCGTTGCATATGTGGCTCAGTGTTTGAATTGTGAGCAAGTTAAGTATAAGTATAAGAGGCCTAGTAGATTATTTCAGAGGATTGAGATTCCCGAGTGGAAGTGGGAGCGGATCACTATGGACTTCGTTGTTGGACTCCCGCAAACTCGGATGAAATTCGACACAGTATGGCTCATTGTTGATAGGCTGACCAAGTCAGCGCATTTCATTCCTGTGGCAGTCTCCTATTCATCCGAGAGGTTAGCTGAGATCTATATCCGAGAGATTGCTCATCTTCATGGTGTGCCTGTATCTATCATTTCAGACCGAGGTACGCACTTTACCTCGCGTTTCTGGAGAGCAGTTCAGCGAGAGTTGGGCACCCAGGTTGAGTTGAGTACAATATTTCATCCTCAGACGGACGGGCAGTCCGAGCGGACTATTCAGATTTTGGAGGATATGCTCCGAGCTTGTGTCATTGACTTTGGAGGCTCGTGGGATCAATTTTTGCCATTAGCGGAGTTTGCCTACAACAACAGCTACCAGTCGAGTATCCAAATGGCTCCTTATGAGGCTTTACATGGTAGGTGGTGTCGATCTCCAATTGGATGGTTTGAGTCGGGGGAGGCTCGGCTGTTGGGTACAGATCTAGTTCAGGATGCCTTGGACAAGGTCAGGATTATTCAGGATAGACTTCGTACAGCTCAGTCCAGGTAAAAGATTTATGCTGACCGCAAGGTTCGAGATGTGGCTTTTATGGTTGGTGAGCGGGTATTACTTCGAGTGTCGCCTATGAAGGGCGTGATGAGATTTGGGAAAAAGGGCAAGCTTAGCCCTAGGTTTATTGGTCCGTTTGAGATTCTTGATCGAGTGAGAGATGTGGCTTATAGACTTGCATTGCCACCGAGCTTATCAGCCGTGCATCCAGTGTTTCATGTGTCCATGCTTCGGAAGTATCACGGCGATCCATCCCACGTATTAGATTTCACCACTGTCCAATTGGATAAGGACTTGTCGTACGAGGAGGAGCCGGTAGCCATTCTAGACCGGCAGGTTCGTTAGTTGAGGTCGAAGAGTTTTCCTTCTGTTCGTGTCCAGTGGAGAGGTCAACCCCCTGAGGCATCGACCTGGGAGTTCGAGTCCGATATGCGGAGCCGTTATCCCCGTCTTTTCCCCGACTCAGGTACTTCCTTCTTCTGTCCGTTCGAGGACGAATGGTTATTTTATAGGTGGAGAATGTGACGACCCAAAGGGTCATCACTTTCTTTTAATTGAATTCTGTGTCTCCGAGGCCTTGAAAACCTCATTTAGAGTCACATCGATATGCGTGCACAGTCCGGGCGCAAAGCCGGAAAGCTTAAATATGAAGTTCTGTGAAAAATGATGAAATATGGTTATAAAATGAGTTAAATTGACTTCGGTCAATATTTTTGGGTAAACGGACCCGGACCCGGACCCATGATTCGACGGTCCTAGAGGGTCCGTAGGGAAATATGGGACTTGGGCGTATGCCCGGAATTGAATTCCGAGGTCCCAAGCCCGAGAAATAAATTTTTAAGTAAAAATTGTTTTCTGAAAATGTTTATGGAAATTTGAAATGAAATCTGATTAGAAAGCGATGGTATCGGGCCCGTATTTTGGTTCCGATGCCCAGTACAGGTCTTATATATGGTTTAAGTCATTCTTGTAAAATTTGGTTAAAAACAGACGTCGTTTGACGTGATTCGGACTTGAATTGCTAAATTCGAAACTTGATAAAGTTTGAGAAAAAGTTCTTGATTTTGAGGTTTGATTCATTGTTTTTGAGGTTATTTTGGCGATTTAATCACACGAATAAGTTCGTATGATGTTGTTGAGTTAGTACCTATGTTTTTTTAGGAGCCCCGAGGGCTCGGGTGTGTTGCGGATGTGTTTCGGGAGGTTTTGAACTTAAGAAAAATTGCAGAAAAAGCTATTCAGGTGTTCTGGTATTTCCTTCTTCGCGTTCGCGGGATGGCCCTGTGAACGCGATGTGTATTTTGTTGCTAAAGGAATTTCCTTCTACGCGAAGGCGTAGACCAGGTCGCGAACGCGAGGCAGCGGGGGGCTATACCTTTACGAACGCATTCCTGGCCACGTGAAAGCGGCCTGGTGGACGCGAACGCGAGGGCTCGAGAAGCTAACGCTTCGCGATCGCGAGCCCGTTAATGCGAACGCGAAGGCCTAACAAGCCTGACCCATCGCGAACGCGAGGGGTCTGTCGCGATCGCGTAGAGTAAAATCGCCCAGTAATTTTTAAAAGCAAAAAATAGAACACTTTCGGTATTTCTTTAAATTTCACAAAACTTCTTCTTCTCCAAAGCTCCCAGGCGATACTTGAAGCAATTTTTCACCAAAACTTCTTGGGTATGTAATTTTTAACTCGTTTTATTTCATTTTCTTCAACATCTATTGAATTTCTAGTAATTTTTATCTCGTTTTCTTTCATTTTCATCAACATCTATTGAATTTCTAGACCTAAAACATATGATTAAGGGTAGAAAATTAGGTATTTGGGTAGAGTTAGGGCTTTTTAATTAATTGTGGATTAGACCTCGTTTTGGGGTCGAATTATGGAAATAATTGTATATTTGGGCTCGTTGGTGAATGGGTGATTTGATTTTGGTCTGAACCTCGTGTTTTGACCCAGCGGGCCTGGGGTCGAATTTTGGGTTTTGGGAAGAATGATTGGAAAACTATAATTAGGCATTGTATTCGAATTGTTTAGCATTTATTGATGTTATAAAGTCATTTATGTATAGATACAATTGATTTGGAGCCAAATTCGAGAGGAAAAGCAGTGTTCGAGGTTTGAGTTGGTCGTGAAAGTTCGAGGTAAGTGTTTGGTCTAACCTTAGCTTGAGGGATTAGGAGTTGTGTCCTATTTGCTATTTGTTTCTTGTTGAGTACGACGTATAGGCATGGTGACAAGTATCTATACGTTGGTGTCAAGCATGACCGTGAGTCTTATACCGTGATTTTTATGATTTCGTTGTATTATTCATGCCTTGGTGAAGATTTCTATTTGTTGTGTAAAGTTGTGGAAAGAATTGTGACTTATGAACATTCAAGAGCGATGGCTCCAGTTGTATAACGAATTGTGATAATATAAGTGATAATTGAATCTCTAGAGCATTGGCTCGAGTTGTGAAGTGAATTGTGATCTAAAAGTGAGAAAGATAAGAGATCATTATGTTGCCCCCTTGCTGGGCTATTGTTGAGTTGTGGTTCCCTTGCATTGTGTTCTTAGTTGATATTACAGATGCTTAGGTTGATGATCCCTTGTGTTAGGTGTTGTAATAAGTTTAGTTATAGCTAAAGTAGTTAGATGTTGTAATGAGTTTGGTTATAGCTAAGGTAGTTAGGTGTTGCAACAAGTTTAATTATAGTTGAGGTAGTTAGGTGTCGGAACAAGTTTGGTTATAGTTGAGGTAGTTAGATGTCGGAACAAGTTTGGTTATAGCTGTTTCTCCTTTGCCGAGATAGTGTAGACCTTATTGATCCCTTGTCAGGACTCTCATTATAATTGTAAATATTATATATGGATCGGGTTGCACGCCGCAATAGTATTATATATAGATCGGGTTGCACGCCGCAACAACATTATATATGGATCGGGTTGCACGCCGCAACGGTATTATATGTGGATCGGGTTGCACGCGACAACAATATTATATATGGATCGGGTTGCACGCCGCAACAATATAATAAAATGGAAGCGGGTGGTACGCCTACCACAAGATATAATGAAAGGGGAGCGGGTAGTACGCCTACCACAAAATGTGAAAAGAAAGTGAAATCTGCCTTTGTTTTTCTTACTCTTGTTAGTGGTTGGATTTTGATTTCTTTATAATTCTTTTGATAATCTGTTCTTACATGTTATTTCCCGAAGCATGTTTTCCCCTCCCATCTTTACTGGTTTATTTCTACTTTACTTTTTGCTGTATATCATATAACTGCACAGGTTTATTTGGTAGTCTGGTCCTAGCCTCGTCACTACTTCGCCGAGGTTAGGCTAGACACTTACCAGCACATAGGGTCGGTTATGCTGATACTACACTCTGCACTATGTGCAGATCCCGGAGCAGCTTTCGGACAATAGTTGGAGTGCTTCCTTCAGTCCACTCGGAGACCCAAGGTAGACCTGCAGGCGACCGCAGGTCCTGGCATCTCCCTTTATCTCTATTTCCTGTTTCACTTCCCTCTATTCAGAAACAATGTACTTTTATTACTTCAGACCTTGTATGTAGTAAATCTTAGATAGTCTGTGACATTGTGACACCAGGTTTTGGGCATTAGATAGTTCCGTTCTTCTTCTTCTTCTTCTTCTTCTTCTTCTTCTTCTTCTTCTTCTTCTTCTTCTTCTTCTTCTTCTTCTTCTTCTTCTTCTTCTTCTTCTTCTTCTTCGAGTTTCAATCTGAAATTCAGCCAAAACCAAGTCTAATCTTCACCAAAACCCCTCAAAATTGAGATATAAACTCCAAACCCAATTCCCAATTATTTACAACAACACCCAATCCAAACAAATAATGATTTTTGAAAACCCAAATTTGAATTCAAAGCTTCAAAGCTTTTTAATGGCTGTCAATGGTGGAATTGTTGCTCTCTTTTCCTTTCCTCTTATATTACTGAGATTTGGGATTGCGAGATAGAGAGAGACATAAAGAGAATTCTCAATTCTTTGCAACAACATCCAATCCAAACAAACAATGTTTTTTGAAAACCCAAATTCGAATTCAAAGATTCAAAATTTTTTAATGGTTGTCAATGGTGGAGGGGTTAGAAATTTTCGCTGGTTTTA
This sequence comes from Nicotiana sylvestris, assembly GCF_000393655.2. Taxonomy (NCBI): domain Eukaryota; kingdom Viridiplantae; phylum Streptophyta; class Magnoliopsida; order Solanales; family Solanaceae; genus Nicotiana; species Nicotiana sylvestris. Next base: position 35,600,814 of record NC_091064.1, read on the forward strand.
GAAGAGGAAATTGTGGGTATTTGAAGAGGAAATCGTGGGGATTTGGAGAGAGAAACTTGGGGGAGTGGGAATATACAGTTGAGTAAAATTAGGAGATTAATTAATACCATTAAAATCCTAAAATGGTACATAAATGGTAATTAGGTATATAGAAGGTAATTATATTAAAAGTTAAGTATGGAGGGTAATATAGTTTACTATATGGCATAGGAATGTAAATCAGTCTATGCATATTTAGTTTGTGTTTGAGTTTTTGGCCAACACCCAATATAATGTAATACTAGTTAGATAAGAAAAATATGTCGGTGTATTTTCGACAACATAAAAAAAATAATATTTTTTTCTCTCTAGTACCTTTTTTTCTCTCTAGTACCTTTTTTTCTCATATGAACCCTGTCGCGCCCCTTTTTTTCTCGCGAAATCGGGCTTGTGACATTTAGGAGGATAACTCGTTCCCTTTTGGGAATTGGGTTTTTTGGAACTTGAAGAGTCGCCACCTAATGATTAAGTGCATTAGGGCACTAAGAAGGGTTTGAGTTTGAAGGACCAGAGTTCGGGTAAGGGCTAGAAATTATCTTGAGGGGAATGTGTTAGACACCCCTCAATATCCACTAGTATGGTTCCCGACCATGTTACAATTGTGACTTCACATAATCAAGTAAGCAATTAAGGGCCTCAAATAGAAGGGGATTTTCACATCTTATTGCAAGCAAATTGAAAGTTTGAAGAGAATAAAGAAAGCGGAAATTTTTCGGACAATAAAACAAGTTAAAAGAAAGGGGGGCCTAGGTTTACAAACAATATGGATCACGTCAATGCAATACCCGGTAATCGCTCCTCAGAAAAGGGGTTGCACGTGGTATTAGCGCACCGGTCATCATATCCATATCTACCCTTTCCCATCCCGTTAAGGTATTAAGCGCGGAATAGTATCGTTACTTATTGCATACTAGTACCCACCCCAATCCTATCAGTTCCAGAGGCTTTTGGGACTACTAGTCCTAAAGGGAAGGGAGATTTGGTTTTCAGAGTTTTAAAAGGACAAAATTCTAGGGCGACAATCAAAACATATAAGGCAGGTATGGGGATAACACATAACAGTTTAAAGGGCTCAAACAGGCCTCCTCATTTAAATACAGATTGTTTAGCATGTCTTGCATGTGCTGGTTATGGTCTGAAATCAAATTAAAGCGTGGGATAGGCTGATTCATCACATATTTCTCAGATGAGGAGTCTGAATTAGCCTTCCCTGATTGTAATTTATCAAAGACTGATGCAGTTAATTAATTACCTAATGGTTTGCCTAAGTGAGACCTATAGGCATGATATCTAATAGTGGTTGCTCTGATTTTAAAGAAAACTTACTGATTATAGAAAAAACGAAAGTTCCGCAGATTTTAGACAACATTGCAACTGATTTTAAACTTGCAGATGACATAAGTAAATCATATTCAAAGGTTACTCTTATAGGCATGATTTCTAGGCGTTGTTGGTTTTAAAACGATTATGAAAGTGCAGGCGTCCTGTAGACATGGTATCTAGAATGCAATTGATTATTATTTAACCTATGACTGTTTGCCTAATAATAAATGTAAAATGCAGAATCCTATAAACAGGTTATCTATATGATACGCGGAAGTGAAGAAAACCTATAGACATGATCTCTATATATGCAGAAGTGCGGAAAACCTATAGGCATAATTTATATATGAAATGCATAAGTGTAGAATCCTATACCCAGGATTTTTATATGAAATATAGAAGTGCAGAATCCTGTAGTCAGGATCTCTATATGAAATGCAGAAGTAAAATAGGTTGTGGTTGCAAGAATAAATACCTAAGATCATGATGTCTACCCGTATGCATACATAAGTGACCCTCCTCTTTTCACTAGAACCCCATAAGTTATTACAACATAGTACAAACCAGAATGAATTAAGAAAAGGTGAAATTACATCAGAAATTAAGCTACAACCAAGGAGCCTAATTCAGACTCAAAGTCTAAACTTCCAGGAATAGATTTCCAAAGCCTTCTCTTATTTGGGATGTGTCAAAGTTCCTCAAGAGCCTCAAATGGACTCAAGGCAGTTCTTACAACCCAAATATATTCAGAATCAAGAGCATAGTGAAGTGTGGAAATGCCAACCGTCAGATGTCCAAGTTCAGAGGGAACTCAAGGTCCCAAAGCAAGGCTCATAAGAGGGGGGCAGAACTTAGAATCTAAGAGTAAGTGTAAGTGCACAAGGGGAAAATTAGGGAGAGCCATGGCAGGATGGTGGTCATGCCCAGCAATCAGGAGTGCTGGCACACCCCTGACTAGCCTATTAGCCACATTTTGAGAGTTGGGATCCGTTGAGGATCAGGTTCAGACCTAAGCAGCAATTTAGATGCTGTCAGGCCATGAACCTTAACTCAAACACATAGAAGGGGATGGGGTATATGGAGTTCATAACAAACAGCAGATGCAAAGAGAGAGTAGTATTCTCAATACAGAACATGAACAGCAAATAGAGAGGAATGTAGCAACTGTAAAATAAACACATAGGGATGGTGCTGAAATCGAAGTTAAGGCTTACCAGTTTCAGGGAAACAAATAAGTGAAAGCTAAAGGCTTGTAAACCAAATTACAAGCAATTGGTACAAAAGTTCTCAGAAGAGAGTATTGTATTGAAAGAGTATTGAAATTGAAAGGTGTGTGTGCAAAGTGTTGAATTCGAAGTATTGAACTGAAGGTTCCAGGTTGTCTAAGTGCAGAAGGGTCGTGCCCCTTTTATAGTGCAGAAAACAAGTAAAAAAAGGTAAGGGAATAGTTTGTAATCAATCACACAGAATCTCCCTTCAGTTAAGAAATTCTGATTTCAAACGGGCAGAGGACAATTAAGGAAAGAATTGGATTAAAATCTTTTCCAAAGTAGTATAAGAAGGGCAAATACATAGAAACTATTTAAAGAAAGAGTTTGATATCAACACGGTTTGTGCAATTAAGGAAAGGCAATCAATCAACAGCCAGTAAAATTAGAGATTGAGTTTTGGTATGAATGAATCCAACCAGAAAAGGTGAAGAAAGGTTTAATTAAAGAAAATCAGTAACAATCAATCGAACCTTATTAAAAAAGCAATTCTGAATCAATCACAAATTGGCAAACCTTTTTTGAAGGAAGAATTCTTCATATATAAAGCATATAGATATGCCAAATAGGAAAGAACTGTCATGCTAATTAGAAAGATCTAGTGTAGAAAAGTTCAAAGTTATAAACAAAGAAATTCAAGTTCAGTACATAGACTCGAAACGAGTCTGAGAAAGCCCAGAGTTCCAAGGTAGAACCCTAGTCCGAACACCAGATCAGAACTCGCCCAAAAACCCCAAATCCTAGGGTTTCCAACTCGAGTAAGATACAAAGAGGAGGAGGCAAATAATTGAAACATGCTCAGGAATCTCTTTCAGAGACTTATGAGAAAAACAAGCAGATATAATAACAAGTTTGAGGCAAACATAGTGAAGAAACTGATTTGAAGCATAAAGACATATTTTAAGAAAAGCTCAGAACTTAAACAGGTTCAGAGGAGAAAACAGGTAACATAACACTTAAGAGAACAGTAGATGAAACATGTTTAGAAAGAACTCGAACAAAGTCCAGAAGAAGGCAAATCAGAACTAAGAGCTTAGTAGAAAATACAATAAAGGGACACAGGGTTAAACAAACACATAAGATAAACGTGTGAAAGCATGACATAGAAACCAGTAGAAGAAAGAACGGAGCATAGTAGAAGAATATGCATAATAAAACAAACATAAGAACATAGGGGAGGATCATGCGAGGCATAAAAAGAAAACATAAGAACATAACATAGGCAGATACACACAAAGAAAAGAAGAAGAATAGTCAAAAAACATTTTAAAACTTTTTCAGAAACCCTAAATCGAAGAGAAACAAATTTTGAAAGAGAAGATTGGGGAAAACGTTTTAAAACTACAGTAGAACACAAATATAACATGAATCTAAGAAAACACACAGAGAAAAACCTTGAATAGCTAGGGCTTCAGAGAAACCCTTGAAATGAGAAAGGCTTGGAAGAAGGTCTGATCTTGAGTCGGGTGAGGTCCGAAAAGGCTTCTACTACTTGAATATGCCGAAGCATGGCCGAGGAAGCCATAGATCTACAGATCTGAGTAGGATCTAAAGAGAACCATCAGAGTCGGGCTTCAAATCATCGAACAACTTAGGTTTGATGGTGAGAGAGGGTGAGTACATGCCATCCATGGCCTGAGAAGCCATGAATTCCGGTGAAGTAACGGTTGAAAAGGGTGGAAGTCGACTAGGGTTCCGAAGAACCTTCGAGAGAGTTTGAGAGATGAAGGGATTCAAAGGCGGCTACTTAGGTGAAAGTGATTAGGGTTAGGGGTGTTTGGGAAATTAAAAAGAAAATGGGCAATTATGGCCGTTGATCAAAATGATCAACGACCTGGATCAAAAGGGAATCCGGGCGGGGTTTTTAATTGGGTCATGGGTCGAGTAAAAGATGAAATTGGGCCGGTCCAGCTGGGGGTTAAGATTGGGTTAGTTTGAGGGCTAAAATTCAAATGTAAATAGGCTGTAATTGAAATGAAAATGAGGCTAAATGTTAAATAACCAGTTTTTCCCTTTTATTTTATAAAAAAAATGGTAAAAAATGATTTCAAAAGCAAACTAAAAGTACTGACCCAATTAATAATATATAAATATTAATTCAAAATACTGGAACAAATTTTACAATTAAAAATGCTATTAATCTTAAAATAGGCTATAATTGCAATTACATGCAATTTAGTCTTTTAAATGCCAAATAAATTTGTAAAAAAATGTACAAAAATTATCTTAACTATATTTTGGTATAAATATGGGAATAAAATAAATCATTCACCAAATTGATGATTTTGGGAATAATTATGGATTTTGTACTGCTAAAATCGACAATAAATTAATTTTAAAAATCTTAAAAAATTATGAAAAATACCAGAACTCTTGGGCATGCTTATTTATGCATGTATATGCTATTTTGAAAGTATTTTGTATATAAAAATATATAGGGAAAAATTGGGTAGCAACAACTGCCCCTCTTTACCCGGGAAGGATGAAAGAGTTGCCGGGTAAAGATATGATGGCCAATTTTGACCGAGTGAAACGTTTTGAAGAATTTTGACCGAGCTCTGGTTTCTGAGTTGCCTACATATCCATGGCCTTACAGGAATCAGGCCATATGTAGTTCTGGATCCATTGGTGGACTATACCGATGGAGATTTCAAAGAGCGGACGCGATGTCCGGGTTGAGAAGGATGGTCAGAGTCTGATAGGCTGCGGGAACTGGAGCGAGATCTCCCCTGCTGAGACGGCCATTGCTAGTCGATTTACCTGCAAGTGAGCATATATTGTGCATAAATTTAAACGTGATGCAAGTTCCCCTTGGACCATGAAGGCTGTCCTCGGACGGTTAGGATGACGTCCTCGGACTATGACGTCCTGGGCCATGAAGCATATGATAAAGGATTCGCAGGCTATGAAATGATGTTCTCGGGCTATGAGAATGATGCCTCCGAACTATGATGCCTTTGAATAATGATATACAAGAGATAAAATAAGGTCCTCAGGCCATGGCATGACGTTCTCGGGCTATGCAACTGGTGCCTCCAAACAATGACGCCTTTGGACAATTTGGCGATCTTTTAGCCCATGAAATGCAGAAGGTGGCGATATTTCAGCCGATGTAAGACGTAAATAAAAGGTGGCGATATTTCAGCCAATGCAAGAGCGATAAAGTGGCGATATTTCAGCCATGCAGGATGGAGACAGTGCTTAGTCTCGGAAGGCAGAATAGTAGCCTTATGCAATACAGAGCAATGCAGGATGGAGACAGTGCTTAGTCTCGGAAGGCAGAAAGGTAGCGTTATGCAATGCAGGGAAATGCAAATGGAGGTAGAGCTTAACCTCGGAAGGCAGGAAGGTAGCCTTATGCAATGCAAGGAAATGCAGATGGAGGTAGAGCTTAACATCGTAAGGCAGAAAGGTAGCCTTATGCAATGCAAGGAAATGTAGATGGAGACAATGCTTAGTCTCAGAAGGCAGAAAGGTAGCCTTATGCAATGTAGGGAAATGCAGATGGAGGTAGAGCTTAACCTCGGAAGGCAGGAAGGTAGCCTTATGCAATGCAGGGAAATGTAGATGGAGACAATGCTTAGTCTCGGAAGGCAGAAAGGTAGCCTTATGCAATGCAGGGAAATGCAGATGGAGACAATGCTTAGTCTCGAAAGGCAGAAAGGTAGCCTTATGCAATGTAGGGAAATGCAGATGGAGGTAGAGCTTAATCTTGGAAGGCAGAAAGGTAGCCTTATGCAATGCAGGGAAATGTAGATGGAGACAATGCTTAGTCTCGGAAGGCAGAAAGGTAGCCTTATGCAATGCAGGGAAATGCAGATGGAGGTAGAGCTTAACCTCATAAGGCAGGAAGGTAGCCTTATGCAATGCAGGGAAATGCAGATGGAGACAATGCTTAGTATCGGAAGGCAGAAAGGTAGCCTTATGCGATGCAGGGAAATGCAGATGGAGACAATGCTTAGTCTCGGAAGGTAGAAAGGTAACCTTATGCAATGTAGGAAAATGCAGATGGAGACAATGCTTAGTCTTGGAAGGTAGAAAGGTAGCCTTATGTAATGCAGGGAAATGAAGATGGAGGTAGAGCTTAACCTCGGAAGGCAGAAAAGTAGCCTTATGCAATGCAGTGAAATACAGATGGAGATAATGCTTAGTCTCGAAAGGTAGAAAGGTAGCCTTATGCAAGGAGTAAAAGGGCAAAATGATGATAGAATTTTCTTAGCTGATAGCAGATCGAGATATTGAGACTGTTGGGGGTACTGTATCTGCCGGGAGTGCTGTGTGCGGATAGCAGCTATGAGTAAGTGCAATGGTTCTGAGAGTTATATTTCTAAGCAACATGAGTCTCGTGACTGTATAGTATATTTGATGATTTTGCAACTCAAATGCCTGCATTCAAAGAAAAATCATGAGTTTTGTAAAAGGGGGAGGTTAGTTCGTATTCCGCAGGCTCTGCTTGTCCTGCTCGGCTCTGCTCCGATGATATTGGCCGTATCATTGGGGTAGCGTTTCTAAACGAAGCAACTTTGGTAATAGACATGCATGATTTAGTAAAGAAATGCGACAATAAATACATATTTAAGAATAGTTTTCTTTAGATGAACTGACGACGACGACGTGGTCCAAGATACTGCAACTTCTCTCGCTCCAGAATTTTGAGGGTCCTCCTCAAAATTCTGCCCCAGTTTCCAATAGCGGGAGGGGGGGGGAGGGGGAATGAAAATTTTATTGAATTATGACCGAACCCATAGGGCTGCCTACGTATCCCCTCTTAAACGGGAATCAGGTTAGGCGTAGTTCAAATTACATCATATGAGGAAAGCATAAAAGTCACATATAGTATCGATGCGAATTGGGAGAGAACTTCCCTGTGGCTTCATCTTGATGCGGGAAAATCTTCTTTAACACTAGCTGCCCTGGTGTAAACTGTCTCGGCTTGACTCTTTTGTTGAAGGCTCTGGACATTCTATTTTGATAAAGTTGACCATGGCAAACTGCATTCATTCTCTTTCCGTCTATAAGAGCTAGCTGCTCGTAGTGACTCTCTACCCATTCTGCATCGTCAAGTTCGGCTTCCTGTATGATTCTTAAGGAGGGAATTTCTACCTCAGCGGGAATGACTGCTTCTGTACCATAAACCAACATATAGGGAGTCGCCCCGGTTGATGTGCGGATTGTGGTGCGGTATCCCAACAGGGCAAATGATAACTTCTCATGCCACTGCTTGTGCTTTTCTATCATCTTCCTCAGTATCTTCTTGATATTCTTATTGGCGGCTTCTACAGCTCCATTCATCTGAGGTATGTAAGCTGTAGAATTCATGTGATTGATCTTGAAGGTTTCACACATGGCTTTCATCAGGTCGCTGTTGAGATTTGGAACATTGGTTTTGAAACTTAAATTGAAATCAGGACATACCAGTAAAGTAACAACAAACAAATAGTGAAGAATAGGAGAGCACAATATCTAGCCTTAGCTTGCAGCCGGCTAACTTAGAACAGTAGTAAGTAATCACAAAAGAGGGCAGAGAGTTTTTAGTGAGAGAGAGAGAGAGAGAGTTTTGAACCAAAATGTGTTCGTGTCTGTGTGTTAATGAGAGAGCATATATATATATAGTTTGAAACTAGGTAGAATAATAAGGTAAGAATCAAAGTCAAGCAGTAATTATGGAACTAGGTATCAATTAGTATAAAATTAGTAGAAGTATTCCCTTAATTAAGGGAGTTAACTTCAAACGGTAAAGATAAATAAGGAAGGAGATCATATGAGACTGGAATACAACACATAAGGAAATACGCATAGTACAGAGCATGTAATAGAGGCTAGGTTCGACAAATTCTAATTAAGGAAAATATCTAAGAATCAACTTGATGGCATAATCAACCACAGAATAAGGCAAGCAGATATTTAGAGGTTGAAAACCAGTAAGGAAATCATCACAAGAGATTAGTGAATGGTATCTATTACAGGAAATTAGGGATTCGAATAGGAGTAGTAATGATTAAAAAGATTAACACAAATTGTTATGAAATACACGAAATAATCACAGCATAGGCAAGAAGAAATAAGAATCAGAAACCCTAATAAGCATAGTAAAGTAAAAATCACGTAAAGTCAGGAATTCAACTAAAAAAATAGTACTAATTAAAGGAATTGACACAAATTTATGTTATTAAACAGAACAAACATAGTATAGGCGTAAAAAGCAAAGTCAAAAACCCTAATGAGCATAATAGGGTAAAAAATCATAGAAACATAGAACATATTCATGAATAACATACATGCGAACAAATTAAACGAACAAATAAACAAGGATGGTTCTCAAAACCTAAGATTAAGACCAAGAATTAGTGTTTCTAACATAATGAATCAGATAAAAGGAAAAACTTAAATAAACCATTTAAACATAGTAAAAATCATAGATTGATACCAACAATCAGAAGAAAAAGCGTTTTGAAAAGGGGTTACGAACCCTAGTTTGAAGACGAAGAGGCATTTTTGAAAAATTGGAGAGATTATCATGGAAAACAGCAAGAATAACTCAAAATATACTCAGATCTATGGTAGATCTGAAGGGTCAAGAGATGAGTTAGGGTTTCTGAGAGAGATAACCCAGAGATGAAGAGATTCCGGCTTACATGGATCTAGTCGGAAAATATAAAGATCTTACTCGGACGGCCAAGGGTGGCCTGAGAACGATGTAGAAACCATGGGAGGTGAGTGAACTACCTTCTGGTTCCCTTGAGGGCCTCAAGGCAGCAACAAACGGCATAGAAAGAGAGCCATGGGGCTGGGGATGGTGGTAAGACCACCATGGTTACCGGCGAACCAACGGCCGGCGAGTAGGAGCTAGGTTTAGCAGAGAGGATTTTGAGAGAGATGAGAGATGTAACGGCGGAGAGAATGAGAGCAAATGAGAGGATGGGAATGAGGGTTTGGGGGGTAGTCATTTTAGGTTAATTATGGTAAGGACGGATCTGGTCCGTTGATCAAAATTGATCAACGGTCAAGATTAACCGGAAATTGGGTTGGGTAGGATAGTGGATTGGGCTTTGGGGTATTGGGCTGATTTAATTAGGTTTGGAGCTGGTTCAATTTAGGCTAGAATTGAAATGCAATAGGCTATTAGTTAAATACCCAATTAAATTAATTAAAATAATTTGTAAAATAGCTAATAATTACAAAAAATGAATTTCATGCATAGAAAAATAATTCTAAAAGATTATTCAGTATTTTAAAAATACAAATGACTAAGTTTTTGGTAAGAATAGTACAAAATTATATGCCTGGGCTATAATTGCAAAGTTATTGCAACTATAGCCAAAAGATGCCAATTTGGCTAATTATGAAATAATTTGGTCTTATTAGGACCATAAACAATAAACTAAATCAAGAAATGCTTTCAAAATCATTTGTATTGCCATTTTGTAATTATTTATTAGAAATAAAATGCTGGATAAATTAATAAAAATATGGAAAAATTGTGGAAAAATATCAATTGCTATTAATGCATGATTTTACAGGTATATATGAAATTTTAAAATGTTTTGGGGAAAAATTGGGTATCAACACCGGCTCTAGTGCCCGAGGTTGAAAGAGAATTATTAGTCAACTTGGGTACCTCTTCGGGAATTTGGACCCTCTTTACAGACGGTGCTTTGAACATAAAGGGGTCCGGACTCGGCATCGTGATGAAACCACCCACAGGTATCGTGGTTAGAAAATCTATTAGAACTGTAAAATTGACTAACAACGAGGCCGAATATGAGGCCATGATTGCAGGTCTCGAACTAGCCAAAGGCTTGGGAGCAGAGGTGATCAAAGCCAAATGCAACTCCCTCCTCGTTGTGAATCAGGCTAACGGAACCTTTAAAGTTCGAGATGAATGAATGCAAAGATACTTGGATAAGCTACAAGTAACTCTACACCGATTCAAGGAATGGACTTTGCAACATGTGCCTCAAGATCAAAATATCGGAGCTGATGCCCTCGCAAATCTAGGCTCGTTGGTCGAAGACAACGAACTCAATTCGGGGGCTGTCATACAACTCATGAGGTTAGTGGTCGAAGAAGGCTACGCTGAGATAAACTGGACAAGCTTGACCTGGGATTGGAGAAACAAATACATAAAGTATTTGAAGAATGGAAAACTTCCTTCAGATCCAAAGGAATCAAGGGCCCTGCGCACGAAGACAACCCGATTTAGCTTGTCTGAAGATGGAACCTTACTCAGAAGAATGTTCGACGGTCCACTAGAGATATGTCTGGGACCGGGAGATACCGAGTATGTTTTGGGGGAAGTACACGAAGGCACATGCGGGAACCACTCAGGCGCCGAATTACTGGTTTTAAAGGTAATCAAAGCCAGCTATTATTGGATTAATATGGAAAAATATGCGAAGGAGTTTGTGCAAAAATGTGATAAATGTCAAAGACATGTTCCGATGATTCATCAAATCGGGGAGCTATTGCATTTGGTTTTATCCCCATGGCCGTTCATGAAGTGGGGGATGGAGATCGTCGGCCCTCTTCCATCGTCACTAAGTAAAGCTCAATTTGTCTTATTTATGACTAACTATTTCTCTAAGTAGGTTAAAGCACATGCCTATTAGAAGGTTAGGGAGAAAAAAGTCATCGACTTCATTTGGGACCACATCATATGTCGATTCGGAATACCATCCAAAATTGCATGTGACAACAAAAAATAGTTTATTCGGCAGCAATGTGACCAAATTTCTCGAAGGCCTCAAGATCAAAAGGATTTTATCAATACCTTATCACCCTAGTGGGAATGGGCAAGCTGAATCAACCAACAAAACCATAATACAAAACCTCAAGAAAAGGTTGACCAGCGCCAAAGGAAAATGGAGAGAAGTCCTGCATGAAGTCTTTTAGGCGTATCACACAACTTCGAAGTCCAGTACTGTGGCTACCCCATTCTCTTTGGTTTATGGCGCCGGAGCTTTAATACCGGTAGAAGTGGGGGAGCCAAGCATCAGATTCTAGTATGCGACAAAGGAATCAAATGGTGAGGCCATGAATACGAGCCTGGAGCTATTAGATGAACGACGTGAAGCTTTGTTCGATTGGCTGCCCAGAAACAACGAATCAAAAGGTATTACAATCGAAGGGCCAACCTTCGATATTTTAATATCAGGGACTTGGTACTGAGGAAGGTCACATTAAACACCCGAACTGCTAATGAAGGAAAATTGGGTCCAAACTGGGAAGGGTCGTACCAGATTCTCGAGATCATGGGGAAAGGATCCTATAAGCTCGGAATGATGGACGGAGAACAGTTACTGAATAATTGGAACGTAACTCATCTCAAACGATATTACTGTTGAGGTATGACCCCATTTCAATTCTTTCTATTTTTTTGACTAACACTTGCAGGTTATAGGAGCGATACGAAACCTTTTAGGTATGAAAGCACACGTTGCACTCTTCTTCTCTTGAACCGTTTTTGTCCCAAATGGGTTTCTCGGCAAGGTTTTTAACGAGGCAACAGTGGATCGTGCTAACTTAGAATAGAAGGCCGATCACGAATCAATATCAAAGACTGTGTTTATAGTATCTGAGATTTCTTTACAATCAACCTCTAATACTGGGGGGGGATTACCCTCGGATATTGAATTATTCTAGCAAGGAAATTATTTTGAAATGAAAGGGTCTCAATAGGTAGGATTTATTGTAAGGTCCAAACAATCAAAATGAACCGTGCCCACATAGACTGCTCGAGCCCTGACATAAACATGTACACATGTGTGATTATTTTCGACAAGAATAAAGAGAAGTACTTTCCTTGCAATTATTTAATATCTTTGAAAATTTTCCACTTTACAACCCCATACTCTCGATCTATTACGGAAACGAGCCCAAGGGCCGATTGCAACCGGAGTTCGGATAATCGCTCCAACACTCGGGGACTGTCATCCATAAAATAAACTCGAACATATCAAACTATTTGAACATCGAGGGCATAAGACCTCTTAGGCAACCCTCAAATTTTAAAGGCCACGGCCATACCCACTCGGGGAATATTATCTTAGGCAAGCCTGGATAACTCGGGAAAGCGAGCTCACTAGGCTACACCTGAACTAAAAGGTTATGGCTAATTTAACACGGTTCAGAGACATCCAAAAGCCATAACAAAAATAGGCCTTAGAAAAAGGAAAAAAATCTTTCACAACCGGTTCTAAAGGCTACTCTCGGCAGAATCTTAAACTTAAGATAATTTGGGGGGAAAACTTTGGTAACACCGAACCCCGATAACGCCTTAACCTAGAAGGGCAATAAAGGCAAAATTTGTTCGAACCCTCAAACACAACCTTATTATTTTGTGCTAAGGCATCCCAACCTTTGTGAATACAAGCATTAAAACAAAGGGAAAATTTTAGAACCGAAAAGGGTGGAAAGCCTTATAAAGGATCTTTTTACAAAGGCCAGATCGACCAAATACAAAATTTACAAAGGCCTAAGGGCTACTTTTACTTCGAGTTCGAGAGATCATTCTCACTCGACTAGAAAGCGTAAGGGCTACCTTATTTCGAGTTCGAGCAGCGCCTCACTCGATTATTAAGATTAAGGGCTACATATACTCAAGTTCGAATAATCATTCGGGGTCCATTGATTAGAAACGATCGAGGGCAATGCTTATTATCGGTCCTTACCATCCCAAACCTAGGACCCTCGAACACAACCTCATAATCTTATGCTAAGGCATTTTGGTCCTTACATGAAATAACAAAAGAAAAAAAAACAATAGATTCAGATTCCATGAAAGGGAAAAAGTTTCATATATTCATCAAAATCTTTTTACAAGGGCGATATGGCCTGATCAAGAATTCTTTACAAAAGCCGATCGGCCTCAACATAAAAGCAAAAATTACAAAGCCTAAGCAGCATGGTCCTTACCGAAGGAAGCTTCTTCGCCTCGAAGTCTTCTCCACCAGATTCGCTCAAATTCTCGGAGTCTTTCTTCGGAAAAGCCAGCTTTCGAGCCTTTATTTCCTCTGCCTTAGCAATCTCGATTTCAGCAGATATATCGAAGCTTTGATCATGATCCCCCCACCTCTCATGATCCTCTATGCTTCTAGCCTGTGCTAGGATGGCTTCAACATCGCCCTTGTATTGGGTCACATTAGCCTGGGCCTTAATATTGGCAGCGACCGCCTCAGATCTGGCCACCTCGAGCTCTTTGGCCAAGTTGGCTAAATTAGACTGAAGTTCCTCGATTTTCTTTGCCTGTACCGAGGATTTTTCCCTTGCAGCCCAAAGCTAAGACTCGGCTGACTCCAGCTCTGCTTGGACATCCTCCTTTTCTGAAGCTAAGATGTCCATACACCCCTTGAACTTTTCAGCCTCGGCTCGTACTTCATCTATTTGCCTTTGAAGGTCCTTGATCTATTCGAACCTCTGTCGAACCTGCAGAATCGAATCGTTAATTGTTATTTCCAACTCATCTTCACTATCATGAAGCACTTAGAATACCTGGTCGGCTATCTCAACATGCTCATCTCGAGCAGTCACCAAATCTGCCTGAAGCTTCTCACTGAGAAGCTTGTAAGTATCACATTTCACAGTGAGGCCCTGAACCTCAGCCTTGCGCTACTCTCGGCACCGAAGGAATGCCTCGTGATGCAACATCAAAGCCTATAATTAAGGAATAAAATGTTAGAACTATCTACATTTCAATGTTAAAAAAAGATAATGGAATGACCCTCGAACTTACCCGATTTAGAGCATGCTGGGCCTCGTTGAACAAACAAGCAACTTCTACCTCATCCATCTTAGCTTGGTCTTCTTCGATGACCAAACATCGGAGATAGCTAGCTACCCCTACGGGGGTAAAAAGAACCCGAGCATCCTTTGGGATCAAGATGATTATTGATCGCTTATGCCCGGGATCGACGCTGGGGGTCATGAATTGACCGGTCAGTTTAAAGCCCGAGGAAACCTCATTCGAGCACTTCCTCGGTACCTCCAAGTCACCCAGACCGGTGACATCTTCCACTCCAACAAAATATCCACGTAAAGGGTCTTCTGCTCCATGGACCCCTTCGCCATGGCAAGTCTCTATCGCCTGAGCATCCTTGATCATCGAATCAGAGAACGAAGGCAACGAGAGGGAATCTCCAATCTCTATTGCTCCAAGTAAATCTTTTGGGGCTCCGCCTTCATCTTGGAAAGCCTCGAGCATGTTTTCTACACCAGCATTGATCGCCTCCTCGGTAGCCTTCTAACTTCGAGGTGAAGCGTCTTTAGCTCTTTCTGACTTGGGGACTTCATCAAATCAAGGAAAAGCAGTTTCAACTCCCGCTGGCCCAGTAGTTCCTTGAATCTCGGTGCCAGTTCGCACACGAACCACCAGTTTGGAGTCTTCTTCTTCCTCTTCTTCTTCTTCTTCCTCGGCCTCATCCCTTAGTTGTTGGACTGACTCTAAAGTTAGACAGACAATGTTCCCCTTGGGTTTACGGGCTGTTTTCTTTTGGGGTTTCTGCCCCTCAGAGTTTGGAGAGCTCGGAGCCCCTTTTCTTTTCTTCTCTTGGCCTGCTTCGGGGCAGGTAGAGGGGAAAACACCTCTTCTTCAGCTGAGGGGGGCCTCATTGCTACATCCTTCCTGAGGCCTTCAAAAGGAAAAAGATGGGTAAGCTCAATGTGAAGCCCAAACGGAAACCGTACTGAGAAAAGAAGATTACCATAGTTACGAGCCTCCCATTGACCCTTTGATAACTCCGTCCAAGCACGCTCGGAGTAAGACTTCTGCGACACTAAGCCCTCGACCCATTGCCTGAGATTGGGGATTACTTCCAGCACATGGGCCACAACTGCAAGACAAAAAAGATAAATGAGGAAAGAAAATGAGGAGAAAAACGATGAAGTTAGATATTCAAGGCAAAGCAACACTTACGATTCATGTTCCATTTTTTAGGAAACGACATGTCTTCGGCAGGATTAGATCCGAAGTTTTTATTCGGACAAATCGGACCATCCAACCTCGGTCTCGGGTCTCGTCTATACTCGAGAATGTGGGTTTGGTATGTTGGTGGTAAAGCTTGATTAACCCTCCTCGATAAAGCCGGGGACTATAGAGACGCATAAGGTGGTCGAGGGTAAAAGGATGCCCCTCGATCTTGTTTACAAAAAATCGGAGGAGGATCACGATCCTCCAGAATGATGGATGAATCTGGCCAAGGGTCACATTGTACCTCTTGCAGAAGGCAACGATGATGAGGTCTAAATGATCTAATGTAAAAGGATAAGTGAAACACTTAAAAACCCTTCCACGTGGGTAGTGATTGATTCCTTAGCCAAGGGCACCACCACGTGCTTGTCAAACTAGTTGCAATCCTTTTTAGCTTGGTCGAGGAGATCGCCGGTAATTGTGCATATGTACCTCAACATCGGTTCGCATTGACCCAGCACCAAGGGTGTATTCTCTACCTTAAAATCGGCAGCAGTGAGGCACTTTGTCAGAACGAAGTCCTCTAGGGGAGGTTCTGCCACGGCTTCGCCGCTGGCGGGCCTTGATGAAGAAGCGATTTCCTTGTGCGAAACAGTCTTTGAAGTCTTAGCCATTTTACTTTTACGAATGAAGAAGAATGAAAACTAAGAAGAAATACTTGGTATCTTGTGATGTAACATGCGAAAAGATTTGAAAACACAGAGCTTTGAGGAAGGCAAAGGAGTTTTGAAGATTAGGGCAAAGAAGATTTGAAAGTAAAGTTTGGGCAAAATAAGAAAGATACATTTATAGGTTTAAGATGACAGTTCAAATACGATAGTGGACGACCATCGACTAGCACACATTAAATGCCTGGAAAACTATACCGACGAGACGTTTCGGTCACCTCTATTGCCTACTCATGATGCTTATGTCATGATATATCGAGGTGAAGATCAAGGGCTCAAGTCATTTCTTGTTATTACTCTATGAGGGGACTATTTGCATACGGTCAAAATCGGGGTTGCCATTTTTTGTGCGATTGATCGAGGCTGGAGCATGATAAGTCAAGGATCGGCTTCGATTTATATAGTGCGGAGTTAGGTTGTCAAGCTCGAGGCCTTAAGACGATTAAGATCGAGACCGACCAAGATCAAGACCAAATAAGTTGGAGTTCGAGGGAAGCTTACGGGGTCGAATAACGGGAAGACAAAATATCCGTAATCGGGCAAAGATCACGGTATAAATCCCGGCACGTATCAAGAAGAGGCCGATTAATTAGTCATTCATGAGATTTCTTACTGTATTTAGACTTGTACCAAGAGCAGGATTCCCCTACTATATAAAAGGGGTCTGATCATTTGTAAAGCAGATCGCATTCACGTTACAAAAAGCAATACACTACTCTTTTCTTAAGCTCACAATATTTTTGTTATTGTGTTCATACTTTTCGGCCGAATATCCACTTGATTCGAGGGCAGCCTAGCTCAAGGATTACAGCTATACATTTTATTTGGTTTGCTTTGTTTATATTCGTAGTTAATTTCATTGTCGATATACGTTTTCTCTCAATTTGTGCTAAGTAAATCACGTGTCCTTAAAACCACAATATAAATTTAATTGTTATCCGTTTTTAGGGTAAACAATATATACACATATTAAGAATTTTAGCTGAAACGTGTGCGGGGCGTGACACTCCTACCTCATAAGGTAGATCGGCCCCCACTAATCATATCCACCGCTAGCCAAATTGCACATGCATCGCCACACAACTATTACCACTACTATTACACAACAACCACTACAAGGTAGCTCCACCAACCGTCACTATCGGTCATCACTGCATAACCATTACCACCTACCAGTATCGTTTGATTACCATCACCACCAACAACTTCACAAATCACCCATCACCATTTTTAGCTTTTAAAGCGTGCTTCATTAAACAAACAATTCGATAGAATAATATTCTTTCCAAGGGCGACTCAAGCACATGCGGGGCCTAAAGCCAAAGTTTAATATGAGGCCTAAATTTTTAAAAGAAATTTATAAGATATATTTTTTATTTGAAGTCTATTCTTCTAGCTTTTTGAGATACAAAATTGTTAATATTCTTTTTTATAATCGATTTTTTCTAATAATTCCTTCTCAATTAATATTATAGCCATCTCATTTAGTCTTTCTTGAGATATTATTGATTTTAGTTAAGATATTATAGAGCAATAAAAGTATAGAACTATTCGAAGCTTAAAAGTATTGTTGAACACTTAAACTAATGAAATCTTGGAGAAAGAAGGTGAATAAGAATATTAAAGAGAAAGACAAAAAATATGTAGGGGTTTTTAAACTATGAAGAGATTGGAAAAAAGAAAAATTAACTTGGACAAATTAAGAAAGGAAGAGTAAATTTTTTACATATTATCTAATGAAAGAGTAAAAAGTGAAAAATTGAAACGTTGAGAAAACTATTCATCTGCCCCTTTTTAAATAAGCCAAATTATTACTGTATTTTTTTTTATATATATAAAAATTCCTTTCCTTTTATATTAAAAACTCTATTCTTTTTTAATATTAAAAGTACTAAATATTATTTTTTAAATACCTATAAATTAAAAAATGAGGCCCCCAAATTTGGGGAGCCTAAAGCACACGCCTTACCACTCATAAGGTTAGAGCTGGCCTTGATTCTTTTTAATAATTATGGATCTAATATAAGGTTCTAATATTTAATTATTTTTTATTTAAATTTTGTCTTTATTAATTTTGAATAAAATAAAATTATACATATTTAAATACTAAGAAAACAAATCATCTTAATTTTTCAATGTTCAAATTTAAAACATCTTAAATATCAAATTATATATAAAAGATTCAAACAACTTAATTTAGAAAATGAAATATATCATTCCTTTTATTATTTTTACAAGTACAAATAATAGAATGGGGTGTGAATTGGGATGAATTCCATGTAATAAGCAGGTTAAAAATCCCGGGGATCTAACAATGTGTGAATGGTGAAAACTCACGGGGTTTGATCTAACAGCGTCAGTAATGTAACAGACTATGATTTATGATTTATTTATTTATTTATTTATATCAATCAATTCAAAGATTCTTTATTAAAGGACTTGGCCACTAACAGTTGAAATTTCTTCTCCCTCTCTCGATTTGATCCAAACCCCTCTGGCCATTCTTCTGCTTCCTTTGATTTGGTAAGTCACTCACTCCCTTAACTATTTTCTCTTCTTTATTGAATATTTGCTCTTTTAAATATTTCTTTAACCCCAATAAATTTTTGTTATTGTAGTATTTATGAATTTGGTACTGTCTTCTTTGGATCTTACATTTTGACCCTAACTCTTATTGATTTCTTGTTTGTCTAAGTCGATTCAAAAACCCTAATCCTTTTTCCCAATGATTTTTTTCATGATAAGATGTGAATCGTGGATTGGGTTTGCAGTACATTAGATGCGGATCCGCAACTTGAATGGGTTCTAGTGATTTGATTTATTGGTTTAAAAGTCAATTAGGTGTACTTATTTAGTGAATTCTAGTATACTCTCTCCGTTTCATTTTATGTGTCTTAGTTGATTGGGCATGGAATTTAAGAGAAGTAAGAAATACTTGTGAATCTAATGGTCTTAAACAAAAGATGTGTTTAATGAGCAAAATGTCCTTGAATCTTGTAGTCTTAATTATGTCATGTGGAATGTTGGAGTTAAAGAGTTACTAAATATAGAAAAAGGCTAAAAAGGAAAGTAACACACATAATTTGAAACAGATGGAGTAACATATATATAGGGTATGAACCAAAGTTATTGGGTTCATCTTAGCCTCGTAACTAACACCCTATATCCCATTACGTTGTGTCTTCTCTCACTGTAGTTCTTGTGCCTTTTATTTTAATTTTATTTTTTTTATAACGGAGAAATTCCTGGGGCCAGTGGCGCACGGGTCGAAACTCGATGAATGATGGATGTGCCCCTCTATTGGGTCGAAACTCTTGGTTTGCAATTTGGTTCAAACCGGTGACGTGTACCTAACCCACACATCATGTGCTGCACTTTTACCACTTGATTGAAGCCCACTAGATTGAAGCCATGGGGCCTTGTGCCTTTAATTTTTATAAGTTGATAGGCATTCATATCTCCTTCCTATGTGATTGTGGCTCACGAGTTCTCGTGATCTTGACTGTTAACTCACAAGAAAAAGAAAGAGAAAAAGCGGCTTGTAAACTTCATTTCCTCTTCCAAATTGTCTCTGTTATCCAAGTGATTCAACCATTTCAAATCTAACTAGCTGAAATCGATTGAAACATTTTTCTTTTGAATCCTGATTAGTCCATTTAATACTAGGATGTCACAAGGCTTGACTATTATCTCTAGTAAAAAATAATACGGAGTTATTGGTTTTTTCACTGTGATTATTACTCCTTATAACCAAAATCAGGCATGCTCATTGTGTCCAGTTTCCTGTTGAAAAGAGTTTCTCACCTACCTTTTACAATACCTATTTTTTGTATCCGTATAATCAAAATTATTTTGTGAAACCTACTAATATATCAAAGAAAAAGATCAAATTCCTTCAAAAATATTAACTCTATATTGACTTCTAGACTAAATTCTATTTGAATTTGGTTAAAAAAAATTCCAAAACAAAGAGAACAATTTGATTGGAAAGAGAGAGTTCTCGTTAGAGAGTGAACAGGGTAATTAGACACACAAACACTTACATGCATATGCGTCAATTTATGTATTTATGCATATGTCTTCATTCATAGATATGGTATTTTAGCATTGCTAGTTGCAGCAGTGACTCTGACTGGCACTTGAGCTTGATCTAAATCACTGGCAAGAACTTCATGTCCTTGTTGCATCTAATGATGCATTTTGGCTTATTCTATGCTCCTTTTCTTTTTCTGTTCCGGATGAGGGATCTGATGCTCTTTGAGCTTTCATTAGTCTGTATGATATTGTATGTTTTGATATCATTCAATCGACTATGTTTTAATCCCAAATTAGTGGGGCCGGCTATATAAATCTTTTATATCCAGTTCTGCTCTATTTTGGACTGATTGTACTTCTGGTAGAAGATTAAATTGGTGGCTAGAAATGCAGGCCCTTCTCCATTGGATGCCTTTTTCATTTATTATGTCCACAAATGGTTAGGCCTGAAATACGTGAAGCCTCTAGACGTGCGAGGAAACTAGCGAAGATTTTACTACCATTGGAGGATTGGTTAGCCTTGTTTGTATTTGCATATGTAATGACCCAGTTTTAAATTATTGAATTATTGGATAAACATTGTAACTACAAATTCATTACTTACAGAAATCATCATGTCCTAATACATAAGTCTAACGCAGTAATTGAACGGAGGTATGGTTACAAATCAACTAAGACAAACATGAAAATCTTCAATTACACACTTTAACCTTCCACTGTTTCTTTGGTCGTGAAGATCAAAATTTGAAGCATGAGCGATTGTGTTATTATCCTCTGTTGTGGTTTTGACTCGAGATCAGGGGTTGTTTTGTTCTTTCAGTGATGCATTAGGGATCACGTGAGCAGAAAATGTTTTCCGCATGTGTTTTATGCATCTCTGAGATGACCACTTGCAGAGAGATGCCATTTCAGGAATCACAAACAAAGGAATTGAATTTGGAAAAATGTCTCACATGTCTCATGTTTCTTCACATACATCCCTCTTTCATGAGAAAGATATGTTTAAAGTCTAGTGAATGATTTATCCCTTTCCTCCTCTCTACCAAAAAGCTAGTTCCAGACTACATTAGTGGGATTTTGTTTGAAGAATGATATCTGACTTTATGTATAATGTCTTAAATTGGAGGTTTTATTGAAATGTTCATTTGGGGTAAGCGATTTATTTTTCCTTGCAATTGCAGTTGTTGTAAACTAGGTCAGTAGAAGTATGTCAGAGATGGAGGATGTCCAAGACCAAATAGATGGAGCAGAAAAGCCAATGCCATCAACCAAACAGGAAGTTGTGCTCACTTCAAGATTTTTGCTTACCATGTTAAATTTAAGTTATGGTACAGAGATTTTGACATATATATTTGCCATTTGTTATTATAGGAGGAAGTTGTTAAAAAGAAATACGGAGGAATTATGCCAAAGAAACCACCTCTTATCTCTAAGGTAATGAACCCAATGGCGTTACTGTTTCTACACTGCTTGTGATTGCTTGTGCTGTGAACTTCCAATATCGTGGTCAACTTCTGTCTGTTTTAATTAACCCTTGTTGGTTGTCAGGATCATGAACGTGCTTATTTTGATTCTGCGGATTGGGCTCTTGGAAAGGTATTGTTCCTCTCTGTAGTCTCACAATGTCATTGTAGTTGACTTTTCTTTGTCCATACCTTTATTATGGTGATCCCCCAAGCCTTAATGATTGTTGATGATCACAGCAAGGTGTAGCGAAGCCTAAAGGTCCACTCGAGGCACTTCGGCCAAAGTTGCAGGTATCATGTCAATTCCATGCCGTTTCTTTTTGCCTAGAACTGCTTTTGTTTATAGTTCTCTAGTCCTTTCTGCTGCAAGGCACATTAGAGCTTGCAAAGCACTTTGTTTGGTTGTTTGTATTAATTTTACTCTATTTTGTTTTATTTTGTGTGGGTAAGTGTGGGTTGTTAAGGAAGCACCAGACGTACCCTTGGGCTGATGTATTTCGTTCTTATTTTGTCTTAACAATGATATATATTCTTTATTCCTTTTTTTGTTTTTTTTGGGGGGTGGGGGGAGGCAAGGGGGCAAATGTTGAAAATCTTACTAGTTCTTTTTGGCTGCTTGATTGACATTTATACCTGATGTTAAGGAGGCCTTGACAATGGACAGGATAGTGGTTTTGCATGTTTAACATGTCCTATTAGGGTATCTTTTTGACTTGTGTTTGGATGTACAAAATGTGATACATTGCACTTCAAGATGGATGAGAGTGACATGACCGCCCTGTTTGATTCCACTAGTGTTAAGCATTTCCTTTGTGAGCTTTGTCATTCACTTCTGACGTTTCTATCTGAACTTTTCTAATTTAGCCGACGAATCAACAAACTCGATACCGCAAGTCGCCTTATGCTCCATCTGAGGGTGAAGGTATGCAAGATGATTTTCTTAATATATTTACTGTTGCTCCCGTGAAATTTCTGGTTTGGGGATTGACAACCCTATTACAGCTCAAGTAAATGAGATCTCTCCATGAGAATTAAATGGTCTATCCTTTTTTTTGGGTGGAAGGTGCACAAAACATTCGGGGGTTGATGGCTTAGTTATACAGTGATGGTAATGCATGGATTGTTATACGGAGATTCAGTGAATAATAATACAAAATTTTTTATGTGGAGTATTAACAATATGGGGATTGTTATACGAATATGCATGGATTGTTATATGGTTAATAAATGATATGGGGTTGTTATTTAGGGATTATTACCTTTGTGAGGGCATTTTTATTGTAGATGCTCTTGTCCGTGTATTAGCAATACACAGATTACTTATTCCACCTTCTATCCTGCATAAAATTTGTCATAGAATTCCCGTATAAATTATTCCTATATTGTTTATACAATGTTCCGTTTTTGGTGTTAAACTTCGCATAAGTTATGCGGAGTTCCCCAAAA
Source organism: Nicotiana sylvestris (assembly GCF_000393655.2). Classification (NCBI taxonomy): domain Eukaryota; kingdom Viridiplantae; phylum Streptophyta; class Magnoliopsida; order Solanales; family Solanaceae; genus Nicotiana; species Nicotiana sylvestris. The sequence goes on from NC_091064.1 coordinate 35,624,023, forward strand.
TCAAACGTTGTATTGGTTATACGGAGATTAACTATTAATGCAGGATTTTGTACTTTATAGCAAACGTTGTATGATACAGTATGGATTCTTATAGGCCAAATACATATACAGTCCATTAAACTTGGTCCAATTTTTCATTTTGGCACTTAACTCAGCCTTGTTCCATTTTGGCCCTCCAACCCCATTTCTTTTGTTCCATTTTGACACAAAAAATTTTCTTACCCCCCCCCCCCCCCCCCCCGGCACAATTTTTTTTTTTACTTTTTTTTTTTGTAATTTTAAATTATTATTTTTTCGTTTTTTCAGCCCACATCCCGAGGATTTTTTTTTAATATATTTTCAGTAATAACTACGGGTTCAACTGAACCCATAATTTCTGACGCGGAGTAAAAATTTGTATGTAAAAATTCTTAAAATTGTAAAAAAAATAGATATAAACCCATAACATTTGAAAATATAATGGGTTCTTTTGTTCCTCTTTGACACAAAAACTTTTATCCCAGGTAAAAATGCAGCGCGGACAAATACCCAGCTGCTACCCCCACCCCCACCCCATTGCCCCCCAACCCCCCGCAATTTTTTTTTTTGGTAATTTCAAATTATTATTTTTCGTTTTTTCTGCCCCCTCTCGTGGAAAAAATATTTTTTTTTATATATATTTTCAGTAATAACTACGGGTTCAACTGAACCCATAACATTCGACGCGGAGTAAAAATTTGTATGTAAAAATTCATTAAAAATGTAAAAAAATAGATATAAACCCATAACTTTAAAAATATAATGGGTTCAATGTTAAAAACATTAAAATTGAATCTATAGGTTTTAAATTCTGGATCTGTCTCTACGTTGGGAAGTATGAAATTTGGCTTAAAAAATGGCTCTCACGCGCCTACAAGTGTGAGGCAAATCACACATGGAATCTAGTCAGCTTTTGTGTCAAAGTGGAACAAAATAAATGGGGTTGGAGGGCCAAAATGGAACATGCTGAGTTAAAGTGCTAAAATGAAAAATTGGGCCAAGTTTAATGGGCTGTCTACGTATTTGGCCCTTCTTATATCATGATTGTTTTTGCTTACACCTGAAACCATACATGCCCTCATTTTTCTTTTACATTTTTTTCTTCTTTGAACTCAAAATCTTTCAAAAGTTATGCAAAAGAAAAGTTATGGACAACATCAGAGGATTTAAAATGAAAATCATGGGTCGGAGATGAAATTGTGTAAATTAGGCTGTGTAACTGTCAAATTTGAGTTACCATTACTTTTTCATCATCTGTCTTTAAGTTTTGTAGCCTCACTTTCTCTCTTCCCTCTTCTAGATGGAAGCAATGCGCCACCAGAGGATGCAACTGCAAATGAATGAAAGCGGATAATGGCCTTCGAGCTTGTGATATTGTTCATTGTTATTACATGTATGAGCAATTTCTCTTCAGTATTAAGAAAGCAAAATCAAAGAGTTTGAGGTGTTTTCATGTTTATTTGAGGCAACCAAATCAGTAGCTGCGGTGTTGTAACTTTGGAGTTATACTTTCTGTGATCCTCCATTTATGTATGATTTCAGCTACTTTGTCATGGTACGGAGGTTTGACTTTGGTAACTGCCTAATAAAAAATTGCTATGTCTTTGATGTTAATTGGAAATGTTAGCATTCTTTCTAGAAATAGACTGAAGGTTAAACATGAATGTTAGTAATGGTGTATTCTAGTTCTGTGCATACGAGTAGTACAAGAAATTAGGGGAAATGCATTAGGTGCAGTCACTTACACATTGATATTTTATGGCCAACCTAAGAAACTCCCCCCCCCCCCCCCCCCCCGCCTCGCTTCCTTACTTTCGGTGCTTATCTTCAATTATAAGATGGTCACCCGCCCTAAGCAAGATCGGTTTAGCATGTCAATTCACGCATCTTCCGCAGAGTACCAGAAAAGCCCTATGAGCTAACTTTCCCCAATCCTTATTTAAAGTGGAATCAACACCCACTTGAGACATATATAACCAGTCACTGTGAAAGGTGTTACACATTCGGCCTTATGTCTTTGCCACGTCATATATAATTTGATTTTACTTTTTCACGTCTTTTTTCTTTTTACTTTTTTTTTTCTTTTTAAAATTTTAATTTTATTTTAATCTCTTTCTTTTACTTCCATTTACGGCGATATCAACGCTAGATGTGCTGCTGCTCGCTATCAATTTTGAGCTGGGTTGTTCATGCCAGCACATTAGCACTTTTGAATGAACCAATTTCTTTGATGACTCTTAACACCAAAGAGCATGAATTCCTTTGCTTCTGCCGCCGATAATAAGCTCTGTAAACTCGTTCGATATGGTGCGTCGGTGATCTTTCATGGCAAAATATTTACGCCGCGTGGCCCCGCATCTGCCTGGTCTTCAAAGAACATCCTCGATGTCATTGTTGCCAAAACAGCTCTCGTGTGTTTATTTGGCAAGCCAAATGACATATATGCTCTCCAGATATAAACTTGTGTCCTGGCGTCTTTTATGTAAATAAGTTGATTATGTGAGAGCTAAGTTATGCCTACATGGTCGGATTCACAACCAATTTAAATATATTGATAGAATACATATACTTTAAAGTCTACCGTATTGCTATAGTCGTGCACCGAATAAAATAAGTAGTTTGAGCTAAGCTCTGCCAATCTAGCAGAATTCTCTATCAAATGAACTATAGTAATATAATCAATTAAGTTAAAAGTTTTACGTTTTATCATTAATTTTTATAACTTTAAATGAGGTGCAATTGATGACACATGACAATCTCGTACAACTCAGCTTCGCCAATTTGGTAGAATTCTCTACCAAATGAACTATAGTGATATGATCAATAAGTCAAAAATTCTACCTTTTTGTCATTTATAACTTTAACATCGCATCATTGGTAAAACATGACAAATCCAGTAGAATTTGTCGTTATCCAACTAAATAGTTAGGTTGAATAAAATATGAAACCGTACCGTTTTATCATAACTTACTTGCTATCCTTCTAACATTTTTTTTTTTTCAAAAAACTTTTTGTTCATAGTTTTAAAATTATAACAACCTGATAAATTTTGTGTGTTATGCAACAAGATAGCTTCGTTCCATAAACTACTATAACTTTGTCATAACTTATGCATGGCGCAGTTTACCGATTTTGGTTGCTCGTGCCGCCATCTGTCGCTCAACGATAGGGTATTTTAGTCCGCATTATTTTATTAATTGCGTGAATATAACATATTAGGGTCATTCTAGTAATATTATTAATTTTCGGGACAAAATCTCAAGACCAGCCCCAAAAAGTCCCTAAGAGGAGTACGATAGAGATTGTATTATTTACAATACTTGAAATTAAATACTACATTTGTTACGTAATTTCTAGTCTTGATTATTTATTTTTCTCGACATAGAAATTTATTGTTACAGTCGTATAAATTAACTTTTGAATGTATATACATACATCAGGGCCGTCTTAACAAGAATGGGAGCCTAAAGCCAAATTTCAGAGAGAGGCCCTAAGTAAGAATATCAACGACAAATTTGCAACGAAAAAGTATAAAATAAAGGTAGAACTATATAATCGGCTCAAGAATTTAATAAGTTGATATACAACAATAACATACCGGTGAGACTCACAAAGTAGGGTCTGGGAGGTAGAGTGTACGGGCCTTACCTCTACCTTAGGAGGCAGAAAGTTTATTTTCGAAGACTCTCGGCTCAAGAGAAAATATGGCCCAAAAAAGGTCCGATAGGGACAATCAATTCATTGCAGTTTAAAAATGAAAGTAACGAAAGCGAATAAGTTATGATAAAGCAGTTTAAAAAGAAGCAGTAGTTATCACAGATAAATAAGATAAGTTGATATAATAATATCGAAAAGTGTTGCATTCCTTCAATATAATGATTGTTCGTTGTAATGCTTTGAAGAAGATAACTTGTAAGCCGCTGTAAGTTGCCGACTGAGAGACTTTTCAATATTGAGAATAAAAATAGTAAAAGAGAGAATGCAAAAGGTAAATATATAAATTATAAGTGGGCCTGTATTAGTTGTTAGGATATATATGAGGCAAACAATAGCCCCTACCCATGTAAGGAAACAATTCATTAAAAACTATTTCATTCTCTAATCGTCACAATGATCCTCATATTAAAGTTATTGTACTTTCGCTCTAATTTTTTTTAAAATTTAAATGTATACACATTTTTTTAATAATACATATACACTACATCTTTAAGGAAAAAACGGAGCCCTCAAAAAGTTGGAGCCCCAAGTGATTACTTTATTGGCCTTATAGTCGAGTCACCCATGATATACATGATAATATTTCTTCTGGATTTAATTACAAACAAGATAAAGTGTTCTGTAAATATTTCATTTTATTTATTACTTTTATGATCATGGGAAGAAATTTACTAAGAGTATAATTCCCGTTAGCCCGGATCCAAATTGACATACAAGTCCAATGGTAATACTCTTAGTCACACACCACTTTTACGAATTTAAGATGCGCTACTGTTTGTCGTGCATGAAAACGAAAGGATTACAGGCAAAGATGCAAACTACATTTTGATAGACAAACTACTACTTACAAAACATGAAGCAGTTAACCATTAATAAGGTAAACAAAAGAAACACAAAAAACATAAAAACCGAAAGTAAAAGAAACCTATAATTAACACCACTACAAATTAAAGTTCAGTTCACTTAGTCTTGGACTTGTTTTATTCATCAACGGTAGTGTATACAGTCAAAATCGGGTTTGCCCTTTTTTGTGCGATTGATCGAGGCTGGAGCATGATAAATCAAAGATCGGCTTCGATTTATATCAAACTATAGTGTAGAGTTAGGTTGTTAAGCTCGAGACCTTGAGACCGATTAAGCTCGAGACCATGAGACCGATTAAGATTGAGACCGACCAAAACCGACCAAGATTGAGTTCGACCAAGATCGAGACCGAATAAGATGGAGATCGAGGAAAGCTTACTGGGTCGAATAACGGAAAAACGAAATATCTGCAATCGGCAAGGATCACTGCGCAAAACCTGGCACGTATCAAGAAGAGACCGATTAACTAGCCAATCATGAGATTTCTTACTATATTTAGAATTGTACCAAGAGTATGACTCCCCTACTATATAAAGGGGGTTTGATCATTTGTAAAGGACATCATATTCACGTTACATAAAGCAATATACCATCTTCTTAAGCTCTCAATACTCTATTATTCTGTTCATACTTTCCAGTAAAATACTTGTTTGATTCGAAGGCGACCTAGCTCGAGGATCAAAGCTATACATCTCATTTGATTTGCTTTATTTTTATTTAATTTCAATATTAATTTACGTTTTCTCTCAGTTTGTGCCAAGTTAAATTACGTGTCCTTAAAACCACATTATAAATCAATTGTTATCCATTTTTGGAGTGAACAGTTTGGCACCCACCGTGGGGCTAAGGATAATAGTGATTGTCTGGTACAAATTTTCGTAACACATTATTTTACGCTTGTTCTTTGAAGTGTCTTTGATTACAGGATTAAAAAATATCAAACTCTCAGTCAGCACCTCAACACATTGACAATGATTTCAGCCACCATGGCGAGAATGAGAACATTGCACCAAAAAACATTGTACCCCCTGCTGGCCTTGATGGAGTTCCGGCTGTAGATCCAATCGATGTCAGTTCGCATGTAGCCATCAATTGAAATTTGGTCGTCGATCCTAAAAACAACATTTCTGAAGGTACCCGATCAGCTACTCAGAATGCACATAGCGGTGAAGATGGCGGGATCAGCCTGCGGGTAATCTTCGAAATGTTGCAGGCCCAACAGGCAGCAATAGCTCAGCTCCAAAATCAGAACCACACGCTAAGCAGAGTCGAACTCAAGCCATCCCAAGAAGTTGAACACAGGGTCGAATCGATTTCAAGAAAATCGAACGAGAAGGAATCAGAGACCAATCCTGCTATTATAAAGATACTCGAAAACTGACAAAGCGAATTGAGATAGGGGAAAAGAAGATCGAGGAAAACGATAAGAAGGTGAAAACCTATAACTCCAGGGTCAACCAAATCCCGGGGGCACCGCCGATATTGAAAGGGATAGATTCCAAAAAGTTTGTACAAAAACCTTTTCCCCCAAGTGCGGCTCCGAAGCCAATTCCCAAGAAGTTCCGTATGCCCGAGATTCCTAAATATAATAGGACGATTGATCCAAACGAACACGTCACCTCATACACATGTGCAATCAAAGGAAATAACTTGGAAGATGACGAGATTGAATCCGTCTTGCTGAAGAAATTTGGAGAAACTCTATCAAAGGGTGCTATGATATGGTATCAGAATTTACCGCCTAATTCTATTGACTTGTTCGCTATGCTTGCAGACTTTTTTGTAAAGGCACATGCCAGAGTCATTAAAGCTGCAACAAGAAAGTCAGACCTTTTCAAGGTAAGGCAGAAGGACAACGAGATGCTTAGGGAATTCGTATCTCGATTCCAAATGGAACAAATGGATTTGACACCGGTCACCAACGATTGGGCTGTTCAAGCTTTTACTCAAGGTCTCAACGTTTGGAGTTCCATAGCTTCACAGTAGTTGAAGCAGAATTTGATCGAATATCCAGCTATCACTTGGGACGATATACACAATCGCTATCAGTCGAAGATCAGGATCGAGGATGATCAACTGGGGAATCCTTCTGGGTCCGTTTATCCTAACAGGCCCGTGGATAGAGTCAAAAGGGATATCGATTGAGAACCAAGGTCGAATAAAGATCGATACCAACCGTATAATAGAGACCGTAAAGGCACTGGATCTAGGCGAAACCCTGCACGAAATGAGAGGAGAAATGATCGAGGTCAAAGTTCACGGGGACTCATAAGAAATAGTGGTTTCGACAGGGATGCCGGGCCCAAAGAAGCACCACAATTGTTAGAATATTATTTCAATGTAGATGCATCCGCCATCGTATCAACCATCGAACGTATCAAAGATACTAGATGGCCTTGACCTCTGCAAACAGATACGGCCCAGAGAAATCCCAACCAAATGTGCAAGTATCATGGCACTCATGGCCATAAATAGAAGATTACAGACGGCTAAGGGAGGAGGTAGCCCGGCTATTCAATGAGGGGTACCTTCGGGAATTCTTAAGCGATCGGGCTAAGAATCACTTCAAAAATAGGGATTCGAATAGATAGAATGAGCAAGAAAAGCCACAACACGTGATTCACATGATCTTTATAGGGGTTGATATTCCTCAAGGACCAGTGTTAAAACACACCAAGGTGTTGATCACAAGGGAGAAGCGAACTCGGGACTACGTACCAGAAGGAACCTTGTCTTTCAATGACGAGGATGCAGAAGAGATCATACAACCCCATAAAGATGTACTGGTAATATCTGTACTTATGAATAAGACTCAAGTTAAACATGTTTTAATTGATCCAGGTAGCTTGGCCAATATTATTCGATCGAGGGTCTTAGAACAACTCGGCCTACAAGATCAGGTTGTGCCCGCGGCCCGAGTATTGAACGACTTCAATATGGTATGTGAAACCACCAAAGGTGAGATAACTTTGCCAATAAATGTGACTGGGACCAATCAAGAAATAAAGTTCCATGTGATCGAGGGCGATATGAGGTATAATGCCCTATTCGGGAGACCGCGGATCCATAACATGAGGGCAGTGCCCTCGACCCTTCACCAAGTTCTAAAGTTCCTAACGCTAGAGGGAGTCAAAACAGTCTATGAGGAGCAACCCGCTGCTAAGGAAATGTTTGTCGTCGACGAAGTGATACTGATATTGGCGCTCTTATCAATGAAAGGGTCAAGTTCGAAGGAAAAATAGGAGGTCAAATAGCAATCACAGACACCGGCCTCGACCCAATCAGAGAAGCAAGAGACTGATGAGGATGGTGATTATGGGTTTCCTCGATCCTTCATAGCCCCCATTGATTCCGACACCACCAAGTCAACTGTCGAAGAGCTGGAACAAATCATACGGGCCGAGCATCAACCCGAGCGAAAGGTATGCACGAGGCTAGCCCCCGAGCTCAGGAGAAAACTTATTCAATTCCTTAAAACTAAAATGGATTGCTTTTCTTGGTCCCATATTGACATGACAAGGATCCCACCAAAAATTACCGGTAAATAAACTCAGCTTGGACCCGAAATTCTGCCCAGTGAAGCAAAAAAGAAGGCCCCCGTTCGAGGTCAAACACGCTTTCATCAAAGACGAGGTAACCAAACTTCTCAAAATAGGATTCATCCAGGAAGTAAAATATCCTGTATGGTTAGCGAATGTAGTAGTAGTCCTTAAGAAGGGAAACAAACTTAGAATGTGTGTAGATTACAAAGATCTAAAAAAGCATTCCCCAAGGATTCTTTTCCTTTGCCTAATATCGATCACATGATCGATGCCACAGTCGGCCACGAGATCCTTAGTTTTCTCGACGCCTATTCCCGGTACAACCAAATATGGATGAACCCGGAAGACCAGGAAAAGACCTCATTCATCACTACTACCTACTGCTATAATGTAATGCCATTCGAATTAAAAAATGTTGGTGCAACCTATCAATGCCTAGTAAACCGAATGTTCGAAGAACAAATAGGGAAATCTATGGAAAGTTTATATTGATGACATGCTAGTTAAGTCCCTGTAAGTAGAGGACCATTTGAAGCATTTGCAGGAAACTTTCAGTATACTAAAGAAATACAACATGAAGCTCAAACCCAGAAAAATGTGCGTTCGGGGTCGGCTCTGGCAAATTTCTCGGCTTCATGGTATCCAATCGAGTAATCGAGATCAACCCCGATAAAATCAAAGCTATCGAGGACATCACAGTAGTAGACAATGTAAAGGATGTGTAGAGGTTAACAAGGCGCATAGCCGCCCTGGGGCGATTTATCTCGAGATCCTCCGATAAGAGCCATCGGTTCTTTTCGTTGCTGAAGAAGAAGAAGAATAATTTCACATGGACTCTGGAATGCCAACATGCCTTGGAGGAGCTTAAAAGGTGCTTGTCGAGCCCGCCGCTGCTTCACACGTCGAGGGCAGACGAACAACTTTACTTATATCTGGAAGTATCAGAGATAGCAGTAAGTGGAGTCCTAGTCCGAGAAGAACAAGGTACATACTTCCCTATCTATTATGTTAGTTGGACCCTAGGTGAAGCCAAACTAGTTATACTCATCTAGAAAAGTTAGCACTCGCTTTGACAAGCGCCTCTAGGAAACTAAAATGATATTTTCAATGTCATCCCATATGTGTTGTAACAACTTATCCTCTTCAAAATATTTTTCATAAACCCGAGCTTTCGGGACGACTGGCCAAATGGGCCGTAGAAATCAGCGGGTACGATATTGAGTATCGACCCCAAACAACCATCAAGTCTCAAATCTTGGCAGACTTCGTGGCTGACTTCACTCTGGCCCTAGTGCCCGAGGTTTAAAGAGAATTATTAGTCAACTCATGTACATCTTCGGGGATCTGGACCCTCTTTACGGAAGGTGTATCGAACGTAAAGGGGTTCAGACTCGAAATCGTGCTAAAACCACCCACAGTAATCTGGTTAGACAATCTATCAGAACTGTAAAACTGACTAACAACAAGGCAGAATATGAGGCCATGATTGCAGGTCTCGAACTAGCCAAAGGCTTGGGAGCAGAGGTGATCGAAGCCAAATGCGACTCCCTCCTCATTGTGAACTAGGTTAACAGAACCTTTGAGGTTCGAGAAAAATGAATGCAAAGATACCTGGATAAGCTACAAGTAACTCTACACTGATTCAAGGAATGGACTTTGCAACATGTGCCTCGAGATCAAAATAGCGAAGCCGATGCCCTCGCAAACCTAGGGTTATCAGTCGAAGACAACGAACTCAATTCGGGGGCTGTCATACAACTCATGAGGTCTGTGGTAGAAGAAGGCCACGCCAAGATACACTCCACAAGCTTGACCTGGGATTGGAGAAACAAATACATAGAGTATTTGAAGAATGGAAAACTTCCCTCAGATCCAAAGGAATCAAGGGCCGTGCGCACAAAGGCAGCCCGATTTAGCCTGTCCGAAGATGGAACCTTACTCAGAAGTATGTTCGACGGTCCACTAGCAATATGTCTAGGACTGGAATATACCGAGCATGTCTTGAGGGAAGTCCACGAAGGCACATGCGGGAAACACTTAGGCGCCGAATCACTGGTTCGAAAGGTAATCAGAACCGACTATTACTGGATTGATATGGAAAAATATGCGAAAGAGTTTGTGCAAAAATGCAATAAATGTCAAAGACATGCTCCCATGATTCATCAAATAGGGGATCTGCTGCATTCAGTTTTATCCCCATGGCCATTCATGAAGTGGGGGATGGGCATCGTCGGACCTCTTCCATCAGCACTAGGTAAGGCTCAATTTATTTTATTTATGACTGACTATTTCTCTAAGTGGGTTGAAGCACATGCCTACGGATTGTCTCCAACCTACACCATAATATAATGGCGAGGAGTGGTCGATGCAGCTTTTACCCAAAAGGTCGGGATCAAATCCACAAAGAGTCAATATTGGTTTGGAATCGGGTTTCTATCCAATCTAGCTATGTGTGTTGTTCTTAATTGCACTTCTAAACATGTTTGGATTTGTTACTATTCTAATTTAATGCTAATGAATGCTGAAAATAATCTAAGTATAATATTTTTTTGTAAGGGTTTTCTCAAGCAATAAAGGCACTAGGGAAGTGACTTACACCTAGGCGAGTATCTAATGGGATCTAAAATTTAGGACAAGCTTGTTATATTTGGGATCGTGATATAACCATTACACATAATTACTCACTCTGAACCTTTCGGTAGTTTGAGTGACTTTGCCCTAATTAGCTTTCTCAAGCCCAATTCGGTGTTCCAACAATACAAGTAAAATTGGCTCAAGTCAGGTATTACTATCTCTAGGTTTAACCCTTTAATTGGGGCTATCAATCTCTGAGTGCACCCCAATTCCTTGTTAGCCTGAATTTCCTAGACTTAGTCCCTCTTTCTCAAGAAGAGTCTAAGTCTTAAAGGCATAAATTAGTGTTTGCAACCACCAATTCTACAATTAAAGCATGAAACAAGCTAAATATCACTAACCCATAAAAAATTAAGCCCTAAAATAGAAGACTCATTAAATACCCACACTAGGGTTGGGTCACAACCCTAGCTAATGAGTTTATCTACTCATAATAAAGGTAGAAATCAAAGATGAAGATGAAATATAAGCCATAAAAGTCAATTACAAGAAGAAAATCTAAGATTAATGACTAAAGATGTTCTAAAATTACTCTAAGTAGTAAAATACGGCTGCTCACGAGCTCCACAGTACAAAAGATACCCTAAAAATCAGAAAAAATCTATTTATACACAGTTGAAATTGCTGGACAAAAATGCCGCTGCAGAGGTTCTGCTGATAGCGAAAAACTGGTTACCTCAACCCTTGGACATCCGCGACCGCGCAAAAGCAAGCGCAACCATGGTTCTTCTCTTCTAGGCTTGGTCTAGACTTGATTCTACTGGGAGCGGAAAAGCCACCACCTCAGCGTTATCTTCAACTGCGGCTGCAAAATATGTCCGCGGACCGTGCTTTTCAGTTGAGATCCAATCTCCAGTCCTCTGATTCTTAATTTCGTTGAAGGTGAAATATGGACCGCGGCCACGTCAAGCGATTCCTCTACCGCACTATTTCACCGCGGTCAGCGGCATCTGATGCCTTCAAAACTCTTTCTCTGAATCTCACTTCCATTGGGAGCATAATTGTGTCCGCCCCAGCGGTTGTCCTCCCGCGGTCGCACACTTTCATCGTTGTCAGCGCTTTTTCTTTTAGCTTTGAACTTTTGCAGATTTTACTCCTTTATGAGCTAGTTATGACTTTCTTGATTCATTTTGACAAAATCCTGCAAACAAGCACAATAAGTCAGTTTTTGGGAATACTTTTACACATTTTTGATCCAAAACCTAAGTAAAAGAGAGCATAAGACAGGCTAGAATTCATAGTTATCAACTCCCCCAAACTTAAGCTTTTGCTTGTCCTCAAGCAAACAAAGTAATTCCCACCTCACAAAGTAAAAGAAAGAAGAATTTCAGCTGTTCTAAGGTGACTTCAACAAGCATCAATTGGGACTAACAATTACCCTCAACACAAATGTATTATCAACAACGCACAAACTTTCTAGCACCATGGCTCTAGTGCGGCACAAGAGCTTCAAGAGTTGACTTAACTCATCAAGGAAGCTCGCTTTACTACATAGGTCATTGTGGAACCCAAACTCTTTCTCCTCTACTCTCCATAAGCAAATCTCACTTTAGATTATAGCACTCAGAACAAGGATTGTGGAAAAATACACTCATCTCTCTCAAAGGAAGGTCACAAGTTCGGCTCTAAGTACCATAAACTTGCCCTTCATGTGAATCGCCACTAATGTAAGCTCACTCAACTCGAAATCATATAGGGATTTTGCGGGAATGTAATGAAGGATTTTGGTTCAAGGTAGGATATATCGGTCTATGTAGGTTTCATCTTTCCTTAAGCACTTCATTTTCTCATTTCAGATCACACTTTCTTGACTCTTTGAGTCATTTTCTTCTTCCTTAGGAGACTAGAGAGATACACTGTCACTCCTTCTTGTTCATGACAATCATCTTTCTCCTTTCTAATCATTCCAAGCCTTTCATCATTGCTTTTATTGAATCCCTTCTTTTTCTACATTGTTCACTTTCTTTTTGGCCTTTTGGCTTTTCTTTATTTTTTCTTTTGCCTTCCCTTTTCTTCATTTCGTACCTTTTATCACTGTTGCATTCCTCATATATCCCCCCAAACTTATACTTTTGCCAATTGTGCTAAGGAAAGTTTGGGTGCCAAGAGAGGATCATTTTAGAACGGATAAAGGCTTGTATCATGGTTATTGAAAGAAAAAGGGCTATGGCTCAATGGGGTTGACTAGGGATCTCATATTTGGTAGGCTATGGATGCTTTAAAGTTTTCAATTTGGATCAAGGAGAGCCTATAATCATTTCTCAAGTCAAGCTACACTTAGAATTTTGCCTAGACAAATATTCAGGACAAGTTCTAGACTTATTGGCACGGGACTTGGACTTGCAAATCAAAACCTCACCACACGAGCTATTGGATTGCTAAAGAGAACAGAGCCGAGGGCCCATAACAACTTTAGCTAAGATTGAGCAACACAATGACTCCTAAAAACCACTCGATGATTGTTTAGCCAACACAAGAGTCTAAAGGTCACAATTATCACCATCCTTTTCACATCAATTTATTTCTAACCATAAGATCAAAGGTAAATATATTAGGCCCAAGTGAAGCTTTGCCCGAGACACTTTTATTCATTACTACTATTTACACAAAATGAAAAGAAAAAGGACTCAAACCTTTAAGAAGGTTGTCATGCCATCCATCATCGGGAAGAGCCACCCGGTTCACACAAATTCTACCTCTGGAAAGAACCGTGGCATTAAGAAACCCAAAGGCTTACTAATCACGAAAACTTGTAAAAATAAGAAGCTACAAATTGAAAAAGAAGCTACTAAATGAAATAAGAAGCTATGCTATTAAGGAACATTGCAAAAGAAGTTATAAAGTAAAATATGGAAAGTAAACTGAATATGTACAATAGGGGAATGAATATATACATGGAAAAGTAACTTTATATACATATCGAAATTGAAAAATAATGAAAAGTAAAAATTAAATGGTAAAGTTATATACATACTAAAAGTGAAAAATAACAATAAAGAAAAATCAGTATCATAATTACAATCCAATTCAAATCATCAAAATTGGACTCCCTCCCCCCGAATAAAAACTAGCGTTGCCCTCAATGCTAAAAGCAAAAAATAAAATCAAGTAGGGGTTAGAGAGTAAAGAAAACTCCCTATGGATCCTCTATCTGCATGGGGTCCGAAACATCAGTGGGGTCCTGTGGCTGGGTCCCTGGGTCACCTCCCTCGGGGTCCTCTAGCTGAATCACCAAGTCATCTGTCTGGGGAATCATCCCTTTCCTCATAGGCTCTCTATCAGCCTCCTACTCCTCTACCTGTGCTGCCTGAGCTGCTGGAACTGGGTCCTCTAGTAATAGCTCCAATGGAATGTCCCCAGCGGATCTAATCTTGTCCACCTCTTTCCTCAGCAACTTCACCGACTCCTTTGAAGCCCGGGTCTTCTTCATCTTTTTTATTTGCTTGCTCAAGTCTGTGATAGCTTTTCCCTATGCCTCCGAAGAATCCATAATCAGCTTCTGGTTGTCTAGAATCTCCTTCAGTTTCCTCCATGGAAGCTGGCACCTGAGGCTCAGCGGGAACTGCCTTACAGTGCTGGATATGACAGACAGCTTTGATGTAGCTGCCTGTATCCAGTAGTTGATGTTGGACAGTGTCTAGTTAACCCTCAGTGCAGTGAGAGGGTAAGCTGATGAAGATGGCACCGTAGTAGGCATGGAAGTAGATGGTCCGACAGGAGGCTGTGGTGTGGCAGTAGGAGGCTCGGAACCAGTAGCCACCACCCTTGGCTCTTTAGACTGGCCAGTGGAAGTGGAGGATTTTCCTTTGGATTTGGGGTTGCCTGGACCCTGAAGACTGTACCATGAGAAGGGCCTCTTGGGTTTTACCTTTGTATCAAAATCCCTTCCCTCGACTTCTTGATCCTCCACGTACTTAGTGAGGAAGTTTGGGAATGGGTAGGAGCTCTCATTTTTGTTGACCACTCTGGTGATCACTCTGGTCATGATATTCCCGACATTTATTGCGTACTCCGCCATGATGGCCCCCACTATAATCACCCGAGAAACTTGCATGTTACTGTCATGAGTAGTGGGGTCTAATCGGCTACACACAAACGTCTCCCAACCCTTTGCCTCAAAGCTTAATGTGTTCTGGTAGATTGGGATCCTCGCTGTCAACAAGCTGGAGTAGCCCCGAGAAGAGCAATTATTGATGCCAATCATGGGCGAGCCAACTCATCCATGGCCACCTTCTCCAAATACAACGACTCATCCTCATCATTGAATCCAACATAGTCGTTCAGAGTCTTCCCATCAAATTTAATCTTCAAGTTCCGCACGTTTGTCACAAATGTGCCCTTTTTTATGTCGGCGACATTGGCATAAAACTCTTTCACTAGATGCTCATTGGCCTCCGACAACTTTCTTGTGAAGAACTTCCACCCTACTCTTTCATCAAATTTCCTCTTCACATTAGGGTTGTGGGGTAGAAGATCCCTTTCAATGAATTGCCGCTCATGTGTGAGTGACCTCTAAGGCCACCATTCCCAAAATTTGTGGTAGGCTTTCTCAATGATGAATCTTTCTTGTCACACCATCGGATTCCGTGTTCTCTCCAACCCTCCAGTCTGGTTATCACCCGCGCTCCCTTCATTCGTTGTCTCAACATCTACATCAATTGGCTCCTGTCTATGTAGAGAGGTTATATGAGAAGCTGATGCTGAGGACTCACTACTCTCCTCTAAGCCATCAGATGACTCAGAAGAAGCAGGAGATGTAGGTAAAGCTGGGGGTGTAGGCACGTCTCTCAACTGAAACCTCCCTGTGAAGTCCAGACATGAGTAGGTACAGAATCACCCTCTAAGGCTTCCCGGGAAGGGACATAGTCACTATTTATTGTGAAAATGGAAACAATAATTAAATTTGTAAATGGGATTCTAAAAATACGTGATCTATTTTTATGCTAGTTGTTAGAGCAGTTGATGCTAGGAGTATGAAGTTTAACGAAGAGATACAAGCTAAAACGGGGTAGTAATCAAACCGAGGGCTTGCTGCCCGGGCTTCGGACTGGTCGATGGAGGACCTCAGGGTCGATATACGGCTCGAGCTCAAGCTATTGGGGGTTACCGGGGAAGGGATAACAGTTAGAATATAATTAAAGAAGGCTCTCTATGGCCAATACCAAGCAATAAGTGAAGAACAAGTATGAAAGCAATAGATGTGAAGAATGGCCTCGAGCGAGTAAGTTAGAGAGAAGAAAGAGAGAGAGAAAGATATTATTGATCTTGTGTAGAATAGTTGGAGCAACAGCCGCCCCTTACAAGGTGGTGAGGGTTCCCTTTATATAGTTGGAGAAACCGGTTATGGTACAACATACATTAATTATAAAAGCATGGAGATGGGACGGCTAGACGTTATGCCTCGACACAGGCTCTGGGTAGGCCGGCTCTGTCTGACTTAGTCGCATGCCTTAGGAATTCCCCCTTTTGATCTTGCCTCGATCTTTGTCTTCTTTGAGTCGGGCTCGACGAGCCCTAAGGGAGGGGACTCGGTCTCAAATCCACGTCCTCAGGGTCTCGAGGTATTCTCCCGAAGTGGCTTGATAGCAAGAAATGAAGCCCTCTTATTTCTCCGCATAAAGATAGTCTCCGCATTTCCCATAACGAAGCGATGTGAAATGATTCTGACACCTGACTCCACAAGCTTCTTGAGATGACATCATATCGATGATGCAACCTGTGGCACGAGTTTTTGCGATAACCGGGATGTCCCATGGACTTACTGACATCATTCAATGCACTATCAATTCCCGTTCTCCAAGGTCAATGTACCGCTATTGATTCGGTTCTTCAAGAACGTAGTAATTGCATCCACCAGTCAGTCTTCTAAAGCCTCAATGACCGTGTTGTTGCCCCCTATAAATGGGGGTGCTTTGGTGTTGTTTTTCTTATCCAAGTACTTTCATCTGCTCATTTACCCATTTCTTCTTATTATCTTCCTTTATCATTGAACATCATGTTTGGGGTTTTTGACCTCAAGGACGTTTGGCAGAGCTCCTGTAGGCTGTGTTGCGGCCTCTTACCGGAGCTTCCCCTTATCGAGCACGATCATGCCGTCCTGTTGCTGCTGTGGTTGCTGTTACGTTGCTGCCACTGCCCTTGTTTGCTCGAGATGATAACATACGGGGGTCAACTTTCCTTGCTCGTGAAAAGCTCTTCAGATCATATACCGCTGCTTAGAAGGGGGCTCGGATTATACACCGCTTCTCACCTTCATACCCCGACTCGACGTAGCGCTCTGCCCCGAGCTGGTAGCTTGCACGACTAAGTGTTCCAAGAAGTGGATTCTAAGTAGGCGTGCAAGCGAGGCCGAGGCTCACCCGGTCCGCTGTCTCTCCGAGGTTCTCTTGGCTAGTGAGGATCCTTGACCTTCGGCGAGCTATGGCATTTTTTCATCCCTCCCTGCTTCTCACCCTATCCTTTAGAGATATTAGTGTGGAAGGCTGGGATGAGGCTTCTGAGGATGCGTTCCCGAAGGCGCTTGTTGTAGGAGGTGGACCCTCGAGAGTAGACCAGTTTCTAGGCCTTTATCACGCGTGTGCACCCTTTTGTTTCTTCCTTTCTGCGTAAGAACCCCTTGCGGGCTTTTGTAATTGTATGTAAGGATCCTTCAAGGGCCGTTGTAACCGATATTTACTAAATATGAAGATGTTTCCTTTACTTCTGTTTTTGATTTTTATCGTGTTCTCGTATACTCTTTTGCGTTCACGGAGATTTTGAATGTATGCCTTTGTTGACAATTGCCGATATTTTTCTAGCCTTTGGTCGACAGAAATGGCTCCTTTCTGAGCTCATTGTTGTTTCCGGAATCAAACCCGAAGTGATCCGATAAACCTGGATCATCGGGGCCCTTGAGCCCCATGGAGATAGAGCACAGAAGCGAAAGTCGACTTCGGGTGCTTGGAGCTTTTACTTTGAGCTTGGCATAAATAACCTTTTAAGGTGCTGTAGGCAGGCTTCTAAGGAAGGGGCTATTCGTATTTAGGCAATTTTCTGCGGTCGAGCCCTCGTGGGTGGAGCTTGAAGTGCTTATTTTTCTTCTTAGAAAGGAAAACTATGAGATCGGATATCGCCCTGAGCTCTATGATGGCGCTGAAGGACCTGACTTCTTTTTGATGGAGGTCATCGAGGTCGGGCTCCACCTCGGGACTGGAGATGATGCAGTTGGCTCCTTGAAGCCTAACTTCTTGCCGATGGAGGTCTTTGTGGTTGGGTACTACCCCGGGATCTGTACCGAGGTCGTTGGCCTCCTAGGGCTTACCTTGGATAGGCGAATCGTTGATGCTTCCCACATATATATAGGGCGGCTCTTGCTTCTTTGGAAGATCCCATTATTTTAGATAGCTATCCTTCTGCCTTGGCATCGGGTCCTTCATTTCCTCAAGTGCAAAAGTGTTAGTGTAGGCCCCTGCTTCAGAATTTGCCATGGCAGCTACTTCAGGGCCGGCCCGACGGGGAGGGGAGAGTTCCACTCCTAATGCTCAGGATCCACGGGAGTTTACTCTGAAGACTATGTCTTTGATAAGAGAGGAACATCTGGAGATGGTAAGGAGATACTGTAAATGGGGCGAGGAGGTAGTGTTGCAAGCGCTTTCCCCGGATGAGAGCATTACGGACTCCGCTGATCGGTTCCTGAATTTATACTTGTACCCTTTCGCACTAAGGCCCCTTGATAGGGTCGTGCTTGATTTCTACCTGAAGTATCGGGTTACTTTGGTGCAGATACATCTGTCATTTTGGCGAGTGGTGCTGATGATGAGATTCTTTACGGAGAAGGTCGGGCTTGAATTCACGCTTAGTCACCTCATCAGGCTATACCGACCCTTCCACCATCGAGGCCTGCTAACCCTGCGGTGCCGTTTTCCCACGCCCTTTGTTGTTGATGATGTGCAAGATGAGGATCAAGAGTGGGTCAGTCAATTCGTTCGGGTTCGGACGGCTAACATTATTCTCGTGGAGCTCATGCCATTTCTCGAGGGGTGGAATTATGAGCGTGAGTGGAGTGTATCATGCTTTCTTAGATTTGCTTATAGTGAAAACCAGTTGAGTAATTGTGTTTCCTCCTTTTCTGCAGCAACTTCATGGACGCCGAGCGAAGTTCCCGATTTGCTCGGATGGGTCAAAAAGTTGGCGACCCATTCGACTTGCGATGAGCGTAGGTGGTGAGCTGTGTCCCGTGGCAGATGGGAAGCAAAATGCCAAGGTATGAATGTACGCTGCTTTTACCCTAGTCTTCATATATTTGAGATGACATTTTCCCCTTTCTTTTGTACTGGCTTTGCCGTCGCAGATATCGGGCGGTCCCTTGGGGCGAGGCTGTGTTCCTCCAGAGAAGGGGAGGAGTCGTCGGCCTCCGAGCCAAGGGACGATGGAGGTAAAAGGGAATTACACTCGCAGTGCGATAAAGTTTTTAGTGGGGCCAAACAGGCCCGTGTCTTTGAGGAGAGGACATCGCCCGAGCATGCTGTTCTCGGAGTCTTTGGTTCTGGAACGGTGGTTCCTCCGAGTGAATATGCGTCGACCGAGGTTGGTTCTTCTAGGGCCGGAGGGGTTGGGCCAACAGGAGTGTGCTCGGCCTTTGAGGAAGTCCACTGTTTTCACTTCGTGGTGAGTTTTGGCGTAGCCCTTCTGCATTTTGGGTCTTCCTTTTCTTATCAAGTTTTTATTCGGCAAGCCTTTGATAGGCTCAGATCTGAGCTGCTCCGTCATGGGGCTAGGTTTCGGACAGCTCTGGATAAGGGTGAGTCCCTTAGGCTCCTCATCGAGGAGAAGGAGGTTGGGTTGATGCACTGGCAATATAAGGCGTACCGAAGCTTGAATTACGGGAGCTATTTGATGGAGCAGGTAACCTCTCATAGTACGCATTTCACCTTTTTGACCCTTAAGGTTAATCCTTTTGCCTCTCTTAGTTGCAAAAAAGACGGAGGCTCTGGAGTACTTTAGGGGCAAAGCCGACCGAGTTAGGAATGCTTGTGGTGAACTGAGGGCTCAAGTGCAGGCTCACGCTTTAGAGGAGAAGGGTGCCTTGGCTAAGGTTCCCGCCTTCGAAGCCCAACTCTGCCTGGCTCGTGGAAACGCTTCAGTTCAAGTGGATATGATCACAAAGCTCGAGTCCGATCTCTCCAAGGTCAGGGCTGAGATAATCGATACTCGGGCTGAAGCAGCATTGAGTCGGACCAAGGCTGATTAGGAGATGGAGATTCATTTGAAGGACTTTACTGATGCCCAAGCCAAGTTGAAGCAGGCCCTCGATCGTGAAAAGAGGATCGAGGAATATGTTCGTCGCAGATCCTGAAGAGAGGTACTCGAGGAAATTGGCGCCAGGGGTTTCGTCCCCTCGGAAGAGTTGGATCGAGCGAGGGTAGACGAGCTTGATGCTTGGTCCCTTCTTGCCAATGTCACGAAGATCGAAGCTGGGGCTGGTAGGCCGTAGCCTTCTGGAGCGGAGCGTAGATTTCGCCATTTTGCCATTTTGTATTTGATATTCATAGAGCATGTTTGTAAATGGAGAACACACCCTTTGCATATGTGAATAAAAGAAACTTGAAGCTTTATCTCTTCTGTATCTCTTTCTGCATCGCTTTTGACCAAGCGGGCTGGTTTCGGCGTTTGGTGGGAGCCCTACGGACCCAAAGCTCATTAGACAGGTTTGAGGCTCTTTCATGCTCATCCAAGTACGATTTTTAGCACGAGTAGGCGTTAGAGATTTTTTTCTTTGCCCAACTGTTTGGGGTTTAGTCTCCGAGTCAGGCTTTGACTCGAGCTTACTTGACTTTCGATCCCCTATGCCTGCACGGGCGGACAATAACAGTTCTTGCGCCTTGCCCTTGTGCATTTGCATTTTAACTATTTTGGGTTCAGTCTCCGAGTCGTGTTGCGACTTGAGCTTAATTGATCCTCAAGTTTTTTTTGCCTGTATGGGCGGACGATAATGGCTTTCATATGCCTTAAGTCAAAGCGACCTTTTAGGTATGCGGCCCTAAGGCTCACGAAGATGGCGACGGTGGATCTTACGTTGTGCCCTTAGGCATGTATAGTTAACTATTTTGGATCCGATCTCCGAATCGGGTTACAACTCGAGCTCATTTTAATCCTTAAGGTTTCAATTTTCTTTAGCTGGCAGCAGTGGCTCTTACGCTTTTGGTCGTTGAGACCTTTTAGTGTGCGACCCTGAGGCTCATTTGGTTGGCGATAATGGCTCTTATGCTTTTGCCTGTGGGTATATTGTAGGCTTTTTTTCCCTCTCATTAATGTCTTTTTGAAATAGTTTTGCCTGACCCGTCATCGGTTCGGGAAGAACCTCGATTTCAAGTCGTTAGCGACGATGTTCGAGTACCTCGGAAGGTTTAGCTCGTAGGCTGAGTAGCTCGAAGCCTTGTGATTTGGAGCTGACATGGTCGAAGCTCATTTTCCTGTTGAGGGTAGCCTGTTGTAACCGGTTCTTTTCTAAGTAGATTCGAAGTGATGGCCTGTGATTTTGTTAGCGACAGTCGAGCGTCCCCGAGTCACGTTAATTTGGCTAGTGCGGCCGTTTTGACCGTAGTCATATGTGTTTGGTCGGAGCCATTTTTGATCCCGAGCAATAGTTTACTACATCGAGGTTATGCCCTTTCAGGAGTCTTACAAATGCGACATATAGCCTAAACTACGGGATCGAGTTTCATGCCTGTAGTAAGGTCTTACAAGATTTTCATGCCTATTGAGGTCTTACAGTTTTTCATGCTTGTTGAGTGATCGCTATCAACTCCACACTATTAAAAAGTAGGAAGAGAGGGTTGCAATAGATTTTACCCGATATGAGGGTCGGGATCGATTTCCACAAGGATCTAGGAATGGAGTCGAGTATCTATCTAGACTAGAGTTGTGTAATTGTTCCAAATGTCACTTCCAAACATCTTTTGAATTTTCTTTAACAAACTAATATTATCAATTACTAATTAGAACTAAATTATGCTAATAAGAAAATTGCTAGAGTTGAATCTAATGGGTACAAAGGCACTAGGGTAGTGACTTTCACCTAGGCGGCTAATTGACGGGTAAATGCTTCTAAGGTTCGATTGACATGATTGGGGAAATATGCTATAACCATTGCATAATTTTACCCACTCTCACACCTCTCGATAGAGAGAGTGATTTTGCCCAATTGACTCTCTCGAGACCAAATGGGTAGGCAAATTAGCTCAAGCAACTAGGGTTCAAGTTGGGTAATTACTCTCTTCGAGGTTTAACCCTTTAATTGGGACTATCAATTCTCTTGAGTCCATCCCAATTCCTTGTTGGGTCAATTTTGGAGACTTAGGCTCTCTTTCTCAAGAAGAGCCAAGTCAACTTAGCACAAACCAGTGTTTGCAACCACCAATTCATAGATTAAACCATAAAATTGACCCAAATAACAAACACCCATAGTCAATCTAACAATAGATGGAAACACCCATCAATTACCCACACTAGGGTTGAGCCACAACCCTAGATAATGGGTTTAACTACTCATGCTTGAAGGAGAAAATAGAGAAATAGATGAAGAACAAAACATATTAATTTAAAAGCTAATGTAAATACAGAGAATCTATTGTAAAATCTAAGTTAAGATGCCAAAAAATGGCTACACAATAGCTTCTCACGAGCGCAGCTACGTTCTGGAAATAACTGATGACCTAAAAATGGTAAAATGTTCTATTTATACTAGGCTAGAAAAACTGGACAAAAGTACCCATGCGGGGTCAGTGCGAGCCGCATAAAATGGACCGCGGCCGCACTAGGCTCTTGGACTTCAATTCTGGGCTCTCTGAGCTTGGGCTCCGCGGACCGCGTAGAATGGAACGCGGTCGCAGAGGCAGCTGGCGCGGTCCGCACAATCATGACCGCGGACCGCATGGTTTGAACTTTGGCATTTTCCATCTCTCTAAATCTCTCTTCCGCGGACCGCACAAAAAGGTAGTGCGGCCGTGGAACCTTCACCGTGGACCGTGCAATGTGTACTGCGACCGCGTTGCATGAAGCCTGGTTTTTCCATCTCTCTGAATCACCTAGTGCGGCCGCATTCAACTTTGTGCTGTCTGCACTAGGCTTGTTTGCCTCAGTTTACTTTGTCTTTGATACTTGAGCAGGTTTCACTCCTTTTGAGCCAATCTTTGACATTTCGTCACTTTGTCGATCAAACCTGCAATCAAGTACAACTTATGAGCCTTTTGGGACTATTTTGTAACAATTTATAATCAAAGCATAGGCAATAAGGAGTATGAAACTCGTTAAAATCCCTACTTATCAACTCCCCCAAACTTGAGCATTTGCTTGTCCTCAAGCAAAAAAATGAGACCCACCCCTTAAGGGAAAATTTAAGTATTTCCAACTATCCTAAAGTAACCTCAAAAAGCATCAATTGGGACTAACAATTGCCCTCAATACGAATGAATCATTAACAACATTTAAACTTTGAAAAACTATGGATCAAGTGTGACAAAAGAGCATCAAGAGTTGACTCATTACATCAAATAACCCTCTCAATTATTTTGGTCATTGTAGAACCCAAACTCATACATCCTCAACTCTCCCTAAGCAAACCTCACCTTTTAGAGTATTAGCACAAAAAACCGAGGTTAATGGGAATTCACTCATCTCTCTCAAGGAAAGGTCACAAGTCCGGCTCTAAGTACCATATGCTTGCCCCTCATGTAAGTATCCACTAATGTAAGCTTCATTCAACTCAAGATCATATAGGGCTTTTGAGGAGTCAATGTGAAGGCTTTTGGTTCAGGGTAGGAAAAGTTTTTGGTCTAAATGAGTTCCATCTTCCCTTAAGCACTTCTTTTGATTCATTTGGCATAATTCTCTTGACTCTTTGAGTATCTCACTTCCTTTTAAGGGGTTAGAGAGACATAATGTCACTCTTTCTTATGCACTTCAAAGCGTTTCTCTTTTTTCAACTTTTTCCACACTTTTTTCTCTTTTGTTTTTCTTGAATCCCTTTTTATTCTTTTTCACATTGGGCTTTCTTTTTGTCTTTTTCTTTTCTTTCTTTTTCATTGCCTCCTTTTTCTTTTTTTTTTCTTTTGTACCTTTTACCAATTTGTTCCCTTTCTCGTCTCCCCCCAAACTTAAACTTTTGCCATTGCTCAAGGAAAGATCGGGTACCAAGAGAGGGTATATTTTAGAACAGGTATAGGCTTATAGTATTGGTTCTTGAAACAGAAAGGTTTAAGGCTCAAAAGAGTTAAATAAGGATTATATCATTGGTGGGATATGGAATTGTTCAACTATCATTTGGATCAAGGAGAGCCTATAATCACTTCTCAAGCCAAATTTCACTCAAGATTTCGCCTCAACAGACATTCAGGGCAAGTTCTAGACCATTGGCTCAGGGCTTGGACTCACGATTCGATTTCTCACCACACAAGCTCAAGGATTGCTAAAGACATAGAGTCGGGGGCCCACAACAATCTTAGACACGATTGAGCACACAATAGTCCCGAAAGACCACATGATGATTGTTTGGTCAACACAAGAGTCTCAAGGTCACGACTTTCACCATCCTAAACACAACAACTTGTCTTTGACCATGGGATCAAAGGCAAATGTGTTAGGCCCAAGTGAAGCTTTGCTTGAGGTACCCTTCACTACAAGCTACCAAAAATAAAAACAAAAACAGACTCAAACCCTTAAGAAGGTTGTCATGCCATCCATCATCGGGAAGAGCCACCCGGTTCACACAATACTCCACCTTTGGAAAGAACCGTGGCATTAAGAAAACCAAAGGCTTATTGAAAACACCAAAAGCAAAACAAAAAGCTACGAGCCTATCTAAGAAGCTAAAAACGAAAAAAATTACGAAAATAGAAAATAGAATGAATATGTACAATAGGGGATTTGAATATACAACGGGGGATGAATATATACAATAATGTAACTTTATATACAGACCAAAGGGACGATAAAAAATGCGATAAAAGTAGCTAAATGTAAAGTTATATACAGACCAATAGAAAATCAAAAAGGCATAAACTAAATCAGTATATATATACAATCATCCAAAAATAAAATGTAGGGCGCACCCCCTCAAATAAAAGCTGGCATTGTCCCCAATGCCATAAACAAATAAGCACCAAAAAGTATAAGGAAAGGATATGGGAACTCCCTAAGCCGTGTCCATCTGCATGTGATCATCAGTGGTCCCCAGGTCCTCTGTATGCGCGGGAACCTCAGACTGGTTCCCGGTCTCCTGCTACTCAGCTGCTGGGCCTGGGGCCTAGACTATACCAGTTGGGACTGTTTGGCCAGTTGGGGCAGAGGTAGGCGGATTGTAATTCTTGTCCTTGGGGTTGTCTGGCCCCTTTAAACTGTACCACAAAAACGGAGCCACAAGTTTGACCTTGATGTCAAAAGGTATTTTCTCCACCTTCAGGTCCCGGAAATACATAGTGAGGGTGTTAGGAAAAGGGTAGTTCCGGTCATGCTCAACCCTCACTACAGAAATGACGCGGGATATCACATTGCCCATGTTGATAGGGTATCCCGCCATAATAGATGCAACAAGAATAGCCCGGGAAAGTGGAATAGTCTGATCATGGGTAGTGGGGTCAAGCCGACTGTACATAAAAGTAAACCACCCTTAGCCTCAAATTTAAGGGTCCTCCGAAGGATTTTGGCCCCTGCTGTCAACCACTCCGGAACAGTACCCGGGATTTCTAGGTATGAAGCTAACCACGGACGAACCTCCTCGCCCATTGCTAACTTTTCATTGTAAAGGGACTCATCTTCTTCATTGAAGCCTAGGTATTTATTCAGCGCCTTCTCGGTAAACACCACATTTTTGTTTCGCACCTTGGTCACTTTGGTTCCCTTTAAGATGTGGGCCACATTGCTATAAAACTCCTTGACCATGTGCTCATTCGCCTTCACACAATCATCTATAAAGTGCTCCCAACCCACTCGAGCTCGAAACTGTCTATGCACATTGGGGTGTAGGGGTAGAAGGTCTGTCAATGAAGCTCCTCTCAAGAATCAACTTTCGTGACGACCACCATTCCCTAAACTTGTGGAACGCCACCTGGCTGTCGAATCTATCTTCCCAAACAGTGGGATTTCTTGTCCGGTCAACACCCCCAACCTGAGGCACACCACCCCCAAGTACCTCCTCATCTCCCTCATCCTCTCCGTCTGCACTCTCCTCGGATAATGAAGCTGTGGGGGAAGTATAGTAATCACCGTTGTCAGCTGCTAAGCCCTCAGACGACTCAGTTGAGACATGTTCTGATGCTTGGGCAGTGGGAGATACTAGAGGAGAATCATCAGTCAACCCAAATTTGGAGACGAAGTGAGTTGGCACTGAGTCGGATGAGATGTCTTGAGAAGGCATGTACTCACTCCCCGATTGGTCACAGGCTCTATCAGCAGCCTTGATTGCTTTCCTTGTGTTCTTTATGTTCTGTCTAGCTTGGGGAGTGAGTTTTACTAGTCTGCCTTTGCCTCCCCGGGAGGACTCACCTAGGCCGGGTTGTTTTGCGCCTCTACCTCTTTGTTTGACCATTGTCTGCAAGCACAAATATCTAGCTTTGTTAGTATTAGCACAGGCAGTGAATCAGTTGTGGAAAATGAATTGCAGAACAAAAGCCAAACGTTGCAGACATAGTGCACCACAGCCCGCACAAAAAGGAGTGCGGCCGCACTGGGGGCACCGCGGATCGCACAAAAGCCATCGCAGTCCGCATTGGGGCAGGGTCTAGAAAACCACTTCTCTGAATCTCTCCATCGCGGCCTGCACAAAGTGGTATCGCGGCCGCGGTGTACCAGCGCGGACTGCACAAAGTGGTATCGCGGCCGCGCTAGGCAAGAGGTCAAGTTCCGGAAAAATCCTCTCCGCGATCCGCACAAAGTGTTACTGCGGACCGCATCACAGCACCGCGGACCACACAAAGATGACCGCGGTCTGCGGAGGGCGCCAAGTTAAGGCACTGAGTTAGGGTTCTCAAATCTTGCAACTAGTTCAAGTTTTTGCCTAATTAATGTCCCTACTCAATTACCCATTTCATTACACTCACAAAGCACACAAAGATTAACAGTTAAACCAAACTAACCTAGAAATTTAAGAATTACGAGAAGAAGAATAAGCTACAGGCTAATGAACATGAAAATAACATGAAGTTATAAAATTAAAAAAAGAAAAATGAATAAAATGTTACCAGATGTGACGATGGAATGGAAGTAATCAATCTAAACAAGGATTTACGTGAAAAGAGATGATGAACAGTAGATTTTAGGTCTCTGAGAGTCAATTTTTCGAAAAGGGTAACCGGTGACCCTTGAGGTCTATTTACAGAAAAATAAGTGGGACCCAACCTCACCTACCAGCGCGGCCGCACAAAACGGACCGCAGACCGCGCTGGGTTTGTTCAGAAGAAGTTTGAGAAGGCAACCTCCGCGATCCGTACAAAATAGACCGCGACCGCGGAGGTCCACCACGGTTCACACTAAATGGAATGCCGTCGCGGTGGCAAATTTCAGAGAGTACCTCAGTTGGCCTTCACCAGTGCGGACCGTAAAAAGTGCAATGCGGCCGCACTAGCAACTTCAGAGACTGTTCAATTTTTTTCCTTATATTTTTGCACTGCATCAACACAATCCCTGCAACATCTCACAACCAATTAGTCCAAAAATCAAACCCAAACTACAAAGAAAATCAAATAAAACAAGAAGAAAAAGACATGGGTTGTCTCCCAAGAAGCGCCTGATTTAACGTCGCGGCACGACGCATGTTACCCACACATCACTTTAGATAAAGAAGTGTCACCACGTGACTGTCATCAAATTTTCCAAGATAAAGCTTGACCCGGTGCCCATTAACTCTGAAAACTTCACCATTTTTGTTCCTTAGATCAAGAGCACCAAATGGGGTCACGAACACAACTTCAAATGGCCCACTCCACTTTGACTTGAGCTTACCCGGAAACAGACGTAATCGGGAATTGAACAAGAGAACCATATCTCCAACCTTGAACTCCTTACCCCGAGCATATTTTTCGTGAAGGTACTTTATTTTTTCCTTATACAAGGATGAACTTGAGTAGGCATGGAATCTAAACTCATCGAGCTCATTGAGTTGTTCAACACGAAGATTTTCCGCAATATCCCATTCCAAATTCAACTTCCTCAAAGCCCACATGGCCTTGTGCTCTAACTCAACCGAAAGATGACAAGCTTTTCCAAACACCAACCGATACGGAGACATCCTAATTGGGGTTTTGTAAGCCGTTCGATAAGCCCATAGAGCATCATCCAACTTCTTCGACCAATCAGTCCTATTTGCATTGACCGTCTTTGACAAGATACTTTTAATTTCTCTGTTGGAGACTTCCACTTGACCACTAGCATGAGGATGATAAGGGGTCGAAATTTATGATTGACACCATACTTGGAAAGCAATGTGTCGAAAGCTTTATTGCAAAAGTGAGACCCCCCATCACTAATAATCGCACAAGGAGTGCCAAACCTTGTGAAGATGCTCCTTTTAAGAAATGCAACAACACTTTGGGCTTCATTATTAGGCAAAGCCACGGTTTCAACCCATGTTGAGACATAGTCAACTGCCACGAGAATGTAAGTATTCCCACAAGAGCTAACAAATGGACCCATAAAATCGATGCCCCAAACATCAAAGATATCCATTTCAAGAATGGTATTGAGAAGCATCTCATCCCTTTTTGAAATTCCTCCCGCTCTTTGGCACTCATCACACCTCTTCACCAAATTGCCCGCATATTTGAACAAGGTGGGCCAATAGAATCCACAACTAAGAGCTTTCGAGGCAGTCTTCACCCCACCATGATGGCCACCATAGGGTGAAGAATGGCAAGCCTCTAAGATACCCAATTGTTCTTCCTCCAGGACACATCTACGAATCACACCATCCGTGCAAATCTTGAACAAGTATGGCTCATCCTAATAAAAATCCAAGCTATCTCGCTTGAGCTTCTTCCTTTGGTTAGAAGAGAGCTCATACGGGATTATTCCGATCACAAGGTAATTGGCAACATTGGCAAACCATGGCATATCATTCATTGACACCACAAGGAGTTGTTTGTTGGGAAATGAGTCATTTATCTCAAGTCCATCACAAGGCCTCCCCTCCTCCTCCAAACGAGACAAGTGGTCCGTTACTTGATTCTCACTACCTTTCTGGTCAACAATTTCTAGATCAAACTCTTAGAGTAGTAGAACCCATCTCATCAATATTGCCTTGGAGTCTTTCTTTGTCATCAAGTACCTAAGGGCGACATGATCGGTGTGCACTATAACTTTGGCCCCCATAAGATAAGGTCGAAACTTTTCCATAGCAAACACAATAGCCAACAACTCTTTCTAGGTGATTGTATAATTCCTTTGAGCCTCATTCATGGTCTTGCTTACGTAGTACACCGGATGAAACATCTTGTTGATCCTTTGGCCCAAATTAACCCCAACCGCAAAGTCACTAGCATCGCACATGAGCTCGAAAGGCAAGCTCCAATTTGGTGCGGTAATGATGGGGGTAGAAGTCAACTTGAGCTTGAGAAGCTCGAATGATTGCATACAACTCTCATCGAACAAAAACTTTGCTTCTTTCTCTAGCAACTTGCATAAAGGGTGTACCACTTTGGAAAAATCTTTTATGAACCTCCGGTAAAAACCCGCATGCCCAAGAAAACTCCTCACCCCTTTGATAGAAATAGGGGGAGGAAGCCTTGAAATCACCTCTATCTTGGCTTTGTCAACTTCAATTCCATGCTTTGAGATTTTGTGACCCAACACTATACCCTCTTCAACCATGAAATGACATTTTTCCCAATTGAGTACGAGGTTTGTGTCTTCACACCGGGCCAACACTCTATCCAAATTACACAAACACTCTTCAAAGGAATCACCAACTACGCTGAAATCATCCATGAAGACCTCCAATATATCTTCCACCATGTCGGTGAAAATAGCCATCATGCATCTTTGGAATGTCGCCAGAGCATTACACAATCCGAACGACATCCGAGAGAAGGCGAAGGTTCCATATGGACAAGTAAAGGTGGTCTTCTCTTGGTCCTCCGGGGCAATTAAGATTTGATTATACCCTGAGTAATCATCCAAAAAGCAATAAAAAGCACGCTCTGCAAGACAATCAAGCATTTGGTCAAGGAATGTCAATATGAAATGGTCCTTTTGGGTCACCTTATTTAGCTTGCGGTAGTCCATGCAAACTCTCCAACCTATGACTGTCTGAGTAGGAATAAGTTCATTGTTGTCATTGGTCACCACAATCATACCAACCTTCCTCGGTACACATTACACCGGAGAAGTCCACGAGCTATCAGAAATGGGGCACACAACCCGGGCATCCAACCATTTGATCACCTCTTTCTTCACAACTTCTTGCATAGCCTCGTTCAATCTTCTTTGATGCTCCAAGGAAGGATTTACATCCTACTCCAAGATAATTTTGTGCATGAAAAATGCAGGGCTTATTCCCCGAATGTTAGCTAGAGTCCATCCAATTGCCCTTTTTCGCTTTTGAAGCACCGCCAAAGTGGTCTCAACCTGCATGTTAGTAAGGCAAGAAGAAAGAGTAACTGATAAAGTAGAATTTGAGCCTAAGAATTCATACTGAGGTGTGGAGGAAGTGGTTTCAACTCCAACACCGG
The DNA here is from genome assembly GCF_000393655.2 of Nicotiana sylvestris. Taxonomy (NCBI): domain Eukaryota; kingdom Viridiplantae; phylum Streptophyta; class Magnoliopsida; order Solanales; family Solanaceae; genus Nicotiana; species Nicotiana sylvestris. The sequence continues at coordinate 35,654,495 of NC_091064.1, forward strand.
TAGCTCCTCGATCGATGGCTTTGTTGATGGATTTTTCCGATTTTCAAGATCCAAAGATAACTTCATCGGCTCATAAGAATAAGATCCCATCCCATGTAGGGAATTCACGCACTCCACTCTACTAGCATCATCATTGACATCCATGTTTAAGAGCACTGCTTCAAGAGGATCCTCCACGTTGATCATAGCACTGGTCTCATCCACAATCACAACTGTGACAAGGTCTATAAATGAGCACACTTCGGTGCTATTGGGTTGCTTCATAGATTTGCAAACGTGGAAAACGACCTTTTCATCTCTCACTCGGAAAGTGAGCTCACCCGCTTCAACATCAACCAATGCCTTCCTATTGCAAGGAAAGGTCTGCCCAAGATACAGGAACCTCATAGAACACCTCACAATCCAAAATCACAAAGTCGGCCGGCAATATGAATTTGTCCACCCGGACAAGCACATCATCAATAATGCCCAAAGGTCGCTTCATCGATCGATCCGCCATTTGAAGTCTCATTGAAGTTGGCCTAGGTTGCCCGATACCCAAAGTTTTAAAAACTAAGTAGGGCATCAAATTAATACTAGCTCCCAAGTCACAAAGAGCTTTGGCAAAATCCGCACTCCCAATGGTGCAAGAAATGGTGAAAGCACCGGGATCTTCAAGCTTCGGGGCCATTGAGTGCACTATAGCACTAACTTGGTGAGTCATCTTTATAGTTTCACAATCCATAGAACGCTTCTTTGTAACCAAGTCTTTCATGAATTTTGCATAACCCAACATTTGTTCAAGTGCCTCCACCAGAGGCACATTAATAGATAAGCTCTTCATCATGTCAATGAACTTTTTAAACTGATTATCATTCTTCTGCTTTGCGAGCCTTTGAGGATAAGGTGGAGGTGGTCTTGGAAAAGGAGCCTTGGCTTTTGGCACAACCGGCTCCAGCATGTTAATTATGTGTTCCCTAGACGGGTTCACATCGTTTTGGGTTTCCACCTCGACTTCTTCAATATCAATCCTCACTTCATTGTTCACATTTTCATCAACCACATCTTCAACTACCAAAGGGACTTCGTCCTCTTACAACTCAACATCATCATCCATGACTTGCTTTTGCTTAGAGGCATTCACATCACCGCCTCTCTCACTTCTTGTTGTGACCGCCATAATATGATTGTTCCCACCCTTTGGGTTCACTACCGTATCACTTGGTAGAGCACCCTTCGAGCAAGTATTCAACGACTGAGAGATTTGGACTAATTGCACCTCCAAGTTTCGGATAGAGGTGTTGTGAGAAGCTAACTGTGCATCCGAATCAGCATTCCTCTTCATCATCTGCTCGAACATCATTTCAATTCTACCCATATCATTACCGGAAGAACTAGGACCTTGAGAAGGGAAAGGAGGTGGATTGTTCGGTTGTTGGTACATTGGGGGCCTTTGAAAGCCTTGCCCCCAGATGCCTTGGTTTCAATTGTTGTTCCACCCGCCTTGATTGTTGTTGTTTCCCCAATTGTTGTTATTTCCATTCCAATTGCCTTGGTTGTTGTTTTGATTACCCCAATTATTGTTTTGGTTGTTGTTCCAATTGCCACCACTTTGTTGTTGGTTGCCCCAATTTCCTTGGGGTCGCCATTGTTGGTTTGAAGAGTTGGCTCTATTGCCTTAATAGTTGTTGACATATTGTACCTCTTCACTTTGGTCATCATAACCATCATTTTGACACCCATCATATTCATCAACAAATTGCTCAGAATTTTCTTGATTTTGTTGCCTTCTTTGCCTTCTCTTGTTGATAAGCATACTAACACCCTTCATGGCATTCACTTGGTGAGGATTCTGAACTTGGTGCAACTGCACCTTAGCCAATTGGTTCATAGTAGTTGTAAGCTCAACTATCGCTTGCCCATGATCATGTAATTCCTTGTGCAAATGGATAACCGTAGGGTCACCTTGAGGCACATTTGCTCTACTATGCCATGCTAAAGAAGTGTCCGCCATTTCATCAAGTACATCACATGCCTCCTCATAAGAAAGTTTCATAAAATTGCCCCCGGCCAATTGGTTAACAATGCATTGATTTGTAGTATTTATGCCCCGATAGAAGGTTTGTTGGATCATGGCCTCGGTCATATCATTATTTGGGCACTCCTTCACTATCGTTCTATACCTCTCCCAAATATCATGCAAAGGTTCCGTTGGCTCTTGCTTGAAGGCTAATATTTCATCTCGAAGTGCCTCCATATGACTAGGAGAGAAGAATTTGGCAATAAAATTATCCGCCAACTCATCCCAAGTTGTGATGGAATGGTTGGGGAGTCTCTCGAGCCAATCCAATGCCTTTCCCCAAAGTGAGAACGGGAAAAGTCTCAATCTCAATGCATCCTCAGACACATTCATCTGTTTGCTCCCCCAGCATGTATCTACGAACCCCTTGAGATGTTTTTAGGCATTTTGATTTGCAGCACCCGTAAAGTACCCACACTGCTCAAGTAAGGTCAACATCACATTGGTTATCTAAAAGTTTCCCGCCCGAATTCGGGGTGGGACAATAGCACTTACGTAGCCTTGGTTCAGTAATACTCTGGGAGCCACTCTTAGAGGAACCGGGGGAGGGTCTGGAATATTGTCATTTGGATTAGCATTGGCATTCCGGCCTCTCCGTTGACCTTGAGGTGCAAGAGGCACCTCATCTTGCTCAAGATCATCTACCTCCTCCCCCGCTATCACGTTTCCAAGAGGATCATTAGCATTGTTTAAAGCCATGTTGGTACCTGAGTAATGACACAAACAAGTAAGTAACAAAGAAGAAAAGAAGAACAATACACAAAACTAACAAAATAGATAGCCAAAACCATTAGCTCCCTGGCAACGACGCCAAAAAGTGATCGCTACCAACTCCACACTACCAAAAATTAGGAAGAGAGGGTCGCAATAGCTTTTACCCGATATGAGGGTCGGGATCGATTTCCACAAGGAGCTAGGAATGGAGTCGAATATCTATCTAGACTAGAGTTGTGTAATTGTTCCAAATGTCACTTCCAAACATCTTTTGAATTTTCTTTAACAAACTAATATTATCAATTACTAATTAGAACTAAATTATGCTAATAAGAAAATTGCTAGAGTTGAATCTAATGGGTAGAAAGGCATTAGGGTAGTGACTTTCACCTAGGTGGCTAATTGACGGGTAAATGCTTCTAAGGTTCGATTGACCTGATTAGGTAAATATGCTATAACCATTGCATAATTTTACCCACTCTCACACCTCTCGATAGAGAGAGTGATTTTGCCCAATTGACTCTCTCGAGACCAAATGGGTAGGCAAATTAGCTCAAGCAACTAGGGTTCAAGTTGGGTAATTACTCTCTCGAGGTTTAACCCTTTAATTGGGACTATCAATTCTCTTGAGTCCATCCCAATTCCTTGTCTGGTCAATTTTGGAGACTTAGGCTTTCTTTCTCAAGAAGAGCCAAGTCAACTTAGCACAAACTAGTGTTTGCAACCACCAATTCATAGATTAAACCATAAAATTGACCCAAATAACAAACACCCATCGTCAATCTAACAATAGATGGCAACATCCATCAATTACCCATACTAGGGTTGAGCCACAACCCTAGCTAATGGGTTTAGCTACTCATGCTTGAAGGAGAAAATAGAGAAATAGATGAAGAACAAGACATATTAATTTAAAAGCTAATGTAAATGCAGAGAATCTATTGTAAAATCTAAGTTAAGATGCCAAAAAAATGGCTACACAATAGCTTCTCACGAGCGCAGCTACGTTCTAGAAATAACTGATGACCTAAAAATGGTAAAATATTCTATTTATACTAGGCTGGAAAAACTAGACAAAAATACCCCTGTGGGGTCAGTGCAGGCCGCATAAAATGGATCGCGGCTGCACTAGGCTCTTGGACTTTAATTCTGGGCTCTCTGAGCTTGAGCTCCACGGACCGCGTAGAATGGACTGCGGCCGCGGAGGCAGCTGGCGCGGTCCGCACAATCATGACTGCGGACCGCATGGCTTGAACTTTGGCATTTTCCATCTCTCTGAACCTCTCTTCCGCGGACCGCACGAAAAGGTAGTGCAGCCGCGAAACCTTCACCACGGACCGTGCAATGTGTACTGCGTCCGCGTTTCCTGAAGCCTGGTTTTTCCATCTCTCTGAATCACCTAGTGCGGCCACATTCGACTTTGTGCAGTCCGCACTAGGCTTATTTGCCCTCAGTTTACTTTGTCTTTGATACTTGAGCAGGTTTCACTCCTTTTGAGCTGATCTTTGATATTTTTTCACTTTGTCGATCAAACCTACAATCAAGCACAACTTATGAGCCTTTTGGGACTATTTTGTAACAATTTATAATCAAAGCATAAGCAAGAAGGAGCATGAATTTCGTTAAAATCCCGACTTATCATTGAGGTTATACAGTTTTTATTGCTATGTAAAATAGATCTGGCTGACTGAGTCTACCTACTCAGGGTCCTACGACCTCGGGTTTTCCAGTGTATGGCGATTGACAATAGTCTCCGAGTCATCGAGTTTGCTTAGGCTCGAAGGCCGTTATTCGTGAGCTCGAAATTGCCTCCCTAGGGCCTTATGAGCCCGGAGTTCCGACCCTGAGGTCGTGCGGGTGCCAAATTGTTGATGCTAAGTCTCCGAGTATTTTGGGACGTATTCGATGGAGGGAATCCTTGCCGTGAGCATGCCGAAATTTTCTTTTTTGGAGTACGAGATGCTGAAAGATATTCTTTAATTGCTTGGTGTAAATACATGTTGTTTCATTTTTGAGAGCTCGGCCCCCGCGGGCACGGTTCCTTTGATCGTTTGGCCCGGTACATGATTTCCCATTGGAAACTCGTTTTTCCTTTCTCGGTACGGGGTTGATTGCGAAGAAAGTCCGGTAGGCTTGTTGAATCCTTCCCAGGAGGCATGTCGGTCCGCTAAGGACCTCACTGGCGAGACCATCTTCGGGGCGGAAGTTCGGCTGAGGGAAAAGAGTGCGACGAGTGCTATTAAGGCCTTGGGATCTTCGGGTAGAGCTAACACTTTCGAGCGTCCTGCCCGGGTGTCTGCATACAGGTTAGTGTAAAATAACAAAGGAGGGGGGGGGGTAGTTTTACCTTACCGTGGAGTGCACAGGCGATGTTTCGGGGCCCGATATGTTCCTGCCATTTTGGAGAGAGGACTCTAGTATAGTCCTCCGCTGTGTTCAATCAGGCTAGGCCGAAAACATGGTTCGCTTACCCTTCGATTATTTCGAGAGTGGGGATATTGGTGCCGCAATGTGTCATGTGATGCGGACCTTTCCCCTTGCCGCTTGTTGCTTTCTGCTGATAGTTTTTATTCTGTCCTTTGCGTGGAATTTCATCCTTTTGGCAAAGCGGGGACTGTACTGCCCTCATACAATGCGTCTGTGGTTGTCTGAATAAGGCATCCATTCCTCGTGCCTCTTTTGATGATACAGGACTTGGCGTTCTGGTCTACGCCAGCCGTGCAGACAAAGAGAATGGTCTTTCTTCTCATCATCTTGATCGCCGTGTGGAATCTGTCAGTGATCTGAGATGTGGGCATGATTTGGTCCGATGGTCTGAGACGCCTTATTAACCTCGGCCCGACAACGTTGATCAAGCCACCTGAATTCATGAGAATATGTTTTATTTGAAATGGATCGAATGAGGAAGAAGGTTACCAGTGCGTCAGTGTGAGGCCGAGACAAGGTCTCGATGCCCTCTTTGCTAAATGTGAGGGCGTCCTCGGGAATATATCCCCAAATCCGCCTTTCTCTGGTGACGAGCATTTTTTCTCTCCTTTTTACGAGTTCTTGGAAAGTGTCATCGCTCCTCCACTATCGTGGTAATACGCTGCGGCCCATTTGCTTCGTTCTTCCTGGATGCCTTCCCTACTCGGGACTGAACTTGAATTCGGTTACGGGTCAGTTCTCGGCGGTGATTTTTGTTGAGTGACTTGGCTTTTTTCCTTCGGAGCTGGTGGCCATCCTCGGCCCCGCGACCGCACTTGTTATACATTTTACACACCAAGCTGTGATTCCTCTAAGAGGGATTCTGCTAAATAGGTCTGGGCCATATGGTGTCCCTGGTTTTGCTAATAGTGAGTACGATGTCTGATACAACGATGTTGAAATTGTATATTGATGATCGAGGCACCCTCGATCTATTTTCCGATCATTGCGAGGTAGATTGCGTCTCGGGGCGTTCCTCCTATTTGTAGTGTACGGGCGGTACCTTTCTCTGTTTGGTATTGGTTTCTTTGCCAGGAGCTTGCTTGGGTATACTGAGTCTGAGGGGGCTCCTGGATGGTCATCCACGACCCTGGTTTGCGATTGGTGCTGGATATGGGCATCCGAATGGATCTCGGCTGGGTACCCGATAAAGTTTTATTTTAACTGCCTTAAAATCGTCGGGCTTGGTTTGTTTAGGCTTTGCGTGAAGGCCTGTACCACCCAGTCATCCGAGACCGGGGGTAATCCCATTCGTTCCATCTGGGAGTGAGATGCAAATTTTCACATCATTTCATTTACCCTTTGCTCGGTCCCGGATGTGTCGGGTTTCTCGTCGTTGCTTTGATGGCACCGGCGTGTGCCTTTATGGAGGAATCTCCCAGTATGGTAAGTGAGTTTACGGGGTTGGGCACTAGGTTACGATGCCACATCATGGTCCCTTTCGAGAGTGTTTCCCCGAATATCTTCAATAAGACAGACTTGATCTCATCATTTTTTGGGTCATTGCCTATTACTACGCACGTATAGGCAGTGATGTGTTCATTGGGATCTGAGGTCCTGTTGTACTTAGGGGAGTTTTGGCATTCTGAACTTCTTTGGAATGGCTTTCGGGGCCGCTTCCTCGGGGAACTGCCGTTGAACGAACTTTCGCGAATCTACACCCTTCAGGACCAGGGGCGCGCACGGGATTTGGTCGACTCTGAAGTTGTAAGTTTCAACCTTCTTATCGTTGGCTGCTATCATTTTCTCGCCTGAATTGATCCTTTTGGTAAGGTCCTCCAGCATTTTCATTATGGCGGGATCGGTTACCGATCCATTATTGCTCGACCTCTCCGGTACCCGTTCTGCTGGGGGAGTAGTTTCCGGCGCTGCTGTGCTGGGAGTCTTCGGGTGGCTTTGTAACTGAGTGATGGCCAACTGCTGTGCCTGCAACATTTCAATAATAATATGAAAACTAACTTCATGTTCTTCCCGGGCTGGGGTTTTTTGGGCTTCCAGTTGGTCGCCATGCTGCATGCTTCAGTCGGTGTGTAAGGTTTCGTCGACCTGCTGTGCGTCTTGCAAACCCGCTTCCACTGGGATCGGTCCAAGTGCGTTATTGGGTTTCTACGGTGGCGCGCCAATGACTGGAACAACCATACTATTTTCTCCATGATTTTCAAGGTAGTCGTTCTCAACCCTGTTTACCGAGCCAGACATTTCGACCTGAAATCAAGAGATCTTGGACAAGAAAAAGTGTGAAAGATAACTTTAGTTTGTGCAATGAAACTAGCAAGAAAACAATCACTATTACTTTTAGCCCCACGGTGGGCGCCAAATTGTTTACCGTGAAAATGGTAACAACAATTAAATTTGTAAATGGGATTCTAAAAATATGTGATCTATTTTTATGCTAGTTGTTAGAGCAGTTGATGCTAGTTGTATGAAGTTTAATGAAGAGATACAAGCTAAAATGGGGCAGTAATCAAACTGAGGGCTTGCTGCACGGGCTTCGGATTAGTCGATGGAGGACCTTGGGGTTGATATCCGGCTCGAGTTCGAGCTATTGGGGGTAACGGGGGAAGGGATAACAATTAGAATATAATTAAAGAAGGCTCTCTATGGACAATACCAAACAATAAATGATGAACAAGTATGAAAGCAATAGATGCTAAGAATGGCCTCGAGCGAGTAAGTTAGAGAGAAGAAAAAGAGAGAGAGATATTATTGATCTTGTGTAGAATAGTTGGAGAAACATACACCCCTTACAAGGTGGTGAGGGTTCCCTTTATATAGGAGGAGAAACCGGTTATGGTACAACATACATTAATTATAAAAGTATGGAGATGGGACGGCTAGACGTGACGCATTGACACAGGCTCTAGGTAGGCCGGCTCTGTTAGACTTAGCCGTGTGCCTTGGGAATTCCCCCTTTTACTCTTTCCTCAATCTTCGTCTTCTTTGAGTCGGGCCTCGACAATCCCTGAGGGAGGTGACTCGATCGCAACTCCACATCCTCGGGGTCTCGAGGTATTCTCCTGAAGTGGCTTGATAGTAAGAAATTAAGCCCTCTGATTTTTCCGCATACAGATAGTCTTCGTGTTTCCTAGAACGAAGCGATGGGAAATGATTCTGACACATGACTCCATGAGCTTATCACGGTGACGTCATACCGATGATGCAACCTATGGCACGAGTTTTTTGCAACAACCGGGATGTCCCATGGACCTGCGTTTTTTATATCATTCAATGCATTGTCGATTCCCGTTCTCCAAGGTGAATGTACCATCGTATTTACCGTGAAAACGGTAACAACAATTAAATTTGTAAATGGGACTCTAAAAATATGTGTTCTATTTTTATGCTAGTTGTTAGAGTAGTTGATGCTAAGAGTATGAAGTTTAACAAAGAGATACAAGCTAAAATGGGGCAGTAATCAAACCGAGGGGCTTGCTGCCTGGGATTCGGACTGGTCGATGAAGGGCCTCGGGGTCAATATCTGGCTCGAGCTCGAGCTATAGGGGGTAGCCTAGGAAGGGATAACAGTTAGAATATAATTGTATATGGATCTTTATGGCCAATACCAAGTGATAAACGAAGAACAAATATGAAAATAATAAATGGAAAGAGTAGCCTCAAGCAAATGAGTCAGAGAGAAAAGAGAGAGAGAGAGAGAGAGATTATTGATCTTATGTGGAATAGTTAGAGCTCTTCCTTACAGAGTGTTAATGACTCCCCTTTTATAAGAGGGGGAAGTCCAAACTTAGTACAAGATACGTTGAGTGATAAAGGAAATGGGATGGGACAAATAAATAGCTTCATGACGTATACGTAGGCTAATGTTAGGCTACCCAGGTAGACTTGATCGACTCCAAATGCACTCTTCGAAGGTTTTCTGTATTTGTTGGGGTTTCGGCTGATGTTATCCTTGGCTGGGTACCGATAGATCTTGAGGAAAGTAACCGGCTCGAGGTCCCGAGCCTCCGAGGCAACCTCCTGAAGCAATTTTCTAATGAGAAATTGGTCCTCCGATTTCACTGTACACAGAAAGTCTCCGCGTTTCTTAGAGGGGAGTGATAAGAAATGATTTTGACATCCCACTTATGGGCTCCTATAATGACGTCGTGCTAATGGCACCGCCCCTTTTACAAGTGTCGAGGCGTTTAACCCTTTCGCTTTTTCAGGGTCATCCGACGTGTCGTGACTCCTCGTTCTTCGGGGTCATAATGTTGTCGTTGATTCATCTTCTATGAACGCATTGAATGCGCCTGCTATTATGCTTTTCGAGGGCGATAATGGCGTCGTTGGTTACTTTGCCCTTCCCCCTTATAAATAGGGCTTCTTGTGATCAGTTTTTTATCCAAGTATCCTTCGATATCCATCCTTTTCTCCTTTCTCGCTATTTTTTCCCTTTTCCGTCTTACCATGTTTGAGGCCCATGGCCTCAAGGTCTCATGCTGACGTCATGCGCGCTGTGGACCAACTCCCGAACTTCTCTGGTCAGACGAAGTTGTGCTGCTATGATGATGTTGTTGTTGATAATGTTGTTGCTGTTGTGGTTGCTTTCTCCATTGGCTCGGGGCGATGAAATAGAGGACCGATTTTCTTCGACTCGGAGAGATATTTGGATTATGCACTGCTGCACAAGAAGGGGCTCGGATTATACACCGTTGCTCACCCTCCTTCCTCGGCTTGGAATATTACACCCCCTTTGGATTCCTAGGGGTATGGAAACACTCTCTACTAGCTGTTGCCTACCGGGCCGAGGCAACATCTCAAGAAGTGGCTTTATATTAGTATTACTAGCGGAGTTCTTACTAGCCAAATTTTTCACCCAGCCACTTCTTGTCTTCTTTCGGCTTTTCCTTCGTCACTTTGCTCTTCTCCATCGCTTTCCTCTTCTATATCCTTCCTTTTGAAGATGCCATTCCGGGAGGATCGAGATGAGGTCCCCGAGGGGATAGGACTTGGAAGATATTGTCTTTGAGGTCGCACGCATGAGGAGATGATGCCGAAGATGCCGTACTTTGGGAATAGGTTAGATTCTTAGACTTTTGTTAGATGCATATATTTGAACTTCTTTGTTCCTGTGTAAAGATCCCCTTGAGGGCTTTTGTAATCACATGTAAGGACCCCCCGAGGGCCGTTGTAAGCGAACATTTATGAATACAAAGATATTTCCTTGACTCCTTCCCTTGATACTTGTTGTATTTCTTTATGTTTGCGGCAGCTCTGAATGCACGATCTTGTTTTGTCGTCGCTAACACTGAACTCGGATGCGAGTATTCCTTCCGTCCTTCGGTTGATGGAAATGGGTTCGCGCGGGGCCTTTTGTGGTTCCTCAGACTGAACCCGAATAAGGCGGCCGCTGGGACCCTAACTTCATTTGAAAATAAGGATAATGTTTTTGGGCCTCATAATAACCTTTGAGAAGAAATTTTCTCGGGGACCCGTGGATGGGGGATGCTTGTGATTTCTTGAAAGAAGTCCCTGAGCGGAGGCTCGCTCACACTCGGACCATCTTGGACAGCACCCAGAGCCCGGTTTGTACGGGTGACGTTCAAAAAATGCTTATTTCTTCATAGACTGGTTCCCTTTGATGGAGATCTTTGAAGTCGTGTTCCACCCTTGTGTTGGTGAAGGCATTGTTGGCTCTTTGGAGTGCCTCCCTACTATGACGGAGGTCTTCAAGATCAGGTATCGCCTCAAGGCTAGAGATGGTGCTATTGGTTAGCGTCTTCGGTCGGCATCGAATCGTCGCTGCTCTTCCCATATATAATAGGAGGCTATTTCCACCTTCCCAGGGATTACCCTATCTCACGCAGTTGCCATTTCCCACACCATGTTTCCGGTATTAACACGCCTGTACATCTTTCCGCCTTTTAGTCTTTCAACTTTGCGACTGCTATGGCGGCAATAACGGGATTAATCTGATAGAGGGTAAAGCACCCCCCCCCCCGTTTTTCGGGATCATCGGGGTCTGCTGACTCCATGGTGCCAGTTGATCACGCCCTTAATCGCTATTGCCAGGAACGACAGAGACCGGGAATGGACAAGTCGCTTTGCTCGGGTGTTGACTGCTGGTATTATACCTTAGGAACCCGTATTATTTTTTTGGAAAATGGAGCAATACTCTTAACGGCATGCCCCGTGTTTCGCCAGTTCTGCCTATGGCAAGAGTGAACTTAGTAGCTATGTCTTCCTTCCTTCTTTTGTCATGGTTATACGAGCTTTGTAGGTATTGGACGGTCCCCTAGGGGTGAGTATGTTCTCCTCCGAAGAGGGGGAGGAGTTGTAGGCTTCCGAGCTAGGATATGATGGCGATAAATGGGATATGCACTCGCAGTGCGATGGAGCTTTTAGCTGGGTTAAACGCGTCCGTGTCTCTGGCAAGAGAACATCGCCAGAGCCTGTTGTTCCTGAAGCTTTTGGTTTCGGAGCGGTGGTTCCTCCAAGTGATCATGCTTCAACCGAGGTTGGTTCTTCCAAGGCCGAGGGGGCTGGACCAACAGGGATGTGCTCGGCATTCGAGGAAGTCCGCCGACATTACTTCATGGTGAGCTTTGGCACAGTTCTTCTGCATCTCGTGTCTTTCCTTCCTTATCAAGTTTTCTTTCTGCAGGACTTTGATAGGCTCAGGTCTGAGCTACTCCATCATGGGGCTAGGCTTCGGAGAGATATAGATGAGGGTAAGTCCCTTAGGCTCCCTAGCAAGGAGAAGGAGGTTGAGTTGATGCACTGGCGATATGGGGCGTATCGGAGCTCGGGTTATGAGAGCTATTTGATGGGGCAGGTGACCTCTCGTAGTAAACGTTTCGCCTTTTTAACCCTCAAGGTTAGGCTTTTTGCTTATCATAGTTGCAGAAAAAAGATGAAGGCTCTGGGGTACCTTAGGGGTGAAGCCGACCGAGTTAAGAATGCTTGTGGTGAACTGAGGGCTCAGGTGAAAGCTCAAGCTTCAGTTCAAGTGGATATAATCGCGAAGCTTGAGTCTGATCTCTCAAAGGTCAGGGTCGAAACAATCGATTCTCGGGCTGAAGCAGCATTGAGTCGGACCAAGGTTGATGAGGAGATGGTGATTCATTTGAAGGACGTCCCTGATGTCCGAGCTGAGTTGGAGTGAGCCCACAATCGTGAGAAGAGGATCGAGGGATACGTCCGCTGTAGATCACGAAGAGAGGTTCTTGAAGAGATCAGCGCCAGGGGTTTTGTTCTCCTGGAAGAGTTGGCTTGAGCGAGGGCGGACGAGCGTGATGCTCGGTTATTTCTTGCCGACATCATGAAGAGCGAAACTTGGGCTAGTAGGTCATAGCCTTCTGGAGCGAAGCGTAGATTTTGCCATTTTTTATCTGATATTCGCAGAGCATGTTTGTAGATGGAGAATGCACCTTTTGCGCTTGTAAAAAGAAAACTTGAAGCTTTATATCTTTTGTGTCTCTTTCTGGATCGCTTTCGACCAGGCGGGCTGGTTTTGACGTTTGGCGGGAGCCCTACGGATCCGGAGCTCTTTCATGCCCGGTCAAGTGCGATTTTTAACACAAGTATGTGTTAGAGATTTTGTGCTTTGCCCATCTGTTTTGGGTTTAGTCTCCGAGTCAGGCATTGACTCGAGCTTACCTGACCTTCAATCTCCTATACCTGCACGGGTGGACGATAACGGTTCTTACACCTTGCCTCTGGGCATTTATATTTTAACTATTTTGGGTTCAGTCTCTAAGTCGTATTGCGACTCAAGATATAATTGACCCTCAAGTTTTTTTTGAGCATGCATGGGCGGGCGTCAATGGCAATGATGGCTCTGAGGCTTTGTGGAGCTGGCGATGATGGCTCTTACGCTGTGCCCTTAGGCACGTATAGTTAACTATTTTGGATCCGGTCTCCGAATCGGGTTACGACTCGAGCTCATTTTAATCCTCAATTTTTAAATTTTTAAGCTGGCAATAGTGGCTCTTACGTTGTTGGTCGTTACGACCTTTTAGTGTGCGGCCCTGAGGCTCGTTTGGCTGGCGACAATGGCTCTTACGCTTTTGCCCGTGGGCATATTGTAGGCTTTGTTTTCCTCTCGTTAAGGTTTTTTTGAAATAATTTTGCCTGACCCGTCGTCGGTTCGAGAAGAACCTCAATTTCAAGTTGTTAGTGGCGATGTTCGAGAACCTCGGAAGGTTTAGCTCGTAGGCTGAGAAGCTCGAAGCCTTGTGATTTGGAGCTGACATGGCCGAAGCTCGTTTGCCTGTTGAGGGTATCCTATTTTAACTAGTTCTTTTCGAAGTAGATTCGAAGTAATGGCCTGTGATTTTATTAGCGATGGTCGGGCGTTCCCGAGTCGCGTTAATTTGGCTAGTGCAGCTGTTTTAACCATAGTCATATGTGTTTGACCGGAGCCATTTTTTGATCTCGAGTGATAGTTTTAAGCGTCTACATCGAGAGTATGCCCTTTCGGGAGTCTTACAAATGCGACATATAGCCTAAACTTCGGGATTGAGTTTTATGCATGTAGTAAGGTCTTATGAAAAATTTCATGCCAGTTGAGGTGTTACCGTTTTTTCGTGCCTGTTGAGGTCTTGCAGTTTTTCCATGCCTGTTGAGGTCTTACAATCTATCATGCATGTTGAGGTCTTACCGTTTTTGTTTCTATGTAAAATGGATCTGGCTAGACCGAGTTTGCCCGCTCGGGGTCTTACGGCTTCGGGTTTTCCAGTGTATGGCGATTGATGGCAATTTCTGAGTCATCGGGTTTAATTAGGCTCGAAGGTTGTTACTCGTGAGCTCAAAATTTCCTTGTCGGATCCTTATGATTCCGGAGTTCCAACCTTGAGGTCATGCGAGTGCCAAATTATTGACGCTAAGTCTCCGAGTATTTCGGGACGTACTTGGTGGAGGGATCCTTGTCGTGATCATGCTGAACTTTCTTTTGGAGTACGAGATGCTTTTGGTGAAAGATACTCTTTTATTTCTTGACATGAATACGTGTTATTGTGTTGAATAGACATTTGCTAGACCGAGTTTGCTCACTCGGGATCTTACGGCCTTGGGTTTTTGAGTGCATGGCAACCGACGACAGTTTCCTAGTACCCAAGGTACCTTTGATATTGGTGATGCTTGGCGATTTCTGCGTTGCCTTACCTGAAGGTTTTGTGATTTCGGAGTTTCGACCCGGAGGCTGTCTGAGTGTTGAATTGCTGGCGTCAGTCCCCGAGTGTTCGGGACGTTTCCGGCGAAGGAATTACTACCTTACTTTGCGAAGGTGTATTTGACAAAAGGTATTCTTTGATTTCTAGGTACAATAGTACACATATTTGTCGACGGGATCCTGGCTATATGGACATGGTTCGTTTGACCGTTTGGCCAAGTACACTACTTTCCTATAAAAAACCCATTTGGCGTTTCAAGACCTTTTCAAGCGGGTAGCTTTTTGGGGGAATGCCCCTCACCGTTTAAAGTTGCCTCCAAAAGAAGTTTTGAATATTTGTGGAGTTTTCCTTAGGCAGCTCGCAGACGTTGCCTCGTTAAAAACCTGAGCAATGAGAGTCGAACTCTCCCCTCCCCGTCGGGTCGGCCCTGAAGTAGCTGCCATGGCTATGGTAGAATTGGTAGACCGAAGCAGGGGCCTACACTAACACTTTTGCGCTTAAGGAAACGAAGGACCCGATGCCAAGGCAGAAAGATAGCTATCTAAAATAATGAGATCTTCCAAAGAAGCAAGAGCCACCCCACATATATGTGGGAAGCAGCAACGATTTGCTTATCCAAGGTAAGCCCCGGGAGGCCAACGGCCTCGGTACAGATCCCAGGGTGGTACCCGACCCCAGAGACCTCCATCGACAAGAAGTTAGGCTTCAAGAAGCCAACTGCATGATCTCCAATCCCGAGGGGGTGTCCGACCTCGAGGACCTCCATCAAAAAGAAGTCAGGCTTCGGAAAGCCTTCAGCGCCATCATAGAGCTCGGGGCAATATCCGATCTCATGGTTTTCCTTTCTAAAAAGAAAAATAAGCACTTCAAGCTCCGCCCACGAGGGCTCGACTGCAGAAAATTGCCTAAATACGAATAACCCCTTCCTCAGAAGCCTGCCTACAACACCTCAAAAGGTTATCTACGCCAAGCTCAAAGTAAAAGCTCCGAGCGCCCAAAGTCGACTTTCGCTTCGATGCTCTATATCCATGGGGCTCAAGGGCCGCGATAATCCAGGTTTATTGGATCACTTCGGGCTTGATTCCAGGAACAACAATGAGCTCGGAAAGGAGCAATTTCTATTGACCAAAGGCCAGAAAAATATCGGCAATCATCAATAGAGGCATACATTCAAAATCTCCGCAAACGCACAAGAGTATACGAGAACATGACAAAAATCAAAAGCAAAAGTAAAGGAAACATCTTCATATTTGGTAAATATCAGCTACAACGGCCCTCGAAGGTTCCTTACATACAATTACTAAAGCCCGCAAGGGGTTCTTACACAGAAAGGAAGAAACAAAAGGGTGCACACGCGTGATAAAGGCCTAGAAACTGGTCTACTCTCGAGGGTCCACCTCCTGCAACAAGCGCCTCCGGGCATGCATCCTCAGAAGCCTCATCCCGGCCTTCCACACTGATATCCCCAAAGGATAGGGCGAGAAGCAAGGAGGGATGAAAAAATGTCATAGCTCGCCGAAGGTCGAGGACCCTCGCTGGCCAAGAGAACCTCGGAGAGACAACAGACCAGGTGAGCCTCGGCCTCTCTTGCACGGCTACTTAGAATCCACTTCTTGGAACACTTAGCCGTGTAAGCTACCAGCTTAGGGCAGAGCGCCATGTCGAGCGGGGGTATGAAGGTGAGCAGCAGTGTATAATTCGAGCCCCCTTCTGAGCAGAGGTATATGATCCTAAGAGCTTTTCACGAGCAAGGAAAGTTGACCCCTATATGTTATCATCTAGAGAAAACAAGGGTAGCAACAACAGACGTAACAACAACCATAGCAGCAACAGGATGGCATGATCGTGCTCGACAAGGGGAAGCTCCGGCAAGAGGCCGCAACACGGCCTACGGGAGCTTTGCCAAACGGCCTTGAGGCCACAAACCCCAAACATGATGTTCAATGATAAAGGAAGAGATAGGAAGAAATGGGCGAATGAGCAGATGAAGGTACTTGGATAAGAAAACAACACCAGAGCTCCCCCATTTATATGGGGCAACAACACTGTCATTGAGGCTTTGGAAGACTGATTGGTGGACGCAATTACTGTGTTCTTGAAGAACTGAATCGACGGCGGTACATTTACCTTGGAGAACGAGAATTGATAGTGCATTGAATGATGTCAAAAATGCAAGTCCATGGGATATACCGGTTGTCGCAAAAACTCGCACCACAGGTTGCATCATCGGTATGACGTCACTGCAAGAAGCTCGTGGAGTCAGGTGTCAGAATCATTTCCCATCACTTCGTTTTGGGAAATGCTAAGACTATCAATATGCGGCAAAATCAGAGAGCTTAATTTCTTACTATCAAGCCACTTCAGGAGAATACCTCGAGACCCCGAGGATGTGGAGTTGCGATCGAGTCACCTCCCTCAGGGATTGTCGAGGCCCGACTCAAAGAAGACGAAGATTGAGGAAAGAGTAAAAGGGGTAATTCCCAAGGCACACGGCTAAGTCTAACAGAGCCGGCCTACCTAGAGCCTGTGTCAATGCGTCACGTCTACCCGTCCCATCTCCATACTTTTATAATTAATGTATGTTGTACCATAACCGGTTTCTCCTCCTATATAAAGGGAACCCTCACCACCTTGTAAGGGGCGGTTGTTGCTCCAACTATTCTACACAAGATCAATAATATCTCTCTCTCTCTCTCTCTTTCTTCTCTCTAACTTACTCGCTCGAGGCCATTCTTAACATCTATTGCTTTCTTACTTGTTCTTCATTTATTGCTTGGTATTGGCCATAGAGAGCCTTCTTTAATTATATTCTAACTGTTATCCCTTCCCCAGTGACCCCCGATAGCTCGAGCTCGAGCCGGATATTGACCCCGAGGTCCTCCATCGACCAGTCTAAAGCCCGGGCAGCAAGCCCTCGGTTTGATTACTACCCCGTTTTAGCCTGTATCTCTTTGTTAAACTTCATACTCCTAGCATCAACTACTCTAACAACTAGCATAAAAATAGATCACATATTTTTAGAATCTCATTTACAAATTTAATTGTTGTTACCATTTTCACGGTAATTAGTCGCTACCCTTGGAATGGGATGTGGCTCTGTCCGGAGCTTTGATATCCTTCCGCATTTTCCCAATGGATTTTCGTACTGCTAGGGTTAATTTGATTTGTCCTTGTCCCCTACCCCGGAAGGACTCTGCTTTCCCTTTTTGTTTCTCACTTCCAACTCTAGATTTGACCATTATCTTCATACACAATCAGTGAAAGATCGTTAGTATTGGTGCTAAAAGAAGCAGTAAAGAAAAAATAGATGAGAAATTGACAGTGTTTTAAAATCTCATATTAGCTGACAGTAGAAAAAGAAGCGTGGTCGCGTACTAGGTACCACTAAGAGCAGAATTTTGAATGCGGCTGTGGAGGACTGGGATTCAGACTACCTAACCTCTGAGTTGAACAACTGCTGAGAGCGGAATTTAGGGCGCGGCTACGGAAGTTGAATCGTTATCCGCGGAAAAACAATGCGGGCGCGGACCCACTTTGACACTTCTCTGAACTTTAATTTCGCTAACCGCAAAAATGAAGCATGGCCGTGTAAACAGGTCTGCTGACAGCAGACTTTTCACCACTGAGAGTGGAATTTAAACCAATTGTAGCACAGGATTTCACAAGAACGCTGACCGCGGAATTACATCCGCGGTCGCAAAATTCAAAATTTAATTGAGCAATCCTAGGGTTTCAATTTTCTTGTCATTAGCGGGCATCATATACACCACTGAACCCTTCTAGGTATTAACTAATTAATCCTAACTATTTAAGCCTAATTCAATTAACACTAATGAACCCTAGTTGAAACTAAAAGAAAAGAAGAAGAAATTAAAACCGAAAGAAAAGAAAAGAACAAATTTAAAAACAACTGATGAATTGATCATACCATTTGTGTATTGAGTGATGGAAATGGACTCTAATTTGGTGTTATTGTAGATTAGGGCTCAATTGGGGTAGATGAACAGTAAAAATTTCTTTTGAGAGAGCAAGGAGCTAAAAGGGTAAAAGGTCTCAGGACCTTCTATTTATACTAAATAGCACAGGGGCCCACAAATCTTACCTGGCGCGGCCGTAGAATTTCACCGCGGTCCGCGCTTTTACCTGGGATGAAGAGTTGTTTGTGCAACACCGCCGCTGAGAGCAAAAAAATGGCCGCGACCGCAAAACAGGTCCGCTGACCGCAAAAAAGCCGCCGCAGATGCGGATGAAACATTAGAGAAGTCTCATTTTCGAATTTTCAAGTCCGCTCCTGCTTCCAAATTTTGCCCCCGTAAAATGCTTCCGCTGACCACGGAATTTTGATTACGGTCAGCGGTCCAGTTGCCTCAGACGTTCCTACACACATCTCATAACCAGTTAGTCCCAAACAAATCCTACACAAAGAAGAAAATGAAAAACACATGGGTTGCATCCCAAGAAGCGCCTGATTTAACGTCGCGGCATGATACAAGTTTCCATCAATCATTTGAGATGGATCATTGCCACCACGCGTCTATCATCAAATTTTCCCAGGTAGTGTATGACTCGGTGCACATTAACCCTGAAAACTTCACCATTTTTATTCTTCAAATCAAGAGCACCAAATGGAGTCACATGTACCACTTCAAAAGGGCCACTCCATTTTGACTTGAGCTTTCCCGGAAACAGTCGTAACCGAGAGTTGAATAAGAGAACCAAGTCACCCTCCTTGAATTCCTTGCTCTGTGCATATTTGTCATGACTTCATCTTGTCCTTATACAAGGACGAGCTGGAATAGGCATAAAACCGGAACTTATCAAGATCATTGAGTTGCTCTACCCAGAGATTTACTGCTACATCCCACTCAAGATTTAACCTCTTCAGCACCCACATGCCTTGTGTTCTAGCTCAACTAGAAGATGACACGCCTTCCCAAATACCAACCGGTACGAAGACATATCAATTGGAGTCTTATAAGAGGTCCTATAAGCCCACAAAGCATCATCCAATTTCCTTGACCAGTCAGTCCTATTTGTATTGACAGTTTTTGACAGTATGCTCTCTATCTCCCTGTTAGAGACCTCAACTTGTCCACTAGCCTGAGGATGATAAGGGGTTGAGACCTTGTGATTGACACCATACCTTGTAAGCAAAGTGTCAAATGCCTTATTGCAGAAATGAGAACCCTCATCATTGATGATCGCCCGATGAGTGCCAAACCATGTGAAAATATTGTTTTTGAGAAATGCCACCATATTTCGGGCTTTATTGTTGGGCAAAGCCACGACCTCAACCCACTTGGAAACATAATAAATGGCCACCAGAATGTAAGTGTTGCCACACAAGCTCACAAAAGGTCCCATGAAGTCTATGCCCCACACGTTAAAAATGTCAACCTCAAAAATAGTGGTGAGAGGCATTTCATCCTTCTTGGAAATTCCACTAGCTCTCTGACACTTATCACATCTCTTGATAAGCTCACCAGCATCTTTATACAAAGTAGGCCAATAAAAACCACAGCTATGAACCTTTGAAGTAGTTCTCGCCCTACCATGATGACCACCATAGGGCGAGGAATGGCAAACATCAAGAATACTCATTTGGTCTTTTTCCCAAACACACCTCCGGATCACTCCATCATTACAAATCTTGAAAAGATAAGGTTCGTCCCAGTAGTAATCCAAGATGTCCCGTTTAAGCTTCTTCCTTTGGTTAGAATATAGCTCACTCGGAACAATGTCGGTCATAAGAAAATTGGCCACATCGGCGAACCAAGGCATACTATTCACAGAAACTGAGAGGAGTTGTTCATCCGGGAATGCATCATTAATTTTGACACCATCTTTTGGTCTCCCCTCCTCCTCCAAGCGGGATAAGTGGTCCGCCACTTGGTTTTCACAACCTATCCAATAAATAATCTCTAGGTCAAACTCTTGAATCAACAAAACCTATCTCATCAATCTAGCTTTAGAATCCTTTTTGGTCATCAAGTAACAGAGTGTTGTGTGATCAGTGTGAACAATCACCTTGGCACCCATGAGATAAGGCCTAAACTTCTCCATTGCTAGCAACTCCTTCTCCGTCACAGTATAATTAACCTGGGCATCATTCATAGTTTGCTTGTATAGTACACCGAATGAAACATCTTGTTCACCCTTTGCCCCAAGACCGCT
Source organism: Nicotiana sylvestris (assembly GCF_000393655.2). Taxonomy (NCBI): domain Eukaryota; kingdom Viridiplantae; phylum Streptophyta; class Magnoliopsida; order Solanales; family Solanaceae; genus Nicotiana; species Nicotiana sylvestris. Next base: position 35,675,018 of record NC_091064.1, read on the forward strand.
CTAACCGCAACGTCACTAGCATCACACATGAGCTCAAATGGCAAGCTCCAATTGGGTGCGGTGATGATGAGAGTGGTAGTTAATCTATACATGAGAAGCTCAAAAGCTTTCATGCACTCATCATTAAACACAAACTTTGCATCCTTCTCCAACAATTTGCATAAAGGATTCACTACCTTGGAGAAGTCTTTGATGAACCTTCGGTAGAACCCCGCATGCCAAAGAAAGCTCCTTACTCCTTTGACGAAAGTAGGAGGAGGGAGTTTTGATATCACTTCAATCTTCACTTTGTCAACTTTTATACCGTTCTTTGAGATCTTACGGCTGAGGACAATGCCCTCCTCGACCATAAATTGGCACTTTTCCCAATTAAGCACTAGACTTGTCTCCTCACATCGGGACAACACTTTGTCAAGATTAACCAAGCATTCTTCAAAAGTGTCACCCATAACACTAAAATATCCATGAAAACTTCCAAGAAGTCCTCCACCTTGTCAGTAAATATAGCCATCATACACCACTGAAAGGTAGCCGGTGCATTACACAAACCAAATGGCATCTGGAAAAATGCAAAGGTGCCATATGGACATGTGAAGGTGGTTTTCTCCTAGTCCTCTGGTGCAATCATAATCTGGTTGTAACCTGAGTACCCATCCAGAAAGCAATAGTAGGAACGTCCAGCATGCCTATCCAGTATTTGGTCAAGAAAGGGCAATGGAAAATGATCTTTGTAGGTCACTTTGTTCAGCTTCCGTTAGTCCATGCATACCCTCCATCCAGTGATAGTCCTAGTGGGGATCAACTCATTTTTCTCATTGGCGACCATAGTCATACCCCCCCCTTTTGGAACACATTGTACCGGAGAAGTCCATGAACTATCCGAGATGGGATATACAACCCCTGTATCTAGCCACTTGATAACCTCCTTCTTGACAACTTCTTGCATAGCCTTGTTCAACCTCCTTTGATGTTCCACGGAGGGTTTGGCATCTTCCTCAAGTATAATCTTGTGCATGCAAAAGGCGGGGCTTATCCCCCGAATATCAGCTAGAGTCCATCCAATTTCCCTCTTCCTTCTTTGAAGCACCTCAAGGGTGGCATCTACCTGCACGTTAGTAATACAAGAAGAAAGAATAATAGGTAAAGTTGAACAAGGGCCCAAGATTTCATACCTGAGGTGTGGAGGTAAAGGCTTCAACTCCAATACAGGAGGTTCCTCAATTGAGGGCTTTGTTGGTGGAGTCTTTCTGTTCTCAAGATCCAAGGAGAGTTTATGGGGCTCATAGGAGTAAGAACCCATTCCATGCAAAGCATTGACACACTTTACCCGACCTTCATCCTCGGTCACATCATGGTTCAACAATACCGCTTCCAAAGAATCGTCCACATTAATCATGGCACTAATGCCATCAACCATCACCTCCGTCACTAGATCCACATAAGAACAAACCTTAGTACTATTCGGCTGCCTCATTGTTTTGCACACATGGAAGATAACTTTTTTCACCCACCCGGAAGGTGAGCTCCCCTACTTCCACATCAACCAATGCCTTCACTGTTGCAAGGAAAGGTCTTCCCAATATTATCGGCACCTCATAGTCGACTTCGTAGTCTAGAATAACAAAATCAGCATGTAAAATGAACATCATCAATAATACCAAGCGGCCTCTTCATTGTTCTACCAGCCATTTGCAATCTCATGGAGGTAGCTCTTGGTTGACCAATACCCAAAGTTTTAAATATGGAGTAAGGCATCATGTTTATACTATCTCCCAAATCACACAATGCCTTTGCAAAATCTGCACTCCCAATGGTACATGGAATGGTAAATGCGTCGGGATCTTCAAGCTTTGGAGCCATTGAGTGCACAATAGAACTCACTTGATGAGTCATTTTGATGGTCTCACAATCCATAGATCTCTTTTTAGTTACCAAGTATTTCATAAACTTGGCGTATCCCGACATTTGCTCAAGAGCTTCCACCAAGGGCACATTGATTGACAAACTTTTCATGATCTTAATAAACTTCTTGAACTGGTTTTCACTTTTCTGCTTTGCAAGTAATTGAGGTTAAGGTAGAGTAGGACTTGGCAAAGGAGCCTTGGCTTTAGGCATTATTGTTTCCGACATGTCTATCACGTGTTCCCTAGATGGGTTCATGTCATTTTGGGTCTCCTCCTCAATGTCATGAATATCAATTCTCACCTTACCATCCAACTTCTCTTCACTCACTTGCTCAACAACTATAGGATCATCATCATTTTGCACTTCAACTTCATCACTCACAACTTCCTTTTGCTTGGAGCTACTTGCTTCACCACCTCTACCACTCCTAGTGGTCACCGCCATTGCATCGCCGATATTGTTTCCACCCTTTGAGTTTACCACCATATCACTAGGTAGTGCCCCCTTAGGGCGAGTGTTCAAAGATTGTAAAATCTGGACAAGTTGGACCTCTAGATTGTGAATAGAAATATTATAGGATGCGAATTGGGCATCGGAGTCGGCATTTTTTCATCATTTGTTAAACATCGACTCAATCGTTCCCATCTCATTGTTTGATGAACATGGACCTTGGGACGGAAAAGAAGGCGGATTGTTAGGTTGTTGAAACATTGGAGGCCTTTGAAAACTCGGCCCCCGATTACCTTGATTAACACTATTCCAGCCTCCTTGGTTGTTGTTGCCACCCCAATTGTTGTTGTTTCCCCAGTTCTGATTGTTTTTCCCCCAATTGTTAGAGTTGTTGTTGTTATTGTTCCAATTTCCTTGGCCTTGGTTGCCCCAATTTTGATTATTCCCTTGCGATCTCCATTGTTGATTTGGAGCATTACCTCTTTGTCCTTGATAGTTGTTAGCATACAAAACCTCTTCACTTTGCTCACAATACCCATCATCCTGGTTGTAACCACTACTACCTTGCTCATATTGATCTTGATTACTTTGTATTTGTTGACCAGACTGTCTTCTCTTATTCACCAATAGATTAACTCCTTCCATTGCATTTACTTGCTTTGGTCCCTGAATCTACTGAAGCTGTGCTTTGGCTAACTGGTTCATGGTTGTTGTCAACTCAGTTATGGCTTGTCCGTGGTCCTGAAGTTCCTTATGAAGATTTATGACATGAGGATCCCCTTGAGGAACATTCGCCCGACTCTTCCAGGCTGATGAAGTGTCATCCATCTCATCAAGAATCTCGCAGGCCTCAGTAAAAGATAGCTTCATAAAATTACCCCCTACTAACTAGTTTACCACACATTGATTGGTCATGTTTATATCCCGATAAAACATTTATTGGATCATTGCTTCAGTCATATCATTGTTGGGGAATTCCTTGACCATCGTTCTATATATATTCCAGATTTTCATGAAGGGTTTCATTTCATTCCTGCTTAAATGCTAAGATCGCATCCCGTAATGCAGCCATATGTCCCGGTGAGAAAAACTTGGCGATAAACTTGTCGGCCAACTCATCCCATATAATGATGGAATGATTAGGGAGTCTCTCGAGCCATTTCAAAACTTTCCCTCTAAGTGAGAAAGGGAACAATCTCAATCTCAAAGCATCCTCCAACACATTTGTTTGCTTGCTACCCCAGCATGTATCCACAATTCCCTTGAGATGTTTATATGCATTCTGATGGGGAGCACCTGTGAAGTACCCTCTTTGCTCCAATAAGGTCTGCATGACAGTTGTAATCTGAAAATTGCCTGCCTAGATCCGAGGTGGGACAGTTGCACTTGTGTATCCTTAATTTGTAAGCACTCGAGGAGCCACCTGTAGAGGAGCTGGGAGAGGGTCTGGAATATTGTCATTGGCCTGGCGGCCTCTTCTTTGACCTTGAGGTAGTACAGGCACCTCATCGTCACCATTATAATCTACCTCCTCCCTTGGGATAACATTTTCGTTGATCATTGTTTGCCATTTTGTACCTGAATTGATTAACTCACACAAGTTAGTAAAACAGAAGGAAAGAAAAACAAAACACACAACTAGTCAGATAGATAGACAAAAACCATTTAACTCCCCGGCAACGGCGCCAAAAAGAGATCGGCTCCAACCCTACACCACAACATAATGGTGAGGAGTGGTCGATGCAGCTTTTACCAAAAAGGTCGGGATCGAATCCACAGAGAGTTAATATTGGTTAGGATTCGGGTTTCTATCCAATCTAGCTATGTGTGTTGTTCTTAATTTCACTTCTATACATGTTTGGATTTGTTACTATTCTAATTTAATGCTAATGAATGCTGAAAAGAATCTAAGTACAATATTTTTGTAAGGGTTTTCTCAAGTGATAAAAGGCACTAGGGAAGTGACTTACACCTAGGCGAGTATCTAATGGGATCTAAAATTTAGGACAAGCTTGTTATATTTGGGGTCGTGATATAACCATTACACATAATTACTCACTCCATACCTCTCAGTAGTTTGAGTGACTTTGCCCTAATTGGTTTTCTCAAGCCCAATTGGGAATTCCAACAATACAAGTAAAATTGGCTCAAGTTGGGTATTATTATCTCAAGGTTTAACCCTTTAATTGGGGCTATCAATCTCTTAGTGCACCCTAATTCCTTGTTAGCCTGAATTTCCTAGACTTAGTCCCTCTTTCCCAAGAAGAGTCTAAGTCTTAAAGGCATGAATCAGTGTTTGCAACCACCAATTCTACAATTAAAGCATAAAACAAGCTAAATATCACTAACCCATAAATAATTAAGCATTAAAATAGAAGATCCATTAAATACCCATACTAGGGTTGGGTCACAACCCTAGCTAATGGGTTTAGCTACTCATAATAATGGTAGAAATCAAAGATGTAGATGAAATATAAGCCATAAAAGTCAATTACAAGAAGAAAATCTAAGATTCATGACTAAAGATGTTCTAAAATTACTCTAAGTAGTAAAATACTGCTGCTCACGAGATCCACAGTACAAAAGATACCCTAAAAATCTAAAAAAGATCTATTTATACACAGCTGAAACTACTGGACAAAAATGCCCCTACGGAGGTTCCGCTGACAGTGAAAAATTGGTCGCCTCAGCGCTTGGACTTCTGCAGAGGTTCCGCAGACTGTGGTTCTTCTCTTCTGGTCTTGGTATAGACTTGATTCCACTGGGAGCGGAAAAGCTACCGCCTCAGCGTTATCTTCAACCGCGGATGCAAAATATGTTCGCGGACCGCGCTTTTCAGTTGAGCTCCAATCTCCAGTCCTCTGATTCTCAATTCCGTTAAGGGCAAAATATGGATCGTGGCCGCGTCAAGCAATTCTGCTACCGCGCTATTTCACCGTGGTTAGTGGCCTCTAATGCCTTCAAAATGCCTTATCTGAACCTCACTTCCACTGGGAGCGTAATTGTGTCTGCCCCAACGGTTGTCCTTCCGCGGCCGCACACTTTCATCACTGTCAGTGCTTTTTCTCTCAGATTTGAACTTGTGCAGATTTCACTCCTTTATGAGCTAGTTATGACTTTGTTGCTTCATTTTGACCAAATCCTGCAAACAAATACAATAAGTTAGTTTTCGGGAATACTTTTACACATTTTTTATCCAAAACCTAAGCAAAAGAGAGTATAAGATAGGCTAGAATTCATAGTTATCACCTACCAGAAGGTCATGGAGGAAGAAGTCATCAACTTCATTTAGTACCACATCGTATGTCGATTCGGAATACCATCTGAAATTGCATGTGACAACGAAAAATAATTTATCGGTAGCATGGTGACCACATTTCTCGAAGACCTTAAGATCAAAAGGATCTTATCAAAACCTTATCACCCTAGTGGGAATGGGCAAGCCGAATCGACCAACAAAACCATAATACAAAACCTCAAGAAAAGGTTGACCGACGCCAAAGGAAAATGGAGAGAAATCATGCCCGAAGTCCTTTGGGCGTATCGCACAACTTCGAAGTCCAGTACCGGGGCAACCCCATTTTCTTTGGTTTATGGCACCGAAGCTTTAATACCGATTGAAGTCGGGAAGCCGAGCATCAGATTTCAATATGTGACGAAGGAAACGAACGATGAAGCCATGAATATGAGCCTGGAGCTATTGGATGAATGGCGTGAAACTGCCTTTGTTTGATTGGCTACCCAGAAACAACGGATCAAAAAGTATTACAATTAAAGGGCCAACCTTCGATATTTTAATGTTGAGGACTTGGTACTGAGTAAGGTCACGTTAAACACCCAAAACCCAAATGAAGGGAAATTGGGTCTGAATTGGGAAGGGTCGTACCAGATTCTCAAGATCATAGGGAAAGGATCCTATAAGCTCGGAACGATGGACGGAGAAAAACTACTGAACAATTGGAATGTAACTCATCTAAAATGGTATTATTGTTGAGGTACGACCCCATTTCAATTCTTTTTATTTTTTGATTAACACTTGTATGGAATGGACAAGGAGTGGCACAAAGCCTTTAGGTCTGAAAGCACGTGTTTTACTCTTTTTCCCTTGAATCATTTTTGTCCTAATTGGGTTTTTTCGGCAAGGTTTTTAACGAGGCAAGAGTGGATCGTGAGTTCCCTGGATCCACGTGTTCCTAGCCGGGCCTAAATGGATGAATGAAGAAGGGTGTCCGGGTAGACTTCAAGAGCTCTTGCTCTACCTATCCTCCTACTTCTTATTCTGGGGGTCCTAGAAAGATACGAATCACCTAATCTTTAAATCCCTGAAGGCCGATAATGAATCGGTATCAAATACTGTGTTTATAGTATCCGAGATTTCTCTATAATCAACCTCGAATACTGGGGAGAATTACCCTCGGATATTAAATTGTTCTAGCAAGGAAATTATTTCGAAATTAAAGGGTCTCAATAGGTAGGATTTACTGTAAGAGACAAACGGTCAAAACGAACCGTGCCCACATGGATTGCTCGAGCCCTGACTATTTTTGACAAGAATAAAGAGAACAATGACTTGGAAAAATTTCCACTTTACAACCACATACTTTCGATCTATTATGAAAATGAGCCCAATGGCCGATTGTAACCAGAGTTCGGATAATCACTTCTATACTCGGGGACTGCCGTCCATAAAATGAACTCGAACAGATCGAACTATTGAATGTTGATGGCATAAGACCTCTTAGGCAACCCTCGAATTTTAAAGGCCATGACCATACCCACTCGGGGACTGTTATCTTAGGCAAGCTTGGATAACTCGGGAAAGCAAACTCGCCGGGCTACACCTGAACTAAAAGGCTACAGCCAATATAACATGATTTGGAGACGTCCGAAATTCGTAACAAATATAGGCCTTCGAAAAAGAAAAAATTCTTTTACAACCGGTTCCAAAGGCTACCTCGACAGAATCTTAAACTTAAGATATTTTCGGGAAAAAACTTTGGTAACAATGAACCCCGATAACGCCTTAACCTAGAAGGGCAATAAAGGAAAGGTTTGTTCAAACCCTTGAACACAACCTTATTATTGCGTGCTAAGGCATTCCAACATCTGTGAATACAAGCAATAAAATAAAAGGAAAAATTTTAGAGCCGAAAAGGGTGGAATATATATATATATATATATATGTATAAACAATCTTTTTACAAAGGCCAGATCAGCCAAAAACAAAAGAAAGAGAAATACAAAGGCCTAAGGGCTACTTTTACTTCGAGTTTGAGAGATCATTCTCACTCGACTAGAAAGCTAAGGGCTACCTAATTTCGAACGAGAACCTCACTCGACTATTAAAGCCTAAGGGCTACTTCTATTTTCGAGCCCGAGAAACCACTATAACTCGGCTATCAAGCTTAAGGGTTATCTTAATTCAAGTTTAAATAAATGATCTCACTTGGCACAAAACCGCCTCAGTTTGAATTCGAGCTTTCGATCGAGGACTACCGATTAGAAATGGTAGGACAGTACTTACCATCGGTCCTTACCATCTCAAAGCTTCAAATGTGACCCCATTATTTCATGCTAAGGCACTTTTACCTTTGTATAAATTAACGAAAGGAAACAAATTTGGAAACTATGGAAGGCAAAAAATTATACAAAAGCCTTTTTACAAGGGCCATGTGGCCCGATCAAGAATTCTTTATAAAGGCCGATCGACCTCAACATAAAAGCAAAAATTACAAATCTTAAGCAGCATGGTCCTTATCAGAGGAAGCATTTTTGCCCTCGAAGTCTTCTCCACTAAATTTGCCCAAACTCTTGGAGTCCTCCTCAGGAAAAGCCAGTTTTCGAGCCCTTGCTTCTTCTGCTATGGCAATCTCGATTTCAGTGGATATATCGAAACCCTGAGCACGGGTTCCCTTGAGGGACTCCCTTTGAGCTTTCCACTTTGCATGATCTACCATGCTCGTGGCTTGTGCTTGGGTTGCTTCGACATCGACCTTTTATTGGTTCACATTGGCTTGGGCCTTGGTGTTGGCCACTGGTGCCTTAGATTTGGCAACTTCGAGATCTTTGGCCGAGTTGGCTAAATTGGACAAAAGCTCATTAATTTTCTTTGCTTGTGCCGAGGCCTTCTCCCTTGCAGCCCGAAGTTGAGACTCGACCGACTCAAGCTCTACTTGGACGGCCTCCTTTTTTGAAGCTAAGATGTCCATACACCCCTTGAACTTTTCAGCTTTGGCTCATATTTCATCTATTTATCTTTGAAGGTCCATGATCTGTTCGAGCCTCTGTCGAACCTGCAGAATCAGATCGTTAGTTGTTATCTCCAACTCATCTTCACTATCATGAAGCACTCGGAATACCTGCTCGGCTATCTCAGCATGCTCATCTTGAGCCGTCTCCAAATCTGCCTGAAGCTTCTCACTGAGAAGCTTGTAGGTATCGCTTTTCTTAGTGAGGCCCCGAACCTCGGCCTTGAGCTCCTCTCAAATTTGAAGGAAGGCCTCATAATGAAGCACCGAAGCCTACAAGTAAGGGAGAAAATGTTAGAATTATCTACAATGCCCTCGAACTTACCCGATATAGAGGGTGCTGGGCCTCATTGAACAAAAAATGTGGCTCTCATCGCATCCATCACGGCTTGGTCCTCTTTGGTCACCAAGCATCTCAGGTAGCTAGCAATCCCCACTGGGGTAGAGAAGACCCGAGCATCCTCCGGGACAGTAAGCACTATAGAACGCCTACGATCAGGGTTAACACTGGAGGCCGAGAACCGGTCCACTAGTTTTGGGCTCGATGAAGACCTAGTGACATTTGATGATGGTGTTTTCTTCGGCACAGGTAAGTCACTAAAACTGGTGTTATCACCCGAAGCTTCAAACTCCACCCTATCCAAGAAGGTGTGGATGTCAACTGGCCCCTGAAGACCCTCGCAAGGGCGACCTACCAAGTTAGCAGCTTCGTGGATCGTGGAGTCCGAATATTGAGGGGACTCAGAGATATCAATCACTCCGAGATCGCCCCTTGGGACATCTTCAGCTATTCAAGATTCCTTGCCTCTATTTTCCTCCTCGATCGTCTCAATTTGGGATGAAGTTGTCTTGACCTTTTCTGGCTCCGAAATATCGGCCGAAGCTCCCTTGTCAACCTCCTCCGGTTTGGGGGACTTTTGTATCGAAACGCCATCCCGCACACGAGCTATTAGATTGGATCCTTCTTCCTCTTCGAACTAATCTCTTAGTTGACGGATCGAGTACGGATGCATAGCACCGATGTCCTCCTTAGGCTTACAGGGCCTCCTCGCCGGTCTTTTTTTTTCGGGCTCGGAGCCCCTTTTCTTTTCTTCTCTTTGCCTGCTTCGGGGTAGATGGAGAAGGAAATGCCTCTTCTTTAGCAGATGGGGGCCTCATTACTACATCCTTCCCGAGGCCTACAAATGAAAAAACATGAGTAAGACCTATGCAAGACCCAAACGATGACGGTTATAAGAAAGAAAATTACCGTGGTTACGGGCCTCCCATTGACCCTTTGATAACTCTATCCAAGAACGCTCGGAGTATAACTTCTGGGACACTAAGCCCTTGACCCATTGCCTGAGATCGGGGATTATTTCCGGCACATGGGCCACAGCTGCAACACAAAAAACATAGATGAGGAAAGAAGATGAGAAGTGAAACGGCAAAGTTAAATATTCAAGGCAAAGCAATACTTACGATTCGTGTTCCATTTTTCAGGAAACGACATGTCTTTGGTAGGGATTAGGTTTGAAGTCCTTATTTGGACAAATCGGCCTATCCAACCTCAGTCTCGGGTCTCGTCTATGCTCGAGAACGGGGGTTTGGTGGCTCGGCGGTAAAGCTTGATCAATCCTCCTCGATAAAGCCGGGGACTAGGAGACACATAAGGTGATCGAGGGTAAAAGGATGCCCCTCGATCTTGCTTATAAAAAATCGGAGGAGGATCACGATCCTCCAGAATGATGGATGGATCTGGCCAAGGGTTACATCATACCTCTTACAGAAGGCAACTATGATGGGGTCTAAAGGACCCAATGTGAAAGGATAAGTGTAAACACTTAGAAACCCTTCAACATGGGTAGTGATTGATTCCTCAGGCGAGGGCACCACCACGTGCTTGTCGGCCCAGTTGCAGTCCTCTTTAACTTGGTCGAGGAGATCGTCTGTAATTGTCATATTTACCTCGAGACCGGTTCGCATCGACCTAGTACCAAGGGTGTATTCTCTACCTTAAAATCAGCAGCAATAGGGCACTTTGTCTGAACGAAGTCCTCTAGGGGTGGTTCCACCACGGCTCCATCGCCGGTGGACCTTGATGAAGAAGCGTTTTCCTTTTGCAGAACAATTTTTGAAGTATTAGCCATTTTACTTCTACGAGTGAAGAATAATGGAAATTGAGAAGAAACACTTGGTATTTTCTGGTGAAACAGGCGAAGAAACACCAGAGATCTTAAAACACAAAGCTTTGAGGAAGGCAAAGAAATTTTGGAGATTAGAGCAAAGAAGATTTAAAAGTTTGGGCAAAAGAAAAAAGATACATTTATAGGTTTAAGACGACGGTTCAAATCCAGTAGTGGCCGACTGTCGACTGGCACGCATTAAATGTATGGGAAACTGTACTGACGAGACATTTCAGTTACCTCTGTTGCTTATGTCATGATGTATCGAGGTGAACATCGAGGGATCAAATCATTTCTTGTCATTACTCTCCAAAAAACGAGGGGACTATTTGTATACGGTCAAAATCAGGCTTGCCCTTTTTGTGCGATTGATCGAGGCTAGAGCATGATAAGTCAAGGATTGGCTTCGATTTATATCAAACTATGGTGCAGAGTTAGGTTGTCAAGCTCGAAACCCTGAGACCGATTAAGATCGAGACCGACCAAAACCGAGACCGACCAAGATTGAGATCGACCAAGATCGGGACCAAATAAGATGGAGATCGAGGGAAGCTTACTGGGTCGAATAACAAAAAGATGAAATATCCGCAATCGGGCGAGGATCACGGCGCAAATCCTGGCACGTATAAAAAAGATGCCGATTAATTAGCCAATCATGGGATTTCTTACTATATTTAGAATTGTACCAAGAGTAGGACTACCCTACTATATAAAGGGGGTTTGATCATTTGTAAAGAACATCATATTCACGTTACATGAAGCAATATACCATCTTCTTAAGCTCTCAATACTCTGTTATTTTGTTTATACTTTCCAGTAAAATACTTGTTTGATTTGAAGGCGACTTAGCTCGAGGATCAAAGTTATACATCTCATTTGATTTGCTTTATTTTTATTTAATTTTAATATCAATTTACGTTTTCTCTCAGTTTGTGCCAAGTAAAATCACATGTCCTTAAAACCACAGTGTAAATTCAATTGTTATCTGTTTTTAGAGTAAACAAGTAGTAAAATAACTAACTACAGCTTTAATTCCTTCAGCAATGGCATGTTTCCCAAGTTCTCCATGCAGCACCATCTTCACAGCACCCTGAATCTCTCTCGACGACAACGTTGTCCTCCCTACGTACTTTGACAACGTTGCTGCTGCCTCTGCAATTCTTTCAAAGAAGTCTCCCGTCAAATTGTCCAATATGGTCATAGCTTTTGATGATATTCCCATATCTGGATGTACTTGCTTCAATACCTTATAAATATATCTTCCATATCCTACTTTGTCTCTCTTCTTTTTCTTCCTCTTCTTGCCTTCTTTTTCATTCTTTCTTGGTTTCTTTTCTGCCCTTTCTCTTCTTCTTGTTGTTTATTTTCTTTCCCTTGAGTTTCGTCAGCAAGTGGTGTGACAACTACTTGGAGGGTTTCTTCTACCAATTTCTTGGCTGTGACTGTGGTACTCTATCTTTTGTTACTCTTCTTTGGTGCCATATTGTTTAGATTCTCTTGTTGGATTTTCCCTCTCTTTGGAGTTCTGAAAGTGTTTGTTGAGATACGTGCAGGCTTGTCATGGGCGGCTTTCTAGCCGTGCCCCATGACCCCTTGGGCGCACCCCGTGGCGTCCTAGCAAGCCTTCTAATGCCTAGCGCCACGGACGGCCCCGTGGTCTTGGTCGCGCCAAGTTACAAGCGCGCATGTGCCTCTGTCGCCCCACCGATATCCCTCACCAGCGCCCAACCGCAGGCAGATGCCAACAGCGCCGCGCGCGCAGACAATGCCGCGCGCGCAGATCCTGATGCCAAAGACTATGCTGCCGACAACGGCCCTGTTTTCTGCCTTATAGCAAACTAAGTCTTTTTCATTGTAAATATAGAGTAGTTTTATTCCATGTAATTTCATTATGTTTCTCTAGCTTAATCAAGTCTAGTCTTGTAGCTTTGGATTATTTTTTTTAAGCATTATTAAGGGGGACCAAACAATCAAAACTTTCTAGCAAGCAAACAATTCTCTGTACTGGTGTCTCTCCCCCTCGACACCGCATTTCCTTTCTGTAATAGCTTTCATTAATGCAATCAAGCTTTCTTTCATTCTCAATTCTCATTCCTGTTCTCTCAATTTCTCTTGACATTGGTTTTCCCGTACGGCACTGACAATCTAGTCTAGCGTACGGAGGGGACCTCAGTTGGCGGACAGCAACTGCACTGACATCAGTTGCTTAGCCTTACGTCGCCCTTCCAAGGAATCTCAGGAAGGCGCCGCGTAACAGTTGGTATCAGAGCCTAGGCTCGACATCGGACGAGGGAACGCATTGCCATTACCACCATTTCTGACCATGGTGAATCATGGGGACCGCATTGCGGCCCTTGAACAGACGGTTGACGGATTACTGCCCATCATGGATACGGTGCCTGAACTAAGAACCAGCCTAGGGCAAAGGTTGGATGACCTGGACCGCAGGGTGCTCCAGGCCGAAGTTGACATAGAAAACATCAGTCGTGACTCCGAGGGAGATCGGCAAACGGCAGCCACAGAGGCAGCCGAAATTTTTGGCAAATTCGAGGGACTCCAACAGGAGCGTGCCGAGGATTTAGCTTACAGGGCACAAGAGGCAGATAGGGTGACTGCCATGCAACAAACTATTGACGACTTGACAGACAAGCTCAATGTTGTCAATGCTGCCTTACAGGGCCTACTGCGAGGCGGTGGAAACCAGGTCGGGGGCGCTGCAAACCCCACCTCCGCGACACAAAAATTGAAAATTCCTGAGCCAAAGCCATACAGTGGAGCTAGGAATGCCAAGGAAGTGGAGAACTTCATTTTTGATGTCGAACAATATTTTGATGCTGTTGGGGGCCTAGAAGAAGCCAAGAAGGTAGCAACTGCTGCCATGTATCTTCAGGGTGATGCTAAACTCTGGTGGCGGGTGAAATACGAAGCTATCAAGGCCGGTGAAGATGCTCTCGAAACATGGGCAGAACTGAAGGCAGCCATCCGCCTACAATTCTTCCCCGAGAATGTTGAATACAATTCAAGGAGAAAGCTACGGGAGCTCCGTCAGACCAAATCTGTGCGGGACTACGTGCGGGAATTCTCCGCGCTCATGCTAAGCATACGCGACATGGGGGACAAAGACAAGCTCTTCACTTTCCTAGAAGGGCTGAAACCTTATGCCCGTATGGAGCTACAAAGGCAACGGGTAGATACCCTGCCCAAGGCGATCCAAGCAGCTGAATGCCTTGGGGACTATCAAATGGAAGCTCGGAAGGATAGGCCTCAACCGCCTACCCGAGCGGGATTCAAAGGGGGCCAGTCTAGCAATGGTGGCCCTAGCAGAAGTGGGGGAGATCGGAGCTCAACCAAACCTAAGGCTCCCTCCACAGGCAGCAACAGTGCTGCATCTAACAACAATGATCGGGGGAGGAAGCCTCCTTCAGGGTGCCGTCATTGTGGCGGACCACATTGGAACAATGAGTGCCCACATGCACAGATGAATGCCCATCAGACTTTTGATGATGGGACAGATGACGATTCAGACGATGCGGATCAGACTGAACCCGTAGGTGCCTTCAATGCAATTGTTGGCTCCATTTCTGAGGCATTAGCAGAGACTAGTGCTGGTATCCGTAAGAAGAAGGACCCATGTCCCGTCACCAAGAAAGGGAAAAAGAAGGCGGATGATGAGACTCCTCTTAAGCACGAGAGGACCTTAATGTTCGTTGAGATGAAGGTGAATGGCAAGCCCATTCGGGCCATGGTAGACACGGGTGCTACCCACAACTACTTAGCCTCGACTCAGGTGGAGCGCCTTGGTCTAGTCGTAGGGAAAGGTAGAGGCCGTGTCAAGGCTATCAACTCACCTCCCCAGCCAGTGGGTGGAATAGCCAAAGAAGTACCGATGAAGCTTGGCCCTTACGAAGGAAAATTCAACTTGCGCGTGGTGATCATAGATGACTTCGAGTTGATAGTTGGATTGGAATTCCTGAGGCAAACCAACACCATGCCTGTACCGTATGCTGACATGTTACTGATGATGGGAGCAAACGGGGCCAAGCCCTGCGTTATCCCGTGCATGCCCATGAAGATGGCCGTTGAAAACATCTCGGCCTTGCAGTTGAAGAAGGGGGTCAAAAGAAACGAACCTACGTTCCTGGCAACCCTCTGCATCGAAGATGTAGAATGCTCCTCGGGTCCCATTCCTGAACCCGTGAAGGAGCTACTACTAGAGTTTGAAGATGTCATGCCACAAGACATGCCAAAGCGACTACCGCCTAGGCGCACTGTGGATCATGAAATTGAGCTGGTGCCGGGCGCGAAGCCACCTGCCCGGGCGCCTTACAGAATGTCACAACCCGAACTCACCGAACTTCGGAGACAATTGACGGAAATGCTAGACACAGGGATTATCGTGCCCTCCAAATCCCCATACGGGTCCCCTGTGCTATTCCAAAAGAAACATGATGGTAGTCTACGACTCTGTGTGGACTATCGGGCTCTAAACAAAATTACTGTGAAGAACAAGTACCCTATTCCGTTAATGGCAGACTTGTTCGATAGACTGGGTGGTGCGACAGTGTTCACCAAAATAGATCTGAAGACAGGTTATTGGCAAGTTCGGATTGCAGAGGGTGATGAGCACAAGACGACCTGTGTGACAAGATATGGGTCGTACGATTTCCTAGTTATGCCATTCGGCTTGACTAACGCCCCAGCTACATTTTGCACTTTGATGAACCAAGTCTTCCGGGAGTACATTGATGAATTCGTGGTGGTCTACTTGGATGACATTGTGGTATATAGCAAAACATTGGAGGAACACCTGATGCACTTGCGGAAGGTCCTAGCTCGATTGCGGGAGCATGAACTATATGCGAAGCTATCTAAGTGCTCCTTTGCTCAAAAGCAAATTGACTTCCTCGGACATGTCATTGGGGAAGGGCGGATCAAGATGGACCAGCAGAAGATTCAGGCAATCACAGATTGGCCGCCACCTAAGGATATCCACGCCTTGAGGGCGTTCCTTGGTCTATGCAATTTCTATCGGCGATTCGTGAAAAACTACTCCCTCATTGCAGTACCATTGACAGAACTCCTCAAGAAGATCACGCCTTGGGAATGGGGACCCAAGCGAGCGGAGGCCTTTAACGCATTGAAAGCGGCTATGTCTAGTAGCCCCGTCTTGGCCCTTCCTGATCTGGCCAAGCCATTCGAAGTACAAACAGATGCATCTGACTATGCCCTCGGTGGCGTCTTGCTACAAGAAGGGCATCCTGTGGCGTACGAGAGCCGGAAGCTAAAAGATGCAGAGCGGCGCTATGCCGCCCATGAGAAAGAATTATTGGCTGTCGTCCACTGCTTGCGCCTCTGGAGGCACTATCTGCTGGGAACCCCGTTCGTGGTCAAGACAGACAACACAGCTGTTAGCCATTTCATGACCCAGCCGAAGTTGAATGGTCGACAGGCCAGGTGGCAGGAACTCCTAGCTGAATTCCACTTCAACCTGGAATACCGAAGTGGGAAGACCAATCATGTTGCTGATGCGCTCAGTCGGAGAGCTGATCTAGCATCAGTGTGCTTACTCGCCACCCTAAGGGGGAGCGAGGTAGCCACCTCCATCAAGGACCAGATACAAGATCTACTCATCAGAGATCCTGCTTCACAGTATTTGGTTGATTTGGTAGGACAAGGCAAGACTCGCCAGTTCTACATGGAAGATGGTTTTCTGAAAGTGAAAGGGAACCGACTTTATGTTCCTAAAGGAGGAGATCTACGAAGGACTCTTCTAGCGGAATGTCATGATACTCTGTGGGCCGGCCATCCCGGTGAAGAACGCACCATGGCGTTACTTCGCCGTGCATATTATTGGCCTCAAATGGCCGATGACGTTGCTCAGTATGTGAAGACTTGTCTAGTATGCCAGAAGGACAAGTCAGACCGCTTAACACAGGCGGGACTTTTGGAACCACTAGCTGTCCCAAAGAGACCTTGGGAAAGTGTTTCCCTGGATTTCATCACCGGATTGCCCAAGGTCGGAGATCTAACAACTATCTTGGTTGTGGTAGATCGGTTTTCCAAATATGCTACCTTTATTGCTGCCCCACAATATATATCAGCAGAAGATACAGCTCGACTCTTCTTCTCTCATGTCGTCAAATATTGGGGCCTACCCAAAGATATTGTTAGTGATCGTGACTCACGCTTCACTAGCAACTTTTGGACCCAACTCTTTAAGTGTCTTGGGTCGAAGCTGAATCACAGCTCAAGTTTTCATCCGCAATCTGATGGCCAGACGGAGCGGTTCAATGGTATGTTGGAGGAATATTTGCGTCATTTTGTAACCGGATCGCAGAAGAATTGGGTGAAGCTTCTGGATGCTGCTCAACTGTGTTTCAATTCACAAAAGAGCTCTAGTACAAACAAAAGCGCTTTTGAAATTGTTACCGGACAGCAACCGCTACTCCCACACACCGTCAATGCACCAAATATGTCTAAATCTCCTCGAGCTGCTAGCTTCTCTAAAGAGTGGAAGCAAAATTTGGAGATAGTGCGGAGCTATCTTGTCAAGGCTCAAAAGCGGATGAAGAGGCATGCTGATCAGAATCGTCGCTTTGTTGAATACCAAGTAGGAGACAAAGTGATGGTCAAAATTCCAAAACGTTACTTATTTGCAGGGGTCCATGACCCTCGCTTATTGCAAAAATATATTGGACCCTTGTCCATTGAAAGGCGTATTGGGAAAGTTGCATACCGGGTGGATACCCCAGCTTGGTGGAAAATTCATCCTGTTTTTCATGTCAGCCTCCTGAAACCTTTTCGGGAAGATACAGAGGATCCTTCAAGGAGCCAGCTCACAATACCCAGTATTCGAGGGCCCAATTCAACCGGGAAAAGGCGTGTTGAAGCTATCCTTGATGATAGAGTGATTCATGCCTCAAGGAAAGATCACCAGGAGTTCTTGGTGAAATGGCAGGGCTGTGATACAGAGGAGAACACTTGGGAGAGGGGAACAAACCTCAAAGCCTACAAGAGCCTAATTGAAGATTATCTTGCAAGTAAGGCGCCGAGGACGTCGCCAACTCAGGTGGGGGAGAATGTCATGGGCGGCTTTCCAGCCGTGCCCCATGACCCCTTGGGCGCGCCCCGTGGCGTCCTAGCAAGCCTTCCAATGCCTAGCGCCACGGACGGCCCCGTGGTCTTGGTCGCGCCAAGTGACAAGCGCGCATGTGCCTCTGTCGCCCCACCGATATCCCTCGCCAGCGCCCAACCGCAGGCAGATGCCAACAGCGCCGCGCGCGCAGACAATGCCGCGCGCGCAGATCCTGATGCCAAAGACTATGCTGCCGACAACGGCCCTGTTTTCTGCCTTATAGCAAACTAAGTCTTTTTCATTGTAAATATAGAGTAGTTTTATTCCATGTAATTTCATTATGTTTCTCTAGCTTAATCAAGTCTAGTCTTGTAGCTTTGGATTATTTTTTTAAGCATTATTAAGGGGGACCAAACAATCAAAACTTTCTAGCAAGCAAACAATTCTCTGTACTGGTGTCTCTCCCCCTCGACACCTCATTTCCTTTCTGTAATAGCTTTCATTAATGCAATCAAGCTTTCTTTCATTCTCAATTCTCATTCCTGTTCTCTCAATTTCTCTTGACATTGGTTTTCCCGTACGACACTGACAATCTAGTCTAGCGTACGGAGGGGACCTCAGTTGGCGGACAGCAACTGCACTGACATCAGTTGCTTAGCCTTACGTCGCCCTTCCAAGGAATCTCAGGAAGGCGCCGCGTAACATTACACATGCATGGCTTAATCTTTGAGACAAGCATATGACTACTGGCAGGATCAACCAGGTAGCATTCCTTATTGACGCCGGCATCAAAAGAAGGTGGGTTAAATGTGGATATACACCAAAAAACGGTTGTGGCAGAGGAGTCAACGCATATTCTCTCAATTTTTCGTATTTTTGATGTCATCGACGGTCCAGCACGGTAAACTTTACGTAATGATGAATTAATGGTATATTCTATAGTTCTCAAGTAACTTGACAAGTTTCTATTAGTGGATATCACACAAATTGATCAATAGATTTAAATTCATAAAGTTAGACTAAGTAGAATCAATTTAACAATCTTTTATAAGCTTATTTAAGTAAATTTTCTAGCTAATTGATATCAAAAGTAAAAATTGCTACTCAATAAATTTGAATTGATAAAGTTATCGTAATGAGTAATATAATACTTGTTGGGTTTCGTATAGATGGTATGAATGAAAAATGGAGAAAATAAAATGATTTGAAAAGATTTCTTCTGCAAAGAAACTTTGTCCCACGTTGAAAAAAAAAATACATTTGTTGGGTTTAAATAGAAAAATATTTTCTACTATATCTTAAAAAGACTAAGGAAGAAGGATTAATTTGTCGCTCGGACTGTACAAATAATCTGATTGATTGATCAACTTTTTTTTGAATTCTTTTAACTAATTAGATAAGAGGTGTGAATGGAAAATGGAGAGAAAAAATTTGGAGGGAAACAAAAAGTTTGAAGTATTTTCCTTTACTAATGCACTTTGTCCTTCATCGAAAAACAGAAAGAAAAGCTTTATGCTTATATTGAGAAGTACATCTTCCAGCTCTTAAAGAGTTAAGAAAAATTGGTGTCTCGCGCCGCCGTCATCGCTTGGCTTCGGTTAATTGATATGATTGATTGATAATTTTTTGGACCAAATTTATTTTCCGTTATTAATTTTTTTTTTCCTGACGCGCGAATTTTGTTTCGCGATTAATTTCCTAACGGTCATTTTGAGTTTAAAATTCGCAATCAGACTTCTGCCGAAATGGTACCTCAGAATGTTTGGCTATAAATTCTGAGGTTTTGCCTCATTTCTAACAATCGAAATCTGCATACTCTTCCTCTATCTCTTCTGTATTTCTGCACTATTTTTTCAAAGCAAAACGTAAGCATAAGTGTGGTTTACTGCCGTTAGTTGAGTTCGGCGAAGTCTTGTAATTTTCATTGTCGGTATTACAGCATAGTTTTTACGTTCTATTCTGGGAGATATTAATCCAATAACCTTGGGCAACAATGAGAGGATTAAATTCCTTAAGAAATACAGTTTTCTGTTGGGCTCGGAACTTTTATTTATTCTGTTTCTATTTTGTTTCTGCTTCTGCTTTGTTTTATTTTTTGCAGAAATTATTTTCGAACACAGGTTGCTAACACTTTTTGCATGCTATAAATACTTGGTCATTTCCTCAGATTTTTCTTACGAAATTTCTGAATTCTCTTATCCAATTTGCCGATCGCTGCTTTTTGAAGTACAGCTATATGTGTGAAGGTAAATCCGTTTTATCCTGAGAAAAAATAATTGTATCACAGGTATTGTGAGGGGATTAAGCTCTTTAAGGACACACTTATGAAATTAGGTGGCTCGAATTTTTTCTACTTCTTTCTTTTTTGTTTCTATTTTGTTGTCCCACGTTTATTTTTTCGAATACAGAAAGGTAACAAGCTTAAGGAACTTAAATTTATACTTTATTATGTATTTGTTTTAATATAGTATTTCTGCAGATTTATACCTTTGTGGTATTCGACTCCCAGTTTTGGAGACTAAAGTCTTTGTAGTTTTTTACGTCGCGTTTTAATTTATTTATATTATTTTTTGTTCATCTTTAATCTATTTTGGAGATTAGAATCTTAGTTAGTCAAGGCCAATGAAGAAGTCAAATGGCTCCGGACTTTCTGTCACGACCCAAACTGCCATGTCGTGATGGCGCCTATCGTGGTACTAGGCAAGCCGACTCTTTACCAAAAATAACTTGATATTTCAATTTAAAGATACATGCAAGCTATTTAATTAATAAAACTTCATAATATAAATCTAAATAAAAAGTGCGAAAAGAAAAGCTCGATATTGGGGTGTCACTGGTCATGAGTATCTACTAAACACTGTCCGAGATACTAAGACTAACATAGTCAGGAACTGTAACTACAAAATAAACTACAGGAAGATAGGAGGGAGAAGAACAGGGTTGCGATCGCCAGCAGCTACCTTTCCAACTCCGAGAAGAATCTACAGTTGGACTAGTCAACAACCGCTACCGGGTCCTGATGTACCTGGATCTGCACACAAGGTGCAGGGAGTAACGTGAGTATGCTAACTCAGTAAGTAACTAAAGTAAATAAAGGCTGAGAAGCAGTGACAAGCAATAAAACATATAGGTTCATATTATGAAATCTCAGTAAAAGTACAGCAGTATTTTAAAAGAAGAGTTTGAATTAAATCGTTTCGTTTAAACTCAATTTCAGTAAAAATCATTCTAAGATATTTTCAAAAGTTCTCAATAGAGGCTCAGTGCAACAGTGAGCAAAATAATAAAATCATAAATAGTATCTCGGGCAAAATATCACTCATGAACAGCCCATCAGGCAATCCCAGTCACTCGTATACAGCCCCTCGGGCATATGTCATATCACTCAAACTTAGGGTGCCTGCGCTCACTGGGAGTGTGCAGACTCCAAAGGGGCTCCTTCAGCCCAAATGCTTTAACAAGACACCTCGTGGCATAAATCAATCAAGCCCTCGGTCTCACTAAATCATGAATAAGTAACAACATGTTGCGGCGTGCAGCTAGATCCCATAATCTCCTCACAAATCAGGACCTCGGCCTTACTCAGTCATAAACCTCTCAAGCCACTCGGGCTCTCAGTAAAAAAAATAGGGTACTCAGCCCAAAACAATATTTTTATATGTATCAAAACAGAGTAACAAAGACTGAGTGTAGATTTTCAATCAAAAACAGTGAGAGGATAGTAAGAAAAGGCCCCTAAGGGTCCAAAACAGCTCTGGCACAAGGCCCAAATATGGCATTCAACCCAATTTATAGAAACTCTTTCTAAAACACATAAATTTTATATATTTTCAACCAAATGTACAACTTATAGTTGCTACGGGACGGACCTAGTCACAATCGCTAACGGTGCACGCCCACACGTTGTCACCTAGCATGTGCGTCACCTTAAAATAGTAAAATAATACATAATCCAGGGTTTCATACCCTCAGGACTAGATTTACAATCGTTACTTACCTCAAACCAGTCAAATCCATACTCCGCGATGCTCTTTCCCCTCGACTCGGCCTCCAATCACTCCGAATATATTCACAACTAGAACAATACCATCAATATACGCTAATAGAATGAATTCCACAAGAAAAACTAGCAAATTAGACACAAATCCCGAAATCTTCTCAAACCTGGCCATCGGGCCCACGTCTTGGAATCCGACAAAAATTACAAAACTAGAAAGCCCTTGCACTCACGAGTCCAACCATACCAAATTTATCAAAATCCGTCCTCATTTGACCCCTCAAATCCCCAAATCAAACTTTCAAATTCCCAAGACCTAATCCCTTCACTTTCATCCCTAATTTCTACTAATTACATGCTTAAACAACTGAAAATTACCATAATAATGAGTATTAGGCTCAAGTAACCTACCTCAATGAAAACCCCCTTGATTCCCTCTTCAAAACTCTCCAAAAGCTTCAAAACTCTCCACGGCTCGCAGGTGCAACCAAACTTGCGCACCTGTACACCTTCCTCAGTTCCCAAAACTCCTTATCTGCGACCCTTTTCCACTTCTGTGGACCTCGCACCTACGGTTGCCATCCGCAGGTGTGGAAACATCAGAAGCAGCAGCTTCAGCTGCACAATTCCATTTCCAAGTCCTCTGTTAACCATCCAAATTCATCCCGAGGCCCTCGGGACCTCAACCAAAAATACCAACAAGTCACATACCAACATTAAAACTTAGTCAAACCTTCGAAACACTCAAAACAACATCAACACACCAAATCACCCTCGGATTCAAGCTTAAGAACTTCTAAACTTTCAATTTTCGCAAATGATGCCGAAACCTACCAAACCTCGTCCGAATGACTTGAAATTTTTCACACACATCACAAATAACACTAAGAACGTACTCCAACTTCCGGAATCCCATTCCAACCCTGATATCAAATTTTCCACTACCGACAAAAATCGCCCAAATTCCAATTTTGCCAATTCAAGCCAAAATCTACCATGGACCTCCAAATTACATTCCGGGCGCGCTCCTAGGTTCAAAATCACATAAAGGAGCTATACAAACCATAAAAATCCAAATCCAAGGTCGTTTACGTATAAGTCAACATCCGGTTGACTTTTCCAACTTAAGCTTCTAAATTGAAGACTAAGTGTCTCATTCCACACCGAAACCACTCCGGACCCGAACCAACTAACACGATATGATGAAATACAGTTGGGGAACATATAAGGAAGAAAAAATAGAGGAAACGGGACTATAATTCACGAAATGACCGGCCGGGTCGTTACATCCTCCCTCTCTTAAATAAATGTTCGTCCTCGAACGAGTCTAGAAACATACCTGAAGCCTCAAATAGATGTGGATATCTGCTCCGCATCTCTCGCTCGGTCTCCCAAGTAGCCTCCTCCACGGGCCGACCTCTCCACTGAACTTTCACTGAAGCTATATCCTTTGATCTCAACTATCGGACCTGCCGCTCCAGAATAGCCACTGGCTACACATCATAAGTCAAATCACCATCTAACTGAACCATGCTGAAATCCAAAACATGAGACGGATTGCCGATATACTTTCAGAGCATAGAAACATGAAATATCGAATGTACGCTTGACAAACTAGGTGTCAAAGCAAGCTCATAAGCCACCTCCCCAATCCTCCGAAGCACCTCAAAAGGCCCAATGAACCGAGGGCTCAACTTGCCCTTCTTTCCAGATCTTATAACACCCTTCATGGATGAAACCTTCAGCAGGACCTTCTCCCCAACTTTGTAAGACACATCATGAACCTTTATGTCAGCATAACTCTTTTGTCTGGACTGATCTGTACGAAACCACTCCTAAATCACTTTCACCTTGTCCAAAGCATTCTGTACCAAGTCTGTAACCCAAAAGCCTAGCCTCGCGCGGCTCAAACCAACCTACCAGAGATCTACACCATATCCCATATAAAGCCTCATATGGACCCATCTAAATACTCGACTGATATTTGTTTTTGTAAGAAAACTCCGCGAGCGGTAGAAATTGGTCCTATGAACCCCCAAAATCAATGGCACAAGCGCGTAACATGTCTTCCAATATCTGAAAGTGGGCTCGGACTGTCCGTCCATCTGAGGGTGAAACGTTGTGCTCAATTCAACCTAAGTACCCAACTCTCACGGCACGGTCCTCTAAAACTGTGATGCAAACTGAGTACCTCTATCTGAAATGATGGAAACTAGGACACCATGTAGGTGAACAATCTCTCGGATATAAATCTCAGCCAACCACTTTGAAGAATAGGTAGTACACACAGGAATGAAGTGTGCGGACTTGGTCAGCCGATCCACAATCACCCAAATATCATCAAATTTCCTCAAAGTCCGTGGGAGTCCAACTACGAAATCCATGGTAATTCGCTCCCACTTCCATTCTGGAATATTCATTTGTTGAAGCAAGCCACCCGGTCTCTGATGCTCATATTTCACCTACTGAAAATTGTGACACCGAGCTACAAACCCCACTATATCTTTCTTCATTCTCCTCTACCAATAGTGATGTCTCAAATCCTGGTACATCTTCGTGACACCCGGATGGATGAAATACCGCAAGCTATGGACCTCCTTTAGAATCAACTCTCGAAGCCCATCTACATTGGTCACATATATCCGGCCCTTCTTCTTCAATACCCCCATCATCACCGATAGTCATATCTCTAGCATCATCATGCAGAACCTTGTCCTTGAGGATAAGCAAATGAGGATCATCATACTGGTGCTCTCTGATGCAATCAAACAAGGAAGACCGAGAAACCATACAAGGTAGGATCCGACTAGGCTCCGAAATATCCAACCTCACAAACTTATTGGCCAAAACCTGAACATTGACCGCAAAAGGTCTCTCCCCAATGGGAATAAATGCAAGACTACCCATACTCACCGCCTTCCTACTCAAGGCATCAGCCACTACATTGGCCTTCCCCGGATGGTACAAGATAGTAATATCATAGTCCTTTAACAGCTCTAACCATCTCTGCTGCCTCATATTGAGATCCTTTTGCTTGAACAAGTGCTGGAGTCTACGATGATCAGTAAACACCTCACAAGACACACCATAGAGATAATGCCTCAAATCTTCAACGTGTGAACAGTGACAGCCAACCTGACACTCATCCGACCACCTGAAAGGAGCACCCTTTTGGGTTAAATTGGTCAAGGGTGATGCAATAGATAAAAATCACTGAACGAATCGATGGTAATAACCCGCCAAACTAAGAAAGCTACAAATCTCTGTGGCTGAGGACGGTCTGGGACAACTCTGGACCGCATATATCTTCTTCGGATCAACCTGAATACCCTTACTGGACACCACGTTCCCCAAGAACGCCACTGAATTGAGCCAGAACTCACAGTTGAAGAACTTTGCATAAAGTTTCTCCTCCCTCAACTGCTGCAATACCACTCTCAAATGCTTAGCGTGCTCCTTCTGGATATGCGAGTACACAGAATATCATCAATAAATACAATAATAAACGAGTTGAGATAAGGCTAAAGCATGATGTTCATCAAATGCATGAACGTTGCCGGGGTATTGGTCAGCCCAAAAGACATCACAAGAAATTCATAATGACCGTATCGGATTCTAAAAGCTGTCTTAAGAATGTCTGAGTCCCAAATCTTCAACTGGTGATACCCTGACCTGAGATCAATCTTGGAGAACACCCTCGCTCCCTGAAGCTAGTCAAATAAATCATCAATACGAGGCAAAGGATACTTGTTCTTGATTGTGACTATGTTCAACTGCCTGTAGTCAATGCACATTCTCACAGTGACATCCTTCTTCTTCATAAATAGAACAGGCACACCCAAGGTGACATACTAGGTCAAATAAACCCTTTATCAAGGAGTTCCTGAAACTGCTCCTTCAATTCCTTTAACTCCGGCGGTGCCATACGATACGGTGGAATAGAAATGGGCTGAGTGCCCAGCACCAAAATCAACACCGAAGTCAATATCCCTGTCAGGTGACATGCCTGGCAGGTCTGTAAGAAACACATCCGGAAAGTCCCTCACTACCAGAATTGAATCAATGGAAGGAGTCACTGCACTGACATCCCTAACAAAAGCCAAATAAGAAAGACATCTCTTTCCAACTATCCATCCAAGAATGAAATCACCCTACTAGGAACAAAATCCAACGAACCTCTCCACTCAATCTGTGGCACCCAAGCATAGCCAACATCACCATCTTAGCATTACAGTCCAGAATAGCACGATACAGAGACAACCAATCCATATCCAATATCATATCAAAATCAACCATACTAAGTAGAAAAAGGTCCACTCAGGTCTCTAAACCCCCAATAGTCACCACACAAGACCAATATACACGATCTACAACAACAGTATCGCCCACCGGGGTAGATACATAAATAGGTGAAACAAAAGACTCACGGGGCATATCTAAATAATGAGCAAAATATGATGACACATATGAAAAAGAAGAACCAGGATCAAATAATACAGAGGCATCCCTGTGGTAAACTGAGACAATACTTGTTGTGAGCACGTGATTTTTGTTTTCGCGACAATCACTCCAAAAGAAATAAAAATAATAGCAATTGGTCTTGCTGTACAATTTTTGGATTTTTACGTGGCATTTTTATTAGTTATTTGTGATCTTGTCCATTTTTATTTTATCAAACACAAAAATATGTGTCGTGTGTAGTTGAACCATAATCCGGTTATTAAAAGAAAAAAATCACAAAATATGCATCTTTTGCCCTATTTGTTGCCTTGGTTTGATTTTACCTATTTTTAATATTTTAATATGTGTGTAATAATTGCTTTAAGTGTTAATTAATGAGGTTTAATTTTGTTTAATTGGGTTTTGTGTTTTTAAAATTAGAAATGGAAGAAAAGGGTGCAATTTGGTTTAAAATAGATTTGGGCTGGTCCCCTATTTAAAATCTGAGGCCCAAAAGAGCAGCCCAAGCAACCGGTCCAGCAGACCCATCTCCAGGTCTCCAAACGACGTAGTTTGACACCAAAACTACGTCGTTTCAGGGGGCAACCCATCTCAGCCGTTCAAGCCACCCTGATCTAACGCCCCTCATCATATCCCCCGTACCCACATACAAACCCGACCCGTTCTACCTGAACCAACCCTGAACCTAATACTAAGCCAAACGACACCGTTCGTTTAAACCTTCAGATCCAGGCCGTTGATCTCGATTGATCTAACGGCCAATATCAAGCCATCCACCCCATATATAAGCTTTCCTCTCGTACCCCGCCACATATCCAAACACCTCTCCTTCGTCCTCATCCCCCTCACCTAACCCAAGCCACCACGGAACCCTAGAGCCGCCCCCCTTTCCCCTCACCAAAAACCCGGTGGCATGGACGTCGGTGACCACCACTTTAACATCATAGGACCGCCTCACCACCCTGAACATAGACTTGTTGTCCCTTTGTCTCAAATCCCCTCCCACCTTCTCGAATCTTCATTTGAAGATTCGAGCCGGACCTCGACTTACACCAACCCCCCCCCCGGATTCACACTAGACAATCCCTTGACCTCCCTCATGACCAAACCAAGCTTGGTTTGGTCCGAATCTACCCACAAATCCCGAAAATCCAAATCTGAAAAATCGAACCCTAGAACACAAGAATTTGTGGAGTCTGTTGGATTAAAATGAAAGTTTGGGGTCTAGTAGATCCTAATCGAAGTATTCTCGTTCGAGAACACCTCGGTTAGGATTTGTCCGGCCTCAAATGGGTGAATCAAAGCTCGAGCCTGGGTCATCTATATTTAAGCTTTTTCAGGTTTGTTCATTTGTTGTCTATTTTAGTTTTAGATTAGTCTATCAGCCTGTTTAGTTAGTTTGTTTATTTATGTTGGGATTTCTGTGGTCAGCTTGTTCCCCATATCTATCAAGACCTTTTATTTAGTCATTTGTTTATTATGTTTGTGTTGAATCTGTGTAGTAGTATACATATTGCGATTCAATTGATATCATCAAACCAATATTGTGTGTTGTCTTTCCCCTGTATCGTGCAAAAATTGTCAAGAACAGCCTAGGCCCTTTATTTATGTTTGTTTGATCGATTGCTTGTCCTATGTCACAACTAGTACAGTCGAGTCGATATACATCGTCAATTAGTTCAGCTTGGAATGGTGATAATCTGATCCCTGTCATTGGTTTGTCTGCTGAAATTTTGTTTGAATTCAATTAGGAACTGAGTATGTTGCCTGTGATTTGTTCAATTTGAATCAGAAACATTTATAGTTTAGTTTGTGGTTTCAGTCCATCTTGAGTTCTGAATTGATAGCATGTGCACTATAGTGCTTTAATAATTAGAGCAAATGGGACAACATGGGCTGTCAGGCCATCTTCAGGCTGCCCATACCCTGGTTTTAATTTAATAAGATGATAAAGGGCTGGCAGGGGAATATCATGGGAAGGGCTTTACTTTAAATAGTTGAGTGGAAACTGGAAAGGGAGCAGGCCACATGGGAGGGGATCTGAATAGGTTTTACAGACTGTAAAGGGCTGATGCTAGGCTATAAAAGAGGCAGAACTTCCATTACTACAAAAGGAGAGGGAGGAGATACAGACACATACACAGAGAGATACCACAAAGACAGGCATATACAGACATACACTGAGAGAGGATATATACAGGAGAGAGATAGAGAGCAAGAGATAGAAAACATACAGATAAAATCAGAACTGTTCTTCCTATTGTTGTTTTGATTTCACTTGTCTCAACCTGTATAATCGACACTGATTCTTCCAAGTCCTAACTGTGGTTACTGGTTGTGTGTTGCATTAGTTTATTCCTGGATTTGGCCTGTCTGAGTTCTGATCCTACGCTACTGGTTATTGCTGTCATTTGCTACTTTTGTTTTCATCGGCCATAACTGCATTCTGCACTGGAACTTGTTCTGTCGTTACTTGTTTGTCATTGCTGCTGTTTGTTTTGTTGTTGCCGCTATCTTGTTGCTGTTGCTGCTGATTCTCCCTATCTTCTTTTCTTCTATTGATATTCAACATTCAGGTACACATTTAAACCTCACATTGATGTAGAAGTCGAAAGTATGAAATGAAGATGCAAAGGAATTTAATCAGTCGTTGCTTTACTTACAGTTTTGTAAATATTGCCAAAATTGTGTAATTCTTTAATTTGTAGCCTAATAGAGAACATCTTAGTAAGTTTGTACTTAATGGAAACTATTTGGGTCTAGAAATTGCAAAATGGTCCACTTAGTAGTATACATGACATAGTTATATAATTTATGGAATGTGTAATCGCTTAGTATAATTGTTAATTCAAACTATTTCTCCAGTCATGCTTTAAATATGTAGGGTGGATGGACTTTTAAATTTTGCCAAATACGATACAATTTTAAATTCTTGAATTTTAGCTTCATTAGGCAGTTCATAGGACGAGTTTCCGAATACCATTGGTAGCATCCTATAATAAGTAATTCTATTAATCTTGTTAAAAGGGGATAATCTAAATTTAACTTAAGGTTGTTTGGAGTAAGTATAGCATTCCATTAATCTTGTATGTTAATTTTCTTTTTTATCAAATTAAGAACATGTTCTATGAAGTATAGCATTCTTCATTCTTTGGTAAACAATTGATCAGATGATTAACAAGAATCCGGATTTGGCCAAAGCATACAATTGAATTAGCATGTATCTTTTTCTTCTATTTTGTTTTTTGAGACAAACACATTAGAAATGTAGTCGCTTTAGGATATCCCTTCTAAAATAATGAGATGAGCCTCGCCGAACAAAAAATGCAAATTGCGGGACCCTCAATGTTTGATCATAATAAATACTTAGAATTCGGGAGGGACCGTTTTAGTGAATTTCACTGCCTTCCCCAAAGATAATAACGCGTTAGACTCTTTAGGCGCGACTTAATTAAATTACATTCTTAAATTCGGGTGCGCATTTATGTGACCCAAATTCAAATCTCAACGGAGTCGAAATGTGTTAACAACTACGGGTGCATTGATTGTGACGTGGTTCGAGATGCATTTTCACGACGTTGCAATTCTATAAAAATAAATGATAATAATAAAAGCGGTTTAAACTTAATAAAAGCACATAAGTCACAACATGTATTTAAATCAGATATTTAGCCATTATAACAATTTAAGCGACCGTGCTAGAACCACGGGATTCGAGGGTGCCTAACACCTTCCCTCGGGTCAACAGAATTCCTTACTTAGAATTTCTGGTTCGCAGACTTCATTTGGAAAAGTCGAAAATTTCCTCGATTTGGGATTCAAGATAAATCGGTGACTTAGGACACCAAAAGCCAAACCTTTCCCAAGTGGCGACTCTGAATTAAATAAATAATCCCATTTAGAATATTGTCACTTAAATTGGAAAAACTCCCTCGCGCGTTTTTACCCTTCGGGGCGGGGCGCGCAAAAAGGAGGTGTGACAGCTCTGGCGACTCCGCTGGGAAAATTAACCCAGAACCACTGGTTCAGGGTTCAAGAATTCGAGCTTAGAATAATTGTTATATTTGGCTTTATTATCTGATCTTTATTACATGTTTTGGCATAACGTGCTAAATGTTGTCTTTTACCGCTTTGATATTATCTGAACTGTATATAAACTGTGCCGAAACCCTTCTCTTCTTACCTCCGGGGAGAAGCTCGCTGGTCGAGGCTCCCTATTCTGTTAGTGTCAATACCTGAAATAAGAAAGAGGACGGATAAGTTACGAAGCCGGATGGCCTTTTGGTTCCCGGTAAGTTGCCCCCTCCTCGACTCGAGTCGTCCGCTCGGGTACACAGTCTAGAACATATACCCAGGTTATAAACCTAGTATAACGAAACCTCATGCCGGATCCCTAGTAGGAACGCTTATCTGCATCATGTTGCATTTGACATAGGGGACTCAACACAGGGGTTGGGTCCGTCTAGGACAGGCAACCTGAAATGAAAAGACCGTCCTGCTGCATCCCGTTTGTTTTGCGCATCTATTTGCTTCAGATCTGCATGCTGACCGGTTTCCGGAAAAAAAAAATTCAAAAAAAAAGAGAATAGCAGGGTAGGGAGATAATTACTTATTTTTGGAAAAATAAAACCAATGTCCAAGTAATGTCAAAACCTCGCCGGAATTTTCTTAAAAAAAAAAGAAAAAGAAAAATGAAAACAAAGTTTGTCTTTTAGTTTGATTTATTCCTTTTAATCACTTTCAAAATCCAAAATATGTACAAATAAAAAAAAGGAACCAAAAGAAAAAAAAATTGAGTATCTCTTTAAAAGATTTTCGAAATTTCAAAAAAAAAATGAAAAAGAAGTTTAAAATGTATAAATATTTCCTTAGTCTCTTTTCAAAAAAAAACATAAAATAAAAAAAATATATATAAAATTCCAGAAAAATATTTATTCCTCTTTTTATTTAAAAGATTTTATTTGTTTCCCCTATTTCTGATCCGACCGAACTACGCCGGTTTGATTCTCACCGGATGCGAGATACGTAGGCAACCCTCATCGGGTCCAACCTCCCCTTTTTCAGAAATAGCCAAAATGACAGAATTTTAATTTATGAGTCGGGTGATGCCGTTTTTTTTGTAAAAACAGCCGAATGTTCCCAAGCGGGACGCCAGAAGGCTGACATTGCATAAACGGCCATCTTCGGTCATCATTTTTTCGGTTGATCCTCGCAGCTTTAAAATCTTCAGTCTCGAAGTACTAAAAGGCCGCATTTGAAAATCGAGTTCGTCGTTTTGAAAAAAAAAATCTTGAAAAATCTAGATAGTTTTATTTTGAGTCTAATAAAAGTCTTTCCATTAGCATAATCGCCCTAATAAATGTGCAGGATGAGCACGATACAAAACGAACCCTTTTCAATAATGACCAAGATCCCTTTTGAGTTGCGATTATGGTGGAACGACTTAGGCAAGGAGGGGCAAGACAAAGTAAGGAAATATCTGAAAGATCTCCCGGACTTATTAGACATTCAGCCTCGGGGTGATATTATCATATCATTGGTCACTTGCTGGGATTCAGCGCACAATGTATTTCATTTTTCAGACTTTGAGCTCACCCCGACGTTGGAAGAAATAGCGGGATACATTGGAGGTAATGAAGCTCTGTTAAGGTTCAAATACTTGATTGCACCTAGAGCCGTCACGGTACACCGGTTTCTGTATTTCTTAAAAATACCCCGAACATTTCACCACCCAGATATTGCCAAAGGTTTCTGCAGTCTCCACCTCATGTATGCTAGATACGGCCACGAGAGCGGGTTCAATAAGCCGGATTTCAAACTATGTAGTAGAGGCAACCGACAAAAGTGGGACGAACACAGGCTGTTAGCTTTTATGACAGCCTTTTTGGGTCTTATAGTGTTCCCAAGGAAAGACGAAAACATCGATCTAAAAGTAACTGGGGTCTTCAGTACTTTGCTCACCCAAGATAAAAGTACTCTGGCACCTATGATTATGGCTGACATTTTTCGGGCTCTCACTGCTTGCCGAGCCAGAGCCGACTTTTTCGAAGGATGTAACCTACTGTTGCAAATGTGGATGACCGATCATTTATGCCACCGCTCCCCGCTTTTGGGTTACAGTTCGCCTGAAAAAACTTGTATTGGAGAATTCTACACAAGAATCAAAGGGTTCAGTCTACCCGAGGGAGTCACAGCGTGGACCTCATTTTTTCGAACTCTCACTGCCAACCAAATCTAGTGGACCCTCGGATGGTTGCCCGTTGAGGAGATCATATACATGCCGGCAACCAGGCCCCACTTTCTGTTAATGAGACTTAAAAACATCCAACCCTATGCACCATATCGGGTTTTGAGGCAACTTGGGAGGTATCAAGTAGTACTAAAAGATGAAGATCTGAGTACTCAAGTGATTGAAATCAGTCCGGACGGTCGTTTCCCCGAAGAAGAAGTTCGCCAAATCTGGAGTGAGTGCCAACATTTGACAGCAAACACTTGTGTGATGGATACGGCAAAAGGGGAAGTTTCCCCTGGGTATCACGCTTGGTTTAGAGGTGACATGTCCTGCGAGAGACCAGTTAAGAGACCTCATCTCAAAGATTTCGTTGAGTCGTCCCAAGAGCAATGGAACTGGTTAGCAAAAGAAAAGGGGTATCGGGCAGAGATCGGCGATTTAAAGCTACAGATTGGCAGTCTGAAATTCAATAACAGCATACAAATCGCTGCGGATCGAAGCGAAAAGAATAGATTGATCCAAGAAAATGAAGAACTTAAGGCCCAAATCCAGAAATTGAGATTGGCTCTTGATGAACAGCCCAGAAGTCGATCAGACGAGCAGTTGATAAGAGGGTTGAAAAGAGAAGTCAGAGAATGGCGAGATGGTTTAGAAGAGTCTGAAAATGTCATGGCAAAGCTCAAAGCACAGTAGGGTACAAGAGCAGATAAGTATCGCCGATACTTGAACCAATTGAGACGCGACCACGAGAAAACTGTCGCTAAAATGAAGAGAGAGATGGCTACACTTGAGGTTAAAGCAGTTAAGCGGGCCGAGGATTTCCAATTTGAGAGCAGATACTGTTACGAACTGTTGGCCCAAATGAAGGCAGAAGTGCGGCAACTGAAGAATCAGCATATACAAGATTCTCAGATTTTGAAAACATGCAGTGATCAGATAAAACGCCTGCTCATTGAGAAGAAACAAACCAGAGATAAGATCAGGAACATTGCCCACGCCATCATCAGACGATGTCTACGGTGTGAGAACATGACCAGCATTACCGTTCTCTCGGCAGTGATGGGTTATGTCAAGCAAACCATGCATGAGCTGGAACAACTTGAAAGGGATCTCACACCTAGGACCGCGGCGAGGCCGAACGATGCCCCGCGGGCACCAATTTTCGAAACCATAATGTATTCATAGGTCGAGTCTGTATCTTAACATCTTCTGTCTGCCTTTTTCGCATCAGGGTGCATTAGTCTGTTTGAGTCTATGTCTATTTTCAAGTTTTGTTTTTCCTTTTTCGAAAATGTTGCTTGTAATAGATCGTTTCAGTAATAAAATATGTGTTTCTTTTACATTCATCTGTTGTTGAACTACGCAATGATCTGATTCACGTGGCATCGTGATACGTAGGCAATCCTCATCGGATCCGGTCGCATTTTAACCACAAAAATTGAAAACAGTAACAAAAGGAGAAAGAAAGAAAAATAAAAACATAATAAAAATAATAAAAAAAAGAAAAAAAAGGGAATCCTAAAAAGGAAGCTGGAATGACGCATGCTTTCGTCGCAAACATGTAGGAATCCACTTAACTGTATAGGTGCATCATGCCCCAACGTGAGATCGCCTATCTGTTATTTGTTTCGAATTAACCGTTCGTTTGTCATTGAGTTATTCCAGGTTTTTGAAAAAGGCGGTTGGTTTGGTGAAAGTCTGGACTCGCACTCATACTTCACGAGGTCGAAAGGGAGTGTTCAATTACCTGTTATTAAGTCAGGAGGCGTGCTCACACTTATTTCACAAGATCAAAAGGAAGCATAGAAATGTCTGCAGAAATTCCTTTACCAACAGTTCTTGTTTCCGAGGAGAGTTCAATCTCGGCTGTCCTCACGCCCGAGTCCGCAACTGCGGAGGAAAATAGAATCCTGCGGCTCTGCATGTTGGAAATGCTGGACGACTGGAATAACGGAAAAGAGCCACCAAGTGTCGTCCCTGGATTCCCTGAGTTATTCTCCAGGACAAGCGGGACTTCTAATGTCCCCATAAGCTATCCTGCTACCCCGTTCGGATACCCAGCCATTTCGGCCTTCTCTGCTGGATCGCCCTCTGATTCTCATCCCCGGATATCAACAACAGATGCAAACACAAACATCTTTACTGCACCACCCTGCCCGATCGCGGCACAACCTGCTACGTACAAGCCAAATTTTGACTCATCCTCGTTTACATTCCAAGCACCGTCTTTCTCAATGGAACCAACTCGGTTCGCCACCAGCACTCATCCTCCACAGCCTCAGTGTGAGCTTTCACCTGGGTAGGATCAGAACCCCAGAATTGCTGAATAAAATGAGATCGCCAAAAGAATGAGAAGCCTTGAACAGAGTTTGAAGAACATGCAAGGTTTGAGCGGACAGAAAAGCGTCTCCTACACCGATCTATGCATGTTCCCTCACTTGCACCTACCAATGGGTTTCAAGACCCCAAAGTTTGAGAAGTACTATAGACACGGTGACCCCATTGCTCATCTCAAGAAATAATTGCGGGGAGCCGGCGGAAAAGAGGAACTACTAATGGCATATTTTGGGGAAAGTCTGGTAGGGATAGCCTCAGAATGGTATATGGACCAGGAAATGTACCGATGGCATATATGGGATGATCTCGCCAGAGATTTTGTGAGACAATTCCAGTATAACATCGACATTGCACCAGACCGAAATTCTCTGTCGAACTTGAAGAAGAAACCTTCAGAAAGCTTCAGAGAATATGCTATTAGGTGGCGCGAGCAGGCGTCGAGGGTGAAGCCTCCCATGGATGAGGTAGAAATGGTCACTACTTTTCTCCAGGCTCAAGAGTCCGACTATTTCCAAAACATGATGTCAGCCATGGGAAGTCGTTCGCAGAAGCGATTAAGATTGGAGAGATGGTGGAGAATGGTTTGAAAACAGTTAGGATTTTGAGTCAAGCAGCCATAAGGGCAACCTCCCAAGCAGTCCAAAGCGGGTCCGAAGGAATGGCAAGAGGAAAGAAAAAGGAGGAAACGGCCATGGCAGCATCAGAAGCGAGGGAATATCGTAATCCCAGGCCCCGTTTTCCAGAAAGGACCCCACAACACTACTACCCCCACCAAAATGTGGCATATGCTCCTCAACCCTACATGGTCATGAACGCCCAGCCATATGTCCACCCGCCGCAGCAAGCCAATCGAGGCCAAGCTCCACCTCCCAGAAATCAGCCTCCATACCGCAACCACTACAACCCACAGCCTCCTCAAAATAACTTCCGCCCTCAGGAACCACCTAGAAGGCGGACTTTCACACCCATCGGTGAACCATACTCTACTTTGTTCCCGAAGCTAGTCCAGTTGGGTTTCCTGCAGCCGGTCCCTCAGACAAGGCACAATCCGGCATCACCTTCTTACAAAGCCGGTGTTAGGTGCGCCTATCATTCAGGAGTAGAAGGGCACGATACAAACGACTGCTGGGCTTTGAGAAGAGTGGTCGAGAATTTGATAGAGCAGGGGAAAATAGTGCTAAGGGACGAGGAGGTCCCAAACGTGACCAACAATCCATTGCCAGCTCACAACAACGGGCCACTAAATGGAATGATCTGCGAAGACAAAGAATTTGACCCTGCTTTGAAAGCTATAATCGCCATCGTCGACGCAGGGGAAAAGCCTGAAACAGCCCAGAAGCTAGAAAAGGGGGAAAAGAAGGTCAGTACTTTGAAGTGCGATCCCGAAAAGAAGGTGGAGAAAAAGACGGTGCCCATGAAGAATGGAGTTCTTTACGTCCCGCGAGGTCAAGCAGAGAAGCCGCAGAGTTTCGAAGACAAAAGGGCAAGGCTAATGTACGTACCAAAAGGGGCCTATGTGGTCCGGGGGACGATTCAACCACCTCGGCTGAATGAGCCAGTGGTTATCGGACGCGTGCCACAGAAGCCGATGATCAACCCGTCCACAGTGCCGTGGAACTATCAAAGAACGTTGGTTACGTACAAAGGTAAAGAAGTGACGGGAGAACTTCCGGAAAATACTTTCATTGGAAGGTATTAGAACACTCAAGAGCTAAACAATGCCACACGGAGACGCTTCCCACCAAAGAAGCCTGTAAGCGTTGAAGAAGCGAAAGTTTTCTTCCAACAAATGAAAATGCCAGACTACGAAGTGGTAGATCAACTGCGCAAGTGCCCCGAGCAAGTGTCCATGCTATCACTGCTGATGAGGTCGGTCGAGCACCAAAAGATCTTGCTCAAGACCCTGAACGAAGCATACGTACCAGTTGAAACCTCAGTTGAACAACTGGATCGGATGACGGAGAGGTTCTTCGCCGTTAACCAGGTCTCTTTTAGCAAGAACGACCTACCCCCAGAGGGAGCGGCTCACAACAAAGCCTTGCATCTGACAGTTAAATGCGAAGACTACTATGTCAAGTGGGTAATGTTAGATGGGGGTTCAGGTGTTGACATTTGTCCGCTCTCCACGCTACAGAGAATGGAAATTGGGACCGGAAGAATCCGCCCCAATAATGTCTGCGTAAGGGCTTTTGACGGCGTCAAGAGAGACACCCTTGGGGAAATAGACTTGGTGTTTACCATAGGGCCAGTGGAGTTTGAAATAACTTTCCAAGTGCTTGACATGGATACGTCCTACAATTTTCTCCTCGGCAGACCTTGGATTCATGCGGCAGGAGCTGTGCCTTCCACTCTTCACCAAATGGTGAAGTTTGAGTACGAAGACCGGGAAATTGTGGTCCACGGAGAAGACGAGCAGGCTATTTATCGGGACCCATCCATCCCATATCTTGAACCAAGGGAAGGGATCGAACACACGGTCTATCAGGCTTTCGAAATTGTGTTAGCAGAGCAGTACGAAGAGGGAAGACCTTGCCCCCAACCTTTCTTGTCTAACGCCTCGATCATGGTGGCTAAAGAGTTGATCCGACATGGATTCAGGCCAGGAAAGGACTCGGACGAACATTGCAGGGAATAACGGAACCCATCACCTTGCCTTCCGCCAAGAAACGTTTTGGGATAGGTTTTCAACCCACTCCGGAAGATGAAGAATGGGCGAAGAAAAGGAAGAATGGGGGGTGGAAACTGCCTCGGCCACTGCCGGATTTATATGAAACTTTCGTCGAACCAAGATACACTGAAGAAGAAGACGATGAGGTTTTCACGGCTGAGGAAATAGAGGAGATATGTGGGGCAATGAGAGAAATGCTCTACGAAGCTCACATGGTTCAACCAGGAGAAGGCACTAGCACCGCCGAAATGCTATATATGGGGCCAAATGCCAAACTTCAAAACTGGGAGGCCACGCCGTTCCCGACTAGGCAGAAGTCTGGGTAGACCTATCCTGCCACCTTTCCTGCATCACGAGTTATCCCCAGGATATAACTTGGATGTTTTCTTCCCTTCAATTGTTGTTTTGAATTCCTGAGTTGTAAACGTTGTTGTCTTCCAAAATTCCAAGAAAATAAAAATAAAATCATCATTGTTTTCTCATTTTTCCCTTTGTTCTGATTTTTGTTATTTTTTTTCTTTATCTTTCAGTTATAATAATGCGGCTTTAAATATTACATGCTTGCGGACTTCACGCCCAGATCATAATGAGCTATTTAATTGTGAAATAATGAACCCAGAACCAGAATATGATGAAGAAGAGGCTTTTAGGGAAATAAACCGAGAGTTGGAACACTTTGAGAATAAACCTAAGCCAAATCTGAATGACACCGAACCGGTTAATTTAGGAACTCCTGAAGAAATACGGGAGACCAAAATAAGCATTCACATAGACAAGAAAATGCGAGACGCGATAATTCAACTTCTTTTTGAATTTAAAGATGTGTTTGCTTGGTCATACGATGACATGCCGGGACTAGGTGTTGATCTAGTGGTTCATAAATTGCCAATTCACCCTGATTATCCTCCAGTTCAACAGAAGCAACGAAAGTTCAAAACTGAGGTCAGTGACAAGATTAAAGAGGAGATCACCAAGCAGCTGAAAACGGGAGTGATTCAGGTAGTCCAGTATACAACATGGTTGGCAAATGTGGTTCCAGTGCTGAAAAAAGATGGGAAGACTCGGGTATGTATAGATTACCAAGATTTGAATAGAGCGAGTCCCAAAGATAATTTCCCGTTGCCCAACATCCACATCCTTGTTGATAATTGCGCCAAACATGAGATCCAGTCTTTCGTAGATTGTTATGCTGGATATCATCAGGTATTGATGGATGAAGAAGACGCCGAGAAGACTGCCTTCACCACGCCTTGGGGCACTTACTGTTATCGGGTCATGCCATTTGGTCTGAAGAATGCTGGGGCTACTTACATGAGGGCCATGACTGCCATTTTTCATGACATGATGCATCAAGAAATAGAGGTGTACGTGGACGACGTGATAGTCAAGTCCAGGACGCAGGATAATCACATCCAAGACTTGAGAAAGTTCTTTGAGAGACTGAGGAAGTATGACTTGAAGCTGAACCCAGCCAAATGTGCTTTCAGAGTCCCATCGGGCAAGCTTTTGGGCTTCATAGTAAGCAGGAGAGGTATCGAATTAGATCCTATAAAGATAAAATCAATCAGAGGTTTACCTCCCCCGAGAACAAAGAAAGACGTGATGAGTTTGTTGGGCAGACTAAACTATATCAGTCGATTCATTGCCCAGCTGACGAACACGTGTGAGCCCATATTTAAGCTATTGAGTAAAGACGCGGCGATCAAATGGACGACTGAATGTCAAGAAGCTTTTGACAAAATTATAGAATATCTTTCAAATCCCCCAGTTTTGGTCCCACCAGAGCCAGAGAGACCATTGTTCTTGTATCTGACAGTCTTGGAAAATTCTTTCGGTTGCGTCCTCGAGCAACATGACATAACCGGAAAGAAAGAACAAGCGATCTACTACTTGAGCAAGAAATTCACCGGCTACGAGGCCAAGTACACTCTACTGGAAAGAACATGTTGCGCTCTGACGTGGGTCGCTCAAAAGCTGAGACATTACCTCCAAGCCCACACTACTTTCCTCATAAGCAGGCTGGATCCTTTGAAGTATATATTTCAGAAACCGATGCCTACTGGAAGACTGGCCAAGTGGCAAATCTTGCTTACTGAATTCGACATAGTCTATGTCACTCGCACGGCAATGAAAGCCCAGGCGCTAGCAGATCATTTGGCCGAAAATCCAATCGATGAGGAATACCAGCCATTGAGTACCTATTTTCCAGATGAAGAAATAAACACCGTAGAAGTGGTCTCGGAGAACGCTCATGTTTGGAAGATGTTCTTTGATGGAGCCGTAAACGCCAAAGGTGTAGGAATCGGGGCAATTTTGATTTCGCCTTCCGGTCAACATTATCCCGCCACAGCTAGACTGCGTTTCTTTTGCACAAACAATACAGCTGAGTATGAAGCCTGCATCATGGGCATGCATATGGCGATCGATCAGGATGTCGAAGACTTACTGATTATGGGAGATTCTGACCTTATTATCCGGCAAGCCCAAGGTGAATGGGAAACTCGGGATATCAAGCTTATTCCTTACCGACAACACGTGGAGGATCTCGGCAAGCGTTTTAAATCAATAGAGTTCAGGTATATCCCGCGATGTCATAATGAATTAGCGGATGCACTTGCTACCCTAGCTTCAATGCTACCCTACCCAGGCAACGCCCATGTCGATCCCTTGGAAATCCAAATCAGGGAGAGACACGGTTATTGTAACGTAATCGAGGCAGGATCGTGTACACAGCCGTGGTACCATGATATCAAGAGGTTTTTGAAAACGCAAGAATACCCCGAGCATGCTACCGGAGATCAAAAGAGAACCATCAGGCGGCATGCAAGTGGTTTCTTTTTGAGCGGTGAGTTGTTGTATAAGAGGACTCCGGACCTCAATCTACTAAGATGTGTTGACACCGAGGAGGCAAGAAGGATCATGCACGAAGTACACGCAGGAGTGTGCGGACCTCACATGAACGGGTATGTTTTAGCAAAGAAAATCCTTCGAGCAGGTTATTACTGGATGACCATGGAAAAGGACTGCTTTGGTTTCGTTCGGAAGTGTCATCAGTGTCAGGTGCACGGTGATTTGATTCATGCACCTCCCACGCAATTGCATCCCATGTCTGCACCTTGGCCATTTGTTGCCTGGGGCATGGACGTCATTGGTCCAATCGAGCCGAAGGCCTCAAATGGACATAGATTTATACTGGTTGCCATCGACTACTTCACAAAATGGGTAGAAGTTGTCACTCTCAAGTCGGTCACCAAAAAAGTGGTAGTGGATTTTGTACATTCAAATCTTATCTGTCGTTTCGGTATTCCTGCAACTATCATCACAGATAATGCAGCAAACCTGAATAGTCACTTGATGGGAGATGTATGCGAGCAATTCAAAATAACGCATAGGAATTCTACTCCTTATCGGCCCAAGGCCAATGGCGCTGTGGAAGCAGCAAACAAGAACATCAAGAAGATTTTGAGGAAGACGATCCAGAGTTCCCGACAGTGGCATGAACAGCTACCCTTTGCATTATTGGGATATCGCACTACGGTACGCACGTCAGTAGGGGCAACCCCTTATCTCTTGGTTTATGGGACTGAAGCTGTGATACCAGCAGAGGTAGAAATTCCTTCGCTTCGAACCATTGTCGAAGCAGAGATCGAAGACAGCGAGTGGGTTAAGACTCAATAAGAGCAGTTGACTTTGATTGATGAGAAACGAATGGCTGCAGTTTGTCACGGGCAGTTGTACCAACGAAGGATGGCTCGTTCTTACAACAAGAAAGTCCGACCCAGGAATTTCGAAGTGGGTCAACTGGTACTGAGGTGCATTCTGCCACATCACCAGGAAGCAAAAGGGAAATTTGCTCCAAACTGGAAAGGCCCATACATCATCAGGAAGATCTTGCCGAGAGGAGCATTGTACCTGGGTGATATTGAAGGAAATGATCCCGAAACAGCGGTAAATGCGGATGCAGTCAAAAGATACTACGTCTGAGTGACACCCCAGCGATCCTGACGCATTTGAAATGATGGAGGTTTTATTCCCACTACCCCAAACACTATCAACTCTCTCTACAAGCCTTTGAGCCGGTTACAGTTCTTTGGTTACCAATCAAATCACAAAAAAAAAAAACCAAAACAAAACATTGACCGAGGCCTGAACTACGTCTGACTTGATTCCGAAAGGATACGTAGGTAGCCTCTCTCTGAGGTTCAGTCACACCAACAATAAAATCCCATTTGCCCTGAAATTGAAACCGGGGCACGTCAAGCGGCTTAGAAGTTGTAGTATCATCTACTTTTCTTTGCCAAGCACTAGCTTTTCAGATCAATTACCAAAGGTAGCGGGAAGCCAAGAAGCGTCAGTAATGGAGGCCGGTACACTCTAA
This sequence comes from Nicotiana sylvestris, assembly GCF_000393655.2. Classification (NCBI taxonomy): domain Eukaryota; kingdom Viridiplantae; phylum Streptophyta; class Magnoliopsida; order Solanales; family Solanaceae; genus Nicotiana; species Nicotiana sylvestris. The sequence continues at coordinate 35,716,934 of NC_091064.1, forward strand.
ATTGAGAGAAATAAAATGAGAGAGTCTTGTCGGTGAAAACCTTCGGGCATCGCGAGGCGACGGGAGTAGAGAAACCAAAATGAGAGAGCTTGTGTAGTAAAAACTCACAAAGAGTGCTATCGAGCGACAACAAGGAGGGAAATGAGAGAGGTCAGCTAGCGAAAACCCGCAAAGGGCGCTGTTGGCCGAAAGAACGACTCCACCCAAGGAGGTTTCGGCAAAGTTCCACCAGTTTGGAAACACAGATCCATTTTGGTTCGGGAGGAAATGCAAGTTCATTGAAGGTCAGGCGTCCAGTCCAAAGAGCATGTCATGTCCATTTAAAGTCAGCATTGTCTTCCTCAGATAAGTCTATTTTGTCCCGAAAGGGACATTTCTTTTCTGAAGTTTGCTTTATCCTTTCTTTGTTTTTCTTCGAATCCCTTTCATTTTTTTTTAACCCCAAGTCCCAGATATACTGGAAAGGATAGGTGGCAGGATTGGTTTCACAGAATTCCATTTCGCAAGGGAAATGCCCCGTTTCTTTGGTACGTTTGTCCAAACCTGATGAATCATTAGGTTTGACTGCATTTAAAGTAAAGTCACAAAAAAAAAGAGAAATTTCCCCAGCAAGTCTGCCTTGTACAAATCCCCACAGAGCTTCCCTTTGTATAAATCCCCACGGAGCCTCCCTTTGTAAAAATTCCCCAGCGAGCTTGCCCCAACAAATCCTGGCAAGTCCGCTTTGCAACAAATCCCTAGCAAGTCCGCCTTGTACAAATCCCCACAGAGCTTCCCTTTGTACAAATCCCCACAGAGCCTCCCTTTGTAAAATTCCCCAGCGAGCTTGCCCCAACAAATCCTGGCAAGTCCGCTTTGCAACAAATCCCCAGCAAGTCCGCCTTGTACAAATCCCCACAGAACTTCCCCTTGTACAAATCCCCACAGAGTCTCCCCAATAAAATCCCCGTTGAAAAATCCCCAAGCAAAACCGGATGGAAAAACCAAAGCCTTACAAGGCAAATCATCACAGAATCTGGAAACGCAGGCCTGAGCAGTCTAAAGGGTTTTGCCATTTGAATCCAATCAATGGCAGAGTTTCTCAACAGAAATAAGGACGCAGCAAAGCAACTGGAACAATCAAGGTCACCGAACCAACCGCCATTTTTGAGCTAACGATTGTTCTTTGTTTGAAAAGTTGAAACAGGTATGATCCAAGACAACCGTGCAAGAAGTAGATGTCACCCAAAGAAGAAAAGAAACACATGAGTGCAAGAAGCAGTTTGGCAATAAGGAATCCACTCGAAAGGGAAGTTCCCACAAAATTCTCTTTTGCATTTTTACTAAAACAAGGAAAACTCAAAAAAAAAAAAAACAGTTCAGTTAGTATCCCCAGAACTTTTTCCATTTAGTCAGCATTAGGGCTCTAACCCTAAACTGAACTTTTCCCGTTAGTCAGCATTAGGGTTCCAACCCTGAACTGAACTTTTTCCATTCTGCCAGCATTAGGGCTCCAACCCTGAACTGAGCATTGTCTGTTAGTCAGCATTAGGGCTCCAACCCTAAACTGAACTTCTCCCTTTAGTCAACATTAGGGTTCCAACCCTGAACTGAATTTTTTCATTTAGTCAGCATTAGGGCTCCAACCCTGAACTAAACTTTTTCCATTCCGCCAGCATTGGGGATCCGACCCTGAACTGAGCATTGTCTGTTAGTCAGCATTAGGGCTCTAACCCTAAACTGAACTTTTCCCTTTAGTCAACATTAGGGCTCCGACCCTAAACTGAACTTTTTCCATTTAGTCAGCATTAGGGTTCCAACCCTGAACTGAACTTTTTCCATTTAGTCAGCATTAGGGCTCCAACCCTGAACTGAACTTTTCCCTTTAGTCAGCATTAGGGCTCCAACCCTAAACTGAACTTTTGTCAGTTATTCAGCATTAGGGCTCCAACCCTAAACTGAACTTTTTCCATTTAGTCAGCATTAGGGCTTCAACCCTAAACTAAACTCTTTCCATTTAGCCAGCATTAGGGCTCCAACCCTGAACTGAGCATTGTCTGTTAGTCAGCATTGGGGTTCCAACCCTGAACTGAACTTTTCCATTTAGTCAGCATTAGGGCTCTGACCCTAAACTGAACTTTTTCCATTTAGTCAGCATTAGGGCTCCAACCCTAAACTGAACTTTTCCCTTTAGTCAGCATTAAGGCTCCAACCATAAAATGAACTTTCCCCAGTTAGTCAGCATTAGGGCTCCAACCCTAAACTAAACTTTTCCCTTTAGTCAGCATTAGGGCTCCAACCCTAAACTGAACTTTTCCCTTTAGTCAGCATTAGGGCTCCAACCCTAAACTGAACTTTTTCCAGTTAGTCAGCATTAGGGCTCCAACCCTAAACTGAACTTTCCCCAGTTAGTCAGCATTAGGGCTCCAACCCTAAACTGAACTTTTCCCTTTAGTCAGCATTAGGGCTCCAACCCTAAACTGAACTTTTTCCATTTAGTCAGCATTAGGGCTCCAACCCTGAACTGAACTTTTTCCATTCCGCCAGCATTGGGGCTCCGACCCTGAACTGAGCATTGTCTGTTAGTCAGCATTAGGGCTCCAACCCTGAACTGAACTTTTCCCTTTAGTCAGCATGAGGGCTCCGACCCTAAACTGAACTTTTTCCATTTAGTCAGCATTAGGGATCCAACCCTGAACTGAACTTTTTCCATTCCGCCAGCATTAGGGCTCCAACCCTGAGCTGAGCATTGTTTGATAGTCAGCATTAGGGCTCCAACCCTGAACTAAACTCTTTCCATTTAGCCAGCATTAGGGCTCCAACCTTGAAGTGAGCATTGTCCTTTAATCAGCATTAGGGCTCCAACCCTAAACTGAATTTTTTCCCTTTAGTCAGCATTAGGGCTCCAACCCTGAACTGAACTTTTTCCATTTATTCAGCATTAGGGCTCCAACCCTGAACTGAACTTTTTCCATTTAGCCAGCATTAGGGCTCCGACCCTGAACTGAGCATTTTTACCTTATGGCAATATTAGGGATCCAATCCCGGAGTTGCATTTTGTAGACTAGAATTTTCCAATCCCTTCATCAATTCTATAAACTTCCTGGCAACTGACTCACGAAATTTTCCTAGTAGAACTGGGGCAGAAAATTTCGTCCGTTTGTTTTTCCCCGCAGGTCTGACCTCGAGACGCATGGATCAGGTCGACCCACGAGATGAGTCTCAACCCAGAATAGAGAAAAGAAATAAAAAGAAAAAAAAAGATGTTCCGAGAGACGAAGGGCGGACCGCTCAAAGATTTGATCAAGGTCCCGAGTTCTACCAATCCAGTCTCACTCAGTATCGCAGAAATAAACAGGCACCTACAACTTGCAAGCATCAAGATTCGGATCGAAGTCTACGAGCAAAATCAGCTAAGACCCAAGATCAAGTTGCAAAAGAATCATAGATAGGAATCTTGTAACTAGCAATTGACAAGCATAAGTAGTTAGTTCAGTTTTAATTTTCCTTTGGTTGTAATAAGGTGGTCAGTAAAGCAACAGCGACAACAACAACAGCAGTAACGGCAAGCATTGCAATCCCATGGTAGTCCCAGTTACCAAAATTTCCTAAACTACATTGACATGATTCCTGTTTAGCCCAGGATATGTAGGAAATCTTCGAAGCAAAGATTCGGTCAAGTCTTTCAAAACATGCTTCACACGGAGTATTCCATTAGGCAAAAGTCGCTCATATCCGCTCACTTTATCTTTGCACGAAAACTCTTCGTGTTTCCGAACAAATAGGGGCAGCTGTGAGCACGTGATTTTTGTTTTCGCGACAATCACTCCAAAAGAAAAAAAAATAATAGCAATTGGTCTTGTTGTACAATTTTTGGATTTTTACGTGGCATTTTTATTAGTTATTTATGATCTTGTCCATTTTTATTTTATCAAACACAAAAATGTGTGTCGTGTGTAGTTGAACCATAATCCGGTTATTAAAAGAAAAAAATCACAAAATATGCATCTTTTGCCCTATTTGTTGCCTTGATTTGATTTTACCTATTTTTAATATTTTAATATGTGTGTAATAATTGCTTTAAGTTTTAATTAATGAGGTTTAATTTTGTTTAATTGGGTTTTGTGTTTTTAAAATCAGAAATGGAAGAAAAGGGTGCAATTTGGTTTAAAATAGATTTGGGCTGGTCCCCTATTTAAAATCTGAGGCCCAAAAGAGCAGCCCAAGCAACCGGTCCAGCAGACCCATCTACAGGTCTCCAAACGACGTAGTTTGACACCAAAACTACGTCGTTTCAGGGGGCAACCCATCTCAGCCGTTCAAGCCACCCTGATCTAACGGCCCTCATCATATCCCCCGTACCCACATACAAACCCGACCCATTCTACCCGAACCAACCCTGACCCTAATACTAAGCCAAACGACACCGTTCGTTTAAACCTTCAGATCCAGGCCGTTGATCTCAATTGATCTAACGGCCGAGATCAAGCCATCCACCCCATATATAGGCTTTCCTCTCGTACCCCGCCCCCTATCCAAACACCCCTCCTTCGTCCTCATCCCCCTCACCTAACCCAAGACACCACGGAACCCTAGAGCCACCCCCCTTTCCCCTCACCAAAAACCCGGCGGCATGGACGTCGGTGACCACTACTTTAACAACATAGGACCGCCTCACCACCCTGAACATAGATCTGTTGTCCCTTTGTCTCGAATCCCCTCCCACCTTCTCGAATCTTCATTTGAAGATTCGAGTCGGACCTCGACTTACACCAAACCCCCTCCCCCCCGGATTCACACTAGACAATCCCTTGACCTCCCTCGTGACCAAACCAAGCTTGGTTTGGTCCGAATCTACCCACAAATCCCGAAAACCGAAATCTGAAAAATCGAACCCTAGAACACAAGAATTTGTGGAGTCTGTTGGATTAAAACGAAAGTTTGGGGTCTAGTAGATCCTAATCGAAGTATTCTCGTTTGAGAACACCTCGGTTAGGATTTGTCCGGCCTCAAATGGGTGAATCAAAGCTCGAGCTTGGGTCATCTATGTTTAAGCTTTTTCAGGTTTGTTCATTTGTTGTCTATTTTAGTTTTAGATTAGTCTATTAGCCTGTTTAGTTAGTTTGTCTATTTATGTTGGGATTTCTGTGGTCAGCTTGTGCCCCATATCTATGAAGACCTTTTATTTAGTCGTTTGTTTATTATGTTTGTGTTGAATCTGTGTAGTAGTATACATATTGCGATTCAATTGATATCATCAAACCAATATTGTGTGTTGTCTTTCCCCTGTATCGTGCAAAAATTGTCAAGAACAGCCTAGGCCCTATTTATGTTTGTTTGATCGATTGCTTGTCCTGTGTCACAACTAGTACAGTCGAGTCGATATACGTCGTCAATTAGTTCAGCTTGGAATGGTGATAATCTGATCCCTGTCATTGGTTTGTCTGCTGAAATTTTGTTTGAATTCAATTAGGAACTGAGTATGTTGCCTGTGATTTGTTCAATTTGAATCAGAAACATTTATAGTTTAGTTTGTGGTTTCAGTCCATCTTGAGTTCTGAATTGATAGCACGTGCACTATAGTGCTTTAATAATTAGAGCAAATGGGACAACCTGGGCTGTCAGGCCATCTTCAGGCTGCCCATACCCTGGTTTTAATTTAAATAAGATGATAAAGGGCTGGCAGGGGAATATCATGGGAAGGGCTTTACTTTAAATAGTTGAGTGGAAACTGGAAAGGGAGCAGGCCACATGGGAGGGGATCTGAATAGGTTTTATAGACTGTAAAGGGCTGATGCTAGGCTATAAAAGAGGAAGAACTTCCATTACTACAAAAGGAGAGGGAGGAGATACAGACACATACACAGAGAGATACCACAAAGACAGGCATATACAGACATACACTGAGAGAGGATATATACAGGAGAGAGATAGAGAGCAAGAGATAGAAAACATACAGATAAAATCAGAACTGTTCTTCCTATTGTTGTTTTGATTTCACTTGTCTCAACCTGTATAATCGACACTGATTCTTCCAAGTCCTAACTGTGGTTACTGGTTGTGTGTTGCATTAGTTTATTCCTATATTTGGCATGTCTGAGTTCTGATCCTACGCTACTGGTTATTGCTGTCATTTGCTACTTTTTTTTTCATCGGCCATAACTGCATTCTGCACTGGAACTTGTTCTGCCGTTACTTGTTTGTCATTGCTGTTGTTTGTTTTGTTGTTGCCGCTATCTTGTTGCTGCTGCTACTGATTCTCCCTATCTTCTTTTCTTCTGTTGATATTCAACATTCAGGTACACATTTAAACCTCACATTGATGTAGAAGTCGAAAGTATGAAATGAAGATGCAAAGGAATTTAATCAGTCGTTGCTTTACTTACAGTTTTGTAAATATTGCCAAAATTGTGTAATTCTTTAATTTGTAGCCTAATAGAGAACATCTTAGTAAGTTTGTACTTAATGGAAACTATTTGGGTCTAGAAATTGCAAAATGGTTCACTTAGTAGTATATATGACATAGTTATATAAATTATGGAATGTGTAATCGCTTAGTATAATTGTTAATTCAAACTCTTTCTCCAGTCATGCTTTAAATATGTAGGGTGGATGGACTTTTAAATTTTGCCAAATACGATACAATTTTAAATTCTTGAATTTCAGCTTCATTAGGCAGTTCATAGGACGAGTTTCCGAATATCATTGGTAGCATCCTCTAATAAGTAATTCTATTAATCTTGTTAAAAGGGGATAATCTAAATTTAACTTAAGGTTGTTTGGAGTAAGTATAGCATTCCATTAATCTTGTATGTTAATTTTCTTTTTTATCAAATTAAGAACATGTTCTATGAAGTATAGCATTCTTCATTCTTTGGTAAACAATTGATCAGATGATTAACAAGAATCCGGATTTGGCCAAAGCATACAATTGAATTAGCATGTATCTTTTTCTTCTATTTTTTTTTTTTTAAGACAAACACATTAGAAATGTAGTCGCTTTAGGATATCCCTTCTAAAATAATGAGATGAGCCTCGCCGAACAAAAAAATGCAAATTGCGGGACCCTCAATGTTTGATCATAATAAATACTTAGAATTCGGGAGGGACCGTTTTAGTGAATTTCTTTGTCTTCCCCAAAGATAATAACGTGTTAGACTCTTTAGGCGTGAATTAATTAAATTACATTCTTAAATTTGGGTGCGCATTGATGTGACCCAAATTCAAATCTCAACGAAGTCGAAATGTGCTAACAACTACGGGTGCATTGATTGTGACGTGGTTCGAAACGCATTTTCACGACGTTGCAATTCTATAAATAAATGATAATAATAAAAACGGTTTAAACTTAACAAAAGCACATAAGTCAGAACATGTATTTAAATCAGATATTTAGCCATTATAACAATTTAAGCGACCGTGCTAGAACCACGGGATTCGAGGGTGCCTAACACCTTCCCTCGGGTCAACAGAATTCCTTACTTAGAATTTTTGGTTCGCAGACTTCATTTGGAAAAGTCGAAAATTTCCTCGATTTGGGATTCAAGATAAATCGGTGACTTGGGACACCAAAAGCCAAACCTTTCCCAAGTGGCGACTCTGAATTAAATAAATAATCCCATTTCGAATATTGTCACTTAAATTGGAAAAACTCTCTCGCACATTTTTACCCTTCGGGGCGGGGCGCGCAAAAAGGAGGTGTGACACTTGTGATCACAGCATCTGAAGCAATAACATTTGGTCTGGCTGGGAGTACATAGAAACTAGCCTGATCACCACCTAATCGACCTCCCCCTCTAGGGCGACCCATAACTGACTACTATCCTCCACCCCTAGATGACTGGGTGGGTGGCGAATTAACTTGTGCTGAAGTCGATGGCTAACTCCACTGCTAAGGCAGACCCCTATGACAACGAGGACACTACCTCCACATATTCCCCAACTCCCCACACTCATAACAACCCCCTGGTGCTGGTGACGGGGACTGAAGGGAACCCCTAGCACCGGGATGACTAGTAGAAGAACCTGGCATGGAGGAGCCTTGAACTGATGGAGCACGAGACAAACTCTGGGCTGGGAGGGCACTAAGTGATGAATGGACCGGATGAGAACTGTGAGAATAATGGCTCGATGATGCCCCACGGTTAACTGGGCGAGCTGACTGAGCATGTATGAATGGATGGCCTCTACCGTGCTGAAACTGACCCCCATGAGGCGCACCACCAAAACTACCGGATCCACGAGGCCTCTTGGCTTCCCTCTCCACTTGCTCCTGACGGATAATCACCTTTATGTCCCCAGCAATGTCAACAACCTCCTTAAAAGAAGAACCAGACACCCTCTCTCTAGTCATAAGAATTCGTAGCTGATATGAGAGGCCATTAACGAACCTCCCGATCCTCTCCCTATCTGTGGGAACCAACCAGATAGCATGACGAGCTAACTCAAAGAACCTCATCTCATACTGCGTCACAGTCATATCATCCTAATGCAACTGCTCAAACTACCTGTGCAGCTCCTTTCTACAGGACTACGGTACATATTTCTCCAGAAAGAGAATGGAGAACTGCTTCCAGGTAAGGGGAGATGCACCAACAGGCATACGCCTCTCATAAGCCTCCCACCATGTAAAGGCAGCTCCAGAGAACTGAAAGGAAGTGAACGAGACCCCACTGGTCTCCAGAATATCTGTCATATGAAGAATCCTCTAACATTTGTCCAAGAAACCCTAGGAATCCTCGCCCTTTGTACCACTGAAAGTTGGAGGCTGAAGTCTACCAATCCTCTCCAATCTATGCTGCTCATCATCAGGCATGAATGGTACCACATAATCCTGAGCAGGTGCAACCGGCTGGGCTGGTGGTGCCTCCGGTGTCTGTAGCCCCTAAATAGCATGGTCGGGTGTGCGGGCGGTGGGAGTCTGAGTGCCTCCCCCGACCTCGGAAGTAGCTGTTGTAGTAGAAATAGCGACCGCCTGAGCAAGACCGGTGCACACAGTTAAAATCAGAGCTAAGGTCTCTTAAAGACTTGGGATAACAATAGGCACAGCTGGTGCCTGGGTTGGTCCCGCTGGAGCATCCACAACTGGGACCTGATCATAAACTTGGGCGGTTGGTGGATCTGCAAGTGCTTCCCTAGCTGTTGTGCGGGCTACACCCCTGCCCCTACCACGGCCTCGACTGCGACCTCGGCCTCTCGCGGTCCCAACTGGTGGTATTGGTGGCTGTCCGTCCTGACCGGTAGCATGTGTTCTCATCACCTATAAGAGAATAGAATAACAGAAGTTTAGTTACCAGAATCAACAGATTCGCACGACAAGAATTCAAGAATGTGAAGTTTTCCTAAAGGTTTTGCAGCCTCTCGAAGATAAGTACAGACGTCTCTGTACCGATCTGCAAGACTTTACTAAAGCCACTCATGACTCGTGAGACCTATGTAACCTAGGGTCTGATACCAACTTGTCACAACCCAAACTACCATGTTGTGATGGAGCCTATCGTGGTACTAGGCAAGCCAAATCTTTACCAAAAACAACCCGATATTTCAATTTAAAGATAACTGCAAGCTATTTAATTGATAAAACTTTATAAGATAAATCTGAATAACAAAGTGCGGAAAGAAAAGCCCGACATCGGGGTGTCACTAGTCATGAGCATCTACTAAACACTATCCGAGATACTAAGACTAACATAGTCAGGAACTGTAACTACAAAATAAACTATAGGAATATAGGAGGGAAAAGAACAGGTCTGTGATCGCCAGCAGCTACCTTACCAACTCTGAGAAGAATCTACAGTTGGACTAGTCAACAGCCGCTACCGGGTCCTGATGTGCCCGGATCTGCACACAAGGTGCAGGGAGTAACGTGAGTACACCAACTCAGTAAGTAATTAAAGTAAATAAAGGTTGAGAAGCAGTGACGAAAAATAAAACATATAGGTTCATATCATGAAATCTCAATAAAAGTACAACAGCCTTTTAAAAACATAGTTTGAATTAAATCATTTCGTTTAAACTTAGTTTCAGTAAAAATCATTTTAAGATATTTTCAACAGTTCTTAACAGAGGCTCAGTATAACAATGAGCAAAATAATGAAATCATAAACAGCCCCCCGGACAAAATATCACTCATGAACAGCCCCTCAGACAAACCTCTTAGTCACTCGTATACAACCCCTCGGGCATATCTCATATCACTCACACTCAGGGTACCCGCGCTCACTGGGGTGTGAAGACTCAGAGGGGCTCTTTCAGCCCAAGCGCTATAACAAGCCACCTCGTGACATAAATCAATCAGGCCCTCGGCCTCACTAAATCATGAATCAATAACAACATGTTGCGGCATGCAGCTCGATCCCATAATATCCTCACAAATCAGGCCCTCGGCCTCACTCAGTCATAAACCTCTCAAGCCACTCGGGCTCTCAGTAAAAAAACAGGATACTCAGCCCAAAACAATATTTTTATATGTATCAAAACAGAGTAATAAAGACTGAATTATAAAATTCAATAAGTGTAACAAGACTGATTATAGATTTTCAACCAAAAATAGTGAGAGGATAGTAAGAAAAGGCCCCTAAGGGTCCAAACAACTCTGGCACAAGGCCCAAATATGGCATTCAGCCTAATTTATAGAAACTCTTTCTAAAACACATAAATATCATATAGTTTCAACCAAATGCGCAACTTATAGTTGCTACAGGACAGACGAAGTTACAATCCCCAACGGTGCATGCCCACACCCGTCACCTAGGATGTGCGTCACCTTAAAATAGTAAAACGATACAGAATTCGGGGTTTCATACCCTCAAGATGAGATTTACAATCGTTACTTACCTCAAATCGGTCAAATCCCTACTCTGTGATACTCTTGCCCCTCGTCTCGGCCTCCAATCGCTCTGAATCTATTCATAACTAGAACAATACTATCAATATATGCTAATGGAATGAATTCCACAAGAAAAACTAGCAAATTAGGCACAATCCCGAAATTCTCTCAAACCCGGCTCCGGGCCCACTCTCGAAATCTGACAAAAATCAAAAAACTAAAAAGCCTTTGACTCACGAGTTCAACCATACCAAATTTATCAAAATCCGACCTCATTTGACCTCTCAAATCCCCAAATCAAACTTTCAAATATCCAAGCCCTAATTCATTTACTTTCATCCCTAATTTCTACGAATTACATGCTTAAAACAATTGAAAATTACCACAATCACCAGTATTAGGCTCAAGTAACTTACCTCAATGAAAATCCCCTTGATTCCCTCTTCAAAACTCTCCAAAAGCTTCAAAATCCGAATAGCAATGGTGAAGAATACCCAACAATTCGCGAAGCGCGCATTATATACCTTCTGCCCAGGAATTTCGCACCTGCGGCCCTTTTCTCGCACCTGCGCGACCGTCCTATGGTCAAAACAACCACACCTACGGAAGTCACTTATCCGCCCAGGTCCCGCACTTGCGGTCAGACCTCGCACCTGCGGGCTCGCAGGTGCAACCAAACTTGTGCACCTGTGCACCTTCCTCAGCTCACAAAACTCCGTATCTACGACCCTTTTCCGTTTCTGCGGACCTCACACCTGCGGTTGCCACTCCGCAGGTGTGGAAACATCAGAAGCAGCAGTTTCAGCTGCACAATTTCATTTCCAAATCCTCCGTTAACCATTCGAATTCATCCCGAGGCCCTCGAGACCTCAACCAAAAATACCTACAAGTCACATATCAACATTTAAACCTAATCGAACCTTTAGAACACTCAAAATAACATCACACGCATCAAATAACCCTCAGATTCAAGTTTAAGAACTTCTGAACATTCAATTTTCGCAAACGATGCCGAAACCTACCAAACCTCGTCCGAATAAACTGAAATTTTGCACACACGTCAAAAATGACACTACGAACCTACTCCAACTTCCGGAATCTCATTCCGACTCTGATATCAAATTTTTTACTACCGACCAAAATCGCGCAAATTTCAATTCAAGCCAAAATCTATCACGGACCTCCAAATTATATTGTGAACGCGCTCCCAAGTGCAAAATTACCTAACGGAGCTAATTGAATCATAAAAATCCAAATCCAAGGTCGTTTACTCATAAATCAATATTCGGTTGACTTTTCCAACTTAAGCTTTTAAATATGAGACTAAGTGTCTCATTCCACACCGAAACCACTCTGGACCCGAACCAACCAATACGATACGATAAAATACAGCTGAGGAATATATAAGGAAGCAGAAATGTCTCGAAACAACTGGCCGGGTCGTCACACTTTCTTGGATGATATTCCATTTGGCCCAAACCACTGATACCTATATACATACAGCGATAGTCAAGCGGCAATATGAAGGACTGGGAGCGTTATGTATAATGAGAAATCTTGTCACATACTATGAAGACATAAAATAATTAGATAACTACCCTCAAGGAAAATTATTACAATTAGCTATGTGAAGCTAAGCGATAATATGTCTATTATGCTTACATAAGGCCTAACTAGAGAGTCAATTGAAAGATTATCGAGGGGAATAGAGCTATGGCCGAGGACAAGCCATTATGGCGGTAACTTTACCTAGACTACTGGAGATCTCAAGATCTAAGTTCAAGGAGATCAAATAAAGTTATGAATGACGGTCCAACATTGTCAAATAAAAATTTAGTTCATTCTCGTGATGAGACAGTGTCCAATAACAATGATAAGATGTAAGGCTTTTTAATGGTTTCTAAAAGTTTAATATGAGATTATCAAATAGTATATCTAAGATATTACACGTTTGGAATCACTTTCGTCCAACATTTTTTTACACTTCAACATATTTTGGGCCATTGCTATCGTTAAACTCATTAATATAAAAGTTAAACTTCTATACTTTGAGTAAAGAAACTAAACTGTCAATATGATTTATCCTAAGATGTCTATAAATAGAGGAAATGAAAAAGGAATTCAGCAATATGAAAACTATGATGGTGGACTAGATAAAGACGAAAGAGAGAATAAGTTTGAGAAAGAAAAAGGAAAAAATGAAAGATAAAAGAGAAATGAGGGTATACAAGTAAATAAGTGTAATTAATTATAAAAATGTCCAATTATTATAAGATAATAATATTTTTTTGCCACATCATCCTTAATGAGGCATCTTTCATTATGTAAGTGACTTTTTCGGATAATTATATGGTGTAACTTATGTATTTTTCCTAAGAAATTATCATTGATCCTTTGACAATCCAACATAGTGATTACTTAATTAGAGATTTTAGCTTGAAGATGAAAAATACGTCTAAAATCTAAAGCATGTAATTCAAATTAATATTCATATCACAATCAAAGATGCCTTGGATCAGTATGTTGGGATCGAAATAATTAGACGTCATGCAAATTTTGATTGAAGATAAATCAGATGAAAAAGAGAAATATACTAAAAGATGCATAATATACTTTATATAGTTTGGTCAATTAACATACATCAATCTACTAAATATGAAAGAGAAAAAAAATTATCGAGGAAATAGATTCTCCCCCTAAACAAGACTCATTTAACGACTACATTGTGGATGTTATTGTGTTGTGTTGAAAGAGGGATCCACAATTTGTAGAAGTCACAACCTTTTACTCCAAGAAAGGTATCTGTCAAATATGGAAGAATTTCCTTTATGAAAAATAATATTAATCATAGTAAATATTTTACCCTTCCCTCAAGTAATAGATACATTTGATATGATAAGAATGTCAGGGAAACCCTAACAATTCTTCTCTTTTGTCTGAATTTTCTTGACAATACTTGATCCTCTTTCACATAATATTCATCACTGCTGCTTGCAATGGTTAAAATGAGTATTGATTGAAAATTGAAGCCTTGTGCATTAAATGTGAGCATGAGTTAAAAGTAAAGCCCACATTCAAACTGATTAGGGTTAAAACTAGAGTCTATGCGTTAAAAGTAAGCATGGATTAAAAATAACTTGTTTTAAAGATGCTGCTTATTCAAAATATATGATTGAAAATTTATCTCCACGTGTAGTATTTTAGATTACTTTTTTTGGGATAGGAATCTTCATTATCATCAAATTGGTTGCAACTTGATTTGAACCCGCTTTGAACCTCTCTTCAACCTCGATGAACTATTAGCTCTGAATCATTGGCTCTAATTAATACCACTTATTGGGATCGAAAAATATGGCCTCATGTGAAAGCTAATAAAGCAAATCTTGAATGACGATAAATCAGATGATAAAGAGGAATATACCAAAAAAGGCATAATATACTTTATATGCTTTGGTCAATTGACCTGCATCAATATACTAATATGAAGAGAGAAAAACTTACCGAGAGAATAAATTCTCCTCCTAAACTAGGCTCACTTAAAGACTACATTATGATTGCTATTGTGTTGTGTACCAATGAGGGATCCTCAATTTACAGAGATCACAATATTTTCCTAAAAGAAAAGAGATCTATATTTTTTTATGAAAAGTAAAATTAACTTATGGTAAATAATGTACTCTTCTGGTAAAAAAAGCGGGGGTATTTGGGTAGAAAAACGAAAAAACCAGAAATAGAAAATTTAAAATACAAAAAAAAGTAAAAAAAAAATTGAGAGGGTTTGCATGGGGGTGTGCAAGAAAAAAAATACAAAATTAAAAAATACAAAAAAAAAGTAAAAAAAATTTGGAGGGGGTTTCCGCGGGGGGTAGGGGCTAGGGTGGGTGGTGGTAGGGCTGGGCATATATCGAGTAAAGCCGATAATCCGAACCGCTAATTTTTATTGGGTTATCGATATCGGGTTATTAGGTTAACGGTTCGGTTACGATTTAGAATTTTTTTACTATTGGGTTATCGATTCGGGCCTCGATTTGCCAATTTTATTAATGGGTTAACTAATAACCCAATAAGAATTAATAAAATTACGACTTTATCCTTAAGTATATACAAATGCTAGGGCTTTAGTTCATTCTCTCCTATTCTTTCTCAACCCCACTCTTCAGTTACTTCATCTTCATTCTTTATAGACCTTACTAGTTACTCCTAGCGTAAGTCTTTAGTATGCTATATGTGAATTCTTCTCTTTTTAGCTTAACTCCGGTGAATTGTCTTTTCTTTTTTACTTAACTCTTGATTGAGTTATCTTATCGGGTAAATCGATAACCGAACTGATAATGATCGATAACCGATTAACCGATAACTGATATCTTATCGGTTCGGTTATCGTTTTATCAAATTTGTAAACCGATAATCGATATGCTAAACCGATAATATTCATAACCGAACGGAACCGACCGATGCCCATCCCTAGGTGGTGGTGTAGGAAAAAAAACTAAAAATATAAAAAAAGAGTAAGAAAATTTTTTTGAGGGGGTTTGCGCGCGGGGGGGGTTGGGGTGGGTGGTTGGTGCAGAAAAACAAAAAAAAAATTGAAAATTGAAAATACAAAAAAAAAATTAGGGGGATAGGGGTGGCTGGGTGGGTGGTGCAGAAAAACAAAAAAAAAAGTAGAAAATTGAAAAAAAAAAAAGTAAAATTGGGGAAACTAAGTAAATTTCTAGATGTTGTAGAGGCAGTCAGCATGCTGTATTTGCACTACATGCTCATGTATCAAAAGGAGCAAAAAACAGTCAGGCGTGGATGCAAATGCCAAGCACTGTTGTAGACAGTGTAGACAAGCGCATTGGGATATTAAAACTAGGAACTTTGGGTATCGTGTTCTGTACACTTAGGAGTCGTTTGGTAGGGTGCATAAGAATAATGTTGAATAGGGTGTATTAGTAATGCTGGTATTAGTTATGCTTGCATTAGTTATGCTGGTATTAGTTATACTGACATATTTCTTATTCATTGTTTGGTTTGATATATTAAAGCATTGCACAATTTCTAAAAGAATTGTTTGTTTACAAAAATGCCCTCAAAACTAGTTCACACTCTAACTTTTTAAAAGAAATATATGTTGAGAAATATTTTTATATGAAAAAGTTTACAAAAAATTATTTGATTTGTCTACCTATATTGTAAAATAAAATTAAATATTTATTTATAAAAAAGAAAATATGCTAAGTATTTATTTATTTACTAGGGATATAATTTTATTTCTCAGTATTTGGATTATTTTGAACTTGCATTAATATACTAACTAGCATATTTTAATCAAACATAAATTTTGAAGGACAATTTTGTCTTTAACTAAGCTAATACATGCATTAAAACTCATTGCATTGCTAATACCATTGTTTTCTATGCATTAGTTATGCATAGGATAATACCAAATATGATGTATAGCTAATGCTTGCATAACTAGTGCATAGGTTCAAAATGTGTACCAAACAATATATTATTAATACACAAAGCTAATGCATGCATTATTTTATCTAATGCATCCTACCAAACGACCCCTTAATAACTGGGGCAAAGCATTGGACATTACAAGGGCAAAGAAGTACCATTTACTACTAAGGGAATGCATAGAATCAGCTAGAAAAATGCAGCAAAGTAACGAGTCCGGAACCCAATTGTGGTTCTTTTGGACTCAAAATACATAAATAGGTGATAAAAGAAAAGGTGACATTTTTATATATAGTGCCACAATACTTGGCGCTATACATTAACGTTAATTGTGCCGTCAATGTATAGCGCCAAGTATTGTGGCACTATACTGAAAAAGCTGACACGCCCAGGTATAGCGCCAAAATACCTGGCGCTATACATAAATTTTTATATATAGTGCCTGGTATTTTGGCGTTATACTCCTTTTTCCTGGCCCCACCAATAATTCCTGGCTTCAATGATTCAAAAGCGTATAGTGCCAACTTTTTGGGCGCTATATATATAAAAAAAAAATCCGGCTAGCCATTCCCTATATAAAGAGGTTAGGATTGTATAGAAATTCATTCAAAAAAAATTTTAACTCTTGTTGAAATGTTTATTGTTGTTAAATTCTCCAACATTTTTTCATTATGTCTGAAGAGCGTAGAATAAGAGTTTCATTATATTGGGGGGGTGAGGTTGTGATGGAAAATAACTTCGTGGGCTACAGTTTACCTGCTCAGTGTCATGTTAAATTGTCACTTACAATGGAGTACGATAAATTGATATCGTTGTTATGCAAAAAAGTGAGTGTGAGAAAATGTTCAGTGATACTTAAAGTAACCGGAAGATATCCGTATTCCGTCACTCCGCAGGGGTTGCTTTTTACTCGGAGTTTAACATCGACGATGATGAAACTTTGAGTGATTTTCTGAGGACTCCGGACGAATGCCGGGAATTTATTGTAATCGCAATGTTGGAGATATACGTGAAGGTCGAAGACGTTCCAAAAAACGAGGTTGTGCGTAGTAGAGATAACCCCCAGTCATCGGGTGGTTATTTTGGAGCAGTTTTTGCAGGACAGGTTCCGGATGAAAGAGTTTTCCTTGATTTAAACTTATCACCGTCGGCGAATGAGCAGCGAGAAAATAATTTATACCCTGTTTTTCATAATTCACAAGACGAGTGGTAAACTTCAATTTTCATTTGTGTTAATTATGTATATTTTTGGCATATTGAATTTGTATTAATGCTCATAAATTTAATAGGGGGTACCGGCCGGATATGAATTTTACAAGTGGCCCATCCGGTAGTCATCACCTAATTGAAAATGTCCATCATGGAATTTCATCACATTACGACTTGTAAGTGAAGTGATATAGCCATATGAAAAGCATTTATTAATTCAGTAGCTTATATTTTTGTTGGTTGTGCAGTGAAAACGAGCAAGTTGAGCCACCCGTACTCACTCAATTGACCGAAAACAACGTATTACATCGGGATCTGGCAGATGCACAGAGTGAGGAACAGAACAGTGATTACGATAACAATGTCGATGAATCCAGAGACGAGACACCCTTTCCTCGTGAGGATGGTGATGAGCAGGATGAGGAGGAAGGACCTGATTTGAAGAGAGACCCCCCAGACGAAGAGTGTACGAGTCCGAAGTGCCGTTTCATTCAAGGGAGATTCCTTACATTGATAACTTGCCAACCGTGTCGGATGTGGAAGCTCTCACAAGGGATTTTGATGAAATCCGGACAGTAATGTGGGATGAGTCTAGACCAACGGTGCTTGCAAAGGGGATGCTTTTTCCTGATAAAGCGCGCTTAAGCAGGGCTTGTAAAATGCACAACGTAAAAGAGTGTCGTGAGATGCAGGTACGGGAGTCAAGTCCGATGGTATACAAGGCTGTTTTCCGCAGGTGGTTTTGGCCATGTAATTGGATGTTGCGTGCGACCAAGAAGAAGACAGGTATGTGAAAAATGGGTAAATACATTCCCACCCACACATGCGAAATGGACACATTCAACGGGAATCACTTCAACTTGGATATTGACTTTATTTCTCTTGTACTTATTCCGTAACTCGAAGTATCCATAAGGTATACAATCAAAGAGTGCATTACATCAGTCCACCAGGAATATGGTCATACCATTACGAAAAGAAAGGCATTTCTCGGGCGCAAATGAGCGTTTGAAATTGTCTACAGTAATTGGGATAAGTCATTTGCATCTCTGCCAAAGTACATGGCCGCACTGCAGCATTTTAACCCCGCGACAGTTGTTGAATGGAAGCTTGAGCAGAGTCCGGGAACACCAAAATACATATTCAATTACGTGTTATGGGCGTTTAAGCCAGCAATTGATGGTTTTTTGCATTGTCGGCCCGTAATATCCATAGACAAAACTCATGTCTATGGAAAGTACGATATCAATCTATTGATAGCCGTGGCAGTGGATGCTAATGGACAGATATTTCCTCTAGCTTTTGCTGTTTGTACCAATGAAAGCACAAAGACATGGATGCTATTTTTGAACCACCTGAAAGAGCACGTTGTCAAACATCATTCAGGTATTTGTCTAATATCTGATCGGCACGGTGGTATATTAAGTTCTGTGGAGAACTTGCCTGCATGGCACGAACCTTATGCATACCACCATTACTGTGTAAGGCACTTGAAGGCCAATTTCTAGAAGGCACATCCCAACAAGGATCTACATGATTTGATGTGGATGGCAGCAACAGACCACCAACAGCATAAATTCCAGAGGCATATGGATTCTATCAGGCAAGAAGACGAGGCAGCCTATCGTTGGTTAATGCGACATGACCCTGAAAAGTGGACGTTGCATGCGGATGGTGGTATACGATGGGGAATTCTTACTACAAACGTGTCAGAGTCCTTCAATGGGTTATTGAAGTCGGCAAGAGGATTTCCCATCACAGCTATGGTGCGGATGTCGTTCAAGCAGATGGCGGAGAGGTTTGTTGAACGGTCTGCAGCTGCAATGGAATTGATGGAGAGGGGTGTTGAATTTATGCCAGTGCCTATGAAGAGATTTGAGAAATACAGACGGCGAGCATATTGGCATTCATTTTTGCAGTATGATAACGAAAGAGGTGTTTTTGAAGTTCGTACCGCTATCCATAATAATTGGGGTAATAATGTACATACTGTAAATGAATCTTCAAGGTTATGCTCCGGTGGGAAATGGTCCATCTACCACATGCCTTGCTCACATGCCATCAAGTGTTTTCAACGTGTTGGTTATGCGGAGACCAACTATGTTGATCAACAATATAGTGCTTCCAAGTACCTAAACACATATAGTGGTCAGTTGCAGCCAGTGGGTGCTGAGCATTATTGGCCTCCAGAACCATTTAAAATGGTGTGTAACAAGTCTTATTTGCGTAAAAGACAAGTGCAGAAGAGAACGCGTATACGGAACCAAATGAATGTTAGTGACACCGTTTATGCGCACAAATGTGGTATAAGCTCGCAAACAGGACACGACCGTCGTAAATGTCCTTCAGCTGGTTTGGGTGGCAAAACTAATCAAGCTCGTGGTGGGTGTTCTTCTAGTGTACCTAACTACCCATGAGTTGATGTTGTAATAATTAGTTGTTATATCTATGTTGCAAGATTTATGAAATAAAATTATGCTTGTTAACTATTATTTGTACTTTCCCATTTTACCTATTTAAATAATAATTTAATAAAATTATCTGTATATTTATTATGTGTGTGTTGTCTTGTCGAACTGAAAAAGCTGACCAGCTGACATAAAGTTGTTTTGTCAACATTATGATATATAACATGCAAAATATAGCGCCATTAGATAGTACGTTATGTGTGTGTTGTCTTGTCGAACTGAAAAAACTGACCAGCTGACATAAAGTTGTTTTGTCAACATCATGATATTTAACACGCAAAATATAGCGCCATTAGATAGTACGTTATGTGTGTATTGTCTCGCCTATAAATAACGGGCTCATTATAGTTATTTTGTGTGCTCAAAATTTACTAAAAGCAAATATTTCATTAAAAGTAAGGTTTTTTTTTACTAAAAGCAAATGTTTCACAAATGGCTCAACCTCTTCGTCCACCAAAGTGCAACTGTGAAAAAGCATGCTTGATGCAAAATTGTTGGGACGGTGGTGAAGTTGGACGCCACTACTAGCACTGTATGAACCAGTTTTACAAGGTTCCCGGCGAACCTATTTGTGATTTTGAGGAATGGGTTGATGAACCATATTATTAGGAATGTTACAGAGAACAACTGCAGTTTCTTCATAATATGTGTTTAAGACAACGGGAACATGAAAAAGAAAGCAATAGAATTATTGCAGACTTGAGGGCGAAACTAAAGGAGGTGGGAAGAAAAATGGAAAACACAATGGAATTGTGAAGCACAAAAGGAACGTAAAAAAAAATATAAACTGGAACTTGCGGAGGTGAAGGCTAAACTGACAGAGGTAGAAGAAGAAAAAGAACAACTGGAAGAACGATATAAGTGGTTGGAGCGGAGAATAAATGGCAACCGGGGCTAAACATTGGCATGTATGTGTTTAGTGTATTTTTCATATTTCATGTATTTTTATTATGTTGGCCCGCTATGTTTGTATTTGTGCTGTAGTAATGTTTTCCTTATTTGTTGTACTAAATTTTATTTTAATTGAAGTGGAAGTTAAGTTTAAGTGCTTGTGTTGTACTAAATTTTATTTTAATTGAAGTGGAAGTTAAGTTTAAGTGTTTGTGTTGTTCTAAATTTTATTTTATAAAACTATCAAATGAATGGAGAACTAAAAAAAGTAATGGGCATATTCGATTAAATATTGTTGTTAATGTATACAAAAATATTGTTTACACCATGTCAATGTGTCCCGCATCCGGTGTGTCTCAATGCAGCCGCTGGCCTGAGGTGCATCCCCTCCCGCCCGGGTACGCTATCAGGATCATCATCATCAAGTCGTCTCCTTAGCGCCGGATGCGGCGCAGGATGACATGTATCGGTGGTGATGTCATCTCCAGTAGAAGGCTACATAATAATATGAAACTTAGTATAGAAAACTACTTAATAATTCACAACAATTTATATTGTCTTAGCATCATCGTGTCTAGATCCTGAATGTAGTCATCTGTCGCTGCATCGCATGAAGCCTTAAAAAGGAAATTAATAAAGTTAAAGAAAATAAATAAGTTACAGTTAAAACAAATTCAAATTCAATACTAATAAACTCATACCTACGCATGTGATGTGGAGCCATAACTCAGTCGGCGCCCACTATAAAAATCTCGGGTCGATCGATCCTCAACAGTGGTAGACGGGCCTGGGAAGTATCTACCCCAATCCACTCATTGAATATCCGAGCCCGTGATCAATAATTGACCCGATGGGGTCACCTACGATGGCACTGGAGTGCGATAAATTCCAAGGTTGTAAGACGGCATGTCCGTTTCATGCATGTCACCTGCCATATCAGCAGCAACATCATCAGTAGGAGCCTCAACGCCCCTTTACTGGGGACCACCTCCTCTCTTCCCACGACCACGTCGTCTGGCACCACCAGCCCGTTGGGCACCACCAGCTCGTGGGATACCACGACCTCGATGGTACTGCGCTGGGTCCATATAATCAGCCTCGTGTGCCAAACGCTGATTCGATCGGGCTCGCTGCAGTGTCTGGCCAGCCACATCCATGAATCGACGACTATACTCCTGCATGGCCACAGGATTGTGGACATGACTCTGCATCTGCTGCCCCATATGATAGACGGTATGCAATCCAATCGCCTGCACAAAGTAAAAAGTATAAACTACATATTTGGCACTAAATTACAGGTATATAATTAATAATAACAGAAAACATACTAGGGCTTCGTGTCTCCCGGCGTATGGGACGTACCGACCGTGTGCCTGATGAACTGGGTTCCCGATAAAAAGTCGGGAAACAGTGCGGTACCATGCCATATAACGTTGAATAGGAAAGTGCTGCGGAGGTGGGTCAAGTCCCCTCGCATGTCCCAAGTACCCAACTGATCGTTAAGCCATGCCATAGATGTGTCGTCCGCCCTGGACCGATCATCCCTCTTATAATGTAAAGCATGTCATGCAGGCGGAGTCGGTATAGGCTGCGGCAAGCCAAACTGACGAAATACCCGCTCGGAGGCATGATGCTCAACAATATCGAGGCATATGAGCGAGACAGAAGCCCTCCAAATATGTCGGCCGAACGTGCAATACGCTGGCAGGGTACCTATTACCTCATCATTGTACGACGTCCAGATGAACTATCAAATAAGAACACAAACCGTTAGTATGCGCAACACTAAGTTAGTCTATAACAGGTAAGTTTAGTTAGATATTCACTTGTGCGTCCTCCAGCAGATCCAACACATCCTTGCAGAGGGGGAGATTATGATGGGCATCATACTCTTGTGCAAGAGTACGATGTATAACCCACCTACAGGCTAGAGGGAGTTGCGGAATTTCTACATTAGCCGATAGATGTGGTAGAGGTGGCCGAAACTGCAGAAATCGCTCCCAGACCCAAACCTAACATACAAAGTTGACGTAAAGTATAAGATTAACTATAACTAGGTAGAATTGTAACTAATGGACATATTATTTGAATATGTTGTTACCTGTAGAAGCGATAGAAAGCCACCAACGTCTCTCTGTGTGCCGATGCAAGCCCGGCACATCTACATGTACAGATATGAGATGACAGCACCACCCCAATAATACGAAGCTCTACTCGAATGTGGGACCTACGTTCTACAACTTTTATGTGACGGAGGGACCCAGAATTTTTTTTTTTTTTTAAATCGTGGGCAGCGGGTATGGGGGGACCAAGAAGAAAGAGGAGTAAAATATTGAGGAAGAGAACAGAACGACGATGAAGAAGACGGTTGTATAGCGCTAGGTATTTTGGCGCTATACCTGGGCGTCTCAGCTTTTTCAGTATAGTGCCACAATACTTGGCGCTATACCTAGGCGTGTCAGCTTTTTCAGTATAATGCCACAATACTTGGTGCTATACATTAACGGCACAGTTAACATTAATGTATAGCGCCAAGTATTGTGGCACTATATATAAAAATGTCACCTTTTTTTTAATCACCTATTTATGTATTTTGAGTCCAAAAAACCGCAATTGGGTTCCGCTCCCCAAAGTAACAAGAGACAGTCCAGTTTTTCTTGGACGAGGCAGCACCGGTCAGCTGGAAATATGGAAGAACTGCGATGTACCAACAATAGCAGCTCGTCATGTACAGTAAGTAGGACATACAAGGAACGCAAGATGAAAGGAAATGTTACTGTATTCAT
The DNA here is from genome assembly GCF_000393655.2 of Nicotiana sylvestris. NCBI lineage: Eukaryota > Viridiplantae > Streptophyta > Magnoliopsida > Solanales > Solanaceae > Nicotiana > Nicotiana sylvestris. The sequence goes on from NC_091064.1 coordinate 35,740,543, forward strand.
GCACTCCTATTTGCCACAAATTCAAAGGGTGGTATTAGCACATGATGCTCAATCCCTTGAAGGAGTGACAATAGGAGGCACAAGCATGGAATCAAGGAAGAGGCTGCCCAGAAGTATGGTCGAAGTGATACTCGACCTGGGCAGTTGGGCATCACAGTTGGGACCTTTGGATACATTGAGGAGCAAATCTGTTAGCTCTACAATTAAAGAATGGTCCCAACCAATGGGTATCACCTATTATATTTGGAGATCACACGAAGATAAGGCCAAACAGCATATGTTCATATGTAGTGTGGTTGTATTGCGATCAAAACTGGGAATAATGGATGCATTGTGGACCAAAATCTCAATGCAGGTCATTAACCCATTATCCCGAGACCAGCACTGCACAAAGGCTAAAACAATAATCAGATGGAGGCTACAGGAAATAGAAGGAAAAAGCAGCAGCAATATGCAGGCCTGGACTCATGGGCAGCACCTTTGTTGCCGTACAATTCTGGACACGAGAACTGCAATCTGGGCTGAAGATGCAATGCAATATGATGCTATGTTACCTCAGGAAGTATTGCATCCACAAAATACAGCAGGAGCAGGAAAGGAAATATGCATAAAGGACAGTAGAAGTATAGGCATCGCACAGTACTTGACAGTACAAATATTCAATACAGGAATTCTTAATGAAAGCATGCACAACTGGGAGGAAATTTTAGACAACTGGGCAATGCAAATGACAATACAAGCTCAGGAAATACAGTCTCAAGGTACTATAGGCTTGACAGCAGCAATCAACATGCAAAGAGGCTATTTGTGCAAACACGGGATACTTTATACTCACAACTCATACACCATCGGGAAGGAGAACAAAGATGCGGCAAAGCGCCACTTTCTAAAGCATTTATGTGGGAAAACATATCATGGCTATTTTGTATAACTCCTTTGTTTTTTCTTATTAGATTACATAATGTAATATCAATGTTGAGTTCAGTTGCTCAATATTGGTAATAGGAACTATGTAATCAACAATGTTTATTTCTTTCATCGTCTAAGACCTCCTGACATTGTATTTGACTTTGACTTTTGATTTATATATAAATTAGCCCTAGGCACTTGCCTAGTGGATTGCAAAAAAAAAAGAGTAAATTTCTAGATAAGTTGGTTGAGATTCCTTTGTTTTGAGTGAGTTTCGTGGGTTGTATTTGAGCTGCTTAATGAATCAGAATGAGCTATAAAAAATAATTGATTAACTTGGGCTCAACCTAAATAGAACCATGAGCTAAAATATTTGTAGCTCAACCCATTAATCTCTGGACGGGTTGAATGGGTTTGGGCTCAAATTGGCACCCCTACTCATGACTTATCTATGACATGTTGACGCCTTTGGGCTTTTTGGTGCTTACATTTAAATATGTATTAATTATGGAAATTTTACCTCTTATAGCAAAGGTATACACCCTATTTATTATAAATTAAAATTATTTTAAAATATTATTTTCTATAGCTACCTTTTATATTTTATAGCGAAATAAGTATTTATGGTATATACTACCATTGAGGCATGAAATACGCTATTTATGTTTTTCCTCTCTTAGACAGCTGGACATACCTATTTTTAAGGCGACTGTCGTTATTGTATTCATGAATACATGGCGCGAATACATGTGAATACATGCGCATACAGCTGGAACGCTTTTTATTGATGTATTCATGAATACAACAGCGTGAATACATGTGAATACATACAAGTACAGCTGGACTGCCCTGATTTTAGGCGCTTTTTGTTGTTGTATTCATGAATATATGGCGCAAATACATGTGAATACATACGCGTACAACTAGATTGCCCTGATTTTATGCGCTTTTTACTGTTGTATTCATGAATACGGCAGTGAATACATGTGAATACATGCGCGTACAGCTGGACTACCCTGATTTTAGGCCTTTTTTGCTATTGTATTCATGAATACATGACGCAAATACATGTGAATACATGCACGTACAGCTGGACTACCCTGATTTTTAGGCGCTTTTTGCTGTTGTATTCATGAATACATGACGCAAATACATGTGAATACATGCACGTACAGCTGGACTACCCTGATTTTTAGGCGCTTTTTGTTGTTGTATTCATGAATACAGCAGCGCGAATACAGCGAATACACTACCGTAACAATTGAATAGTAGCTATAGGAAGTAATTATGTATATGGTAGCTATAGGAACTTAATAACATCTAAACAATAGTAGTTTCTGAAAATTCCTCATTAATTATTGCATGATGGCATGGACTGCCCGACGTCCCACTTGCATGGTATGTGATGGTATTGACTAGGGGCAGATCCGGCCTTTTGGTATCGGATTCAACTGAACTCAATACTTTTAATATGGAGTAAAAATTTATGTATAAAAAATTATTAAAATTATAACATATACTGTAGTAGATATGAACTCATAACTTTAAAAATATAATTAGTTTAAACCCATAAAATTTAAATTCTATATTCACCTATGGAATTGAGTGGACTCTATCTGCTCGATGAACGAAATCTTCTCTCCTCGAATAATTCTTTCTCCCAAAGACTTTTTTTTTTTTTTTTTTGCCTTCTATGTTATTCATTACTCTTAACTTATCTTGATCCCTCCAAAATGTGGTACTTTTCTTGGAAATGCAAAGCTCCTTAATCTAGAAAAGTAACTCGATGGGCTCTACTCGGGGTACCAATCTTAGCACAACTCTCTAAAACATAGAACTGTCTTTAATTTCTTTTTTATAAACTCTTTAAACTAAAAATCGTTATGTTATGTTTCTCGTCCACAAAAGTTTCCTTAATTATTCCTTTAATACTAGATAAAACAAACGAAACACATAACAATTGTTCTGAAAGATGATCTTATGGGAGACTAGAATTCGAATCTCAGTTAGAAGTGGAAAAAAAAGGATTGCTTGATTATCTTGCATGAATTAGTTTTAGTGGGTTATTAGATACATCTATTGGTAGGAAGTAGGTGTTCAACACAATAGTTGATGTGCACGTAATGAGATAAAATGCCTAAAGATCACCATTATAAAAATAAATAAAAATCACACAATCTCAATATAAATTAAATCTAAACTCATAAGAAAAAACAATAGAATTTAAACGCAGCATAAAAACATGGTTGGGCAATAGCCAATCTGATGGATTGTGGGGCTTCATTATTAGGAGGGAGCTGGTTAACCTTAGCTTATCATTATCTTGGCACTCCTTGTCTATGAGACAGAAAACATTAATAACTAACATCAATTTTGGTTAATTAGGACGTAATTCGTAAATCTGGATTATTTGGGGTCGATATTTGTAAGTAAATCAAATTAAAAACTGGCAGTGTAACCTAGAGGTGGACCTGGAGAGACGTCTTCTTCATCATCCAAGTCCAGCACAACCACCTCAGGTGAGACTTTACCAATATATGGTGTTCAAAATCAGCGAACATCAGCGCGTGTAGGGTTTCTCTTCATTCTCTGAGTCGAAAACAATAACCTTAGTGGAAGCAGTTCCAATTTTTTATACCCGAATCAAAAGCTAAGCTTGAAATGAGAGAATACTGAAGTTCAACAAGAATTTGTTTTGAGCAGGGTCCCTTAGAAGAATATTACTTTGGTCAAATGAAATGACATCCAGTTAAAGATAAATCTCTTGCAGGCCCTTGCATGTAGCATGCATATTTATTTTGGAGTAACAGTTGGTACGATATCAGAAATAAGGATAGTCCAATTCGCGTTATACACAGTATCTGCAAGGCGAACAGGTCCCCCGTTATCAGAAGGAACATATGAATGACCAGACACTTAACTGGTGAGAATTCGCACAACCATGCATGCACAAGAATCAGAAATGTTGATATAGAGCCCCTTTTTCGTCCACTATTAACCTGTTGCCAAGATGAGAAACATACCAAGTACAACAACAACAACAACAACATCCCAGTGTAATCCCACAAGTGGGGTCTGGTGAGGGTAATATGTACGCAGACCTTACCCCTACCCCGAGGGGCAAAGAGGCTGTTTCCAGGAGACCCTCGGAGTTGGTACACGAAAATAAAATCTAAAATTACACTTCCCAGGAGTTTATACCAAGCCCTCAAATAAAAATAAAAAAGTGAAAGGCGAACATGGTACCCAGTTGCGCCCAAGGGTGTTGGTGCAACGGTATAGGTAGTACAACACGGGATGTGGCAGGCGCACCTCACAGGTCCGATTCTTGTTGGGAAAAAAATTATCGAATTTAAGTGGAGAAGGGGTAGGGGAACCGACCTATCCAACGAGTTTCGAAGCTGTAAACAGTGGATTCTCGGTTATCACCAAACAAAAAAAAAACACCACATTGTACCCTGCAGAACGCTGCAATGAAGATGAGTTTCCATGATCAACTATCTATATCGCAATCCCATGTCAAGCTCGTGGCCGTGCATCCCCTGGACATTGCCAGCAGCAAAAGGGTGTATCTGCTTAGAAGCCCCAAGTTGCCTCTCAACAAGCCTTTGCAAGGCCTCTGGATGAATGTTTCTGGTGTTGATATCTGGAGCTGGAGTGAAACAAATAATAATTTTAATGCATAAACTCACCCAGCTAGTTAAACATCAGCAGAGGATGCATTCTCAACCAGAAGAGTTTCAGTGTATACACGAATAAAAGGAAGAAGAGCACAAAGGCCTATGTAGAATAAATGATAAGCACGTCATTACTAATTTTTACTAGTTTCTCAGGGTTATTAACAATCAACAGCAGAAAAATCTCAAGACGTAGCATCAAAAGGGTACTGGGGGTGGGGAAGAGCATACTTCACTAGCTCAAGCCTCAAAGGCCAAATTCACAAGCAAAAAGGGGAATATAAAGTTCGCCTTCTTGCTTTCAGGTAAATAAATTTACTAACCTACACAATTATGAGGAAAAACTAAAGCTGATAACAGAATATACAACATCTGCTCATGCTTAATCCTCATTTCGACTTGATATCACTCAAAACTTCACAGGACGTAGTCATAGAAAGATGAATCCCAGCATCCCATTGTAATTATAAAATGTAGTTTCATTATTACGTGCATGGTCACAGTAACAATACAGTCAAATTTAGAACTGCAGAATTGCTGCATCAATGAGGGTCAGGAAAGAGTATAAATAAAGATGTCTTTCTTACATTATCAGGACGGCAGAACTAAGGAACAAATAGAGACAGTAGTAGAGATGAAATCTATGTTTTAAATCAGCAAGATCAGCAAAGGGCAACTTCATTTTGAGGTGTAGTCCAGAAAGAAAGATGCAAGTGCTATCTTACATCGGCAAAACTAAGGAAAAAGTAGAAGACTTAGTAGAGATGAAATTTATGCATTAAATTCAGCAAGATCAAATAGGGAGCAATATTTTGAGGTGTAATCAGTAAAATATCATCGCACAGACACCTACAGAGACAACACATTCGGGCTTTTTACCTGGCATTTGCACAGCTTGGCCACTAATGTTGACTTGGTGTGGCGCAAAAGGGAATGCTTGAATTCTGTTAACTTCCTGCATGATGCTAGCTGCTTGATTACTGAGATGTGAAGGAACCTGTGCACCCCTTAGACGGTCGTGTAGCAGACGAGGAGGGCTATTTCCAGCCATCCGCATCTGCTGCAGCATAGGATGGTGAACGGGGAGATCAAACCCTGTCAGTCCACCATTAGGGTGGTGAAATGGAGGTCGCATCATATTTCCAGCAAACTGACGACCAGGAGCATCATGTAGAGCCATGCTTTCTGGACCATTGAAAATCTGAGGATTTAAATGAGCAGGACCAGAATCCATAGGATGAAACAATGGCTTCCCTTGACTCATCTGCAAGGGATGAAATTGCGAAGTTGATGGTTGAGCACGAATATGGTGCAATGGCATTTCAGACTCCATCTGATCATAGGAAACACGTGGGAAGGGCAGACCTTCACTCATCAAAGACCTTCCATCACCGCCAGCGCCACTACCAGTTGTCAAGTCTCCTTTACTCAAAATTCCTGCAGGCATAACCATTGAGACCTGGGGACTCAAATGATCACGAGCACTAATTAAGTTTTCTGCAGGCAGGTGATATTCAACAGCCTCACTCTTGGAAAACATTTCACTCGGGTGCCTTGATTTAACTTCATACTGAGAATTTTCATATCCCAACCAGGTTTGAGGCTCATCCAGCTTGGTTTGACCTCTGTGATTCAACTGCAAGAGCCTGTTCTCCTTACCGCCTCCTTTTGGTCCAATACCATCACTTATGGAAGAAAAAAGGCCGTCATCAAAACCAGACAAGGATGACTTGCGTGTCTCCAAACCATCAATTAGTGCAGAACCAACTGAGCTCCTCTGAACTGAAACTGGAGCTTGTACAGATTGCAGCTCCTTCATAAAAGCAGTTCCAAAAAGCGTTTCAAGTGTAACTGCTTTTCCTGAAGCTTGAGGATCCCTGGTATCTTCCTCCTTAGATCGGTCATGCACGGTAAACTTAACATGTCCATTCCTGGCTTCAGTGCCAGTACTGCCCTTCTCTGTCATATTTGTATGATCTGGCCCCTTCTGTAATAATGAAAGGAGGTGTTGAGATGCATGGCTGTCCACAATTACGGGTTGTTCTTCAGTGTCTAAGCGATTAGTACCGCAACCTTGTGAAGTAAAATGCAGATTAGAACTCTTTTCACCAAACTCTGACAGCATTTTATGCTCAAGGTCCTCACAAGTAAAGATCGACGGGGCTGCCTCCCTTTTACTAGACTCATACATAGGCTCAGATATCCCAGGTGGTGCAGAAGGCATATGCAATGTGACCTTACTTGTAGGCTCAGTACTCTGAATGAAATTTTCAGATGGAAAGCATTCTGAAACATTTCCATCAAAAGCTTGTGATCTGGTTTTATCGCCGCCAACAATTAAGGCAAGCAAATCGTTTGGCCTACTTAACGAGGAATCTTCTGGTGGCTTCCTATCTACAACGATATTAAATGGTATAAGACAGGTTAAAAAAGAATTTGTAGAACTTCGATAGAAAAAGTAACTAAAAAGCAAAAAACAAAAAACCATAAAAGGAAAGATACCTTCTTCCATAAACCACTGAGCGAACTTCGAAGATTCTATAGCCTTGGAGCCCAACATGTCATTCGGTTTAATATTGTCATTCTGGGGATAAAGTCAAACGAAGAAAATAAACAACTAGTAGGGAAACCACAAGTGCACTATGTATATTTACTGCTAAATGAAGTCAAGAATATTGATGAAAATTCCAACAGTGGAAAGAAAAAGAAACTCAACAACAGATGACAAGAATTTCTGCAAAAAACAGGCATGATGATGAAAGAAACCATGCTTCCTCTCACTGTTTTAACGATACTGTTGCAATCTTAGCTGTGGACTGAATGAAATTCAATCACCCCTCAGGAATCAGGATGACAACAATAGTCCATAAAGCACATAAGTTTTACCCTAAACGAAGGATGACCTCAACCTAAGAGCTTTTAACCACCTAATAAGTGTATAGCAATTTGAAGGGGAGGACTGCAAAAGGGCAGGGTGGTGGGGTTGATAGGATTGTTTAAGAGTAATGAAACTAAAACTTAGACAGCACTGAAGCTGATAAAGTGTGTAAAACTATTACCACAATTGGAGCCTCAGAGTCACCAACATTAATTGCTACAACACCTCCAAATATCTTATCCAAGATTGATGTTGAAGGGTTGGGGCTAGACTCATCAAATTTGCTACCAGAAGGCTGAGTACTGTTTTCAATAATTTCAGGCTCTTCCAAGGCTTCGTGGAACTCTAAATGACTGGTAATCCGATTTAAACGATCTTCCATGCCAAGTATCCCATCAGAAATATCTGATCTTGCTGAAAGATTAGCAATTTGGTCATTCTTCTTCAGAGTTGATGCATGCAAACTCCTAGTTTCAAGTTTATAACTTGAACTAATTTCTTGCAAGCTCTGTCTCTCTACACTCTGAAGAACACCGTTCGGGGCAGCATAGGCTTTGGCTTCCAATGGGCTTTCTTCAGTGTCAGGTTGTCCAACCTAAACAGAAGACATACAGACCAGGCAATCAATAGATAACACTAGCAGATACACAAGGATGGACTAAGATGTCGGCACATGTTAACTCAAACTTAAAATTCGATCAACAAGCAACTGCGTAATTTAAATAAAAACCATACAGCTATTGCTGTCTCTTCACGAATTGCTCAACTTTATTAAGATTCTCAAATACTCATCAACCTAAAATATCATTGAGCAGGGACACAAAATCTGGATTACTTCATAAAGAATGGGGCAAATGCAGGGCAACAGATTACTTTTCAGATGGTGCACACGATGAGAGGGAGTTAAAGCAGAATATATCAAACATTTGATTTTAAATAATAAGTGATGCAATATTCCATTTGAGGATGTGGTCGAAATTCTGGCACAGCCTTTAATAGAATCCACGGCATTCAGTTCCAATAGATCTTAGCACAACAAGAGTACCGGAATGTCTACATTGCCAACCACCCCCTTGCTCCTCTTCTCCAGGATCAAGCTGTTAAAAAGATACTTGAGAGCTGAGAATACCAAAAGCTAGAGAACGTTTTCTCCAACACCCATTTTCTTTTTCCATCTATTTTCCATGCACTACCCTGCATCTAAAAACAATTAACGAACAAGAACACATATGACAAAGTTGTTATCCAGCTGCTCTCAAAGAAGGCCGGATGGAAAATTTGATGTGATGACATCAAAAAATTTTAGGGGTTTCTTGTTTTCAGCATTATACTGAAAACAAGACCCTACAGTGTGGGATAATACTGGGTATGTTGTTGTTGCTTGTTTTCAGCATTAGTAGCTTTTGCATAGTTGAGTCCAGTTACGTAAGTGCAAGTGAAAACCGTACATCAAGCAACCAACAGACTAGAGTTGTTGCAATTACTGTTCGTTTCTCCTACTTTTCAGTTTCCTTAGGTTATCTTTTAAAATAAACTAGAGAAGTGAATTCAGCCAGTCAATGTATCACTCTTCACATAAGCTTTTCTTTTGAAGTGTTTGATTACATACCACCTCCTCTCCCAAGGAGGAAACACTGGAATTATGAAAATTCAAAGTATCCCCAAGGAAACTTTTTTCTTTTTTTTTGATAACCAGTATACCTAAGGAAACTTAGGATGCTTAACTGTATTCCTTTCACCTGGCTACCGATACAGCCTGACAGGAAGAGATTGCAGCTCTTAGAGATCTATAAACAACTACTACTACTATGCCTCAACCCAAAACTAGTTGGGATCGGCTATATCAAATCCTTAGTAACCATTTCGCTCCGTTTAAGCTCAACTGCTTTGCTGAGAGATCCATTGACGTGCCAAAATTTTTAAAAACAGATAAAATGACCAAGAATTATGGTATACTTACATCTCCCCTAATTTGAGTCAAGATTAAGGGTGTGTTTGGTATGAAGAAAATATTTTCCAATTTTCCCATGTTTGGTTGGCTTAAATGTTTTGGAAAACATTTTCCTTATGAACTCATTTTCCTTCAATTGGAGAAAAATGTTTTCTTATCAAGAGAAGGGAAAATATTTTCCAAAACTCCTTCTCAACCTTCCCCACCCTTTTCTCATCCCTACCCACCCACCTAACCCCACCCCATGCCTACCCACCCTCATCCTAAATAAAAATATTACTAATACTACTTTCTTTTCATGTTATAGATAGAATTTTTATTTTTTTTTGCATTTCAACAAATGAGCATTTTTTTCTACATGATATGAAAAGTATTTTCTTCCATTTCAACCAAAAAAGGTATTTTCTTTTCATAATGTAAAAAAATCAAATAAAAATTCATTTTAACAAAATGAGTACTTTATTTTCATGTTGTAGAAAGAGTACTTTCTTTTTCAACCAAAAAAGGAGTATTTTCTTTTTAGTTATGGAGCACAAATTTTAATGTTATTTTTGCGTAAAAAAGTAAAGCAACACATTGGTTCCTTTGGGTTTGTGTGAAATTTAGAAAAATAATTAAATTCTTAAAGAAAATAAAGTCCTGAAAACGTTTGGTATTTGGGGGGAGAGAGGGGAGCAAGGAAACATGGGGACTTGGGGGAATGGGGGGTGAAGAGAGTAGCATAAAATATTATTTTTCTAAAAAAATATTTTCTACACTCTAACCAAACACTAGAAAATATTTTCCGGAAAAGGTTTTCCACTCACCAACCAAACAAGGAAAAATAAGTGATAAAACCACTCATTTTCCATGAAACATTTTCTAGGATAACATTTTCCTTCATACCAAACACACCCTAAAAGTAGAAAGGAAGTAACAGAGAAGAGCAAACCACTTCACTCACGTTTAGCACTGCAAAATTTTGAGCCGGTTTAGTTATAGTAATTAAGTATTTCATAGCTCGTGCAGCAAATAATTACAGGACTTCCTCATTGTTAAGAAATTCAAAATAGAAGCAAAAAGAGATCCTTGGGAGGATGTTGAAGGAGGAAGCATTAAACTTTAGTATATCCTTCCTGATTTCCATTTTAAGTAACATTGACACTTTGTTGTTATTGGAAACTATTTAATCCTAACATCATCATTTTACCTTACTGATACGACTTGTTGAGATCCACTTGATCTAAAGATTTTTTATTAGGAGAGTGACAGATGAAGGAACATGTGGAATTCTTACCATCTCATTTAATTGGTGGTGATAAGATAATTTTGGCACTTCGCATATATTTGGCTTATATGTCAAAAGTCTTCATCTGCTTCTTAAACTCCATGTCCAGTCAAACATAGTCATATAAACTAGGATGGAGGGAGTAATAGTAATAGACAGAGAACTAAAAAGTGACGAAGCAAGCACAAGATAAAATGAAAAATGAACTCTCATTGTTGTCCCTTTTGCTCATTTCCTTGAAGCCTCATTTTCTTTTCTTTTCTTTTTATATGAGAAAAGGATCAAGCATAAGTATGTTGTATTGGAGAAAACTAAGTACAAGTGAATACCTCTGCCACGCGTGAATGGCTCAAACTTGAGCCAGAGTTCTTATCCAAAACAGTGGTTTTAAAGCCAGGGGGTACACGCGGTCTAGCTGGTGGATTCTGTGAAGGAAAAGAAGATTTTCCCAGATCACTGGTTGCGAAAGGTTGTGTGGTCATCCCATCTGCTTCACTATTTTTGTCCAAAAACGTTCTATCCTCCTTAGTCTCTTCCAGCAGTACCGAGATGTCCTCGGTTTTATGCTTCTCCAGTTTTGACTTCTGCTTTTCTTGAAGAGCTTTCTGCTGTTCTTTCCTAATTAACTCAAAGGAAGCTGAAAGGAATTCAATCAATATTATCCCCCATAAGCTCATAAGAATTGAAGATGCTAACATGGGATATAGCACCATAACAGAAATGCATGATCTTAATAAGTAATACCTCTTCTCCTTCTTTCCTCTTCCACTCTATCCTCACTCGTACACTCAACTGAACCAAAAGTCTCGTCATTGAACGCATCAGTGTCTCTTCGAGAGTGAGGTCCCGCCTGAAGATATTGCAAGAGTCAAATTTATATAAAGTTTCGCTGAAATAAGAGGACAAAATCATGAAGCACGCCAGAACGTTGGAACGCAGTGATCAACTCAAATTCACCTTATAAGGGCGAGGAGGATGATATGGCTCGTTGCTCTTGTTAGATTGATAGTTATTGCTTGCTCGGACCTTAGGTGCAGATATTCCAGATGCATATGCTGACGGCCTTGGAAATGAACCACTTCCAAGAAGCCCATCATGCTCAGAACTCTGCCGAGTGTGCTGGGCTTGATTGCCAGATCTCCAACCAGAATCTGTGGCAAAAAATATTTACTAAATTCTTTGAAGAAACAAACTACTTCAATGTCACATGCACACGCACACAAAATCAACTAAGAAATTGGACAATACGTGGTACACAAGAACAGGGTACTACACAGTAGAAATTCCTAGTGGGGACAAAAAAAACACTAGGTGATTCTTCCCATCTATCCAAGCCTTGGTGGATAGAATTACCTTGTACCTATTGTTGGTGGGAGGTAGCAGGTATCCCGTGGGATTAGTTGAGGTGAGCGCAAGCTAGCCCGGACACCACAATTATAAAAAAAAAAATATTACACAACAGAAAACACTTTATTGCTTATGATGCAAGAGGGGCAATATTTCTGCAATTACCCAGCAAATCATGTGAAGCACAAGAAGTGGAGCAGAAAAGAACCTTCAAATGGCACTCGAGGCTTTTCTCACCTAATGAATAATGAACCTAACAATGAGTAGAACCTGGATTCCAATTCGTGTTTTGGAGATTGAATTTAAAGGGAGATCGAGATTCAAGACCCTTGGCAAACAGTCCCTCCAACTATGATTATCACAAATGGCCTAGATATATAATATGCAAAGAAACAACCATGCGAAAGGCACTTAGCCAGCAGCCATGAAAACAACTGAAGAAAAAAATGTAAAAGTAAGTCATATCATGATACTCCTAATTCTATCATTATTCCCTCTAATTACGTCCAACGGAGCTATCCTGATTCCTGGGTGCCCAGTTGTAAAATGAGAAAAATATATAAAGCATGATGATCCTCATGGATGAGCCCTCCAATTATCCAACCTCACACAGTTATCCTCAATGACATATTTATGTGATCCATAAAATATGAATATAATAGTACGTAGTGTACTCAGAAGGAAGTTAACCCAATTTGCAACGGGGATGATATGATTCATGGTCCCTAGACACAGGAATGTGAGTTAAAATGTGAAAGGTTTATCTTTCGATAATTAAACTAAAATGTGAAATATATTAATGATAAGCGACTGTTTATCTAAGAACCAAAACATTCATCATAGTTATAGAAACCTATCATGGCCAGGGTTTGAGCCTGTGTCTATTTAGAATTCAACATCCAACTACAGTTGGTGCAGATTAACAAAATGACTAGTTCAAAAACTTAAGAAGCAGGTTGTTGAATTTGACAAAGACCACAACATTTTGCACCCGTCAGAGCGCATCAATATAGTTAGCAAGAAGAAAGCACCAAAGACGAGAAATTCTAAGAGTTCGGATCTAAGGTAAAAAGAAAATCAATTCAAAATCACACATGACCATACAGGCGATAAATAAGACATTTAAAAGGAGATATATTTACAAGGAACACATCTTACAGTCACACCTTCGCATTAGCAATGAAAATTTTAGGAACCCTTGCCAAATCTAGGACCATGTTTCAATCAGCTTTAAATTTTTTGGTAACCATATGAAGTTTCTTAATCAGTAAAGAGTACCTTTGGGAAAATTTAGACAACTATATGCCCATATGGCATGGCATTCTAACCTCAAGGTTCCAACCACAGGCTTCAAATATAAGCCCTGTTCATTCTCCTTTTCTCACATTTGTTATATCAACCTTCTCCAAGGAAGTTACTTCCTTGAACATTAGAAGAAGCTGAAGGCAAACTGGCAGCTCATAAATAATAATAGCGCCAGGACAGCACCAGTAATTCAACCTCCATACTTCACTGCCAAAGCATCTGAACCTTTTGCCATCTGTTTAATCAGACACAATTCTGTGTTTCCAAATGTACGGAAACAAATACACTAAACCAACTTTATCATAAAATACACATTTGAATGTAGAAAGTTGTTGAATGCATTCAAATAAGCCCCATGATGTATCCCCTCAACTCTCTATTGTTAGTTCTTCAGTCTTCCTTCTTCCTTCATGCAGATACTGGGGCATATAATGCTATCATCAGAGTTAGATTTTCCATGACTTCAATGTACACAGTATCAAAGAAAGAGGATAACTGTATGGACGAGAGCTTCCTATCTCTTTTTCCCCCCGTACTTCCTTTTTGGGGAGGGGGTGGAGGTGGTTGCTCATGAATAAGCTGCATGAGAGATTATGGTCCAATACCAAAGTGAACATGATCCTATAATTTCCCATAAATTTCCCTCTTTTTTCCTTTTTTTAAATAAAGCAGATAAGCTGATCTCCTACTGGTGCCTAACAGGCATAATGCTTGCTTATATCAACCAAATGAGCAATCTACACTAAGAGGAACAACTATAGCATGCCTTGGTTAGGGATACTGTTAGTCACTGAATAGCCTTTAGATTGGGTTTTGACAGCATCAATTGCACAATCATGGACTCTTACAGCAGATAGTAATGCATACAGTAAACTAAATCTCAAAAAAAAAAATAATAATAATACTTACAGTACAACTACTGCTGCAGTTCTAAAGCAATCAAGTATAATGAAAAAGGCTTATCACACACATAAAAGCAATAGATAGAAGAATCTGATCTGAACCTGAATCCCGATCAGATTGTGACTCGTTATCTCGATCACTCCGTCCAGAGGAACGGCTTTCCCATCTTCCAAAATTGCCTCGTGAATAACTACTGGAATCCCCACGAGTAGGTGGGGATGAACTATAGTCAGTACGTCTAAACCCTTGCAAAGGCAAGCTGCCAGGTACTCTTTGGCGGTCTTGTATGCTATGTGAAATGTCCACAAATTCACTATTTAAATTGAGAAAATGCAACTTATCAATATGCACAACAATATCCAAAAGACACTAGAGCATGTTAAGCGAGCAATCCCAATACAATTTAGGAAACTAAAACATCACGTTACTGCTCGTATTCCAAGCAACCGCAATACAATTACGGAAAATTGAAATGCATACCTCAGGATCGACTGATCAAATTCACTTGGCAACTTCTCGCAAATCTCCAGTCGACTTATCGACAACAAAAACTCTCTCGAATATGATATTCTTGAATGCCTGAATCGTTACATCTAGCATTCATATAACACTTTAAGACAAATTAAGTCTAAGACAACACAGGACATAAGCAGTAATTCAAGTTATAAAACTGAATAAAAAGATCAAGCATTACTTTCGAGCTTCTGATGCGCAATTGGTGGAGCTTCCATCATCAATCCCCGAGCTCATTCTGATGAACAATTAAAGCTAAGGGTTCAGCTGAACCCAATAGCTCTGGCTCAAACTCTGTCCTGATTATGTGTTAAAGAAATCAACTAAATATGTACAACTATTAAATCCTGGATCCGCCTCTGCTCCCAAGGCGCAAACACAACCAATATTTTGCAACCACTATCAAATCATAAACTAGATTCAAACCATCTTATACAACAACTTCGCAAATTAACCCAAAATTGTACAACATTAGTACAGTCAGCAGCTATTTAATCAACAAAACTGCAATTATATACAGCGATTACATTCTAGGGTTTTCGTTTTCTGTTTTGCTGTAATTTGATTTAGAAGCTAGGGTTCTATATCTGTATACCTGGATGAAGAGAGAGTTTATATGGATTTGGATCTTTTGCAAATTTCCCGTTTATCGATTAAACGATAGAGCTGAATGGAGAACAGATGTACGTATCTATGTTCGTATATGTAGGCAAAATGTGTTCCTTATTATTTTTTCAGAGATGAAAATGAGAAAACGAGCTGGAGAGAAGGGCTATCTTCGTGTATCAACAGCTTTTGGATTTTGATTTTGGGAAAGTTTCCAAAAAAATAATTTTAAAAGCTTTGGTGAAACTTGTTAAATTGATTGAATTAATTAAGGCTTTACCAAAAACTTTAAATTGAAATTATAACTCAAACACCCATATTATAGAATTTTATGTCACAGTAGCGTATATTAGGGTGTTTAACGATAACTACGAGGGAGCTAAGACTTGGGTGAGGACTGCACGAGGAGACTCGAAATATTTTCTAGCGGAGATAGATTTACATTGGGGATCGGCTCTTAGCTTGTTTGTTTGTCCTGGAGTTGGATGTTCTGACGCGACACATACAAGGGGAGGTGACATAGTGTATGCTATTTGTTGATGACATAGTATTGATTGACGAGACGCGAGGTAGAGTTTATGCTAGGTTGGAAGTATGAAGACGGATGCTAGAGTCTAAAGGTTTCAAGTCGAGTAGGTCGAAAATAGAATATTTGGAGTGCAAGTTCAATGATGGGATGCATGAAGCATAAGTGAACGGGGAGATTGACGAGGATGTTACTCATCATATTGGAGCAAGGTAATGAGGTTCGTTTCTGAGGTTTTGTGTGATAAGAATATGCCGCCAAGACTTAAGGTCTCTACACAGTTGTGGTTATACCGACTATGTTGTATGGGACTGAGTGTTGGCCCATCAAGAAGTCTCATGTCCAGAAAATGAAAGTAGCTGAAATGAGAATATTGAGATGGATGTGTGGGCATACCTGAAAAGACAAGATTAAGAATGAAGTTATTAGGGACAAGGTGGGAGCGGCCTCTATGGAGTACAAGTTGTAGGAATCGAGGTTGAGATGGTCCGGGCATGTGAAAAGGAGAGACATAGATGTCCCAATCAGGAGGTGTGAGAGGTTGACTATAGCGGGTCCGAGAAAGGGTAGGGGTAGACCAATGAAGTACCGGGAGAGGTGATTAGGCATGACATGACATGGCTTCAGCTTACCGAGGACATGACCCACGGCAGGGAGGTGTGGAGGTCGAGGATTAGGGTTGAAGGTTGACAGGTTATTGTGAATTTCTCCTAGGCTTATGAGTGGTATTAGTAATATTCTTGTATTTTTTTATTCCTTGTTCTTTATTATTACATGTTGTGGCATCCGCTTCCGTTACCTTATTACATTTTTGTTACTATTATTTGTTGCTTTATTTTCATTGTTCCTTAAGCCGAGGGTCTATCGGAAAAAGCATCTCTACCTTTACAAGATATGGGTAAGGTCTGCAAACATACTACCCTTCCCAGATCTACTTATAAAATTACATTGAATTTTTTGTTATTGTTGTTGTTGTTGCTGTTATAGAAGCATTGTAACAAATTACTAAGTAACAGTGCCACTGATGCATTTTGCTATGGATTTGCATAATCCCAGCAGCCAAGACAAAGTTAAAGTTGCAATATAATATTAGTAATAATAATTTCATTGAATAAAGGCAAAGGTTCAAATTTGCTTGTGAAATATGCAAAATAATGTAGTTATACCCTCAGTTAATAGTTAGGTTGACAAGCGCAAAATCGTGGTATACATTTAAAGTCCAGGCTTGTCAAACATAGTATAAAATATGTTTGACTTACAGAGACTTGAATAACTATCAACAAATATCTTCTTGGCTAAGTGAAAATATAAATTTCAAATATGTTTTCTTAAAGTTCGAAAATAAGAATTTAAAGTGATCTAAAGTTGTAAACTAATATTGAAGAGTTTTACTAAAGTATGAAGACATTAAACTTGACTTTATGACTAACTCAAATTTTGTTCCTTGAATTGATACATATTGTTGATCACAAATATTAATTACTTCTTTCGAATATAATTATTTATTTCCGTAACCAATTAAACTAACTCATCTCTCGAACAACTATAGTCTAATGATCCTAGAAAAATATTAAGGGTCTAATTTATATGTATTTTATATGCGATAGATTTTTAGATAATTTGGATCTTCTTTCGAATATCCTAAATTTTATGGATGTTGCTACAATCAACTCTTATCTTGAATAAATAGATTAAAGAAGACTATTCCTATACTAATGTTTCTTGTCGAATAAATAGATCATAGGAATTAATTCAAGCATATGATCAAAAATTATTTCTTCTCACGAATAAAATAAAACTATTCCGGAAGATCTACTGCCATACATGCACAATAGATTTTAAAGCAAAAAACTGAAATCTAAAATAAACATCATCAAGGTGTAATAGAAAAAATTACTCCATGAATGAGTTTATGTTATGGATCATAGAAAAGAGAAGAATAGAAAACGTTACAACCAAGTTCTCAGTCCACAATATTTTATTAAATTAATCATTGATAGAGACTCAAAATCCTTGTGTCTCCATGCTCTAGACGTCCTCTTTTCTTCACTAGGTCAAAAATCACTTAATCATATTCTTCACGTATTTATACTATATAGAAATAACTTTGGACCGAAATACCCTTAATGAACCAAAACAAGATTGCACATGTCCAAACTTGGACTGACACGACGAGTAACACAATGCAGGGCACGCTAGGGCGGGGCATATATCGGGTAAAATCGATAATCTAAATCGAAAAAACTTATCGGATTATTGATATCGGCTGATTGGGTTAATGGTTCGGTGACAATTTAGAGTTATTTGACTATTGGTTATCGATTCGGGTCTCAATTTGCCTAATACTATTAACAATTTAAAACCCAATAAGTTTTATCACAATTATAATCTTACCCTTAGGTATATAAAGCCACCTTAGGGCTTCATTTTCTATTAGTATTATATTTGAACTTCTTAATTTTGAAGGGGCAATTGCTACTATTTTGTGTTATTTCTACTGTGTTTGGACAACTGGACTTGAGCAAATCTCTTAATTCCTAATATGAAATCAGCTTTTATAATATGATCCTCCAATATTTCCAGTGTTCAGCATATATTGGAGTACACGTGCAACTTTTTCAGAATGTTTTGTTGCTCTTGCTACAATTGGATCAGTGCATTTTACAGTATGTAACAACCTGACCGGTCATTTCGTGTATTGTAGCATTGTTCCCCTGTTTATTTCCCCTTCTATATTAATTTGTGGTTATGTAACTTGCCATGGTGGTTGGTTTAGTTTTGGGGATGTTTTGGAGTGAATTGGGACACTTAGTCCCATGGGTGAAGGCTTAAGTTGAAAGAGTTAACCAGAGGTTGAATTTTGTGTAGACGACTCCGGAATAAAATTTTGATGCTTCCAATAGCTTCACATGGTGATTTTGAATTTAGGCGTATGTTCGAATATTGATTTGGAGGTCCGTAGGTTGGTTTGAGGCTTTTTGGCAAAAGTTGGAAAGTTGAAGGTTTGGAATGTTGAGAGGTTTGACTGAGAGTTGACTTTGTTGATATCGAGTTCAGATTTTAGTTTTAGGAGTTGGAATAGGTCCATTGTGTCATTTGGGACTAATGTGCAAAATTTGAGGTTATTCGGAGTTGATTTGATATTATTTGGCATCAGCTTTAGAAGTTGAAAGTTCATTAGTTTCATTAGACTTGAATTGGGGTACGATTCATGATTTTTGATGTTGTTTGATGTAATTTTAGGCTTTGAATAAGTCTGTATAATATTTTAGAACCTGTTTGTATGTTTGGATAGGGTTTCGGGGGCCTCGAGTGTATTTCGGATGGTTGATGGAATCATGTTTGGACTTAGAGGAATGGTTGATGGTTTCAGGTCTAGTGAAATCGCACATGCGTGGATTTGGCCGCAGGTGCGAGACCACAGAAATGGCCTGGTGATCGCAGGAGCGGGATTGGTTTGAGTTGGGGAGGAGCGCAAGTGTGAGGGTTTTCCGTATCTACGAGCGTGCAGGTGAGCGCAGGAGCGAAGTTGAGCGGAAGCATGGGTTTCCGCAAATGCGGGGTGGACCTCCGCATGGTACTCAGGCTATGGTTTATGCTCTAGTTGCTCCTCCACCTACACAACCATCTAGGGGTAGAGGACAGGCGGGTAGAAGATGTTCTAGGAGGGGAGGCCATGCCTGTTACTATGCTTTCCTTGGTAGGACTGAGGCTGTTGCATCAGATACTGTCATCACAGATATTATTCTGGTCTGTCAAACGGATGCATCAGTTTTATTTTAACCAGGTTCCACTTATTTGTATGTGTCATCCTATTTTGCTTCATATTTGGCTATGTCTCATGATTATTTGAGTACCTATATTGATGTGTCTATGCATATTGGGGATTCTATCATGGTAGACCGTGTCTATCGTTCTTTATTTGGTCACTATCGGGGAATATGATGCTAGGATTGACCTTTTGTTACTCAATATGATAGATTTTGATGTGATATTGGGCATGGATTGGTTGTCACCATATCTTGCTTTTCTTGATTGTCACGATAATACAACGACGTTGGCTATGCTGGGATTGTCGAGGATGGAGTGAAGAGGTTCATTGTGTCGCGTTCCTAGTAGGGTGGTGTCTTTTCTGAAGGCACAACGGATGGTTGAGAAGGGGTGCTTGAATACTTAGCCTTTGTGAGGAATGTTAATGCCGATACTCCTATCATTGAGTTAGTTTTGGTAGTGAAAGAGTTTCCAAATGTGTTTCCAGTAGACCTACCAGGCATGCCACACAATAAGGATATTAATTTTGGTATTGATTTGGTGTGGGGCACTCAACCCATCTCTATTCCACCATATCTTATGGCACCAGTGGAGTTAAAGGAATTAAAAGAGCAGCCTCAGGAGATGCTTGATAAGGGTTTCATTAGGCCGAATGTTTCACCTGAGGGTGCTCCAGTTTTATTTGTGAAGAAGAAAGACGGTTTTATAAGGATGTGTATTTACTACAGGCAGCTGAACAAGGAGACTATCAAGAACAAGTACCTATTATCACGTATTGATGATTTATTTGATCAGCTTCAGGGTGCTACGGTATTCTCAAATATTGATTTGAGATCGGGGTATCATCAACTAAAGATCCGGGCTTCATATATTCCAAACACGACTTTCAGGGCCTACTATGGTTCACTATGAGTTCTTGATGATATTTTTGGGCTGACCAATGCCCCAAATTATGCACTTGATGAACATTGTGCTTTGGCCGTATCTTGATTCCTTCATCATCGTGTTCATTGATGATATATTGGTGTATTCTCGTTGTCGGGAGGACCATGAACAACATTTATGGATCGTGCTCCAGACCTTGAGGGAGAAGAAGCTATATGCTAAATACTCCAAGTGCGAGTTTTGGCTTAATTCGGTGACATTCTTGGGCCACGTGGTGTCCAGTAAGGGGATTAAGGTGGATCCGAAGAAGATTGAGGTAGTTTAGAGTTGGCCTCAACTTTTTACCGCTACTAAGATCCAGAGTTTCCTTGGGTTGGATGGGTATTATCTCTATTGTGGAGGGGTTTTCATCTATAGCAGCCACATTGACTCGATTGACCCAGAAGGGTGCCTCATTCAGGTGGTTCGACGAATTTGAGGAGAGCTTTCAGAAGCTCAAAATTGCATTGAATACAACTCTAGTTCTGGTTCTGCTTTCAACATTAGGTTTTTATACAGTCTATTATGATGTTTCACGGATTTGTATTGGGTGCGTGTTGATGCAGGGTGGTAGAGTGATTTCTTATGCTTCACGTCAGTTGAATCCCCATGAGAAGAACTACCTAGTGCACGATTTAGAGTTGGAAGCCATTGTCCACGTGCTTAAGATTTGGAGACACTATCTTTACGGTGTGTCTTGTGAGGTGTTCACGGATCACAGGAGTCTTCAACACTTGTTCAAACAAAAGGATCTGAACTTGAGGCAACGAAGGTGGTTAGATCTAATAAAGAACTGTTATATCACCATTCTTTACTATCCCGGAAAAGCCAATGTGGTAGCCGACGCTTTGAGTAGGAAGCATGGGGAATCTAGCTTTTATTCTAGTTGGTGAGAGAATGTTAGCTTTGGATGTTCATGATTTAGCAAACAGGTTCGTAAGGTTGATGTTTCGGAGCCTAGACGGGTTCTTGTTTGCATGATTTCACGGTCTTATTTATTTGAGTGCACCACGGAGCGTCAGTATGATGATCCCCACTTGCTTTTCCTTAGAGACACGGAGCAACACGGTGATGCCAAGGAGGTGACTGATAAGTGGAGATTTTGACTACTTATTATCTCCTTTTAGCTTTTATTTTAGTCTAAAAGCATTGAATTGTGTTCCCCAAACTAATGAAATTGTGCAAAATTGAAGGAATGATAGAAGTTGATCTCCCGAGATGAAATCCGACTCAAAAGAGAGTAGTCCAAGGCACAAGGCAATAAAGGGCACATGAGAACAACTGTGCGGTCCACAGAAGGAATTCTGCGCCCGCAGAAGAAATTGTGGCCGCAAATGGTTGCGGATCGCAAAATTCCATCTGCGGCCACAAACAAAGAAGGAAAATTTAGCAGACATTCAAAGAGTGTACAAAACGACCAAGTCCAGGAGCCTCTGTGAATTACGGACCGCACAAGAGTTACCTTGCGGTTGCATACCTAATTGTGCGGATCGCAGAAGATTGCTCGCGACCGCAGTTCAAAAATATGTGGCCGTAGAACTCCACTTCCTGCCAAGATGAAGAAATCTGCGGACCGCACATGGAATTGTGCGGCTGCAGAACCTCCCGAGGGGCAGTTTTGTCTGAGATTTTCAGTCTTATATAAATAGACGAGTTTCACAAAATTAGGTCAAGTTTGAACATCTGAAAGTGTTGTAGCTGTTTCTCTTTGCTATTTTAGGAAGTTTTAGCTTATTTTGGTGTTTTAACATTAGATTTCTTTATTTTAATCTTCCAATATGAGTTCTATTAGCTTTTCTTCTTTGTTTTCTTCAATACCTACTATGAGTAGCTAGATTTTTACTAGGGTTGTAACCTAACCCTAGTGTGTAAAACTTATGGGTGATTAATTTTAAGCTTATTTATGATTGGGTGTCTATTATTTAGCTTAGTTCATGCTTCAATTGTAGAATTGATGGTTGCAAATATTGATTCATGCCAATTTGACTTAGTCTCTACTTGAGAAAGATGGACCTAGTCTAGGATAACTTGGCTAACAAGGAATTGGGTCAATTGAGAGATTGATTAATCCAATTAAAGGGTTCAACCTAGAGATAGCATTAACCCAACTTGAGCTCTTATCAACAGTTTTGGTTGATACCCATTTGGTTTTGAGAAAGTCAAATTGGGCAAAACCACTCTCTGACCGAGAGGTACTGAGTGGGTAATATGGAGTTATGAACTATAATACACCCCAATCAACAAACGAGCATTAAATTCTTTATCTCATTAGGCAAACACCTAGGTCATGGTCATAGCCCTAGGATTTTTATATATTTGGAAAAACCTCAAGAACAATTATCTCTAGTCTTCTGCCTTTAATTTGCAATCATTAGATTAACATTAGAAATAGAAACAAAAGCCTTATTGTGAAAGTGCAATCTAGATACTCTACTTGCTCATTTCGAATATATACTTCTAGCTCCCATTGCGGATTCGATCCTGGCTCTTCATTGGGTTTTATTATTGCATACGACCATGTCATATCTCTTTTGAGGTGTGCATTTGGCAGTGATAAATTTTTGGCACCATTGATGGGGAGTTAAAAACGGTGTTAGCTATATATTTGGGTTTGTGTGTGGATTATCTTCTTTTCCTTCTATGTTACTAATTTGTGTGAATCAATTGTAGGTACAATTATGGCGACGAACAATGAACTCGGAAACATGCCTCTGGGGGATGTGGACATTGATGATGACCAAGTTGAAGAGGTTCCTCTTGAACCTCAAGCCAATAGAAGAGGCCAGGTGCCTTATGACAATGTTCCAGTTCCGCCCCCACCTCCACCACGGGCGGCTCCACACCGGGTGTTACCCAATAAAGAGTATGCAAGTGCAATATGTCCCCCCTCCCCCGTATTAGGTTAGGTAACTTTCAAATCACCAATGTGATGCTCACTTTGCTAGAGCAACGAGGTTTCTTCACCAGGGCTCCAAGTCAAAATACGTATAAACACTTGAAAGGATTTGTGGACACTTGTTGGGGAGCAAACAAACAAATGTCTCCGAGGATGCATTGAGGCTAAGTCTTTTTCCCTTCTCTTTACGGGGGAAAGCTTTAGATTGGTTGGAACAATTACCGGACCATTCCATTCGTACTTGGGATGAGTTGGCAGAGAAGTTTATTGCTAAGTTCTTCTCTCCCAGTCATATGACTACACTTCGAGATGAGATTCTAGCATTTCAATCAAGAGCCCAATGAACCACTATAGGAGATATGGGAGCGGTATAGAACAATGGTCAAAGAATGTCCCAACAACGATATGACGAAGAATATGATTCGACAAACTTTCTATCGTGGGATTAACAAAACCAACCAATGTGTAGTGAATCAACTTGCTAGTGGGAATTTCATGACTACACCTTATGCGGAGGCTTGCGAGATTTTGGATGAAATGGCGGAAACATCATCGGCATGGCAATCCCGGGCCAATGTTCCACAAGGTGATCCGAACATGATTCACCTCCATAAAGAGTTGCATGACCATGGACAAGCCATTACCGAATTGACTACTAAAATGAATCAACTAGCAAAGGCACAACTTCATCAAATGCAAAATCCTAAGCAAGTCAATGCCATGGAAGGGGTGAACATGATGGTAAACAAAAGGAGAACAAAGGATCCACAAGTGCAAAATCGAGTGGAGAATTATGTGCAAGAGGATAGTGGGTTTGATCAAGATGACTCTTATAATGAATAAAAAGAGGAGGTAAAATATGTGAACAACTTTCAAGGGCAAAGAAACAACTTCCAAGGCCTGAATCAACAACAATGGCGACCTCAAAACAATCAAGGTAATTGGAACTCTAACAATCAAGGAAATTGGAGTGGTAGAAACAACCAAGGTAATTGAAGTGGCGGCAACAATCAAGGGAATTGGCATAACAACAACAATCAAGGAAATTGGAGTGACAATAATCAAGAAAATTGGGGGGGGGGGTTAACAATCAAGGCGGATGGAATAATAATCAAGGCAACCGGGGGTCGGGTTTTCAAAGGCCCCTGGTGTATCAACAACCGAGCAACCCGCCTCCTTATCTTTCCCATGGTTCAAGTTCTTCAAACAATGAAATGAGGCGTATTTAGAATATGTTCAAGCAACTAATGGAAAAGAATGCCGATTCGGATGCCCAACTTGCCTCACACAACACATCAATCCGCAACTTGGAAGTTCAAATGGGGCAAATCTCTCAAGCTCTAAATACTCGTCCTAAGTGGGCACTACCAAGTGACACAGTGGTAAACCCAAAGGGTGGTAACAACACGGGGTATGCCATGGCTGTTGCTACAAGAAGTGGAAAAGGTGGGAATGCACCTACCTCAAGCCAAAGGCAACTTGTAGATGAAGAGCAAGTGGTGCAAGAAGAAGAGATCCCGAACAATGTAGAGCAATCTAATGATGAGGTTCGAATTGATATTGATAATAGTGTGGAAGAGACTCAAGAGGAGGTGAACCTATCTAGGAATCACATTATTGACATACTGGAACCGGTATTGCAAAGGGCTAAGGAACCATTGCCTAAGCCTCCACTTCCATACCCTCAAAGACTTGCCAAGTGAAACGGTGAAAACCAATTAAAGAAGTTTATTCAAATGATGAAGAGTCTCTCAATCAATGTGCCATTAGTTGAAGCTTTGGAACAAATGCTCGGTTATACAAAGTTCATGAAGGATCTTGTGACAAAGAAGTGGTCAATAAATTTTGAAACTATCAAAGTCACTCATTAAGTGAGTGCAATTGTGCATTAAATGGATCCCAAGTTGGAGGCTCCCGGTGCTTTCACGATTCCTTGTACAGTTGAAAATGTCGAGTTTGCTAAAGCTCTTTGTGATCTTGGGGAAAATATCAATTTAATGCCCTATTCGGTTTTCAATACATTGGGAATTGGGCAACCAAGGCCCACTTCTATGAGACTGCAAATTGCCGATTGTACTATGAAGAGACCTTTGGGAGTGATTGAGTATCGTGCCCCATTTTCTCGCGAAAGCGGGTTTCGATATCATGACAACTCCTTTTAGAATGGGAGGCAGGGTGCTAAAAGAAGAAAAGTCGCCACCTAACGATATTTAAGGTGTATTAGGGCACCTATTGTGCATATAACTCTGTTTGACTAGTCAACGCCACCAAAGATCGGGTAAGGGCTCAAATTACCTCAAAGAGAAGGTGTTAGACACTCTTCGATGTCCACAATTGTGGGTCCTGGCCGAGCTTAAGATTATGTGGATTACAATTAAGCTAAGTGATCAAATAAACAAAGGGAATCCAGAAGTCAAAGAATTGTTATTACAATATAATTAGTATAAATCTTAGTACGAATATAGGGATACAACTATTTAGATCTAATAGCAACATATAAAAGAAGGGGAGAAGGGCTAAGTTTTTTAGCCTAAAGAATCACCCTGTGCAACATAAATAATACTCCGCAACTCCCTTGGGGTAGGGAGTTACTCATATTATTCAGCGGGCACAGACTATCATCTCTTGCTACCTGATTACTATGCTAAAGTTGTTTACCTAAAGCATGCTAATTCAATTCTAAGGCGTGCTCTATGCGTGCACTACTCGTCCCATACATATGGTCTAGGATGTATTGGACCTCTATTTGGGTGATTCTAGACCTTAGTTAGGTTGCTTAGAAATGTCAAAACTAGGTAACATACAAAAACACATTGGACTTCAAATATGGCCAGTTAAGGGCTCAAGTTTGCCTCCAAACTTAAACAAGAAATGCAGCAAGACAAGTTTTCACATTCGACAATTCAAAATTAAGAACCTTAAGCCCTATAGACATGATTTCTATATGACAATGCATCAAAGCATACAAGCAGTTTCGGAGGCCAAGCACTGTTTATCTCCAAATGATACACGATTGTTACATGCTGATTTGAGGTTGCAGATTTCCAGTTATTTACCCTACATATGCTGTGTCTAGGTGATTTAAGCACTGAATGACAGTGAAATCTATTGGGAGAAACCCAGGATTACTCATGCTTTTGATAGTGGCCTAAGTGAACAATAAACAATGTTGAGAGGTGCATCATTAACCATTATTAAGGCGAATAGTGGTATCCTATAGACAGGATCTCTAACGATTAGCACTTCGAACTGATTTTATTGTTATACCTTAACCTTATAGGCATGTTTTCTAGGTGAACAGTGCGATGCAGTAACAAAAGAAATGATTAAAATCTCATAGGCATAATTTCTAGTGGATATGTTGCAGCAATGCAAATTGAAGGAAAGTTCAACGGTATTTATTTCCTATGGGTAGATTTTCTAATAATATGTAGCAACAGGGATAATTGAAGTATTTGAGCTCATGCTTTGATAGTAAACAAGTAGTGTGAGTGTGTGCCTATCTAATCACATGATTTCTACAGTGTACATAGAGATTGAATGGCATATATAGCAAATTGAATCATATAGGCATGTTTTCTACCCTTGCATGCAAACATCAAAATTTACCTATTTCCCATTTTTACAAACACCCCAATTGTTTATTACAAAGTTATTACAGACCCAATAATAAAGTAATTACAAATATTGTACAAATAATGACAATAGGCCTACAACAGGCCCAAAAGAAATACCCAGCACTGTCTGAGCCTTCAACAATTCTCATGCAACATACCCAGATTACCAACAAGGAGCCATATTTATCAACACAACCTAGAATCCATAGAAGAGCTCAAAGCCAAATCACACAACCATATTGCCAAGCATTGAATCACTTAAACCAACCAACTTAGCTATTCAGTAGATAATAGGAAGAAAGGATTGAGTGAGATAGTTTAGGTTTTAGGGGGTGACTAAAGACCCAAATCCTAGTGTGTTAGAGTTCACAAGGGTCTCAAATGAACCTCGAGCAATGCTCACACTAGGGAGGTCAGTAATAGGAACCATGGTGGCCTTGGCTTTCAGCCGACTAAGAATGAGAGGTTCAGAATAGCATAGGTAATAAATGAGGGAGAGTAGACAATGGTTGAGGGACAGAAGATGAGGGGGTACACTTATAACTTAAATTAGACATAGCAAGTTTAAGAACACAAAGTAACTAATCAAATAGGTCACAAAACTTAAAAGCAGGTTCACCAGGGACTTAGAAGCAAGTTCAACACTTATAAAAATAACAAATGGATAACCATATATTGAAAAAGTTAAAGGGGGAGAGAGGGGGAACAAGTTTGTAGGATTGACAAAGATTGCCATGCACAGATGCACAATACTAAATAAGTTGAAACCAAGGAGATCCAAATTATGCTAAGTATACATCCTATTGTCATAAGACATATATGTTAACCCTCATAAGGAAACAAGACAATATTTAGACATGATGGGGAACACACATTGTGATAAGCCAAGTAATCACTGAAGGAAAAGGGCATCAAGTGAGCCAAAGACATACTGAGGAACATAATAGCAGAGAAGCAAGATCATAGTTGATAGAAAAGGTCTTAAAACAAATTAGAAAACACTTACATATGAAAGACTATCATTATAGAGATTCAGAACAGAGTGGAAAGTAAACTCATGTCAAATAGCAAGGCATTGACACAATAGACTAATTAACTAAAGAAGGTCCAAGTTATACCAAGGATTCATCCTAATATCATGAAACAACAATTCAAACATAAAACAAGCTGAGATAACTGTTCTAAAATCCCAAGCAATCACTAAAGTGGTATAGGATCAAGTGAGCATGCTGAGTAACACAATAGCAGAAAAACAAGTCACAGTTAACAATGAAAGTTTTAACTCAGGTTATTACAGATGTGAGACATTCATTACAGAGACTCAATACAAAACAGATAAGCATATCCATGAACATCCAGGCAAACATTAGTTAAACGAGCTTAGGAGGGTTTAGACATAGACAATCTCAGAGCTAGCAGCATTAGGTGCAGTTAAATGCTAAAGAGACTTAGAATGAGCGTAAAGCTAACAGAGTTGTGCATAAAAGTAGCCCAAAAACACATTAAGCCATGGATTTCAAAAGTGAGAACACATGCAAATCAGAGACACATAAGGATGAAATTGCAAAAGTCAAGTGACTTACCAGTTAAACTGACAATCAATAAAGAACAAAATTCCACAAGAATCTATAATCCTAATGCGTCAAAGTTCCCACGAGCTTTAAAAAGAACTTCGGGCAATGATCACACCAAGAAAAAGTTAGAATAATAGAATCTCAGTGGCCTTGGCTTTCAATCGGACAAAACAAAATACAAAACATGAGAATGAGGGAATAACAGAACGAAGATTCAAATTTTAGTGAAATTATAACGATTCCAGTCTTTTCCAAAGGGGAATGGGAAGGAGTTTATATAGCAGTAAAATTGGACGAATAAATAAATCAAACTTAAAATAAGGAAAGAAAGCATGCAAAAATCGATTCAAAATCAATTTAGGAGAGAAACGGGTAAACCCTAATTCAACAGGGAAAACGCAAATCGACAGAGATCTCACTAAAATACCACTTACATTGCGTGGTATTAAGTGTATATAGACGAGATAATGCTCAAAATCAAAAGGTTCAAATGACTTTAGTTCGATCTCAAAAGATCTCTCTTGCCAAACTGAGGCAAGCACCTAAGTAACACCACAAATGGACGACCAGTAGCGAAAGGAGACCAATAAGGTAAGTGAATCAATGATTGATTACATTTTAGAGCCGGATTTAGAGAGGTTGAGAGATACATCGGCTAGGTTCATGAAAGAGAAGAGAGTGGAGAGTGTTTGAGGGCGCCGACAAAAAGAAATAGGGATTAGGGTTTGGGTGAGGAGATATAAGGAGAGTGGGGGGAAATGTTATGAGGCGTTGATCAATTTTGATCAACGGCTATGATTTTATCAGGCTAGGGTCATTTTATTTTAGGAGTGGGTTGGGGAATTGGGTCATTTGGAGTGGGCTTAGGCGTTATTTGGCTGATTTTGGTCCGAATATTGGCTCAAAGTTTGGGCCAGCCTTTTAAATACACATAATTTATCAAAAATAATTAGTAAGTAAATAAAAATATTTTTATGCACTGAAATGATTTAAAATAATTATTTAGCATTATAAAAATATAAAATGCTATTTTGACACAAATATTATAAATAAAGAGCAATATTATAAAAATACTGGGTCGTTGTTATTGTTGTTGTTGTGTATGAATATAGACTATTTTTTGCAAAATCATGCAAATAGCTTTAAAAATACTAATGTAGTTATATGAAATAAAGTAAAATATTTGAAATTAATATTATATATGAAATAATAATTTTAGGTAACTAAGTCATCACAAAAATAATTTGAAGGAGTAATTAATAATTATTCAAGTAATTTAAATGCAGGAAAATCAATTTAAAAGCTCTAAAAATTATGGAAATTTATACAAAATGCTTGTATAGATCTGAAACTAAATAATGATGCAAAATTGATGTTTTGAAAGTATGTATGTATGTATATATATATATATAATTTTGTTTTTTGAGAAAATATTAGGGCAAAATTGAGTATCAACAACTGCCCCTCTTTACCCAGAAATAATGAAAGAATGACCGGGTAAAGAAAATGATGACCAATTTTGGCCGAATTAAGTGAGGAATGATATGATCTAAAAAAATAGGGGCCGAACCCTAGTTTCTGACTGCCTACATATCCTTGGTGTTACGGGAATCAGGTCGTGTGTAGTTCTAGGTCCAACGGTGAACGAAACCGATGGAATTGTTATAAGAATGATTGTATATTTCGGAAAAGGTTCTTTTGGGTAGGATAGTATCAGATGAATTTATGCGAAGTCATAAATGTGAATTTGAAACGTTATGGATATATCACTGAACAAATATATGAATAGCCATGGAGTGAAAGGCGGGTAATTGATGGTGGTCGGTTATGTTTGAAATAATTGCAGGATGTGACGTTATGAACAAAAATTGGAGCGAAGATTGCTCCCGTTGATAAAATGGTTCCTCCTGGATTACCTGCAAAAATTAAAACGCGACTCATGCGAATATATATATGAGTTATTGCGAGAATTTAAACGTGATGCAAATTCCCTTTGGACCATGAAGGTTGTTTTTGGACGGTGAGGATGATGTCCTTAGACCATGACATCCTGGGACATGAATCGTGTGATAAGGGATTCGCAGGCCATGAAATGATGTCCTCGGACTATGAGGATGGTGCCTCTGGACTATGACGCCTTTGAATAATGATGTGCACTTTTGAGAGATCCTCAGGCCAGGGTATGGTGTCTTCCGGCTGTGAGGATGACGCCTTCAGACTATGACACCTTTGGACAAAATGGCGATGTTTCAGCCCATGAAACGCAAAGATATGATACTTGGTCATATTCGAAATGAAACAAAACAAGGCTTAGTCATGTGTAAGATGAGGGCAGTGCTTAGCCCCAGGTGAATAGAGGATAGTGCTAAGTCTTAGATAGCGTAATGAAGATAGTATTTAATCTTATGCGGGAAAAGACAATGCTTAGCCTTATGCAATTAGGGGGCAATACTTAGCCTCATGCAGTAATATAAGATAATGCTTAGTCTCATGCAGGGAAAGGCAGTGCTTGGTCTTATGCAATTAGGGAGGCAATGCTTAGCCTCATGCAAAGAGGATACAATACTTAGTCTCATGCAGGGAAAGACAGTGCTTAGCCTTATGCAATTAGGGAGGCAATGCTTAGTCTCATGCAAAGAGAAGACAATGCTTAGTCTCATGCAGGGAAAGCCATTGCTTAGACTTATGCAATTAGGGAGGCAATGCTTAACCTCATGCAAAGAGGAGACACTGCTTAGTCTCATGCAGGGAAAGGCAGTGCTTAGCCTTATGCAATTAGGGAGGCAATGCTTAGCCTCATGCAAAGAGGAGACAATGCTTAGTCTCATGCAGGGAAAGGCAGTGCTTAGCCATATGAAATTAGGGAGGCAATGCTTAGCCTCATGCAAAGAGGAGACAATGCTTAGTCTCATACAGGGAAAGGCAGTGCTCAGCCTTATGCAATTAGGGAGGCAATGCTTAGCCTCATGCAAGGAAATGATGAGTGATAGTGATAAAGTAAAGTATTTCTTAGCTGAAGGTGCTTGCGCTAGATAATTTGTTGTCTTGAAGGTAGTGACTTGATGTATCTGTGAATATCGTTGTCTTATTGTGCCTACATCCTAAAGAAAAATTGGGAGTTATGTGGGAAAAGTTGGTTCACGCTTTTGTTTTCTTTCTCTATCTTTGCTCCCATTTTGAGATCCTGTTTAAGTTGCCCTGGGTAACATCTGGCTGTCATAGAAATAAAGTTTTCGAAAAATATGGATGCATTTGCAGAAATATAGTTATTTGAAATGTAATAATGTGATATCAAATAATTTAGATAAACCAGTGACTGTGACATATTTTAGAGACATTATGACCTCCTTACTTTAGAATTTTTAGGGTCCCTTTCAAAATTCTGCCCCAGTTTAAATGCAATACTTTTAACAATACTTTGGCTATTTCGCATATGACGAAGTTGGCTGGACTTGCTTTAGAATTTTGAGGGTCCTCTCAAAATTCTGCCCTAGCTTCTGATCATGGCAAAAATGAAGATTTTATTAAGATGTGACTAAACCCATAGGGCTGCCTATCCCCTCTTAAACGGGAATCAGGTCAAGCGTAGTTCAGTTATATCAAATGAAGAAATATGAACAATCCTAAACATATGAATTAGAACAGAACAAATCCTATAGGCATGGTGTCTAAGTATGGAAGCATACAGAACTTGAATTAGAACAGAACAGATCATATAGACATGTTCTCTACCCCTTTTGTAGGATAAATTATTGTTATGTTTTTATATAATTGAGCCGTTGGATTTCTCTACTTGTTCAACTACGTGTTTGTTGTTGTTGATTGAATGACCATCAATTGACTGTGCCTATTTAGTGTGGAGTGCTCGAGAGAGAGTACATATTTAGGTAATTGTTGAACAACGTCACTCCTAACGTATGTGAGAAATCAATACATTGGGTTTAAAGGTAAGTTTAGAAATAACAAAGCCTTGGCATGGTCATAATGAGCGGTTAGATAAAGCCAACTAGTGTAGTTCGAAAGAATATGTCTAGTAAATTATAATAGTTGCTCGAGAGAGAATTACGGCATCTAAAGTGCTCACGATCAGTAGAGAATACATTGGCAAAATTGTAGGGAACATAGCTAGAAGGATGACCCGTGAACACCTCACACGAAACGCCATAAAGATAGTGCCCCCAAATCTTCAACGCGTGAACAACGGTTGCCAGCTCTAAGTCATGGACAAGATAATTCTTCTTGTTAACCTTCAGCTGCCGTGAAGCATATGCAATTACCTTGCCACCTTGCATCTATACCACACCAAGTCCAATACGCGATGCGTCACAATATACTGTATAAGGTCCTAAACCTGTGGGAAACACCAATACTGGCGCCGTAGTCAAAGCATTCTTGAGCTTCTGAAAGCTCGCCTCACACTCGTCTAACCATCTGGGACACCCTTCTGGGTCAACCTGGTCAACGGGTCTGCTATAGATGAAAAACCCTCCATAAACCGACGGTAATAACCCGTCAATCCCAAGAAACTCTGAATCTCTATAGCTAAAGTAGGTCTAGGCCAGTTCTCGACTGCGTCAATCTTCTTAGGATCCACCTGAATACCCTCTACTGATACAACGTGCCCCAAGAAGGTGACTGAGTCCAACCAAAACTCGTATTTTGAAAACTTAGCATATAACTGACTGTCTTTGAAAGTCTGAAGAAAGATCTGAAGGTGCTGCTCATGCTTCTCTCGGCTACGGGAGTAGATCAAAATATCATCAATAAACACAATCACAAAGGAATCCAAATAGGGCTTGAACACCCAGTTTATCAAATCCATAAATGTTGTTGGGGCATTTGTCACCCCAAATGACATCACTAGGAACTCATTATGCCCATACCGAGTCCGAAAAGTTGTCTTAGGGACATCGGATGCCCTAATCCTCAACTGATGGCAGCCGGACCTCAAATAAATCTTTGAAAATACCTTGGCACCCTGAAGTTGATCAAATAAGTCATCAATCATTGGCAATGGATACTTATTCTTGATGGTGACTTTGTTCAACTGCCGATAATCTATGCACATCCTCATCGATCCATCCTTCTTCTTCACAAACAACACGGGCACACCCCAGGGCAAGACAATAGGTCTAATAAAGCCCTTATCAAGAAAATCTTGCAACTGCTCCTTCAATTCTTTCAACTCTGGCGGGGCCATACGGTATGTAGGAATGGAAATGGGCTGAGTGCCCGGAGCGAAATCAACATAGAAGTCAATATCCATGTCGGGTGGCATCTCTGGCAGGTCTGCAGGAAATATCTCTAGAAACTCACGAACGACCGGTACTGAATCCATGGAAAGAACCTTCGCACTAGAATCGCGAACATAAGTCAAATAAGCTAAACACCCCTTCTCGACCATATGCCGAGCCTTCACGTAAGAGATAAACCTGCTGGTAGAATCACCAGGAGTCCCTCTCCACTCTAAATGAGGCAACCTTGGCAAGTCTAAGGTCGACGTCTTGGCGTGACAATCCAATATAGCATGATAAGGTGACAGCCAGTCCATCCCTAAAATAACATCAAAATCGACCTAATTAAGAAGTAGGAGATCTACACGAGTCTCAAGACTCCTAATGGTAACCACACATGAATAATAAATACGATGTACAATGATAACATCTCCCATATAGGTGGACATATACACAAGGGCACTGAAAGAATCACGAGGCACAAAAAAATATGAAGCAAAATAAGATGACACATACGAATAAGTAGAACCCGGATCAAATAGTACTGAGGCATCCCTACTGCAAATTGAAACCGTACCTGTGATAACTGTATTAGATGACTCATCCTTAGTCCTGGCTGGAAAAGAATAGCATCGGGGCTGGGGCCCACCACTCTAAACTACATCTCGAGGATGGGCCTTGTCTAGCTGGCCTCTACCTCTAGCGGTCTGACCTCCACCTCTAATGCCCTGACCTCTACCTCTAGCTATCTAACCCCTACCTCTAGCTGGCTGAGTGGGCGGTGATGCACTTGGTGCCGAAACTATGGCACGGGAACCCTGATGCTGAGAACTGCTCAATGTTTGAGGGCAAAACCTAGCAATGTGGCTCGGATCACCACAAGTATAACAAGACCTCAGCTGTTGTGACTGCGGACCCTGAAACTTATCCCTTCGGCCTAAGTAACTACCCTGAAAACTTTGGAGCGGAGGTGCAATGATAAGAGCTAGTGGTGCACTGTAGGCTAGCTAATCAGAATAATGCATGCGAGGGCCACGACCACCTGAAGCACCGTGAGAAGCCTGGAGTGCTGAATAAAACATCCTGGGAGGATGGCCTCTACCAAAAGTACCCCTGTCTCCAGACGAGGCACTACTGAATCCACAAAAATGACGAGGCCTCTTGTTAGATCCCTGACCACTCCCCTAGTTAGTACCATCTCGACTCGCCTGACAACATTGGTAGCCGTCTGAAAAGAAATCTCACTACTAGTCTCCTTAGCCATATGCAATCTGATAGGCTGAGCAAGTCCATAAATAAATCTCCTCACCCTCTCTCTCTCTCTCTCGGTAGGAAGTAGAAGAATAGCATAACGGGCCAAATCCACAAATTGGGTCTCGTATTGAGTGATAGTCATAGAGCCTTACTGAAGACACTCAAACTGCCTCCGATAGTCCTCTCTCAATGTGACAGGAAGGAACTTCTCAAGAAATAACTGAGAGAACTGGTCCCAAGTGAGAGTCGATGACCCTACTGGTCTGGTCAACATATATTCCCTTCACCATTTCTTGGCGGAACCCGACAACTGGAATGTAGTGAAATCAACCCCATAGGTCTCCACTATGCCCATGTTCTGTAACAATCATGACAACTGTCCAAATAGTCTTGGGGATCCTCTGAAGATGCACCGCTGAAGTGCACTGGGAAAAGCTTGGTAAACCTATCCAGTCTCTATAAAGCCTTAGAAGACATAGCTGATCCATAACCGGTCTGTGCCGCAACACCCAGTTGAACTACCTTAATGAGCTGAGCTGCTGGAGTCTGACATTGAGGTGTTATCTGCTCCGGAGTGTGAGTAGCGGGAGTTTGTGCTCCTCCCCCAGCCCGAGAGATGGCTAGTGCTACAGGAAATGTGCCAGCCTGTGCCACACTCTCCATGAGGCCCACTAAACGGACCAAAGCATCCTGAAGTACCGGTGTGGTGATAAACCCCTCTAGGACATGAGCTCGTCCTGCTGGAACGGTCTGGGCTGGATCCTCTTCATCAAACTCCACCTGCGGCTCCGCTGCTGGTGCTGCTACTCGAGCTCTGGGCTGAGCCCTGCCCCTGCCTCGACCTCTAGCACGGCCTCGGCCTTATCCTCTGCCCCTCGTAAGAGCTGCCACTAGGGACTCTGGCTGCTGCTCAGCTGAAGATGTGGTATGTGTTCTCGCCATCTACGAAAGAACAAGAGTAGAAGAGTTCGATTAGCACTGAGAGAATAAAATCATATGATAGAGAAGAATAGAAGTGACGTTGTTTCTAAACTATGTAGCCCTGAGAGATAAGTACAGACGTCTCCGTACTGATCTCCCAGATTCTACTAAACCTGCTCATGAATAGTGAGACCTAGGCAACCTAGTGCACTGATACCAACTTGTCACGACCCAGAATTCCCACCGTCGGGATCGTGATGGTGCCTAACATTTCACTTGCTAGGCAAGCCAACGTTACAGTTCATTAATCAAATTCTTATACCTTTTAGCGAACTAACAATGATTAAATCATAACAATTTAAAAGAGTGCGGAAATTCATAATAGCCTCATTACATAATACTACCCAAAATCTGGAGTCACAATTCACGAACTTCTAAGATTTAACTATAAGTAATTTGTCTGAAGGAAATACAACTGTTTTGATACAAAAGAAACAGTAAAGAGAATGCATAGAAGGGGATGCCAGGGCCTGCAGACGCCAATAGGACTACCTTGGGTCTCTGATTAGATGAAGCTAGCAGCTAAACTCAGGATCAACTCGGTCAAGTACCAAAATCTGCACAGAAAGTGCAGTATCAGTACAACCGACCCCATTTTACTGGTAAGTATCGAGTCTAACCTCAGCAAAGTAATGATGAGGCTAGAACAAGATAGCACAAATCAAACCTGTGCAGTATAACAATATATATACCAATAACAGTAATAACAGAAACGAGAAAAGTAATATTGGGAGGGGGAACATGTTGAGAGGATCACAAGATAAAGAATCAAAGCAGTGATAAGGACTTGATCAACCAATATGCCTTGAACATATAGAAACAAGTAAACACGGCAAAGGAAACTGCATGGCATCACCCTTCGTACTTTTACTCTCAACCTCATCATACGAAATAATAGAAACGACACAACATCACCCTTCGTGATTTAATTCTCTTATAAACTGCACGACATCACCCTTCGTGCATTATTACTCACAAAACATGGCACAACATCACCCTTCGTGCATTTAATAGTCTTCCTCACCAAAATAATGAACAATAATAATAGGGAGATAGAAATGACAATAACAAGTCTTACTTTAACATTTGGTTCCACAATACCAACCTTAACTTGGAGTCAATACTCAATCAATACTAAGGTCCTTAAACATGATAAGAATGCTTAACATAATGAGTAGCTCGTCTAAGCATGGATAATATGATCAAGGAAAGCAATAATTACTAGAATAAGACCCACTCGCATGCTATAACTTGACAACATTGCATAGGTACTTGTTACCTCACCTATACGTTGCAACTAACATTCAAACACATAGAAAATAAGTAAATAATACCTAATCCCTCAAGCCAAGGTTAACCACGACACTTACCTTGCTCCAACGGCCAAACTCAAAGCTCAACCACAACTTTTCCCTTCAAACAAGCCTCTGGACCAATATAATCTAGCAAATTACCAACCAAATGATTCAATTCAAGCATTAGGAACTACCCACAGTTGCAAAGGATTCAATTTATGCCATTTTTAAAAAAGTCAACAAAGTCAACACCCGGACCCGCTTGGTCCAAACTCAAAATTCTAACCAAAACCCGATTACCCATTCACCCCGAGCCCGGATATGAAATTGATTTTAGAATCCGACCTCAATTTGAGGTCTAAATCTCCAAATTTGAAATCCCAGGTTTCTACCCAAAAATCCCCAATTCCACCATGAAAACCTTAGATTCTAGGTTGAAATATTGTAAAATAAAGTGAAAGATTGAAACAAACTAGTATAGAATTACTTACCTAAGATTTGGGGAAGAAAAGTTCTTTGAAAAATCGTCTCTTGTGTTTTAGGTTTTGAAAATTTGAAGAATGGGAAAAAAATCCCATCTAAGTCACTTTTACACAGCTGCAGATGTCGTATTTACGACCTGGGCTTCACATCGCAAATGCGAAGGAGCCATCGCAAATGCGAAGGAGCCATCGCAAATGCAAAGCCCTTCACACTGATCTCGTCCAAACTCACACCACAATTAGGTAGTGAGGCGGTCGAAGCAATAATAAACCCAACACGAGTCGGGATCGAATCCACAGGGAGTTAGAATTTGGATTAGGTATATAACTAGATCTAATGTATGATGTGCCTTAGATTGGACTTCCACATATTCATTGATTATTTTCTATTTCTACTTTTAGCTAATGATTGCAAATAATAACTAGAAGATAGTGTTTTTGATTTTGAGTGTTTTTCAAGTGATAAAAGAATCTAGGGTCGTGACTTCCACCTAGGTGACTACCTAAGGGATGTAAACTATAGGGCAAGTTTGATTTATCGGGTTTGTGGTATAGCAAACACACGCAATTGCTCACTCTATACCTCTCGGCAGTTTGAGTGATTTTTCCCGATTTGGCTTTCTCAAGTCCAAATGGGTATTTGCACAAATCAAGTGATATAAGTCGGGTCTTACTATCTCTACATTTGACCCTTTAGTTGAGGCTATCAATTTCCTGAATTCATCCCAATTCCTTGCTAGCTTCCTAAACCTAGTCTCTCTTTAGCTACTCATTAAGTATTCACACTAGGGTTGAGCCATAACCCTAGCTAAAGATTTAGTTACTCATAAAAAATGAAGAAATCAAGAAGATAGAATGCATAATCATAGATTAAACAAAGAAAAACTAATGTTAAGAAGTCAATCTAATACAAATTTACTCAAAGAATTAAAGAAAAATGCTTAGGTGCACCTCTGCAAACTAAATTTAACCTAAAAATGATAAAAAGTTGTATTTATACTAAGCAGAAAATATCTGACAAAAATACCCCTACGGAGGTTGTGCGGCCGCATAATTTTGTTGTGGACCGCAAAATGGGCTTTTACTGCCGCACAATTCTAGTGCGGTCCGTAGTCTTGGGAAATTGGTCTTGAAATCTTCAGGCTTCTGTGGTCCGCATAAAAGTGGGTGCGACCGCACTTAGGATTATGCGGCCACAGAAAAGTGATGCGATCGACACTCTTCAGCTTTTGGACTTTGATCAACTCTTTGATTCTTCAATCTTGCAGACCGCATAATAATGATGTACTGCTAGCCTCTTTGCCCAATTTTGGCTCTTGTTCACTTTTGACTCCTTTATGAGTTGATTTTGCCTTCTTTGGCTCGTTTTCCAATATTCCTGCAAGTAAGCACATTTGGTTAGTTTTCGCGAATACCTTTAAGCATTTTTGAGCTTAAACGCAAGTAAAAGAGAACAAATAAGTGGTCAAAATCCTTACTTATCAACTCCTCCAAACTTAAGCTTTTGATTGTCCTCAAGCAAATAAGGCAATTCCCACCTCCACTAGAAAAAGGGATATTTCAGCTGGCCTAAGATGAACCAGACACACATCAATTGGGACCAACAATTACTCACAACACATATGAATTATCAACAATGCAATGATTTGACTTTTTGAGTACAATAGTTCTAGTGTGACGCTAAAGCATCAAGAGTTGACTCTATTCATCAAGGAAGCTCGCTCTTTCACGTAGGTCATTGTGGATCCCAAATTCCTCCTCTTTTACTATCCATTAGCAAATATCACTTTAGAATGAAACACTCGAAGCAAGGATTGTGAAAAGTTTGCTCATCTCTCTCAAAAGAACATCACAAGACCGACTTTAAGTACCATAACTTGCCCCTCATGAACACCACTAATGTAAGCTCACTCAACTTGAAATCATGTAGGGCTTTTGCGGGATGTAATGGAGGCTCTTGGATCAAGGTAGGACTTGTTGGAATAGAATGGTTTCATCTTTCCTTAAGCACTTCATTTTCTTTTTTCGGCTCATACTTTCTCGACTCTTTGAGTCATTTTCTTCTTCCACAGGGGAACTAGAGAGACGTAACATCACTCTTTCTTGAGCATGACATTCATTTTTCTCCTTTTTTGATTTACTTCAACCTTTCTTCCTTATTTTCTTTTGGATTCCCTTCAAGTCTTCACTTAATTCACTTTCTTTTTGGCATTTTTCTTTTTGTTCTTTATTTCTTTTCTTTGCCTTCCCTTTTATTCATTTCTTTCTCTTCTTTGTACCTTTCATCACTTTCAAACTCCTATTCTCTCCCCCAAACTTATATTTTTGCCAATTGTTTCTCAAGAATGCTAAGTAAAGATCGGGTGCCAAGAGAGGGTCATTGTAAAACGGATGAAGGCTTCTAACGTGGTTACTGAAACCAAAAGGGCTTCGGCTCAAAGGGGTTGA
Source organism: Nicotiana sylvestris (assembly GCF_000393655.2). Lineage (NCBI taxonomy): Eukaryota > Viridiplantae > Streptophyta > Magnoliopsida > Solanales > Solanaceae > Nicotiana > Nicotiana sylvestris. The sequence continues at coordinate 35,780,901 of NC_091064.1, forward strand.
CTAGGGATATCACATTGGTAGGCCATGGAAGATTTCAAATTTCAAATCGGATCAAGGAGAGCCTACGATCATTTCTCAAGCCAAGCTACACTTAGAATTTCGCCTAGACAAACATTTGGGGCAAGTTCTAGACCATTAGCATAGGTACTTGGATTTGCAACTAAACATCTCACCTCTCACGCTTCTGGATTGCTAAAGAGAATAGAGTCGAGGGCCTACAACTACCCTAGCTAAGATTGAAAATCACAAATGGCTTGATTTGAACCACTCGATGACTGCTTAAGTCAACACAAGAGTCAGAAGAGTCACAACTAGAGCTATTTTCTGCCAACAACTTATTTTTAACCGTACAATCATAGGTAAATGTGTTGGTACCAAGTAAAGTATGCTTGAGACCCCTTTTATTCATTACTACTATATATACCAAAACATAAAAGAAAACGGACTCAATCCCTTAAGAAGGTTGTCACGCCATCCATCGTTGGGAAGAGCCACCCGGTTCACACATAATCCTCCTTTGAAAAGAATCATGGTATTAAGAAAACCAAAGGCTTATTGTTCACTCAAAACATAAAAAGAAGCTAAAAAATTAAAAAGAAGCTACTAAAGTAAATAAGAAGTTACTACTAAAGAAAAACAACTAAAGAAGCTATGAAATAATCAACAGAAAGCGTGATAAAGGAATATACAAACTGAAGTCAAATGAATATATACATAAGGGAAATGAATATTTACATCAAATGGAGAAAAATATATACATACCAAAGGAAAATAAATATAAAATAAAAATAGTATTAGAGTTATTAAAGCCCAAATGTCAAATAATCAGAATACACCACCCCTCAAATGAAAAAAGCATTGTCCCCAATGCTTAACAAAAATAAGAACAGGGAAAGGGTAGAGAGTTAAGAGAACTCCCTATGTGGTCTCAATTTTCATGGGATCCTCAGCAACCTCAGCCTCAAGCTGTATCTCATCATCACCTGACTGAGGGTCAACTGGGTTGCTGAGCATCCGGATCATCTCCTCAGCAATGTGGGAAGTGGCAATTGGCTCCTCAGACTGGCTGGTTGCTGCCTTTGGTGCTGTCTGTGCTACTGGAATAGTGGACTCCATGAGTAGGTCCAATGGAAGGTCTCTGGCAGATGCAATCTTCTCGACCTCCTTTGTCAACTTCTCCACGGACTTCTTTGATGCTTGAGACTTCTTCATCTTCCTGACCATAATGACCTTCCTATGTGCCACTAGAGTATCTGTAATAGTCTTGTGGTTTTCTAGAATCTTCTTCAATGCTTCCTCCACTGACGAAGGTACCTGTGGCTATGCTGGAGCTGAGGACTGTGCTGCAACAGCACTGGAAACATCAGTCAGCTTTGTGGTAGCTGCCTGCATCCAGTTGTTGAGACTCGCCAAGGTCTAGGAGACTTGCAGTGCAGTATGAGGATAGGTAGATGAAGCTGGCACTGGAACTGGCAATGGAACTGCTAATCTAGTAGAAGCTAGTGGACCGGAGGATGAAGATGGTGGCATGGCTGCTACCCCAGTGGACGTACCTGCTGCCGTGGAAGGCTCAACTGCTGAATAAGTAACCACTACCGTTGGCTCCTTATACTGGTCAGTGGAGGTAGTAGCTTTACCCTTAAACTTTGGGTTGTCAGTTCTCTGAAAGTGGTACCAAGAGAAAGGATTTTTCGCCTTCACATCTGTATCATAATGCTTGGACTCCACCCCTTGATCCTTGATGTACTCGGTGAGGAAGTTTGGGTACGGATAGGATCTCTCACCCTTCTGGACAGCTAGAGTGATGTTGGTGGACATGATGACACCAATATTTATCGGATACCCAACCATAATAAAGGCCACCAAAACTGCACGGGGAATTGGGATCATGTTTCCACTGAGGCATGGGTCAATACGGCTACATACAAACGTTTTCCACCCTTTTACTTCAAATTTTAGGGTGGCCCGAAGAATTGGAACTCCAGCTTTGAGCCACGGAGGTATTGACCCTGGAATTTCTAGAATCTCAGCTAGCCACGGACGAGCTGCATCACCCATGGCTAGCTTCTCCAAAGTCCAAATACTACACTGCCTCCACTTCTTCAAACCCCACATACGTGTTCAATGCACAAGAGTCAAAGCGAATCTTCAGATTCTTCACTTTTGTAACCTTTGTTCCCTGCTTGATGTGAGCAATATTTGCGTAGAACTCCTTGACTAGGTACTCATTTGCATCTAGAACTTTGTTGGTAAACCAACTCCAACCTTTCCGTTCTTGGAATTGCCTAAGGACACTGGGGTTGTGTTTGCTCAGGTCTTTCATTAAGAATTGTCGCTCAAGAGTGAGCGACCTTTGTGGCCACAATTATCGAAACTTTGCGAAGGCATTGGCACTAACAAATCTATCCTCCCATATCTCCGGCCTTGTGATCTTTCTAACTCTGGCACTGTAGTATTACCCCCTCTCCCATCTTCTGGGACATCATCATCATCTAAGTTTCTTGGAGCATGGGGAGTAGGTGAGGAAGAGGGCTCAAAGTCTTGGTTGCCCTCTTCCGAATCTTCAGATGAACTGGAAGCTGAAGAAGACTATCGACCAAATGAAATCTCCCTAGGAATTGGTGTGATTGAGCTTCCGGCTATGCTTGCACAGAGTTATCCTCAGAGGCTTCCCTGGATGGGACATACTCGTTGGTCTCCGAGGTATCAGGGGCTCTATTTGATATGGCTTTCTTGCTTATGACCTTTTGATATGCAAGAAGTAGGCTACTTTTACCTCTACCCCGGCCCCGAGATGGTTCTGCCCTCCCCTTTGATAGATCACCTTTACCTTGGAGCGAACCATTGTCTGCAGCATATAAGAACAAGAATTAGTGACAATTGAAGGCTATAATGTATAGAGAGGCATGATGGAAAGTTGCAGTAAAAGTGTCTCAGAAAGATAGTGTGGACCTCACAAAAGTGAGTGCGACCGTAAAGTGCTGATTGCGGACCGCACAAAAATGAGTGTGGCTACATAATGCCCATTGCAGACTGCACAAAAATGAGTGCATCCGTAGAGTCTCCCATTGCGTACCGCATAAAAATGAATGTGGCCGCAGAGCCCCAGGTTCAGACTACTGGGGTTTCTGAACTTCCATCACTGCGGACCGCACAAAAATGAGTGCGACCGCATAAGTCCATTGCGGATGGCACAATTTTGAGTGCGGCCGCATAAGTTGAGCTCACTATTTTTAGAAATCAGAGGACTACGAACCACACAAAAATGTGTGTGACCGCTTAACCTCTACTGCGAACCGCACAAAAATGTGTGCGACCGCATAATTCAAAATTCACTAGCACGAGTTTATGCAATTTTGCTCTCAAGTTGAATGGTTTTAGCAATCAAACCTCATTAGCACATTAACCAGACCCCAATTATCATACAAAAAGCTACCCACATGATTTTAAGCAAAAACAACGGAACATTGACATTTTAAAGCATGTAATTAACCCTAAATCTAAGAACAAAAGCAAATAAAAGATAAAGAATATAATGAGGAATTTAACATACCAATAATGAAGATCCGGTGATGAATTGAGGGAACAATTTGAGTGCAAATGGGGAAATTTACTGTGCAAGCTTTGTCTCCAGGGCTTAGGGATTCGAAAAGTGTAAACAGAAGGGGGAAGTCCTATTTATACTTTTACCCGTAGGACACATTTTTTAACCTGAGTGCGGCCACATAATTTTTATGTGAACCGCACTCCTTACCTGATTCTCAGATGACTAGCTGCGGACCGCATCAGTGCAGACCGCACAAAAATTGTGCGGCCGCAATTCCTTAAGAAACTTTGACAGGACAACTTCAAAGACTATGCACTTTGACACTTGGCCAAATTTTTCATGCATAGTCCCTACAATGCACACCCATTCCTGCATATACTTCAAAACTGGTTAGCACAAAATCAAGCCTATCTAAAAGAAGAAAAATAAAAGAAAGAAAAAGACATGGGTTGCCTCCCAAGAAGCTCCTGATTTAACGCTGCGGCACGACGCAAATTACCAATCACTTGAAATGAAGAACCGCCACAATGTGGCCATCATCAACCTTGCCAAGATAATGTTTAACCCGATGCCTGTTGACTCTAAAGACCTCATCATTTTTATTTTTCAAATTTAGAGCACCAAAGGGGGTTACATTCACTACTTCAAAGGGCCCACTCCATTTTGATTTTAACTTGCCTGGAAATATCCTTAACCGGGAATTGAACAATATCACTAGATCTCCTTCTTTGAACTCCTTGTTGTAGATATACTTGTCATGGAGGTACTTTATCTTCTCCTTGTAAAGGGACGAACTTTTGTAGGCATGATGCCAGAATTCATCAAGCTCATTCAAATGTGCCACTCTTAGGTTTGCAGCGACATCCCACTCAAGGTTCAACTTTTTCAACACCCACATGGACTTGCTCAAGTTTTATCGGAAGATGACATGCCTTCCAAAAAACTAATCAATATGGAGACATCCCAATCGGCGTCTTATAGGCCATCCTATAAGCCCAAAGAGCATTATCAAGTTTTCTTGACCAATCCATTCGGTTGGCATTCACAGTCTTTGACAAAATACTCTTGATATCCCGTTTGGAGACTTCAACCTGTCCGCTTGCTTGAGGATGGTAGGGGGTTGAGACTTTATTAGTGACACCATACTTGGTGAGTAAGGTATCCCGATTGCAAAAGTGCAAACCCCAATTACTAATAATGGCTCGTAGAGTACCAAACCTTGTGAAGATGTTCTTTTTCAAGAAAGCCACCACACTTCGAGCTTCATTGTTGGGTAAAGCCACGACTTCAACCCATTTCGACACATAGTCCACAACTACCAAAATGTAAGTGTTAGCACAAGAGCTCACGAACGTTCCCATGAAATCAATAGCCCAAACATCAAAGATATCAATCTCTAAAATGGTGGTAAGAGGCATCTCATTCTTCTTAGAAATTCCACTGGCTCTTTGGCATTCATCACAACGCTTTACAAGATCCCTAGCGTCTTTGTAGAGGGTAGGCCAATAGTATCCACAAGTCAAAACTTTTGTAGCCAGTCTCTCTCCACCATGGTGACCACCATACATTGAAGAGTGGCAAGCCTCAAGAATTCCCATTTGTTCTTCTTCCAGCATACGTTGTCGGATCACACCATTGGTACATAGTCGGAAAAGATACAGCTCATCCCAATGGTAATCCAAGCCATCTCGTTTGAGCTTCTTCCTTTGGTTTGAAGAGAACTCATTCGATACAATGCCGCTCACAAGATAGTTGGCTAGATCAGCGATCCATGGCATCCCGGTCATTGAAACGGATAGGAGTTGCTCGTTTAAAAATGAATCATTGATCTCAAAGCCATCATGTGGCCTCCCCTCCTCCTCCAAATGGGACAAGTGGTCCTCCACTTGATTCTCACTACCCTTGCAGTCTTGAATCTCTAGACCAAACTCTTGCAAAAGAAGAACCCACCACATCAACCTTGCCTTAGAATCTTTCTTGCTCATCAAATACCAAAGCACCACATGGTTGGTGTGAACAATCACCTTAATACCCATAAAATACGGCCGGAACTTCTCCAAGGAAAACACAATAGCAAGTAGCTCCTTTTCGATCACTGTGTAGTTGTCTTGGGAATCATTCATGGTCTTGATAGCTTAGTAGACCCGATGGAAGATTTTGTTGATTCTTTGCCCCAACACCTCTCCAACCGCAACATCACTAGCATCACACATGAGCTCAAAAGGCAAGCTCCAATCCGGTGCGGTGATAATAGGAGTATTAGTCAACTTGAACTTAAGCAACTCGAATACCTTCATACAATCTTCATTGAAATGGAATTTGGCATCCTTCTCTAAAAGTTTTCACAATAGGTTTACCACCTTGGAAAAGTCCTTGATAAATCGGCGATAAAAACCCGCATGACCCAAGAAGCTCCTCACTCCCTTCACGGATGTAGGACGAGGGAGTTTGGAGATCACCTCAATTTTAGCTTGGTCAACCTCAATACCATGTTTTGCAATTTTGGTCTCCTCACATCTAGCCAAAACTCTATCCAAGTTGTTCAAACAATCATCAAATGAATTTTCAACCACAAAAAAATCATCCATGGAAACCTCAAGAATATCTTCCACCATGTCGGTGAAAATAGCCATCATACACTGTTGAAATATCGCCGATGCATTACACAACCCAAAAGGCATCCTTGAAAAATAGAAAGTACCATAAGTACAAGTGAAAGTGGTCTTCTCTTGGTCCTCATGAGAAATAAGGATTTGGTTATAACCGGAGTATCCATCCAAAGAGCAATAAAAAGCACGTCCGGCCAACCTATCAAGTATTTGGTCAAGAAATGGAAGCGGGAAATGGTCTTTCCAGGTAACTTTGTTGAGCTTCCTATAGTACATGCACATCCGGTGACGATTCTTGTTGGGATCAATTCATTCTTGTCATTGACCACAATCATGCCCCCTTCCTTTGGGACACATTGCACTGGAGAGGTCCATGAGCTATCAGAAATGGGGTACACAACCCCACCATCTAACCACTTGATTATCTCTTTCTTCACCACCTTTTGCATTGCTTCATTAAATCTTCTTTGATGTTCAATGGAGGGTTTGGATCCCTCCTCCAAAATAATCTTGTGCATGCAAAAGGCAGGGCTTATGCCACGGATATCCGCCAAAGTCCAACCGATTGCTCTTTTCCTCCTTTGTAGCACCTCCAATGTGGACTCTACCTGCATGTTAGTTAAGCAAGAAGAAAGGATAACTGGTAGAGTAGAAGAAGGGCCATAGAATTCATACCTAAGATGCAGGGGCAATGTCTTTAGCTCCAAGGTAGGAGGCTCCTCGATTGAGGACTTTGTTGGAGGAGTCTTCTGGTTTTCAAGATCCAAAGATAGCTTTCGGGGCTCATAAGTTACGACCCCATGCCTTGCAATGCATTTACACACTCCACATAGCCATCACTCTCCTCCTCATCATCTAGGTTGAGCAAAACAACTTCCAATTTGTCCTCGACATTCATTGTTGCACTAGAATCATCAACTATTACGTCAGCCACCAAATCCACAAATGAACAAACTTCATTACTATTCGGTTGCCTCATTGATTTGCACACATGGAAAACTACCTTTTCGTCACCCACCCGGAAAGTGAGCTCACAGGTGACCACATCAACAAGGGCCTTCCCCGTAGCAAGGAAAGGTCTACCCAAAATGATAGGCACCTCATAGTCCACTTCACAATCAAGGATAACGAAGTCCACTGGGAGGATGAACTTATCAACTCTAAACAAAACATCATCAATAATACCCAAAGGCCTCTTCATTGTCCGATCCGCCATTTGCAACCTCATGGATGTGGATTTTGGTTGCCCAATTCCCAAAGTTTTGAACACTGAGTAGGGTATCAAGTTGATACTTTCCCCGAGATCACATAATGCTTTGGCAAAATCGGCGCTCCTAATAGTTCAAGGGATTGTGAAAGCGCTTGGATCTTCCAAGTTTGGAGCCATTGAGTTCACAATAACACTCACTTGGTGTCATCTTGATAGTTTCACAATTCATCGATCTTTTCTTGGTTACCAAATCCTTCATGAATTTTGTGTATCCCAGCATTTGTTCCAATGCCTCAACCAACGACACATTAATTGACAAACTCTTCATCATATCGATAAACTTTTTGAACTGATTCTCACTGTTTTGCTTTGCAAGCCTTTGAGGGTATGGAGGAGGAGGCCTTGGCATTGGTGCCTTAGCTTTTGGCACCACCAGTTCTGGCATGTCAATCATGTGTTCCCTAGACAAGTTCACCTCTTCTTATGTCTCCTCCACACTTTCATCTATATCAATTCTCACTTCTTCATTAGCTTGAACCACATTGCTTAGGATTTCATCCTCTTGAACCACAACATCTTCATCCATAATCATTATTTGATTTGAGGTGGTTGCATCTCCACCTTTTTCACTTCTAGTAATCACAGCCATAGCATGTCCCGTATTATTCCCACCCTTCGGGTTCACCACCGTATCACTAGGTAGTGGCCCCTTAGGATGAGTGTTCAAAGCTTGTGAGATTTGGCCTAATGGAACCTCCAAATTCTGAATAGAAGTGTTGTGCGAGGCTATTTGAGCATCGGAGTCGGCATTCTTCTCCATCATCTGTTTAAACATGTTTTTAATTCTACCCATCTCATTGGAAGAAGAGCTCAGGCTTTGAGAAGGATAGGGAGGTGGATTGCTTGGTTGTTGGAACATTGGAGGCCTTTGAAAACCCGACCCCCGGTTGTTGTTGTTGTTCCACCGTCATTGATTATTGCCTCCCCAATTGCCTTGATTGTAGTTGCCCCAATTGCCATGATTACCCCAATTGCCTTGATTTCCTTGATTGTTCCAATTGCTTTGAGTAGAATTACCACCACTCCAATTGCCTTGGTGGTTTTGGTTATTCCAATTACCTTGGTTACCTTGTGACCTCCATTGTTGTTGATTTTTCCCTTGAGCTGTGTTTCTTTGACCTTGATAATTATTGACATATTGAACTTCTTCATCTTGCTCATTGAATGAATCACCTTGATCATAACCACTATTATCTTGCATAAATTGTTCCGGACGGTTTTTTGTTGACCTTGTTGCTGTCTTTTGTTTACCATCATATTCATACCTTCCATTGCATGCACTTGTTTCGGCCCTTGAACTTGTTGAAGCTGAGCCTTGGACAATTGGTTTATGGTAGTTGTCAACTCGGCTATAGCTTGCCTGTGGTCATATAGCTCCTTGTGTAGATGAATAACATTAGGGTTACCTTGTGGCACATTGGCTCTACTTTTCCACGACGAAGAGGTATCCGCCATCTCATCAAGAATTTCACAAGCTTCGGCATATGGCGTGTTCATGAAGTTACGCCCGACGAGTTGACCAAACATTGATTAGTTGTGTTGATCCCCTTGTAGAAAGTCTGTTGGATCATGGCCTCGGTCATATCATTGTTCGGACACTCTTTAACCATGGTATGATATCTTTCCCAAATCTCGTGCAATGGCTCATTGGGTTCTTGCTTGAAAGCAAGAATCTCATCCTGAAGCGTTGCCATATGTCTCGGTGAGAAGAATTTAGAAATGAACTTTTCTACCAACTCATCCCAAGTGGTGATGGAATGGTTGGGCAACCTCTCTAACAGTCCAATGCTTTTCCCCATAGAGAAAAAGGAAAATAGCCTCAACCTCAGTACGCCTCAGAAACATTTGTTTTCTTGCTCCCCCAACAAGTATCAACAAACCCCTTGAGATGCTTGTAGGCATTTTGATTCGGAGCCCCAGTGAAGAAACTCCGTTGTTAAAGTAGTGTAAGCATCATATTGGTGATTTGAAAGTTGACCGCCCTAATGCGGGGCGGGACTATAGCACTTGAATAACCCTCGTTTGACAATTGTCGGTGGACTACCGCTCTTGGTGGAGGGGGGAGGGACGAACACATTATCGTGAGGCGGGCGGCCTCGTCTATTAGCTTGAGGTTCAATAGGAAACTCATCCGTTGCATCATCGTCCACGTCCTCCCCCAATGGCACATTTCTAATAGTATCGTTGTTGAGAGCCATTTTTGTACCTAAAATCAATTCAAACACAAATTAGTAACTCGGAAGGAAAGAAAGAAAAAAAACACAAAAACCTAGATATATAGCTAAATCCGCTTAACTCCCTAGCAACGATGCTAAAAATTGATCTCACCCAAAGCCACACCACAATTAGGTAGTGAGGCGGTCGAAGCAATAAAGAACCCAACACGAGTCGGGATCGAATCCACAGGGAGTAAGAATTTGGATTAGGTATATAACTAGAGTTAATGTATGATGTGCCTTAGATTGGACTTCCACATGTTCATTGGTTGTTTTCTATTTCTACTTTTAGCTAATGATTGCAAATAATAATTAGAAGACATTGTTTTTAGTTTTGAGTGTTTTTCAAATGATAAAAGAATCTAGGGTCGTGACTTCCACCTAGGTGACTACTTAAGGGTTGTAAACTATAGGGCAAGTTTGATTTATCGGGTTTGTGGTATAGCAAACACACGCAATTTCTCACTCTATACCTCTCGGCAGTTTGAGTAATTTTGCCCGATTTGGCTTTCTCAAGCCCAAATGGATATTTGCACAAATCAAGTGATATATGCTCAAATCAGGTCTTACTATCTCTAGATTTGACCCTTTAATTGGGGCTATCAATTTCTTGAATTCACCCCAATTCCTTGCTAGCCAAGTTTTCCTAAATCTAGTCTCTTTTTCTCAAGCAAAGACTAGGTCAAAAAAGTATGAATCAATGTTTGCAACCATTAATTCTAGAATTTAAGCATAAACAGGGCTAGATATCACTAACCCAATCACAAACAAGCCCTAAAATTAAATACCCATTAAGTATCTGCACTAGGGTTGAGCCACAACCCTAGCTAAAGATTTAGCTACTCATAAAAAATGAAGAAATACAAGAAGAAATTAAGGTAGAATGCATAATCATAGATTAAACAAATAAAAACTAATGTTAAGAAGTCAATCTAATACAAATTTACTCAAATAAGTAAAGAAAAATGCTTAGGTGCACCTCTGCAAACTAAACTTAACCTAAAAATGATAAAAAGTTGTATTTATACTAAGCTGAAAAATATTTGACAAAAATGCCCCTACGGAGGTTGTGCAGCCGCATAATTCTGATGTGGACTGCAAAATGGGCTTCTGTGGCCGCACAATTCTAGTGCGGTCCATAGTATTGGGAAAGTGGTCTTGAAATCTTCGGGCTTCTGCGGTCCACATAAAAGTGGGTGTGACCTCACTTAGGATTATGCGGCCGCAAAAAAGTGATGCGGTCTGCACTCTTTAGCTTTTGGACATTGATCAACTCTCTGATTCTTCAATCTTGCGGACTGCATAATAACGATTGTGGCCGCACTTGATCTCCTGCGGCCACACATTTTTGGTGCGGTCCGCACTGTCTAAGCTGTCTAAACCTCTTCTCTAAATCTCATTCTGCAGCCGCACTGTTAGCCTCTTTGCCTAGTTTTGGCTCTTGTTCACTTTTGACTCCTTTATGAGTTGATTTTGCCTTCTTTGGCTCGTTTCCTAATATTCCTGCAAGTAAGCACATTTCGTTAGTTTCCGGGAATACCTTTAAGAATTTTTTAGCTAAAAAGCAAGTAAAAGAGAGCAATTAAGCGGCCAAAATCCCTACTTATCACACATTTTTGCTGCCTTCGCAAATGCGAACATCCCACTTCGTAATTGCGACAGAAATGATCGCATTTGCGATCATGCCCTCTCCTGACTCAATTTGCAAATGCAATGTTTTTCTCACAATTGAGAGGACTGCCTGGACCAGCTACTCTTCGCATTTGCGATGAGTAGCTCACAAATGCGAAGTTGTCATGCACGCAAATGCGAACTCTGATCTCGCATTTGCGAGATCATAGGCCAACACCAGAACTGGAACACCAGTAACATCTCTAAGTCCAAATTTCACTCTATAGCCTATCCAAAACTCACCCGAGCTCTCGAGGCTCCAAACAAAACATGCACACGAGTCTTCAAACGTCATACAAACTTGCTTGCGCGATCAAATCGCAAAAATAACACCTAGAACTACAAATTTAGCACCAAATCAAATCAGATTCTCAAGAACACTTTAAAATTTCTATTGGACCTATACTGGGTTCCGGAACCAAAATACGAACTCGATATCCAAAAAGTCAAACCTTGGTCAAACATCTCCATTTTGATTCCTGACATACGCCCAAGTCCCAAATTACGATACAGACCCACCGGGACCGTCAAAACACGAATCCGTGTCCGTTTACCAAAAATATTGACCGAAGTCAACTCAAATGATATTTTAGGCAAAATTTCTTATTTTTATCAACTTTTAACATAAAAGCTTTCTGAAAACACATCGGACTGTGTACACAAATCGAGGAGGGTAAAAATGAGATTTTTAAGGCTTAAAAGTGCAAAATTGAGATCTACAACACAAGATGACCTTTCAGGTTATCACATTCTCCACCTCAAAAACAATCATTCATCCTCGAACAGACATAGAAAAGTACCTAGGCTAGTGAAAAAGTTGGGATATCTACTCCGCATATCGGACTCGTACTCCCAGGTAGCTGCCTCAACAGGCTAACCTCTCCAATACACTTGAACTGAAGGCTAACTTTTTGATCTCAACTGGCAACTTGAAATATGCTCAATTGGTCAGTCTATCTACAATGACCCAAACTGCATCGAACTTCCTCTGAGTCCGTGGGAGTCCAACAACAAAATGCATAGTGATACGCTCCCATTTCCACTCAGGAATCTCTATCTTTTGAAGCAAACCACCAGGTCTCTGATGCTCGTACTTTACTTGCTGACAATTTAGACACCGAGCTATATATGCAACTATATCTTTCTTCATCCTCCTCCACTAATAATGTTGCGCAAGTCCTGATATATTTTGGTGGCGCCCGGATGAATAGAATACCGGGAACTGTGGGCCTCCTCTAGAATCAACTCACGAAGTCCATCCACATTAGGCACACAAATATGACCCTGCATCCTCAAACCTCCATCATCTCCAACCTTAACCTGCTTGGCATCATCGTGCCGCATTATATCCCTAAGGACAAGCAAATGAGGGTCGTCATACTGCCGCTCCCTGATGTGCTCAAACAACAAAGACCGAGTGACAGTACAAGCTAGAACATGACTGGGCTTAGAAACATCCAACCTCATGAACTGATTGGCCAAGGCCTGAACATCTAATACAAGCAGTCTCTCACCGATTGGAATGTATGCAAGGCTGCCCACACTCATTGACTTTCTACTCAAAGCATCGGCCATCATTGGCCTTCCCCGAATGATACAAGATGGTGATATCATAGTCTTTCAATAGCTCTAACCACCTCCTCTGCCTCAAATTGAGCTCCTTTTACTTGAACAAATACTGCAAACTCCGATGATCCGTGAACACCTCACATGACATGCCATAAAGATAGTGCCTCCAAATTTTCAATGCGTAACAATGGCTTCCAGCTCTAAGTCATGGAAAGGATAATTCTCTCGTGAACCTTTAGCTGCCATGAAGCATATGCAATTACCTTGCCACCCTACATCAATACCGCACCAAATCCAATACGAGATGCGCCACAATATACTGTATAACATCCTGAACCTGTGTGCAACACCAACACCGACGCTGTAGTCAAAACAGTCTTGAGCTTCTGAAAGATCGCCTCACACTCGTCTGACCATCTGGGGAACCCTTCTGGGTCAAACTGGTCAACGGGGCTGCTATAGATGAAATTCCCCTCCAAAAACTGATGGTAATAATCCGCCAATCCAATAAACTTCGGATCTCTATAACTGAAGTGGGTCTAGGCCAATTCTTGGCTGCCTCAATCTTCTTAGGATCCACCTAAATACCCTCTGCTAGTACAACATGCCCCAAGAAGGCGACTGAGTCCAATCAAAACTCGTATTTTGAAAACTTAGCATATAATTGGCTGTCTCTCAGAGTCTGAAGAAAGATCTTAAGGTGCTGCTCATTCTCCTCTCGGCTGCAGGAGTAGATCAAAATATCATCAATAAACACAATCACAAAGGAATCCAAATAGGGCTTAAACACTCAATTCATCAAATCCATAAATGTTGCTGGGGTATTTGTCAGCCCAAATGACACACTAGGAACTCATAATGCCCAGACCAAGTCTGAAAAGTTGTCTTAGGGACATCGGATGCCCTAATCCTCAATGGATGGTAGCCGGACCTCAAATAAATCTTTAAAAACACCTTGGCACCCTGAAGCTGATCAAATAAGTCGTCAATCATTGGCAATGGATACTTGTTCTTGATGGTGACTTTGTTCAACTGCCGATAATCTATGCACATCTTCATCGATCCATCCTTCTCCTTCACAAACAATATGGGAGCACCCTAGGGCGAGACACTAGGTCAAATAAAGCCCTTATCAAGCAAATCTCGCAACTACTCCTTCAGTTCTTCAACTCTGGCAGGGCCATACGGTATGGCGGAATGGAAATGGGTTGAGTGCCCGGAGCAAAATCAATACAGAAGTCAATATCCCTGTCGGGTGGGATCCCCGGTAGGTCTGTAGGAAACACCTCTGGAAACTCACGAACAACCGATACTGAATCCATGAAAGGAAACTCTGCATTAGATTTGCGGACATAAGCCAAATAAGCTAAACACCCCTTCTCCACCATATGCTGAGCCTTCATGTAAGAGATAACCCTGCTGGTAGAATGACCAGGAGTCCCTCTCTACTCTAATCGAGGCAACCCCGACAAGGCTAAGTTCACCATCTTGGCGTGACAATCCAATATAGCATGATAAGGTGACAGCCAGTCCATCCCCAAAATGACATCAAAATCGACCACATCGAGAAGTTGGAGATCTACACGAGTCTCAAGACTCCCAATGGTACCACACACAAACGATAAATGCGATCTACAATGATAGAATCTCCCACAGGGGTAGACACATAAACATGGGCAATCAAAGAATCATGAGGCACAACCAAATATGAAGCAAAATAGGATGACACATACGAATAAGTAGAACCCAGATCAAATAGTACTGAGGCATCCCTATTGCAAAACTGAAACCATACCTGTGATAACCGTGTCAGTGACTCAGCCTCAGGCCTGGTTGGAAAAGCATAGCATCAAGGTTGGGCCACACCACTTTGAACTACATCTTGAGAACAGACCCTATCTGGATGGCCTCCACCTCTAGCAGCCTGACCTGCACCTCTAGATGTGTAACCCCTACCTCTAGTTGGCTGAGCGGGCGATGATGCACCTGGTGCCGGAACCATGGCACGAGAACCCTGATGTTGAGAACTACTCGATGCTTGAGGGAAAAACCTAGCAATGTGCCTCGGATCACCACAAGTATAACAAGACCTCGACTGTTGTGACTGTGGACTGATGTGCCATAGAATTTCGGCACAATTGATACCAATTACTTAGATTTTAACTTGTATTTTAATGTATCTTTAGTTAATTCTGATCAAGTTTGGTTGTTTTGTAGTGCATGAGCTTGAAGACCCGAAAACATGGAAAAGAAGTCAAAAAGTCACAAAAAGACGGATATGCTGCAAGTATGCGGTCGCATAATTCACATGTAGACCGCATAACTGACATGGTAATCACAAATAGAGACAGTCTTTTGGGCCAAATGAAGAAGAAAATATGCGGTCCACTATGCGGTCGCATAACACCTATGCGAGCCGCATAATGGTCGCATAACTTCAGTAGAAGACAGTCCTCGGCATGATATGCGATGGGATATGTGGTTGCATAACACACATGCGGACCTCATAACTATTATGCGACTGAAGCAAGATCTGGAACTCAGTAAGTCTGCGATGGAACGCTTAATATGAGGTCTACATAATTGGTCTGCAACCATTATGCGATCGCATAAGCTATCTGAAGGGGCATTTTTGTCCGATTTTGACTATGACTTTTGGTATACTATAAAAAGAATAAACAGGGTTTTGTGTGTCATTCAAGTCTGAAACAAGGACATACTTAGAGATCATTAAATACTGCATTTATTTGGAGGGTTGTGAAGAAGGAATCTTGCACTTTTGTAAGCTTTATGGCTTTATTAAATACTTTGTTCTTATATTTTAGTATGAGTAACTAGTTTTAAATACTAAGGTTGTAGACCCTAGATGGGTGTAATGTTAATGGGTGTTTAACATCGAATATATATATAATGGTTGGTTGGTATTTATTCAATTCTTGTTCTTTATTTATGGTTGGTGGTTGTAAACATTAATCTATTCTATTTATCTTTCTTTACTTGGAAAAGTGAGTTAGGGTTTGGTAGAATTGAATATCAAGAACTCAAGACTTTAAATCTTGTTTAATAGAATCGCTTAGGAATAAGTGGGTTCTACTTGGCATATTGGTTGTTCTTGAAATTGCAACTCTTTTATATTTGGAAAAATCATAAAGGGAAAATACTACTCAATTATTGGAAAATATTGGGCAGTCATTTAGAAATCATTTGCATATCAAAGCACCTTCCATTAGAAATATATCATATTAAGACCAATAGCATTACATTCCATTAGCGGGGATGCAACCTTGGTTTCCTTAATCAAATCATTTACATTCTCAAAATTACAATTAGTTATCTCTTTAATTCACATTCATATCATTCTCTTGTTACGTTACCGGAATAGAATGACGACTTAAGTCAAGTTTCACACTACTAAAGTAAGCTTTTCACACCATATTCCCTATGGGATTTGACCCCAAGCTTGTTGGGTTATTATATTTGACATCGACCGCCTTACACTACTTAATTAAAGTATAATTTGAGTGTATCAAATTTAGGCGCCATTGCAGGGGAATACGGTTTTGAAATTACTAATTAGTGTGTGCTTTACTTTATGTCTTCTTCTATTCCATCATACTTTGCTTGTTTTGCTTGGTGTTGATAGGAAAACATGGCTGAATATGAAGAAGAAATGGAAGAAAATCCTTTTGCGAACATAGATGAGTACATTGAGGATACAAATGTTGTTGTACCTCCAATAGTCGGCACTGCTACTTTCAAGGTGGAACATGGTTTAATCCTAATGCTCAAGGCGGAGGGGTTTTTCAGGAATTCCACTGATGATGATCCGACACAACATCTTAGAAACTTCTTGGGTGTGTGCGCGATGCACAAGCAGAATATCGTCTCAGATGATGCCCTATGGTTGAGGGTGTTCAAGTACTCACTAGCTGGGGACGCAAGGAAATGGCTTCAAAATATGCCACCAAATTCCATTCATTCTTAGCCTGAACTAGTCCGAGCATTCTTAGCTAAATGGTTCCGGCAAAGCAAGAAATCTGAGCTCCGGGATAAAATTTTCTTTTTCAAGCAACTACCGGGAGAACATCTACATAAGGCATGGGATCGATTCAAGTTATATTTGGTGAGGTAGCCCAATCATGGTTTTCCAGATTCTATTTTGTTGGAGAAATTCTACATGGGTTTAGATTCTATGAACCAATTTATAGCCAAGAATGCAGCTGATGGATCTTTTATAGATAACACATTCGCAAGGATCACACAATTCCTCGACAAAATGACAAAACATAATCAAGCTTGGCACTCAGAGGACACCATAGGTGGAATTGCATATGGTTCTCCCTCCTTGACCAACATGATTAAGGAGAATCAAGTAATTGCAGGGCTTGCCACCAAAGTCAATGTGTTGACAAAAATGTTCACTGAAAGCCAAACGAAGAAGGTAAATGTGGTGGAAGATGTTCAACCATCATCAAATGAATATTATGAAGAAGCAAACTATGTCAACAACTCTCAAGGAGGCTATCAAAGGCGACACTACCAAGGTCAAGGACAAAAAAATCAATGGAGGCCTAACTCGCAAGGCAAGGCAACCAACAGTGGCGAAATGACCAAGGTAGCTTAAATCAAGGAAATTGAAATAACAACAACAACAACTTCTCAAATAGGAGTTCAAACCCTTATGTTCCACCAAAGGGGCAATATTCAAATCAAGGTTCCTCAAGTGATTCCAAGTTGGAAAGCATGCTTGAACGGGTATTGCAAAATCAAGAAAGGTCCAACACTTCTATGAGGAATATGACCGAGCTTGTTGGTTCTCATACCGCATCCATTCAAAAATTGGAGATGCAAATGAGAGATCTCTCTAGGGAACAAAATCCAAAGCAAAATGGGACACTTCCAAGTGACACAATTGCGAACCCAAAGGGTAGTGGGAGTGGTCCAACTTCTCATATCATGGCAATTACTACTCGGAGTGGAAAGGTACTACAAGGAGAGAGCGGATGAGTGGTTGATGTGGGAGAGCCCGAACAAGAGGTTGAGTCACAAGTTGAAAAGCAAATTATTGTTGAAGCTAAAGAGGTTCCGGAAGAGTTGAAAGTTCAAGAAGTGAACCTGGAAGAGATAAAGGAAAAGGTAAAAGAGACACCAAAAACTCTACCACCTATTCCTAGACCTCCTCCTCCTTTCCCTCAAAGACTTGCTAGGAAGGTTGATGATAGCAAACTCGAAAAGTTCTATGACATTCTCAAGCAGTTATCGGTAAATATTCCATTTGTGGAAGCATTTCAAGAGATGCCGGGTTTTGCTAAGTATTTGAAAGACTTGATTACCAAGAAGAGAACCACCAAGAATGAAGTGGTGAATGTGACTCATCGGGTTAGTTCCATCATTGCAACAACCACCGTTCAAAAGAAAGAAGACCTAGGAGCTTTCACCATTCCATGCACTATTGGGGCACGTGAATTTGCAAGAGCTCTTTATGATAATGGGGATAGCATCAACTTAATGCCTCTTGCTATTTACAGACAAGCGGGGTTAGGTATGTCGAGGCCTATAATTATGAGGTTGCAAATGGCCGATTGTTCCATAAAGAGACCGGTGGGAATTGTCGATGATGTGCTTGTAAAAGTGGGAGAGTTCCATTTGCCTGTCGATTTCATAATCATTGATTGTGCAGTTGACAAAGAGATCCCTATCATCTTGGAAGACCATTCCTTGCTACAGGAAGAGCGCTAATGGATTCGGAACGAGAATGAGATCAAGTTCCGTGTGAATGATGAAGAGGTCATATTCCAAGCAAGCATGGGTATGAAACTACCACATGAATATGAAATCATCTTGGTGATTGATGTTGTTGATGAGGTGGAATATGCAATTGAAATGAAGATGGAAGAACAATGCCTCGGTGAGGTGCTGGCGGCTATTTTGGTAAACTTCGATGGTGAAGGTATGGAGGGGTATATGGTATCAGTAAATGCATTGGAAGGGCTTGGGTCCTACACCTATGCTCCGAAGAATCTCTCTCTCGATTTGAAGAGTAGAGTCACTCCTCCTGCAAAGCCCTCAACTATTGAGCCACCACAACTAGAGCTCAAACCACTTCCATCGCACTTGAGGTATAAATTTCTTGGCTCAAATGATACTCTATCGGTAATTGTTTCTTCTTTGTTGAATGATGTGCAGGTAGAACAATTGTTGAATGTCTTGAAGGAGCATAGGCAATCTATTGGGTGGACAATTGCGGACATCCGAGGGATTCCCGCCGGAATTTGCGAACACAAGATCCAATTGGAGAATGAGAGTAAACCAAGTGTGGATCATCAAGGAAGGTTAAGCCCTTCCATGCAGGAGGTGGTAAAGAAGGAAATCATAAGGTGGTTGGATGTCGGGGTAGTTTACCCCATTGCCGATAGTTCTTGGGTAAGTCCAGTGCAATGTGTGCCGAAAAAAGAGGCATGACCGTGATTGAAAATGATAAAAATGAGCTCATCCCAACAAGAACAGTGACCGAATGGAGGGTTTATATGGATTACCGGAAGCTAAACAGTGCTACGTTCAAGGACCATTTCCCTATGCCTTTTATTGATCAAATACTTGATCGGCTAGCGGGAAGGTCATTCTACTACTTCATGGATTGATATTCCGGAGGATCAGGAAAAGGCAATATTCACTTGTCCATATGGGACGTTTGCATTTAGTCGGATGCCATTTGGGCTATGCAATGCTCCGGCTACTTTCCAAAGGTGCATGATGTCAATCTTCTCCTACATGGTGGAGGATTTCTTAGAGGTTTTTATGAACGATTTCTTTGTCATGGGTGATTCTTTTGAGCATTGTCTAGACAACCTTAGACAAATGCTTAAGAGATGTGAAGAAATGAACCTTGTGCTAAATTGGAAGAAATTCCACTTCATGGTGGACGAGGGCATTGTTTTGGGCCACAAAATTTCCAAACAAGGCATAGAGGTTGACCGGGCAAATATCAAGATCATTTCCAAGCTTCCTCCACCTACTTCAGTTAAAGGTGTCCGATGTTTTTTGGGGCAGCCGGCTTCTATAGGCATTTCATCAAGGACTTCTCTAAAATTGCAAATCCCATATGAAAACTCCTTGAGAAAGATACAAAGTTTGTATTTGACGAGAAGTGCCTCAAAGCCTTTGAGGAATTGAAAGAAATGCTCACCACGATACCTATTATTGTCACACCCGATTGGTCTCTTCCATTCAAACTCATGTGTGACACCAGTGGTGTAGCTATTGGGGCAGTGCTTGGCCAACGTCATAACAAGATTCTTCACTCTGTCTATTATGCAAGCAAGACACTCAATGACGCTCAGATGAATTATACTGTGATTGAGCAAGAACTTCTTGCCGTTGTCTATGCTTTTGAAAAATTTCAGGCTTATTTGTTGGCGTCCAAAGTGATAGTGTACACCCATCATGCGGCTCTTCGTTATCTTATGGCGAAGAAGGATGCCAAACTAAGATTGATTCAGTGGGCCCTTTTGTTGCAAGAGTTTGACTTTGATGTCAAGGATCGGAAAGGGACGGAAAATCAAGTTGCGGATCACTTGTCTAGGCTTGAAGAGGCAGGGAGAAAGGAAGATCTTGAAATCAATGATGCTTTCCCAGATGAACACATATTGGCATTGTCTAACACATTTGCTCCTTGGTATGCCGACATTCCTAACTTCTTGGTTAGTGATCTTATTCCCGAAGGGTTGGAAGCTTATCAAAAGAAAAAGTTCTTGGGGGAGTGTAGGCATTACTATTGGGAGGAACCCTTCTTGTTCCATAATTGTGCCAAAAATATCATCCGGCGGTGTGTTCCAGAAGATCAGGTAATGCAATTCTCAAGGCATGCCATGATTCGCTAGTTGGGGGTCATCATGGAGGAAATCGGATGACATCAAAAGTGCTTGAATGTGGCTACTATTCGCCAACGATCTACCAAGATGAAAATCAAATGGTCAAGGCATCTGACCAATGTCAAAGAGAAGGGTTAATATCTAAAAGACATGAGATGCTGATGAACTTTGTACTAGAGGTTGAGATCTTTGATGTGTGGGGGATAGACTGTACGTTTCCCTTCGTGAGCTTATATGGCGTGACATACATCTTGGTGGTTGTGGACTATGTCTCTAAATGGGTAGAGGCAATCACCTTACCGAACAATGAAGCAAGGAGAGTGACCACATTTTTTAAGTAGAACATATTCACACGGTTTGGTACTTCAAGGGCCATCTTGAGTGATGGTGGGTCTCATTTTAGTAACAAGGCTTTCGCCGGGCTGCTTGAAAAATATGGTGTAAAGTACAAGGTGGCCACACCCTATCATCCGCAGTCGAGTTGTCAGGTTGAAGTTTCGAACAGAGAAATCAAAAACATCCTAGCAAAAACTGTCAATGCAAACAGGACCGACTGGTCAGCGAAGCTAGATGATGCGTTGTGGGCATATCACACAACATTTAAGACCCCCATTGGCACTTCACCATACAGGTTGGTTTTTGGCAAAGCTTGTCACTGGCCAGTGGAACTTGAACACAAAGCCATGTGGGCTTTGAAGAAGCTGAATCTTGACTGGGACGAAGCTGCGAACCTGAGGATGACACAACTCAATGAGATGGAAGAATTCCTTCTCCATGCCTATGAAAGTGCATCCATGTACAAAGAGAGGATGAAGTTTGTCCATTACAAGAAGATCTTGAAGCGGAGTTCAATTCTGGTGACTTGGTCTTACTCTTCAATTCAAGACTCAAGTTATTTCTGGGTAAACTCAAATCCAAATGGTCTGGCCCGTTCAACGTTGTAGTATGTCTCCTTATGGTGCTATTGAACTGGAGTCGGAGGATGGACTCAAACTTTCAAGGTGAATGGACAACGAGTCAAGCATTACCTTGGTACTGCAGGAAAAAGGCATTTAATAGAGAAATTTGCTCTAAGGGATAGTCCAACAACAACTCCCACCAAGGAATAATCCAAAAGGAATCAATTGCTCGTGCCGCGACGTTAAATCAAGCACTTCTTGGGAGGCAACCCATGTGTGGTAACACTCTTTTGTAGTTTTTTACATAAATTAGATTGAGCAAGTTGACGTGTGTGCTAGAGTGCAGGTAAAATATCATGAACAAGGTCCTAGTGCTGAAGAAACTGAAGGAAAAAGAGGTCTAGATTGAATGACAACCATGCAGTCGCATAATGACTATGTGACCCGCATAGTCATCGCAAACCCAGGCAGAAAGTTTGGCTAACTTCGTTGTCAACTATGCAGTCATTTTCATTTATGCGACTTGCAGTCATTTTCATTTATGCGGCTCGCATGTGCACTTTGCGATCGCATTTTGCATCGCATTTTGAAACTATGCGGTCGTTTTTCATTTTTGCGGCCCGCATGTGCACTTTGCAATTGCATTTTGCATCTAGGGTGCCCAGTCATAAGTCCACCGCATAACAGTTATGCGATGAACTTATGCGTCACATAACTACTAGGTATAAACCTAACCCACTCTCCGCACACACTCACATTTGAACAAAAACAAGAAAAAAATAATAGAACGCTCAAATCTGCTAAGGACGAACCAGAGAAAGGATCAAAACACACTTACAATTTTTCTTATTTCCATTGTAGAATCCTTGAGCTTCAGGTATGACTTCTGATTTCTATTCTTGTCTCTTCACTCTCATTATTCCTTCTTGTCTCCATCTTGTGATTCTAACCTAACTCGAATGCCATGAATATCTGAAGTTGTGTGCTTGTAATTGGTCGAATTAGGTTAAATTTGTAACTGGCATGATACTATAGACTGTGCATTTGATTTTTTTTAAAGGAGTAAATTAAGGAGTTAGGTGTGTGCTCTAATTGATAACCCAAAGAGGGGGAAGTCTGAGTACCCCCCTCTCTCTCTCTCTCTATCTTGTGAAATTAATTGCAATGGGGTTTAGATTTTTAAATGAGTGGGAAAAAGGAACCCACATGATTTGGGGGAGGGTATAATTTTCATGAGGAAGATGACTTCTGCGGGTCGCATAATCGCTTTACGATCCGCATAATCATTGCATATGACCCCTATCTTGCCCTAGGTTAGAACAGGTTATGCGATTGCGTTTGCGATCGCATACCTGTTATGCGGTCCACATATGTGCCGCAGACTGAGGCAGTACTTCAGGCTTTCTAGCCTTCCATTATGCGGTCACTTTGCGATCGCATAACCACTTATGCGGTTGGTTTTGCGATCGCATAACTACTGATGACTTTCTGCTTTTGTACATATGTGATGGTTATGCGGTCCGCATACTGGATATGCGACCGCATAACCCATCGCATAGTAATTTTTTTTGTTGTTCTTTTTCTTTTGTCTCTGATGACTTTCCCTGAGCTATTTCACTCACTCCTACAATGCTTCCTCAACAGGAATGGCACCAAAGAAGTCCAATCCAGCTCAATCAACGCCCGGTCGTAGACAAAAAAGGGCTTCAAATCCTAGCCAACCAACAACACAATCCAAACGTCAGCGGGCTCAGGCACTCCGCATTACTACAGAGCACTCCTCCCAGACTGAAGAGGAGGAGTCACAGAGTGACCTCAGACCTACTATTGATCTACAGGCTGAGACACGAAGGAAGCTGGGGGAGGACCTTAACCTCTGGTTTGGGGTCAAGGGCTCCATAGATTCATACAAAGCAGGGCTTTCAAAGAGGAACATTCTAGAGGAAAAGCAATTGAGCTTAAATGGGCTGTTAGAGCATTACCCTCACATACTCGAAAACATCAAACAAAGGAAGTAGGAGTTCTTCATTGAGGTCTCGGATGAATACTATGAGACAATTGTGAGAGAGTTCTATGCTTCATATGGTGCCTCAAGGAGTGCTTCACAGAAGTGAAACAGGATCTTTTCCAAGTCTATCCGAGTACGAGGGGTTGAAGTTGGTTGTGGTCCTAAGACAATCAATGAACAATATTTCGAGAATTGGTGGTCAGGAACAACTGAAAATGATGCCAAGGTAGCCAACAAACACAATGAGCGTGCCTGGGTTGCCTCAGTAATAGCAAAGGGGACACCGGCCTGGATTGACCCAAAACACAAAATTTTCAAGGAGGATCTCATAAGGGAGGGTCACTACTGACTAGCTTTGTTACATCCCGTCTGATGCCGTACAGAAATGAAACCGATATAAACATTGAAAAATCACTTCTCATTGCGTGCATCATGACAGGGATCAATATTGATGTGGGGGAGATAATATTCCAAAAGTTAGGAATCAGAGCCAATCAGAAGCAAACCTCACTTCCTTTCCCCTTCCTGGTCACTGGTCTTTGCCAAGCTGCAAGTGTGCCTCTTCTGCCTAGGCATGACAAAATGGAGAATGCTACCAAAGACATCGATATCATGAGAATCAGTGACGCAGTAGCAAAGGAAACTGCAACTTAGGCTGAGACTCTCATTCCTCCTCCAGCAGATATAGCAACATCAGAGGGTCCAGCACTCCCGGACACCTCTCAGGCCCCAGCTACCTCCACAACCCTCTACTGCATAATCCCATGTCGCTTTACCAGCTCTGTCCAAGCTAGGTCTACTTGCTCAGCATGCCAATGATAAGGTAGACCGGCTTATTAAGGAAATTCCCAACCTCATCCGGTAAGAATTGACCCATATCCAATCCTCCGTGACTATTCTTCCGTAGCAACATCAGACTTATGAGGATAGCCTCAAGAGCGTTGAATCGTGTCTTGAGAAGGTTGAGCGGGGTGAGGTTGGAGGTATGCCTCAGCTCCAAAAAGATGTGACTGACTTGAAAGCTGAGCTGCAGAAGATGCAGAGTTTAGAGTTTGATTTGACAGCCTTCCTCCCAAAGGATGGAGAGCAGGGTGCTAACACTTCCGTCCCAAGCATAGATATTGATTTCACGACATTGATGATAGCCCCAGAGGCACAACATGTTGAGGCCTCCTAGGATCAAACTCCTCATGCTCACATTGATGTTCTTTCATATGAGGAATTTGGAGATACTGAGGAGTCCAATGAGGGGGAGTCAGGAGTTGAGGAGACAGATGAAGAGGCACTGGATGAGGACACTGAGGGTCATCAAGACAAGGGTAAACAGGTTGCTGTCTCTAAAAGGGCAGAAGATAAAGAGGAAGCAGTTGTGCAGATAGCCATTGCACAGTCGATAGCTAATATGGTCGCCAAGGCACATCCCTCGACCACTCATGCATCACCGGGCAAGGATAGCAGCTCCCAGGCCCTAGATCCAGCCTCACAGTAGGTGGAGCTTCCTGCTATACCCTCACAGCAGTTGGAGCCTTTTGCTCTAGCCATGGCAGATACTACTCCGCCCGAGGTCACACTAGTTGCAGTTTCACTACCAGCAGTCGATCCCACAGATGTCCCAGATCCTTCAGCTTCCCCGAGCGCCTAGTGCACCCCAAGGAGTCCCTAAGCATTCTTTTGCTTTATATATGCATTGGGGACAATGCATGATCTTTGGTTGGGGGTGGGATAGTTATGATCGTGATCCTATACTCCATGTTTTGTGTAAATATTGTGTTGTACCCCATGTTTGTATATAAACTTTTGTGGTTTAGCAATGAATTCCCTTTGGTTTTTCTTCGCCGGGTTCTTTTCCAAAGGTGTAATAGTAGAACCACAGCAGTAGCATAAAATGTTTTGACTTATTTGGTATTGACTGTGTAGCTTCAAGCATATGCTAAATGTTGTAAATACATGATACACTTCCTTCTTTTGAATCTAAAAAAAATTAACGAAAAAATGTGCTGGCTAGTCATTCTTGTGAATTTGAGGCTCGCTTTATGACTTTATGCGTATTCAGAATCTTACATATTTTGAGATGAAAGTGTTGAGTTGCCTTGTGTCTCTTGATGGCTGAAACTATGTTGAGTTGAACAATTCATGCGTTGTGAGTGAGTGAGGATTTGTATGAATAATGCACATGTCTAACTTGTGATGTCTAGAACTTGCCCGGTTGGTTTCTTATTGCAACTCTCATATTAATGATTGGATGTTGAAATGATCTTATGCTTTCCTTGTGATTACTAGCCAGTTTTGCCTAAATTGACCTCCCTGATACATTAATTACCCTAGTTACCCCCTTTGAGCCTTTAACCTTTCATTGGCTACCACATTACAAACCTTTACCCCTTCTATGAAGTAATTCCTTCTTTTGAACCCATCCCTCCTTGAACGAGTGAGATTGAGGCTTAAAGCCTAAGTGGGGGGTACCGTTATAAAGTGAAAATTGGCAAGGTTTGCTACTGTGTATATAAAAAAAAGCAATAACCTCAAAGTTGTGTATATAACGAAATGCAAGCTCCAAAAAGAAAAGAAAAACAAAAAAAAAAAGAGAAAAAGAGTGGAGTCTTGTAGAACTTGAAGAAATACTTTGAGGTGGTTCTAGGTAGGTCACCCGAGGTAAATAAGGGCTATGTAGTAAAAGAGCATAATATATGTAGAGTTCAAAGAGGGAATAACCACTACATTCCTAAATATTCATCCAACCCGTCCCAAAGCCGACATTATAACTCGTGAAAAGTCTTTAGTGATCTACGATCAATCATTCATGAGACAACGACAAAGTTAAAATAAGGGCAAGCATATGGACTGATACTTGTAGCATGTAGCTTTCGTTCCGAGTGTTAGAGTGTTTTGATTGCATCCCCTGTATATATATATATATATATATATATATATATATATATATATATATATATATATATGCACATGAATTGTAAGACTTAGCAAAAGATAGGTTCTTGAAGTAGAACACAAGTGCACTTCACTATGAATAGCATTGTGTCATTTTGGTCGAGGCTCTAAGGTCACGAATTGATTAGTCGAATGATTGAATGATAGGTTATTTTTAAGGAAGGGTAAATAAATGGGGTTACATGCTTGTTAGCTATCAGTCAAAACCATCTATAGTCACTACTATTTTGTGGAATGTCGGAAATAAAAGTAGTATAGAATAGGATAGCTTTGTTTTAGTTACTTGAGGACAAACAAGAGTTTAAGTTGGGGGTGTTGATGTGCCATAGAATTTTGGTACAATTGATACTAATTACTTAGATTTTAACTTGTATTTTAATGCATCTTTAGTTAATTCTGATCAAGTTTGGTTGTTTTGTAGTGCATGAGCTTGAAGACCCGAAAACATGGAAAAGAAGTCAAAAAGTCACAAAAAGATAGATATGCTGCAAGTATGTGGTCGCATAATTCACATGAGGACCGCATAACTGACATGGTGATCGCAAACAGAGACAGTCTTTTGGGCCAAATGAAGAAGAAAATATGCGGTCCATTATGCGGTCGCATAACACCTATGCGAGCCGCATAATGGTTGCATAACTCCAGTAGAAGACAGTCCTCAGCATGATATGCGATGGGATATGCGGTCGCATAACACACATGCGGACCGCATAACTGTTTTGCGACTGAAGCAAGATCTGGATCTCAAGCAAGTTTGCGATGGAATGCTTAATATGCGGTTCGCATAACTGGTCTGTGGCCATTATGAGATCAGATAAGCTATCTGAAGGGGAATTTTTGTCCAATTTTGACTACGACTTTTGGTCCACTATAAAGAGAATAACTAGGGTTTTTGTGGGTCATTCAAGTCTGAAACAAGGTCCTACTTAGAGAGCATTGAATACTTCGTTTATTTGGAGGGTTGTGAAGAAGGAATCTTGCACTTTTGTAAGCTTCATGGCTTTATTAAATACTTTGTTCTTGTATTTTAGTACGAGTAGCTAGTTTTAAATACTAAGGTTGTGGACCCTAGATGGGTGTAATGTTAATGGGTGTTTAGCATTGAATATATATATAATGGTTGGTTGATATTTATTCAATTCTTGTTCTTTATTTATGGTTGGCGGTTGCCAACATTAATCTATTCCATTTTACTCTTTCTTTACTTGGAAAAGTGAGTTAGGGTTTGGTAGAATTGAATATCAAGAACTCAAGACTTTAAATCTTGTTTAATAGAATCATTTAGGAATAAGTGGGTTCTACTCGGCATAAATTGGTTGTTCTTAAATTGCAACTCTTTTATATTTGGAAAAATCATAAAGGGAAAATACTACTCAACTATTGAAAAATATTGGGTAGTCATTTTAGAAATCATTTGCATATCAAAGGACCTTCCATTAGAAATATATCATATTAACACCGATAGCATTACATCCCATTAACGGGGCCGCAACCTTGGTTTCCTTAATCAAATCATTTACATTCTCAAAATTACAATTAGTTATCTCTTTAATTCACATTCATATCATTCTCTTGTTACGTTACCGGAATAGAATTACGACTTAAGTCAAGTTCCATACTACTAAAGTAAGCTTTTCACACCATATTCCCTGTGGGATTTGATCACAACCTTGTTAGGTTATTATATTTGACACCGACTGCCTTACACTACTTAATTAAAGTGTAATTTGAGCGTATTATGTACCCTAAAATTGACCATGTCGGCCTGAGTAACCACCTTGAAAACTCTAGAGCGGAGGTGCATTGATAAGGGCTGGTGGTGCACTATAGGCTAGATGATCAGAATAATGCATATGAGGGCCACGACCACCTGAAGCACCGTGAGAAGCCTGGAGTGCTGAATGTAATGGCCTGGGAGGATGGACTCTACCAAAAGTACCCCTGCCTCTAGACAAGGCACTACTGAATCTCCCAGAATGACGAGGCCTCTTGTCAGATCCCTGACTACTCCCCTAGATAGTACCATCTCGAATCGCCTGGCAATATTGGCAGTCGTCTGAAAAGAAATCTCACTCCTAGTCTCCTTAGTCATCTGCAATCTGATAGGCGAAGCAAGTCCCTTAATAAACCTCTTCACCCCTCTCTCTCTCTCTCTCTCTGTAGGAAGCAGAAGAATAGCATGACAGGTCATATCCACAAATCGGTCCTCGTACTGAGTGACAATCATTGAGACCCACTGAAGACGCTCGAACTACCTCCGATATTCCTCTCTCAATGTGACAGGAAGGAACTTCTCAAGAAATAACTGTGAGAACTGGTCCCAAGTGAGAGCCGGCGACCCAGCTAGTCTGGTCAACATGTAATCCCTCCACCATTTCTTGGCGGAACCTGACAACTGGAATGCAGCGAAATCAACCCCATGGGTCTCCACTATGCCCATGTTCCGTCACACCTCATGAAAACTATCCAGATAGTCTTGGGGATCCTCTAAAGATGCACCACTGAAGTGAACTAGGAAAAGCTTGGTAAACTTATCCAGTCTCCATAAAGCCTCAAAAGACATTGCTGATCCATCACTGGTCTATGCCACAACACCCGTCTGAACTACCTGAACGGGCTGAGCTGCTGGAGTCTAAAACTGAGGAGTCATCTGCTCCGGAGTGTGAGTACCAGGAGTATGTGCTCCTCCCCCAGCCCGAGAGACGGATAGTGCTACAGGAAATATGCCGATCTATGCCACACTCTCCATGAGGCCCACTAAGCGGACCAAAGCATCCTGAAGTACTAGGGTGGCGATGAACCCCTCTGGGACCTGAGTTGGTCATGCTGGAACGGTCTGGGCTGGAGCCTCCTCATCAAACTCCACCTGAGGCTCTGTCACTGGTGCTGCTACTCGAGCTCTGGGCTGAGCCCTGCCCCTGCCTCGACCTATGGCACGACCTTGACCTCATCCTTTGCCCCTCGTAGGAGCTGTCACTAGGGGGCTCTGGTTGCTGCCTAGGCAACCTAGTGCAC
This sequence comes from Nicotiana sylvestris, assembly GCF_000393655.2. NCBI lineage: Eukaryota > Viridiplantae > Streptophyta > Magnoliopsida > Solanales > Solanaceae > Nicotiana > Nicotiana sylvestris. Next base: position 35,810,522 of record NC_091064.1, read on the forward strand.
TGATACCAACTTGTCACGACCCGAAATTCACACCGTCGGGACCATGATAGTGCATAACATTTCACTTGCTAGGCAAGCCAACGTTAGAGTTCATTAATCAAATTCTTATACCTTTCAACGAACTAACAACGATTAAATCATAACAATTAAAAAGAGTACGGAAATACATAATAGCCTTATTACATAATACTACCCATAATATGGAGTCACAATCATGAACTTCTAAGATTTAACTACAAGTAATTTGTTTAAAGGAAATACAACTATTTTCGATAAAAATGAAACAGTAAAGAGAATGTATAGAAGGGGTTGCCAGGGCCTATGGATGCCAACAAGACTACCTTGGGTCTCCGATCAGATAAAGCCAGCAACTAAACTTAGGATCAACTCGGTCCAATACCAAAATCTTCACATAAAGTGTAGAGTGCAATATCAGTACAACCGACCCTATGTACTGGTAAGTGTCGAGTCTAACCTCGGCGAAATAGTGAGGAAGCTAGAACAAGACACCATAAAAGAAATATGTACAATACAACAATATATATACCAATAACAGCAATAGCATAAACGAGACAAGTAATATTGGGAGGGGGAACATGCTGAGGGGATCACAAGATAAAGAATCAAAGCAGTGATAAGGACTTGATCAACCAATATGCCTTGAACAGATAGAAACAAGTAAACACGGTAAAAGAAACTGCACGACATCACCCTTCGTGCTTTTACTCTCAACCTTACCATAAGAAATAATAGAAATGACACAGCATCACCCTTCGTGCATTAATTTTCTCATAACATGGCACAACATCACCCTTCGTGCATTAACACTCACAATATGGTATGACATCACCCTTAGTGCATTATCACTCACAAAACATGGCATGGCATCACCCTTCGTGTATTAACACTCTCCCTCACCAAAACAATGAAGAATAATAATAGGGAGATAGAAATGACAATAACAAGTCTTACTTCAACATTTGGTTCCACAATACCAACCTCAACTTGGAGTCAATACTCAATCAATACCAAGGTCTGTAAACATGATAAGAATGCTCAACATAACGAGTAGCTAGTATAAGAATGGATAATATGATCAAGGAAAGCAGCAATTACTAGAACAAGACCCACTCGCATGCTATTACTTGACAACATCGCATAGGTACTCGTCACCTCACCTATATGTTGCAGCTAACATTCAAACACATAGCAAATAAGCAAATAATACCTAATCCCTCAAGCCAAGGTTAACCACGACACTTACCTCACTCCAATGGCCAAACTCAAAGGTCAACCATAGCTTTTCCCTTCAAACAAGCCTCCGGACCAATAATATCTAGCAAATTACCAATCAAACGATTAAATTTAAGCCTTAGGAACTACCTACGATTGCAAAGGATTCAATTTATGCTACTTTTGAAAAATTCAACAAAAGTCAACACCCGAGCTCGCTTGGTTCAAACTCGAAATTTGAACCAAAACTTGATTACCCATTCACCCCCGAGCCCCGATATGTAATTGGTATGTAATTGGTTTTGGAATCCGACCTCAATTTGAGGTCTAAATCCTCAAATTTCGAAATCCCTAGTTTCTACCCAAAAATCCCCAATTCCACCATGAAAACTTTAGATTCTAGGCTAAAATCTTGTAAAATGAAGTGAAAGATTGAAAGAAACTAGTTTAGAATCACTTACATATGATTTGGGGAAGAAAAGTTCTTTGGAAAATCGCCTCTTGTGTTTTAAGTTTTGAAAATATGAAGAATGGGAGAAGAATCCCGTCAAAGTCACTTTTACACAGCTGCAGATCTCACATTTGCGACCTGGACTTTGCTAATGTGAAGCCCGCAAATGCAAAGGAGCCATCGCAAATGCGAAGACCTTCACACTTCTGCTGCCTTCGCAAATGCGAAGGTTTGTTCGCAAATGCGAACATACCACTTCGTTATTGCGACAAAAATGATCGCATTGGCAATCATGCCCTCCCCTGACTCACTTCGCAAATGCAAAGTTTTTCTCTCAACTGGGAGGACTGCCTGGCCCAGCTACTCTTTGCATTTGCAACACTAGAACTGGAACACCAGCAACATCTCTAAGTCCAAATTTCACTCTGTAGCCTATCCAAAACTCACCCGAGCCCTTGGGGCTCCAAATCAAACATGCATACGAGTCTTAAAATGCCATACGAACTTGCTCGCACGATCAAATCGCAAAAAATAACACCTAGAACTACAAATTTAGCACCAAATCAAATTAAATTCTCAAGAATACTTTAAAATTTCTATTTTCTCACCGGACGTCCAAATCACATCAAACCAACTCCGTTTCTCACCAAATTTCACAGACAAGTCATAAATAGGGTATTGGATCTATACCGGGTTCCGGAACCAAAATACGGACCTGATATCCAAAAAGTCAAAACTTGGTCAAACATTTCCATTTCATTAAGCCTTTAACTTTCAAATTTCGACAAAGTCTGATATCTCGGGCTAGGGACTTTCGATTTCAATTCCGGGCATACGCCCAAATCCCAAATTACGATACGAACCCACCGGGACTGTCAAAACATGAATCCGGGTTTATTTAGCGAAACTGTTGACCGAAGTCAACTCAAATGAAGTTTTAGGCAAAATTTCTTATTTTATCAACTTTTAACATAAATGCTTTCTGAAAATATGCCCGGACTGTGCATGCAAATCGAGGAGGGTAAAAATGAGATTTTTAAGGCTTAAAAGCATATAATTGAGTTCTAAAACACAAGATGACCTTTCAGATCATCACAAAAATAATAACTCAATATTATAAAGATATAAAAAGCTATATTGGCATAAATAATATAATAAATACGATTATTTGTAGAATATAGGCTATTATTTTAACTAATGTAGATAAAATAGAAAAATGCAAACGTAATTATGTAAAAATATTATAAAATATTTGTGGGTACAAATGATAAATTTGAATGAGCAAAATCACCCTAAAAATAATTTGAAGGGATAATTAATAAATATTTGAACAAATTAAATGCAAGAAAATCAATTTTAAAGCTTTAAAAATTGTAGAAAATACTTATATAACCCCTATAAATTGGGTAATAGTGCAAAATGATATTTTGAAAGTATATAGAATATTTTATAAAATATGGGGGAAAATTAGGTATCAATACTCGGTAAGCCTATCACATAATGAGATCAACAGAAAATACCAACTTAAATAAATGAAAGTTGAAGAATACCATAATATAACCAAAAGCGGAAAACAAAAATCATAAATCCCAAAATCTGATAATACTGAGTCATAAGCTCTATGAAAGTACATAATATCTATCAAAGTGTACATCATTGTTTGGAACACATAAACAGTAATAAAGAAACTAAAGAGGGTGACTCCGAGGCATACAAGCAGGACAGTAGGTATACCTTGAAGTCTCTAGCAGAACGGGATCAACTCACTAACGACCAACATGCTCTGAGGATCTGGATCTGTAAAAAAAAATATATGCAGAAGCATAGTATGAGTACACCATAATCAGTACCCAGTAAGTGATAAGTGAGGATTTTAACTACTTATTAGCGCCTTTTATCTTTCATTTTAGTCCAAAAACATTTAATTGTATTCCCAAAAACTTATGAAATATGCTTAATTGCAGGAGTATTGGAAAATGAGCCACTAAGATGAAATCCAACTCAAGAAGGAGTGATCTGAACTCAAGAAAAAAATCAGACACAGAAGCTCAAAGTGCCAGACCGCAGATTGTGAAGGAAAGTTTATTAGAGTCCAAGTGCAAAGTGCGGTCCGCACATGAAATGTGTGGCCACAGAAGCTATACAAGAGCAGAAGTTCAGAGAGTGTTCATGTCACGAATCGAAGGAAGTGCGGACCGCACAATTATTGTGCGATCGTAGAAGTCAACTACGTGGCCGCACTCAGAAATGTGCGGTCCACAGATGAGCCCTGTGCGGCCGCACAAGAAATGTGTGGGCCACAGAATATGAGAGATGCAGTCGCAGATTCAACTCCTATCAAGACTAAAGCAAAGTGCGGACCACACATGGAATTGTGCGGCCGCAGAACCTCCGAAAGGGCATTTTGTCCAAAAATTCCAGCTTTGTATAAATAGAATAGTTTCACGAAATTAGGACAAATTTTGAAGATTCAAAGTGCTGCATCCATTTCTTCTTGCTTCTTTAGGCAACTCTAGTTTTTTTTGGTGATTTAACATTGGGTTTTTATCATTTAATCTTCAATATGAGTTTTATTATGTTCTTTTCTTTGTTTTCTTCTATACCCATTATGAGTTGCTAGATTTTTACTAGGGTTGTGACCCAACCCTAGTGTGTAAACCTTATGAGTAATTAATTTTATACTTTTTTATAAATGGGTGTTTGTTATTTAGCTAGGTTTATGCTTCAATTGTGACATTAATGGTTGCAAGCATTGATTTATGCCTATTTGACTTAGTCTCTTCTTGAGAAAGAGAGACCTAGTCTAGGTTTAGCTACCAAGGAATTGGGTCAATTGAGTGATTGATTAACCAAATTAAAGGGTTCAATCTAATGATAGTAACAACCCGACTTGAGCTCTTATCAACCGTTTTGGTAGATACCCATTTGGTCTTGAGAAAGCCAAATTGGGCAAAACCACTCTCTAACTGAGAGGTATTGAGTGGGCAACGTAGTGTTATGAGCTATAATACATTATGGTCACAACCCTAGACCTTTTTATTTTGAAAAACATCCAAAAACAATCTTCTCTAATTTTATACCTTTAGAATTGCAATTCTTAGCATAATTTTAGAAGTAAAAGCAAAATCTTTTTTGTGGAAGTGCAATCTAGATACTCCACGTGCTCAATCAAAATATATACTACTAATTCCCATATCAGCTCCCTCTGGATTCGATCCCGACTCCTTGTTGGGTTTTATTATTGCAAACGATCGTGTCATACCTCATTAGAGGCGTACATTTGGACGTGATCAATTTTTGGCGTCGTTGCCAGGGAGCTAAAAACGGATTTAGCTATATATTTGGTTTTGTGTGTGAATTGTCTTCTTTTCCTTCCGTGTTACTAATCTTTTTTGTGAAACAATTATAGGTGAAACAATATCTCTCAACAATTATCCACTCGAAAATATGCCTATGAGGGATGTGGACATTGAGGATGACCATGTTGAAGAGGTTCCTCTTGAACCTCAAGCAAATAGAAGAGTTCGACAACCTCAAGACAATATCCCAGTTCCACCCTCACCTCCACCAAGAGCGGCTCTATACCGGGTGTTTCCAAATGAAGGGTGTGCAAGTGCCGTAGTCCCGCCCCACATTAGGGCAGGCAACTTTCAAATCACGAATGCAATGCTCACATTGCTAGAGCAATGGGGATTCTTGACCGGGGCTCCGAGTCAAAATGCATACAAACACTTAAAGGGGTTTGTAGACACTTGTTGGGGAAGTAATCAGACAAACGTCTCCGAGGATGCTTTAAGGTTGAGGCTATTTCCTTTCTCTATACGAGGGAAAGCTTTGGATTGGTTAGAGAGATTTCCAAACCATTCTATCCATACATGGGATGAATTGGCGGAGAAATATTTTTCCAAGTTCTTTTCTCCCGGGCATATGGATACTCTTAGGGACGAGATTCTAGCATTCAAACAAGAGCCCAATGAGCCGTTGTATGAAATATGGGAGAGGTACCGAACTATGGTGAAAGAGTGCCTAAATAATGACATGATGGAGGCTATGATTCAATAAACTTTCTATCGGGGTATCAATACTACCAATCAATGCGTGGTCAACCAACTCGCCGATGGAAATTTCATGACAATTCCATATGCGGAAGTTTGTGAGATTTTAGATGAAATGATGGACAAGTCATCGGCATGGTAAAGTAGAGCAAATGTTCCTCAATGTTATCCAACCGTGATTCACCTACATAAAGAATTTCATGATCATGGGCAAGCCATTGCCAAGTTGATCACCACAATAAATCAATTAGCCAAGGCTCAACTTCAACAAGTGCAAGGTCCTAAGAAAGTCAATGCAATGGAGGGAGTTAGTATGATGGTAAACAAGAGAAGGCAAAAGGGTCCACAAATGCAAAACCCTATGGAAAATTATGTGCAAGAAGATAGAGGGTTTGATCGAGATGAATCTTACAATGAACAAGAGGAGGAAGTATAATATGTGAACAACTTTCAAGGGCAAAGAAACAACTCTCAAGGCCCGAATCAACAACAATGGCGACCTCAAGGTAATCAAGGTGATTGGAATTCGAACAATCAAGGTGATTGGAATTCGAACAATCAAGGTAATTGGAATGGTGGTAACAATCAAGGGAATTGGGATGGTCAAAATAACAAAGGCAATTGGAGTGGTAATAATCAAGGATATTGGGGAGGCAAGAACCAAGGGGCATGGGAAAATAACCAAGGCAATCGGGGGCAGGTTTTCAAAGGCCCCCGATGTATTAACAACTGAACAACCCATCTCCCTATCCTTTCCATGATCCAAGTTCTTCCAACAGTGAGATAGGACGAATTGAGAATATGTTCAAACAAATAATGGAGAAGAATGCCGACTTTGATGCTCAACTAGCCTTACACAACACTTCAATTTGCAACTTGGAAGTTCAATTAGGGCAAATATCTCAAGCTTTAAACATTCATCCTAAGGGGGCACTACCAAGTGACACGGTGGTGAACCCAAAGGGTGGGAGCAACACGGGACATGCCATTGCCATTACTACAAGGAATGGAAAAGGTGGGGATTCACCTACCTCAAGTCAAAGGAAACTTATGGACGATGAGCAAATGGTACAAGAAGATGAGATCCCGAACAATGAGGTGCAAGCAAATGATGAAGTGTGGATTGATATTGATGACAATGTGGAGGAGACTCAAGAGGAAGTGAACCCGTCTAGGGAGCACATTGTTGACATACCAGAACTGTAGTGCAAAAGGCAAGGCACCAATGCCTAGGCCTCCTCCTCCTTATCCTCAAAGGCTTGCCAAGCAAAATGGTGAGAATCAACTCAAAAAGTTCATTGACATGATAAAGATTGTGAAACTATAAAGATGACTCAACAAGTGAGTGCAATTGTGCATTCAATGGCACCTAAATTGGAAGATCATGGTGCTTTCACAATCCCTTGTACCATTAGAAGTGCCGAATTTGCTAAAACTCTTTGTGATCTTGGGGCAAGTATCATTTTGATAACCTATTCACTTTTCAAGACTTTGGGAATTGGGCAACCAAGACCCACATATATGAGATTACAAATGGTCGATCGTACCATGAAGAGAACATTGGGAGTGATTGATGATGTGTCGGTTCGTGTTGATAAATTCATTTTTCTGGCGGATTTTGTTATTCTTTATTGTGAGGTTGACTATGAGGTGCCGATTATTATTCGAAGACCTTTTCTTGCTATGGGGGAAGGCTCTAGTTGATGTTGAAGTCGGAGAATTTACATTCCAGGTTGGTGATGAAAAAGTGGTTTTCCATGTGTGTAAGTCTATGAGGCAACCCAATAGCAATGAGGTGTGCTCTTTCGTGGACTTGGTGACCAATGTGATTGTGGATGAAACAAGTGTTGTGATGAATGTTGATGATACATTGGAAGCCGTCTTGCTCAATTGTGATTATGAAGAAATGGAGGGCATGTGGAATGTGTGAACTCTTTGCAAGGAATGAGGTCGTACACTTATGAGCCCCGCAAATTATCTTTGGATCTTAAGAATAGAATCACTCCTCCAACAAAGCCTTCAATTGAGGAGCCTCCCATCTTGGAGTTGAATCCATTGCCTCCACATCTTCGGTATGAATTTCTTGGCCCTTCATCTACTTTACCAATTATTCTTTCCTCTTGTTTGACTGACGTGCAGGTAGATTCTACATTGGCGGTGCTACAAAAGAGGAAGAAGGCTATTGGATGGACATTGGTAGATATTCGGGGAACAAGCCCTGCATTTTGCATGCACAAGATTAACTTGGAGGAAGGTTCCAAACCATCTATTGAACATCAAAGGAGACTTAATGAAGCCATGCAACAGGTGGTCAAAAAGAAGATCATCAAGTGGTTAGATGCTGGGGTTGTTTACCCCATTTCTGATAGTTCGTGTACTTCTCCGGTTCAATATGTCCCAAAGAATGGGGGCATGACGGTGGTCACTAATGATAAGAATGAGTTGATTCCTACAAGAAAGGTGATCGGGTGGAGAGTGTATAGACTATCGCAAGCTCAACAAAGTCACAAGAAATGATCATTTCCCACTTCTCTTCCTAGATCAAATGCTTGATAGATTTGTCGGTCGTGCTTTCTATTGTTTCCTTGATGGGTATTCCAGCTACAATCAAATTCTTATTGCTCCGGAAGATCAAGAGAAAACTACTTTCACATGTCTTTATGGTACTTTCGCTTTCTCGCAGATGCCATTTGGGTTGTGCAATGCACCGGTGACTTTTCATAGGTGTATGATGGCTATCTTCATGGACATGGTGGAGGATTTCCTTGAAGTCTTCATGGATGACTTTTCGGTGGTTGGGAATTCTTTTGATGATTGCCTAGCAAAACTTGGATAAAGTGTTGGCAAGATGTGAAGAAACAAACTTGGTTCTTAATTGGGAGAAATGTCATTTAATGGTTGAGGAAGACATTGTCCTTGTCCACAAGATCTCAAAGAATGGCATTGAAGTCGATAAGGCAAAGATTGAGTTGATTTCTAAACTTCCACCTCCAACTTCAGTGAAAGGCGTGCGGAGTTTCTTAGGCCAAGCAGGATTTTACCGGCATTTCATCAAAGACTTCTCTAAAGTGGTAAACCCGTTGTGCAAGCTTTTGGAGAAAGATGCTAAGTTCCATTTCAATAATTATTGCATGAGAGACTTTGAGTTGCTAAAGCTCAAGTTGACTACTATTCCCATCATCACCGCTCCAAATTGGAGTGTTTCTTTTGAGCTCATGTGTGATGCAAGTGATGTAGCGGTAGGGGCTATTTTGGGGCAACACATCAACATAATTTTTCATCCGATTTATTATGCAAGTAAGACCATGAATAGTGCCAAAGTCAACTACACCGTTATGGAGAAAGAGCTCATTGCCATTGTGTTTGCTATTGAGAAGTTTCGCCCGTACTTGATAGGTGCAAAAGTAATTGTCCATAAGGATCATGAGGCACTTCATTATCTCATGAGCAAGAAAGATTCCAATGTTCGGTTGATGAAATGGGTACTTTTGTTTCAAGAGTTTGATATAGACATCCAAGATCGAAAAGGGAGTGTAAACCAAGTGGCGGACTACTTGTCTCATTTGGAGGAGGAGGGAAGGCCACATGATGGACTTGAAATCAATGACTCCTTCCCCGATGAGCAACTCTTGGCTATTTCAATGAAAGAGGTGCCTTGGTTCGTGGATCTAGCAAATTATCTTGTGAATGGTATCATTTCGGTTGAGTTCTCTTCAAACCAAAGGAATAAGCTCAAATGGGATTGTCAAGACTATTATTGGGATGAACATTATCTTTTCCGGATTTGTATGGATGGAGTGATTAGAAGGTGTGTATTGGAGGAGTAACAAGTTGAAATTCTTGGGGTTTCTCATTCTTCGGCGTATGGTGGTCACCACGATGGAGCAAAAACGGCGGCCAAAGTGTTAAGTTGCGGTTTCTATTGGCCCAATCTTTACAAAGATGCAAGTAATCTCATCAAGCATTTTGATGAATGTCAAAGGGCCGGTGGAATCTCAAAGAAAAATGAAATTCCTCTCACCACCATTTTGGAGATTGATTTTTTCAATGTGTGGGGTATTGAATTCATGGGTCCTTTTGTGAGTTCTTGTGGAAACACATACATCTTGGTCACGGTTGATTATGTGTCCAAATGGGTTGAGGCCGTTGCTTTACCCTACAATGAAGCGAGAATTGTGGTGGCGTTTTTTAAGAAGAACAATTTTTACAAGATTTGGTATTCCAAGGGCTATCATAAGTGATGTGGGGTCGCATTTTTGCAACAAAGCTTTCGATACTTTACTCACCAAGTATGATGTCACTCATAAAGTCACGCCCCTTATCATCCTCAAGCAAGCAGTCAAGTGGAAGTCTCCAATCGGGAGATAAAGAGTATTTTGTCCAAAATAGTGAATGCTAACCGGATGAATTGGTCCAAGAAACTTGATGATGCTTTATGGGCTTATAGGACGGCTTACAAAACACCTATCGGAATGTGTCCATACTGGTTGGTATTCGGGAAAGCTTGTCATCTTTCGGTGGAATTTGAGCACAAAGTCATGTGGGCTTTAAAGAAGTTAAATCTTGAGTGAGATGTCATCGCCAACTTAAGGGTGACACAATTGAATGAGTTGGATGAGTTCCGGTACCATGCATACACAAGTTTGTCCTTATACAAGGAGAAGATGAAGTACTTCCATGATAAGTACATTCAGAACAAGGAGTTTAAAGAAGGTGATCTTATATTGTTGTTCAATTCTCGGTTACGGATGTTTCCAGGAAAGTTAAAGTCTAAATGGAGTGGCCCGTTTGAAGTTGTGGGTGTGACACCCTTTGGTGAATTGGACTTGAAGAATAAAAATCATGAGGTATTTAGAGTCAATGGTCACCGGGTGAAGCACTATCTGGGAAAAGTTGGTGATGGCCATGTCGTGGCGGTAATTCATTTCAAGTGATGATGGTAATCTGCGTCGTGTCGCAATATTAAATCAGGCGCTTCTTGGGAGGCAACCCATGTTTTCTTTTTCTTTTTCTTCTTCTTTAGATAGGTCTTGTTCTATGCTAACTGGTTTTGAAGTGTGTTATAGGAATGAGTGTGCTTTTCAGGGACTGTGTTCAGAAAAATTATCTAAGTATGAAAAAGGTTCGGACCGCATATTTATTGCGCGGACAACACAATTTGGAATGCTACAGTAGAAGGGATCTGCTGTCGCACAATTCTTGTGCGCATAACCGGAAATAAAAATTGCACACTCTCTGAAGTTTGGTTGTTAGAGAAATGGCCAAAGTGTGGCCGCACAAGGAAATGTACGGTCCGCACCAGAATCTGTGGTTGCACAAGGAATTCTGCAGATGCAGATCGACAAAGGGTAATTGCCCATTAGGTAAAATAGTGTGGACCATAGAAGGAATTCTACGGCAGCACTCGCCTCTTGAACTCTTGGCCAACCTGTTAAGTATAAGTAGTAGGTCTCATTGTAGTGTTGAAATTTTTACAAACTCTGAGAACCTAAAACAAAGGTAAATTAATAACCATATAGGCTATAATTTGTGTTGGGTAAACTCGTAGTTGCTATATGGGGGATGGGTATTTGGTTGATATAGTTTAATTGCTACTACCATATTCGAATTGTGTGTAAAAGTAAAAACCCGAGAACTCTGCCTGATTAATATTTGAATCGTGCGGTCCATAGATCAGTAGGCTAAGGCACTTGGTGTAGCATGATTGTGTGGACCGCACTTGAAATTGTCCGGTACACAGAAATTTAATCGCGAGCGTAGAAAAGTGTGTGCGGCCGCAGATCAAACAATTCTCTGCCTTTAGAGAGTTGTCATTTTTAAGGTTCAATGTGCGGCCGCTCCCAAAATTGTGCAGACCACACTTCAGATGTGAAGTCACACTCAAAATTATGCGGATAGCAGAATCATCACTGCGACCGCACTTTAAAATTGTGCGCTCCGCACAACCCCATCTGCGGTCGCACTCAAAAATGTGTGGACCGCACTTCCCCACCCTACACAATATTTTGTTCTGCAACTATCTGTTATTGTGAGCTTGATCTAGAACTAACTCCTGTTGCTGTGTGTTGTAGAAAATGGATAGGTCTCGTGGGCGTGGTGATACATCAAAGGGAAGGGGTGAACCCTCCCGAGGCAGATGCAGGGGTACCCTAACACTTGCCGTGCAAAGAGTTATAGCCAAAAAGGTAACAACTGGGAGAGCTCTAGAGCCTATTGAGTCTAGTCCATATGTCCCATCTAGAGAAGCATCGGGGGGTGACTCTATACAAAAGCATCCTGATGCTCAATCACAACCACGGTAGCTTCAGAGGATATTTCAGCTCCGAGATGAGCCTTTCTACCTCAAAGAGCACTTTGAGGGTTCGGAAGGTGACAGTCAGGATTCAGGACCCTCTTCTTCACATTCCCCCAATGCACCAACTACTATGGTTGATGATGATGATATTCCGGACGATAACCAAGGGGGTGATACCCGAGTTGCCGGCCTTAAGAGGTCGAAGAAGAAAGAAGTTTGGGAAGATAGGTTTGTGCTTAACTACATTCAACAATTCCAAGAGTAGTGGCCGCAGAGATCGCTCACTCTTGAGTGTCAGTTTGTATGGAAGGACTTGGATACGTACAACCCAAATGTGTCAAGATAATTCCGGGAGAGAAAAGGGTATACATGGTTCACTCAATGTATGGTGGATGCCAAGGAGCACTTGGTCTGGGAGTTTTACGACAATGTGGCACATATCAAGAAGGGGACCAAGGTGATGAAGGTGAGAAATTTGAAAGTGAGGTTCGATCAGAGCACCCTGAACACATATTTGAGGCTCGAGGATGTGGAGCCGGTGCAATATTTGGAGAAGTTCGCACTGGCTGATGCAGCTCGCCCATGGCTAGCTGAGATTTTGGCATCTCTGAGACCATCACCACTATTGATCACAATAGGGGTTCCTATTCATCTGAACACCCTCAACTTTGAAGCAAAAGAATGGCATGCCTTTGTGTACAGTCGACTAGACCCGTGCAAGAATGAAACCAATCTCCCAATCCTGAGGGCAGTTCTAGTTACTTCCAACATGGCCAGGTACCCAATCAATGTGGGTGCCATCATGTCGACAACATGTCTCTGGTCGGTAGGCAGGGTGACAGCTTCTACCCGTATCCCAATTCTATCACAGAGTATCTTACGGATGCGGGGGTAGAGTCAAAGAGTTTTGACACAAAGGTTCGGGCGAAGAAGACCTTCACTTGGTATTCTCTGAAGGACTCGAGGAACCCGAAGAACAAGGGTCAGCTGACTACTATTGTAGGCCAGTTTGATGAGCCTTCGGTGGTAGTTGCAGATTCAGCAGACATGCCTTCCACTACAGCTGGGCTTTCCGCCAGTATAGCCGTCATGCCTCCACCTCCATCTTCAGGGTCGTCAGCATCAGTCCCCTCCACTTCCACTTTGAGGCCGTTGCATATGCCTGCTTATCCATTTTTTGTGTTGCGAGTCTCCTAGACACTGGCAAACCTCAACAATTAGATGCAGACCGCTACTGCAAAGCTATCTGATATATCTTATGTTGTTGCAGCACATACATCTACCCCGACACCCCAGATTGCTCCGTCAGTGGAAGACACTTTGAAAAAGATTTTGGAGAACCAGAAGACCATCATGGAAACTTTCCTGGCACATGGTGGAGTGATTGAGGAGCTTAGGAAGCAGGTAAAGAAGATGAGGAAATCTTAGGCGTCCAAGAAATCAATGGACAGATTGAGGCAAGAGGTCACCAGGATAGTAGCCACTGGAGACCTTCCATTTAATTTGTTGATGGAGACAATTCTAGCAGCACTAGTAGACCCATCAGCACCATCAACACCAGTGGTACCACTTGGCCAGTTGAGGAGCCAGATATGGCTGTCGACACTTCTGAGGTGGTGCGATAGATGTGCGCCAATCTAGCTACTCCCCAAGCAGAGGACGGTGAGATCCAGTTGGAAGAGCCTGAGGGCGATGATGCTGCTATGGACACAGAGATGTCTAAGACCACATAGGGAGTCCTCTTTACTCTTTCCCTTCCTTATTCATATTTTGTTAAGCATTGGGGATAATGCTTAATCCTATTCGGGAAAGGGAAGAGTTTATTTGATTTAATATTTGACGTTGGCCTGTAATAACTGATAATATTTTCTTTTTCTTTTCATTATGTATATATTCTTCTCCCTCTATATTGATGTATATATTTTCTTTCTTCCTCTCTCATTTTGTATATTCATTTATGCTTTCAGTAATTTACTTTATAATTTCTTTATTTTGTTTTCTTAGTAGTCAATGTTTAGTCTAATATCTTTTTGTTTACTTTAATAACTTCTTTTTAATCTAATAATTTTCTTTTCATGTTTAATTGAACAATAAGCCTTTAGTTTTCTTAATGCCACGGTTCTTTCTAAAGGTGGGTTTTTTGTGAACCGGGTGACTCTTCCCAACGATGGATGGAATGATAACCTGCTTAAGGGATTGAGTTCATGTTTATATTTAGATAAGAATAGTAGTAATAATGAATAAAAGACCTAATCGAGTTAGGCTTGAAGAGTCAAACATGCTTCACTTGGTACCAACACACTTAACTACGTGCTTATGATTAAAAACAAGTTCTTGGAAAGAAATAGCTATAATTAGTGACCTTCTAACTCTTGTGTTGACTTAAGCAATCATCGAGTGGTTTAGTCGAATGATTAGTGATTTTCAATCTTGAATATGGTTATTGTAGGCCCTCGACTCTATCCTCTTTAACAATCCATCTGTGTGAGAGGTGAGATATTTTGTTGCAAGTCCAAGTACCCGTGTGAATGGTCTAGAACTTGGCCAGAATGTGTTTTAGGTGAAATTTTAAGTTTTGCTTGGCTTGAGAAGTGATTGTAGGCTCTCCTTGACCCGTTTGAAGTTTTCCATGTCCCACCAATATTGTTATCCCTAGTCAATGAATTTGATCCTAAAACCTTTCTCATTTGGTAACCATGTTACAAGCCTTTACCCGTTTTGTAGTGACCCTCTCTTGGCACCTGAGCTTTCCTTAACACTCTTGAGAAACAATTGGCTAAAATATATATTTGTGGGAGAGACGAGGAGTTTGAAAAATTTATTAAGGCACAAAAAGAGAAAAAGAAATGAAGAAAAGAAAAGGCAAAGAAAAAGAAAGAAAGAACAAAAAAAAATGTAAAGAGAAAGTGAATAAGTTGAAGAGTTGGAAAGATTGAAAGAAAAGTAACGATGCAAAGTATGGAGAAAGAAAAGAAGGAGAAAATGAATATCATGACCAAGAATGAGTGATGTTAAGTCTCTCTAATTCCCCTAAGGAAAAAGAAAATGCCTCAAAGAGTCGGCAAAACATGAACAAAAAAGAAAATGGAGTGCATAAGGAAAGATGAACCCATTCTATTCCAACATTTCCAACCTTAGTCCAAAAGCCTTCATTACATTTCAAAAACGCCCTACGCAATTTCAATCCGAGTGAACTTACATTAGTGGTGATTTACATGAGGGGCAAGCATATGGTACCTAGAGCCGTACTTGTGACATTCTTTTGAGAGAAATGAGCAAAATTTTCACAAATCATTGAATTGAATGCTACATTCTTAAGTGAGATATGCTAACGGAGAGTAGAGGAAAAGGAGTTTGGGATCCACAATGACCTATATAAAAGAGAGAGCTTCCTTGATGAGTGAAGTCAACTCTTGATGCTCAAGTGTCACATTAGAACTATTTGTGCTTAAACATTCAAATCATTGACTTGTTGATAATTCATAAGTGTTGTGAGTAATTATTGGTCCCAAATTGATGTGTGATTGATGCACCTTAGATTAGCTAGAATAGCTCTTAACTTGTGGAGGTGGTATTTACCTTATTTGCTTGAGGATAAGCAAAAGCTTAAGTTTGGGGGAGTTGATAAGTTGGGATTTTAACTACTTATTAGCGCCTTTTATCTTTCATTTTAGTCCAAAAGCGTTTAATTGTGTTCCCGAAAACTTATGAAATATGCTTAATTGCAGGAGTATTGGAAAATGATCCACTAAGATGAAATCTAACTCAAGAAGGAGTAATCTGAACTCAAGAACAAAATCAGGCACAAAAGCTCAAAGTGCGGACCGCAGATTTCCATCTGCAGCTGCAGATTGTGAAGGAAAGTTTATCAGAGTCCAAGTGCAAAGTGCGGTCTGCACATGAAATGTGCGGCCGCAGAAGCTATACAAGAGCATAAGTTCAGAGAGTGTTCATGTCAAGAATCGAAGGAAGTGCAGACCTCATAATTATTGTGCGACCGCAGAAGTTAGATACACGCCCGCACTCAAAAATGTACAGTCCGAAGAAAAGCCCTGTGCGGCTGCACCAAGAAATGTGCGGACAGCAGAATATGAGAGATACAACTGCAGTTCAGAATTGTGCGACTGCAGATTTAACTTCTGTCTAGACTGAAGCAAAGTGCGGACCGCACATGGAATTGTGCGGCCGCAGAACCTTCGAAAGGGCATTTTTGTCCGAAAATTATAAATAGAATAGTTTCCCGAAATTAGGTCAAATTCTGAAGATTCAAAGTGCTGTAGCCATTTATTCTTGCTTCTTTAGGGAACTTTAGCTTATTTTGGTGATTTAACATTGAATTTTTATATTTTAATCTTTCAATATGAGTTTTATTATATTTTCTTCTTTGGTTTTTGGTAATTAAATGATTTTATTTACCAATTATAAGTATTTACAAACTAAACAAACTAAGACTATCTTCTATTCCGCTCCTGCTGGACATAAAGCTCCAGCTAGGATCTTCCGATCCTTTCTATTCTTCCTCTTCTAGACCTCTTCTTAACTACATTATATCAGGGTACCAATTCAATGTATTCAGGATTCTATCTAAACTAGGAAACATATTAGCTCTAACATGTATTTCCTGAATGATTAATCTAAGTATGGCTTTAGCAGTTCTTTTCTTCTGCTGGAAAATAACATTGTTCCTCTCCTGCCAAATATTGTAACCTATTGTTGCTATTGACATTCTGCATATTGCTTCCATCCACTTCTTCCTTTGGCTCTTCTTTCTATACACTTCAACTCTTCCTTCCAATCTAGCTTTGGTCTCTGAATGCCTTGCCATTTTAGGAGCTGCTGCCATATAGTTGCTGACATTTCACATTTAAAGAATAGGTGTTGTAATATTTCATTCTCTTTTTGACATAGTGAGCATGTATTGTCTAAATTTATCCCCCATCTTGATAGCCTCTCCTGTATTGCCAATCTCAGAATAAAGATCCATTCTGGTAGTCCATGATTATTGCAAACTAGTTTCCTCCATGATACCTTCTGAAACTCCCCTTGCATAGCTTTGTATATGTGTCTTATAGAGAAGTTGTCCATCATATTCACCTCTTCTTCAGTATATCCAGCAGCCTCAAAGTAGTTTCTTGCCTTGAAGATCTGTTGGATGACCCACAATGCATTCTTTGGTTCTTTGTTCCATACAGTATTCCCCTTTATGTAGTATGCATGAATCCATTGGACCCATAACTTTTCCTTCTTTGTACATATGTTCCACGGGAGTTTGCATATAGCTGTTTTATTCTACAACTCCACATTGATGAAGTTTAGACCACCTGTTACCTTTGGAGAACATAGCTTTTCCCATGCAATCAGTGCCTTTTTAGTAAGTTCAGCATTTTCTGACCATAAGAATCTTCTACAAATTGTGTCTATGAACTGAATGATCTTCTTAGGTAGAATGGAAATCTGAGCCCAAAACGTTTGGATTGCAACCAGTACACTTTTGATTAGCATTGCTCTGCCTGCATATGACAAGAATTTTGTTGTCCAGCATTGTATCATGCTCAACATTCTATCAATTAATGGTTCATATTGAATAGCTGATAGCCTCTTTGTGCTCAATGGTACCCCTAGGTATCTGAAGGGTAGTTCTCCCTTGTTATAGCCCAGCATATCCATAATTTGCTTTTGAATCATGTTATCCACTCCTCCAAAGTAAATGCAACTAACCCTGAAGCTGTAGAGAAATCTTGGAATTGTTGGTGTAGTACCCTTACTGATTGTATGTCCCCTCTGCAAAAAAGTAACAGATCATCAGCAAATTCTAAGTGCACTAGATTTACTTTGGCACAGTTTGGATGGAATTTGATTTCTTTATTCTCCTTCAAGGGCTTCGGTAGTCTACTCAGATATTCCATTGCCGTCAAAAATAGTACTGGTAAAAGAGGATCCCCCTGCCTAAGCCCCTTCCTTGCCTCAAAAGGGTTTGCTGATTGCCCATTAACTATAACTGAGTAGGCAACTATACTAATGCACACCATTATCCATTTTACAAATTTCTCAGGGAACCCCAATAGCTTCATGACTTGCTCAATGTATACCCATTCCACAGAGCCATATGCTTTCTGCATATCAATTTTAAGCATGCATCTTGGCGGTATGTTCTTCCTCTCATACCCTTTGATCAATTCATGACTCATAATAATGTTGTCAGTGATCATTCTGCCTGGTACAAAAGCTGTTTAGCGGTTATCTATGAGTTTGTCATGACTTCATGTAGCCTTGCTGTTAGGACTTTTGATATTATCTTGTATAGCAATGTGCAACAAGAAATAGGCCTGAATTCCTTGATGGTGGTTGGGTTCTTTACTTTAGGTATCAGGGTAATAGTGGTACAATTGATGGCTTTGCACATTTCAGTGGTTTCAAAGAATTCCATTACTGTTGTAGTAACATCCTCCCCAATTATGTGCCATGTCCTCTTGAAAAAGTAGGAATTATATCCATCACATCCTGGTGCTTTGCTATCATTAATGACATGTAGAGCTTTCTTCGCTTCCTCTTTAATGATTCTCTTCATTAACTGCAGTTGTTGTTGCCCGTTCAGAGTGTATCAATTCTACATAATTCCTGGAATAACTACTGGCAGTTGTGGAGCTGCTGTATTTTTACAATAATTAGACTATGTACGCACTCATCACCTCGCGTACACAACGCTCACAAATCACAGATGTATCACAACAGTACCAAATCCTAAGGGGATTTCCCGCATACAAGGTTAGGCAAGCCACTTACCTCGATCCAAGCTCAATCAATCAGTAATAATGCCTTTTCCACAATTTTTCCAACTCCGAATGGCCCAGATCTAGCCAAAAGAAATTACATACTATAAATATAACTATAAGAAACTAATCTAATTAATGAAATCAAGGCTTAAGCAAGAAATTAGAAAATCGCTCCAAAAAGTTGACCCAGGCCCACGTCTCAGAATCAGGTAAAAGTCACAAAATACGAACACCCATGCACTTACAAGTTTACTCGTACCAAAATTACTCAAATACGATATCAAATCCCAATCAAAACTCAAAAATTTGGTTGAAGAACTTTCCAACATTTTCCCTAAATTTCTCAACCCAAATCCTAAATTAAATGATGAAAGCAACTATAGATTAATGGAATACAACCATAAATGAGTTAAGAATCATTACTCAATAGTTTCCTCTGAAATTCCCCCAAATTATTGCCTAAATCCGAGCTCTCAATGTCCCAAAAAGGAAATGAGATAAAAACCCTCGACTTGGCCTTTTCTGCCTAGTGATCTCGCTTCTACGAGGGGTTTCACCGCTTTTGCGGTTCTGCACTTGCCGAAAAACCATAGCAGGTGCGGACTTAACTTAATTCCAAAATTCCGCTTCTATGAGCGATGGGCCGCACCTGCATGCCCGCTTCTGCGGATAAATTTTTGCTTCTGCGATCCTCAAGTTCCCAAGCCTTCCACTTCTGTGTTCCATCTTCCGCAGAAGTGACTTCGCTTCTGCGGTCCTATCCTCGCACCTGAGCCACAGGCCAAGCTTCTCCAAACCGCACTGTGCTGCTCCGCTGCTCCGCTTGCACATGCGAGTCTGCACCTTCGGTCAACCCCACCGCAGGTGCGATTACACCAAAGGTTGTAATGCTTCAGCAATTCTTCCAACTCCCAATTCGATCCGCTAACCATCCGAATTAAACTGAAGACCCCCGATACCTCAACCAAACATAAAAATAAGTCCTAAAACATTATACGAACTTAGTCGAGCCTTCAAACCACATCAAACAACGATATAACACAAATCACCCTCCAATTCATACTTAATGAACTTGAAACTTCAAACTTCTACAACCGATGCCGAAACCTATCAAATCACATCCGATTGACGTCAACTTTTGCACACAAGTCATATTCGACATTACGGACCTACTCTAACTTCCAGAATCGGAATCCGACCCCTATATCAAAAAGTCCACTTCCGGTTAAACTTACCAAAAATTCAACTTTCGCCATTTAAAGCCTAATTCAGCTATAGACCTCCAAAACACAATCCGGACGCGCTCCTAAGTCCAAAATCACCCAACGGAGATAACAGGACCGATGAAAATCCATTCCTGAGTCGTCTTCATACAGTTCCAACTACGGCCAAAATCCTAGAACTTAAGCTTTCGTTTTATGGACTAAGTGTCCCAAATCACTCTGAAACCACAAACAAAACCTCTCGGCCAGTCACATAAGCAGAAAAAGATACTAGAAAAGCAGTAAATAGGGGATTAGGGTTGTTTGTCTCAAAACAACTGGTCGGGTCATTACATCTTTCCCCTCTTAAAACAATCATTCGTCCTCGAACGAGCATAGAGACATACCTGAAGTAGTGAAAAAATGAGGATAATGGCTGCGCATATCATGATCGATCTCTTAAGTCGCCTCCTCGACCGGCTAATCCTTCCACTGAACCTTCACTGAAACAATGTTCTTTGACCTTAGCTTTCCAACCTGCCTATCCAAAATAGCCACCAACTCCTCAACATAAGATAATCCATGTCCAACTGGACTGAGCTGAAATCTAACATATGAGATGGATCACCATGATACTTCCGAAGCATAGAAATATGGAATACTGGATGAACCCCTGCTAGACTGGGAGGCAAGGAAAGTTCATAAGCAACATCCCCAACTCGCCACAACTCATTGAATGGGCCAATAAATTTTGGGCTCAGCTTGACCTTCTTCCCAAACCTCATAACACCCTTCGTGGGTGAAACTCGGAGCAAGAACCGCTCCCCAACTATGAATGCAACATTGCGAACCTTCCAATCCGCATAACTCTTCTATCTGGACTGGGCTGTGCGAAGTCGATCCTTAATCACCTTAACCTTCTCCAAATCATCCTGAACTAAGTCTTTGCCCAATAGCTAGCCTCACCCGGCTTAAACCAACCCACTGGAGACCGACACCGCCTACCATACAGAGCCTCATACGTTTCCATCTGAATGGTCGATTGATAACTGTTATTGTAGGCAAACTCCGCAAGTGGAAAGAACTGATCCCAAGAACCTCTAAACTCCATCACACACACACGGAGAATATCCTCTAGTATATGAATAGTGTGCTCAAACTGTCCGTCCATCCGAGGGTGAAATGTTGTGCTCAACTCAACCCGAGTACCTAACTTATGCTCTACGACCCTCTAGAACCTTGATGTAAACTATGTACCCCGGTCATAGATGATAGATATCGGCACGCCATAAAGCCTGACAATCCCGCTGATATAAACTCGAACCAGCTGCTCGAAAGAATAAGTAATCATCACAGGAATGAAATAATCTGACTTGGCCAGCCTATCCACAATCACCCAAACTACATCAAACTTTCGCTGAGTCTGTGGAAGCCCAACAAAAAAATCCATAGTGATCAGCTCCCATTTCCACTCCGGAATCTCTAACTTCTAAAGCAATCCACCTGGATGCTAATGTTTATACTTCACCTGTTGGTAATTTAGACACCAAGCTACATATTCCACTATGTCCTTATTCATTCTCCTCCACCAATAATGCTGCCTCAAGTCCTGATACATCTTTGCGGCACCCGAATGAATGGAGTACCGTGAACTGTGAGCGTCATGGAGAATCAACTCACGCAATCCGTCTATATTGGGCACACATAGCCTGCCCCTACATACTCAATGCACCATCATCACTAATAGTTACCTCCTTAGCATCACCTTGCTAAACTGTGTCCTTAAGGACAAGCAGATGGGGTCAACATACTGACGTTCCTGATACGATCATAAAGAGAAGACTGGGAGGCCACACAAGCCAAAATTTGACTCAGCTCAGAAATATCCAATCTAACAAACTGGTTGGCCAAGGTCTGAACCTCTAATGCCATCGGCCTCTCTGCTGTTGGTAAATATGCTAAGCTCCCCAAACTCCTCGCCCTGAGTCTCAAGGCATCACCCACCACATTGACCTTCCTGGGATGGTATAGAATAGTGATATCATAATCCTTAAGTAGCTCTAACCACCTTCGCTGATACAAGTTAAGGTCCTTTTGTTTGAATAAATACTGCAAAATCCAGTAATTAGTGTAGATCTCATAAGGGACACCGTACAAATAGTGCCGCCAAATCTTCAAGGCATGAACAATAACTGCTAACTCAAGGTCGTGGATAGGATAGTTCTTTTCATGCACCTTCAGCTATCTGGACGCTTAGGCAATCACCCTACGGTCCTGCATCAACACCATGCTGAGGCCAACCCACGACGCATCATAATATACAGTATAAGACCCGAACTTGTAGGCAATACACTGTAATCAAAGCTGTCTTGAGCTTTTAAAAGCTCTCCTCACACTCATCTGTCCACCTAAATGGAGCACCCTTCTAGGTCAGCCTGGTCATAAGTGATGCAATAGATGAGAAACCCTCAACAAATTGACGGTAATACCCCGCCAAACCAAGAAAACTCCGGATCCCCATAGTTGAGGATGGTCTAGGCCAATTCTGTGTTGCTTCCACCTTCTTCGGATCCACCTTGATCCCCTCACTCGACACTATGTAACCCAAAAATTCCACTGAATCTAGTAAGAACTCACACTTTGAGAATTTTGTATATAACTTCTTTTCTCTCAAGGTCTGAAGCACAGTCCTCAGGTATTGCTCATGATCCTCCCGACTCTGGGAGTACACCAGAATGTCGTCAATAAACACAATGACAAATGAGTCAAGATAGGTCCAAAATACATTGTGCATCAAATGCATAAATGCTGCTGGGGCATTTGTCAGTCCAAATGACATCACAAGGAACTCGTAGTGACCATACCGAGTCCTGAAAGCTGTTTTCAGGATATCTGGCTCCCGAATCTTCAAATGATGATAGCCTAACCTAATATCAATCTTGGAAAACACTCTGGCACCTTGTAACTGATCAAATAGGTCATCAATACAAGGCAATGGATACATGTTCTTCACTGTAACTTTGTTCAAGTGATGATAATCAATGCACATACGCATAGAATCATCCTTCTTCTTCACAAACAAAACAGGGGCACCCCAAGGTGACACACTAGCTCGAATGAAGCCTTTATCAAGAAATTCCTGTAACTGTTCCTTCAACTCTTTCAACTGAGGAGGGGCCATATGATATGGAGGAATAGAGATGGGATGAGTGTCCAGTAACAAATCAATACCAAAATCGATATCTCTGTCGGGTGGCATGATCGGAAATCAGCTGGAAATACATAATTTCTAGCTGATAATCCCTCACTACTGGAACTGACTCAATTGTAGGTGTATCAATGCTGACATCTCTCACATAAGCAAAATACGCATTACACCCCTTCTCAACCATTCGTTGAGCTTTAAGAAATGAAATAACTATGTTGGAAGTATAATGTAAGGTACCTCTCCACTCTAACCGTAGTAATCTTGGAATAGCCATCACGATCTTGGTGTGACAATCAAGAATAGCATAATGGGGCGACAACTAGTCCATGCCCAAAACAATATCAAAATCTACCATACTGAGCAATAATAAATTGGCTCTGGTCTCAAAACCACTAAGAACAACCAAACAAGACTGATACATACAGTCAACAACAATAGAATCTCCCATAGTTGTAGACACATAAATAGGAGAACTCAAAAATCACGAGATATGCCCAAATATGGGGCAAAATAAGAGGACACATAGGAATTAGTAGAGCCTGGATCAAATAAAACCGACACATCTCTATCAGACCAGAACAATACCTATAATGACAGAGTCGGAAGCAACTACCTTTGTACGAGTAGGGAGAGCATAATATCTGGCCTGGCCTCCCCCTCTAGGGCCACCTCTACTTGCCCGACCTCCACCTCGAGCTAGCTGAGTAGGTGGAGTGGTAGCTGGTGCTGTAATCATAGCCTGAGGACTCGGTGGAGCACGCGGTGCCAGAAGAGTCTATGGAGGTGCACTCCTCCTAAGTCTAGGGCAATCCCTCACTATATGGCGAGTGTCTCCATACTCAAAACAAGCTCTCGGAGGGCGTTGCTACTGTGACTGGCTCGGCCCAGGTCGACTGGACTGACTGTTGAAAGAACCTCGTGCAGAAGGTACACTAGATACTAGAGGTGCATAATAAGGCTCCTAGGACCTAGGAGTAGCCGGAATACCACTAGCGGCTAGAAGTACTGAATGAACAGGGTGACTTACATAGCCCTTACCATGACGAACTGCAGCTGGGGAACAAGGACCACTATAAGTGCCAAACTCTTGAGACCTCTTAGACTCCCTCTCCTCTCTGTCCCGAGCAAGCATACCTTCACTTCTCCTAGCAATACTCACAACCTGCTGATATGAAATATCCATCTCTAACTCCCAGGCCATGCTAAGCCTAATACTGGGATGGAGCCCCTCGATAAACCGACGGACCCTTTATCAAACTATAGAAACCAAGGTTGGTGCATGCCTAGCCAAATCACTAAAACAAATTGCATACTCTGACACAATCATAGCACCCTAGTGCAACTGCTCAAACTCGGCGTGCCATGTATCTCTGAGACTCTGGGGAACATACTCCCTCAAGAACATATCCGAGAACTGAGTCCATATAAGTGAAGATGCCTCAGCCAGACTTCCTAACTCATAAGCACGCCACCACTGATAGGCCGCTCCTCTAAGATGGAATGCATTGAACAAAATCCCGCTCGGTTGTGCTACACCCATAGTACGGAGGAAACAATGGTATTCCGTAAGAAAACCCTAGGCATCCTCTGATTCCAAGCCACTGAAAGTAGGAGGGTGGTACTTCTTGTACCTCTCGAGCCTAAGTTGCTCCTCCTTCGAAGCTATTGCCCTACCCTTGGGCCGAACTGGGGCTACCGGCTGCACTAGTATAACGTCTAGGACCTGATCGACCTGAACCTGCTACTCTGTGGTGCGGGCGGCGGGAGTCTCTACTTCTCCCCCGGCCTGAAATGTGGTAGGAGCAAGTGGAATCAACCATGGATGAGCTAGAGTACCGAACAAGCTCAAGAACTATGCAAGGGTCTCTTGAAGAGCTAGTACAGTAACAAGTGTCTCAGGTTCCTGCGCTCCATTTGGAGCTACTGGTGGCTCCTCTGTAGCAGCTCGTTCGGGTGCTCTGGCTGCACTACATTGACGTCCTCGGCCTCTACCCTGGCCATGGCATCTCGCAGCTCTAGCAGGGGGCGCGGGTGCCTGGTCATCTGATCTGGCTGTACGTGTCCTCACTATCTATGATAGAATAGAAGACAGAAATTTAGAATTTCGAAGCCAACAATTTCGCACGACAAGGAATCAAAAGAAGTGAAATTTTTCCTAACAGTTTCATAGCCTCCCGAAGATAAGTACAAACATCTCCATACCGATCCGTGAGACTTTACTAAACCAGCTTGTGACTCACAACACCTATGAACCTAGAGCTCTGATACCAACTTGTCACGACCCAAATCTCCCTTCGTAAGACGACACCTAGTCTCTACGACTAGGTAAACCTAATAAATTGTGGAATAGCATAAATGTAAATAGAATTGAACAACGAGACTGCAACAAGTAACTATAAAATGATAAAATGTCATTCGGCATGTACAAATAACCCATCACTCGAGTATACACAGTATTCCCAAAACTCGAAAAATCATAAGTCACAAGCTATAGAAGAAAACTAAGTATCTCTATACACTAGAGTCTAAGAAAAATATGGAAAGGTAAATGACATAGGAGGGAATAGAGGGGGACTCCGAGGTCTGCGAACGCGGCAGATATACCTTGAAGGCTCCACAATCACTCTGCTTACTGATGACAACACTGATAAGAAGTACCTGGATCTGCACACAAAATATGTGCAGAAGAGTATCATGAGTACACCACAACGGTACCCAGTAAGTGCCAAGCCTAACCTTGTTTGAGTAGTGATGAGGTCAGCTCAGGGCCCTACTGGTATATAATAAATAAGACAAAAGAAAATAGCAATGTAATAAGAGACTGGAAACCTAACAAGAGAAAAATACAGAAAAACAACAGCACAACACATAGGGATAAACAGTAGGGGATCTCCCGAGATAATATCTCGTAGTCCCAAAAGTAAATATGCAAGGAGATCTCCCGAGGTACCGCCTCGTAGTCTCAAAAGTAAATGTGTAGGAAGATCTTTCGAGGTATCTCCTCGTAGACTCAAAAGTAAATATGCATGGGGATCTCCCGAGGTACCGCCTCATAGTCCCAAAAGTAAACACACAGCTTGAAACCGATGAGTATAACAATTAACAACAAGAATTCTACAATTAAGACTGATACACATAAAGAAAAAACATGAAATCAACTAAGCATGCTGCATAGAGTTCAAATAAGCATTTAAGAAATGTAGACATGTGATATTAGGCTAAACAGGATAACTACACATGTTGGTATAACTCAATTAAGATGAAACAGGTTATTACTCAGTAAAAACTGGACTTTTACAACAATTAGCCTGTGTACGCACTCGTCACCTCGCGTACACGGCACTTACATATCACAGAAGTATCACAATAGTACCAAATCATAAGGGTATTTTCCCCACGCAAGGTTAGGAAAGATACTTACCTCGAACCAAGCTCAATAAATTTGTAAGAATGCCTTTTCCACTATTTTTTGACTCTTAATGGCCTAGATCTAGCCAAAATCACATACCATAAATATAACTATAAGAAACTAATCTAATTAATGAATTCAAGGTTTAAGCAAGAAATTAGAAAATCTCCCCAAAAAGTCAACCCAAGCCCACGTCTCGAAATCGGATAAAAGTCACAAATACGGACACCCATTCACTCACGAGTTCACCCGTACCAAGATTACTCAAATCCAATATCAAAATCCCAATCAAAACTCAAAAATTTGGTTGAAGAAATTTCCAACTTTCCCCCCAAATTTCTCAACCCAAATCCTTAATTAAATGATGAAATCAACTGTAGATTAATGGAATATAACCATAAATAATGAGTTTGTATACGGTAAAAATCAGATAGTTCGATTTTTTGATAGTTATGGCACTTCGTAGAGACGTCCCCTAGAAGGCTCGAGGCTTAGCCTAGTCCCGAGGGTTCTCAATGATCGACCTCGAGGTAGTGCAAAGCAATGGCTATGATGGACAAACGAGAAGTTCACAAGGCACGTGATTAAAGCTGACCAAGTCTATTAGGCTAGTTCAAGCCCGTACCGTGGCATTAAATGGTTGTACCATCCTCAAATCCTTTTAATAATTGTGTCTGTACTATGTTGGGATTCCCCCTCATATATAAAGGGGACCCTTGTCATTTTGTATGATATTACACACAATACTCAATACAAGAACACCCTCTGCTCTCTAACTTAAACGTATTCTCCCTTGATTCTATTACTTATATTTATTGCTTACATTTGTTGTGTTTCATTAATTGTTCTTCATTTATTACTCATTATTGATCATAAAGAGCTTAGATCAAAGCTCTTAGAATTGTTAGTTCTTCATCGATCGTCCACAGCCTAACACTTAGCTCGACCTCGAAACCTCATATAGGCCGGCTCGAGGCCCCGATTCTCTACCTCCCGATTTGCTTAACATACTGTCGTCAAGCTTTTATCTTATTTTTCTAGTCTCACACTTAGCATCTACTTCCTAACAACTAGCATAAAAATAAATCACATATTTTTAGAACCACAAAATCAAATTTAATTGTAATTACCATTTTCAAGGAAAATAGTTTGGCGCCCACAGTGGGGTTAAAAATAATAGTGGTTGTTTTCTTGCTGGTTTACTACATAACGCAAGTTATCTTTCACACCTTTTATTGTCCAAGAATCTTTTATTTCAGGTCAAAATGTCCAACTCAGTGAATGCATATGAAAACAACGGTCTTGAGGACCATAGAGAGAATGGTGTAGCTGTTCCAGGTATTGGTGTACCACCACAAAACCCTGAGGATGCACCAGAACCAATTCCCGTGGACGTGGTCTCGCGCAACGTACAACACGTCGACATAAGCTCACATACCGATAGGTGTATACACTAAGAAAATCAACAAGAAGCTCAGGAAATCCCAGCGCGAGGGGAGCAAAAGGTTAGCCTTTACATTATTTTTGAGATGTTATAGGTACAACAACTGGTGATTGCTCAACTATAAAGCCACCAAAAAACTCCAAGCACAGCAGCACCGGAAATAGCTCCTCGATCCGAATAGGTACCGGAATGATCGACTAACAACGGGTCAGCAGTCGACCCCGTTATTATGAAGATGCTCGAGGACCTCACAAAGAGGATTGAATTAGGAGAAAAGATGATAGAAGTTAATGACAAAAAGGTGGAGACCTACAATTCAAGGGTCGACCAGATCCCGGGCGCACCCCCGATCCTGAAGGGTATTAATTCAAAGAAATTCATACAAAAGACATTCCCGTCAAGTACGTCTCTGAAGCCCTTCCCGAAGAAATTTAGAATGCTCGATCTCCCGAAGTACAATGGGACCTCGGACTCCAATGAGCACGTCACAACTTACACTTGTGTCGTGAAGGAAAATGATCTGAAGGACGACAAGATCAAATTCGTCCTATTGAAGAAATTCGGGGAAACACTTTCAAAAGAGGCCATGATGTGGTATCACAACCTATCCCCGAATTCGATAGATTCATTTGTCATGCTAGCAGATTCTTTTATAAAGGCACATGCCGGTGTCATCAAGGTTGCTATAAGGAAGTCTGACGTCTTCAAAATCAAACAAAGAAAAAATGAGATGTTGCGGGAGTTCGTATCTCGCTTTCAAATGGAGCGAATGGAATTACCACCAGTCTCCGATGACTGGGCAGTGCAGGCCTTCACCCAAGGTTTGAACGAACAAAGCTCGGTGGCTTCGAAGCAGCTGAAGTAGAATTTGGTTGAATATCCCACCGTGACTTGGTCGGATGTCCACATATTAGTCGAAGATTAGGGTCGAGGATGACCAACTGGGAGCCCCCTCGCGCTCGGTATATCCAAGCAGACTCCCGGCAAAGGAGCCAAAGACAAACAAGGAAAGGTACCAACCATACACCGAAGATAGGAAAAATGCCCCAAGGCAAAACATACCCCGAAGTGATCGAAGGATAGACCGAGGTCAGAATTCTCGGGGGCTCGTGAGCAGAGCCGGATTCGACAGAAACACAGGACCGACAGAGGCACCCCGCTAGTCTGAATACAACTTCAACGTTGACATTTCGGACATCGTATCTGCCATCGGTAAAATTAGAGACACCAGGTGGTCGAGGCATGTACTATCAGATCCGTCTCAGAGGAACCTTAACTTAGTGTGCAAATTTCACGGTACACACGGTCATAGTGTTGATACCCAATTTTTTCCTATATATTTTCAATATAAAAAATAGCTTCAAATAGCATATAAATGCATACATAAGCATGTCCAAATGTTTTATTATTTTTCCATAATTTTTAAAGGTTTTTAAATTGATTTATTTCCCTTTTCATCCATAAAATCCCAATAATTATATCCAAAATTATTATTTTTGATGATTCACTTATTGAATCTTTATATTTATGCCAAAATATGGCTAGGGTAATTTTTACATATTTCTACAATTTTGTTTAGTATTTTTTTTAAAGCTCATTGCATATAATTGCAATATTAGCCTTTTTAAGATTTAATTATATTTTATATCCATAAAATTAAGCCCTATATTTTTAAATTATTATTTACATGCTATGAATCATTTTAGTGCTTTCAATTTATTCTCAAAAATTTATTTACTATTTTTTATAATTTAAAAATGGGGAAATTGGCTATTTAAATAACAGCAGATTTGTATTTAATTTTTAGCCTAAATTTAACCCCAAATCAAATCCAATTTCCCTGGCCCAATTTCAATAAACCCGACCCCAACCCAATTTCAACCAACCTAAACCTGAATTCCCCACCTACCCTTTTAATCTAGGTCGTTGATCATTCAGATCAACGGCCACCATTCACCCTTCCATAATTAAACTCAAATGACCCCTTAACCTAATTCACTTTTTGCCAAATGCCGCCCTTGAATCCCTCTCCTCTCAATTCTTTCTGCAGCCTCTCATGAACCCTAGCCGCCGCCACCCAATTCCAGCCTAATTCCTTGCAATCCCTACCTAATCCATGGACTCTCATGGCTGCTTGAGAGGTGTACCGGCCTCCTATGGCTCATGGGTGTTTGTTTCCATGATTTCATGGCCAGATCTCAAAGAGATCTGGTCCAGTCCTTGCTCACCGTCATCTCTGGTCTTTTTCTGGCCACCTTTGACCGTTCAAGTCAAAACCCTTTGTAATCAGTCATGAGATTGAGGAAATCAAGATCAATCAAGAAAGAAACATGATTCTTCACTTCAACATATAAATAGAATGAACATAAGTATCAGACATGCAAGGCCAAACACATTGGAAAAAGAAACAACACAAACATACAACAGTAGCAGGAATAAGCTAGGATTCAGTAGTAAAAGAGATCTACTCGAAGCACAGTAGTAAACAAGGTCAAGTAGTCACATAGAATCAAAAGTGAAGAAAAACATAGTAACAGGTAAGAAAGTCAGAAACAAGTAAAGACCTTCAAACTCATAGTAATAAGCAAGGAAAACTCTTTTAAGAAATTAGGGCTTCAACAGTAGTCGAGTTTAAGAGATGATAAGAACTCAGAATTAGATAAGTCAAACAAGGAAAAGAGAGTCAGAAACAAAGAACTTAATCGAACAAGTATACATTCAAACAAACAAGGACAGTTTCAAACTTGGATAAGACCAAAAAGACCCAGGGTTTTCAACATGCTGAATCAGGTAGAAGGAAAGCGTAAACAAGTCATTTGAACATAGTGAAATCATAAACGATGCTAAAAATCGAAGGAGAGCTCTTTAAAAAGAGTTTTAAGAAACCCTAATCATTGAAAAATGAAGAGTCATTTTGAAAGAAAATCGAAGAACCTTAGAGAAAATACTTGAGAAGTTCGTAATAATCATAGATCTAAGATAGATCTGAAATAAAATTAAAAGACCTTAAAGCTAGGGTTTCACAGAACCCCGAAAAAGTGATAAAGACTTTGAAAGTTACCGATCTAGCCAGAAACGCCGTGGATCTTGTGTGCCTCGGAGTTTTGCAGCAAGGAGAGGTTGGATATTTGTGTTGGCGTCTTGTTTAACTGGTCGATGACTGAATACTCCTTGGCCTGTATTTTCCTCCAAAGGTCGTTTGGACCTGTCTCAATGATGGGTGGCCAGTTGGAGGCCTGCTTGCTTGATTCAGCTAGATGTTCAGGGGTATAGACTCTACCAGTTCTTGTCATACCCTGCGCTGCAACAGTCTCTTCGAACCTGACCTTGCCTTTCCTTCTCGCTTCGGCTGTATACTCCCAGGGTACAGCCTTTGTATGGAACAGTGTCATGGTCAACATTGCTACTAGGATCGGCGTGTCTATCCCTACTCTGAACGGAGCGTGTGCCTTGGGTGGAAAAACTGCAACCTCAAAATGGTGTGGGTGCATTTGTCGGAGACATGAATTCGACCTCAATTGGTGCTAGTGTCTTTGCAGATGACGTTGCTTCAAACTCAAGTGGCACAGACATATTCACCTCTGTGTCCTCAAACGATTGAATCTGGACTATGATTGGATTGAGAGTAATTATTGGCTTCTTTGGGTCATCACCTTCTGCGATCAACCCGATTGATCCCTCGGGATCCCAGACATATTCTATTTCAATCATGTGGATACCTCCACCCTTATGGTTTGGCAGAGGGTTGTTGCGGACATTTAGAGCGGGTTCCTTTGCCACAATAATCTTGTTATCAATTAAAGACTGGATCTTGTCTTTCAAGGAATGGCATTCATCGATGGTGTGACCTTTCATGCCGGAGTGGTATGCACATGATTTGTTTGGGTTAACCCATTGAGAAGGGTTCTCAGAGGTCGCAGCAGGGATGAGGGTGACATAACCAGCAGCTTTGAGTCTCTCATACAATTGGTCAATAGGTTCGGCGATGGCTGTATATTATTTTGGAGGTCTGCGATCAAAATTAGTTCGAGGTCTAGGGAAGTTTTGCCATGCAGGAGGTGATTGATAGTGGGATGGTTGAGAATTATTGGTTTGGTAGACATGTGCGGGTTGGGAGTATCTGGGTGAAGTTGGCTGATATGTAGGAGGGGGAGGTGACTGATAAGTTGGTGGTGGAGCTTGGTATGAGGGTGAAGGTGCTTGGTAATTTGGGGTTGGCTGATATATGGGTGGAGGTGTCGGGTAAGTTTGGTATTTGAGGGGAGATTTGGTCCTTTGTGCAACCATCACGGTCCCTACATCCCTTTTCTTGGACACACCACCTGACTGTAAGGCCTTATTTGTAGCTTGCAAGGCCTCGAAGTTTGTAACCATACAGCTTTTAATACCCTCTTCAATTCTTTCACCTAGTTTAATAATGTCGGAGAATTTTTGGTTCTCGATCATCATCAGTCGTTCATAATACTGCGGGTCTTGAGTCCGGACAAAGAATTTGTTCATTTGCTTCTCTTCTAAGGTAGTCTGACCTTAGCAGCTTCGGACCTTTAGCGAGTAGCATACTCGCGAAACATCTCTGTGGGCTTCTTCTTTAGATTCTGTATATATAACATATCCGGCGCATTCTCTGTGTTAAACCTAAACCTGTCCATAAAGTCAGATACCATGCCTGCCCAGTTTGACCACTTCTTTGGATCTTGGCTGATGTACCAGGACAACGCATCTCCTTTCAAACTCCTCATGCACCAGTTGTTGAATTCTTCCCATGTGTAATCATATCCCAGACCGAAAGTAGTTCCATGCTTCTTGAGTTTTATGGGCTTAGAGCTTCCTTGGAGATTCTTGCTGAGCCCTTTGCCGGGTTCGTATCCGCTCCAATTCAGTATACTCTCAAATTTGTTATCCCACCATTTGTCTTTGTCGATATCATTGACCCGTTCAATATGGTGGTAAGTCTCTCCACCGAACTTCCTTCTTTCCTTGATTGCCGGAATGGTTTGACGACTGTATATAGGGTTCCTACCATCCAGAAGGCGGTCAAAGGACAAGCTTCAATGGATCATTTGGTAGAAAATCCTGTAGACGAAGAATACAAACCATTGAAAATATATTTTCCCGACGAGGAGGTATCGTTTGTGGGAGAAGATATCACTGAAGCATAAGAGGGTTGGAGAATGTTCTTCGATGGAGCTATAAACTTCAAAGGAGTGTGTATCGGAGCTGTCTTAGTGTCAGAAATAGGCCAACACTATTCGGTATCTGCAAAACTCAGATTTCCATGCACCAACAGTATGGCAGAATATGATGCTTGCATCTTGGGACTCAAGTTAGCCATTGACATGAACGTTCAGGAATTGCTGGTGATTGGAGATTCCAACCTTTTGGTATATCAGGTTTTAGGAGAATAGGCTACAAAGAACACCAAGATATTACCATATTTGTACTATGTGCAGGAGCTGATCAAGAGGTTCATGAAGATAAAATTCAAACATGTTCCGAGAATTCAGAATGAGTTCGCAGATGCATTAGCCACTTTATCTTCCATGATACAACACCCAGATAAGAATTTCGTCGATCCTATCCCAATAGGAATTAATAAGCAACTAACTTATTATGCTTATATTGAAAAAGAAAGTGATAGAAATCCTTGGTTCCATGACATCAAAGAATACTTGGAAAAAGGAGAGTACCCGGAGCACGCAACTCATACTCAGAAATGCACACTCCGAAGGTTAGCCAACCACTTCTTTCAAAGTGGAGGAATTCTATACAGAAGGACTCCTGACTTGGTATGCAGTTTACCCTGCATTTGAGTTGGGCACGCAGGTTGAACTGAGCACAGTATTTCATCCTCAGACAAACGGGCAGTCCGAGCGCAAAATTCAAATATTGGAGGATATGCTCTGCATATGTGTTATTGACTTCGGAGGTTTGTGGGATCAGTGTTTGATGCTAGCGGAGTTTGCCTACAATAACAGCTATCAGTCGAACATCCAGATGGCCCCCTATAAGTCATTATATGGTTGACGGTGTCGATCACCGATTGGATAGTTTAAGCCGGGGGAGGCTCGGTTATTGGGTACAGATTTGGTACAGGATGCCTTGGATAAGGTTAAGATCATTCAGGATAGCTCTCGCACAACTCAGTCCAGGCAAAAGAGTTATGCCGACCGTAAGGTCCATGATGTTGCATTCATGGTCGGGGAGACAGTGTTGCTCCGTGTGTCACCCATGAAGGGTGTAATGAGGTTTGGAAAGAAGGGCAAGTTGAGCCCTAGGTAAATCGGGCCTTTTGAGATTCTTGAGCGAGCGGGAGAGGTGGCTTATAGACTTGCCTTGCCACCTGGTTTATCAGCGGTACATCTAGTGTTCTATGTGTCCATGCTTCGGAAGTATCGCAGCGATCCATCCCACATGTTAGAATTCAGAACTGTCCAGCTTGATAAGGATTTGACCTATGAGGACGAGCCGGTGGCTATTCTAGCCTGGCAGGTTCGCCAGTTGAGATCGAAGAGTTATCCTTCAGTTCGAGTGCAGTGGAGAGGTCAGCCTATTAAGGAAGCTACCTGGGAGCACGAGTCCAATATGCGGAGTAGATATCCCAACCTTTTCACCAGCCCGGGTACGTTTCTATGTCCGTTCGAGGATGAACGGTTATTTTTGAGGTGGAGAATATGATGACCCGAAAGGTCATCTTGTGTTTTAGAACTCAATTATGCGCTTTTAAGTCTTAAAAATCTCATTTTTACCCTCCCCGATTTGCATGCACTGTCCGGCGTGTTTCTGGAAAGCTTTTATGTTAAAAGTTGATAAAAATAAGAAATTTTGCCTAAAACTTCATTTGAGTTGACTTTGGTTAATAATTTTGGTAAACGGACCCGGATTCATATTTTTATGGTCCCAGTGGGTCTGTATCGTAATTCGGGACTTGGGCATATGTCCGGAATCGAAATCGGAAGTCCCTAGCCCGAGATATTGGACTTTGTCGAAATTTGAAAGTTAAAGACTTTATGAAATGGAGATGTTTGACCAAGTTTTGATTTTTTGGATATTGGGTTCGTATTCTGGTTTCGGAACCCGGTATAGGTCTAATAACCTCTTTATGACTTGTATGTGAAATTTGGTGAGAAACGTAGTTGGTTTGACATGATTCGGACTTCCAGTTGAGAAAATAGAAATTTTAAAGTGTTCTTGAGAATTTGATTTGATTTGGTGCTAAATTTGTATTTCTAGGTGTTATTTTGGCTATTTGATCACGCGAGCAAGTTCGTATGACATTTTAAGATTCATATGCATGTTTAGTTTGGAGCCCCAAGGGCTCGAGTGAGTTTTGGATAGGTTACAGAGTGAAATTTGGACTTAGAGATGTTGTTGGTGTTCCAGTTCTGGTGTTGGCCTCTGATCTTGTAAATGCGAGATCAGGGTTCGCATTTGCAATCTACTCATCACAAATGTGAAGAGTAGCTGGGCCAGGCAATCCTCGCAATTGCGAGAAAAACTTTGCATTTGCGAAGTGAGTCAGGGGAGGGCATGATTACAAATGCGATCATTTCTATCGCACTTATGAAGTGGGATGTTCGCATTTGCGAAGGAAGCAGAAGTGTGAAGGGCTTCACATTTGTGATAGCTCCTTCGCATTTGCGAAACCCAGGATGCAAATGCGACATCTGTAACTGTGTAAAAGTGACTTAGACGGGATTTTTCTCCCATTCTTCAAATTTTCAAAACCTAAAACACAAGAGGCAATTTTCCAAAGAACCTTTCTTCCCTAAATCATAGGTAAGTGATTCTAAACTAGTTTCTTCCAATCTTTCACTTCATTTTACAAGATTTCAACTTAGAATCTAAGGTTTTTATGGTAGAATTGGAGATTTTTGGGTAGAAACTAGGGATTTCAAAATTTGAGGATTTGGACCTCAAATTGAGGTCGGATTCCAAAACCAATTACATATTCGGGCTCGAAGGTGAATGGGTAATCGGGTTTTGGTTTCAATTTCGGGTATGGACCAAGCGGGCCCAGCTGCTGACTTTTGTTGGCTTTTTCAAAAATGGCATACATTGAATCATTTGCAATTGTGGCTAGTTCCTAAGGCTTAAATTGAATCGTTTGGTTGGTAATTTGCTAGATTCTATTGGTCTGGAGGCTTGTTTGAAGGGAAAAGCTATGGTTGAGCTTTGAGTTTGGCTGTTGGAGCGAGGTAAGTGTCGTGGTTAACCTTGGCTTGAGAAATTAGGTATTATTTGCTTATTTTCTATATGTTTGAATGTTAGCTGCAACGTATAGGTGAGGTGACGAGTACCTATGCGATGTTGTCTAAGTTATAGCATGAGAGTGGGTCTAATTCTAGTAATTGTTGCTTTCCTTGATAATATTATCCATGCTTAGACTAGCTACTGTTATGTTAAGCATTCTTATCATGTTTACGGACCTTGGTATTGATTGAGTATTGACTCCAAGTTGAGGTTGGTATTGTGGAACCAAATGTAAAAGTAAGACTTGTTATTGTCATTTCTATCTCCTTGTTATTATTGTTCATTGTTTTGGTAAGGGAGAGTGTTGTTTAAGTGTGGGGTGTTGATGATAGGCTATAATTATGTATTTTAGTCGCTTATTACACTCAAATTTACTGCACTTTAATTGAGTTTGAGCTTTAATCTCTAGTGTCTTGCACTAATTGTGTGTTTTATGCCTTGTAGGAGTGATTTCGAGCTATGTAGATGTTATGGAATAAATTCAAGTGATTTGGAGCTTTGAAGTCTGAGTAAAAGCCCAAGGAATTAAGTCGGGATCATATTCGGGGACCAACGAATGATAGAGCAACAAAACGAAGAATCGAGTAGGCATATTGTGCACTGTCTAGTAAAATGCACATAACCTTTTTGTTCATAGCTCCATTTAAGTTCCAAAATATATGGTTGGAAAGCTAACTCAAAGGGCTACAACTTTCGTGTTTTACATTTTTCCAAATTCCAAACGGAACAGGGTGAAAGACGTGGTCGAAACCGCGACCGCGGACCTGAGGCGGGCTGAGGCAGTAGACTTGCCAAATACCGCGCCCGTACCACGCTCGGGCCGCAGCCACAGGCGTCCAGGCCTTGAAACTTGTCCTTTTTCACATACGAGAAGGTATAATAGTTTGGGCCCGACCCTACTTGGTATATATGCATGGAAAAACGGTATTTTGAGGGGAGGAGACCAATTTTTGACACAGATTCGACCTAAGGAGGCAGAGACACAATAGGAGCAAGGCGGAGAATTCTTCTACGAGTTTTTACTTCCTCTTCCTATTTTTTCATTGTTGGTTATGACTTTTAGTATTGTAGTTTTACATACTATTATGAATAGCTAATTTGTTATCTAGGGTTTTGATAGAATCTTTTGTAGGATAAATTCTTGTTATGTTTTTATATAATTGAGCCGTTGGATTTCTCTACTTGTTCAACTATGTGTTTCTTATTGTTGATTGAATGGCCATCAATTGACTGTGCCTATTAGTGTGTAGTTCTAGAGAGAGAGTAC
Source organism: Nicotiana sylvestris (assembly GCF_000393655.2). Classification (NCBI taxonomy): domain Eukaryota; kingdom Viridiplantae; phylum Streptophyta; class Magnoliopsida; order Solanales; family Solanaceae; genus Nicotiana; species Nicotiana sylvestris. Next base: position 35,848,109 of record NC_091064.1, read on the forward strand.
ATATTTAGGTAATTGTTGAACAACATTGTGAGCACGTGATTTTTGCCCTATGTGAATTACTCCCATAAACTCAAGAAATAAATTTTCCCATTATTTGAAAATTTTGTAGATTTTTCATAGGATTTTTGTTAATTATTTGCATTTGTCCGTGCATATTTATTTTATTTAAATCATGGAAAAACAAAAAAAAATACTCTGCATTTGCATTTAGGAATTATTTTATATTTTTTAGGGTTAACGGGTAAATTAGCCGCATTATAAAATAAAAATCACAAAAATAACTCACTTTGCATTTTAACCTTTTAATCTTAAACTTTGCAGTTCACCTTTTAATTTGGAAATTAATTATGAGTTGTAAATACTTTGTTGGATAATTAATATTATTTAGTAGTTTAATGTAGTTTTAAGAATTAGTTTAGGATTTTATTTTAAATTTGAAAAAAGGAAGGGAAAAATTGAAATTGAAGCAAGGGGGTTGATCTTAGGCCAATTCTGCATGGCCCAAGTGCATTTTCTCTCCCAAACCCGTTTGACCCAGCCGATTCCCACGCCCCAACCGGGTCCAGACCATCCCCCAGTTAAACGACCCCGTTTGGATAAAAATCATCAGAGCTGTTGATTCTCACTTAATCCAACGGCCCTGACCTAATCCCCTTCTCACATAAGGCAGTCCAAATGACATTATTCCAAACCTAAGACCCCTATTATATTATCTCACCTGTTACACTATCTGCCACCACTAGTCGCCGCCGGAAATCGCCCCACGGCGGCGGCGAGTCTCCAAACCGCCCCAAATTCATACCAGGCAACCACCGAACTTTGCTAAATCATATCCCTACCCCCGTTTCCCAAAACACCCAACGGAATCCCTCAAATTTCAAATCTAAAATAGCCGGAATTGTCAAGCTTTCGTTTCTTCAATTCTTTTCGTTGATTTTGGCATGCTTTGAGTCCAAACTAACATTAGTTAATGGATTTTGTCAAGAGCCGTTGATTAATGTGAGTTTCAACTCATCTCGGATTTGTCGAGGTCCGGTCAAATTGCCTTCAACTAGGCAGAGTGCTTTCGAGTTCGATTCTTCGTCTTCAGAAATGGTATTTTCCTTCACTTAGGTCGTTGATGTTCATCTTTTCTTACATCTCATCCTCGTCTGTCTAGCCCTTTACGTTTTCCATTTTTGTTTCATTTTCTGTGCTTGCATGGTTGGTTCCAGGCTTGTGAAGTCATTAATGGCTTCGGAGGCTGAATTTGAAAACACTTTTCATTTTGTTTGGGACCCAAATTTCACAAGTCTTTGAGACTCTGCGGGTTGGCTTGTGAAACTTGGGCTTTCAACGACAAGAGAAGGTTCTGAAAATTAAAAGGCCTAAGAGGGATTTAATTTGGGTCTATAGACCCATTAGCCTTGGTCAGTTAACCCGGTTGGGTCCTTAAGGTAATAAACAGGGTTAAGGGGGGTAATTTGGGTAATTTGGGTAGTTTGAATAGGGAATCATTGGATAATTGAAAGAGAAGCTTCTAGGAAGCTGGGTGGGGGTTTAAATTGAATTTCAGCTTTTTAACTAAGGATTGGTTAGTTAAAACAAAAATTTCAAAAGGACTAAAATGCAAATCTAATCCCTCTGTTGTTGCCCTATTCTCTTGCCTATAAAGTCATCTTTCCTTGCCCTTCAAGGCAAGGGTTGGAGACTGAAAATATTAAAAAAGGAAAAAAAATTCAGAAAATACAAAAAATGGCAGAAATTTTTACTGTTTTATTGAATTTCAGCGATTTTTTATTTCTTTTCAACTTCTGAAACTATTTTTACTCATCCGAGTGGGAAATAGACTGAACTTGGTCGTCAAAAGTTGGGTCTTAAGTTATTGCTGTGCTGTTGTTTGGTTGAATTTGTTATATTGAGCTGTTATACATCATTTCCGGGTTTGGAGTTGTTTTGATGGCTATTTTGGTGTTGGTTCTTGTTGCTGCTCATGTTGATTCTTCATTTCTTATCTTTGTTCACTTCCAGGTAGACATTTCTGCACTCCATTCGAATGTAAAGCTTGATTTGGGAATCAAAATGGAATCTGGAGCTTTGAGTTGGATTAATAATATAGCATACTTGTTTACTTTGTTTTGTTTAGAAATTCCACTTACTGCCTTTCAAACTATGAACAATGTGATCAACGATTTAACCTCTGAATGTCATACGACGTGGTAGCTTAGTCTAATGTCCATCTCAGTATAGTTCTTTATATATAGTCATTTTTACTATTCGTTTGTTTTAAGGTTAGTAGTTGGACTGGTTTAGATGCAGTCGACAGAAGATTGTTTATTTTAGACCGTTAGATCTGATTTAAGTTGGTTGTTATGTTTAGCTTATGTCTTCTTCTAGAGTCTGAGTTTTGTATCACATTTTCTGGTACATTGTTTTTTAGAATTCAAGCAACGCGTTTGTGTTCTCGAAGAACTGTGATTCAAACTATGAATTTACGGTTCGATGAGTCCCAAATTTGGTAAACTACCATCAGGATTCAAGTTTCATGTAATATGTTGATGATGTAGTTTGTTCAAAGTGGGACTTGAATTTTTATTATTCCATTTGGTCCAATATGATTGCTGCATTTTTATGGCACAAATGGGTTTAGCAATGCATGAAAATACTACTAGAAGTTGAGTTCTGCATTTTTCTTTCACATCTCAGGCTAGTAATTTAGATATCATGTGAATACTGGTAATTGAAGCTTGATAGTTGGGTCATTCAAATTGAGTAACTTAGTTAATCGCTGGAGCTGCATGACTTTATCATTGTTAGAATAAGCTGTGGATGCCAACTTAGCATGTAACAAAGAGTAACCTTGGACTCACATTCATCTCATAACTGCTTGTAAACAGGTGCGAATTTGAGCTAGTAATCTGGATGCATGTTAGCTCGTGTATGTCTATTTTTATGGAATTCCTTAAAGGAATTGGGCTTGGTTCAGACCATATGGGTCAGTTTGCTAGGAAAGGGCCCTCATATCTGTACTGCTTTTCCCCTTACTCCAAATGTTTCAAGTGACATTGGGCTTGTAGTTAGCCTAAAACCATCTCAGGCGATTTAAATGTTTGTTCTATCCCATTTGGATTTTATGGCTGGTAAAAGTAATCCGAACTTCAATTTTAGGGTAGGTTTAACGTCTTGGCCCGAGTTAATTAATTACTGTCCCTCAATGGGTTTGTGGTGTAATATCAACCAATCTGTGGCCCTCACATGTTTTAACTAGACAATAAGATAAATATTCGTAGAGAAACCTTTAGGGCTGTTTAAAATACTATCATGGTTGTGGACACGTTCGCGTGACATGACTACGATTCCTAAGAACAAAACCGGAGTATGCGTTCGCGCAACTCTGGCCAAATTTTTCTTAATAATAGTAAAGTGTTATTAATTGTGGACACGTTCACGTGACATGATATTTGACGCGCCAAACAAATGGGTACATGTACGCGTGACCCGTTTCAAGATAATTTCCAAATTAAAAGCGGCTAATGCACATAGGTTCTAAAATCAGTAATTGTAGACATGTGATTTTTGACCCTACCCAAGATTTTTCATATATTAGCGTAAAAGATTTGATTTAGGCATAATATAGATATTTTAAGTAATTTTGACTCTTTTACTTTATTTTAGTACAAGAAAACAAAAATTACAAAAAAAAAAGTTCATTAATATTTTGTAGTCATTTTTAATCTAAAATAAATATATAAAAATAGTATCGTATTTTTATTTTTAATATAATGTTTGAAAATACAAAAAATAGATTTGTTTAATGGTTAGTTTTGTTTTAATAATTATTTTAATAGTAGGACTAATTAATAAATGGGCGCGTATTTTTAATCTCATTCGCGACAAAAGAATAGAGCTTGGGCTCGAGCAACCCATCTTTAGGCCTGATTTTGGATCTAGCCTACAATTGCCAAGCCCATAATTCCTAGGCCCATACCCCTTAACCTAAAACCCTACCACTAACCTAGACCTATATATATTAAACAATGCCTAAAAACTAGGGAGGAGGAAAAAAGCAAAAGGCTGCGCAGACCCCCACCCCCTTCAGGTCTTCTTCTTCAACCCCCCCTTCCCCAAGCCTTCGTTCTCTTCAGGAAAAAAAAAAGGAACCAGAACACAAAAATCAAAAACACTGAAGGAAACACAAAAAGAACGAACAAAAACCCTTTGTCTTCTCTCACATTTTCTGAGGATTTCAGAGCTTGGTGGAGCTTTAGAACTTGTTTCGGAGCTAAGAGTTTGATTTAAATTTAAATCTCTGTTCGATTCCGCTGATTTTACTATTTCCGGAGCTGCTGAGTTTCAATCGCTTGCTGCGACTGCTGAGCTTCCTAACTTCTTTTCTCTGCCTTGTTTGTAAAGAGATACTAAAGAAGTGGAGAAATCTGCTGTAGAGCTTATAAATTTGTTTGAGGAAAAGAAGAGGAAAGAAGGGCATGTTGCTCTCGGATTTGACATTGAATGAAAGCCTAGCTTTAGAAACGTCAGTTTTTGAAATCTTTGGAATTAATATATTGATGGTTATCAACCTGTTTACCTGAAATAAATGCTCTATTTGTTTCTTTATTTTTTTTCCTTTCCTAGCAGATTAACTATCTTTATCTAAAATGCATTTTTTTAATTTGGTCAAAATACTGCATCAACTTTGTTCAATTAAACTCATAAGATATAAACGATGTGTTATCAAATCTTATGCATGTAGCCGTGTATTATTACCGTATTATGGCTGCCATTTTTATTTAGTAGTTTAAAAATTGTTGAGAATGAAATATTCATATCTTAATAACATCAATTTATTTTCTTTTTAGCTTCATATTCGCTGACTTTGTGTCTAGAAGGGGGAATATTAAATGTCAAGTTATAGTTTACTTAACAGAAGCTTGTGATGCATTTGCTTAAATTGAAAGTGTTTTGCTTTGTCAAGGTTAAATCAATTTATGTTGAATATTTACCTTCCACATGGAATGAAGAGAAAATGCGTGACTACTTTGTCAGATTTGGTGAAATTGAGAGTATCGCTCTTGCAAAAGATATCTTTTCCAATGTTATATCTATAATTCGTGGCCTCGCAATAATCTCAAATTAGCTTTAGAAAAATAGTTAATGAATCCCGTAGTTATTTTAGGCGCGGTTTTAATTAAATTACCTTCTTAAACTCGAGTGCGCATTGATGCGACTCAAATCCAAATCTCGATAAAGTCGAAATGCGTTTTCATGACATCGTAATTCTTATAAAATAAATAATGATAGAAAAGAGGTTCACAAATTGAGACGAGCTTCGCCAAGCAAAGACAAATAAATGTGGGGCCCTCAATAAATGGTTATTAAAAATAATTAGAATTTGGGAGGGCCATTTAGTGAACTTTACGGCTTTCCCCAAATAATATTACGTTAGAATCTTTAGGCGCGATTTTAATTAAATTACCTTCTTAAACTCGGGTGCGCGTTGATGTGACCCAAATCCAAATCTCAACGGATATCGAAATGTGTTGACAACCACGTGTGCATTGATTGTGACGTGGTCCGAGATGCATTTCCCCAACGTTGCAATTCTTTTAAAATATAATGATAAAAGTGGTTTACGAATAAAGGCACATAAGCTAGCATGTATTAAAATCAGATAAAATCAAATACAACAGTTAAGCGACCGTGCTAGAACCACGGAGCTCGGGAATGCCTAACACCTTCTCCCGGGTTAACAGAATTCCTTACTCGGATTTTTGGTTCGCGGACTGTTAACAGAGTCATAAATTTCCTCGGTTCGGGATTCAACTGGTGACTTGGGACACCATTAATCTCCCAAGTGGTGACTCTGAATAATTAATACCTAAATCCCGTTCCGATTGTCCTTTATTTGGAAAAACTTCTTTACACTCCTCTTCCGGGGGTGTAGGTGAAAAAAGGAGGTGTGACAGCTCTGGCGACTCTACTGGGGATCGAACCCAGAATCTCTGGTTGTTCAGGGTTCAGAATTCGAGCTTAGATAAATTGTTGTATTTTGCTATATCTGATTTTCCTACATGTTTCATGCTGAATGTGCTAAATGTTACCGCTTTGATATTATCTGAATTGTATATAAACTGTGCCGACACCCTTCTCTCTTCACCTCCGGGGATGTGCTTACTGGTTGAGACTCCCTATTCTGTTAGTGTCATACCCTGAAATAAGAAAGAGGTCGGACAAGTTACGAAGCCGGATGGCCTTTTGGTTCCCGGTAAGTTGCCCTCTCCTCGACTCGAGTTGGGTACACAGTCTAGAACACCGACCCAGGTTTTGAATATAGAATAACATGACTTCATGCCGGATCCCTAGTAGGAACGATTATTTGCATCATGTTGAATTTGACTTAGGGGACTCAACACAGGGGTTGGGTCCGTCTAGGACTAGCAACCTGAAATGAAAAAGACCATCCTGATGCATCCTACTTGTTTTCTGCATTTATTTGCTTCAGACTTGCATGCTGACCGGCTTTTGAATATCAAAAAATTGAGAAAAAGAGAGAAATAATAGTGTAGAGAGCTAATTGCCTATTTTTTAGAAGAAAAAAAACAATGCCCAAATACTGCCGAAACTCTGCCGAAATTTTGAGAAAATGAAAAATTATTTTAGTTTTAAATAGTTTGTGTTACTCAAAAAAGAAAAAAAAATCTTTGTTTTAGTTTGGAAAAATAGGTTGTTTTATTGTTTGTTGAAAAAGAAATAGCAACAGAGTCTTTTATTTTTAGTTTGGAAAAATAGGTCGTTTTATTGTTTGTTGAAAAAGAAAAAGAAAAAGTATCTTTTATTTTTAGTTTGGAAAAATAGGTTGTTTGTTGTTTGTTGAAAATGAAAAAGAAAAAAAAAGAGTCGTTATTTTGTCTTGTTTTCAAAATAGAAAAGGAAAAATAGTTTGTCATGCCATGGAAAATGAAAAAGAAAAGAGTTTTGTTTTCAAAAATAGTTCGGTTAATTTGCCCGAACTACGCCGATTTGATTCTCACAGAGTGTGAGATACGTAGGCAACCCTCATCGGGTCCAACCTCCCCTTTGCAAAATAACCAAAAATATCAAAATTTTAATTTTCGTCATAAATAAGTCGGGTGACGCCGTTTTTGTCAAAAATAGCCGAATGTTCCCAAAAGGGACGCCGGAAGGCTGACTTTGCATAAATAGCCATCCTTTGGTCATTCTTTGATTTTGGCCACTCGAGCCCACACAACCTTAAAATCTTTGTCCCCGGGGTGCTGAAAGGTCGTGTTTGCAAAACCAGGTCTTTTATTTTAATTTGAAAAACAAGAGAAAGAGTCATTGATCAAGTGAATACCATTTGGATTTTGGTCAAAATAAGCCGATCCAGTTTCGGCAGTGTCTTAATCCGTTCTTGCCGAGATAGTCCTAGAGTATCTTTCAGTTGTCGAAAGGTTATTTTCGTAAAAGAATGGACAAATTTGTGAAGTGTCATAAAATAATCCTCCCCGGCCTCAAAATTCATGTGATATTGGGAAGGGGCCACATTTGCAGAAATAGCCATTTGGTTAAAATTGGCATATGGTGAAAGAATCTGTCAGTTTGTTTTCTCTTGTGATTAGAGTATAAGGGTTATTTGATTTTCGAGTCTGTATTTCGGCTTTTCGTCAGAGTCTGTTAGTTTTATTTAAGTTTGTCAGTTTTTGAATCATTGTAGTCAAAGTTTGTTTTACTATGAAAAATTAAAAATTCCAAAAATGTTTTATTTACCTTTTATTTGCACGAACTACGCTCGGTCTGATTCGTGCGGGGTCACGATACGTAGGCAATCCTCATCGGATTCGACCATAACCTTAAGCGAAAAAGCAAAAAGAGTGAGGGAAGAAAAGGAAAGAAAAACAGAAAAGAAACAAAAGAGCGAGAAAATGAGAAAGCCAAGAAAATCACGGCAAAAGAAGTCAGAATAAAAAAAAAAGAGAAAAAAGAGGAGCTGAGAAAGGGGAAAAACAAGAGGGGAAAGAAAAATAGATGAGGGAAAACGGAAACCAAAAGAAAGGGACATCGGCAAAATAAGAGGGAATAAGAGAATAAGAACAAAAGAAAGCAAAGGCAGGAACGAAAAAACAAAGAAAAAAAAGAGAAGAGAAAGAGAAAAAATAAGAAGAGAAAAGAAAAGAGAGAAATTTTGCAATTAGAAATAGGGAAAAGGCCGGGATGACACAAGCAGCCGAGCAAAGGCATAATAGAAATTGTCAACTGCTTAGGTGCATTCATTCCCCAAATATGCGATTACCAATGTGTTAAATGCCCTAACACTAACATGATGGTTTCATTTTGTCATGTCACTACAGAAAGGTGGTTGGTTTGTGGTTCTAAGGTAACGCCCTTACAACACAAAATATAATGGCAGAAAACAACGGAACCAAGTGGGTTGGTACCAATACCCAAAAGCAGCCGGTTGAACAGGTCGACGGATTGGTGAAAGAGGTTAAAATGTTGAGACAGCATGTGGCAGACATGTATCGGGCATGGATGACTGGGAGAGCACTACCCCCACCACTGCCTAGCTTCTTGGGCTCTGTCCTTACCCAAACCCCAAACACAATGTCGGATGATTCCCCATACTCCCCATCTCTACCCGCTTATAACAGCTTTCCCAACCACTCTGTTAGCTCCATCACTCATCATCCAACTATCTTTTCCCAAAGGTGCCTTCCGGTCACATCCACTATGCTCAACAAAGAACACTTACCCAGAGCTCATGATTACCCTTCCGAGGTCACTCATAAGGGTCCCAACTCGCATAAAGAAATGTCTGTGGACCGTTCCTCCCTATCCAGAATGGAAAAGAAGCCACGGGAAAGCTTTAGAGAGTTTGGGCTCAGATTGAGGGAGTAAGCTGCTCGAATCAATACCCCGATTGATGAGAAAGAGATGGTCAAACTTTTCATACAAGCCGAGGGGCCCACCTACTTCAATCATTTAATCCCGACCGTGGGCAGACCTTTCGATGATGTGTTAAGAATGGGGGAGTTAGTAGAAAAGGGAATCAAGTCGGGCAAAATAATGAGTTGCTCAAAAGACATTCAGGACATCTTGGTAAGCTCAGAAGGGAGAAAGAGAAACAGAAAAGATGATCCAAAGGACTTTCTTGATCAATATTTCCAACCTCAACACCGTACCTGTGAATATCCTCGTGCATGGGATGGCCCTCCCCAACGTTACTTATCTCCATGGGATTCCCAAATACATACTCCATTTTCCAAGTACCCAGCTCCACAACATTCCTATCCACCCCCACGAGCATACCAGAAACGCCCTGGGTCAGGTTTTAGGCCAAATCAGGTATTTAGGAATGAGAAGTTGTTGAAACAAGAAAAGCCTTTCACCCCTATGGGAGAGTCATATACCAGTCTGTTCCAGAAGTTGAAGCAAGTGGGCATGCTGAAGCCGATTCAGATAAAAATGCTGAACCCTCTGAAATGTGATTTTTCTCTAAAGTGTGCATATTGCTCAGATGCTCCGGGGCATGACACGAAAAAGTGCTGGAAGCTGAAGAAAGCAATTCAGGAGCTTATTAACGCAGGTAACATCATCGTACAAGATCCGAATGCACCGAACACCAACCTAAATCCATATCCTGCGCATGATAAGGTAGACATGGTGGGTATGATTTGTTTCGAAAAGGAATGTGAGAATTCTCTGAGAGCCTCGGAGGCCCAAAAACAACTTGTTGAGGATGATATGATGAAAGTTTGTAAAGTTCCTAATGTTGGTAATGCAGAATTCAGTGGCTAAGATGCTGTACTTGGTAATTGGAAAGACGCTCCATTCCTAGGTTAGCCAGGGAGGAGCTTTGGTGGTCCATGTTGCTGTCATTTCTGTTGTCCGGGTTATTTGTAGGGTTGTAATCCGGACATTGTCTTGTGATCAAACCCTCTTATCCTTTCATTTTTTGTCTAGCTTGTTTAGTCATAGTGGTCTGCTTAGGTTTGCCCAGGTTTGTTTCAGTTCATTCTAGGGTTGCATTCCAGTTTGTTTTGATTGTTTTGTTACTCGAACTGTTTCATCGTTTGTCTAATGCAAATTCCGATCTTTTGTTACTCCCAATCATTTTCTTTGTTTAAGTTCTTTTCTATCCTTTTGTTTTATCTTTTGTCTAAGGCTGGTTCTAGTGACATGACATGTACTCATAATTCTCAGTCTGACCTTTAAAGTCTACATTAGTCGGGAAGAAATGAAATCATTTTGAAAACGACAGGGGCACCTGAGGAAATAAGAACAGATTTGGACGTTTTGAGATTGTTTGACGCCCGAACCGTGTGAAACTGGGGCAGATAGAATATAAAGAAACCCTAAAAGCAAGTTGGCCAAATTGACAGAGGGCCAGTCGTGGTAATAAGAGTAAGAGTGTTGCCCAATAGTGCATTATATTTGACAGATGTAGCAGGAAAATGTGTGAAAATGGCCATCAACTCCAAGGCGGTCAGGATATACTATGTGTAACTTATGTGCACTAATCGTATTGGTTTGCATTTGGCATATTTTGAGGATTGAAATGACAAAGGCGTTTTGTTCTGCTATCCACACACTTTTGTTTTCCATTGTCACCCCTTTTGAGCCGTGTTTATTTTCTTTCGTACCCCTCTTTTGGAATCAACGACACAATTAAGAAACACAAGTGCCGCAAATAAGCAAATGAAAAGAAAAGAAAAGAAAGAAAAGAAAGGAAAAATGAAGAAAGAAGAAAAGAAGAACAGAAAAGAAAGAAAAATCACAAAAAAAAGGTAATTTCTATGACATGAACTACGTTTGACCTGATTCCTTTTAAGGATACGTAGGCAGCCTCACGGTTCGGTCTCATCAAAATAAAATCCAAAAGCCCCTAAGCAAGAAACTGGGGCAGAAGTTGTGTTTGTTGTGAAATATCGGATTCCGAAAGTTGTAGTTTTAACCCCGTTCTGAATTGTGTTGAGCCTTTATATCCTTTCTTTCTAACCCTATCCAAAAGCCCACATTACAGTCCAAAGGAAGACCTTCCGATCAGTCTTTGAGAAATGCCAAGTCAAGTAGGGGATGGTAACTCATGTCAGGGGCAACACTCTGGTCCAAACAAGGAAAGTGAGAACGAAAGAGTCTTAGTGATGAAAACCCTCACGGGTACCGCAAGGCGATGAAAGCTGAAAGAAATAAAAATGAGAGAGTCTTATTGGTGAAAACCTTCACGGGCACCTTGAGGCGACAGTAAGTTGAGAGAAAGAACAAAATAAGAGAGGCTTGATGGTGAAAACCCTTCGGGCACTACAAGTCGAACAAGGAATGTAAATCGGATTGGATAAGCGGAGCATTGAAGCCCAGTTTCATAGCGAAAAGGTACAACTGAAGCTGAACCTCAAGTTTGATTGACAGAATATCTACAGGTGCATGTCATGGTCATAAGAGTTGGTATTCACACTCGATAGGTTTCTACTTCGTAGTTTTCTCTTTAGGATTCATCTTTCCTTTTTCCTTCACTCCGTTTCTCTGTTTTGTTCACTTCCTCTATGAGTCCGTTTGGTTATAACAAGTGAGAAATGACTTCAAAATTGGCCACCAGCTTTCCAACTACGCAAAATGGGGTTTGGCTAGCGTATCAAAGTGTCACAAGTCAAGAAAACAACAAGAGCATTGAGCTGGTAATAATCAACATGCGTTGGGGGATCCTGGTAAAACACAAAAGTTCAGTATGTGCCGGTTTAAGAGTGATGCAACAAATGGAGGGTATTGGGTTTGAGCGAAAAATAGATATTTTCTGTGACAAGGGTACAACGAAAGTGGCAATAGACCTCAAGGTCAGGGGCCAGGGGGTTCGATTTAAACCAACGACAGACTGTGGGTAGCAATCAACGTGCGTTGGGGGTTCATGTGAGGCACAAGGGTTGGTAAAAGTCAGTTCAGAAGCAGGGCAACAGACAGAATGTATAGGATTTTAATGCAGAAGAGGTATGTTCGGTGCCAAGGATGGCGAAGGAAGTGGTTAGGCAAGAAACAAGCGGGGGTATTCAAATGAAAAGAAAGTTATCATTACAAGTAAGGGAGCAACCAAACCTCAGGGCCGAGGCCATCAGATAAGCCAAGAAACAACAACACACTGTGGGTAGCAACAAACGTGCTTTAGGAGTCATGTGAAACACAAAGGTTGGGAAGATGCCAATTCGACAAATAGAGGACATTGAGTCTGAACCGGAAAAAGGGGTATTTTATGTGACGATGGCAACAGAAAAGGGGTTGGTCCATAAAACAAGCAAGGTCTTCGAGTGGAAATCAGGCATCATGGCTAGTGAAGCAGAAATCATCGCAAAGTTCAAGGCTACAAACCAACCACCATTTTAAACTGACAAGATTTTTCTTTGATTAAAACAGGGGCAGAAATTTCATTTGTTTCGGGGAAACTCTCCGCAGGGGAAAAAGCAAGCACCAAAACAGGTTTGATCGAAGTTCAAAATACATTTCAGTTTTTAAATTTTAAGTTTTGAAGTCAGGAGCCCGCCTGGATAACAGAGGAATACATTTCAAGTTGAAGTCAGGAGCCCGCCTGTATAATAGAGGTATTACAAGTCAAGTTTTAGTTTTCAATTCTTATTAATATCCAGTAACATGTACCCAGTTTCCAAACTGGGGCAGAAAGTTTTCTTTGTTGTGTCTATTTTGTGAAGTCAGGAGCCCGCCTGGAGAACAGAGGAATGCAATTCAAATTTTGAAGTCAGGAGCCCGCCTGGATAACAGAGGAATACATTTCAAGTTTCAGAAGTCATGAGCCCGCCTGGAGAACAGAGGAATACGTTTCAAGTTTCAGAAGTCAGGAGCCCGCCTGGAGAACAGAGGCATACAATTCAAGTTTCAGCAGTCAGGAGCCCGCCTGAAGAACAGAGGTATTAAAATCCAAGTTTTAGTTTTCAGTTAATTTCTTTGTCTATTTTGAAGTCAGGAGCCCGCCTAGAGAACAGAGGCATACATTTCAAGTTTCAGAAATCAGGAGTTCGCCTGGAAAACAGAGGAATACATTTCAAGTTTCAGAAGTCAGGAGCCCACCTGGAAAACAGAGGCATATAATCCAAATTTCAGCAGTCAGGAGCCCGCCTGAAGAACAAAAGTATTACAATTCAAGTTTTAGTTTTCCATTAATTTCTTTGTCTATTCAGAAGTCAGGAGCCCGCCTGGAGAACAGAGGTATACAATTCAAGTTTCAGCAGTCAGGAGCCCGCCTGAAGAACAGAGATATTACAATCCAAGTTTTAGTTTTCAGTTAATTTCTTTGTCTATTTTTGAAGTCAGGAGCCCGCCTGGAGAACAGAGGCATAAATTTCAAGTTTCAGAAGTTAGGAGCCTGCCTGGAGAGCAGGGCATACATTTCAAGTTTCAGCAGTCAGGAGCCCGCCTGAAGAACAGAGGTATTACAATTCAAGTTTTAGTTTTCCATTAATTTCTTTGTCTGTGTTGAAGTCAGGAGCCCGCCTGGAGAACGGAGGCATACATTTCAAGTTTCAGAAGTCAGGAGCCTGCCTGGAGAGCAGAGAATACATTTCAAGTCAGCAGTCAGGAGCCCGCCTGAAGAGCAGGGAATACGTTTCAAGTCAGCAGTCAGGAGCCCTCCTGGAGAACAAGGGAGTACAGTTCAAGTTTTAGTTTTAAAATTCTTAGTAATATTTAGTAACCTGATTCAGTTTTACACTCACATCCGTTCCCAGCCACCAAACTGGAGCAAGAAAATTTTCTTTGTTTTTGTCTATTTTGTTGTAATCAGGCGCCCACCTGGAGAACAAGGGGAGACAACTCAAGTTTCTAGGGAAAGCAGTGTCGAAGGAAGACAACTCGAGTTTCAAGGGAAAACAGTGTCAAGTAACAAGTGAAGACGGTTCAAGTTCAGCAATCAGGCGTCCACCTGGAAAAAAGGGAATTCAATTCAGAAGTTGATGAAGGATGTGATCTGTTCAAGATATGGCCGAGGTCACAAGCACCACATGTTCGGTCTTGATCCCAAAAGCTGTAGAAGAACGAGCTAGCACCTGCAGCTAACAAGTGTCAAGGTTCAAATCTAAAGTCTGCATGAAGAACCATTCAAGACTCAAGATCAAGCTTCAGAAGACTTATAGATATGAATCTTATAACTCGTAATCGATAGGCTTAGCTAGTCTTTTTCATCTTTTGATTTTTGATGTAATAACAGGGACCGCAGACCGGAACCTCGACGGAACGGCACCTCGACCGAATTTCCACCTCGGCATACTCCGCCATTTCACTCATTTCTGAACTACACGTGGCCTGATTCCTTTATAGCCAAGGATATGTAGGCAGCCCAGATACCAGGGCTCGGTCACACTCCCTTCTCTCTTAGTCTTACTCTCTCCAAATAAGGGTCGGGTCAAAAACCTGTCTAGTCAGTCTTTGTCTGAAAACTCTGTACGTTTCCAGTCAAAGAGGGGCAGCTGTAGACATGTGATTTTTGACCCTCCCCAAGATTTTTCATATATTAGCGTAAAATATTTGATTTAGGCATAATATAGATATTTTAAGTAATTTTGACTCTTTTACTTTATTTTAGTTCAAGAAAACAAAAATTAAAAAAAAATAAGTTCATTAATATTTTGTAGTCACTTTTAATCTAAAAAAAATATATAAAAATAGTATCGTATTTTTATTTTTAATATAATGTTTGAAAATACAAAAAATAGATTTGTTTAATGGTTAGTTTTGTTTTAATAATTATTTTAATAGTAGGACTAATTAATAAATGGGCGCGTATTTTTAATCTCATTCGCGGCAAAAGAATAGAGCTTGGGCTCGAGCAACCCATCTTTAGGCCTGATTTTGGATCTAGCCTACAATTGCCAAGTCCATAATTCCTAGGCCCATACCCCTTAACCTAAAACCCTACCACTAACCTAGACATATATATATTAAACAAAGCCTAAAAACTAGGGAGGAGGAAAAAAGCAAAAGGCTGCGCAGACCCCCACCCCCTTCAGGTCTTCTACTTCAACCCCCCTCCCCCCTCCCCAAGCCTTCGTTCTCTTCAGAAAAAAAAGGAACCAGAACACAAAAATCAAAAAGACTGAAGGAAACACAAAAAGAACGAACAAAAACCCTTTGTCTTCTCTCACATTTTCTGAGGATTTCAGAGCTTGGTGGAGCTTTAGAACTTGTTTCGGAGCTAAGAGTTTGATTTAAATTCAAATCTCTATTCGATTCCGCTGATTTTACTATTTCCGGAGCTGCTGAGTTTCAATCGCTTGCTGCGACTGCTGAGCTTCCTAACTTCTTTTCTCTGCCTTGTTTGTAAAGAGATACTAAAGAAGTGGAGAAATCTGCTGTAGAGCTTATAAATTTGTTTGAGGAAAAGAAGAGGAAAGAAGGGCATGTTGCTCTCGGATTTGACATTGAATGAAAGCCCAGCTTTAGAAAGGTCAGTTTTTGAAATCTTTGGAATTAATATATTGATGGTTATCAACCTGTTTACCTGAAATAAATGCTCTATTTGTTTCTTTATTTTTTTTCCTTTCCTAGCAGATTAACTATCTTTATCTAAAATGCATTTTTTTAATTTGGTCAAAATACTGCATCAACTTTGTTCAATTAAACTCATAAGATATAAACGATGTGTTATCAAATCTTATGCATGTAGCCGTGTATTATTACCGTATTATGGCTGCCATTTTTATTTAGTAATTTAAAAATTGTTGAGAATGAAATATTCATATCTTAATAACATCAATTTATTTTCTTTTTAGCTTCATCTTCGCTGACTTTGTGTCTAGAAGGGGAATATTAAATGTCAAGTTATAGTTTACTTAACAGAAGCTTGTGATGCATTTGCTTAAATTGAAAGTGTTTTGCTTTGTCAAGGTTAAATCAATTTATGTTGAATATTTACCTTCCACATGGAATGAAGAGAAAATGCGTGACTACTTTGTCAAATTTGGTGAAATTGAGAGTATCGCTCTTGCAAAAGATATCTTTTCCAATGTTATATCTATAATTCGTGGCCTCGCAATAATCTCAAATTAGCTTTAGAAAAATAGTTAATGAATCCCGTAGTTACTTTAGGCGCGGTTTTAATTAAATTACCTTCTTAAACTCGAGTGCGCATTGATGCGACTCAAATCCAAATCTCGATAAAGTCGAAATGCATTTTCATGACATCGTAATTCTTATAAAATAAATAATGATAGAAAAGAGGTTCACAAATTGAGACGAGCCTCGCCAAGCAAAGACAAATAAATGTGGGGCCCTCAATAAATGGTTATTAAAAATAATTAGAATTTGGGAGGACCATTTATTGAACTTTACGTCTTTCCCCAAATAATATTACGTTAGAATCTTTAGGCGCGATTTTAATTAAATTACCTTCTTAAACTCGGGTGCGCATTGATGTGACCCAAATCCAAATCTCAATGGATGTCAAAATGTGTTGACAACCACGTGTGCATTGATTGTGACGTGGTCCGAGATGCATTTTCCCAACGTTGCAATTCTTTTAAAATATAATGATAAAAGTGGTTTACGAATAAAGGCACATAAGCTAGCATGTATTAAAATCAGATAAAATCAAATACAACAGTTAAGCGACCGTGCTAGAACCACGGAGCTCCGGAATGCCTAACACCTTCTCCCGGGTTAACAGAATTCCTTACTCGGATTTTTGGTTCGCGGACTGTTAACAAAGTCATAAATTTCCTCGGTTCGGGATTCAACCGGTGACTTGGGACACCATTAATCTCCCAAGTGACGACTCTGAATAATTAATACCTAAATCCCGTTCCGATTGTCGTTTATTTGGAAAAACGCCTTTACACTCCTCTTCCGGAGGTGTAGGTGAAAAAAGGAGGTGTGACAGTAATTAAGCAATTTAGTCAAGCCAAGTATAATCAAAGCGACCATGCTAGAACCATGGAACTCAAAAATGCCTAACACCTTCTCCCGGGTTAACAGAATTCCTTATCCGGATTTCTGTGTTCGCAGACCGTAAATATAGTCAAACTTCCTCGAGTCAAGATTTTAAACCGGTGACTTGGGACACCATAAATTATCCCAAGTGGCGACTCTGATTTTAATAAATAATCTCGTTTCGATCGTCACTTAAATTAAAAAAAACTCCCTTATACCCGCCTCAAGGTAGTAAAAAGGAGATGGTTGTAAACAGGTGTGAATTTGAGCTAGTAATCTGGATGCATGTTAGCTCGTGTATGTCTATTTTTATGGAATTCCTTAAAGGAATTGGGCTTGATTCGGACCATATGGATCAGTTTGCTAGGAAAGGGCCCTCAAATCTGTACTGCTTTTCCCCTTACTTCAAATGTTTCAAATGACATTGGGCCTGTAGTCAGCCTCAAACCATCTTAGGCGATTTAAATGCTTGTTCTATCCCATTTGGATTTTATGGCTGGTAAAAGTAATCCGAACTTCAATTTTAGGGTAGGTTTAACGTCTTGGCCCGAGTTAATTAATTATTGTCCCTCAATGGGTTTGTGGTGTAATATCAACCAATCTGTGGCCCTCACATGTTTTAATTAGACAATAAGATAAATATTTGTAGAGAAACTTTTAGGGCCGTTTAAAATACTATCGTGGTTGTGGACACATTCGCGTGACATGACTACGATTCCTAAGAACAAAACCGGGGTATACGTTCGCGCAACTCTGGCCAAATTTTTCTTAATAATAGCAAAGTGTTATTAATTGTGGACACGTTTGCGTGACATGATTTTTGACGCGCCAAACAAATGGGTACACGTACGTGTGACCTGTTTCAAGATAATTTCCTAATTAAAAGCGGCTAATGCACATAGGTTCTAAAATCAGTAATTAAGCAATTTAGTCAAGCCAAGTATAATCAAAGAGACCGTTCTAGAACCACAGAACTCGAGAATGCCTACACCTTCTCCCGGGTTAAAAGAATTCCTTACCCGGATTTCTGTGTTCGTAGACCGTAAATATAGTCAAACTTCCTCGAGTCGGGATTTTAAACCGGTGACTTGGGACACTATAAATTATCCCAAGGGGCGACTCTGATTTTAATAAATAATCCCTTTTCGATTGTCACTTAAATTGGAAAAAACTCCCTTATACCCACCCCCGGGTAGTAAAAAGGAGGTGTGACAGCTCTGGCGACTCTGTTGGGGATCGAACCCAGAATCTCTGGTTCATGGTTCAAGAATTCAAGCTTGTTAAATGATTTTTTTACTTGGCTTCATTTATTGTTGATATTACTGTATTCTGTGAACCTTTTGTGCTAAATGCTATCTGTTTACCGCTTTAATATTGTTTGAATTGTATATAATTGTCTTCCTACGCAGCCCTTCCGAGTCTTCTAAAAATGGTGCACACGTTCGCGTGGCCCGCTTCTTCTGTAGAAATTATACCAAATAGAACGAGGTTGGGCAAGCGACAAGGCCGGGTAGACTTTAGTGCTCCCGGTACGTCGCCCCCTCCTCGGCCCCAGTTGTCCGCTCGGGTACCCCAAGTCTGGACCACAACCCCAGGATTTAAACCTAGAAAAACACAGCTTCATGCCGGATCCCTAGTAGGAATGTTTGTTGCATCATGTGCATTTGACTTAGGGGACTCAACACAGGGGTTAAGTCCGTCTATGATAGGTGTGCTCGAAATAACAGACCATCCTGATGCATTCTATGTGCTATGTGAACATTTATTTATTTTGGCTTACATGCTGACCGACTATGGAAAATAAAACAAAGAGAAAAACCAAGAGTGATATAGGGAAGAAATAAAGCCCGGTTCTAAAGAAAACCCCGGTATTTGAAAACATCCCGAAACTCTGCCAAAATTTTCAAAAAGAGTTATTCCAAACAATGTGTTCTTCCAAATATGTCAAAACTGACCGAACTACGCAGGTCTGATTCTCACCGGATGTGGGATACATAGGCAACCTACATAAAGTTCGGCCTTATTTTTGAAAAAAGAAAAAGAAAAAGAGAGTCAGTGGTCAAGTAAATACAGTCTGGATCTTTTTTGTCAAAATAAGCCGATCCAGCTTCGGCAATGACTTAAACCGTTCTTACCGAGATAGACTTAGAGTATTTTTTTGGTTGTCGAAAGGCTATTTTCATAAAAGAACGAACAAGTTTGTGAAGTGTCATAAAGTAATCCTCCCCGGCCTCAAAATTCATGTGAAATTGGGAAGGGGCCACACTTGCAAAAACGGTCATTTGACTAAAATTGGCATATATGGGAAGAAATCATGGTCCTTTGATTTGTTTTTTCAGAAAATCTGTTTACAAAAAGGTCCACTAGAGTCAATCCTAATCTTAACCTTCCACATGAACAAATGAATACCATTCAGGATCCGCCAGAAGTGGTCAGGGAACAAGCTCAGTTGCACTTGCGTATGTGGTGGAATGATCTAGATGAAGATGGTTAAAAATGGATAAAAAAGCAATTGGGTGCCCTTATAAACATTTTTGATATTAAACCACAGGAAGATCTGATCAAGGCCCTGGTAACTTTCTGGGATCCTGTCCACAATGTCTTTCATTTCTCGGATTTTGAGATCACCCCTACTTTGGAGGAAATGGCCGGGTACATTGAGTTTGGACGGGATTTGAGGAAGAAACAACTTATATTTCCAAGGGCTCCATCGGTGCACAAGTTGTTTGACCTCCTGAATATTAGTAAACAGACGAATAAAGACCGTGTGAGCAACGGGTGTTGTGCTTTCCATTTCTTATATTTCAGGTTCGAGCACTATGCTGGTTTCGAAACGCATGAAAAGGGTCTGAGCAACAAACAAGATAAGGGTTGTTGGCAAATTCATCGCCGGTTTGCATTCATTGTGGCATTCTTGGGGATCTTGGTTTTTCCAAATGAGAAAGGGACGATGGATATTCGTATGGCTAAAATTTCACAAATCCTCACTACCAAGGGAGATCATACACTGGCCCCCTTGGTGCTGGCGGACATTTATCGAGCATTGACTTTATGCAAAGCAGGGGCTCAATTCTTTGAAGGTTGCAACATCCTTCTGCAAATATAGTTGATCGAGCACCTTGACCATCATCCCAGGTTCATGAGTTATGGTTCGAGCCTGGGTAACTTCATCACCATCTACGAGGAGAGGGTAAAGGATTACAATTCACCAGAAGGGTTTGAAGCATGGGTTTCCCACTTGAAAGTTCTCAACGCAGGTCAGGTCGAGTGGACTATAGGATGTCTCCCGAGGACAGAATCCATATAGATGACTGCTACCAAGGGCTACCTGAGGTTAATGGGTGTAAGGAGTATTCAGCCATATGCACCGCAGAGGGTCTTGAGGCAATTGGGGAGGTATTAGATTGTGCCCGAAGATGAAGATCTAAGCACCAAGGTCATAGAGTTATATCCAAAAGTTGCATTGCCCGAGGCTGTAGTTCAACAGGATTGGAATAGCTGCCGGTATCTAAAAAATGGCACCCAGGTACCAGACATCGCCAGGAGGGAAGTAGATCCAAACTATGCTGCTTGGTTTGAGAAAATGTCTTGTGATAATGAGCCAAAGCCCGAGAGGCCCACCAAAAGGCCTCATGTTCAAGCCTTTGATGACAAAATTCAGGAGAGGTTAGCTTGGGGGAAGAAGGAAAAGGAATATAAGGCCACCATTTATGATCTACGAGAAGAGTTGAGAAATGTCACCTTCAACAATGATTTGCAGGCACAAGAGGCCGAGGGTGAGAGGAGAATATTGGTATGAGAAAATGAAGCTCTCAGAGCCCAGGTTCGACAGTTGAAAATTGAAGCCGAGAACCCAGGCCGAAGCAGGAAAGATGAAAGGCTCATTTATAACCTTACTCAAAAGGTACGTGACTATGAAGATGACCTACAGAAAGCTGAGTCTGAACTAGCAAAAGCACAAGCAAGGTTGGCTAAAAGTGCCGAAAGGCATGCAACTTTCGTTCAACAGATGAAAGAAAGATATGAAAGAGGGGTCATCGGTTGGGAAAAGGCAATTGGCAACCTTGAGGGTAAAATGCCTAAACAAGCCAAAAGTTTTAAGGCTGAAAGAGAACATTATTACGCCTTGATGGCGCGGTTCGAAGAAGACTTGCATCACTTGCAAGAACAAAACCACGCTGCCACTCAGGTCTTAGAGTCTAGATCCCATCAGATTGGCCATCTGTTGCAAGAGAAGGGCATTATGAGAGAGAGAGTTCGAAGGATTGCTGACTACATTACCATGAAGTGCAGTGCATGTGAGGACATGACGAGGTCCATGTTTTTCACCACTATAATGATTTTCGTCCGTCAGATAATGGAGGAACTCTATCGGCTCCACTATGACATGGCAAGTAGGCCTGCTGCAAGACCGATTGATGTTCCTAGGGTAGGGTTGGAGGCACTGATGTATTCGTGATTTTCACTTGAGTCTGTATTTTCTTTCTTCTGGAGTCTATCATTTATTTTTGAGTCTGTATTTTCTTTTGTTGATAGCTTATTCTGGAGTCTGTAGCTTATTCTTTCATCAGAGTTTGTTAGTTTCTTTTGAGTCTGTTAGTTTTGAGTCTTTGTAATAGCGTTTGCTTTTTATGAAAATCCCAAAATATTTTGTTATTTATTTTTATCTCTCCCAGAACTACGCTCGATCTGATTCATGCAGGGTCATGATATGTAGGCAAACTCCATAGGATTCGACCATAACTAAAAGAAATAAAAAGAGTGAGAATAATAGAGAGAAGGAAAAGAAAAGAGAAACGGTGAGAAGGAAACAATGGCAAAGCAAGAAAGAGTCATGAGAGAATAAAAACAAAAGAGAGACCAAGCAAGGAAAGGCAAGAATAAAAAGAAAAAGAGAGGGAGAAAAGAAAAGTTGCAAACAGAAATAAGGAAAAGTCGGGATGACGCAAGCAGCCGATCAAATGCATAATAGAAACGGTTAACTGCTTAGGTGCATTCACTCCTCAAATGTGCGGTTGCTTATCTGCTAAAACCCTAATCGCTAACGAGTTTGTTATTGATGAAATTATAGTTCATATAGGTGGTTAGTTTGATTGGCATTCTGGCAACTCACTCCTACAACACTCGGTCCAAGAACAAGTTGAACATGTCCAACCAGGAACTTGAGGCAAGTATTGTCGATCCGTCAAAAGAGGTGGAAGAATCGAAGGTTAATCTGAAAGATGAGTTGTATAAGCTGAAGCAGCAGATGGCTGAAATGTACCAAGCATGGGAGAAAGGGCACCCACCGCTAGTTTACCCCGCCAGCCCTGCTTTTATCCCGCCATTGGCTCAGACCCAATAACCTCCCACTGTAAACTCCTCTCCGGCCTTTCCCCTCTACCAACAGTGTTATGGCACCACTTCTCATACATCAAAAGCTCCACCACCCAAACAAGTCCTGTACCCTCCTCCACCAGTCACTCCTATTTTTGTGGCCCCTCCACCTACTGCATTACACCAATCCTCCAGTGAGCCTCTATTCCAGACTTACGACAACTAGTTTTACCCCCCGGAGCCCACTTTCAAGGCTCCCGAACCCTATTCCTACACCCCTCATTTTGACCTCCCTACGAAAACTGAAAAGCCATCTAAAAATCCCGAACAGGAGGAGATGTTCCGGAAAGTTAAAAGCCTGGAACAGTCATTCAGGGACATGCGAGGGTTGGGAGGTCAAGTAAACATGGCTTACAAGGACTTATGTTTGTTCCCAGATGTTCAGTTACCAGCAGGGTTTAAGATGCCCAAGTTTGATCTATACGACGGGCATGGTGATCCAGTAGCACACTTGAAAGGGTTTTGTAGCAAGATGAGAGGAGCAGGAGGAAGAGATGAGTTATTGATGGCATATTTTAGCCAAATTCTGAGTGGATCGGCATTGGAATGGTATACCAGACAAGATCACAGCAGGTGGTACACATGGGACGATTGGCCTAAGCCTTCGCTTGCCATTTTCAATACAATCTTGAAATTATCCCAAACCGTCTGTCATTGACGAAGATTGAGAAAAAACCCGGCAAGAGTTTCAGGGAATATGGATTCCATTGGAGGGAGCAAGCAGCGAGGGTTGACCTTCCAATGAAAGAAAGTGAGATGGTTGATTATTTTCTGCAGGCCTTGGAGCCCACTTATTTTGATCATTTGGTGTCAGCAGTGGGCAAATCCTTTAATGAGGTTGTAAAAATGGGAGGCATGGTTGAGGAGGGACTCAAGTCCAACAAGGTCATGAGTTATTTAGCAATCAAAGCGACCACCCAGGCCATTCAAAACGGTACTGGAGGTGTACTTGGTAAAAAGAAGAAAGAGGATGCTGCGACAATCGAGTCAGGAACTTGGGTCGGATCCAGGGACCCTTCACGTTACTACAACTAGCCTCGACCCTATCACCAAATCTACCCCCACACTCCATATAGCCCACCACAACACTATTACCCACCACCAGATCCCCACTCTTCCGTCCATCACGCACAAACATAACCTCAACATCCTGCCCACGCGCAATGGTGTGCGAAAACT
The DNA here is from genome assembly GCF_000393655.2 of Nicotiana sylvestris. NCBI lineage: Eukaryota > Viridiplantae > Streptophyta > Magnoliopsida > Solanales > Solanaceae > Nicotiana > Nicotiana sylvestris. The sequence continues at coordinate 35,871,563 of NC_091064.1, forward strand.
CCACCTAATTCCTACCCAGCTCCACAAAATGCCTATCCACCCCCAAGAGCCTACCGAAACCCTCCCAGATAAGGTTTCTGGCCCAACCAAGCATTTAAGAATGAGAGGTTGCAGAAGAACAAAACATTCACTCCATTGGGAGAATACTATACCAGTTTGTTCCACAGGTTGAGACAATTGGGTAGCTGAGTCCGATCGAGCCGAAATTGCCAAATCCTCCCCCGAGGAATCTTGATCACTCTGTGAGTTGCGAATATTGTTTTGGTGCTCCAGGGCATGACACAGGGAAATGCTGGCAATTGAAAACAGTTATTCAAGAGCTCATTGATACTAATCAGATTGAGGTCCAAGCTCTAGAGGCACCTAATATCAACCAGAACCCCTTGTCGTCCCATTATGAGACAAATATGATTGAGATAGTGCATAAGGAAGGGGAGCCTAAGAAGCCTTCGCAAACTGTCATGGTGATTCAGTCTAGTGAAGCCAGGCCGTTTGAAAAGTCAACAAGTGAGAAGTCTGTGATCAAGTTGAATGGGGCAAATAGTGAACCATCTGTGGTGGTCAAGAAGGGGTCCTCAAGTGACATTGCAGGGAAACATGAAAGAGCGAAAGTGGTTGTTCCAGGAGTGGCGAACAAGCCCGTGGTAATTGTGGAGGGTGCCCACATAGACCCTGTCATTATCAAGCCGATAACTCAATTACCGATAGTCAATAGCAGGGCGGTCCCGTGGAATTATGAACGAGTGACAGTGACTTACAAGGGAAAAAAAGTTAAAGAAGAAGTTTGTGAGACCCATGGTTTGACTCGATCAAGGAGGTGCTTTGCCCCCGAAGAATTGAGAAAAGCTAAAAGCTCCAAAGACAACCCAGTACTAGTGAAGAAAGTTGTGACCGAAGAAGAAGCAGAGGAATTCTTGAGAAAGATGAAAGTGCAGGACTACTCCATTGTGGAGCAGTTGAGGAAGACACCGGCTCAGATCTCACTATTGTCATTATTGATCCATTCAGACAGCACCGTCGGGCTTTGATAAAGATCCTGAATGAGGCCCACCTTCCTGGCAAAATCTCAGTAAACCACCTGGAAAAGATAGCTAACAAGATATTTGAGGTAAACAGAGTCACTTTTTATGATGATGAGTTGCCCATGGAGGGCACTGAGCACAATAGAGCCCTCTATCTCATAGTGAAATACGAAGATTTCGTGGTTACCCGAGTACTGGTCGACAATGTTTCCACTGCGAACATTTGCCCTTTCTCCACTTTGAACAAATTAAAGGTAGATGATGAAATAATTCACAAGAACAGTATCTGCGTTCGGGGATTCGCCGGTGGAGGGAAAGATTCAGTGGGGGACATAGTGCTTGAGCTTACAATAGGGCCTGTTGAATTTACCATGGAGTTCCAGGTGCTCGATGTGGTTGTTTCTTACAATCTGCTGTTGGGTCGGCCCTGGATTCATGCTGCAAAAGAGTCTCATCTACTCTGCATCAAATGGTCAAGTTTGAATGGGATAGATAGGAAATTGTTGTGCACGGCGAGGATAATTTGTGTGCCCACAGTGATGCCATTATTCCGTTCATAGAGTTTGAATATGACAAGGGGCCATGGGTTTATCAGGTTTTTGACACGGTATCCGTAGAGAAAATTCTAGAAGGGAAGTGCATTCCAGCACCGAGGGTAGCCGCTGCAGCAGTCATGGTAGCCGTTGAAATGTTGAAAAATGGTTTTGTACCAGGCAAGGGTTTGGGTGCATCTCTGCAAGGTATTGTAAAGCCGGTGTCTCTCCCCAAAAACTTGGATACATTTGGTTTGGGGTTCAAGCCCACAGTTGCGGACATAAAAAGAGCCAGAAAGCTGAAACAGAGGGCATGGGTCCTCCCAAAGCCCATCCCACGTCTCTCCAGATCATTTGTCAGGCCTGGCGCCACGAAACGCCCAACAACAACAGTTCCCAGTCCTGTGGTTGGTCCTGATAAGGAGTTGCTTGAAAGGTTTGAGAAATTATTCGACGAGGTGAACATGATGGAAGCTGGAGAGGGTTCTAGCAAGGTAGATGAGCAATTTGTTGGGCTCGGTGCAGATATTAACAATTGGGAAGCTACTCCTCTCCCCACCAGGAAGGAGTTTTGGTAGTTTGCTTTGATTTTCTTTCAGTTTATCTGGATTATTCCAAGGTTGTAATTCAGATTCTATGTTCCGTCCGTTTGGATGTATAAACCTTGTTATCTTTTAATTTCAATGAAATGCAATTTCCCTTTTCCTCATTCCTGACAAGTTTTATTTTCTTTTCTTCCTTGTACAACTCTTTTTATGCTGGTTTCAATAACATGACATGCATGAGGAATCTTCGGCCCAGTCTTAAAAGCCAATCTAATTCGGAAATAGTAATTCAAGAAATATAGTGTGATGATGAATCAGAATACAACGAGGATGAGGCCTTTGAAGAGATTAGTAAAGAACTAAGTCATTTTGAAGAAAAACCCAAGCCTAACCTAAGTGATACAGAAGCAATCAATTTAGGGGACCCAGATAATATCAGAGAAACTAAAATAAGTGTTCATCTTAAACCTCAACTCAGGGAAGAGATAATCAAAGCATTACTTGAGTACAAAGACGTCTTTGCATGGTCATATGATGACATGCCGGGTTTAAGCACTGACTTAGTGGTTCACAAATTGCCCACTGACCCGGCATTTCCTCCTGTCAAGCAGAAGCTGAGGAAATTTAAGACTGATATGAGTGTGAAGATCAAAGAAGAGGTCACTAAGCAGTTTGATGCAAAAGTCATTCGGGTCACTCGGTATCCCATTTGGTTAGTCAATGTAGTACCTGTGCCAAAGAAGGATGGCAAGACTAGGCTGTGTGTTGATTACCGTGATCTCAATAAAGTGAGCCCCAAGGACAACTTCCCACTGCCAAATATCCACATTCTGATTGACAATTGCGCCAAACATGAGCTTGGGTATTTTGTGGAATGTTATGCGGGTTATCATCAGATCTTAATGGATGAGGAAGATGCGGAGAAGACGGCATTTATCACACCATGGGGAACATACTGCTATAGGGTCATGCCATTTGGTTTGAAAAATGCTGGGGCAACTTACATGAGGGCAATGACAACCATATTTCATGACATGATACACAAGGAGATCAAGGTTTATGTGGATGATGTAATCATAAAGTCTAGAAAGCAGTCTGATCACGTCAGAGATTTGAGAAAATTCTTCCAAAGGCTTCGTAGGTACAATCTTAAGCTCAATCCTGCAAAATAAGCATTTGGTCTGCCATCTAGAAAATTGTTGGGGTTCATAGTCAGCCGTCGAGGTATTGAATTGGACCCATCAAAGATCAAAGCTATCCAAGAATTGTCACCCCAAGGAACAAAATTGAGGTGATGAGTTTATTAGGGAGGTTAAATTACATCAGCAGGTTTATTGCTCAGCTTACGATAACTTGTGAGCCTATCTTCAAACTATTAAAGAAGGATGTTGCGGTCAAATGGACAGATGAGTGTCAAGAAGCATTCGATAAGATAAAGGGGTACTTGTCAAACCCACCTGTGTTGGTGCCACCAGAACCGGGGAGACCTTTGATTCTGTATTTGGCGGTCCTGGACAATTCATTTGGTTATGTGTTGGGTCAGCATGACATCACCGGCAGGAAGGAGCAGGCCATCTATTATCTCAGCAAGAATTTCATATCTTACGAGATTAAGTACACCCACCTTGAGAGGACATGTTGCGCCCTAACTTGGGTAGCACAGAAGTTGAAGCACTATTTGTCATCCTACACTACGTACCTCATCTCTCGTTTGGATCCATTAAAGTACATCTTTCAGAAACATATGCCTACAGGGAGGCTCGCAAAGTGGCAGATCTTGCTCATAGAATTTGACATCGTCTATGTGACTAGGACTGCAATGAAAACCCAGGCATTGGCCGATCACCTGGTTGAGAACCCAGTAGACGAAGAATATGAGCCTTTGAAGAATTACTTCCCCAATGAAAAGGTAATATATATTGATGAGTTGGAACCAGTTGAAAAGCCAGGATGGAAACTTTTCTTTGATGGGGCTGCTAACATGAAAGGCGTTGGGATAGGAGCGGTACTTATTTCTGAAACAAGGCATCACTGCCTTATTACGGCTCAGCTTCGTTTCTACTGTACAAACAACATGGCTGAATATGAGGCGTGCATTCTGGGTTTGAGGTTAGCTATAGATATGGGTTTCCAGTAAGTCTTGGTCTTGGGCGACTCGGACCTTCTGGTGCACCAGATTCAAGGAGAATGGGAAACTCGGGATTTGAAGCTCATACCGTACCGATAATGTTTGCATGATCTTTGTCAACGATTTCAATCAATAAAGTTCAGGCATATCCTAAGGATTCATAATGAAATTGTTGATGCCTTGGCTACTCTGGCATCAATGTTACATCATCCTGATAAGGCTTAGTAGACCCTCTGCAGATTCAAGTCCACGATCAGCATGCATACTGTAACGTGGTATGGTGAGCCTTGGTTTCACTATATCAAGGAATATATCAAGATGGGGGTGTATCCAGTACAAGCCACAGGTGATCAAAAGAGAACAATTCAGTGGTTGGCAAGCGGATTTTTCTTCAGCGGAGGGGTTTTGTACAAAAGGACTCCGGATCTTGGATTGTTGAGATGCATAGATGCTAGACAGGCCACAACTATCATGACCGAGGTACATTCTGGAATATGTGGATCGCATATGAGTGGGTACGTGCTGGCAAAGAAGATTCTCCGAGCAGGTTATTATTGGCTCATTATAGAGCGAGATTGTATCAGTTTTGTGCGCAAGTGTCACCAATGTCAGGTGCACGGAGATTTGATTCATTCTCCGCCATCTGAATTGTATACAATGTCCGCACCATGGACCTTCGTTGCTTGGAACATGGATATCATTGGGCCAATCGAGCCAGCAGCGTCCAATGGGCACAGGTTTATTCTAGTGGCCATTGATTATTTCACCGAGTGGGTTGAAGCTAAATCTTTCAAGTCTGTGACCAAGAAAGCAGTGGTTGATTTTGTGCACTCAAACATCATTTGTCGGTTCGGGATCCCAAAGGTGATCATTACAGATAATGGTGCTAATCTCAATAGCCATCTGATGAAAGAGGTATGCCAGCAGTTCAAGATTACGCATCGCAATTCCACACCTTACCGCCCCAAGGTGAATGGAGCAGTCGAGGCGGCCAACAAGAACATAAAGAAAATACTTCGAAAAATAGTGGAGGGTTCCAGACAGTGGCATGAGAAGCTGCCTTTTACATTGTTGGGTTATCGCACTACTATTCATACTTCAGTAGGGGCAACTCCTTATGTGTTGGTATATGGCACTGAAGTAGTGATACCTACGGAAGTTGAAATCCCATCCTTTCGGATTGTCGCTGAGGCCGAAATTGATGATGACGAGTGGGTCAAAACCCGCCTAGAGCAATTGAGTTTGATCGATGAGAAAAGGTTAGCAGCAGTGTGTCATGGCCAGTTCTATCAACAGAGAATGACAAGAGCTTATAATAAGAAGGTACGTCCACGGAAGTTTGAAGTGGGTCAGCTAGTATTGAGACGTATCCTTCCACATCAGGCGGAAGCGAAAGGCAAGTTCGCCTCAAATTGGCAGAGGCCGTTCATCGTGACAAGAGTGTTGTCCAATGGTGCTTTGTATTTAATAGATATAGAAGGCAAATGTGTAGAAATGGCCATCAATTCTGATGCAGTCAAAAGATACTATGTATGATTTCTTTGGTTAAAATGGGTTTATTTGTACTTGGTATATTTTGGAGATTGGAATGACGAAGGCATTTTGTTCTGCTATCTAAACACTTTATCCTTTATTACCCCTTTTGAGCCTTGTTTATTTCCTTTCATACCCCTCTTTTGGAATCAGTGGCAAAATTCAGAATCTCGAGAACAAACGATAAGTAAAAGAAAGAAATGCAAGAGAAGGAGAAGAATGAAAAAGAAAAAGGAAAAAGAAAAAGAAAACAAAACTACAAAAAGAAAAAGGAAGAGAAAAGAAAAGAAAAATTGCAACAACGAAGCAACTTCTATGACATGAACTACGTTCGACCTGATTCCTTTTAAGGATACGTAGGCAGCCTCACGGTTCGATCCCATCAAAACAAAAATCCAAAAGTCCCTAAGCAAAGAAACTAGGGCAGAAGTTGTGGTTGTTGCAAGAAATCTGATTCCAAAAGTTGTAATTTTGAACCCACTTGAATTGTTTTGAGCCTTTGATACCTTTTCTTTCTAACTCTATCCAAAAAACCCACATTACTGTCCAAAGAAAGACCTTCCGATCAGTCTTTGAGAGATGCCAAGTTGAGCAAGTAGAGATGATTCGTATCAGGGGCAACACTCTGGTCCAGGCAGGAAAAAATAATAAAAATGAGAGTCTTATTGGTGAAAACCCTCACGGGCACCGTAAGGCGATGAGAGTTGAGAGAAATAATAAAAATGAAAGAGTCTTATTGGTGAAAACCCTCACGGTTACCTTGAGGCGAAAGTGAGTTGAGAGATGAACAAATGAGAGAGGCTTGTTGGTGAAAACCCTTCAGGGAACCGCAGGCCGAACAAGGTCAAGGTTTTGGTGAAGAAGTTAGGTTATGGAAATTCCGGGGCAACAAAGTATGGCAATTGAAAGTTGATTGGTTGGACAGATTGGGCCGATTAATTCGAAATGCATGTCATGATCATTGGTGCCAGCTGCTCCACTCAGATAAGTCTCTTTTCTTTTTTTTCCCTTTAGATAGTCTTTCCGTTTTGGATTTTGCTTATCCTTAACTCTGAAAGTCATTGCATGTCATTTCTTTTGGGTTTATTTCTCTAATATGTTCCCAATGTCAGTTCTGTTTAAGCAAATAAGAAGGAATTTCAAAGCCTACTACCAACTTCCAAAGTTGCACAAGGCGCAAGGTAGCCAAGGCATTGCTAGAGGTAGTATGAAGTGAAATGGGATATAAAGTGCCAGTGAAAGATCCATCGGCGGAATGATTCAGTAATTTCATGGGAGATGCAGAAGTTCAGTAAAAGGGGTCAGAGGTGAAACAACGGTTCGGGTACAGAACACTCGGGTCATTCGAGGTCACGTGGGTTGAAAATCAGTCAGAAAGCCAAGCGATTCTTGGCCAGTCCAGAGGAAGTCAGTCAAAACAAAGCACGACAAACAGGGAGGCCACTTTCAGCAAGAGTGCCATCAGATAACCACCACATTTTAAACTGACAAGATTTTTCTTTGATTGAAACAGGGGTAGAAAGTTTTGTTTGTTTTAGGGAAACCCTCCATCAAGAAAGGCGAGCACCAAACAGGTTTGACTGTAAACTCTCAGGACCCACCTGGATAATGGGATTTAATTTGAAGTTTTCAGGACCCTCCTGGAAAATGGGACCTAGTTTAAAATTCAAAACAATAATCTAGCATAAATGTACTCCAAAGAAATATAAGTTGGCTTCAAAGTTTGTATGTTTAAGATAGGATTCAATTAGGAGTTTTCAGGACCCTCCTGAATAATGAGACCTAGAGTTAAGATTGCTATTAGATAACAAGATTTAGCGTAGGTTTTGAATAAGGGTAGCATAATTCAGCCGTAAAAGAATTGTCACTCTTAAGATAAACCTTAACTTTTGATTTTCAGGACCCTCCTGGATAATGGGGTGTAGTTTTAGAACTTGCTTGGATAACAAGACTTAGCATAAGATATACCTTTAGAAGACATAATTTAGCTTTAAAATTGTCATTTAAATAGGAGTTGTCAGGACCCTCCTGTATAACGGGATCTAGCTTTCAAATTCTTGATAATGTTTGGTAACAAGATTCAGTTTAACACTCACAGATGTGCCCAACTACCAAACTGGGGCAGAAAATTTTCTTTGTTTTGTCTATTTTTGTTGAAATCAAGCACCCACTTGGAGAACAGGGAGAAGCAGCTCGAGTTCAGCAATCAGGCGCCCACTTGGAGAGCACGAGAATACAATTCAAGTTCAACAATCAGGCGCCCACCTGGAGAACACGTGAATGCAATTCAAGTTCAGTAGTCAGGCGCCCACCTGAAGAACAAGGGAATACATTTCAAGTTCAGCAATCAGGCGCCCACCTGGAGAACAAGGGATTATAGTTCAAGTTTCAGTTTTCAAGTTCTTACCAATATTTGGTAACATGCCAAACGGGGGCAGAAGTTTTCTTTGTTTTTTGTCTATTTTGTGGAAATCAGGCGCCCACCTAGAAAACAAAGGAATACATTTTCAAGTGCAGCAATCAGGCGCCCACCTGGAGAACAAGGGAATACATTCAAGTTCAGCAATCAGGCTCCCACCTGGAAAACAAGGGAATGCATTTCAAGTTTCAGCAGTCAGGCGCCCACCTGAAGAACAAGGGAATACATTCAAGTTCAGCAATCAGGCGCCCACCTAGAAAACAAGGGAATACATTCAAATTCAGCAATCAGGCACCCACCTGGAAAACAAGGGAATACATTTTCAAGTTCAGCAATCAGGCACCCACCTGGAGAACAAGGGAATACATTTCAAGATCAGCAATCAGGAGCCTGCCTGGGGAACAAGGGAATACATTCAAGTTTCAGCAAGCAGGAGCCCGCCTGGAGAACAAGGGAATACATTCAAGTTTCAGCAAGCAAGCGTCCACTTGGAGAAAGGGAAAACATCTCAGATTACAATTCAAGGCGGCAACAAGGGGATTCCACCGGGAGAATATAAGTCAACAAGGCAACAAGAACCACAAGAGCAAATTTAAAGATATAGATAGGATTTTGTAATGCATAGATCATAGTCTAGGCTAGCTTCTTTTTATTTTATCATGGTTTAATAAGGGGTTCAGTAAGCAGTAGTAGCAGCAACAGCAACAGTGAAATCATAGCTTCATGGTAGTCCCAGCTACCAGACATCCCCGAACTACACTAACCTGATTCCTTTATAGCCAAGGATATGTAGGCAACCTCAGAAGTAGGGTGCGGTCAAATCTTTCAAAAATGATTCCCACAGAGTATTCAAATGAGCAAAAATCGCTCGTATCTGCTCACTTTATCTTTGCACGAAAACTCTTCGTGTTTCCGAGCAAAGAGGGGCAGTTGTGAGCACGTGATTTTTGCCCTATGTGAATTACTCCCATAAACTCAAGAAATAAATTTTCCCATTATTTGAAAATTTTGTAGATTATTCATAGGATTTTTGTTAATTGTTTGCATTTGTCCGTGCATGTTTATTTTATTTAAATCATGGAAAAACAAAAAAAATACTCTGGATTTGCATTTAGGATTTATTTTATATTTTTTAGGGTTAACGGGTAAATTAGCCGCATTATAAAATAAAAATCACAAAAATAACTCACTTTGCATTTTAACCTTTTAATCTTAAACTTTGCAGTTCACCTTTTTAATTTGGGAATTAATTATGAGTTGTAAATACTTTGTTAGATAATTAATATTATTTAGTAGTTTAATGTAGTTTTAAGAATTAGTTTAGGGGTAGGGGTAAGGTCTGCGTACATATTACCCTCCCCAGACCCCACTTGTGGGATTATACTGGGTCGTTGTTGTTGTTGTTGTGTTAAGAATTAGTTTAGGATTTTATTTTAATTTTGAAAAAAGGAAGGGAAAAATTGAAATTGAAGCAAGGGGGCTGATCTTAGGCCAATTCTGCATGGCCCAAGTGCATTTTCCCTCCCAAACCCGTTTGACCCAGCAAAATCCCACGCCCCAACTCGGTCCAGACCATCCCCCAGTTAAACGACCCCGTTTGGATAAAAATCATCAGAGCCGTTGATTCTTACTTAATCCAACGGCCCTGACCCAATCCCCTTCTCACATAAGATGGTCCAAACGACATTATTCTAAACCTAAGACCCCTGTTATATTATCTCACCTGTTACACCATCTGCCACCACCAGCCGCCGCCGGAAATTGCCCCACGGCGGCGGCGAGTCTCCAAACCGCCCCAAATTCATACCAGGCAACCACCGAAATTTGCTAAATCATATCCCTACCCCTATTTCCTGAAACACCCAACGGAACCCCTCAAATTTCAAATCTAAAATAGCCGGAATTGTCAAGCTTTCGTTTCTTCAATTCTTTTCGTTGATTTTGGCATGCTTTGAGTCGAAACTAACATTAGTTAATGGATTTTGTCAAGAGCCATTGATTAATGTTTCGACTCATCTCGGATTTGTCGAGGTCCGGTCAAATTGCCTTCAACTAGGCAGAGTGCTTTCGAGTTCGATTCTTCGTCTTCAGAAATGGTATTTTCCTTCACTTAGGTCGTTGATGTTCATCTTTTCTTACATCTCATCCTCGTCTATCTAGCCCTTTGCTTTTTCCATTTTTGTTTCATTTTATATGCTTGCATGGTTGGTTCCAGGTTTGTGAAGTCAGTAATGGCTTCGGAGGCTGAATTTGAAAACACTTTTCATTTTGTTTGGGACCCAAATTTCACGAGTCTTTGAGACTCTGCGGGTTGGCTTGTGAAAATTGGGCTTTCAACGATAAGAGAAGGTTCTGAAAATTAAATGGCCCAAGAGGGATTTAATTTGGGTCTATAGACCCATTAGCCTGGGTCAGTTAACCCGATTGGGTCCTTAGGGTAATAGACAGGGTTAAGGGGGTAATTTGGGTAGTTTGGATAGGGAATCTTTGTATAACTGAAAGAGAAGCTTCTAGGAAGCTGGGTGGGGGTTTAAATTGAATTTTATCTTTTTAAACTAAGGATTGGTTAGTTAAAACAAAAATTTCAAAAGGACTAAAATGCAAATCTAATCCCTCTGTTGTTGCCCTATTCCCTTACCTATAAAGGCATCTTTCCTTGCTCTTCAAGGCAAGGGTTGGAGATTGAAAATATTAAAATAGGAAAAAAAAAATTAGAAAATACAAAAAATGGCAGAAATGTTTACTGTTTTATTGAATTTCAGCGATTTTTGATTTCTTTTCAACTTCTGAAACTATTTTTACTCATCCGAGTGGGAAATAGACTGAACTTGGTTGTCAAAAGTTGGGTCTAAAGATTTTGTTGGGATGTTGTTTGGTTGAATTTGTTATATTGAGCTGTTATACATCATTTCTAGGTTTGGAGTTGTTTTGCTGGTTGTTTTGGTGTTGGTTCTTGTTGCTGCTCCGGTTGATTCTTCATTTCTTATCTTTGTTCACTTCCAGGTATACATTTCTGCACTCCATTCAAATGTAAAGCTTGATTTGGGAATCAAAATGGAATCTGGAGCTTTGAGTTGTATTCACTTTGAGTTGGATTAATAATATAGCATACTTGTTTACTTTGTTTTGTTTAGAAATTACACTTACTGCCTTTCAAACTATGAACAATGTGATCAACGATTTAACCTCTGAATGTCATACGACATGGTAGCTTAGTCTAATGTCCACCTCAGTATAGTTCTTTATATATAGTCATTTTTACTATTCGTTTGTTTTAAGGTCAGTAGTTGGACTGGTTTAGATGCAGTCGACTCAAGATTGTTTATTTTAGACCGTTAGATCTGATTGAAGTTGGTTTTTATGTTTAGCTTATGTCTTCTTCCAGAGTCTGAGTTTTGTATCACATTTTCTGGTGCATTGATTTTTAGAATTCAAGCAAGGCGTTTGTGTTCTCGAAGAACTGTGATTCAAACCATGAATTTACGGTTCGATGAGTCCCAAATTTGGTAAACTACTATCAGGATTCAAGTTTCATGTAATATGTTGATGATGTAGTTTGTTCAAAGTGGGACTTGAATTTTTATTATTCCATTTGGTCCAATATGATTGTTGCATTTTTATGGCACAATTGGGTTTAGCAATGCATAAAAATACTACTAGAAGTTGAGTTCTGCATTTTTCTTTCACATCTCAGGCTAGTAATTTTGATATCATGTGAATACTGGTAATTGAAGCTTGATAGTTGGGTCAGTCAAATTGAGTAGCTTAGTTAATCGCTGGAGCTGCATGACTTTATCATTGTTAGAATAAGCTGTGGATGCCAACTTAGAATGTAACAAAGAGTAACCTTGGACTCACATTCATCTGATAACTGCTTGTAAACAGGTGCGAATTTGAGCTAGTAATATGGATGCATGTTAGCTCCTGTATGTCTATTTTTATGGAATTCCTTAAAGGAATTGGGCTTGGTTCGGACCATATGGGTCAGTTTACTAGGAAAGGACCCTCATATCTGTACTGCTTTTCCCCTTACTCCAAATGTTTCAAGTGACATTGGGCCTGTAGTCAGCCTAAAACCATCTCAGGCGATTTAAATACTTGTTCTATCCCATTTGGATTTTATGACTGGTAAAAGTAATCCGAACTTCAATTTTAGGGTAGGTTTAACGTCTTGGCCCGAGTTAATTAATTACTGTCCCTCAATGGGTTTGTGGTGTAATATCAACCAATCTGTGGCCCTCACATGTTTTAATTAGACAATAAGATAAATATTCGTAAAGAAACCTTTAGGGCCGTTTAAAATACTATCGTGGTTGTGGACACATTCGCATGACATGACTACGATTCCTAAGAACAAAACTAGAGTATGCATTCGCGCAACTCTGGCCAAATTTTTCTTAATAATATTAAAGTGTTATTAATTGTGGACACGTTCGCGTGACATGATTTTTGACGTGCCAAACAAATGGGTACACGTACGCGTGACCCATTTAAAGATAATTTCCTAATTAAAAGCAGCTAATGCACATAGGTTCTAAAATCAGTAATTAAGCAATTTAGTCAAGAAAAGTATAATCAAAGCGACCGTGCTAGAACCAGGAACTCGGGAATGCCTAACACCTTCTCCCGGGTTAACAGAATTCCTTACCCGAATTTCTGTGTTCGCAGAAATATAGTCAAACTTCCTCGAGTCGGGATTTTAAACCGGTGACTTGGGACACCATAAATTATCCCAAGTGGCGACTCTGATTTTAATAAATAATCTCGTTTCGATTGTCACTTAAATTAAAAAAAAACTCTCTTATACCCGCCCCCGGGTAGTAAAAAGGAGGTGTGACAAACATCACTCCTAACGTATGTGAGAAATCAATACATTGGGTTTAAAGGTAGGTTTAGAAATAATAAAGCCTTGACGTGGTCATAATGATCGGTTAGATAAAGCCAACTAGTGTAGTTCTAAAGAATATGTCTAGTAAATTATTGTAGTTGCTTGAGAGAGAATTACGGCATCTAAAGCGCTCACGACTAGTAGAGAATACATTGGCAAAATTGTAGGGAACATAGTTAGAAGGATTCCGAAAATTGGGAAATCATAACTTTAGATTTCCTTAATTTAGTCTTCAACCCTTAGTCTAGTTAGTTGATAAATTCACATTTTTCTAGTATTTGCTAGTTAATTAGTTAGAAATATAAATCTAAATCTTTATAATATAGAAAATTGTTCAAACTTGTCTTTTTAGTCATATTAAATAGATATAGCTAAGCCTTAATTCTCTGTGGGATTCGACTCCGGACTTTTAGACCGGATTATATTTGCAGCGACCGCTTATCCTTTTTAGGACTAGAGTTGGGCGTGATCAGTACGCTAATACCACATGTATCTCCTCTTCTGAGGAGTGTCATACCGGGTATCATATTGATGTGATCTATATTATAAATAAACCTATGACCCCCTCCTTTTTATATTCTCAAGTATTTGTAGAACCATAACTCCTTTTCAAAATTCACCCTTTTAATAATTTTTAACTCTTATGTGTTCAAACTTAAATCCCCTACTATTTGAGCCTATATTTGTCTATTTGCTAATTGTACAAAATTCACAAAAAATATCTGGCCAGGAACCACATTAGTGGATCCTGAGGGGTGCCTAACACCTTCCCCTTAGGATAATTTCAAGCCCTTACCCTATCTCTGGTTATCAAACAAACATAGAAATGAACCCTATAGGTGTCCTAATGCACCTTAAATTATTAGGTGGCGACTCTTCAAATGCAAACCCAGTTCCCAAAAGGAATGAGTTGTCCCATACCCAAAATGTCATGAACCCGATTTTCCGATGCAAAGAGGGAAAAAGGGGGCACGACACTGAGTACGTCTATTGTGGCTCACAAACTACCGATCGATCCGACATGTCCGCCAGTAAAACAAAAGCCCAAAAAGTTCAAGCCTGATATGAGTTTGAAAATCAAGGAAGAAGTCACCAAGCAGGTCAAAGCTAAGGTTCTTAGAGTAGTAGAATATCCGACATGGTTAGCCAACATCGTGCCAGTTCCAAAAAAGGATGGGAAGGTCAGAGTCTATGTCGATTATCAGGATCTCAACTGGGCCAGTCCGAAAGACGACTTCCCTTTGCCGAATATACACATCCTGATTGACAATTGCGCCAAGCATGACCTACAGTCATTTGTAGATTGCTTCGCTGGTTATTATCAGATCTGGATGGATGAAGAAGATGCGGAGAAAACGGCTTTCATTACACCGTGGGGGATGTACTATTACAAGATGATGTCGTTCGACCTGAAGAATACAGGGGCCACCTATATGAGGTCCATGATACCATTTTCCATGATATGATACACAAGGAGATTGAGATATATGTAGATGATGTCATCACCAAGTCCATGAAGTCACTGATCACATGGAAGATCTGAGGAAGTTCTTCAATAGACTATGGAGGTACAATCTGAAACTAAACCCCGCAAAGTGCGTGTTTGGGGTTCCTGCTGGGAAATTGCTTGGGTTTATTGTGAGTCGCCGAGGAATAGAACTGGACCCATCAAAAGTCAAAGCCATTCAAGAATTGTTGCCGCCAAAGAACAAGAAGGATGTGATGAGTTTCTTGGGAAGGCTCAACTACATCAGTCGATCCATAGCACAGTCTACAGTTATTTGCGAGCCGATCTTTAAGATTTTGAAGAAAGATGCCGCTACCAAATGGACTGATGACTGCCAAAGGGCCTTCGACAGAATCAAGGAGTACCTATCAACACCACCAGTCTTAGTCCCACCCGAGCCAGGTAGACCCTTACTACTCTACCTTGCAGTAGTGGGTGAAGTTTTCGGTTGCGTTCTGGGGCAGCATGATGAAACGGGGAGGAAGGAGCAGGTCATTTATTACCTCTGAGGCCCGGTATTCTTTATTGGAAAGCACCTGTTGTGCTTTGACCTGGGTAGCTCAGAAGC
Source organism: Nicotiana sylvestris (assembly GCF_000393655.2). Lineage (NCBI taxonomy): Eukaryota > Viridiplantae > Streptophyta > Magnoliopsida > Solanales > Solanaceae > Nicotiana > Nicotiana sylvestris. The sequence continues at coordinate 35,886,706 of NC_091064.1, forward strand.
TGAGGCATTACTTCTATGCCTATACTACATATCTCATATCAAGGATGGATTCTTTGAAGTACATCTTTCAGAAGCCCATGCCTACTGGCAATCTAGCCAAGTGGCAAATCCTGTTGAGTGAGTTTGACATTGTCTATGAAACTCAGAAAGCGGTCAAAGGACAAGCACTGGCACACCACCTTGCTGAGAATCCCGTGGATGGAGAATACGAACTCCTGAAAATGTATCTTCCTGACGAAAAGGTATCATTCATAGGAAAAGACATTGCAGAATCCTATGATGGTTGGAGAATGTTTTTCGATGGAACAACAAATTTCAAAGGAGTTGGCATAGGAGCAGTCCTAGTATAAGAAACGGTCAGCATTATCCGGTGTCCGCCAAACTCAAGTTCGCATGCACCAACAATATGGCCGAGTACGAAGCCTGCATCTTAGGACTCAAGATGGCCGTTGACATGAACGTTCGCGACGCGGCAGTGCAAATTTCTGCGCTGCTTCATTTTTTCATTTTTTCATTTGCTATCCGGGCTTACTTTGCGACCACCAAACACGATCCCGACTTGATTTATTTAGCTTTTAGTCAGACTTCAAAGCCCCAAATTACTAAAATTCATCCCAAATTTAATTCTTAAGTCGAATTCACTTCCTGCAAGGCATAAAGCATGAATTTAGTACAATTCATTATTATTTAAGCTCAAACCTTTGTAAAATGCAATAATTAAAGTGTTGTTACAATGACTAAAACACGAGTTTTTAGCCTATGATCAACACCCCACACTTAAACCATTGCTCGTCCTCGAGCAATTAACATACATTTCATATAAGGACGACCTTTTTATCAAACAATTTCTCTAATAACACATGCTGACACTTAAGTGCCAATTCATAATATTTCAACCTCAAGACATGACTCACAAGTGCCACGCATTTTCATAACTTGCTTACTTACTCTAACACAGAGGTTAAAACGTTTCATTGCTTTTACAAATCATGTGCCCTCCCACAACTAATATAGACTAGTTCCTCTCAAAATAATATTCAAAAATATTTAGGAACTCAAAATAGGAAGAATTAACTCACTCTCAGAATTGAAATTCATGTGCAACAGATGACATACCATATGCTTGCCCCTAGTGTAATACTCTATTAATTGAGCTTATTCAATCAAGGATCAAATAAGACTTTAATTGGTTGTAATGCAGGCTGAGGAAGGGTGTGATAAATATAGAATATAGTAGCTACACCTCTTTGAGCACTTTCATACATACACCATTTTATTTCACAATTTCAGCATCACTCTTATTGTTAAACCATCTCCAACCTTTTTGAGGTTTTACATACTAACACAAATCCCATTCTCTTTAAGCACCATAAGTTAGGGAATGTTACTCATGAAAATCCATCCCCTATATATATATATATATATATATATATATATATATATATATATATATATATATGTGTGTGTGTGTGTGTGTGTGTGTGTGTGTGTGTGTGTGTGTATTTTTTATATAAACCAGCAAATCAATTTTAACAACATTAAAACAACACTAAGTGCTCATGAGAGATAGAGGTTCAAACAACTGATATATTTACATAAATTGGTAAGTTTTGTAATGTGGATGCCAAAGAAATAGGATTAACAACTCAAAAGGTTTGACTAAGATATATACAACTAGGTGGGAACAATTATAAAACTGGTTTAATAAAGAAATGCCTATATCATCTCCTAAACTGAATAATGCTACTATTTCGCTTTGCAGAACACTTGAGGGCAAGTTCTAGATATCAATTGTTATGCACAGAATATTTCAACAATCCTCACTCACACATTGGCACACAACTCATTAAAGCTTGGATCTTTCTCGACTCTCTAGTCAAAGCAGTTAAGCATAGTTAGAAATACACAATTTAAGGCACTTACTTTAGAATCAAGAACTGAGATTGAGCATCACAAATAAGGTACATACCACTTCTAAAGCATGTGCATTTGAGGAGATTAACTCTGTAAGTTAGGAACTTTTTATTGAACTAAAAAAATTACACTATATCTGGTTCAAATACACCCTTGGAAAAGAACCGCGACATAAAGAAAAACCAAGGAGAATTTTTTAAATTAAACCAAAACTAGCATACACTAAACTGAAATAAAAGCAAACATTGTTTTTTGTTTTTTAACGAATTTCGACTTCATTTCCCTCAAGAAAATCCATCGTCGGGAAAAAAATCAAAATTAGTACCACTTACTACCTACAAGCACTATAATCTACCAAACCAAAAAGCTTAACAGTCTAAACAAAATCAAACAACCAAAAATACGAAAAATATAAAAGTAAGTACATTACAATAGGGGCAAGTCACCCCATACTTAAAAACTTGCATTGTCCCTAATGCAAAAGATCAAAATAGATCAGAAAAAGAGACTCCCTGAGGCCATTGGCCTAAGCATCTTCATCTTCAAAGATACGCAAATATTCCTCATCATCTGAGGTAATAGAGTTCACATCCTCATCCCCGTCGGCTACTAGATGCAACCTCAGATGGGTCAGTGTTTGATCTTTTACTTGGGCGTCGAGACATTATACCTACACAACATGATATATTAGCTAAAACACACAAAAATAATTTAAAAGCAAGCGGAGTAAATACCCCACACTTATGTTATTATCATGTTAACACTTAGAATGTATAACATGGATTCATACTACCCTGTTCTTCAATTAGAATGATATAATGCTTATCGGCCTACCCAACATTAGAGAGAATTGCAACAATTGTAAATAAAATAAGAATTCAAAAACTAGGCTGAAAATATTAAAAATAAACATAAAAAGAAATTAGTCTATTTTACAAAATTCAAAATTATATACAAAATATAATACATAGACACATTAGCATGAATCCTACATATCATTTTACATAAAGTAAATGAAAAATCATGGTTTAGTCTAATGTCATAGTTATTATCAAAAATAACATCTCACAATGCAATTTGTTTCTCAATTTGCAACATTACTCAATTTCATGTCACTTAGACATTTTAACAAACACATTGTAAGCATGTCTTGTATTCTTTAAATTTCAACTTGAAATGAGGCAACACCATATCAACAACACAAATATACCTCACATCACAACTACAACATCACCACATCTTCACAATAATATTCAATGCACAAATTCATGCTTGTACCTGACTAAAGACATCATAACTTCTAAAATCTAATATTTCTAAACTACAATTAAAAGTTAGTGATGTTAGTCATTGGGTTGCCTGCCAACAAGCGCCTGATCTAACGTCGCGTCACAACGTGAATCACTTTTTGATTCCACCTTGAACTTATGAATTGTACCCCTAACAGGGTATCCAGTCTATGGCTATGCTCATTTGGTGGGGCTACAAAGATAACCAGACCAAGTAATAAATTTTTCACTCGGCACTTCTCGGCCTTTAGATGAGGAATGTAATTTTTGCTTTTTGGCACAACAAATTCAAGAATATAGGCACTTTCACCCTCACTCTTTGACTCCCCCATAGGCTCAGATAGCTCGATTACTATCTTACTATCTAAACACAATGTGAAAAAATGATTGGAATGAGGTCTAATGCTCCCTAACTCATGAATTTTACTACTATTTACATCCTCATTTATACACACACTCAATTCTCCTAAAGTAATGTTATCTACTCCCTCACATGACTCTAGAGCACTCTTCTAAATATTGGCATCCTCAAGAAAAACATGATCTAATGATTCGTATTCTTGTTTTAGCTCCTCAATTTGGTCTAGAAGATTTTTTTCAGCTTCATAGAACTCATCACTAAATTGTTGGCCGTTACACGCATCAACCTTTGCACTCAAATTTGAATCCAAGTTATGCACGACCAAGCTAAAATTATCAATTTTTTGTGCAAGCTCATCTCTTTCCTTAGACCACTCTTTCATCAATGTTGTTAGTAAACAACGTTGTTCCGTAGATTTTCCTAATCGAGAATATCCGTCCCAATACCAACCCTTACTCTCATATTCAAATTCAGATCTCCAAGAGGTGAGGCCATGACTATCCCAAAAATACGGGCCATAAAAATCTTCCATCAACCAAGCGTCTTCATCATTAACCTTACCTCCGGATATTTCATCTCCATATGTCATCCTGAGAGAACTAGAAACATACTAAGAGAAAAATCAAATAGTTATAAAAATAAAATATTTACAAAAAAAGAAGAAGAAAAATAAAATCTTGTAAAGATAAGAATAAAAGTCTGATCTAGAAAATAGTTAATTTCTAAGTCCCCGGCAACGGTGCCAAAAACTTGTTGCGACCAAAACACTCACGCAAGTGTACGCGATCTTCAAGTAATATAGTAATAAGTAGAGTATCGTTACCACGAGGACTTGTGATTAACTTATCGACTATGCAAACTCAAACAATTATCAATTCAAGCTAATTCATCACAAAATACATAAATAACCAATTTACAATTTAACTAGTAATCGAACAATAAAACAACACAAAGTTTATTACACCACTTATGAAATTTCTTTTAACAATTAATAAGAGAGATATTTTAGGGTTATGGGCTTGCTAGAGATCATGCTATGCTTTTAGCTTAAAAATGATTTATTGAATTATCTGGATTATTGATTATAGGGTTGATAATATCCATAAGAATCTGTCAAATACTTATGCACCTATTCAAGTTAAATTAATACCTATATTTATGTGGCATTAATATTAACTCAAATGCATTTACAATTCCTATTTTTCAACCAAACAAGGCAATTAAGTATAGTTCTATCTTAATTGCGAATCTTTCACCTGATGCCCATGATCCAGATCTTGCTCTATTTGATTCTATATGCATTCAAGAATTTCCTTTTTCAAGTTTAACTCAAGATTCATAAATAGTATTTCACTGTTAGCTACGCAGTAAAATAATTAACAGCAGAATCAAATAAACAACCCTTAACGATAAATTCAAGATCATCAATTTAAGCTTCAAACAACATAATCATCTAACACCTATAACCCCAGAATATTTGGGTTTTTAGCTACTCATAACCATACAAACATCAACAATATAAGTCTTAAACATCAAATAAATAGATACTAGAAGAAAGTTTACAAAAACTCTTTTAATCCTTGCTCCAAAGTGTTGTCTCCTCTTGATTTTGATCCTCCAAGATGGATCTCCTCCTCCTTTTCTCTCTCAAATCAGGTCTGCCCCAATAATGGATGCTTTTACCCTTTTTAATCGTGTAAGAAGGGATTTTGACAATTACACCTTTTTAGACCGAAATAGAGTAGTTCTGTGATTTTTACACGTCTGCGATGCCCCGTGCGACGCGTACATGGATTGGACAGAGGCAGAATACATTTTAATGGAGCAAAACAATGCAACACGAAATTTTGCACTGCCGCGGCTCCCCACACGATGCGGCAGTGCAAATTTCTACGCTGCTTTATTTTTTCATTTGTTTTGCTATCCGGGCTTGCTTTGCGACCCCTGAACACGATCCTGACTTGATTTATTTAGCTTTTACTCAGACTTCAAAGCCCCAAATTCATCCCAAATTTAATTCTTAAGTCGGAATCGCTTCCTGCAAGGCATAAAGCATGAATTTAGTACAATTCATTATTATGTAAGCTCAAACCTTTGTAAAATGCAATAATTAAAGTGTAGTTACAACGACTAAAACACGAGTTTTTAGCTTGTGATCAAAAGCCTTGGTTTCATGATATCAAGGAATATTTGGCAAAAGGAGAGTACCCGGAGCTTGCTAATCCTATTCAGAAACGCACACTTTGGAGATTGTCCAACAACTTCTTTCACAGCGGAGGAATCCTGTATAGGAGGACTCCTGATTTGGGATTACTGAGATGTGTCGACGCAAAGGAAGCATCCAAGCTGCTAGAGGAAATTCATGTTGGGACCTGCGGTCCACATATGAACGGTTTTTTGTCTTAGCAAAAAAGATACTCCGGGCTAGTTACTTTTGGATGACCATGGAAACAGATTGCATCCAATATGTACGGAAATGCCACCGTTGTCAGATACAAGCAGACATGATAAAGGTACCTCCAAATGAGCTTAATGCAACAAGCTCACCATGGTCGTTCGCCGCTCGGGGGATGGATGTTATTGGACCAATCGAGCTTGCTGCTTCCAATGGGCATAGGTTTATCCTGGTAGCCATAGACTATTTCACCAACTGGGTAGAAGCAGCATCTTACAGAGCAGTGACTAAGAAAGTCGTGGCAGATTTTGTCCGCGACCGCGTTGTTTGTCGATTCGGAATTCTAGAGTCAATCATTACTGATAATGGCTCCAACCTCAACAACGACTTGATGAAATCTATGTGTGAAACTTTCAAAATCAGACACAAGAATTCCACAGCCTACAGGCCTCAAATGAATGGAGCTGTAGAAGCCGCCAACAAGAATATCAAGAAGATATTGAGGAAAATGATAGAGAAGCATAAGCAGTGGCACGAAAAGTTATCATTTGCTCTATTGGGGTATCGCACCACAGTCCGCACATCAACTGGGGCAACTCCCTATATACTGGTTTATGGTACAAAGGTTGTCATTCCCACTGAGGTAGAAATTCCTTCCCTAAGGATCATACAAAAAGCTAAGCTCGATGATGCAGAGTGGGTGAAAAGTCGTTATGAGCAACTAGCCCTTATAGAAGGAAAGAGAATGAATGCAGTCTGCCATGGTCAACTCTATCAAAATAGAATGTCCAAAGCCTTCAACAAAAGAGTCAAACCAAGACAGTTCACACCGGGACAGCTGGTGTTGAAGAAAAATTTTCCGCATCAAGATGAAGCCAAGGGGAAGTTCTCTCCCAACTGGCAGGGTCCATACATGGTTCACCGGGTTTTAACAGGAGGAGCCCTCATACTTGCAGAAATGGACGGAGAAGTCTGGCCAAAGCCGATTAATTTAAATGCAGTCAAGCGTTACTATGTGTAATCTTTATGCTTCCCTTATATGATGTAAACTGAACTACGCCTGACCTGATTCCTGTTTAAGAGGGAATACGTAGGCAGCCCTATGGGTTCGGCCATAATTCAATAAAAATTTCATCCCCCCCTCCGATTGAAAACTGGGGCAGAATTTTGAGGATGACCCTCAAAATTCCGAAGTAATTTTAGCCGATCATCGCAAGCAACAGTCAGAAGCATCAACCCATTACACTGGGGTAGAATTTTGAGTAGGACCCTCAAAATTCTGTACCAAGAGAGGTTGCAATGTCCCGAACCACGTCACAATCGTCGGTTCATCTAAAAACCATTTTTAATTATACACTTATGTCATACTTTTACAAAAATCTTTGCATGTTTATTATCGAAACTGCTTTGTTTAGCAACACTACCCCAATGATACAGACAGTATCACCAAATCAAAGCCGAGCAAGTCAAGCAAAGCCAGCAGGTATACGAACTGACCTTCCCCCCTTACAAAACTCACGATTTTTTCTTTGGATGCAGGCACTAGGATTGCGAAATCATCAAACATACTATACACCCATGGGACAAACAGAACCGTTGCACTTACCAACATTTGCTATCCACACACACCAGTGATTTTCCGTCCGACACGATGCTCTCAGTAATCACAATATTACAATCTGCTATCAGCTAAGAAAACTCTACTATCATTCGTCATTTCATTTTGCATAAAGCTATTATTCTGCTTTCCGAGACTAAACGCTATCTCCATCTGCATATGTATTGCATAAAGGCTACCATTCTACCTTCCGAGACTAAACGCTGTCTCTAGCTACATTTGCATTGCATAAGGCTACCATTATACCTTCCGAGACTAAACGTTGTCTCCATCTGCATTCTTGCATAAGGCTCCCATTCTGCCTTCAGAGACTAAACGTTGTCTCCATCTGCATTTGCATTTCTGCATAAGGCTACCATTCTACCCTCCGAGACTAAACGCTGTGTGTATTTGTATTTCTGCATAGGGCTACCATTCTGCCTTCCGAGGTTAAGCTCTACCTCTCTCTGCATTTGCATCTTGCATAAGGCTATCATTTTGCCTTCCGAGGCTAAGCTCTGCCTCCCGTTTTCTTCGAAACTAAGCACTATCCCATGCACTATTTATTTTGCTTTTCTTACGGGCTAAGCTCTGCCCTTCAAATCGCAAGACTAAGCTCTGTTTTGTCCGTATCATACTACTTAATCCTTCATGGGCTGAAATATCGCCAACTCATCCAAAGGCGTCATCATTCGGAGGCACCATCTTCATAGTCCGAGAACACCATGTCATAGCCTGAGGATCCCTTTCAATTTTTTTTTGCATATCATTATTCAAAGGCATCATGGTTCGGATGCACCGTCCTCATAGCCCGAGAGCATCATTTCATGACCTGCGAATCCTTTATCATACGCTTCATGGCCCAGGACATCATGGTCTGAGGACGTCATCCTAACCGTCCAAAGACGACATTCATGGTACGATGAGAATTTGCATCATGTTTAAATTTATGCACAGTGTACGCTTGTATTGTTCCTAATTGCAGGTAAACCGGCCAGCAACGGCCATCCCGGCAGGAATGATCCCGCTCCAGTTCCCGCAGCCATATCAAACCTAACCATTCCCACAAGCCATCCACTCACCCCGCTCTGGATATTACGTCCGTTCTTGAAAAGTCTCCATCGGCATACTCCGCTGACGGATCTTGAACTACATACAACCTGATTTATGTAAAACCAGGGATATGTAGGTAGCTCAAAAGCCAAGGTGCGACCTAAACCTCTTCAAACCATTTCGCTCGGTCAAAATTGGCCATCATATCTTTACCCGACAACTCTTTCATCCTTCCCGGGTAAAGAGGGGCAGCTGTTGATACCCAATTTTTTCTTATATATTTTCAATATGCAAAATAGCTTCAATACCATATAAATGCATACATAAGCATGTCCAAATATTTTATTATTTTTTCATAATTTTTAAAGGTTTTTAAATCGATTTATTTCCCCTTTTCATCCATAAAATCCCAATAATTATGTCCAAATTATTATTTTTGATGATTAGTATATTGAATCTTTATATTTATGCCAAAATATGGCTAGGGTAATTTTTACATATTTCTACAATTTTGTTTAGTATTTTTTAAAAGCTAATTGCATATAATTGCAATATTAGCCTTTTTAAGATTTAATTGTGTTTTATATCCATAAAATTAAGCCCTGTATTTTTAAATTGTTATTTACATGCCATGAACCATTTTAGTGTTTTCAATTTATTCTCAGAAATTTATTTACTATTTTTTATAATTTAAAAACGGGAAAATTAGCTATTTAAATAACAACCCATTTGTATTTAATTTTTAGCCTAAATTTAACCCCAAATCACCCCCAATTTCCCCGGCCCAAATTCAATTAAACCCGACCCCAACCCAATTTCAACCAACCCAAACTTGGATTCCCCACCTACCCTTTTAATCTAGGTCGTTGATCATTCAGATCAATGGCCACCATTCACCCTTCCATAATTAAACTCAAATGACCCCTTAACCTAATTCACTTTTTGCCAAACGCCACCCTTGAATCCCTCTTCTCTCAATTCTCTCTGCAGCCTCACATAAACCCTAGCCACCGCCACCCTAATTCCTTGCAATCCCTACCTAATCCATGGACTCACATGGCTGCTTGAGAGGTGTATCGGCCTCCTATGGCTCCTGGGTGTTTGCTTCCGTGATTTCATGGCCAGATCTCAAAGAGATCTGGTCCAGTCCTTGCTCAACCGCCATCTCTGGTCTTTTTCTGGCCACCTTTGACTGTTCAAGTCAGATCCACGGCTTTTCTGGCTAGATCGGTAACTTTCAAAGTCTTTCTCACTTTTCGGGGTTCTCTGAAACCCTAGCTTTAAGGTCTTTTGATTTTCTTTCAGATCTATCTTAGATTTGTGCTTATTACGAACTTCTCAAGTGTTTTCTCTAAGGTTCTTCGATTTTCTTTCAAAATGACTCTTCATTTTTCAACGATTAGGGTTTCTTAAAACTCTTTTTAAAGATCTCTCCTTCGATTTTCAGCATCGTTTATGATTTCACTATGTTCAAACGACTTATTTACGCTTTCCTTCTACCTAATTCAGTATGTTGAAAACCCTGGGTCTTTTTGGTCTTATCCTAGTTCTGAAACTGTCCTTGTTTGTTTGAATATATACTTGTTCGATTAAGTTCTTTTTTCTGACTATCTTTTCCTTGTTTGACTTATCTGATTCTGAGTTCTTATCATCTCTTAAACTCGACTATTGTTGAAGCCCTAATTTCTTAAAAGAGTTTTCCTCGCTTATTACTATGAGTTTGAAGGTCTTTACTTGTTTCTGACTTTCTTACCTGTTACTATGTTTTTCTTCACTTTTGATTCTATGTGACTACTTGACCTTGTTGACTATTGTGCTTCGAGTAGTTCTCTTTTACTACTGAATCCTAGCTTATTCCTGCTACTACTGTATGTTTGTGTTGTTTCTTTTGCCAATGTGTTTGGCCTTGCATGTCTGATACTTTTGTTCATTCTATTTATATGTTGAAGTGCAGAATCATGTTTCTTTCTTGATTGATCTTGATTTCCTCGATCTCATGACTGATTGCAAAGGGTTCCCTTATAAACCCTAATTTTTTTACTCATTCGTTTAAAATTAATTGATTCCTTTCCTTTACTGTGATGTTTGATCTTGCTGAACCTTTTCCCAAAACTAAGCATATTTTGTACTTAGTCTCAATTATTTACTTTATACTTTTACTGCCCCCTTATATGACAATAATCAATCTGTCCCAAACTGATTTCTTTCCTTAATTAACCATGTTAGTATCCGTTAAGCAGTGATTCCTTAATTAAAGGGAATCACCTGTGTTAATTGATTCTGATTGTGATTTTTTCCATGTTTGTGTTAAGACTTTACTTATTACCTTATTCTTCACTCGTTTTCAAAACTATAAATACCCCACCCCCTCTTCTTTCAAAGACAAACAATTTGAGTTCAGAACACACACTTACACTCAAAAACTCTCTCCTTCTTTACTACTACTTGTGCTATTTCTTTGTCTAGCCGGCTGAAAGCCAAGGCTAGACTGTGGAATCTTGCTTGCTTTATCTTTCTGCACTTTGTTTCTCTACTGGTATGTCCTAGTTAATTTTTTAAGCCCCAACAGCTACATACTTCTTTAGTTGCTTTAGTTTCTTTCACTCTTGCCTACTTCTGCTCATGTTTCTGTGGTTAAGTTACATTATTAGCATGCTGTAATATGTTCCCTTTTCCCTTAGATTAATGCTTCCCCTATGTGTGTTTTAAAGCATATTATGTATTATGAACCCCAAACCCCCATATCCCCTCTATGTGCTTGTGTTCCTTTGACTGGTTTATGGCCATGCCAGCATTAGCTATTGCTATGCAGGAACAAACCAGACCCCTGCTGGGTTCATGTCCTTATAGACAAATGTATCCCCAAAACCCCTTGACCCTTTTGAATGACTACTGATTCTGTGTAGTTTTGAGTTTTACTACTACTACTAATTTAAATCGCCTTTGTCACTAATTGCTTTCAAAATGGACTGTAAGTCTAGTTTTTAAAAATAAATCTCTTTTTTCAAACTATGTTATGCACTTCCACTATATTCTTAGAATATAGGTTCTGCCCCTCTTGTGTGAGCCTTGCCTTGGGATCCTTGAGCTCCCTCTGAACTTGGACACATAAGGGTTGGCCCTTCCATACTGCACTCATTCTATTTGGTTATGTAAATCTGGGTGTGAGCACTACCCGGGATCCTTTGAGGTCCTTAGGGAACTCTGACACACCCAGGTATGAGAAAAGGATTTGAAATATTGGCATTGAAGTGGTTCATTATATAACTCAGAGATGAAGTCAAGATTAGGCTTCCTTTGGTTATAATTTCTTATTTCTGCACTTCTTTTGTAATTCAATCATTTGGTCTGTAATAATTTGTAAACAATTATGGGGTGATTAGTGAAAAGGGTGGGTAGTTGTATATAGTGGGTAAATTGGGTAGATAACATGCATATATGGTCTATTTTGATTCCAAATATGGTCTGTTAGATAATATGCCTATAGGATCTGCTTTGGTTTAAAATAAATTCTGCATGCTTTACTTTCACAATTAGAAACCATGTCTATAAGGTCTAAATGGCTTTAATAGTAGAGATCATGCCTATAGGATTAAAATTCGTTTTATAATTAGATAGCATGCCTATAGGATGTAAAGTAATTGAAGTTCAATTTTTCATTATAGCATGTATCCAGATTCGTTTCCCTTAGAGATCATGCCTATAAGTCCAAAGTCAGTTTTTAATAATTAGATACCATGCCTATAGGATTTAAAATCAGCTGTAATAGAAATCATACCTATAAGGTCTAAAACCAGTTTAGTTAAAAATTAGTTTGACTCGTGCCTGTCTGAATCAGATTAAATAACCTACTCTTTTTGTGTTAATCAATATCATTAGAAAGCATACCTATAGGATCCAAATCGCCTGTTTAAAATTAACCACTGCTCTACTGCATTCTTAATCAATATAGATATTATGCTCATAGGACATCACCATTGCGCCAAGGCAAGCCTTAGGTAATTACTTAAATAAAACTGGAACTACCTTTGTTAATTACCAACTGCTACAACCAGCAGGCAGGTCTGATTCAGACTTCTTTTCTGAGTTATACAATGAATCTGGTTCTGACTCAAACTCTGCTTTAGGATTTTAAAATTCAGACCTTAATTGTGTTTAAGTCATGCTATTTATATGAATTGTTTGCGGAGGTATATATGAGCCCTCTAATTGTTTATATGTTCCCCTTAAAATGCAGTCCTACGTGTTTTGTATGTCGCATTAGCCTTTTTACCTTTAAACCTAAGAGTCAACCTAAAATCCTCCCTCTTATAGGAATAGTAGTCCTAAATTCCTCTGGGACTGATAGGAATGGGACGGGTAATAGCATGCAATAGATGTCGAGACCAATGTGCGCTTTAATACCTTAATGGGGTGGGAAGGGTAGATATGGATATGATGACCGGTGCGCTAATACCACGTGTATCCCCTCTTCTGAGAAGTGTCATACCGGGTATTGCATTGAGGTGATTCATATTATAAACAAACCTAGGACCCCCCTTTCATTTTTTACAAGCATGTCTAGCTTATAACTCTTTTTCCAAAACCCTGCCTTTTAATAATTGTTTGCACTTGTGTATTTAACCTTAAATCCCCTATTACTTGAGTCTTTTATTTGATTACTTGCTAATTGCACAAATTCACAAAAAACTATCTGGCTGGGAACCACACTAGTGGATCCTGAGGGGTGCCTAACACCTTCCATTTGGGATAATTTCAAGCCCTTACCCAATCTCTCGTTATCAAACCTAGTTGTAAATGAACTCTATGGGTGTCCTAATGCGCCTTAAATCATTAGGTGACGACTCTTCAAATACCCAATTCCCAAAAGGAACAAGTCATTATACCCCATGAATGTCAAAACCCGGACTCATCTCCGTTGGAAGGGGAAAAAGGGGGCGCGACACATAGGACTGAAGATTTCAGACAGCTCCAAGAAGAAGTAGCCCGACTACTCAGCAAAAGACACCTCCGAGAGTTCCTTAGCGACCGAGCCAAAAATCAGTTCCGGGAAAGAGAGGCGAACATGAAAAATGAAACAGATGAGCCGCAACATTTCATCCACATTATCATTGGAGGGATCGACATCCCGCAGGAACCCATTGTCAAAAGAACAAAAATATCCATCACTATGGAGAAACGAACTCGGGGTTACATACCCAAAAATGCTCTCACATTCAGCGACGAGGATATCGAAACCCTGTCTCAACCTCATAACGATGCCTTGGTAATTTCTTTACTTATGAATATATTTCAAATTAAGCATGTGCTTGTTGATCCAGGTAGCTCGGCCGATATTATCAGGTCGAGGGTGGTGGAACAGCTCGGACTGCTAGACCAGATCGTGCCCGCCTCTCGAGTCCTCAACGGATTCAACATGGCCAGCGAAACACCGAAAGGGGAAATCACCCTCCCGGTCAACGTGGCCGGCACGACCCAAAATGCCAAATTTCAAGTCATCGAAGGAGACATGAGGTACAACGCCTTGCTCGGAAGGCCATGGATACACTGCATGAGAGTAGTGCCATCAACCCTTCATCAAATGATGAAGTTTCCGACGAAGGACGGAATGAAAACCGTGTATGGGGAACAACATGCAGCGAGGGAGATGTTCGTGGTGCACGATGTGGCACCGGCATCGACGCCTTCAACATCGAAGGAGCCAAAAGACAAGCAAACAGTAAAGTAGCAATTGCGAGACACATTCTCGGCTACACCCGAATAAAACAAGCAAAGTACCATGCCACTTTCCCAAAACAAATGTTTGAAGCATATCGAGGCTCAAAGCGCCATCACCACTAAGGTATAACCATCTCCCTTTTTATTTACATCTTACACTAACCTTTGTGCAGGTGTCCGATCAGAACAGTCGAAGTGATGTCCAGCTCGAAGACCTTAGGTTTCAAAGCATGTGTTGCACTCTTTTCCTTCGATCGAATTTTATTCCAAGAAGGGTTTTACCGGCAAGGTTTTTAATGAGGCAACACCTATATGCTACCTAAGGAGAACTCAACAAATATTCAAGGCTTCTCTTCAATCAACCTCGAATACTGGGGTATCCCCCCCCCGGAGATCACCTCCTCGGAGAAGTCAAGAATGTGCCAAAAAGGGTCTCGATAGGAAAATGATGTATCAGGCCAAACGGTCGAACGAACCGTGTCCACATATAATAACCTAACCCTTGACAACGGAAACATGTATACTTGTGCCAAGTAATCAAAGAATATTTTTTCCTCCAACGAGACACTTTGCACTTCAAAGAAGTATGCTACATTTACGAGAAATGGCTCCAGATCCAAAAAATCTCCCGAACATTTGGGGACCGACATCAAAAACTCGAAGCCACATGACCTCCGGGTCGGAAACTTCGAACTCGTAAGCCCTCAATGAGGCAACATCAAGTTTACAAAGAATAGCTCCAGAGCTAAGAAACTCTCAACGTTTCGAGGACTGTCAAAGACTATCATACATCGAGCTATCAAAACTCAAGGGCGTAAGACCCAAGCGGGCAACCTCGAGCCTGAAAGCCCTCTATGTGGCAATACTAGAAAATGTAAGACCTCCATGAGGCATTATCAACAGTATAAGACCTCTATAAGGCAATACCAAAACTGTAAGACCTCAGGCAAGGCATGAGTTACACTTGTACCAAGTAACCAAAACTGTAAGACCTCAAGCAACGCATGAGTTACACTTATACCAAGTAACCAAATCTATAAGACCTCAAGTAAGGCATGTTAAAAATTATAAGACCTTACAAAAGGCATAAATCCCGACCTTAAAGTTAAGGCTATACATTCGAACTTGTAAGACCCCTAAAAAGGCATACCCTCGATATAAATGCCGAAGCTACTTCACTCGGGGACTGAAAGGCTACAGCCAAATGCAATGACTATGGTCACAAGGCTTCGGCCAAACTAACGCGACTCGGGGACGCCCGACCGTCACTATAAAATTACATGCCTTCAATTACTTCGAAAAAACTTTGAAAAGAACTAGTTAATCAGGCTACCCTCGGCATAAGCAAAAGAGTTTCGATCATATCAGCTCCAAACAATAGGCTTCAAAACAATTCAGCCATCGAGCGAAACCTCTTAAGGTGCTCATTTATCGCTATATAATGGCTCACAATCGAGGCTCTTATCGAGTCGTCAAAGAGTCGGGCGATTAACGAGGGAAAATAAAGCCCACATTAGAGGTCGTACCGATCCAATGTGTAAGAGCCACTATCACCAGCCCACATTAGAGGACGTACTGAACCAATGCATAAGAGCCACTGTCACCAGCCTATATTAGAGGTCATACCGACCCAATGCGTAAGAGCCTAAGAGCCAGCTTAAAATTCAAAAACATAAGGGTCAATGAGCTCGAGTCTATCCCGATTCAGAGATTGAGCCCAAAACAGTTAACTAAAAATACTTAAGGGCAAATGCGTAAGAGCTTACGAGCCAGCCTAACAAGCCTCAGGGCAAATTTGCCAACCTAAGGGTTTTTACCTCGAAGTCCAGTTCACCTGGCGAATCATCGACGAACGTGTAAATTCAAAACAAAAAAGACATACTCAAGCAAATGGAAATTCACGGAATGACAAAACCAAAAAGTTTCTTTGTATATGCATACATGAAACAATGCAAGGCTACATTTACAAAGTTCTCTAAGAACACTGTACAAAGAATCAAAAAGAAAAAAGCCTAGTCTATTTTCCCCTCGGGGACTGCGGCCCCATCGGCCTCTTCTCCATTATCTTTGACATCAGATACAAGAAATTTGGTGTTGTATTCATCCGCCTTGGCCTACGCTATCTCTTTCAAGAGATCGAAGCCCCTAGCGTGAATTTATTTGAGGGTTTCCCTCTGAGATTTACACCCGACGTATTCATTGCTTCTGCTCTCCCGATCGGAAGCCCTTCTCAACTTATCGAGCATCTACAATGTCTTTTAAATAGACGGCCACTTTCTTGTCGGCCTTAGCCTGAATCTCTTTAGCTTCAGCCCGGGCGTCCACGACCTCGGTCTTTATCTCCAAAAGGTCAGACTCGAGCCTTGCAATCCTGCTCGTCTGAACCGAGCTATTTTCACAAGTGTTCCAGAGCTGTATCTCGAGGGAAGACACCTTGGCCAAAACATTCTTCTTGGCCTCAGTATGGGCACCTATCTGAGCCCTTAGCTCGTTACACTCATACTTAGCCTGGCCAACCTCGCCCCAAAGGCATACCAGATCCTCTATCTTGCTCTACAACTTAAGTATCAAAATATTAATCTTTGAGGATGGAAGAAGAAGCATGCATTCACTTGGAGCAAAGGTTACCTGTTTCTCAAGGTGCCTTTCGTAGTTAAGGCTTCGATTCGCCTCATACCGCAGGTATATCAACTCATCTCCCCTTTTGTCATAAAGAAGCCTGAGGGATTTCTCCCCGTCCAAGGCTTTTCGCAACTTGGCTTCACGACGAAGCATCTCAGACTTAAGCTTGTCAAAGGCCTACGAAAAAGGAGCTCAATAAGGAAATAAAAGTGCAAAACTGAAAAACCAATACAGTCAGCCAAAACTCACCACAGAACAAAGCCGTTGAGCCTCCTCAAAATTTGAACGCACACCTGCTGGCTTGGTTTCGTTGGCTCCAATAGAACCGCTCCTAATAGGAATATGATCGTTCGAGACCTCGCTTGAGTTAGGCGGCCCCTGGCTTCGAACACCCCTCGAACTACCTTCAACGGGAAAAGAAGACGGTGGCAGAAAATCCTTAACCCTCAAAGTACCTTCGACGGGAAAAGAAGACAACGACAAGAGGGGAACCATCTTTCTAAGGCCAGAAGCCTCGGGTATTGCAAGCTCAGTCGAGATATCTTCTCTGGGCCTCCGAGCAGGGCTTGCCTCGCTATGATCACCCTCATTCTTCGAAGACTCCTTCCGTTTGTTATTAGTCCTTGATCCAAAAGTCGATGACTCTTCCTCCTCCCCGAGGGGCACGGTCTCTTCTCAGAAAATTCTCTAATGCCTGCGGTAACGGAGTTAGTACACATAGAAGAAAGTACATTTTAAAGAAAACAAGTCACATAACACGTACCTTGATGTTTTGCCTCCCATCTACCCTTGGACAGATCTCGCCACTTGCGCGTGCTCATCATAGGTCGATCAAGCTGCCAGTTCCTGAGACAAATTTGCCAGGTTGGGAACCTCGTATGGCATCCACGGGATTGCTGCAAAAAAGAAAAGAAAAAGAAAGCATCTTTACATAATCCGCCTCCACCATGGACAAAACTAATAAGAACACGAGTGTACCACTTACGTGTAAAATTCCATTTCTCAGGAAATGGAAGGAACTCTACGAGGATAATATCGACAGTCTGCACTCGGATGAAATGACTCATCCACCCTCGATCCCCATCTTTTTCATTGCTGGCAATAAAGGGCCGAGTGGATCGACGTCGTAGAGTAATCATGCCTCGATGATGCAAGGTTCGGTACAATCTAATAACATGGCTGAGTGTGAACTCGAGCCCGGCTTTATTTGAAAAATACCTTATCATCAGCACTATCCTCCAAAATGACGGGTGAACCTGTGCCAGGGTAACCTGATATCTTCTACAAAATTCGAGCACGACCCTATCGAGAGGGCCCAATGCAAAAGGGCACGTGTATAAGTTCAAAAACCCCTCGACATGAGCCATGATGCTCTCTTCCGGGGAAGGTACCTGCAGCACCACCTTTTCTCCCCATCCGCAGTGTTTTCTAACTACCTCTAGGTGTTCCTCCCCTACTGAGGAGATAAACCTCGATGCATGCTCCCGATGGACCTGAACATTGGGAGGTCTCTCTAACGTAAAGTCCCTCCTCGAGACAAAGCACCTCGAAGTTAGCTCACCAGATATCGGTGGTGTACCACCGACCGAGCACGAAACAGAAGCGGAACTCTTCTCTCCTTGGTGAACAGATTTGGACGTAGCAGCCATAGCTATGGTAAAATAAGAAACGGAAGATGAAGACTTGGGCGAAAGCTATGAGTTAAAATGGTAAGAGAACTAGCACAAAGAATAAGAGCTCTATAAAGGGGACAGTTACTCAAAGTAGTGGAGTCCTCAGATAAGAAATAAGAAAATGCATATATAGAGCAAGCAACGACTGTTTGCTTATCCTGAAGGCCAATTAATTCTAACCATGTCAGTGCTATTTTTGGGGAAGGGTATCCAATGGGACCACCCCGGTCGCTGCACAACCGTGTCACATAAATGATACTGTCACACAGCGCTCAGCAACCGTTGAGAACCTGAGGATTTCTGTTATTATGAGCATCGATTCTTAAAAGCTATCGACCTAATCTCGAGATGGTGCCCAATCTCGAGGGTCCCGATTACTCCAAGTTTGGGCTCCGAAGAGCCAACATCAAAATCCAAAAGCTAACTTCGCGTAAACGCTGAAATATAAAATTCGAAGACTTGAAGTAGAAATATCTTCTTACATTACCAAAAATATATTTACAAGGGGCATCTTTACAAAGCCTCCCCCCCCCTCCCGAGAAATTCATATATAAAAATAAAAAGGGAAGATGACGTGAGTCTATTCTTCACCCTCACTACTCTCTGGATCGTCTTCATAATCCTCGTCCGAAGTGGCCGAAAATACCGATTCTTTCTCCAAGGTTCGGGCTTCCTTAATCTCAGCTGAGAGATCGACGCCTTTCGCGCTTGCTTCCTCGAGAGCCTTCCTCCTTGCCTTTGAACGAGCGTAAGCGATGGCCCAAGTCAGCTTCTACTCAACTTTCTCTGATATCTCTTGAGCTCGTTCATTCGCAGTAGCTGCATCGTTCATGTATGAAGACACATTTTCTTTGGCCTCAGACTTGGCGGTGGATAGTGCAACAGCCTCCTTCTGAGCACTCCTAAGAAGACCTTGGATCGATGCCAACTCCGACCGCAAAAGGTCTCTCTCCAAGGTCACAACCTTATTTGCCCCCTCAGCTTGAGGGCCTTCGCATTCTTGGCTGCAACCTCTTCCTGAAGTTGCCCCACTAGGGCATCCTTTTTCCCAATCTGCAAAGGCAACACAAGTTGGTGAGCATCGAATTATAAGAATAAAAGGCGAGTTCATAGATTCCATGTTACCTGCTCAGCAAGGCCAGCCCTTTCACGGCGCACTCCCTCCAAACTCGCCCGAAGCCCGCTCAACTCCTCCCCCTTTCGGGCAGAGGAGTCCTCCGACTCCTTCAGCACCGAGGTGAGCTTCTCGAGCTCCTTCTCGCAGCACAAAATCTCATCTTGAAGCCTAGAGAAGGCATGATGGTACATTTTCTTAGCCTACAACAACATAGAAAAGTTAGAAAGTCAATAACAAAGATTTAAAACACAAATGATATGTCACGAGTAGCACCTGCTGCTGAAGCCTCTCTGCCTCCTCGAGAGCAACGGGAGCATCGACATCAATGTTCTTATCAACTCCGGCGAAGAGGTCTCTGAGCACATCTTCCCCTCTATGAGAGGCCCCCCACATTGGTGGTATCCGAGTCCTGTGCATCCCTGATTTCCCCCTGTGAGTACGAATGGCCCAAATTAAGGCCACCCAAAGCATTAATTTCTCTAAGGGTCTCATCTTGCCCCGAAAAACATCGGGTTCAGGCTCTCCAAAATCACCAGCCATGAGTTCATCAGCACGAACTGTACCATGTCCAACTTGAAACTCGGGGACTGTGCCTGCACCCTCCTCGAGGGTCTCCTCAGCACGGGTTTGGTCTATATAGACCACCTCCGATTTGGTGGCTTTCCGCCCAGCAACTTGCGGAGCATCTGCACCTCGTCTCGTCCTTTGTACCAAAGGGTCTTCATCATCATCATCATCACTTTCAACCTCGATACGGAGACTTGCCACAACAGCAGAAGTCGAGACTTAGGCGTCTGCCCGAGGCCTGCGAGTTTAGGTTTCTCTGATTTGGGAGACTCGGCGGACGCCTCCTTTTTCCTATTCTTGCCCTTACCGGGTTTCGAGGTCCCTTCCTCGACATAAGGAGACGACCTCATCGACACTCCATCCTCGAGGCCTACACAAGCATGAGGCATCAAACTTACCACCACAAAAGATATTCATAAGGAAACCTGGTAAAGATATCAGTAAAGAGCATACAGTGGTTCTTGGCCTGCCACCGCGTTTTGGCCAAGTCATGCCAGGAACGCTCGATATAAGGGAAAATGGAGTCCAACTGTCTGATCCATCTCGATAGGTTCTGAACCGCGCTGGGGTACCAAATGATTGTTGCATAATCAAAAGAAGATCATTTTTCAGAAGGGGATGAAAGGGCAATAAAATATGCTCGAGGTAGGGGCACTTACGGTTCATATTCCATTCCTCCGGGAATGACATCCTATTAGCCGGGATGATGTCCAAGGTCCTCACTCGGAAAAACCGACTCATCCACCCCCAATCCTTGTCCTCATCGATGCTCGAAAAGAATGGCCTCGCGAATCGAGGGTGAAGCTTGATCAAACCTCGGAAGAGACGAGGGCTGTATAATCTGACCAAGTGATTATGGGTGAAGGTCATACCCTTGATCTGGTTGGAAAAGTATCAGAACATATAAATGATCCTCCAGAAAGAAGGATAGATTTGACCGAGTGTCACTCAGTACTCATGGTAGAAGTCGAGAATTACTGGATCTATTGACGGGGAAGAAGGATCCGAAGAATCTACGGGACCTAGAGCAAATGGGTATGTATACACACTAAGGAAGCCAGCTTTGTGGTCTACTATGCTTTCCTCAGAATTGGGGATCTCTACTAACACTGCCTCCTCCCATCGGTAGTCTTCCTTCACTATGTTCGTATTGGCCACCACGCTGATGTATCGAGACACGTGCTCACATCGGCCTGTTGTAAAAGGGGGATTTTCGATAGAAAAATCGGATACAATATCGAATTGGGTAGGAGTACATTGCTAGACAGTTAGGGTACTTTTGGTTAACCCCTTGATGCGCGAGATGAAGAAGCAGTGCCCTATTTCTGAGGTACCATTCTAGAAAATTGAAGATGCTGTAAACGTGTGAATAACAAAACGGTTGAGGTATTTATAGAAGCCATATGTGCAGCGTTAGGGAAGCGGAAAGGCCGAACCAATAGCGGTTCGTGGGCTTCTCGATAATCGTGTTGACAGCAACTCTTGCGCAGCCTTTGAGTCATGACATTTAATGCTCTGATGGACTGACGTCATGATGGTAGTATCGAAGAGGCAAGAATTCAAAATTGTTTCTTATCATTTTCATTCTAAGAATCACTGGGACTATCTGTATACGGTAAAAATTAGAGAGTCTGATTTTATGATCGTTATGGCACTTCATAGAGACCGCCTCCAGAAGGCTCGAGGCTCAGTCCGGGGTTTGACCCCGAGGATTCTCAATGATCGACCTCGAGGCAGTGTAAATCAATGGCTGTGATGGACAAACGGGAAGTTCCTAAGGCACATGATTAAAACTAACCAAGTCTATTAGGCTAGTTTAAGCCCGTACCGTGGCATTAAGTGGCTATACCAGCCTCAAATCCTTGTAATAAATGTGTTTATACTACGTTGGGATTCCCCCTCATATATAAAGGGGACCCTTGTCATTTTGTATGATATTACACACAATACTCAATACAAGAACATCCTCTACTCTCTAACTTAAACATATTCTCCCTTGATTCTATTACTTACATTTATTGCTTACATTTATTGTGTTCCATTAATTGTTCTTCATTTATTACTCATTATTGATCATAAAGAGCTCAGATCAAAGCTCTTAGAATTGTTAGTCCTTCATCGGCCATCCACAGCCTAACACTTAGCTCGACCTCGAGACCCCGTATAGGCCGGCTCGAGGCCCCGATTCTCTACCTCCCAGTTTGCTTAACATACTGCCGTCAAGCTTTTATCTTATTTTTTTAGTCTCACACTTAGCATCTATTGCCTAACAACTAACATAAATAAATAAATCACGTATTTTTAGAATCACAAAATCAAATTTTATTGTAATTACCATTTTCAAGATAAACAGAGTTAAGAATCATTAGAGTTAAGAATCATTACCCAATAGCCTCCTCTAAAATTCCCCTAAATTATAGCATAAATTCGAGCTCTCAAAGTCCAAAAATGGAAATGGGATAAAAACCCTCGAACTTTGCCTTTTCTACCTAGCGATCTCGCTTCTGCGAGGGGGTTCACCGCTTCTGCGGTTCCGCACTTGCGGAAAAAATATCGCATGTGCGGACTTAACTTAAGTCCAAAATTCCAAGGTCTTCCACTTCCGCAATCCTCAAGTTTCAAGGCCTTCCGCTTTTGCATTCCATCTTCCGCAGAATGACTCCGTTTCTGCGGTCCTAACCTCGAACCTGCGCCACAGGCCAAGCTTCTCCAAGCCGCACCTGCGCTCCTCTGCTGGCACGTACGAGTCCGCACCTGTGGTCAACCCCACAGCATGTGCGATTACACCAGAAGCTGTAATGGTTTAGCAACTCTTCCAACTCCCAATTATATCCGTTAACCATCCAAAATCAACCCGAGGCCCCTGGGACCTCAACCAAACGTACCAATAAATTCTAAAACATCATACGAACTTAGTCGAGCCTCCAAATCACATTAAACAACTCTAAAAATATGAATCACCCTCCAATTCAAACTTCTGCAACCGATGCCGAAACCTATCAAATCACGTTCGATTGACCTTAAATTTTTCACACAAGTCATATTTGACATTACTAACCTACTCCAACTTTCGGAATCGAAATCTGACCCCGATATCAAAAAGTCCACTTCTGGTCAAACTTCCCAAAAATTCAACTTTCTCCATTTCAAGCCTAATTCAGCTATAAACCTCCAAAACACAATCCAGACACGCTCCTAAGTCCAAAATCACCCAACAGAGTTAACATGACCGACAAAACTCCATTCTAGAGTCATCTTCATATAGTTTCAACTATGGTCAAAATCCTAAAACTTAAGCTTTCATTTTAGGGACTAAGTGTCCCAAATCACTCCGAAACCACAAACAAAACCTCCCGACAAGTAACATAAGCAGAAAAAGATACGGGAAAAGCACTAAATAGAGGATCGGGGCTATTACTCTCAAAACGACCTGCCGGGTCGTTACAATAACAACAAAATATAATGATTAGCACCACATGCGCCCATATGCCACTACATTTCTTAAAAATAATTTCAACGCCATAACTACACATAACCCCCGACTCAACGGTACTGAGCACAAAAATAATAGTAATGACAACAACAACATAACACGAGCAAATGACGATTAAATCAACACAAGAATTACAACATAGTGAAACAGAAAATCGAACTCACAATGCAAGACATAACAAATAATAATAATAACTCAATAATAAGAGAGACAACATGTAACAAAAGTTTCACGTAAGGGTAGATTTAGCAAATAGAAAATTTTTACATGATAAAACAACTTCATCTCAATTAACAACATGAACGTAAATATAACTCAACAAAGAAACACATCTCCTTTTAACATAACTCCAAGTAAAATAATTCAATGTCGCTTGATAACTTAAATTCTCATTTAATTTTTTGCAAATTAAAATCAATAGTGAAAGTGTTTCCACGAAAAGGCAACTTAACAATAAAAGTATCCACGAATTGATTTAAGTGGTAATAATTTCAAATAAATATATAAGAGCAAACTTGGCTAGAAAGAATGTACATGTAACTACAACTTCAAACAAAGCATATAAGAGTGGACATGGCGAATAAAGATACAATAATGTGCCAACAATTTCCAATTACATGTATAAAAGATGCCTTATATTTTAAACCGATAAAATTTTCACATATAAGCTCAAGTACGTACTCGTCACCTCGCGTACACGGCTTTCACATTTTACAAATAGCACAAACGACTCAATTCTTAAGGGGTAATTTTTCCGCACAAGATTAGGCAAGATACTTACCTTTACGAAGTTAGGTCGATACTCTAAAGTAGCCTTCTTTAGTGAAATGACTCCCGGACGACTCAAATCTAAATTTCGCCCCTTAACGATACTACTACGATCCGCCACACGAAGGAACTTCAATCTACAATATCAACATCCAATGGGACCAACATTAGTTATAATTTTCATTGTTTAGGCCATTTAGGCATTTTATCAAACACCTAAAGTGCATAAATTTCTACATCTCTTAACCATAAAATGAGTTCATCTAACTTATACCATCATTTACCAATAATTTATCCCACCATCATTCTCAACAATTTATAACTTTCAATCATCACATACGTGACCATTCATCCACACCCAACTAATAAAAATTCCATCAATTAATTACCTTTCAATCTCTACAAGGGTTATGTATTTAAATTGGGAATTTATGGCTTCCAATCCATACCATGAGTTTCAATACTTAATTCATACTCATATTTCCGTAATAATTTCGTACATATAAGTCTAAGGGTGTATGATTACCATTTTGGAAGAAATTTAGCAAAACAAACAAACAAAATATTACGGAAAAAATAAAAAAAGACAAACAAAAATATGAAAGAAAAATAAAGAAAAAATGGAGAAAGACCTTTGGTGAAGCCTAGAGAATGGAGGGGGCATCCTACTATTAAAATCTTCAAAAGGGGCATGTTTTGTCTTTTTCAAAAAAGAAAAGCATTTTGATCATTAAATCTTTAAAATTGCTCTATCATTTTAACGATAAAATATGCCACTAGGCTCAGTACTATGAGTCTATGCCCAAGTAGTATTTGTTCACAAGGAATCATTTTTTTTCCAATTTTTCTATCGAAAAGAAAAAGAAAAGAAAAGATTTTTACCGTAAAGGCCATGCTTTCCTTTGACGTGTAGAGGATATTTGGATTGACTTTTAAGCTAGTCAAATTAGATTTTAAATTTCTTTTAGTGTTTCGTAAAATTAAAAAAATACTTAAAACAAATTAAAACTGCTTAAACAAACCAAAAATAATAAGCTAGGCAGCATCAATTAATTATTATTTTTGACTTAAAAGCTATTTATGTGAAAATCAAGTCAATTCAAACGGGTCTTTTCGGTCTCACCCTGGGTGGCAAACCTATACTTGGACATAAGTTACCTTTTTCTTCCTGTTTTATCTGTTTTGCCCCTCTCCAATTTGATCTAGAGCTTTCACCTTTAAGGGTAAATTGATAATTGAGCTTCTTTCCTTCTTTCTGTATTTTTTCTGTTTACACATTATTTGTCCCTTTTGTACTAATTGTATTTTGATTTTGTTGCTTCTCAACTGTTGCTTCTACTGCTCTTTCAGGTGAGTTCCATTCGAATTTTCTTCTCCTAGTGCTTGGTTTATTGGCAAATTTTGCATATGTATTAGCTTTGCTCAACCGTATGAAGAAAAATCGTATCAGTTTTGGTCGCTGGTGCACCAAGGTTATTTGATAATATGCCTAAATCAACTGACCGTGCGGCAGTTGACTATGCCATCTAAAACTGAAACGTTTTTACACGGTTCTAGAGGAAAGGAATTGCAGACACTATAAACTTGAAGGAGAAACTTAAATACAGAAGGTTAAAGTAAAGAAAAAAGGTGTTGCCTAGTGGTCAATGAAGAGGAAGGAGAACATATGTCTCGAGTTCAAATTCTAGGGAAGGCAAAACATATTAGGTAATTTGTTCCCATCTGTTTAAGCCTTGATGGATGAAATGATACAGTATTGTTGGGAGGTAATAGGTATCAGGTGGAATAGTCGAGGCGTGCCTAAGTTGGCTCGGACATCACGGAGGCAAAAAACACTAGGTGATTTCTTTTTATCGGCCTAAGCCTTGGTCGGCATAGGTACCCGGTACTTGTGCTGGTGGGAGATAGAAGGTACGCTGTGGAATAATTGAGGGGGTGCAAGCTGGTCCATACACCAATCTCATAAAAAAAAGAGAAAAAGAAAAAACCATATCAGATTTTTTATATCACTTTACATGTATTAATAAACTCTAAATGATGTGGCTGCTAAGTATTTTACTTTAGCTTCCTCTGCGTTTGAGGTAAATTACAAGTTACATGATGTTTGGGCTCATGCTATAGGTGATACTGGATATGTCCTCTTTGCTTTTCTAATGATAAAAGTACTTCTGTAATATATACATGATGTTGCTTTCTCATTCTTATCTGAATGCAAATTTTCAATGTTTAAACATAACCACCATTGTTCCGATCCATTACTTAACGTATGATGAGGTTGATGAAATGGAATAGACCTTGCAAATGGGGCAAGCTTGCCTTAACTATGTTTAAAATCTTGAATTTGTTGACAGTATAGGCTGGCTTTATCTTGATATCTGTCCTCTGGAATTGAAAGTTACCACATCAACTCAGGGCCAATGTAATTTTCCTGGTCCTTAAATTAATAGGTATCATGTTGTTATTTTTGTCTTTACTGGAGTGCCTGGTCTAATTTGAAATGCGATATACTTCTGCCTCAAGCCTTTATAGTGTTAACCATAGCTAGTACATACATATATGTACAGTATATGAATTATTTTGAAATTTATTTATTTTTAAACCATTTGTTACTTTGTCTTAATACTTGTTGTGGATTGAAGATGAACGTTGTAGGTTGAAGTTAAAAAGATTTCATTTGAGACATAATTTGCTGGTCAGACTCTATTTGTTGATGGCAGCAATTAGGTTTTCAACTTTGGCAAGAACCCTCAGTTCCTCTTTAAGAGTAGCTAATCAGATTGATGTCAGACCTTCATTCGCTTGTGTAAATAGTAACCACTACGCTAGAGAACCCACTTATTCCAAAAGTTATGCTGCCCCCAAATGTTTCGATATGAGGGGTATACACTGTGCTTGTGGGCCCAGTCAGGTTACTCCATATAGTAGGGGGCTATTTGATAATAAAAGTTTGAGGGGAAGTATCTCAATTGTTCGGACTAGCCCCGTATGGAATAGTCGATGGTATTCATCATCTGTTAATAGTAAAGGAGATATTCTTAAGGGTTCAGAGGTTTCAGCTGGTGCAACTGGGTCTGATATGGATACAAGTGGTGTTGGTGGAAGTGAATGGATCGGTAAGGTTAAGGAAGCTTGGCAAACAACCATAGATGCTGTGACTTATACCGGGGAAAAGGCGAAAGAGGCATCTTCTGAAATGACTCCTTATGTTGAACAAGTGCTTGATGCACACCCTTATTTGAGAGATGTAATTGTTCCAGTTGGTGGCACTTTAATTGGTACCTTGATGGCTTGGATCGTGATGCCAAGGCTTTTGAGGAGATTTCACAAGTACTCAATGCAAGGCCCAGCTGCTTTGCTGCCTGGAAGCTCAATATGGGGGCAGGTTCCTTATGAGAAAAGTATTTGGGGTGCTATGGAGGACCCCGTTCGATATTTGATCACCTTCATGGCATTTTCACAGATGTTAGTAATACGTTTCTTACTTGTTCTTTTTCACATATTAGCTTTCGGTTTGATGTTCTATCAGTTGTCTTTATCGTTGATTTATATCTGTGTGCAGCGCGGTGATGGTGGCACCAAGCACTGTTGCATCGCAATACCTTCTTCAGACTTGGAGAGGTGCTGCTATTCTTTCATTTGTCTGGTTTCTACAGCGATGGAAAACAAATGTGATAAGTAGAGCTTTGGTTGTCAAGAGCCTTGAAAAAGGTGACCGTGATCGGTTGTTAACTTTGGACCGAATCTCTTCCGTTGGCCTCTTCATCCTTGGGCTAATGACTTTAGCTGAAGTTTGTGGAGTAGCCGTACAATCTATTCTGACTGTTGGTGGAATTGGAGGTGAGTTTTCTTCGCTTGATTCCCACCTGCCTTGTTCTGTGAGCGAGAAAAACAAAAGATCAGCTTAGTGTGCTAAATATTGGATCTTATATTTGAGGAATGGTGTGTGCAATAGATCATTTGTTGCAAATGGATTTTTCCAGTTACTAATTAACCATGGAATCTTACTAATGTAAAATCTTTAAGCCAGTGTTTTGGATAGCGTGAGGCGACAAATAGCGACGAGGGCCCGCTTCACTGAGGCGAGAGGCGCGCAGCGAAGCGCTCGCCTTTTTGATGTAAAGCGACAATTTATACAAAAACATAAAATATTATATACATTTAACTAAAAACTCAATAACAATAATATATTACTCCCTCCGTTTCATATTATATGAGGTAGTTTGACTTGGCACGGAGTTTAAGAAAAAAGGAGAAGACTTTTGAAAATTGTGGTCTTAAAAGCTTAAGGGGTAAAAAGTTTGTGGGGCCATGACATTTGTGTGGCTATAAAAGCTTCTCATTAAGGGTAAATGGGTAAAATGAAAGAGTTTAAAGTTGAATTATTTCCAAATTTAGAAATGTGTCATTTATTTTGGAACAGACTTAAAAGGAAAGTACCTCATTTAATATGAAACGGAAGGAGTAATAAATATATCATTCAAAAATTAAAGACTCAATAGATAGTCATAGACTCATAGTAGATTCATAAATTAAAGACTAATAGTCTAAACTCTAAAACAAGCAACATCTATTCTTCTTCAAGATTTTCAAATTCTACAACTTCATGAATGTTAACATTATATTAGCTATCATCTTCTTCATCCTCGGACTCTTCATCAATTAGGGACTGGCTTGAACTTGCTACCCTCTTTCCCTTATAACTTGAAGAACTCGTTCTAAGTCCATAGATATTCTCCTCAACTCCAACGGCCATAGAAACAGTACCCTAATCAAGATCATCTCCTTCATACACTAGTTCATCTTCATGATTTTGGGGGGCTCCAGTTAACCATTCATTTGCCTCGTCAATGTTGTCCAACATAATTGGATCAATGGTATCACGAGCTTCATAACGTCGCCTCAATGTTCTATTGTATTTAATATACACTAGATCATTGAGACACGATAGCTCAAGCCTATTCCTTTTTTTGGAGTGAATCTACGCATAAGTTATTTAGATTAATTAATAGATACTAATAATAATACAATATAGAATATATTAATATAATAAATCTACTTCTTACATGCTCAAATATGCTTCAATTTCTCGCACATCCAGATGCACTACAAGTTAGGCTTAATACTTTGATGGCAAACTTTTGCAAGTTTGGAGTTTGATGTCCAAATTGCTTCAACCATTCAACTATAAAAAAATATTTTAAAAGTTAATAAGTATAAATCAAATAAATTAAATTAAGGTTATAAGGATATCTATATTAAAGTTAGTTACCTGGCGACCTTATGTATCTGGCTCTAATGGCAGCCGGTAAACCAAATAGGCCCTTTGCTTGTGAGTACTTACCAAACTCCTCCCCTATTTGATCTATCATCACTGAATTAGGGATCAATTTCTCAAGACATGCATGGTATCCAATCCACACCTCTGAATCCAAAGTTTCATCTCTAGTGTTCTTGTAAAATAATCCCGGGTTCAGAAGATGGCCTGCTGCATGCAAAGGTCGATGGAGTTGATTGTTCCACCTGGTATCAATTATCTCAAAAACTTTCTCATATTTCCTAACATCTTCCCTCAAATGACGCTGCAATACTCT
Source organism: Nicotiana sylvestris (assembly GCF_000393655.2). NCBI lineage: Eukaryota > Viridiplantae > Streptophyta > Magnoliopsida > Solanales > Solanaceae > Nicotiana > Nicotiana sylvestris. The sequence goes on from NC_091064.1 coordinate 35,916,864, forward strand.
CTTTGGCTCTATCCATTGCTTCATAAAGATAGCCCATTGGTGGTTTTTTCTCCCCATCCACCATACGAAGCACCCTAATCAAAGGACCACCAACTTTAAGAGCCCGAACGACATCATTCCAGAATGATGGAGAAATAAGAACTTTGGCAGTTTCTTTACCCGCAACTTCCTTTGCATATTTATTATCTTTCCATTCAGTCGAAAGAACTAGCTTTCTCAAATTTTTCTTTTGCAAGTAAAAACTATGCAAAGTTAAGAAAGCCGTTGCAAATCTAGTCTTGGTCGGTCTCACCAAATTTCTTTCATTTGTGAATTTCCTTATCAAATTCAACAACGGCCTCTGACTGATGTAAGCATATACCTTGACGGCCTTAGTGAAAACTGTAAAAGTAACAATAACAATTTTATAGTTAATACTTAATAGGATAGGACATAAGTATAAATAAAGTTAAAGGCTTTAAAGATAACTATATTAAAGTTACCTTTAGCATATGGGTTTTCCTTGAATATGTCACCAAACATCAAGTTGATACAATGAGCAGCACATGGAGTCCAATAAATGTTTGGATAGATAGCTTCCATCATCTTCCCCGCACCAGTGTTTTGGATAGCGTGCAACGACAAATAGCGATGAGGGCCCGCTTCACTAAGGCGAGAGGCGCGCAGCGAAGCGCTCGCTTTTTTGATGTGAAGCGACAATTTATACAAAAACATAAAATATTATATATATATATATATATATATATATATATATATATATATCTAAAAACTCAATAACAATAATACATTAATAAATATATCAATTCAATATGCAATTAATTCTACTCTATAACTGAAAAAGGAGGAAATTTCAGGTTTGAAGTTTTGAAGTTCTTTGCTTCTGCTTCTGCCCAACAGTGAAAGAATTGAAAAAAACAGAGCAAAAACAATAGCAATAACATGGTGTAATACTACTGCTCAATAAAAAACAGAGCAACAAAAAAAGAAAGAAGAGAAGATAGAAAGAAGATCAGAAGAAGAAGAAGAAAAACGAAAAAAAATAGAGCATAAATAGACTCTCTTCTGTTTTTTGCTGCACTGTTGCTCGATAAAAAATAGAGCAAAAAAAGATAGAAAGAAGAAGAGAAGATCAGAAGAACAAGAAAAACGAAAAAAAACAGAGCAACAGACTCTCTGTTCCGCACTGTTGCTCGACAAAAAACAGAGCAAAAAAATAGAAAGAAGAAGAGAAGAAGAAGGAAAAGGGAGAAATAAGAAAGAAGAAGGAAGAAGAAGAGAGGCATACCTGGACTGGGTCGACATGGATGAAGAAGAGGATGGCAGAAACTTGAAGCTTTCAGGTCAAAATTGTCTACTATGGCTGCTCTGTTGTTTAAAGGTCGAAGAAGAAAGAAAGTGAATTCGCTGCAAGCCCTAATGTTTTAAGTCGCTGGTCTTTGCGCCTTTTTCTTTCTATTTTTTCAAAAAGCGAAGCTACAGCTCGCCTGTCGCTACACAGGCAGAGGCGCTCGCCTTTTATAATCGCAACGCAACAGAGCCAAAATAGCGCAGGCTGCTCGCATCGCCTCGCCTCACGCTATTAGCGTTGAGGCGAGCGCTATTTATAACACTGTGACAATCATTTTATTTTTTCTAGAAACAAATAGTTGGGTTCAAATATTACCCAATAAATTTTGTGTACTAACTACATCTACAATTTGGGGTCTCCTTATGATTTCTGTATTTTTCGATTTGAGTTCCAATATGAATAAGATGAAATTCATATTAGGTACTTGAGCAAATAAAATTTGTTCTTTAAGACCATGAAAACAATAGTATTGTTGCATGATATTTAAATATAAGTCAAAAGAAAATGCACGACTCATATATCGAAGTTATAATATTGCATTAGAATACTTTTGTGTGACATAGTTTTTCACTTTCTTAAGTTGGCTAAATAGGATCGATATTAATCATTTTCAAGAGCTTATATTTTAGTAAAATTTTATATTATAATTAAATCACATAGTTTAATATTATTTGTGTGTTTTTTAAAATTTTATACTCATTGAGAAAAGTATACGCGCAATGCGCGTATCCTAAAACTAGTATAATATAATTATATAAAATACTTGAATGCTTTGCTATTATGCGAGATATCTTATGAAAATTTTTTTAGTAGATGTTATAAAAATTAAATTTTATTTATCTTAGTTCAATAACTTTAATTAATCAAGTATATACTTTATATGTCATAATATACATTTATTGTTTGTATCTTGGCACTTGTATCCGCACTCAGATCCATACCTCCAAATTCTAAATTTTATGTGATAAAGAATCCGACCTCTGGATTTGCACCGGTATCTGATACCCGCATCTGAGTCCAAGCAACATAGCTCCCAAGAGTAGGAATGGGACCAAAAAATGTGATTTAAAACAGAGGACAGGTTTGCTTATTGGCGGACATGTGAAAATGTGCATAAATTTTCAAATCATTGTATCCAGGAAAAATGTTGGGTCCTGGAGGGCCATAAGGAGTCATAGATAATTACCAGACCCATCCAGTTAAGGCCACCCACTTTAGTTTATCTTACCCAATTTTCTACTTATCCCCCGAAAAGAAAACATTAATACTGTAGTGATTAGGGTACTAAATAAGTTTCCATGTTATGAGGTATAAATACTTCTACATTATAGTAGCAACCATGTCAACAATGATATTGATAGATAACATATTAGTTTATGGTGGTATATATGTATGAAAATGCTATGTGGGCAATGATTAACTGGAAAACTATAAAATTATTGTACTTATTATCACTTGTTTATGTTCCAACTCGCTCTTCATTTTTGCCATTTATAAATAATGCAGGGGTGGCTACTGCTTTTGCTGCTAGAGACATCCTTGGTAATGTTCTCAGTGGACTCTCCGTACAGCTATCACAACCTTTTTCAGTTGGCGACACGATAAAAGTATGTCAAAAGTTTTCTTAATCGTTATCAACATTTATCTTTTTGTTTTGTTTTATTGCGAGTATCTAAGGAGTTGGAACAATTTATGCAAAGATTAGAAGTACATGGCAAGCCTTTATTCAGTATATAACAGCTATCATTGATTGTTTAGTGTAAGACATAATGGTGGATAATGAAAATACAATGTGAAGGCCAACTAGACGCACACTTTTTTTTGGGGTCCATAACTTAACACACACTGTATATCAACAATTTATTCAAGTTCTAGAGATGCATCTATTGGCATGATGTCGTAATAAGGAGGAGGTAGTTAAAGCGAAAGGAAGAACAACAACAAAAACAACAATAAACCCAGTTTGATCCCAACAAGTGGGGTCTGGGGAGGGTAGTTTGTATGCAGATCTTACCCCTACCTAATGCAGGTAGAGAGGCTGTTTCCAATAGACCCTCGGCTCAGGAAGGGCAAGAAGAAGAAGAGGAAAGCAAGGAAGGAAGGAAGAAAGAAGGAAGAGAAAAGAAAAAGGGAGAGATAAAGGATAAGTAGTATATGAAGTGCTAAGTAAATGAAGACTTGCGGTGTTGAACGTGATCCTAACGGAGTTGAGTGGAAAAGCGGAAATCTTGAATCCATCCCTAGTTGGCAGAATTAGTGTTTAGTTGAGTGATATATTCTAATATATATGCGGTATTGCAAGTCAGGTCAGCTCCACTATAAGTATTCTTGTGTAGCAACATTCGCACGGATAGACTGTGCTGAGGACTTAAGCTTATGCTGGCAAGATTGTTGAGGTAGGCAAGGGAGTAATACATTTATGTCTCAGGTTTCAAACTCAATCCTGCTCACTATCTGAACTTGAATGAATAATTACCGGTCTAGTTCTGATGTATATGTGCGTCAAAAAGCAATTAGTAGGACAGATGGACCCACAAAAAGTGATTAATCATGATAACTAGAAGATAAGAGAAGAAAAGTAAGATTTAATTATGACTGGAAGTTAATTACAAAAACAAATAATTATGACTGGAAAGCTGGTTTAACAATAAAATGATATCTAACTAAGAATAAAAAGAATACTTGCGCAACAACAATTATAATTGAGTTCCCAATGAATAGATCTACCAGAAGTCAGAACCCAACTCCTGTTTTTCTGACAACATCTGACATTTAATCAATTCCATGGGTTGTTTAAGTTTTAACAGCTACCTACTTTTGCAGGCTGGATCAGTGGAAGGTCAAGTGGTTGAAATGGGGCTCACCACCACATCATTGTTGACTGCAGAAAAGTTTCCCGTTATTGTCCCAAATTCACTATTTTCCAGCCAGGTAGGTTATCTTAGTTATTTGATGCTCTACTACTTTGCTTCATTCCTTGGGGAGGCTATAATTTTGAGAGACCTTTTACTTTAGATCTCTACCCAATTTAACTTGCATGGTTGTGAACAAGGGCGTATCTATGTAGAACCAAGGGGGTTCAATTGAAGAATCCCCTTCATCTGAAAATTATATTGCGCAAGCAAAAACAAGTTTATTTGCTTATATAAACTGCGGAATCCCCTTGACATAAAGGAAGATACTATTGTAGTGGCAAAGGGGGTTCAAAAATTGCTTTTAGTCTTACGTTCAATTCCCAAGTATATCTGAAACTTTGCCGGCCGTGCTGGATCATGTGTCAATTAGATCTTATAGGTTATTTGCTCAGCAGGATACCTTCTTATTATTGAAGGCAGCTTCCACTTCTTAACTTCTATCGAACCAGTGTGTCAGATACTTCCAGATATCCAGAATCTTGGTATTGTGACTAGTGTTGCTTAGTGGCGAATCTGCTCAAAACATGTCTTAGTGTTACTGTGTCTATATGCATACTTCTTTTATGCGGCTGGATACTTCAATGGATCACTTAAGAGAGAGCTTTCTACAATTCTTTTGTAAAGGAGCTGAATATAATTCATTTCTCTATCTTGTGTGAAAGTGAAAAATAATCATATAGATTCTTAATTTATGGATCTCTAACACCTTCAGTTTTTTTGGCTCTGATAGTTCTTACTTTGTTGAAGTTTCCTCCCTCTCTCTCCCGTTTGGGCCCTAAAAAATTAAAAGTAAAGAAACGGAAGCAACAGAAAAGGAGGAGAATTTGACAGACTGTTTTGTGCAAATTTCAGGTGATTGTGAATAAATCACGTGCTCAATGGCGTGCTTTGGTCACTACAGTTCCTTTCCAAATTGAAGAATTCGATAAGATTCTCCAGATTTCAGATGATGTAAAAAACATGCTCAGATCTAATCCAAGTGTTTTCTTGGAAAAAGAGGCACCATACTGCTACTTGTCTAAAATAGAAAAAACATATGCAGAGCTGACTCTTGGGTGCAACTTAAGATATGCGGTATGCCTTCTCTGTTTCGGTCTTTCCTAATGGAATTCATTTGATATTTGTTGCTTGAGTTTCATGTCTACTTTAAATACTAGCACAATATTTATCAATTTATCTAGTGTTCAATGCTGAAATATGAGATAACTTTCTTTCAACTATTTTATAATAGTCATGTAATACTTGAACGATTTGCATATGAGGAAGAAGGATTTGCATATGGTGTTTATTGACCTTGAGAAAGCATACGATAAAGTACCGAGGGAGGTCCTGTGGAAGTGTTTGGAGGTCAGTGGCGTTCCGGTAGCGTACATTAGGGTAATTAAGGATATGTTTGATGATGCTAAGACTCGGGTGAGGACTGTGGGGGGTGACTCGGAGCATTTCCTTGTGGTGATGGGGTTGCACCAGGGATCGGCTCTTAGCCCATTTTTATTTTCCTTGGCGATGGATGTACTGTCGCGACACATCCAAGGGGAGGTGCCTTGGTGCATGCTATTTGCCGATGACATAGTGTTGATTGAGAGACGCGTAGCGGAGTTAACGTGAGGTTGGAGGTTTGGAAACAGACCTTGAAGTCTAAAGGTTTCAAACTGAGTAGAACCAAGACAGAATACTTGGTGTGCAAATTCAGTGACGGGACCTATGATGCAGATGTAGAGGTTAAGCTTGATGCTCAAGTTATCCCCAAGAGAGCGAGTTTTAAGTATCTCGGGTCTATTATCCAGGGTAACGGGGAGATTGACGAAGATGTCGCACATCGCATCGGAGCGGGATGGATGAAGTGGAGGCTCGCTTCCAATGTTTTGTGTGATAGGAATGTGCCGCTAAGACTTAAGGGTAAGTTTTATCAAGTGGTGGTTCGACCGGCTATGCTGTATGGGGTTGAGTGTTGGCCAGTCAAGAACTCCCACCTGCAGAAGATGAGAATAGCAGAGATGAGGATGTTGAGATGGATGTGTGGGTGTACCAGGAGAGATAGGATTAAGAATGAAACTATCCGGGATAGAGTGGGAGTAGCCTCCGTGGAGAACAAGATGCGGGAGTCGAGGCTGAGATAGTTCGGACATGTTAAGAGAAGAAGCATTGATGCTCCTGTCAGGAGGCGTGAGAGGTTGGCCATGGAGAGTTTGAGAAGAGGTCGAGGTAGGCCTAAGAAGTACTGGGGAGAGGTGATTAGACACGACATGGCGCTGCTTCAGTTTACTGAGGACATGACCCTTGATAGGAGGGTGTGGAGGTCGAGGATTAAGGTAGAAGGTTAGTAGGTAGTTTGTAGTTGTTCACCGATAGTCTTAGTAGCATGCATGTCCCTTCATATTCTTAGATTTCTATTAGGTTAGGTGGTTGTGTTCGCCTCAGGTATTGTATTCCCTGCTCCTATTATTTGGTACTACTTATCCCTTATCCCCCCTTTCTTTTCTCTTCCTTCCTTGCTTTCCACTTCTTCTTCTTGTCCTTCCTGAGCCGAGGGTCTATTGGAAACAGCCTCTCTACCTGCATTAGGTAGGGGTAAGGTCGGCGTACAGACTACCCTCCCCAGACCCCACCTGTTGGGATCAAACTGGGTTTGTTGTTGTTGTTCTTTTCATGTAATACTTGAACGACACTCAGAGCTTGATAATATCTGTTCAAGTGTATAGATCCTTAAACTTCTGATAGCAAGTGTTCTCCTTCAAATTTTGATTGGAGCAAGTTCAGTTATGGCGGTGTCTGCCAAAACCTAGATAGACCCGCATGATCCCCTCTAAAGAGAAAAAACAAAAATAACGAAAATAAAAGGAAATTTAATGGATAAACAAGTTGAAAATATAGGTAGAATAGAGACAATCATTGATAGATAGTAAGGATTTCTGAGGACAAAGTGATCATGGTAGACTCGAAGAACTGATTTAGGTTACACTGCCTTTGTATTTCCTTGTTATTCCAAACCAGAGCCCTATCTGGCACCTCAATGTTTGATCACATGACATAAAAAAAGGAACAAAAGCCATTTCTTTTTCTAAGGTCTGCCTTTGATTTCTGTAATTGATACACAACAAAATGTTTGGAACAAATGCTGACATGATACTTGCCATTGAATCTTTAAGTTGTTTTGTTTTCTGTGTATCTTGACGATTTCCATGTGCAATTATTTCACTGATCAGTTTCCATTGAATTGTATGTTTTATTCGCTGTGTATCTGAGGATTTCATGTGCAATTATATCACTGATCAGCTTATGCTTCCAATGTTTCCCTTCGGTCAGCTGCTCATGGATCTTGTTTATGGGTTTCACTTTATTCATCTAATAATTGTCTTTTATGAATATAGAGCAAGGACAAATTGTTTTCAACACAGCAGGATATTCTTCTGCAAGCAGCCCGAATAATTAAGCAACATGGGGGCAAACTGGCTGATCCATGGACTCAGTGATTCGCTAGATAGAAGATGTCTTGCCTTTGAGGTTAGATATTTCTTGATTATGTCTTTTGCATATACTCAACACAATGTACAGTTTTGAGGAATGTGTACAGTTCTGAGGAATGAGTGACGCCGTAGCTTGTGAATATCTTATGCAAGCTTGTGCTGTTTGGCCAAAAAGGGGCGATCATGTAATATTTTGATAGTGTATCTTAAACATTATAGGAGCTATCAACTCTTACACTTCCGTGAAAATAAATCCTTGATACTTTAGAAAGGCAGTTCAGCTAGTTGATAGATATTGAACTGGGTGAAACAATTTCTTCAATTTAGCATAGAATATAGGCACATGTTTTAAAATATAACTGGTGCATCCTAAAAAACTGAATATTCTTACCTACCTCACTGTCAAGGATTGCATGGGGGTAAGGATGGTAAAAAAAGGTTAAGAAAAGGAAATGCATAATCTGTGTGATACGTACTTGGGAATTGCTGAGCAGCTGGCAATACAGTTGTAGATTAAGATTGGAGATTGACATGCATTGACACATAGAAATCGTTTGTGCTTTGCTGGTTGATGACTAAACCTTTATCTCACCATTACTTTTCGAATATTCAACAAAAGTTTTTGATGTAGAGAGTTATAAAGCGTCTGGTCCCCAAAATTGGCTGCAGCCTTTCTTGCTCAAGCTCTAAGCTCTTCCCCTTCCTCTGAGACCATTGCTTCTTAATGACATTGCGATTTCATTTCCATTAAAAGATCCATCTTCTTTGTTCCTCTTCTCTTTAATGGTTACTCCTTTTTCTATTAGCAATCTTGCATTCAATCCTTGGTCAAAGCAAAGAGCAACACCACAAGAACATGACCGTGCTTCAAAGTTTCAATGGCTGAACCAAATTCTGCACGTAAGAGGGATCCTCCAATAGATAAATGTTCTATAATTTCCGTCTGCGGTGCCCAGTCAATGTGCACCAACCCTCTCCCTTTCATTATCAAAGCCTGATGGTAAAGCATCAATGTCGTTCAAAGCGTTCTGGGCTTCTGTAGCATCCACAGAAATGGCAGTTCAAAGAGTTGAACTCTGTTTGCTATTTCATATAGTTGATTCTTGGTAACTTTACATTCAGTGCCGAAGCCCACAAACACAGAATATTTTGGCTTCTGTTCATCGAGCCATTTTGGAGAGCTTAATCCAATGTGGCTGACAAGCAAGATTTCTTTCATCTGCTGGTAATTCTTCGGGCGGTAGCAATCCAAGGGGAATCAGTGGCTTTCTGTTGACTTTTTATGTCTCTAAGTAATCACTTTATAATTCAGTGCAAGTACGTATAGCCACAGCTCTACATGTGTCTTCTGCTATGGCATCATGTCCCAGTAAAGCTCGGGGCGAACCGTTCTCTCCATATACGGCATATATTAGTTCTAGAGCCTCATGTTTTCGTTATGCAACTATCAATGGGAAATCCACTGATGGTGGCTGTGATGTCAAAAGTTCATGTATTGGCTTTGATCTTGAACCCTATCTGGGACAGCTCTGGGGTTTGGGGCCCCGGAGAAGACCTGTGAAGCAGCAAAGAAGACTGAATTTAATGAGGGGCATGTCAAGTTCCTGAGCAATATCAGCCACCCAGTGGGAATGAATTCAGCAATGACCCAATCACATCTTTATCAGCAATGAAGCGTATGACGGGTTCTTGAGGGAGATCATAAGCTTGCTTCAACTCTATCAGAAGGAAGTCCAAAGTTGACTCAGCATCTTTTGGCAAAAGACTCCTAATATGAAGTGATGGTAGTGGAAACTGCACTACGTTATTAGTGGTGCTAAGTTAGGAGGAAGTTTAGGAAGTCTCGTAATGTTCTTGGGAGTGGATAAGAAAGAAACCTGAACTCCTCCTTTGGCTAAGATTACGGTGATTTGAAAAAATGGGTTCAGGTGACCAAATGCTAACATGGCACCATTACAATGTGAATATTATCTCCGCTCATGTTCTTTTTCTTTTGCTGCTTTATTAGTCTCTGCGGAGTCAAACTTTTTGCTTTATGTTTGTCTGTATTGCGTGGTAAGGGATAAACATCCCTTTATATAGGGAAAAGTTCAGGCATGATGCAGCTGTAAGAAGTGTACATGCTAGCTGCTGTCAAAGGGATGTGAGACCACGACAAGTTAATATGGCTAAAGCACATAGCTACTTTTATCTTTTTTGAAAAAAAAATCCTTTACTTTGATGATGGCCGCAACAAAATATAGCCCTGAAAAGTCAATGTTGTAAGTAAAGGTTATAATTTCTCGTCTAAGTACTGCTTTTTAAGCAGTTTGGACTGTATTCTTCATGCTTGTTCATTTATTTTCTGACATGTTTTCATTAAATTGGGTATTGCTAACTTTTTGCAGGGACCTGGAGGAAGGATGGGGTTCGGTGGTTCGGTCGTGGAGGTGGAGATTTGGTGCTAGTTCCAGTGGGAGTTTTGCTTGAAATTGTTGATTTTATCATAGGATTTTAGTATTTTACTGTTGAGCTATTGTTATGGCAGTACCTGAATATGGTAAATACTACTATTGGCTATGTTCTGTTGTAGGATTTCGCTGTTGAACTTTGTCCGCAATCACGAGCTTGATGACGGCTTTTTAAGCTGAGAAAAAGTGTGGGCTTTCGTGTGGTAAATGGATGGCTGTCGCATGTAAACTGAAGCCATTTAACAATTAAGACTTTTCAGAGCTATCGCCTCCCCCTGAGCCGTAGCGAAAGCGAGTCTTCATAGGAAAATTGTCAATGCTTATGGACCCAAACTTGGGTGATCCATCCATGACGAGGATGAAGTTGGTGATAATATGTAGATAAGATCTTAAGGTAATTCAAATATTGTGCATTTACCCTTTTGAATTTTTGAAATTGGATTATGCTTTATTGACTTATTTCATATCTTGGTTTGTGCTTAAAAAGTCGATGGGATTTACTCTTCTTTTTTATGCACGTCGCCTTTATGGCATTTGGCCATTTCTCCCGCCGTAATGCTTTTATTAACACTTGGTAGCTTTTCTGATCCACCAGTTTAGTAGGTGGCTGGAACAGCCTTTAAACCACTAGATCTTGTGTTTCCTCGTGGGTGAAACTAAGTATAAAGGTATGTCACAACCCCAAATTCCCTGCTTAGGATGTCGTGATGGCCCTAACACATATTGAGTTATTAACAGACTTAAACCAATTAACCATTAAATATGAACCAGTAATTGCTATACATAGCCAACAATCATCAGTAGATATACAATATCCTAAAACCGATAGTACGAAGTCATAAGCTTTTTTAAGAGTAGCTAAGAAAATCAAATACATCTCTGTTTAGAATAGTAGTAAACAGTAACAAAGTGAAGCATCCAGGAGGTGACTCCGAGGCTTACGGGCGTAGTGGCAGGTATACCTTGAAGTCTCCGTAGCAAATCTCCAACAACTAACTAATGACCGACATGCTTAGGGGTACCTGGATCTGCACAAAAGATGTGCAAAAGCGTAGCATGAGTACACCATAGTAGTACTCGGTAAGTATCAAGACTAACCTCTGGTGGAGTAGTGACGCGGTACAGTCATAATACCTAGTAGACATAATAACATGTGCAAGTATTAATATAAAGCTAACCGAGAAGCAAATATCAATATACAGCTAAACATGGAAAGAATAACGATATAAAACTGGCAAATGGAAAGTAGAAGCAACGAATAGCAATAAGGGGTAAACAAGTGATAATGCCACAAAGTATTCAGAACACAGTTAAAGTACCAGTGAAACCAAATAAGGAACACAAATGACAACCAAATAGTCAACCGTTCATACACAAGGTTTACACAAGAATCACCTCGAGGTACCACACTTCATAATCACAAATCAAGGGTCCCCAAATCACGAATCATAATCACATGACATCTCGTGCCCACATTACCAGTCACAACAGCATAGACGACTCACGTGCTGCGTGGATAACTCATGTGCCAATACCATTAATACCTCAGATTTGTACGGACAACTCACGTGCCAATAGTAACAATGCCTCATATCTGCACGGACAACTTATGTGCCACCACTAAACTCATGTGCCAATAGTAACAATACCTCATATCTGCACGAACAACTCACGTGCCATCGTCCAATTCACGCACAAAAGGCAAGTATACAAGAATACATGTACATGATCAATAAACATCAAGATTCATACTCCTGGACTGATGTAGATGACATGTTACGGTGTATGCTTGCGCAAGTGTACTATCACAACTCAAGTCAACAGGTAAAATCAGAGACACCGAGTAGCACATTGGAAACAACACAACAAAACTCGTAATATGCATGACAGACACAAGAAAGTCACACCACCACACAAAATATCAATAATAACAATGCCCCCATGCCATCACAATTTATCCCCGACATAGCCCACCTTGTCTCGCCGGTGTGCAACAATAAAGTAAATGCCCGCTTTATCCCGCCACACGCGCATCAATAATATCCCGCATTGTCTCGCTACATACGCAAACCCAACATATATATAGCCTGCTTTGTCTCACCGCATGTGCAAATATCAATGATAACAAAGTGCGGACAACTCACGTGCAAACACCCCGACAATCCTCTCAGCAGTCCCACATGTGCCAAAAACATCACAACACAATATAACGACTCGCACCACATGTGCCCATCTGCCACAACATTTTCGTAACAACATTTCCAATACCACAACCACACATAGCCCACTGCTCAACAACACTGAGTACGACAATAACAATAACACGGGAGTACGACAAGTAAATCAACACAAGAATTACAGCAACACAATGAAACGGAGGAATAACCTCAACAATGAAAGAGATAACAAGTAATAATGACTTCAAATAAGAATAACTCCACAATGAGTGATAAAATGTAAATAAAAAAGGCAACAACTTCAATTAAAGCATATAAGAGTATATTCAGATGCGGATCTAGTATTTCTAGTACATGGGTGCACTACTAAAAAAAACAAATAAAAAATGCATCTAGTGAGATTTGATCCCTATACCTCTTGGACCATAACTCAACATTCATCCAAATGGACCATTCAATCTTCTTGGAGCATGGGTGCCAACATTTAATATTATACCAATTTTAAAAATATTTACATAAAATATCTAATTTTACGGAGAGACCATGGGTTCACGTGCCCCATATTTAAGCCAATAAATCCGCCCCTGAGTATATTTGACAATAAAAGATAGAACATGTACTAACAACTTCGAATAAAGCATATAAGAGTAAATCTAACAATGGAAGATATAACATGTTATGACAATTTCAATTAAATGCATAGAAGAAGCTTAAGAGTCTAAATCGGTCAAATACCACATGTAAGCCCGTGTACACATTCGTCACCTCGTGTATATATCTTCCACATAATTCAAATAACACAATCAATCCAAATCCTAAATGGTAGTTCCCCCACACAGACTTAAGCAAGATGCTTACCTCAATTAGGCCAAATCAATCCTCAAAATAGCTTTTCCCCTAAAATGCTTACCTCAACAAGAGTCCAAGGGTAGATTCCGACTACCCATAATCCCACGAGTATATATATGCGTTTTGTTTCAAATCCGAGTACAATTCGACTCTCAAATTCCAAATTCTCATTTTCAAAACATAGATAAAATTTCTCAAAATTTCACTTTGATTCTCAAAATTTGATGTTAAATCTCATATATAATCATGAAATATAGTTGGAAATTGATAAAACTATTTACCTATTGATTGTAGGTGAAAATCCCCTCTCCAAATCGCCTCCTACCGAGTCTAGGGTTCAAGGATATGAAAATGAGACAAAAATCCCGATTTCCAGCCCTTATGTTCAGGCGCAGATGTCGCAATCGACCTGCGAACCCCACAAATGTGAAGAATGATCGCACAAACGACATCCATCACAATCCTGCTAATGTCGCAAATGCGACGATTTTATTGTAAATGCGAACATGAACACTTCGCAAAAGCGACCGTTATGATTGCAAATGTGATCTAGCCCAGCCCAGGCACCCATCGCAAATACGGACCTAACAAGTCCCAACATAACTCGCAAATGCGATCTCCCACCTCGCAAATGCGAACAAAAACTCGCATTTGCAAGACCTTTTAAAACAAGCAAAAATGAAACTCTTTCAAACACTCCGAAACGCGTTCGAAACTCACCCGAGCCCTCGTGGCTCCACACCAAACATCAACACAAGTCTAAAAACATCATACGAACTCTCTCGCACCATCAAAATAACATCCGGAGCCATGAATCAGACATCCAAACACATGAAATTTTACATTAAAACTCAAGAACTTCTAAAAACACAACCACATGTCCGATTCCTATCAAATCAACTCGAAATGACGCCAAACTTTACAAACAAGTTCCAAATAACATAACGGGCCTATTCCAAGTCCCAAGATCAAAATCCAAACCTGATAGCCATAAAGTCAAACCTAAGTAATTTCTAAACCTTCAAATTGTCAACTTTCGACAAAACATGCCAAATCAACCAAGAAACCTCCGAATTCAATTTCGGGCACACTTCCAAGTCAAAAATTACTATACGAACCTATCAGAGCCATCCAAACACCGTTCCAGGGTCGTTCTCACAAAAGTCAAAACTCTGGTCAACATTTCCAACTTAATCTTCTAAAATGAGAATCACTCATCCAAATCAATCCCAAAACATCCGAAAATCGAGTCCGACCATACACACAAGTCATAATACACAATATGAACCCACTCAAGACCTCGAACTACTGAACGGAATGCTAAAGCTCAAAACGACCGGTCGGGTCGTACAAGGTAAGAACCGACTAAGGTTGAAGAATCAATAGATGAGTTGTGGTTAGGGGTGATATGCCACTTAAAACTAGAGCTAGCCGGTTCTCCCCGAAATGCATTGAGGTGCAGCAATTGGCTGGACATCTAGGGGTAAAATATTATTTGGTGCGGGCCGTGAGAGTGGTACCAAATCGATGCGAACTTTCCTGTATTGTTTTTTCACTTGAGATCCGATATAAAATAATACCAGGATTAACTAATAAGTTAATTTATCAAGATTAATATAATGAAATTGAAATTGTGACCAAACATTGGATAAAATAAAGGTTATTTATATCTTGATTATCGTTACTAAAATACATCAAACCATCCCCTTATTGTTTTGTGTAGGAACTCGGGGGCGTGTGATCACAAATACTTATCACATTAGGAGTCGTCTGTTAGTCTGCAATTATTAGACCGAACTAAAAGAGGAATTAATAACTTTAACTATGAGTGCAAGAAAAATCTATCATTGTAACAACAAAGTAGTTCATTTATTGCAACCCATACATAGTTTTGATTTTTTTCGGAATACATAGTTGTCCGTTATTTCAATGCGTACAAAGCTAGAAAAATATTACTCCAGTATAATTAGATTGACATGCATTCAAAACACAATTTCTTTTCTAATTTGCTGATTGATGGCTAAACCTTCATATCAGCATTATTTTTCAGATACTCAACAATGTTTTTGATGCAGGAGTCATGAAGCTTCCTGATGTTGGGCATATTTCTATATGTTTTTGTAAGCACGTGATTTTTTCCCTATGAAAGAATTAATCCCAAAAAATTCAAAATAAAACGATTTTTCCTTTGGGTACAATTTTTGAGAATTTGCGTGATATTTTGGTAATTATTTTTGTCCGTAAATGTTTACCCTTGTTATAGTTAATTGAAAAATATAAAAATACATGGTGCATGCATATTTATGATTTAATCATGCATTTAGGAATTAATAAAACCATCATTTCGCCCTAAAAGGGAAAAATCAGAAATACATAAATATATATACCTTTTTATTCTATTTGTTGTCTTTGAGTGATTTTGTTTTTAAGGTTTTAACTTGTGTATTAATTATTGTAAGTGTTAATTAACATTTGTGTAGTTTTATTTTTAATTTTAGGAATTGAGATTAAATTAAAAGAAGAAAAGAGTTGGAAAAAAGGAAAACTCGGATTGGGCCCAAAAATCAGGCCCAAAACCAAGACACAGACCTAGTCCAAACGCCTGGTGCCCGGTCCATTCCCATAATCACTGGAACGACGTCGTTCTGTGGCAATCGATCCTAGCCATCGACCTTACATGATCCAACGGCTCAGAATCCGTCCCCCTTACCCGTTCCCAAAACCCTACCCGTTGCCTAGTTCGAACCGACCCCCCGACTTAAACCAAACGACGCCGTGTTGGTTAAACCCTCTAATCCTGGCCTTTGATCTTGATTGATCCAGCGGCCAGGATTGAACCACCCACCCCGTATAAGAACCCCAATCCCTCACCCCACGCCCCCAAACCAAACCCCCCTCACCTACTGTTCACCATCGTCCCAGAGACGACCCTCACAAACCCTGGCCGCCTTAGGATTCCCCCACCGTAAACCCGGCAACCACGACGCTGATGACCACCAGACTAACACCCCTGAATCACCATGACCCCCTCTCTCCAAATCCACACTCAGTTTACTTCAAATCTTCCCCGAACGTCTCGAATCTTCGTTTGAAGGTTCGAGCAAAAACCAGATCTACACCCACCGACCCCAAATTCATACCATAACACCTCCTGACCTCCCTCACACCCTAAACGCTGTTGGTTCCGTTCGAATCTAACCGGAGCTGAACGAATCCCAAATCGAACCACAAAGAACCCTAAAAAGACCAAAAGTTGAGGTCTGTCCAAATTAAAAGACGATGTGGGGTCTAATCGACCTTAGTCGAAGTGTTCTCAGTTGAGAACACTCGATTAAGGTCCATTCGACCCCAAAAATGGTCGAGTCCGAGTTCGAGCCTGGGTCAGTTTTGATTTCGAATCCCTAATGTAATTTTTCCCTTTTTTTGTTCTCCTATGAATTTTATCTGTTTTTCATGTTTAGTTTGGTTTGTTTTTGATTTTTCTGTCAAGTCTGTGAATCCTGAGGTAATGTTTAGTTTGTTTTGTGTGTTTTATTGATTGTTTGCTGTCTATTATAGCTTGTATAGTCGTTTAAATAAGTGTCGTCAATTAATCTGTTTAAAATTAGAGGAAACAGGATAGTAGTTCATTAATGTCCTCCATGTATGTTTGCCAGCCCTACATCTATATGCTAACTTGTAATGAACCTGTGGAATATGTTCAGTTCTGTCTTTGAACTAGACTGCTCATTCATTCAGTAACCCCATGATCTTCATAGTTTGCCATGAAAGCCTGTTCATTACTGCTTTGATCTTAGCCTGTAGGCTGTTGCCTGTTTGCATTTTGACTCTGAGTTGGTCAGGTTTGGCTCCCAATATGACCAACTCATTTGGTTTGATTGACACCCCTTTATGATCTGATTTTGAGTTGAACTTAGGTTAGGAATTGGATATAGCTGTAGAAATCTAGGAGATCAATCAGAAATCAGTGTTAAGTTCAAGCTTATATAGTTGGTAAGTTCAGACAAGTAAGGCTTAGGGTAATACAGTAATATGCCAGAGTTAAGGGGTAATTTTGGGAGTTTAGTAGGATGTTAACAGGTTGTAAAGCTAAGGTCTGCCTAGGGGTCATTTGTTAAACTTAGTTTAATTATCAGTGGGGTACATAACATGAGGGCATGGGTTTATGTGAATACTATAACCCCTCCCATGACTCTTGATTAAAACAAATAGGACAAGCATGGGGAACGATATAGTGGGCATCAAGAAAAGACATTTAGGCATGAGGAATTAAGGGGTATGGGCAGAATAAAAGGCTGAAGGCATCAAGGCAGCTGGGCTGGCCTTCTTTGATTATAAATAGGCTCATTTAGAACAAAAAAGGGGGCTGGACAGTCAGTTTTTTTTCAGAGAGGAAAAAGAAAAAGAAAAGCAAAAAACAAGGCTGCTCTTTCAACTTTTAGTAGGGCAGTCTATCTTCAGAGTGATACAGAGTGAGATTGTGCTGGAATTTGAACATAATTTCCAGAGGTTACTGCTTTCTTGCATCTGGTTCCATCCCTGCTTTGCCTGTATTTATTTTGGTATTGTTGGGCTGCAAACTGAATTTCTTGCTTGGGTTTTAAAAAATCTGTTGCTGGGTTTTGTTGCTGTTGATTGCTGGTTTCTGTTATTGCTGTTGCTGTAAATGCTACTGCTGCACTGATCACTCCTTTTCTTCTTTTGGCTTTCCCAGTACCAGGTACACAACTGATACATTGTCAATGTAAGCTGAAATTTGAAGCATGAATACAAAGAAAACTTGAAGAGTTGAAGTTATTTTGAATTAGCTTTAGAAATGTACTGAAAATTGGATGTTTGTATAATAGTTCACTTTCTCTCCTAGAACCATGTAGTTAGCTGTGGTGTAGCTGAACATTTATACATGTCGTTTAGTTGATGAACTCCATGTTTTGTTTATAGTTAAAGGAAGGGATTGATGGTGTGTTCCTTAACGTACTGTTATTTCGATTTGCTTATTAAACAACCGGTTTCTAAAGCACGACAGGCCTTAGGTAATTAACTATTGGACAATTTAAGCTATCTCAATTATCGAACCGCCTAATCTAACTCGCGATAATATGTTTGATTATATGTTCTCATTTCTACATTTCTGCCTCTCAAATGCCGAATGTATGTAGGATAGTGTAACCAGGTAGTAAGCATGTAAACAAAGTTGGACCCTTTTTCTCCCTCCGTTATTAGAGACAAACTTAATAGAAAACATAGTCATTATAGGACGACCTTTTAAAATAAAATGAGGCGCGCCTCGCCAAATAAATTACACATCGCTGGGGCCCTCAATAAACACATAACCATTTGTTAGACTTTGGAGTTGGCCGTTTAGTGAATCTTCACGGTCTTTCCTAAAATAACAACACGTTAGTTTCTTTAGGACGCGTCTTAATTATCTTACTTTCTTAAACTCGGGTGCACATTTATGTGACCCAAATCCAAATCTCAACGGAGTCAAAATGTGTCTCTAGTCGCGGGTACATTGATGGTGACGTGGTTCGAGGTGCACGTCCATGACGTTGCAAATTCCTTTAAAAAAAATAAGAATGAGATGAGCCTCGCCGAATAAAAATACAAAATTGCGGGGCCCTCAGTAAAAATTTGCTTTAAAATTTCTTAGATTTCGGGATGGACCGTTTAGCAAAATTTCACGGCCCTACCCAAAGTAAAGGATACGCTAGTCGCTTTAGGCGCGCCTTTAATAATTTAATTTTCTTAAACTCGGGTGCACATTTATGTGACCCAAATCCAAATCTCAACGGAGTTGAAATGTGCCAACAACCACGGGTGCATTGATGTGATGTGGTTCGAGATGTATTTCCACAACGTTGCAATTCTTGATAAAGAAAAATAATAATAATAATAATAATGACAAAAGCGGTTAAAAGTTAAAACTCGCATATGAGCTCATAATTATAAAATCTGATAAACAAGACGAATATGACAGTTGAGCGACCGTGCTAGAATCACGGAACTCGGGAATGCCTAACACCTTCTCCCGGGTTAACAGAATTCCTTATCCGGATTTCTGGTTTGCGGAGTGTAATACAGAGTCATTCTTTTCCTCGATTCGGGATTAAATTGGTGACTTGGGACACCCTAAATCTCCCAAGTGGCGACTCTGAAATAAATAAACAAATCCCGTTTTGATTGTCCTTTAATTGGAAAAACTCCTTCACCCCTTGCGGGGGCGGATAAAGGAGGTATGACAGCTTTGGCGACTCTGCTGGGGATACGTTAACCCAGAACCACTGGTTCAGGGTTAGAAATTCGAGATTAGATAAATTGTTATATTTGGTTTTATCTGATTTTGTTACATGTTTGGGCTCAATGTGCTAAATGATGTTTTTACCGCTTTGATATTATCTGAACTGTATATAAACTGTGCCGAAACCCTTCTCTTCTTACCTCCGGGGAGAAGCTCGCTGGTCGAGGCTCCCTATTCTGTTAGTGTCCATACCTGAAATAAGAAAGAGGCTGGACAAGTTACAAAGCGGGACGATCCCGCGGGTCCCCGGTACGTAGCCCCCTCCTCAACTCGAGTTGTCCGCTCGGGTACACAGTCTAGAACAAATACCCAGGTTATGAACCTAGAATAACTCAGCTTCATGCCATATCCCTAGTAGGAACGCTTGTTTGCATCACGTGCATTTGACCTTGGAGGCTCAACACAGGGGTTGGGTCTGTCTAGGATAAGTGTACCAAAAAAATAAAAATGACCATCCTGATGCATCTTACTTGCTTCTATTTGTGCATTTATTTGATTCGGACTTGTGTGTTG
Source organism: Nicotiana sylvestris (assembly GCF_000393655.2). Lineage (NCBI taxonomy): Eukaryota > Viridiplantae > Streptophyta > Magnoliopsida > Solanales > Solanaceae > Nicotiana > Nicotiana sylvestris. The sequence goes on from NC_091064.1 coordinate 35,936,884, forward strand.
ACCGGCTTTTGAATATTTTGAGGAAAGAGAGATAGAGGTACGAGGGTTAAAAAGCATTAAATTGCCGGTTTTGAAAACTAGTGTCCAAATAGTATCGAAACTCTGCTGAATTTTTGAGAAAATGAAAAAAAAAGAGAAAAGAATAAAAAGGGATTTTTGTTAATGAAAAATAGTTTTATTTGCCGATAAAAAAAAGAGTCTTGTTTCAAAAGAAGTTTGTTTTATCGTCCCGAACTACGCGGGTCTGATTCTCACCGGATGTGAGATACGTAGGCAAACCTCTTCGGTTCCGGCCCACCATATTCCAAAAAATCCAAAAAATATTTTCCATTACTGAGTCTTTTAGACCTCGATTAAAAAAAGTAATACAAAAATTTTCCTTTTAATCTCTCTCAAAATCCAAAATATTTGTTTAAAAATTCAAAAGAAAATTGAAAATTCAAAAATATTTTTTTCTTTTCTTTTGTAGTATTTCTTTCAGAAATTCAGAGTAATAGTCCAAAAATATTTCCTTTTTCTTTAGAAAATTTTTCGAACTTTCCAAAAAAAAAAAAAAAGAAGTTAAAATCCAAAAAAAATATATTTCTTTAGTCGTCGTTTCTTTTCAAAAATAATAAAAATAATAATAATAATAATAAAAAAATCGAAATTCAAAAATATTTTCTCTCTTCTTTGTAAGTATTTTATTCGAAAAAAAAGAGTTAGTTTATTTCCTTTATTTCTGATGGGCGAATTACGCCGGTTTGATTCTCACCGGATGTGAGATACGTAGGCAACCCTCATCGGGTCCAACCTCCCCTTTTGCAAAAAATAGCAAAAAAAAAAATATATGTCAAGTTTTAATTTCATGATAAAGAAGTCGGGTGACGCTGTTTTGTGAGAACATAGCCGAATGTTCCCGAAAGGGACGCCGGAAGGCTGACTTTGCATAAACAGCCACCTTTGGGTCATTGTTTTAGATTTGGTCCAGTTGACCCACACAGCCTTAAAAATCTTCGTCCCCGAGGCGTTGAAAGGCCGTGTTTGCAATATTGAGTTTTTTATTTTGAAAAACAAGAAAAGGTCATAAATATGTCGGTTGACGCTGTTTTGTCAAAACATAGCCGAATATTCCCGAAAGGGACGCCGGAAGGCTGACTTTGCATAAACAGCCACTTTTGGGGTCATTTTTTAGATTTTGACTGATTGACCCTCACAGCCTTAAACATTTACGTCCCCGAGGCGTTGAAAGGCCGTGTTTGCAATATCGGGTCTTCTATTTTGAAAAACAATAAAAAGAGTCATAAATAATTCGGGTGATGCTGTTTTTGTCAAAAATAGACGAATGTTCCCGAAAGGGATGTCGGAAGGCTGACTTTGTATAAACAACCACCTTGGGTCATTTTTTAGGATTTTGGCCGGTTAGCTAACGCAGCCTTAAAATCTTTATCCCCGAGACGTTGAAAGGCTGTGTTTGCAACACCAGGTCTTTTATTTTAATTTTTTTTTAAAAAAAACAAAGAGTCAGTGACCAGGCGAATACTGTTTGGATTTTTAGTCAAAATAAGCCGAGCCAGCTTCAGCAGTGTCTTAAACCGTTCTTGCCGAAATAGCCTTAGAGTATCTTTTAGTTGTCGAAAGGCTATTTTCGTAAAAGAACGGACGAGTTTGTAAAGTGTCGTAAAATAATCCTCCCCGGCCTCAAAATTCATAAGAAATTTGGAAGGGGCCATATTTGCAAAAATAACCGTTTGGTTGCATTTGTCAAACAGAGAAAGGGAGCTGGCCGTTTGTTTTTGAGTTTGTAAATCTTTTGATTAGAATATGTGGGTTATTTGATTTTCGAGTTTGTAGGTCATCTTTAAACCTTTGAAACCCAGTTTGTTTTATTATGAAAATTGATAATAATAATAAAAAAAAATGTTTCATTGTTGTTACCTTTCATTTTGGCTGAACTACGCAAGGTCTGATTCATGCGGGGTCATGATACGTAGGCAATCTCCATAAGATTTGACCACCACTGAAAAAAAGGGAATAATAATAGAAAAAAAGAGAAAGAAAAATAAAGGAAAGCGCGGGTGCATTGTATCTCTAACAGAACGGTTTAACTGCTTAGGTGCATTGCATCTCTGATATATGATTATCTGTCAAATGCCCTAACACTAACGTGATGGTTTCACTTTGCTGTGTTCATATATAGAAAGGTGGTTGGTTGTGGTAACTCCTCCCTGCAAAGCAAAAAAGGACAATGACACAGAACCTCAGAACCGAGTGGGTCAGTACCGATGACCGACAACAACTGGTCAAACGGAACAACGGGTTGGTAGAAGAAGTGAAAATGCTGAGACAGCATGTGGCAGACATGTATCGGGCGTGGATGGCTCGGAAAGCACCACCCCCGCCACCACCTAACTTCCTGGAATATGTCCTTACCCAAGTACCCAACACCATAACGGATGATCCCCCGTACTCTCCATCCCAACCCACTTATGATAGCTTTCCCAGCCACCCGAGTAGCTCCATCACTGGTCAACGCTATTTCTCTCCACGAGACTCCCAAATACATGCTTCGCTTTCCCAATACCCAGCTCCACAAAATGCCTATCCACCCCCACTAGCCTACCGAAAGCCATCTAGATCAGGTTTCCGGCCCAATCAAGCATGCAAGAATGAGAGGTTGCTGAAAAAAGAAAGGCTTTCACCCCTATTGGAGGATCATATGCCGGTTTGTTCCAAAAGTTGAAGCAATTGGACATGTTGAAGCCGATTCATATAAACATGCCAAACCCTCTGTCAAAGAAGCTTGATTTTTCTAGAAGGTGCGCATATTGCTCAGATGCACCGGGGCATGACACAGAGAAGTGTTGGAGGCTGAAGGAAGCAATTCAGAAGCTTATTGATGCAGGTGACATTGTCGTGCAAAATCCGGATGCAACAGACACTAGCCAAAGTCCATCGCCTATTCGAAGTGAGATGCATAGGTCGAATATGATTTGTTTTGAAAAGGAGTATGAGAATTCTTCTGAGATCCTTGGAGATCCGCGCATGGCAAAGTTTTCGGTGCTATCAAAGGTTGTTCTTAAGAACGAGCCCGCAAAGGGAACCCAAAAGCAATTTGTTAAGAACAGTGAGACGAAAGTTGGTGGAGATCCCAGTAAGGTTGATGCCAAATTTAGTGGCTAAGATGCCGAGCTTGGCAATTGGAAAGACGCTCCATTCCTTGGACTGCCAGAGTAGAGCTTTTGGTGGTTCATTTTGTTATCATTTCTGTTGTCCGGGTTATTTGTAGGGTTGTAGTCCGGACATTGTCTTGTGTCAAATCCTCTTATCTTTCCATTTTTGTCATAGCGGTTTGTGTAGTTTTGTCCAGGTTTGTTTTAGGATTTTATTCTAGTTTGTTTTGTTTGATTTTGTTATTCAAACCATTTCACCGTTAGTCTAATGCAAAATCCAGTCTTTTTATTATTTCTAGTCATCTTTTTGTTTAGTTCTTTTCTCATTTTGTTCAGCGCCAATTCTAGTGACATGACATGCGCACACGGTTTAGGCCTAATCTTAAAAGTTAATCATAAAACCATTGAGAGGTGATCAAAACATTTAAAAGAAATAAGGACGGTTTGAGATTATTCGGAGCTCGAGTCATGCGGAACTGGGGCAAGTAAAACATAAAGAAAACCGTTAAAGGCAAGATTCGCCAAATTGACATGAGGGTCGTTCATAATAATGAGAGTAAGAATGTTGCCCAATAGTGCTTTAGAGATGACAAATGAAAAAGCAAATGTGTGAATATAATTGTCAAGTCCAGCACCATCAGAAGAGTCTACAAATCTTTATTTAATTGTGTTGTTTGCACTTGGCATGTTTTGAAGACTGGAATGATGAAGACATTTTGTTCTGCTACCTAAACACTTTATCCTTCGTTACCCCTTTTGAGCCTTATTTATTTTTCTTTTCATACCCCTCATTCGGAATCGGTAACAACAGGTTAGAAAACACAAGCATGGAAGGTAAAGAAAAAGAAAAGAAAAAAAAAAGAAGAAGAAAGAAAAGAAAACGACAAAACGACAAAAGAAAAAGGAGAAATGAGAAAAAGAAAGAAAAGAAAAGAAAATATATAATAGGTAAATGAAAAAAAGGAATTGGGAATTACGTTTGACCTGATTCCTCAAAGAGGATACGTAGGCACCTCACAGCTCGTTCATAGTGTGCATAACGTGCACAGTGTGCATAGTGTAACAAAAAAAAAATCCCCAAGCAAGAAACTGGGGCAAGGGTTGCGCTTGTTGTAAACAAATATGGTTCCGAAGGTTGTAATTTTGAACCCCAAATTGATTTGTTTTTGAGCCTTTAATACCCTTTCTTTCTAGCCCTATCCAAAACCCCACGTTACGGTGCAAAGAAAGACCTTATGACCAGTCTTAGAAAGATGCCAAGTCATACAAATGGAAGTCAGGGATATCACCCCGCTTCCCAACAGAGAAAGGATCATGGATTGGAAATGAATTGATAGCCGGAAAGAATCCCCAGCAAAGAGAGTCATATCGGCAACACTCCGAATCCCCAGCGGGAAAGTGACAAATGAGAGAGTCTTATCGGTGAAAATCTTCACGGGCACCATAAGGCGATGAAAACTGAGAGAAAAACCAAAATGAGAGAGGCTTGATAGTGAAAACCCTTCGGGCACTACAAGTCGAATAAGATTAAGAATCAGATGGGGAATCGCCCAAATGAAGATCTTGAAAGACGATTGACGGCAGAGGATAGGCCACATGTGCATGTCATGACCATTAGAGTCGGTATCTGCGTTTGATAGGTTTTTATTTTTAGTTTCTCTTGTTAAAGAGTCATCTTTTTCCTTTGTCTTTTATTCGTTTCCCTTTTTGTTTATCTTTCTCCTTTCATAGAAAATTTCCCCAATAGAGTCTGTTTGATCAGAACAAGTGAGAAATGACTTCAAAATCTACCATCAGCTTTCCAATTATGCAAGACGAGATCTGACTAGTACATCCAAGTGGTATAGTCAACAAGGAACAAGCGCGAGGCCAGTGTCAAGAAAGATATCCCCCGCAAAAGGAGATTGACCAAAGGATGGACGAGTGTCAAGAGGGATATCCCCGCCAAAATCAAAGGTTATAGACCTCAAGGCCGAGGCCCGTGGACAAATCAAGAAAGAACAACGCGGAGAGCAATGGGCATGATTTGGGAAATTCATATAAGACTAAAAAGTCGTGGAAATGCCAGATTCCGAGCTATGCCACAAAAGAAGAGGGATACCCCAGTAGAAAAGGTTGTTTCAGTGACACGAATAGACAGAGAAAATGGTTAATCAATGAACACGCACGATCTTCAAGTTACATCAGCTGTCATGAAAATGCGTGAGGTCAGACAAGGAGACCGGGAAAACGGTTAAGAGGTTTGGGAATAAGGAATCGTCAAGAAGGTCGGAAGGTATCAGCCCACGCTTCAAGATGGACAGACAACGCATAGATGGAGAATGGTTTATGGCATCCCCAGCAGGAGTATCACAACCAACTACCACGTTTTAAACTGACCAAATTTTCTTTGATTTGAAACAGGGATAGGGAATGCTACCGATGACAGAAAGATGCGCCGCAAGAAAGATTGTCAAACTGGGGCAGAAAATTTTCGTTCATTTCAAAAATTTTCGAGAAGTCTAACGTGAGTTTGGCGAAAATCGGTATCCCCAACAGTTTTCAGGGAAAGGCAAAACGAGTTTTAAGGGAGGTAGTCTTCGAAGGAGGAAGATAACAAAACAAAGAAAAATACTAATAATAAAAAAAGAAAAAAAAAGAAAAAGAGAAAGACCAGTTTTGCAAAAGGAAATAGTTTGCAGAGGAATGAAACATCCTACTTAAAAGAAGTAGTCTTGGAAGGAGTAAGATAACATATTTTGCTCAGCAAAGTTATCCTCAGCAGTGTTCTCCCCAGAAGTGTTGCTCAGCGGTTTGCAGTGTTATCCCCAGCAGATCATCTAGATGTAGAAGCATCCTCGACAGATTTTCGACCAAGTTCGTAGAGGGTAGGACAACACAGAGTGGGGAAGGAAGAGAAGGAAATTCATCCCCAGCAGAAATATCATCCCCAGCAAGTAACGTTATCCCCAACCAGTTTTGGGAACGCAGAGCAAGGGATAGGGAAAGGAAAAACCATCCCCCAGCTGGAGTGACATGATCACTCACCATGTTTTGAACTAACAAGGTTTTCTTGATTTCTACAGGAAAATAAAGGTTGATGATGGCAGAAAGACACACCACAAGGAAGGTCACCAAAACTAGGGCAGAAAAGTTTTTGCCGTTGTCGGAAATTTTCTCGGAGGAACGAGGAAACAAATTCAAATTTTTTTCATGTTTTTAGATAAATAGGCGTCCACCTGTATAACTAGAGGAATACTTTTCATGTCTTAGATAAATAGGCGCCCACCTGTATAACGAGATGAATACTTTCATGTCTTAAATAAATAGGCGCCCACCTGTATAACGAGAGGAATACTTTCATGTCTTAGATAGATAGGCGCCCACCTGTATAACTAGAGGAATACTTTTCATGTTTTAGATAAAATAGGCGCCCACCTGTATAACGAGAGGAATATTTTCATGTTTTTTAGATAAATAGGCGCCCACCTGTACAACGAGAGGAATACTTTCATGTTTTTAGATAGATAGGCGCCCACCTGTATAACGAGAGGAATACTTTTCATGTGTTTAGATAAATAGGCGTCCACCTGTATAACTAGAGGAATACTTTTCATGTTTTAGATAAATAGGCTCCCACCTGTATAACGAGAGGAATACTTTTCATGTTTTTAGATAAATAGGCGCCCACCTGTATAACTAGAGGAATACTTTTCATGTTTTAGATAAATAGGCGTCCACCTGTATAACGAGAGGAATATTTTCATGTTTTAGATAAATAGGCGCCCACTTGTATAACGAGAGGAATAATTTTCATGTTTTAGATAAATATGCGCCCACCTGTATAACTAGAGGAATACTTTTCATGTTTTAGATAAATAGGCGCCCACCTGTATAACGAGAGGAATACTTTTCATGTCTTAGATAAATTGGCGCCCACCTGTATAACGAGAGGAATACTTTCATGTCTTAGATAAATAGGCGCCCACCTGTATAACTAGAGGAATACTTTTCATGTCTTAGATAAATAGGCGCCCACCTGTATAACGAGAGGAATACTTTCATGTCTTAGATAAATAGGCGCCCACCTGTATAACTAGAGGAATACTTTTCATGTTTTAGATAAATAGGCGCCCACCTGTATAACTAGAGGAATACTTTTTATGTCTTAGATAAATAGGCACCCACCTGTATAACGAGAGGAATACTTTCATGTCTTAGATAGATAGGCGCCCACCTGTATAACTAGAGGAATACTTTTCATGTTTTAGATAAATAGGCGCCCACCTGTATAACGAGAGTAATACTTTCATGTTCTTTAGATAAATAGGCGCCCACTTGTATAACTAGAGGAATACTTTTCATGTTTTAGATAAATAGGCGCCCACCTGTATAACTAGAGGAATATTTTAATGTTTTAGATAAATAGCGCCCACCTGTATAACGAAAGGAATATTTTCATGTTTTTAGATAAATAGGCGCCCACCTGTATAACAAGCGGAATATTTTTCAATCCTTACATTTCAGGTCTTGAAACCAGCAACTCATCGGAAAGCAGAAGGTTGCAACAAGAGATCCCAACGCAAATTCAAGCGCATGAGCCAAAAGGAAGATAAGACAAATCTCGAGAGAAGCAGCCTTTGAACATCAAATTATTCCCAGCATAACAAAAGCTTAATGAAGGAAGCCATATCCCCAGCGGACCGAACCAGACAGTGAGAACTGGCATTCAGAAAAGCAAAAGGCCAGCGCCATCCCCAAGTCTATGAAAAGGAAAAGCAGCGGAAGATGCACAAGCCGACAAGAAAGCAAGGCATCAAGAACAAATGGAAGATAGATGGGATCTTGTAATCCGTAGTCTAGCCTAGCTTCTTGATTTTTCTTTTAAGCACGGTGTAATAAGGAGATCGGTAAGCAGTAATAACAACATGCAACAGCAGTAACATTGCAGTCCCATGGTAGTCCCAGCTACCAAAACTTCCCGAACTACATTAACCTGATTCCCTTCTAGCCAGGGATATGTAGGAAACCTTTGAAGCAAAGGTTCGGTTAAATCTTTTTCAAAAAATGCTTCACACGGAGTACTCGGATGGGCAAAAATCGCTCACTTTATCTTTGCACGAAAACCCTTCGTGTCTTCGGACAAAGAGGGGCAGCTGTAACCACGTGATTTTTGCCCTATGAAAGAATTACTCCCAAAAAATTCAAAATAAAACGATTTTTCCTTTGGGTACAATTTTTGAGAATTTGCTTGACATTTTGGTAATTATTTTTGTCCGTAAATGTTTACCCTTGTTATAGTTAATTGAAAAATATAAAAATACATGGTGCATGCATATTTAGGATTTAATCATGCATTTAGGAATTAAACCATCATTTCGCCCTAAAAAGGAAAAATCAGAAATACATAAATATATATACCTTTTTATTCTATTTGTTGTCTTTGAGTGATTTTGTTTTTAAGGTTTTAACTTGTGTATTAATTATTGTAAGTGTTAATTAACATTTTTGTAGTTTTATTTTTAATTTTAGGAATTGTGTTTAAATTAAATTAAAAGAAGAAAAGAGTTGGAAAAAAGAAAAACTCGGATTGGGCCCAAAATTCAGGCCCAAAACCAAGACACAGACCCAGTCCAAACGCCTGGTGCCCGGTCCATTCCCATAATTACTGGAACAACGTCGTTCTGTGGCAATCGATCCCAGCCGTCGACCTTACATGATCCAACGGCCCAGAATCCGTCCCCCTTACTCGTTCCCTAAACCCGACCTGTTGTCCAGTTCGAACCGACCCCCTACTTAAACCAAACGACGCCGTGTTGGTTAAACCCTCTAATCCTGGCCTTTGATCTTGATTGATCCAGCGGCCAGGATTGAACCACCCACCCCATATAAGAACCCCAATCCCTCACCCCACGCCCCCAAACCAAACCCCCTCACCTACTGTTCACCATCGTCCCAGAGACGACCCTCACAAACCCTGGCCGCCTTAGGATTCCCCCACCGTAAACCCGGCAACCACGACGCCGATGACCACCAGACTAACACCCCCAAATCACCATGACCCCCTCTCTCCAAATCCACACTCATTTACTTCAAATCTTCCCCGAACGTCTCGAATCTTCGTTCGAAGGTTCGAGCAAAAACCAGATCTACACCCACGGACCCCAAATTCATACCATAACACCTCCTGACCTCCCTCACACCCTAAAAGCCGTTGGTTCCGTTCGAATCTGACCGGAGCTGAACGAATCTCAAATCGAACCACAAAGAACCCTAAAAAGACCAAAAGTTGAGGTCTGTCCAAATTAAAAGACGATGTGGGGTCTAATCGACCTTAGTCGAAGTGTTCTCAGTTGAGAACACTCGATTAAGGTCCATTCGACCCCAAAAATGGTCGAGTCCGAGTTCGAGCCTGGGTCAGTTTTGATTTCGAATCCCTGAGGTAATTTTTCCCTTTCTTTTGTTCTCCTATGAATTTTATCTATTTTTCATGTTTAGTTTGGTTTGTTTTTGATTTTTCTGTCAAGTCTGTGAATCCTGAGGTATTGTTTAGTTTGTTTTGTGTGTTTTATTGATTGTTTGATGTCTATTATAGCTTGTATAGTTGTTTAAATAAGTGTCGTCAATTAATCTGTTTAAAATTAGAGGAAACAGGATAGTAGTTCATTAATGTCCTCCATGTATGTTTGCCAGCCCTACATCTGTATGCTAACTTGTAATGAACCTGTGGAATATGTTCAGTTCTGTCTTTGAACTAGACTGCTCATTCATTCAGTAACCCCATGATCTTCATAGTTTGCCATGGAAGCCTGTTCATTACTGCTTTGATCTTAGCCTGTGGGCTGTTGCTTGTTTGCATTTTGACTCTGAGTTGGTCAGGTTTGGATCCCAATATGACCAACTCATTTGGTTTGATTGACACCCCTTTATGATCTGATTTTGAGTTGAACTTAGGCTAGGAATTAGATATAGTTGTAGAAATCTAGGAGATCAATTAGAAATCAGTGCTAAGTTCAAGCGTATATAGTTGGTAAGTTCAGACAAGTAAGGCTTAGAGTAATACAGTAATATGCCAGAGTTAAGGGGTAATTTTGGGAGTTTAGTAGGATGTTAACGGGTTGTAAAGCTAAGGTCTGCCTAGGGGTCATTTGTTAAACTTAGTTTAATTGTCAGTGGGGTACATAACATGAGGGCATGGGTGTATATGAATACTATAACCCCTTCCATGACTCTTGATTAAAACAAATAGGACAAGCATGGGGAACAATATAGTGGGCATCAAGAAAAGACATTTAGGCATGGGGAATTAAGGGGTATGGGCAGAATAAAAGGCTGAAGGCATCAAGGCAGCTGGGCTGGCCTACTTTGATTATAAATAGGCTCATTTAGAACAAAAAAGGGGGCTGGACAGTCAGTTTTTTTCAGAGAGGAAAAAGAAAAGAAAAAGCAAAAAACAAGGCTGCTCTTTCAACTTTTAGTAGGGCAGTCTATCTTCAGAGTGATACAGAGTGAGATTGTGCTGAAATTTGAACATAATTTCCATAGGTTACTGCTTTCTTGCATCTGGTTCCATCCCTGCTTTGCCTGTATTTGTTTTGGTATTGCTGGGCTGCAAACTGAATTTCTTGCTTGGGTTTTAAAAAATCTGTTGCTGGGTTTTGTTGCTGTTGATTGCTGGTTTCTATTGTTGCTGTTGCTGTAAATGCTACTGCTGCACTGATCACTCCTTTTCTTCTTTTGGCTTTCAGTACCAGGTACACAACTGATACATTGTCAATGTAAGCTGAAATTTGAAGCATGAATACAAAGAAAACTTGAAGAGTTGAAGTTATTTTGAATTAGCTTTAGAAATGTACTGAAAATTGGTTGTCTGTATGATAGTTCACTTTCTCTCCTAGAACTATGTAGTTAGCTGTGGTGTAGCTGAACATTTATACATGTCGTTTAGTTGATGAACTCCATGTTTTGCTTATAGTTAAAGGAAGGGATTGATGGTGTGTTCCTTAACATATTGTTATTTCGATTTGCTTATTAAACAACCGGTTTCAAAAGCACGACAGGCCTTAGGTAATTAACTACTGGACAATTTAAGCTATCTCAATTATCGAACCGCCTAATCTAACTCGCAATAATATGTTTGATTATATGTTCTCATTTCTACATTTCTGTCTCTCAAATGCCGAATGTATGTAGGATAGTGTAACCAGGTAGTAAGCATGTAAACAAAGTTGGACCCTTTTTCTCCCTCCGTTATTAGAGACAAACTTAATAGAAAACATAGCCATTATAGGACGACCTTTTAAAATAAAATGAGGCGCGCCTCGCCAAATAAATTACACATCGCTGGGGCCCTCAATAAACACATAACCATTTGTTAGACTTTGGAGTTGGCCGTTTAGTGAATCTTCACGGTCTTTCCTAAAATAACAACACGTTAGTTTCTTTAGGACGCGCTAATTATCTTAATTTCTTAAATTCGGGTGCACATTTATGTGACCCAAATCCAAATTTCAACGAAGTCAAAATGTGTCTCTAGTCACGGGTACATTGATGGTGACATGGTTCGAGGTGCACGTCCATGACGTTGCAAATTTCTTTTAAAAAATAAGAATGAGATGAGCCTCGCCGAATAAAAATACAAAATTGCGGGGCCCTCAGTAAAATTTTGCTTTAAAATTGCTTAGATTTCGGGATGGACCGTTTAGCAAAATTTCACGGCCCTACCCAAAGTAAAGGATACGCTAGTCGCTTTAGGCGCGCCTTTAATAATTTAATTTTCTTAAACTCGGGTGCACATTTATGTGACCCAAATCCAAATCTCAACGGAGTTGAAATGTGCCAACAACCACGGGTGCATTGATGTGACGTGGTTCGAGATGTATTTCCACAACGTTGCAATTCTTGATAAAGAAAAAAAATAATAATAATAATGACAAAAGCGGTTAAAATTTAAAACTCGCACATGAGCTCATAATTATAAAATCAGATAAACAAGCCGAATATGACAGTTGAGCGACCGTGCTAGAACCACGGAACTCGGGAATGCCTAAAACCTTCTCCCGGGTTAACAGAATTCCTTATCCGGATTTCTGGTTCGCGGACTGTAATACAGAGTCATTCTTTTCCTTAATTCGGGATTAAATTGGTGACTTGGGACACCCTAAATCTCCCAAGTGGCGACTCTGAAATAAATAAACAAATCCCGTTTTGATTGTCCTTTAATTGGAAAAACTCCTTCACCCCTTGCGGGGGCGGAAAAAGGAGGTGTGACAGTTTTGATATTACTTTACCCATATTTTAACCGCTTTTTGTTGCTATTTGGTGTTAAAAATGCCCAACATGGTTTAATTATTGGTTTTATGACTAACGGAGTTGTGTGTGATGATTTAGGGTGTTTGGAGTGCAAAATATGAAGAAAAGATGTTCCAACTAGAGGAAAAGAGGAAGGTACTTGGTACGCCCCTTAGCAGTGAAGTCAGCCTATAGCATCCACATAGCATCCGCACCTGGGCAAAGCTGAGATGGAGGAATTCGTATCCACCTTAGCATGCAAAGCTGATAAGCGGAGGATGAGGTGGATGCGAAGCATCCACCCCAGCGTCAATCCCCGAAGCAGATTCGGACTAGGATTAGGAGAACTTTGGCCCACGACTTTTGTACGCAATATATAAGCCAAAACACCTCTTTTAGGTCATCTAACATACTTTTAAAGGGAATTCAACCTAAGGAGAGCAAGGAGCCGCCGTGGAGGCCGAGTTTCATCTTTCTTTCACCAAACTTATTAATTTTTATGTTTCTTTGTATGATTTGTTGTTCTGCTACCATGTCAATGTGGAGCTAATTCACGTTCTAGGGTTGTGGTTCTTTCATGACTATTGTTATTCGGATATTGATTTTGCCTTATTGATTTGTCATATTGGTTTATTTATTCAATCTGGCGATTAACTATTTGATTGTTTGATCACCAATTGAATACTATCTACGAATCTAGAGTTGAACTCGAAAGTGGGAATTCTAGATTGCATATAGGATGGAATAGAGCAAGTTCTTGAACCTGGGCATCGGGGAACGGATTCGCGGTTAGGATAGACATATACCTAATTGCCTTGCTTGGTTGATTTTCAGGAACTATAAATGCATTCTTGTCAGTTCTAACTCCATAGACATATAGGCGTTAGGTTAGCATGAATAGGCGAGTAAGAACTTGACAGATTCTTATGAGAAATATTAACCTTGTTCACCAATAAACTAGATAAATTAGTTAGTCAATTCAATTGAAGAATACAATAAGATTATTAGATAGCCCATGACCTAGATCGTTTTCATTACATTGATAACATAAAAATCTACTCTTCCTTTGTTCAGAGTTCATTATTTATATTTATTTATTTAATTAGTTTATAATCAAATACTTCTAGGTTTAATTCTTGTTTAGATAATTAGGATAGTCTAATTTAGTTAATAGTTAATCACAAATCCTCGTGGGATCGACATCCAACTTTTAGTCACTTTATTACTTGACGACTGCGTATACTTGCGTGTGCATTTGGCCGCCGTGATTTTGTATGGTCTGTCCCAGTTTTCCCTCATTAGGGTCTTTCGCTGTTTGTGTTTTAGCTTTGAGGACGTAATCTCCGACCTTGAGCGGTCGCACTTTGTCCTTCTTGTTGTAATACTTTTCTACTTGTTGCTTTTGGGCTAACATTCTTATGTGGGCCATGTCCCTTCATTCCTCGACTTTATCCAGATCTTGTAGCCTACTTTCATCATTGTTTAGTCCGCTTTCGTTGGAGTATCTCAAGCTAGGTTCTCCGACTTCGATGGGTATAACTGCGTCAGTCCCGTAGGCTAGTGAATATGGCGTCTCGCCTGTGCTAGTTTTTGGCGTAGTGCGGTATGCCTATAATACTTCTGGTAGTAGTTCAGGCCATAGCCCTTTGGCATCCTCGAGCTTCTTTTTCAATATATTTAGTATTACTTTATTGGAGGATTCGGCTTGGCCATTGATGGCGGGATGATATGGTGTGGAGAGTATTCGTTTGATGTGCCATTTTTCATAAAACGCGGTCGTTTTCTTTCTGAGAATTGAGGTCCGTTGTCACAACTGATTTCTTTGGGGATGCCGAAGTGGCATCTTATATTTTTCCATATGAACGCGATGACCTCTTGCTCACGTATTTGAGTGTATGCACCTGCTTCCACCCATTTATAAAAGTAATCAGTTAAAACCAAAAGGAAGCGTACCTTACCTCATCCTGCCGGGAGGGGTCCGACAATATCCATCCCCTACTTTATGAATGGCCATGTCGAAATGACGGAAATGCATGAGTTCCCCTACTTGGTGTATCATAGGGGAGTACTTTTGACACTATTCACACTTTCTGACGTAGTCCGCAACTTCTTTTTTCATGGTGGGCCAGTAGTATCCGACGCGAATGAGGCATCGAACAAGGGCGCGGTTTCTCGTGTGAGTGCCACAATGCCCTTCATGTACTTCTTCCAGTACTCCCCTTGTTTGATTTGGCCCAAGATATTTGGCCAGGGGGCCGCCGAACACTCTCTTGTAGAGATCACAATATACGAGGCTGTATCTGGTTGCCTGTATTCAAAGCTTTTTGGCTTCTTTCTTATCTTGTGGGAGCATTCCATCCTCCAAATATGTTACGAGACGGTTGCATCAGTCCCAAGTTAGGTTCACAGAATGTACCTCGACTTGGTGTATTGCGGAATGGAGAAGAGTGAACAAGGTTTCCTTGTTGATATTTTTGGTGGCTGTTGCTAGCTTGGCGAGGTCGTCTACTTCGATATTCTGTGCCCTCGGTATTTGGTCGAGGCGGCACTCATCGAATTCTGGCAGCAGTTTGTGAATTTCTGATTGGTACTTTTGTAGTCTTTGTTCTTTGATTTCGAAAGTCTCAGTGACTCGGTTCACCACGAGTTGAGAGTCGCAATGGAGGACGAGTCATCGAGCGCCATATTTGAGGGGTAATTTCAATGCTGCAATCACAGCTTCATACTCGGCCTCGTTGCTAGTCATCTTGGGGCATCGTATGGATTGGAAAATTACTTCGCCCGTAGGAACCTCGAGGACGAGTCCCAGTCCCGATGCATTAAATGCGCCGTCAGTGTAGAGGACCTAGAGGTCAGAATGTGTGGAAGTGTGGAGCGCCTCCTGCTCTACTTCAGGCAATATTTTCGCGCTGAAATCAGTGACAAAATCGTCGAGCACCTACGACTTAATAATAGTTCGTGGTTGTTATATTATGTCGTGCTCGCTTAATTCTATGGCCCATTTGGCCAATCTACCCGATAGTTAGGGTTTGTGCAGGATGCCCCTAAGGGGGAAGGTATATGGTCTAAGCTTTCGTAAAGCTACGACTAATGCCAAAGCTAGTTTCTCAAACTGAGGGTACCTTGTTTCGGCATCAATTAAGGTTTTGCTGGTATAGTAAATCGGAGATTGAGTACCTTTGTTTTCGTGGATCAAGACTGCACTTACCGCGACTTCGGAGACTGCTAGGTACACTAGTAGGCATTCACCCGGGTCTGCCTTGACGAGCAGTGGTGGCGAAGATAGATACACTTTCAGCTTTCTCAGGGCGTCGACACATTCTGAATTCCACTATAGTCCGTGGTCTTTCCTTAGCACATTGAAGAATTTATGGCATCTGTCCAATGATCGTGAAATGAACCTTGAAAGGCGGCTATTCGTCCTGTTAATTTCTGCACCTGCTTCTTGCTGGTCAATGTCTCCGGTATTTCTTCGATGACCCTGATCTGATCCGGGTTGACCTCGATACCCCTTTGTGACACCAGAAAACCAAGGAACTTTCCTGAAGTTATGCCGAAGGTGCACTTTTCGGGATTTAGTTTCATTCCGTATTACCTCAATATCTCGAAGGCTTCCTTTAGATGGCCAATGTGATCCTCTTTCTTTTTCGACTTTACTAGCATGTCGTCGAGGTAAACCTCCATGGTTTTACCGAGTTGTTCTTTGAACATCTTTGTGACTAACTTTTAATACGTCACCCTTGCATTCTTGAGTCCGAACGGCATTACCTTGTAGCAGTACGTTCCTCGGTGAGTGATGAAAGTGGTCTTTTCTTGGTCTTCTTCAGCCATTAGAATTTAGTTGTCACCAGAGTAGACGTCTAAGAAGCTCAGTAGTTCGTGTCCCGCCGTTGCGTCAATGAGCTGGTTGATATGTGGTAACAGAAAGGAATCTTTCGGGCATGATTTGTTCAGGTCGGTGAAGTCGACACACATCCGCCATTTCCCGTTCTTCTTTTTGACCATGACCACATTGGCGACCCATTGGGGATATTTCAATTTTCAGATGGAACCATTAGCGAGTAATTTATCAACTTCTTCGTTGACCGCCTCATTGATGGTGGCATTGAACTTTCTCCTCATTTGTCGTACTGGCGGGTAAAGAGGATCGACATTCAGCCTGTGTGTGGCGATGTCCCTTAGGATTCCTGGCATATCTGAATGGGAAAAGGCAAACAAATCGATGTTGTTAGTTAAGAACTCATGATACTTACCTGGTTCTGAGAGGTTGTGTCCGATATTGGCCTTTTTGCGCTATCTGTGTTGTCCAGTTGGATGGGGTCGAGATCTTCTACGGTTCCCTTGCAAGCTTCTACGACATCCTGGTCTTTAATGGACTCTATTTGTATGTCGGGTTTGGTTCCCAATATGGCTGATTGCTATGCTTTTGCACTTGCCCCTTTTAGTTGTTTGGTGTTTGCAATCTTGGGCGATCCGATAGCATTCTTGGGTAGTGCATTGCTTGCCTCGGATGCTAAATATCCCCCATGGGGTAGGAAATTTAATTATTTGATAGAAACTTGACGGGATGGCTCGCATGGCGCAATGGATGCCCTATGATGACGTTGTAGGCTGTCTCCTGGTTCATGACGTGGAACGTCGTCTCCAGGGTGACTCCTCCTTCCAGAATGGGTAGCACTATCTCTCTAGAGGTTCGCTCCACTAAATTATTAAAAACCGTTAGTGTTATGCAATGCGGTACTATTTTATCCTCGAGCCTCATCTTCTTGAGAACTCGTGGGTGAATAATACACGTGTCGCTTTCGTCATCCACCATTATTCTCTTTATGTCGGTATCCGCGATGCGTAAAGTTATAACCAAAGCATCATAGTGAGGGAAAGACAAACTGTTGGTATCCGACTTATCAAAGATGATACTATCTTCGAGGTCATTATACCGTTCGTGGGTGACTGTCCATTTGAGTTTGTGTGTGGTGGTGAGCTTCACGTGGTTGATTATCGTATCGTCGCCACCGCCAATGATCATTTGTATGGTACGAGCTGGCGACGATGGTTTTAGGGGTCCCTGAGGTTGATCGCGCCTACGAGCAAAGTTGACTCGTCCTCGGTCGCTTAGCAGTTCTTTCAGGTGTCCCTGATTTAGCATTCTTACCACTTCCTGTCGTAGACCTATGCAGTCCTCGGTCTTGTGCCTCCTTTCCTGGTTAAATTCACATAGAACGTTCGATCTACGGGTGCTCGGATCTGACTTCATCTTTTGCGGCCACTGCACCTTTGTGCCGAGCTTTTCCAGTGCGTACACTATTTCTGAAGAAGAAACACAAAAGTTATGAGCAGATAACAATAGAGGCATACCTCTTTCATTTCGGGGTAGTGCGGTGTGTCGAGGTTCAACATCTGCATGTCGCGGAGGAGGTGGGTTGGATGTTCGGATATAGGGCTGGTGCCTTTATCGATTGATACGGGGTAGTTGGTCCATTCGGCCGTCGTTGCGGCGATCTCTCCTTGCTTCAATTTGGACCGATGTTAGTCACTGGATCGGACCGTTCAGGTCATCCTCGTTTGCCCTCACTTCGGCGCAATAGGCATTATGGATCTCTTCCCATATGGGGGGGGGGTACTTCATGACTCTACTTAGTAGCTTTTTGGTTGCTTTTGACCCGTTTCTATTTAACCCATTTTGGAAGGCTGCTACCGCCATCCCTTCTGACATGTTTGGTAGGCTCATGCTTACCCTGTTGAATTAGGCTAGGAAATCCCAAAGTCCCTCGCTCGTCATCTGCCTGACGGCGAAGATATCATTTACCCTAACTTCTGCCTTTTTCGCTCCCGCGTGAGCGGTGACAAACTTATCTACCATTTCTTCGAACGTTGATATCGATCGCGTTGGTAGTTGGGAATACCATGTCAACGCTCTCCCTGTCAGAGTTTCGCTGAACATTTTCAACAGCACTGACGACACCTGTTCTTTCGATAGATCGTTACCTTTTACTGCTGTAACATAATAGATTAAGTGATTCTTTTTGTTCATGGTGGCATCATATATTTTCAAATATGGAAGCATTTTGAAGGTTTTCGGAATAGAGTGGCCTTCGCTGTAGGGTTGTTCGACGAATCGGCCTACATCACATTTTGGTAGCAACTTCGGAGCGCCCTGTATTTTATCAACCCTTTCCTGATGCTCTTTCATCTGGTCACAGAGTGTTTTGTTCTCATTTTCCATCTCTTCCATTTTCTTTAAGATGGCCGCAAGTGCATCGTTGCCTGTATCCATGACATTATGAGTGTTACCTGTTCGTGGAGTTTCTGGCTCATCAGCGAAAGCTGTGGTTTCTGAGGGTATTGTGCCTTCGATATCCCTTTGAACGGGTTTCTCGAGTATATTGCTCAAGGTGTTTGTCAACCATTCTTCTAATATCCTTCTCACGGCCGGTGTGCTTCTCCTACTGCGGATGTTGAGGTTTCCCTTTCGCGTGAAACAGTTAGGCCCTCGTACGGGAGGGTGGGGAATCTCTCCCTCAAGTGTAGCACTTGGCGTTGCGTTTTCGTTGTCTTCCCCACCGGCTTCGTTGAGGGAATTCAGGAGGTTGTTCGTGACACCTACTATCGTCTTTAGCCTTGTTTCTCCCTTTTCCGCCATTGTTGGCCTTTTTTAGGCTAAGAAGAGGTGATTATTTCTTCCAAGAATCTAGACGAAACTAAGATCTCAGCTATAGAAATCCCCACAGATGGCGCCAAATTGTTTGACTCAAAAGATATCGGAACCTTTTTGAATAAATCAATCAAAGAAAATGAAGGGGTAAATCTTAGCTAAGCATAATAATCTCTAGAACAAAAAATAGACCAGGAGAATGTAGAGAATAAGAACTCTTTATCTCTTGGAAAAGAAAACTTAAATAATCACCTAGTCAATTGTTCATGTAAGTGAGTTTACAGCAAGTATTATGAGTTAGGAAAGATGTCTAGAGCCCCCTGCAAGGTTGTTTTACGCTCTATATATATAAGGGACCAAAACCCTTCTAAGCTCTAAAAGACAAGTCATAGGGAATATTCGAAAGAATATTCCTAAGGTCCCCTAATGGGCCGGCCCTACTGCAAGGGTCGTACAACCTCTTGTTCACCTTAAGGCCGTCCTCTGCAAGATGTCGAACTTCGAGGATCTCGTCATTCGTCACACTCGTTAACGATCGTGATTGTTTAAATTTGGACCCATACAGAGACCTCAAAACAGGAGTTCACAGGCATCACGGATTAGTGCATGTGAACTAGTGCACGGATTAGTGCATGTGAAATATTCCGCTAGTTTCAATTTAGATGACATTTCGCTTATCAAGAATTGATTTAAGGGCGTGGGTGTACAACTGTGGTACATTGGGAGATTATTTGTACAATCTTTACCAGCATTTTTTACTTTTCCATTTCTTTTGTGAAAAATAAATATTAGTGTGTCTAATTGAAGACGAAATTTAAGAAATTAAAATTGATATATTATTATGTATCGCAATACTAAACGTAACATAATATATCATGGTCCTCAATATTTCATGTCACTTTTAGCATAGTTTTTAGATATAAAAAAGTGATAGTATAAAGTTACATAATAATTGTATACTGTAATTTTTTTGTGTAATTTACGACTCGTAATATGTCATTCACTATATTTTATAGGCTGCTTTAGTCCACGCTCGTTTTAAATAATTGTGGATAACTGACTTTTAGCGTAAGAGTCTAATAATCCCCCTGTCTTAAAGTATCTATCATGTTTCTATTTTACACGCCCCTTAAAAAATATTAAATATAAGAATTTTTTATACTATTTTTACCCTTATTTATACCCTAAAATATAATCTCTCTTCATTTAATATTTACTCATAATTGAGATATTTGTAGTCAGAAAATAATTAATATTAAAGGTAAAATAGGAAAAAAATAATTAATTTACTCTTGAACTTCTAAAATGACAAATAAATTTAGACGACTATTTTTAGAAATCATGACAGATAATTTGAGACGGATGAAGTATTTGGCTTAGCTAAATTTAAATATTTCTACTATATGTGGTGGTGTTTGACTCAGTATTATATTTGAGAATGAAATAAAACCTTTGAATTTTATGACCTAAAACAAACCATAAATATTTAATGTGGTTGCAATTATTTCATTAAAGACAAAGTAGAAAATTTAAATATCCTTGAAGTTGTTAACAACAAAAACAACTTATTCATACGGTACAATATTTTAAAATATGATATCACAATTATTTTTCTGGATTAGGACTTCCTCCATTATTTCTCAACACTATCATAGATTAGTGCGATGTCACAATTTTAAAATATGTAAACCGCGTTTGTGTAAAATGTGGTTTTCGAGGTTCAAAACCGCATTTTACATATTTTGATAACTTTTTTTTACACCTAAAATGGTGTTTTGAATCCAGAAAGACAACATTTCGGTTCCGGACTCCACCAACCACAGACACAAAAAACTACATACCCACCAACCTCTTTTCAATATTTTTAGAAGAAAAAGGACCGAAGGGTCATTATCAAAGTAGCAATGTACTAAATAATTGACGCATACTTCACAAAGGTGGTGGGCTATTGTACTTGGTAACTAAGAAAAGAGGAGACATGTGAACTAGAGCACGGATTAGTGCATGTGAAATATTCCCCCATTTTCAATTTAGACGACATTTCGCTTATCAAGAATTGATTTAACTAAACTTTAAAGCTAAATTAAATTAATTCAACTTAGTATTTTAAAATTAAAATTTAGATATACAAAAAAATACACGAAAAGTACTATAAGTTACAATTTTTCTCATGTCAATATGAATAACAAAATATATTTTAAAATATTGGTAAAACTTCACGTAATTTGACTCTCGATAGCGAAATATGTCATCTTAATTGAAACGGAGGGAATACTACATATATCCTTGCACTCGTAGGTGTCCTTGCACTTGCGCATAGATCAGATTACCATAAATGGTGGATGTAATTTATTAGTTACGAGTTCAAGTGAATATATTCGACACAAATACGAATAAATGTGTGAAAAATCACTGAATTTCAATAAATACTATATGTTTAACCCATAATTTCAAAAGTATGATAAATTTGATGCTACGACTTTAAAGATTGAACCAATTAAATTAAAGTTATGAATCTGTCTTTAACTACAACATTAATGCATGAGTGTTGCACTAATGCATGCAGTGCTGGTTAGGGGTGTTCATTAATTATGTAAAACACTATTACCAAATTAAAATCGACCAAACTAAATCAAAAAGAGGAAAATCTAATAGTAGTACCGAATTTAATTAGGTTTGTTCTTAGGATAATAATTTTAAAATTCACATGGAATAAAATATATAAAAAGAAAATATTTTATGACGATTGGAAAATCCTACAACAGTAAAAATAATTTAAAAAATATGAAGCGATTGGTTGAAAGCCCATCATATATTTGTCAGACATTGAGATCCACATGCATTCAAGGTGATGGCTGTATCATCTAAATCATCATCAAAATTGCACCAGACGCTCTATTTGGTCGCCCCCATTAAACCTATACCTATTTTTTAAAAAGTTTTAATTTGTACCTACTTTTTAAATAATTTCAGCCCCCTTTCTCCTCCTTCGTCTTCTTCTTCTTCTTCTTCTTCTTCTTCTTCTTCTTCTTCTTCTTCTTCTTCTTCTGTTGGTGATGCAATGAAACTTCAGTTCATGGGATGATTGCCATAAATATGTTTATCAGATTATTTAAAAATAAATTATAAATAATTATGTAAGTTAGTAGACAATAATTTGTGAATATTTCCACATACGTAAGTTAGTAGACAATGATAATTCTGTTCTTTTCACGTTTATTGTTTCCAAAATTTATGATTTAGATACTGTTGGAAATCTGATTATTTATCTAGTATGTTAGAAAGCTTTTTCAAAAACTTCAGCTTATATAGTGCTGAAGTTTTTAAAATGAACTAAATAACTTCAGCATCTTCTGCTGAAGTTTTTGAAAAAACTTTATAACAAAACTAATGAATCCAGGACAAAAAAACTTCAGCTTTTAGTGCTGAAGTTTTTACAAATGAACTAAATAATTTCAGCATCTTCTGCTGAAGTTTTTGAAAAAGCTTATCCAGGACAAAAAACTTCAGCTTATTTAGTGCTGAAGTTTTTATAAATGAATTAAATAACTTCAGCATCTTCTGCTGAAATTTTTGAAAAAGATTAATGACAAAACCAATGAATCCAGAACAAAAAAACTTCATCTTATTTAGTGCAATTACAAACAAAAACTTCAGCAAATAGAGAACAAAACTTCAGCTACTATGCTTAAGTTCAGCAATTATAAACAAAAACATCAACAAATAGAGAACAAAACTTCAGCTACTATGCTTAAATTCAGCAATTACAAACAAAAACTTTAGCACACGTGGTTCAACACACTTGCTACTTCAGGCCTGTCTACTAGAATGCTGAAGTTTTGCGCGATTGCCTTTGCTACTTCAGTCCCGTACGCTAAAACGCGAAAAAGTAGGTACGCTTGCAATTTTTTTTACAAAACGGGCACAAGTTAAAACATGACCCAAAAAGCAAGTATAGATGCAAATGCCCCTAAATCATAGCTTTAAGTCCACATTGCATTTTGATTCGCCTCAGAAGACCATCATGTAATGTTCTTCCCATGTGTACATACCAAAAAACTAAATCGAAAATTGTCAAAACCATACCCAACTAACCGATTAACACCCCTTAATATGTAACGATTTGGTCGGTTTTTAAGCATTTGCATTCCATTTGATGGTTTGAGGTCATGAGTAGCTTCATATGGTGTATTTATGACTTGTGTGAATTGTCAGTTTTGGTTTTCAAATGGTTCAGGATTGATTTAGAATAATGATTCTCAATATGGAAGTTTTAAGTTGAAAGGGTTGACCGTGTTTGAGTTTTGTGAATTTGGTCTAGCATCAAAGTTTTTATGGTTCCGCTAGGTCCGAAGGATGATTTTGAACTTGGACGTATGCCCGGATTTGCATTTAGATATTTCTAGAAGGTTTTGGCACTATTTGACGAAAGTTGGCAATTTGAAGGTTTGGAAAGTTCATAGGTTTGATCGGGAGTTAACTTCGGAGTTATCGGGCTCGGATTATTATTTCGGAAGTTTGAATATGTTCATTGTGTCATTTGAAACTTGTGTGCAAACTTTGAGGTGATTTCGAGTTGTTTAGAGGTGTTCGGCATAAGTTTGAAAATTTAAAATAGTTCATTAAGCTTGAATTGAGGTACAATTCGTGGTTTTTATGTTATGTTGCGGGATTTGAGGCCACAAGTAGGTCTGTGTTATGTTTTGGGACTTGTTGATATGTTTTGACAAGGTTGCGAGGGACTTGGGTGTGTTTTGGATAATTAGTTGAGAGACTAGTTAAGTTAAGAAAATTGAAGTTTGACCATGGTCAATATCGGGTCAAGATGACCTCTTTTCAGTATTTTGAGTGTGCGAGTAGGTTCGTAGCATGTTTTATGATTAAAATGCATATATGATTTGTGTTCGGAAGGTTCCGAATGAGTTTTGGGGTGGTTTCAGATCATTTCGATAAAGTTTGGGATTGCTGGTGTTGGTACTTCGCAATTGCGAACTTTTTGTTGCAATTGCGAACTACTTCTTGTCGAGATTGCGAGCATGTGATCTCAATTGCATATATCCGCAACTGAAAAGTTTTGGTCGCAAATGCCACATTTGCAACTCGGTAGGAGGTGATTTGGAGAGGGAATTTTCATCAATCATTGGGTAAATGGTTCTAATTAATTTTCAACTATATTTCATGATTATATATTAAATTTAACATCAAATTTATGAGAATCAAAGAGGAAATTTGGGAATTTTTGCCAAAGTTTTAAAAAATTAAAACTGTCAAAGTTTTGAGAGTCTATATGGACTCGGCTTTGAAAATAAAATACATACATGGGCTTGCGGGATTATGGATAGTCATAATCTACCGTTGGACCCGGGTTTTGACCGGGCGGGCTTGGGGTTGACTTTTGGGAAATTATGTAAAGATCATAGCTTTATCTATCGTAATTGGTTTCCCTTGCATTGTTTGATGATATTAAGTCATTTTTGGTTAGATTTGAGCCGTATGAAGGTGAACTTTAGGGGAAAAACTATTTTCGAGAGTTGATTTGGCCTAGTTAAGGTAAATATCCTGCCTAACTTTGTGTGGGGGAACTACCCCGTAGAGATTGGTTTGATTGTACTATCTAAATTACGTGAACGACGTGTATATGAGGTGATGAGTATGTACATGGCCTTATTTGTGGAAATTTGACCAGTTTAGACTCTTAGGCTTCTTTCATGCATCTAATTGAAGTTTCCCTATTATGTTATATCCTCCATGGTTAGATTTACTCTTACATGTTTTATTTGAAGTTGTTAGTGTTGATACCCAATTTTTCCTACATATTTTCAATATAAAAAATACCTTCAAAATAACATATATAAGCATGTCCAAGGTTTTTATTATTATTTTTTTATAATTTTAAGGTTTTAAATTAATTTATTTTTTCCTTTTTAATCTATAAAATCCCCAATAATTATTTCCAAAATTACTGTTTTAATAATTCATTTATTGGATTTATATATTTATGCCAAAATATGGCTAATGTAATTTTTATATATTTTTATAATTACATTTAGTATTTTTAAAGCTAAATTGCACACAATTGCAATATTAGCCCTTTTAAGATTTAATTATGTTTTATATGCATAAAATTAGATCCTGTATTTTTAAATTTCTAATTATGTATTATAAATCATTTTAGCATTTTAAATTATTTTTTAGAAATTATCTACTATTATTTATAAATTAAATAGTAAAAATACTGGCTATTTAAATTATAGCCAAATTGGCTTTCAATTATAGCCAAATCGGACCCCAACTCCCAGCCCAATTTTACAATTTAAAAAAACTGACCCACACCCTATCAACCATATCCAAACCCGGAACCCACCTACCCCATTTAATCTCGACCATTGATCTCCCAGATCAACGATCCACATTATTTCTTTCCTTTTTAAATCCAACGACCCCCCAAACCCTACCCCATTCTCTCATTTGCATCGCCCTTGAATCTCTTCCTCTCCAAATTCTCTCTGAGAACTAACCCTAACCCTAAAACTCCGCCACCGGCGTGAACCCCTCCTACGATGTTTCAATGTCTTCTCCGACTGGACCTGGTCTTCCACACGCCATGGCACTTCGATTTCTTGGATCCTTGAGATTTTCTCAAGGGAACCCCAACTGGTTCTGGCTTAGAACTTTGTTTATCAGCCTATCTCACGCCATTTTCCGTTTGTGAGTAAGAACTTCTTCTTATTTTATTATTTGGAGGCATTATTTGTATGGTGTGTCTTGTGAGGTGTTTACTGATTATCGTAGCCTCCAGCACTTGTTCAAAAAGAAGGATCTTAATTTAAGGCAGCGAAGATGGTTGGAGTTGCTATAGGATTATGATATTACCATTTTGTACCATCCGGGAAAGGCCAATGTGGTGGCCGATGCCTTGAGTAGGAAGGCGGCGAGTATGGGGAGTGTGGTATATATTCTAGTTAGGGGGAGACCTCTTGCAGTTGACATGCAGGCCTTAGCCAGCCAGTTTGTGAGATTGAATCTTTCGGAGCCCAGTCAGGTTCTAGCTTGCGTGGTTTCTCGGTCTTCCTTATTTGATCGCATTAAGGAGCGTCAATTTGATGACCCCCATTTGCTCGTCCTCAAGAACAAGGTCCAGCACGGTGATTCCAGAAATGTGACTATTGGTGAGGATGGGGTATTGAGGATGCATGGTCGGATTAGTGTACCAATATTGATGGGCTTCGGGAGTTGATTCTAGATGAGGCCCATAGTTCGCGGTATTCCATTCATCCGGGGGACGCGAAGATGTACCAGGATTTGAGGCAGCACTATTGGTCGAGGCGGATGAAGAAAGATATAGTTGGGTTTATAGCTCGGTGTCTCAATTGTCAGTAGGTAAAGTATGAGTACCAGAGACCGGGTGGGTTGCTTCAGCAGATAGAGATCCCGGAGTGAAAGTGGGAGCGGATCACCATGGACTTTGTAGTTGGGCTACCATGGACTTTGAGGAAGATCGATGCCATTTGGGTGATTGTGGATCGGCTGACCGACTCCGCGCACTTCATTCCTGTGTGTACTACATATTCTTCGGAGCGGTTGGCGGAGATTTATATCTGGGAGATTGTTCGTCTGCATGGTATTCCAGTTTCCATCATTTCAGATAGGGGTACTCAGTTCACATCACAGTTCTAGAGGGTCGTTCAGCATGAGTTGGGTAC
This sequence comes from Nicotiana sylvestris, assembly GCF_000393655.2. NCBI lineage: Eukaryota > Viridiplantae > Streptophyta > Magnoliopsida > Solanales > Solanaceae > Nicotiana > Nicotiana sylvestris. The sequence continues at coordinate 35,963,661 of NC_091064.1, forward strand.
TCGGGTGGAGTTGAGTACAACATTTCACCCTCAGACGAACGGACAGTTCGAGCGCACTATTCAGATTTTTGAGGATATGCTCTGTGCGTGTGTGATTGAGTTTGGAGGGTGTTGGGATAAATTCATGCCACTGGCAGAATTTGCTTATAACAACAACTATCTGTCCAACATTCAGATGGCACCGTATGAGGCTTTATATGGTAGGCGATGTAGATCCTCGGTGGGTGGGTTTGAGCTGGGTGAGGCCAGATTATTGGGCACAGATTTGGTTCAGGATGCTTTGGAGAAGGTTAAGGTGATTCAGGATGGACTCCATACAGCCCAGTCCAGACAGAAGAGTTACACGGACCGGAAGGTTCGTGATGTTTCCTATATGGTTGGAGAGCGGGTTCTGCATTGAGTTTTGCCTATAAAGGGCATTATGAGATTTGGGAAGAAAGGAAAGTTGAGTTCGAGGTTTATTGGTCCTTTTGAGATATTGAGACGTGTTGGGGATGTTTCTTATGAGCTTGCCTTACCTCCCAGCTTGGCAGGAGTTCATCCGGTTTTTCATGTTTTAATGCTCCGGAGGTGTCACTGTGATTTGTCGCACGTGTTGGATTTCAGTTCAGCCCTGTTGGACAAGGATCTATCTTTTGTTGAGGAGCCAGTGACGATATTGGACAGGCAAGTTAGAAAGCTGAAATGAGCTCACTGGGTCCCAATAATACCAACATATGCCTAAGCATGATTTCTAGCATGGGTTACACTCAGTTTCTCTAACACATGGAAAACATGAAAAAATACAAGTTAATTGACTACACAGATCTGCAGAATCGATTGAGTCACAATTATTATGGTGCACGCCCACATGCCTGTCACCTAGCATGTGCGTCACCTCCAACCAGATCACATAATACGTATAATCAGGGGTCATACCCTCAGCTCCAAGTTTTAAAGTGTTACTTATCACGTACAAGCCAAATCCAATACCGAGCAAGCCAATTGATGCTCCAAATTTCCATCCCGTGCGTACTGACCTCCGAACGGCTCGAAAGTAGCTAAAAGCAACTCAAATACATCAAATAACTCCAAAGGAAACAAACCCAATTGATAAAGATCGAATCTTCAATCAAAAGCTCAAAATCAACAGAAAAGTCCAACACGGACCCACACCTCGGAACCCGACAAAACTCATAAAATCCAACAACTCATTCAATTACGAGTCAAACCATACTAGTTCCATCCAAATCCTACTCCGAATCGATCGATGTTCAAAACTCAAAAATTCGCTTTATGAAGTTTAGACAAAAACCCCCAATTTCTCTTTTGAAACCCTCGATCAAATGCCAAAAACGAAGATAGATTCATGATATAAAATCAAAAATGAGTAGAGAATACTTACCCCAAACCACATGGTGAAAATCGCTCTAATCCGAGCTCCATAGCTCCAAATATGCTAAAATGGCCGAAACCACTGAAATAGAGTACTTTATAATCACTGGGCGAATTAATGAATAGCGATCGCGGAAATACTATTGCGATCACGAAGAAGAAGCAACACTGCCTCTAACAAAAGCACTATGCGATCGCATTATAACTCAAGCAAATGCAAACAACACTACCTCACACCTTCGCGAACGCGTCTAATATTACACAAACAGGTTGAAGAAATTCTCTATCCCCAGCTTCTCAACTCATCACTATGCGAACGCGATCTGAAACATGAGAACGCGATGCCCAATCTCCAAAAACCTTCACGATCGCGTAAAGCTACTCGCGAATGCGAAGAAGGAACTATTCAACTCCAGATCTTCACATACGCGATCGCATCTAATAATCCGCGATTGCGAAGAACAATCCATGCACCAGAAACCAGAACACACCAGCAAGGCCCAAATGAAGGAAAATGATCCGAAACACGTTCGCACCTTACCTGAGCCACTCGGGAGCCCGTCCAAATATACCAACAAGTCCCTTAACATAACACGGACCCACTCGACGCCTAAAATCACACATAACAATGTCAAAACAACGAATCCCACCTCAATTCGAACTTGAATGAACTTTGATCTTTTAACTTCCAAAACCCGTGCCGAAACATATCAAATCAACCCGGAATGAATTCAAAATTTGCACACAAGTCCTAAATGACATGACAATGCTATCCAAATTCCCGAAACCACAATATGAACCTGATATCATCAAAGTCAACTCTCGGTCAAACTTATGAACTTTCCAAACCTTCAAATTTCCAACTTTTGCCAATTTGTGTCGAAACCTTCTAGAAACATCCAAATGCAAATCCGAGCATACGCCCGAGTCCAAAATCACCATCCGGAACTAACAGAACCATCAAAACTCCAATCTGAGTTCAAATACTAAAAGTCAAATTTGGTCAACTCTTCCAACTTAAAGCTTCAATCATGACGTTCATTCTTTCAAATCGATTCCGAATAACCTGAAAACCAAAACCGATAATTCACAAAAGTCATAATACATCATACGGAGGTACTCATGCCCTCAAACTACCAAGCGAAGTGCAAATGCTCAAACCGACCAGTCGGGTCATTACATCCCCTACTTAAACATACATTCATCCTCGAACGTGCCAAGAGTTGTTCCAAAGCCATCAAACCGCCGTGTAACTTTACCATGCACATACCCGGGGGTGGTCCCACGTCACCCTATTCCATATAGGCCCAACAACACAACATATTGAAGATCACTACTTCAACCTTAGCCCGTAAGCCACAGAATCCAATTTCCTACATCCGAAATTTCCTACAACACCCAAACCTTACAATCTACACACTATGTAAGTCTTAACAAGCTGTATCAAGCCATAACCATAACCCAAGACACAATCACAGGATATACCACATAACTCAAATACCCATAGAAAAATTTCCGATCACAGTAGTTGCTCAAAATAACCCAATTCCGGTAATGAACCTCATATCAAACAAAACCTCATTCTAAAATTTGTGTACACTGCCGATGATTAAAGAAACACGCAGAACTCATAACCATTCATCAGATCAACATGTCATGGAGCTCGCTCTCCTTTCATAAGAACTATAGCAACTTTCTAAGACGATCATCGTCATTATCCTCTCAAATATACCACAATCAAATCCGATAGCACCCATCCTAGATCCGACGAGCTCATCTTATCTATACTAGCTACTTTACTGACATGCCACCCAATACTACCCAGAGCCACAAACTATGCAATCCATACACCAATACGCAACAATTCAAATGTACTCAAACATGGAAAATGATTCAAACGAGAGAACCATCCCGCAAGCTCAACAAGTACCGCCACAAGGCAATGCTAAAAACCCATCACACACTGTAGAACCATAAAACACAAATCTAACATAAAGGATCATATCTCAACATAATTCTACTACAATGTGTGACCCCATCCAAACATTAGTCCGTATGAAGTACCTCAAGCCACCCTGCTCAAAATTAATACCCACGCACAATTCGACATCAAGTACCCAAGGTGCATGACCATAGCCATGAAGAAGCAAATGACACGATGCCACACAAACCCAAAAGAACATAACCAATGCGCAATCAATCATGCAACACCCAAATACCTATCTCGCTCAAATTTCGCTATAAGGCCCAAATAGAACTGCACCATGTTGTCTAAGAATTCATGTTGTTCCCTTCAAAACTAAACCGTGACCTTGCGCATGAAAATCTAAGTCCTACACAACATACCTCATCTATCATGAACATGAAAAGAACGAGAATCTCATAATTAACTCTGAGTCACCAGCATAGTACATAATCGATCAGTCAAAAACATGTCACTTGACCATATCCAGGAGAAAATCACAATACGCAGTATGCTCCTCACGCCGGTAGGAAGTATCCATCTCGAACCGTGGTAGAAGCCATCGATAACTCTTCGAAACCCATTCGCACATAACTAAGACATCAAAACTGAATCTCTCTAACTCAACCAAGCCACGCGTACTGCCACAAAATACATGCAAAGACTTACCATATCATAAGTACCCAAATAACTGATCATACCCATTACCGTACTGATCCAACCTACTATCAAACTGTCATGACCCAAAATCCCAACCCCATCGTGATGGCGCCTCTCGTGAGGACAAGGCCAGCCAATCAACAAAACAGTACATCTCTTTATAGTTACTTAGCAGGAATAAGTCTAAATCATGGGCAATATAATCTTAAATGCGAAATAAATGTGATAGAACAAGGAAAACCCTCCCAACTCAGCCCGAAATCAGGGTGTCACAAGTCATGAGCTACTACAGAGTTTACTAATATTTTACAAAGTCTGGAATTATCATAAATAACAAAGATAAGGGAGAAAACGGGGCTGCGGACGTCAACAGCTACCTCGTTACTCCTAGTCACCGCCTGGTCTGGAAAGAATCAGCGCTCAGGAGCGAACTCAGCTCTGCCTGTATCTGCACACATGGTGCAGGGAGTAATGTGAGTACTCCGACCCAGTGAGTAATAAAAATAAATAACGACTGAAAACATGAAATCTCATAACGGCACAATATAGCGCTATCCCAAGCAGTAAAATCAGTTATACAGTAAAATAGTGAGTATCAGATAATTCTTCTTTTAAAACAGTAAAGACAAATAATTTCCACAGTAAGGATAAATCAAAAGCTTGCCCCTCGGGCTCAATATGTAAATCTCAGTATAGTATCAGCCCCTCGGGCTCACTCCCAACTCACCAGCACACAACATCAGCCCCTCGGGCTCACTCCCAACTCACCACACACAAGCAACGGCCTCTCGGGCCCACTCCCAACTCACCTGGGTACCCTGCGCTCACTGGGGGTGTGTACAGACTCCGGAGGGGCTCCTACAGCCCAAGCGCAATATCAATAGGCCTGAAAGCCTTCACACATCACACACGAGGCCTGAAAGCCTCCTCATATAACACTCGAGGCCTGAAAGCCTCCTCACATCACTCAACATATCCTCACGTATGGCCCTCGGCCTCAATCAGTCCAGAAAATAATCATAAGCCTCTTGGGCATCAGTAAAACAATAGTGCTCAGCTCAACAACATTATAAATATCATTAAATCTCGAGTTGAGTATAAATGTAGCTGAGTTCACAAAATAATATAATTCAATTGGACTGAGTTCAAATAATATTTCAATTCGTGAGGAAAATAGTGATGTAAATTCACAAAAGATTTCAGATAATTGGCACGAAGCCCAAATATGGCAATAAGCCCAATAATAGTGAAAACAATAAATCTTTATCAATTACGCGGTAAAAATATCAACTGGGATGGACCAAGTCACAATCCCCAATAGTAAATGACCCCGCGCTCGTCATACAACGCGTGTCTCATCTCAACATAGCAGTATGTTGTGCAATCCGGGGTTTCAAACCCTCAGTGCATCATTTAAAATCATTACTCACCTCAAGACGGTCCAATGTCTACTCCGCTATGCCCTTGCCTCTCGAATTTACCTCTTCGCGCGTCAAATCTGGTCAAAACCACAATGAATACATTACAATAGGCTAAGGGAATATAACCCAATCGAAAAGACTCGAAAAATATCGAAATTCACGAAATTCGCAAAACCCGAGCCCCTAGCCCACTTCTCGAAAAATTACGAAAGTTACATCACCGGATTCCACATCTCTCCACGAGTTTGTACATATAAAATTTACCAAAATCGGAGTTCAAATGACCCCTCAAATCTTCAAATCTTATTTTCAAATCCCTAGGCCTAAATCTTCAATTTACTCCTCAAAAACATGTAATCTAGTCGGCTTATTCGATGATAATTCAATATTATGGAGTAGAAATAATCACAAGTGACTTACTTTAAGATTTCCCAAGATTTCTTGCTAAAAATCGCCCAAAATCCGAGCTTGGAAGTCAAAAAAAATGACCAAACTCGGACTGTTGGACATTAAATCTGTCCAGAAATTTTCGGTACTGTTCACGCGGGGGCACTGTTCATGCGCGTGAGGTCACTATTCACTGTTCACCCACACGGTTACTGTTCACGCGCGGGTACTGTTCAGTGCTGCAGAAAATACAAAAGCTTTTAAGAAATTTGCATCATAGCCATTTTTCACTAAAATGGCTCTAACTCCATCATACGAACTCAGAATTAGACGATTCTTGTTCCTATGAGTCACAAATAATAATACGAACACAACTCTTCAATCGAAACTCAATTCGGAGCTCGTTTGCCCAGTTCAATACCCATTTCGCTCGTTAAACAATTAACTCACATTTCACGTCAAAAACCCAATCGCGACTTGATGAAATTAAACCAAAATTTCCAGATCAGTCCTATAATTCATGATTTAAATTCTGGAAGTCTCGAAATCAAATTTGGATCTCTAGAACTAAAAATGAACCTTTAGATCATTACATTTATGCTCAAAACGGCAAAAATCTTCCAAAAATGACCCGTTGGGCATCCGAAACACACCCGAGGCCCCCGGGACCCCGACCAATAATACCAACCAGTCCCAAAATACATTACGGACTTGCTCGAGGCCTCAAATCACATCAAACAACGCTAAAATCATGAATCAACCTCCAATCCAAGTTTTATGAACTTTAGAATTTCCAACTTCTATTTCCGATGCCGAAACCTATCAAATCACGTCCGATTGACTTCAAATTTTGCACACAAGTCCAAAATGACATAACGAAGCTACAGAAATTCTCGGAATTCCATTCCGACCGTCGGATCAAAATTTCACCTATCAACCGGAAATCGCCAAAATACTAACTTCGCCAAAATGAGCTAATTTCTTCACCGGACCTCCAAAATTAATTACGATTGCGCTCCTAGGCCTTAAATAATCCCCCGAAACTAACCGAATCATCGGAATTCAATTCCGAGCCCTCTAACTCACAAGTCAACGTCCGGTTGACTTTTCCAAACTAATTCTTCCTTTAAGAGACTAATTGTCCCATTTCATACCAAACTCGATTCGAATTGACTCAAATTCACCAAGTACACATATTGAAACATGAATAAGCATTTAACGGGGAATACGGGACGAAAATATAGCAAACGACGGTTTGGGTCGTTACACAAACTATTCTATTTTCTCCGAGTTTCTTCTAAATTGCCTTCAAGTTGATACTTCTCCTTGCTAGAACACCATGATCATTACCCAAACTCACCACAGGAGATCCTAGCATAAACTCACGTCGCCCTAAGGCCCATAAGCCACTGTATTCCCTCCTAAGCACCCCAAAAGTACCAAAACCAAGAGTCCCATTCTAAAGAGACCTTCTGTGAATCTAAAGCCGTTTCCTTTATCTTCTTGATACTGAAATGTAGAATCCATAATGGTATAGAAATACCGCGAGTCTCGACACCATCCAATTAAAAATCTCTTATTCTAACCATATACAAATCCTAAAAATTCCCAATTGCTACATATAAGTCCTGAATCCATTAGAACCTTCTCGAGAGTCATCCTACTCTACTCAAATCCTAATTGCACCATCCAAATAGGCTAAACGACCTGTACCCCATTAGCACAATAACACCCAAAGAAATAATCTATACCTCTAAATAACCGAGTGAACCCTACTCCATGCACACCACATCCGTCACGAGCTATTTCCATATACCCATAAGGTGTAGTACATCATGCATCCCAAAATTCCTTACTCAAGTCATCCTCAAAACCGACCTCTGCAAGTCATATCTGATTCACAAGTATGCCTCGAACCGAAGCCAGTACAACTCATAACCATGCAATCCAATCGTCGATAACAAACTCCCCCACTTGGCTCAAAGCCATAGATCAAGACAGTCTAAAACTCACAGTTCCCATACTCTATTCCTGTCATAATACCGCAACAAGATTTATCTAAGTCCTCCATAAGCTCGTGCAACACAAACCATCTGATGCTTCAAATCATCCGTAGTTCTCGCATCTATCCTTGTCACAGTCAAGCTAACTATCTCAAGCGATCTAAATTCAAATTGCAACACATATAATCTACTAGTAAGAGAGAACTCTCCACAAAACAACATAGGGATTCGTGCAACTTTAGGACACCTCGCAGGAGATAACCCACATGTTCAGTCCCAAACTGGCAGCCTTTACATCTTACCATGGCCATAACAACTAATCATTCACTACATCTTCCCGAGTCTAAGCTCGTCAATAGAACATAAGAATCTACTTCACCCCACGAATGAACAACATGGAAAATCTTTCAACATACTCATAACTCGAGACTATACGTGACATCAAGACAACAATAAAACACCCAATAGTCCTTTTTACATATCAAGCAACCTATTCTCGTCACAATCAAACCATCTGAACACATTACGTAGTCACATCATCCTCATCATATAGCCACCCAGCCACTCATCGAGTCATAAATTCCACTCAAAGGGATGCTACAAGACATATAAGTCCAAAAGTACATGCTCACACAGCCGAAATCCCCGTGCTCAAGCTACAGTCAAAATCCAGCCTCAAGTCCTCCAAACTGGCCTATCATCAACACACCGAAATCACGTCTCGCACCTCATCTATGGAATCACAAGTCGTCTATGCACAGTTGATACAGAGCGCTCACATGCACCTACAAATACGTGGAAGGAATTCAAAGAGTTACGCTTTACGCTACATCGATGCCGCACGATAACGAAAGAAAGATGGGAAGTTTATCTTAAATGCTCTGTAGCCTCTCAAAGATAGGTATGGACATCATCATACCGATCCGCAAGACTCTACTAGACACTTGCTCATGACTCCTAGAACCTATGAACCTAGAGCTCTGATACCAACTTGTCACGATCCGGAATTCAACTAACTGCGATGACACCTAACCCAACCCGCTAGGTAAGCCAGTTTACAAAAAACTAGTTCAAATGATATCTAATAAGAGAAGAAAAGTTAATACAACTGAACTATTATACAAAGCATTCCCAAGGACTAGTAGTACAAATCATGAGCGTCTAAGATTTAGATAATTTTATAAGACAGAAGTGAAATAATTACAACATATATTTGAAATATGAATGAACATAATTCGAATTCTAATGCTACCAAGGACAAGTGGTAGTCATAACTGGAACTCAGACCTTCAAATCCAGCTCCCGTTCTACATAGCAATATCAACATCCAACATCTGCAAGCAAGATAGAAGAGTGTAGTATGATTACAACCAACCCCATGTACTCAATAAGTAACAAACCTAACCTTAGGTTAAAAGTAGTGACGAGCTGGAACAAAGGTCGGAGTCCAGCACCAATAGCCAACAACAGTTCATAAGAACATAATAATAGTGCTAAAAGAAGTAACTCAAAGATAAAATGCTCAGCTCTTTCACAGTTCCGGAAAATAGGCATGCTTTTCAAGTATATTAGTGAAAATCCAAATCTTTTACCGAAAATATCAAAATATGAGTAAGTTTGTAAAACTGTGATTTTTCGAAAAGCTTTCAACAATAAATAAGATGTTTTATTTTTTTTCCAGATAGCATGAGGAAAGTGCATCTCTATGCCTACATGTCACTATGTAGGTAAAATCATGAATATTAACAAAACCAGGTAGTGTGAGAAAATGCATCTCTATGCCTGTATCTCAAACACACATGCCAAACATAATGTATCTCAGTGATAAACTCATATACTAACACTCTCAAAGTACTCAATCTCATAGTCTCACTCTCTCACTCATCACGCTCGATACTCAACACTATACATGGTAGATCCAGCCTAACTAAACATAAATAAAACCTCACTCTTAGTACTGTATATGGCCAATCTAGGACAGGGAAGATCCATCCCAAATATATATATATATATATATATATCAACTGACAGTCAATCACTCAGTACTGTATAAGGCCATTCAGCCCAGGGAAAATCCATCCCCAAACAAAAATGATTCGGGCAAGATCCATGCCCAGGGAAGACCCATCCCTTAATATAAATGCTAATTGCTCTCAGTGGGGGTGTACAGACTTCGGAGGGACTCCTTCCACCCGAACGCTATAATAAGCCAGATCCAGGAATAAATCAATAAAACATGCTGCAGCGTGCAGCCTAATCCCATAAATATCACTCACAATCAGGCCCTCAGCCTCACTCAGTTATTAATCTCTCCAGCCTCTCGGGCTCACAATATCATGAAATTAGCCAAAAAATGATGATATGATATATCAATAAATAGCAATAGAGACTGAGATATGATATGCAATAAATAAATATGACTGAGTACGGAATTTCAATTTAAACATATAATTCAACAACAGAAATGAGCTTAGTGGGTCCTAATAATACCAACATATGCCTAAGCATGATTTCTAGTAGTAGTCACAGCTCAGTTTCTCTAACACATGGAAAACATGGAAAAATATAAGTTAATTGACTACACTACTCTATGAATCGATTGAGTCACAATTACTACGGTGCACTCCCACATGCCCGTCACCTAGCATGTGCGTCACCTTCAAAGAGATCACATAACACGTATAAGCAGGGTTCATACCCTCAGCTCCAAGTTTAAAAGTGTTACTTACCTCGTACAAGCCAAATCCAATACGAGCAAGCCAAGCGATGCTCCAAAGTGCCATCCCGCGCGTACCGACCTCTGAATGAGTTGAAACTAGCCAAAAGCAACTCAAATACATCAATTAATGACAAAGTAAATAAACCCAATCGATAAAGGTCGAATCTTCAATCAAAATCCCAAAATTAACCCAAAAGTCTAACCCCGGGCCCGCGTAGTTTCATCCATTAAATTATGAGTGCAACCATACTAGTTTCATCCAAATCTAACTCCAAATCAATGTTCAAAACTCGAAAATATGCTTTATGAAGTTTTAGACAAAAACCCCTCAATTTTCTCTTTTGAATCCCTCGATCAAATGCCAAAAACGAATATAGATTCATCATATAAAATCAAAAATGAGTAGAGAACACTTATCCCAATCAACATGTTGAAAATCGCCTAAAAAATTGCTTCAATCCGAGCTCTATAGCACCAAACATGCTAAAATGGGCGAAACCCCCAAAATAGAGTACTTTATAATCACTGGGCGAATTAATGAATCGCGATCGCGGAAATACCATCGCGATCGTGAAGAAGAATAAGCACTACCTCAGAAATACAATATGCGATCGCGGACAAGGATAGGCGATCGTGAAGAACAGGCAACACTGCCTCCAACAAAAGCACTATGCGATTGCGTTATTACTCAAGCGAACGCGAACAACACTGCCTCACACCTTTGTGAGTGCATCCAGTACTACGCGAACACATTGAAGAAATTCTCTAGCCCCAGCTTCTTAACTCATCACTAAGCGAACGCGATCTGAAACATGCGAACGCGATGCCCAATCTCCAGAAAACTACGCGATCGCGTAAATCTACTCCCGAACGCGAAGAAGGAACTACTCAACTCCAGATCTTCACCTACACAATCACATCCACTAATTCGCGATCGTGAAGAACAATCCATGCACCAGAATCTAGAGCACACCAGCAAAGCCAAAATGAAGGAAAATGATCTAAAACACGTCCGCAACTCACCCGATCCACTCGGGACCCCGTCCAAATATACCAACAAGTTCCTTAAAATAACACGGACCAACTCGAAGCCTCACTTCACACATAACAACATTAAAATGACGAATCGCACCTCAATTCGAACTTGAATAAACTTTGAACTTTGAACTTTCAAAACTAACACTGAAACATATCAAATCAATCCGGAATGACCTCAAATTTTGCACACAAGTTTCAAATGACATGACGAAGCTATCCAAATTTTCGGAACCACAATTCGAACCCGATATCATCAAAGTGAACTCTCGGTCAAACTTATGAACTTTTCAAACCTTCAAATTTTCAACTTTCGCCAATTTGTGCCGAAATCTTCTAGAAATATCCAAATGCAAATCACCATCCAGACCTAATAGAACTATCAAAACTTCAATCCGAGGTCAAATACTAAAAGTCAAATTTGGTCAGTTCTTCCAACTTAAAGCTTCGATCATGATGTTCATTCTTCCAAATCGATTCTGAATAACTTGAAAACCAAAACCAGCGATTCACATAAGTCATAATACATCATACGAAGCTGCTCATGCCCTCAAACTACCGAACGAAGTTCAAATGCTCAAAACGACCGGTCGGGTCGCTATAATTATGTTGTTATTCTTTCCATGTTTAGCTTTATATTGATTTTTTCGTTCCTCTGCTAATTTATATTAATACTTGCATAAGTTATTATATCTAGTAGGTGTCTTGATTGTACTTCATCACTACTCCCCCGAGGTTAGTCTTGATACTTCTGGGTATCGCTGTAGTGTACTGATGCTACGCTTCAAGATATTTTTGTGCAGATCTAGGTACCTCTGAGTGTGTCGGACGTTAGCTAGCTCTTGGAGATTTGCTATAGAAACTTCAAGGTATACATGCCACTACGCTTGCAGGCCTCGAAGTCATCTTCTAAAGCTTTACATTGTTACTGTTTACTTCTATTCCAAACAGTGATGTATTTGATATTATTAATTACTCTTAGAAAGGCTTATAACTTTGTACTACCCGTTTTGGGATATTGTAAATCTCTTGATGGTTATTGGCTTTGTATGACAATTACTGATTCCTGTTTAATGGTTAAATGACTTAAATCTGTTAATAACTCAGCATGTATTAGGCTTACCTAGTATTAGGGACTAAGTGCCATCATGGTATCCTAAAGTGGGAATTTGGGATTTTGACAGAATGACAATCAAATATATTGCTAGAACTTACTGAAAAATTTACTACTTATGATTTAATTTATACATAAGAAATCTTGATTTACGCTATATTGTATATTATAATTAAGTTTTGTTGCATAACTCTAACAATTAATGTAACCGGCAATATAACACAATTACATGATCAATTAGATGTAAAATAAACAAATGTGTACGTCAAAATTCACATAAACGTGAAATTTTATATACAAATTCTTAGAGTGAAAGTTTGTTTTACAAGGTTTTACAGTTTCCAGCGAATACCAAAGGATCCAAAAAGAATGATACATTTCTACAATTGGAAATAATTCAACTTTAAATTCTTCATTTTACTCATTTACCCTTAATGAGAAGCTTTTATAGTCACACAAATATCATGGCCCCACAAAGCTTTTACCTCTTAAGCTTTTAAGATCACAAGTTTCAAAAGTCTTTTTTTTCTTCTTAAACTCCATGCCGAGTCAAATTACCTCATCTAAATTGAAACGGAGGGAATAATACTCTTCCTTTTTTGGGAACGTGGTGCATAAGTTATCTTTTGTTTGGGTTCACATAAAATCAAAAAATCGCATTAGACTAAGTTGATAAAAAGTTTTTTTTTTTTTGACTTTTGTTTGACTTGATTGGTATTATATTTTTCAAATTGAAAATATTTGCTTTGTAGGGTTTGTTTCAACAGAGAAAAAAAAACAAGCAAGCTAAGCTTTCTGAGTAATGCTGTATATAATAAATTTGCAAACATTTTTAAAAAATTCTTATATTTTTCTCTCATAATTATCTTTTTGATTCTACAGGTTTTATATTTTGGGTTCGAACACTTCTTGATGCTCACGGGCAAATCGCACCGATGGCCAATTGTAAGTAGTTGTTTAAAATATAACTATATTTTATAATGTATTTAAAGATTAACTAATTCAGCCAAACTTCAAGACTAATATCCTGATTGACCAAGTTTCTTTTAGGCCAAAAGTGATTTTTTTTTTTTGCCAAAAACACTTTTGTCCAAAAATTAAGGTGTTTGACCAAGCTTTTGGAAGAAAAAAAAGTGCTTTTGAGGAGAAGCAGAAGCAGTTTTGGAGAAGCAGAAAAAAGTAGCTTCTCTCCAAAAGCACTTTTGAGAAAAATACACTTAGAACCAGTTTTTTAAAGCTTGGCCAAACACTAATTGCTGCTCAGAAGTGCTTTTCAAACTAATTAGCCAAACACAAACTGCTTCTCACCAAAAGTACTTTTGAGAAAAATACTTTTCAAAAAAAGAACTTCTCAAAATAAGCTGATTTTTACAACTTGGCCAAACGGGCTATAACTATCCTGAATTTTTTAGTTGCTAATTTGGAATTCAGCTGTTGAATCATGGGCTTGATGATGGCTTTTTAAGCTGAAAAAAATGTGGGTTTTCTTGTGGTAAATGGACGGCTGTCGCATGTAAAACTGAAGTCATTCAACAACTAAGACTTCAACAATGAGTACAAAAGAAATTAATATATCACTCATGTAAAACTGAAGTCACTCATATCCCAAACAAGGCAATCTAGTGCTACAGAATTATTTCAACCGTACAAACTACAAAGCAGGAAATATTTTCAATATTAGATTGAGCAGACATATCATTTCTAATTTGCTGATTAATGACTAGACATTCATCTTAAATTACCATTACTTTTCAAGTACTCAACAAAGTTTCTGACGTAGGAGTCTTGAAGTTTTCGGTCTCCAAAAATAGCAGCAGCTTTTCTTGCTCGAGCTCTAAGCTCTTCCCCTTCCTCTAAAACCATCGCTTCTCTTAATGACATTGCTATGTCTTTTCCACTAAACGATCCATCTTCTTCGTTCCTCTTCACTTCAATCGCCACACCTTTTTCTACTAGCAATCTTGCATTCAATCCTTGGTCAAAAACAAAAGGCAACACCACAAGAACATGACCATACCTTAAAGTTTCAATAGCTGATCCCCATCCTGCATGAAATAGGGATCCTCCTATGGACGGATGTGCAAGAATTTCCTTCTGTGGTGCCCAGCCAATGTGCACGAACCCTCTCCCCTCTGTTGCGGCGCCAAAACCTGATGGCAAAGCATCAACGTCGTTCAAAGCCCAACTTGGCTTCTGTAGTATCCAGAAAAATGGCAATTCTGAGAGTTGTAGCCCATTTGCTATTTCATATACTTGATTCTTGGTAAATCTACATTCACTGCCAAATCCCACAAACACAACCGATCTTGGCTTTTGTTCGTCTAGCCATTTGGACATCTTCTGCCATTGTGGAAGAGCAAGATCGTTTTCACCCACCGGTAATTCTCCCGGTAGTAGCAACCCAATAGGAATCAGCGGCTTTTTATAGTTTCTAGGACTGACCAAGTATTCGTTTTCGAATTCAGCACATGTACGTAGAGCCATAGCTCTACTGGCCTTTCCCATTATGGCTTCACGTTCCATAGATGATTTGCCCGAAGCATTCTCTGCAGCAATCGCAGCAAATAGTTCCGCCACTTCGTATTTCTTATAAGCAACCGTTGATTTGAAATCACCACATGGTGGTGGTGATAGGAGAAGTTCATGCAACGGCTTTGGTTCTTCTTGACCCTCGTGATCAAGCTGCCCGAAGAAGAGTAGGGTAGCAGCAGTAAACATACTAAATTGAAGCATGGGAATATCAAGATCTCGAGCAATCTCAGCTATCCAGTAAGGGCTAAAATCCACAATGATCCAATCCGGTTTTTCACGTGTAATGAAGTGTTTGATGGGCTGCTGAAGGAGATCGTAAGCTACTGTTAAGTACTGAACTTTATCAGCAGGAATGTCCAAAGTTGCCTCAGCATCTTTGGGCAAAAGACTCTTATCATCAAGTGATGGCAGTGGAAATTCAACTAGATTTACTAGTGGTTCTAAGTTAGGAGGAAGTTTAGGGAGTCTCTTAATGTTTCTGGGAGTGGAAAGGAAAGAGACATGAACTTTTTCTTTGGATAAGGCTATGGAGAGTTGGAAAAATGGCTGTAGATGACCAAATGCTAACCATGGCACCATTACAACGTGGATACTGTCTTTCTTCATTTTCTTTATTTTCTCTTATTAATTGGTCTATACTGAATAAAACTTTCTACTCTAAATAGTGGAGTCTTAGTGATAGTTGGGCGATAGAATCAATTATTTACTGTTGTTCTGGTAAGTCTACATCAAATGTTTTACACGTTTTTATTGAACCAAAATGCTAAAATCATCCTCAAAGATACTCAATGTGGGCCTCAAATGGAGTTAGTGCTATGTGAGAGCGCCCAAAGTTACCAAGTACCTCCAAATTGCGCTAAAAACAGTACCAAAATAATTAACTTTGTCACTATCTTTTAGTGATCTGTCCATTACAAAGTATATGCATTAGGGATGTTCATGGTTCGGTTTGGATTGATTTTTTCCTATAAAGAAACCAATCAGTTTTTCAAATATTAGAACCAAACCAAATCAATTAAGTCGGTTTTTTCTTGATTCAGTTTATGTCGGTTTTTCGGTTTTTTCGGTTATTTGTCGGTTTTTTCTTAAATATAAGACATACACTACCACTACTAGAAATACAGAAAAAAGTGACCACAAAAAGCGACCAAAGTAAGTCGCTTACAGGTCACAAAGCGACAAAAAAGGGTCCAAACTGACTTGGTCGCTATTTTGCTGGTCCTTTTATCTTAGAAACCAAAGTTGGCCGCTAATTAGCGACCAACTTTGGTCTCTAAGGTAAAAGGACCAAATATTCTGGGTAAACAATATACCGACCAACTTTGGTCGCTTTAATATTTTAATAATATAAATTTAGCGACCAAAGTTGGTCTCTATATTTAAATTACGTTATTTATTTATTTATTATTAATCAAAGTATAGCGACCAACTTTGGTGTGTAAACCAAATATTATATTTTAAAATCTGGAAAATAGCGACCAAAGTTGGTCGTTTTTTTTTAATTTATTTATTTATTTTTAAACAGAAGCAACCAAAATTGGTCGCTATTTTCCAGGATTTTTTTTAATAGAATAGCAATCAAAGTTGGTCGCTTTTTAGGAAATCTGGGTTAATTAGCGACCAACCTTGGTCTCTATTGCACAGGAAATATTTTTTAAGTAGAAAATCAACCAAAGTTGGTCGCTTTTCTGGGTATAATTTTGGCAGAAACTGCCTGTTTTGGCAGCTACACCACCTGCCAGCATACCAACTTCCCTATTACAAGCAACAACAACAACAATCAACAACAAAACCAACAACAACAACAACAACAACAACAACAACAACACAACAATAACACAACAACAACATTAACAACAACATTAAAACCAACAAAGTATAAAGTTCAATAGAACTAACACATTAAGCTGACAAGACTAAGTTAACGCTTATTACAAGCCCATTCGAAAACCGGTTCTATTGTCTAGTTCAAAGTATATAAAGTACTCAAGGAGTGTTATTTCAGCATCCTCGTCCGAAAGTTGGATTGCCTCGCCCGACTCATTAGGTAGCTGACTGCATATGAATTCCTCCACGTCAGATGTGAAGTGACCCTATAAGAAAAATTACATTGAATTAGTATTTCAAAATTTATATAAAAGTAAATCAAAATACTTAATGAAAAGTAAAAAAACTTACATGTACAGTCGAGGCTTGGCCCTCGACCCACCTTTATGGATAAGTCTCTTTCTTCTTCTTTACAATACGAGTCTCATTGAATAGCTCATCTTGCTTCATTGGCATCATAAAGCTGTCTGGTGGCTTTGGTGATTATCCTCGTAGTAATATTACTCGGGATGGACTTGGATACAGAGAATAACGTGGATACAGTACCTGGCAGGGTGTGTCTTTGATCAATTGTTGTTCTCATTAGCGACAATGATGATGAGAAGGCAATGACGTGTTTCAAACAGTGATGGTGTAGGTAGGAATTTAACATTTCCTAAGTAGATAAAAGAAGAGGTTATAGAGGAATTCTCTACTTCATTTTTCAAGAGGAAAAGAAGTTTAATTGAGAGTGACAAGGTTGATGGTAATTGAAAGTTTTCCGTTGCTCATGGAAGTTCCCATAAAACGGGGATCATAAGACTCTGTGATGACAAAGACGAAAGGAAGTTTTATTCTCAACGTTCTTCCAAGTCTAATCCGTACAAGCTTAATGGGATTGGTGATATTTCTTCAGATTTAGACAATGATTTGAGTGACAAAAGTATGGAAATGCTAATCAAAAGAATTAAAGGTAAAACGTTTTTCTTAGAAGAGAAGGATGCAGAACTCTGCATGAACGTGATATGTGCACTTTATAGGCGGTAGATTTCTCCAAACTTCTCTTCCTTAGAGAAGCGTTTTACCTTTAATTCCTTTGATTACCATTTCCATACTTTTGTCACTCAAATCATTGTCTAAATTCGAAGAAATATCTCCAATCCCATTAAGCTTGTACGGATCAGACTTGGAAGAAAGTTGAGAATAAAACTTCCTTTCGTCTTTCTCATCACAGTGTCTTATGATACCCGTTTTATGGGAACTGTCATGAGCAACAGAAAACTTTCCATTACCATCAACCTTGTCACTCTCAATTAAACTTCTTTTCCTCTTGGAAAATGAAGTAGAGAATTCCTCTATAACCACTTCTTTTATCTGCTTAGGAAATGTTAAATTCCTACCTACACCATTACTATGTGAAACACATGCCATTGCCTTCTCATCATCATTGTCGCTAATGAGCACAACAATTACAGACCCACTTTGCCAGGTACTGCATCCTAGTTATTCTTGGTGGAAGTTCCATTGCATGTCTAATAAAGTCATCAACCCCTTCTACAAAATTCAAGTACGATGTTCTATACAAATAAAACAAGAACAAATTAATTTAGTTAATTCATATCCTAATCTTTTTTTAGTTAATTAAGTCCATATCCTAAAGGTTCGACTCATATCCTAAAAGTTCAATTCATATCTTAAAATTTTAATTTATAAACTAAAATTCTAATACATAAACTAAAAGTCCAATTCAAATCCTAAAAGTCCAATTCATATCTTAAAGGCTCAATTCATATCCTAAAAGTTCAATTCATACACAACAATTTCAATTCATATCCTAAAAGTTCAATTCATATCCTAAAATTTCAATTCATATCCACAAAAGTTCAATTCATATCCTCAAATTTCAATTTATAAACTAAAATTGCAATACATAAACTAAAAGTCCAATTCATATCCTAAAAGTCCAATTCATATCCTAAAACTTCAATTCATACACAAAAATTTCAATTCATATCCTAAAGGTTCAATTCATATCCTAAAATTTTAATTCATATCCACAAAAATTCAATTCATATTCTAAAATTTTAATTAATAAACTAAAATTTCAATACATAAACTAAAAGTCCAATTCATATCCTAAAAGTCCAATTCATATCCTAAAGGCTCAATTTATATCCTAAAAGTTTAATTCATACACAAAATGTAACGACTCGACTGGTCGTTTTGCCTTTTAGAATTCTGTTCCCTTAAATAAAACTTTCCGCGCTTGCTTTAACTAATTTACGACTTGCGGGGATGGTGGGTTCAGGATTTGGAAGAGTTTGGAGTGAAATATGCCCATTTGATTCCTTAGGATTTTCTTAAAAGGCTAATTTTAACTTTGGTCATCATTTTGAGCAAACGGACCTGGATTCATGATTTGATGGTCCTAGAGGGTCCGTAGGAAAATATGGGATCTGGGCGTATGCCCGGAACCGAATTTCGAGGTCCCTAGCCCGAGTAATGAATTTTTATCAGAAATTGTTAATCTGAAGTTTTAAAGATTTAAAAAAACTAATTAATGATTGATTCCATGGGTATCAGGATTGTATGTTGGTTCTGGAGCCCGGTACAGGTCTGATATATCATTTAAGACTTGCTTGCAAAATTTGGTATCAATCCGAGTAGTTTTAGGGCATTTCGGCTCGTTAGAGGAAAATTAAGAACTTGAAGTTCAGAAGTTAGATTTATTTGGTTTTAGGGGGTGACTCTTAGATTTAGCATTGTTTCAGGCATTCCGAAGGTTCAAGTAGGTCTGTCTCATGATTTTAGACTCGTTGGTATGTTCGGGCGGGGCCCGGGAGCTCCGGGTGTCAAACGGACGAGGCTCGAGTGAAGTTGAGAATTTGGAGAAGTGCTGAAGCATCTGCTTCTGTCATAACCGCACCTGCGGTTGGTTGACCACAGGTGCGAGACCGCAGAAGCGGTCATAGCCTCGCAGATACAGGCCCAGAGCTGGCCAGGCCAAACCACAGAAGCGACTCCTTAGTCGCAGAAGCAGCTTCGCAGATGCGGCTTTAAGACCGCAAATGCGGAAACTGCTGAAGTAGTGAGCTTCATTTAAGTCGATCTCCAACCATTTTTGACCATTTGGCACTCGGGTATTGAGCGATTTTGGAGAACTTGAGAAGGGATTTCCATATAGCATCATGAGGTAAGTTAGTCCCCTTTAATTCTAAGTTTAACACTCGAGTTTTGAGTAGATTAACACATAAAGATTTGGAGAAATCAAGGGGTTAGAGCTAGACCTAGGGTTTTAATAAAACTTAGATTTTATCACGAAATTGGTTTTGAAATAAATTAGAAATCATATATTATTGATCCTTAGGTTATAGAGAACAACTTCTTTCGAAAAATTTCAGAATCCGGACACGTGGGCCCGGAGTCGGATTCTAGGAAACCTGTGTTAAAGGTTGGGAAAGTGCTTAAATAGCTAGAATTTGATTTTGTGAGTTTATATTGACTAGTTCCTACCTCATTTAACTAGTTTGGGATTGTTCGGCTCCGAATTGAGGGTTTGGGCTCGTTCTTGGTATTGGAAGTGCACTTTGGAGAGAAGTGAGTCTCCTTTCTAACCTTATAAGATGGAATTGTCCCCATAGGTGTAATACTTGAATTTATTGCCATTATATGCGGGGGCTACGTACGAACTAGGTGACAAAAGTCCGTGTGTAGCTACTATTATGTTAAGTTCGGGTAGTCTAGGACCCAAAAGCATGCTCTATCTGATATTCTTGTAACTTATGATAAATTCAAATTCGTATAAATTATGTTGATTAAGGTAAATGAGACTAGTAAGAGGAACCTTATCTGCTTGGTCTTTTAAAAGAGAATTTGAATATTCTTGTGAATAACTACTCCTCAGATATACATTATTGTCTTCTTGTTGATGAGTTTATTATATTTGACCGCGTCGCATGTGTGATTCGCGAGCGGGGTAATAGATGCATCTATGGTTCGAGCTGTTCGACCCTCGGCAGTGCACAATTTACTTTAATGTTGGATCGGGCCACACGTCCCTCGGTGTTACTTGCGCATGTTTTGTTTAGTATTTTCTGTGGACTGAACTTCATATATGCCTTGAAACGTAAATAGATACCCATGATATTATCTGGAGAAAGAACTGTTCTTCCTTGCCATAAAATGTTAATTAATTGTGCTATCCATGCTTATTATAAATTCTTTTCTCATATTATTTGACCCTAGTAAGTATCAAGTCAACCTCTCGTCTCTGCTTCTTCGAGATTAGACGGGATACTTACTGGGTACATATTGTATATGTACTCATACTACACTTCTGCACTTAATTGTACAGGATATGAGGCAGGTGTCTCTGGCTATCAGTCTGGTGCACATCCCTGAGCGGATTTCAAGACTTCTACGGTGAGCTGCTCCCCTTCCCATACCGTTCAGCAGCCTGAAGGAGTCTCTCTTATGTATTTTTGCTGTCTATTCTGTTTCGGACAGTAGGATAGTGTGATTCTTTTGTATATTCTACTAGTTGCCCACAGCTTGTGACACCAGGTCTTGGCACACACATTAGTAGGCTATTATTTTTGATTGTATATTTATTAATGAATGTTTCATATTATCATCAGCTTTTAATTGCAGATAAGGAAAATGTTGTAACTATTTTGGTAAGTAAAATAAGAATTTACTAATACTTCCTCGTGGCTTGCCTGATAACGGTGTTGGGCGCCATCATGACCTATTATGGAAAAATGGGCCGTGACAATATGGTATCAGAGCACTAGGTTCACATAGGTCTCACAAGTCATGGGAAAACCTAATGGAGTCTTGCGGATTGGTACAGAGACGTTTGTATTTATCTTCGAGAGGCTATAAGGTGTTAGGAAAAAAACTACTCTTTATTCATTTCCTATCGTGCAGTGGTTGTTATGCTAAATATCCCTCTTCTATTCTCTCACAGATGGTGAGGACATGCACGACTGATATTCCAAACCCGGGCAGAGTTGCTCCCCCCAGTTCTAGAGGCCGAGGCAAAGGCCGAGGGAGGGCACCGGCCCGAGGTAGGGGACGAGGGCATCCCAAAGTTATCCCAGTAGTACCACCAACAGATCCCGCGGGAGATCCTATTATCGAGGACCAGGGCGAGGTGCCCGCAGCTGAGCCTACCCCGACGGACTTTATGATAGCACCGGGATTCCAGGAGGTCATGGGCCGTATACTGCGGTTCATGGATTCTATGACTCAGGCTAGTTTATTTCCAGCAGATCCAGCTACATCACAGGTAGGAGGGGGAGCACAGACCCCTACTGCTCAGGCTCCTGGACACGTAGCTGCAGTGTATTAGACTCCGGGTGCACTACCCGCAGATGGGGCCTAGCCAGTTTCTACAGTGGCGCCCCAGCCCAGACCAGCTGCGGATTGTGACCTGCAGAAGTTGTTGTACAGATGGACTAGACTTCACCCTCCTATCTTAGGGGGTGGGAATCATGAGGATGCCCAGGACTTCATAGATAGGTGCAGGGATAGACTGTACAACATGAGGATATTGGAGTCGCATGGGGTTGACTTCACTACTTTTCAGCTTGAGGGCATGGCCCGTAGATGGTGTCAGTCTTATGTTCTTGGAAGGCCAGTAGGTTCCCCTCCCTTCACTTGGGGTCAGTTCACACAGTTATTCTTGGATAGGTATATCCCACCCTCTGAGAAGGAAGAGCTGCGGTATCAGTTTGAGCATCTTGAGCAGGGTCAGATGTCTGTGACCAATTAAGAGGCAATGTTTTCTGAGTTGTCTCACCATGCACTCATAATACTTCCCACAAATGCAGAGAGAGTGCAGAGATTTGTTGCGGGGTTGCACCCCGGTATTCGAGATATCATGGCACGAGAGGTGGAGATGGGTATTGAGTATCAGCTAGTGGTAGAGATTGCTCGCAGGATTGAGGGGTATCGCTAGAGGGGTAGAGACAGATTCAGTAGGACAAGAGGGCCCTGTTTTCGGGAGAGTTCAAAGGTACCCCAGTTAGGGGTAGAGGTCACTTCGGGGGGGGGGGGGGTCAGCCCAGCAGACCCCCATATTTAGCAACACCACCCCCTCCCCGAGGTGCTCCAGTGAGACCTTATTTTAGTGCGATGCCGGAGAGAATTCATATCGCCCACCAGTTATTTAGGGTTCCTCCGGCGGGTATTCTAGTCATCAGGATTCTTCCAGTGCTCACTTCAGTGCCGTGCCAGAGAGTTCATATCGCCCACCAGCCATCCAGTATTCCTCCAGTGGGTATTCGGGTCAGCAGGCTCAAACTTCAGGGCAGCAGGCTATGGTACCGAGAGTGTGCTACGAGTGTGGAGATCCGGGTCACATGAATAGGACCAGCCCCAGACTTCGGGGCAAGGCAGTGCAGCAGGGTCAGCAACCTATGATTTCAGCACCGGCTACCCCGCCACCTAGAGGTGGAGGGCAGACTGGCAGTAAGGCTGTATTGTGGTCCGGGCTCGAGCCTAAACGGGCCGGGCCTAATGGTCCTGGGCTTTGGAGGTCCCGGGCCAAACGGTCCCAATGGGTGGAACCGGCCCAGTGTGGTCCTAAGCCCACATGGTCCCGGGCAAAATGGGCCGGGCCCACGGGCCTAAACGGGCTTTTTCGTTTCGGGCTATTTTTTTATTTTTTTATCTAAGGCAATTTCTTGTAAACTATATATGTATTTACTAATATAAATTGCTATATATATATATATATATATATATATATATATATATATATATCTAAGGCAATTTCTTGTAAACTATATATGTATTTACTAATATAAATTGCATATATATATATATATATATATACATATACATATATACATACATATATATCTATAATATATATCTACAAATATATATATATATATATATATATATATATATATATATACACACACACACATATATATACTATATAAAATTTAAACACAAAATAAATTGCAAAGAAATATTCAAAGGAATGTCTTATAATTTTTATTATTACGACATTAACAAAAAATGGCAATATCTTTCTTAGTCTTCCTACCCCCAACGGAATGAGCACAACAAGGTACTAATACCACCATTAAATGAAAAAAAAAACTAAGGAAGATAGTATTTTTGTTTGTCCTTCTACCATTCCAAAACATCGAAGGAGCCGTCGGGATTCTCTGATTCAAGTCCCTGCTACAAATAAACTTGAAGCTCATTTAGTTGTGAACTATCACCAATATTATCACCTTGAGAACCCCTGAACTCCATCCAAGAACTAAGGGCTTTTAGATGATTGCGAACTAGAAGAAGTATGAGTTGGAACATTTGGTCTAGCATTATCTAAGGCAAGTTGATAAGCATTATAAATTATTTGAGCATTTATTTTAATTGAGGCTTTTGCATCTCCAAGTGTAGAAAATTCCTCAGCTGAAAGTGATAAAGCGTTATAAATTTTTGAATACCAAAAGTGAGGACCTCATAATTTCATTTTAGGATTTAACACTGCAGCAACACCAAAAATAGGGGGGATAGGGAAAAAATATTTTTTAAACTTAGCTTTCATAGAATCAATAGCAAGTTGATAAATTGCCCTACCCTCTGAAAATTGAGTAAATAAATCTGCAAGTGCTGCAATATAAACTAAACAGTTAGAAATAGTAGGATAATATTGCCTAGATAATTCATTTGTAGCAACATGAAATTATTCTAAAAAGTCTACAAGCATTTTAACATTAGTCCAATCTTGATTTGTAAGGTGCTCATAATCATCATCATCATCATCATCATCACCTACACAAGCATTATACGTTGCACTTATTGGGTTCCTATATTCATATGCAACAACTAAACTTTCATACATGTAATTCCATCTAGTTGAACAAAGTTTAGGAACCTTTCTTTCTCTAAGGCCAAATTCATCACATTTTTAAAAATAGACTCTAAGTCTACTTCTACGGTTTGAATAAAAAAGCCAATTAAGAGCCATTTTAACCTTTTCAATTTCTACATTTAAAACTTTCATACCATCACCGGCGATTAAATGGTAAATATGACAAATACATCTAACATGAAAAATATTATGTGATGACCTTTTATTTTAAAACGAAATTTCCGTATTCTGAGGTCTTGAAAACCTCATTTAGAGCCACCTCAATTTGCGTGCGCAGTCTGGACACGTAGCCGAAAAGCTTAAATATGATAATTTGTGAAAACCGATAAGTTTTGATTATAAAATGAGCTAATTTGACTCCGATCAACGTTTTGGGTAAACGAACCCGGACCAGTGATTTTGATGGTCCCAGAGGGTTCGAAGGAAAATATGGGACTCGGGCGTGTGACCGGAATTGAATTCCGAGGTCCCAAGCCCGAGAAATGAATTTTTAAAGGAAATTATTTTCTGGAATTGCTTAAAGAAATTTGAAATGAAATTTGATTAGAACATGATGGTATCAGGCCCGTATTTTGGTTACGGCACCCGGTCTAGGTATTATATATGATTTAAGACATTTCTGTGGAATTTAGTGAAAAATGGATGTCACATGAAGTGATTCGGACTTAAATTGCAAAATTTATGTTAAAGAAGTTTTGAGAAAATTTCATTGATCTCGAGATTTAATTTGATGTTTATGAGGTTATTTTGATGATTTGATTACACGAGTAAGTCCATGTGATGTCTATGAGTAAGTATGACATTTGGTTTGGAGCCCCGAGGGCTCGAGTGAGTTTCGGGATGTTTTTACACTTAGGAAAAAGTTGCAGATTCAGAGAAGTTGCAGGTCTCTGAAGCCAGGCCTCGCGGTCCGCGGTGGAGCTCCGTGGTCGCAGTCTTTTTTATGCGGTCTGCGGAGAGGGTCTGGGAGGAGTATAAATAGACGAGATTTTCAGTTATTTTGCACTTTTCAAAAACCCCAAAAACATAAGAGGCGATTTTTCAAACAACCGTTCTTCTCCAAATCAATTGTAAGTCATTTTTAACTAGTTTTCTTCAATCATTAACATCTTTTAACATGATTTCAACTTCAAATCAATTATTTTCATGGGGGAAATTGGGTGTTTTGGGTAGATCCTAGGTTTTTCAAAAATTGGGTATTTGGACCTCGATTTGAGGTCCGATTTCAAAACAAATTACATATTTGAGCTCGTGGGGGAATGGGTAATCTGGTTTTGGTTCGAACCTCGGGTTTTGACCACGTGGGCTCGAGGGCGATTTTTGACTTTTGGGTAAAACTTTAGAAAACTCTTTTTCATGCATTCAAATAGATTCATTTAGCATTTATTGATGTAATTAAGTAACTTGTGACTAGATACGAGCGAATTGGCCATGAGAACGAGGGGTAAAGCTATAATAGAAACTTGAGTTGTGTTCGAGGCATCGAGGTAAGTGTTTGGTCTAACCTTAGCTGGAGGGATTATGAGTTGTGTCCTATTTGCTATTTGCTTCTTGTCGAGTACGACTTATAGGCATGGTGACGAGTATCTATACGTTGGTGTCAAGCATGACCGTGGGTATTATATTGTGGTTTTCATGATTTCGTTGTATTATTCATGCCTTAGTGAAGATTCCTAATTGTTGTATAAAGTTTGTGGAAAGAATTGTGACCTATGAACATTGATGAGCGTTGGCTCAAGTTGTATAGTAAAATTATGAAAGTATAAGTGACAATTGAACTTTTAGAGCAATGGCTCGAGTTGTGAAATGAGTTGTGAAATTATAAGTGATAATCGAACCTCTAGAGCATTGGCTCGAGTTGTGAAGTGAATTCTGAAGTAAAATTGAGAAAGACAAAAGGTCATTATGTTGTCACCCTTGTCGAGCTATTGTCGATTTATTTGTTGTTCCCTTGCTGGGATTTAATTGTTTAACTGTTGTTCCCTTGCCGGGATTTAATTGTTTAATTGTTGTTCCCTTGCCGGGGTTCTTATTGCAAATTTCCTTTATTTCCTTACCCTATTATTTGTGATTATTATTTGGGTGAGGAAAAGAGTTAAAGCACGAAGGGTGATGTTGTGCATTGTTTGTTATTGTGAGGAAAGAGTATAAAGCACGAAGGGTGATGCTGTGCCTCACGACATACCATTCCGTGCCGAATCCATTGATTATATGGCGAGGAAAAAGAGTAAAAGCACAAAGGGTGATGCCGTGCACATTTTAATTATATGATTGTTTTGGTGAGTATGAGAGTAAAAGCACGAAGGGTGATGCCGTGAATATTTTTATTATATAACTTCTTTGGTGAGGCTGAGAGTAAAAGCACGAAGGGTAATGCCGTGCAATTGTTGATTTCTGCTTCTTTGTTGATATTCTAGTTATGTTGTTTCTTTCCTTACTTGATGCCTTGCTATTCGGAACTATTATCTCCCCCACAACATTTCCCCCCTCCCCCATTAACTGGTTATTTCTATATTTCTTTTCCGTTGTATATATATATATGTGAACTGCACTAGTTTATTTGGTGGTCTGGTCCTAGCCTCGTCACTACTTCGCCGAGGTTAGGCTAGACACTTACCAGCACATGGGGTCGGTTGTGCTGATACTACACTCTGCACTGTGTGCAGATCTAGGAGCAGCTTTCAGACAGTAGTTGAAGTGCTTCCTTCAGCCCACCCGAAGACCCAAGGTAGACCTGCAGGCGTCCGCAGGCCCTGGCGTCTCCCTCTATCTCTATTTCCTGTTTCATTTCCTTTTGTTCAGAAACAGTGTATTGTATTTCTTCAGACCTTGTATGTAGTAACTCTTAGACGGTCTATTACACTGTGACACCAGGTTTTGGGGTATTTGAGGTTTTAAATGTTGTAATAGACGTAGCCTTAAGATATATAATTGTTGACTTCCGCTTATTTATTTAAAATTTTGCTTTTATCATATTATCGACTTGTGTTCGCTAAAAGGAAGCAAAAATGAAAGTGTAGCGAGTAGTTAAGGTTTGGCTTTCCTAGATCCCATTAGTAAGAGCCATCACGACTCCTGAGGGTGGAAAATCCGGGTCGTGACATATTACTAAATGCAGGATTTAGTGTAGGTGTAAACAAGCCTATAGCGTTAGTGTTACTGGAAGAATTATCCATTGAAACCAACATAATTTTATCTCTAATGCAAAAATATCTACAAATATCTGCAACTATGTTAGAAATAAACTTACCTCTGTGGCGTGAATTAATTATTCTATAAGCAATAATGCGCTTTTGCATTATCCAGTCCTCATCTATCCAATGACTTGTAACAATTAGATAATCACAGTCATTACCACTTCTACCACTATCAGTATTAATAGCAATGCGACAATCTATATGAGTAAATAAATAGTGAAAATATTGTTCATATTCATGTTTATATTTATAAATATCACTCTTTACGGTAGCGCGAGGCCATCCTTTATAAGTAGGATTAAAAACTCTTCTAATATAATGCACAAAATGAGGATTAGAAGGAAAACTATAGGGTAAGCACATAACAGTAACTATTTTGCCAATTCTTCACGATCTTTATTTGGATTATAATATAAAATGCCACCGGTAACAGTGTTAATTGCCGGTTGAACTAGATTTGACCCTGTACTAGGGTTAACCGTACTATCTACACTTGTCCCCTCTTGCGCAACTTTCATTTGTAAATATCTAGCTTTATCTCTAGGGTGTGATTTTATGTATCTAGTCAAACTACACGGAACCCCTACGGTCTCTAGTAAATTTATGAGCCATCAAAAACCCACAAGTTTTACACTTAGCGTTATTTTGTTATCTTAGTTGAGTAAAAAAGTGCCAAACAAGAGATGTTTCGGGCCGTTTAGAAGGTTGTCTATTAAAAGTAGAGGTTACTACAGGAGGGTCAGGCGGGGCATCAGTTGGGTTATTAACAGGACTAGTAGGTGTATCATCTAAATCCGGTTGCGTTTCATCTAAATCATCATTTTCCTCTACATTTTCAAAGATAGTTTGATTAGGATAAAGAACATTCATAACTTCTTCATTTAATTGTTGACCTGGTGCAATACCATGGCAAAATTG
The DNA here is from genome assembly GCF_000393655.2 of Nicotiana sylvestris. Taxonomy (NCBI): domain Eukaryota; kingdom Viridiplantae; phylum Streptophyta; class Magnoliopsida; order Solanales; family Solanaceae; genus Nicotiana; species Nicotiana sylvestris. The sequence continues at coordinate 35,992,687 of NC_091064.1, forward strand.
ACTATCGGAAAATCGAAAACAAGGGTTGTCACTATCAAGAATAACAGGTGGAGGAGGACGGGTAACAGGTTTGGGTCGGGGAGCTGGGGGAAGAGTAGTAGCTTGGCGACTAGATTCTCCAATTTTAGATTTTCCCTTACCCTTACCCCCAAATATTTTTTTCAAAGAAAATTCCATATTAATTATAATTATACTAAATAAAACACACAAAACTATAATATTAAAACTTAAGAGTTGGAACGAGTTTACCGAATTGACGAACAACTTCTTGAAAATTGAATATCATTGAAGACTTGAATACTTCAATTCACCAACTTCACAATTTTTCACGAAATTGCAATAATAAAGTAAGCAATTATAGAAAAAAATTAGAGAGAGATTGATGAATTTGTGAGTAAAAATAAAAGAATAAGGGAGTATTTATAGTTGAGAATAGGGAAAAAGTGTAATTATAAAAGTTTGGGGTTAAAACAAAGTTTGGGGTTAAAACAAAGTTTGGGGGTTAAATGGCTATTTGTTAAACTTCCCAACGGCTGAAATTAAAGGCCAACGACTACTTTTTTAATTTCTAGCCATTGGTCTTTTTAAAATTCTTTTTTTTTTTAAAATTACCTTTGGGTCCGTTTGGCCCGTTAAGCCCGATTGAACCGGCCCAGGCCCGCCTGCCGGTCCCGGGATCGCGATCTATTTGTGAAGGATCGGCCCACAGTGGGACTCAAAGACTGTTTGAGACTGGCCCATTTGAACCGGACCGTTTGGCCCATTAGGCCCGTGGTCTCGCGGGCCCGGGGCGGTCCCGGGCTATGCCCGGCCCACAATACAGCCCTAACTGGCAAGGGCCATCGTAGAGGTGGAGGCCAGACAGGGAGAGGTCAGCCAGCTATTGCTCAGTCAGGTGGAGGCCAGCCAGCCGGCGCTCTAGCCAGATTCTACGCCCTTCCGGCCAGTCCAGATGCATTGGCCTCAGATGCCGTCATCACAGGTATTATTTCCATCGGCGGTAGAGATGCTTCGATATTATTTGATCCAGGGTCTACTTATTCATATGTATTATCTTTGTTTGCTCGTTTCCTGGTTATTTCCCTTGAGCCTTTGGGCACTCCTGTTCATGTGTCTACTCTTGTGGGTGATTCTGTGGTTGTAGATCGGATCTACCGGTCCTCTGTGGTCATATTATGTGGTTTTGAGACTAGAACGGATTTCCTATTGCTTGACATGATCGACTTTGAGGTCATCCTGAGCATGGATTGGTTATCTCCATATCACGCCATCTTATATTGCCCTGCTAAGACTATTTTATTAGCAATGCCAGGGTTACCGAGGTTGGACTGGAAGGGTTCCACAGTTGATACATCTAGTCGGGTTATCTCTTTTCTGATATCTCGGCAAATGGTCGAGAAGGGGTTCTTGGCGTATTTGGCTTACGTTCATGATACCACCGTAGAGTCTCCGACGATCGATTCAGTTCCGGTGGTTTGAGAGTTCACCGATGTGTTTCCTTCTGATCTTCCTGGCATGCCACTGGATCATGATATTGATTTCTGTATTGATTTGGCTCCAGGCACCCAGCCTATATCTATCCCTTCGTACCGTATGGCTCCTAAAGAGTTGAAGGAGCAGCTTGAGGAGTTGTTAGCGAAGGGGTTTGTTAGGACCAGTGTATCACCTTGGGGTGCACCAGTGTTATTTGTGAAGAAGAGGGATGAGACTATGCAGATGTGCATTGATTACCTCCAGTTGAACAAAGTCACCATCAAGAAAAAGTATCCATTGCCTCGCATCGATGATTTGTTTCACCAGTTACAGGGTGCTAGAATATTCTCTAAGATCGACTTGAGGTCGGGTTAGCATCAGTTGAAGATTCGGGACTCGGATGTTCCGAAGACTACATTTCGGACTAGATATAGCCATTATGAGTTTCTGGTGATGTCCTTTGGTTTGACTAATGCCCCAGCAACATTTATGGACTTGATGAACCGGGTGTTCAGGCCTTATATTGATTCCCTTGTCATCGTCTTCATTGACGACATCTTGATATACTCAAGTAGCCTGGGTGAGCATGAGCAGCATTTGAGAGTGGTGCTTCAAACCTTGCGAGAGCAGAAGCTATATGCTAAGTTCTCCAAGTGTGAGTTTTGGCTAGAGTCAGTGGCATTCTTGGGGCATATTGTGTCAGGAAAGGGTATTAAAGTGCACCCCAAGAAGATTGAGGTAGTTCACAGTTGGCTATGTCCTACCTCGGTGACCGAGATCAGAAGCTTCCTGGGATTAGCATGCTATTACAGGCGATTCGTGCAGGGATTTTCATCGATTGCATCACCTCTAACTAGATTGACCCAGAAGGGTGCTCCTTTCCATTGGTCCGATGATTGTGAGGCAAACTTTTAGAAGCTCAAGACAGCCTTGACAAAAGCACCAGTTCTTGTGTTGCCTTCCAGTTCGGGGGTGTGTACAGTATATTGCGATGCTTCACGTGTTGGATTAGGGCGTGTATTGATGCAGGAATGGCGAGTTATTGCATATGCTTCGCGTCAGCTGAAGGTTCATGAGAAGAATTTTCCTTTGCACGATCTAGAGTTGGCTGCGATTGTTTATGCTCTTAAGATATGAAGGCATTATCTGTACGGGGTGTCATGTGAGGTTTATACTGATCATCGCAGCTTACAGCATTTTTTCAAGTAGAGGGATCTTAATTTGAGGTAGCGCAGGTGGCTTGAGTTACTGAGGAATTATGACATCACCATTCTTTATCACCCTGGCAAGGCGAATGTGGTCGCGGATGCCTTAAGCAGAAAGGCAGAGAGTATGGGTAGCTTGGCATTCATTCCAGTAGAGGAGAGGCCACTAGCTTTGGACATTCAGTCCTTGGCTAACAAACTTGTGAGGTCGGACATTTCGGAGCCTAGCCGAGTTCTTGCATATGTTGTTGATAAATTTTCATTTTTGGGGCAGATCAAGGCCCGGTAGTTTGATGATCCTCATTTGGCAGTTCTCAGAGAGATGGTAATTCAGGGAGGTGCCAAGGAGGTTTCTATTGGCGAGAATGGTGTTTTGCGATTCTAGGGTCGTCTATGTGTTCCTAATATTGATGGTCTGAGGGAGAGGATTCTAGAAGAGGCACACAGTTCCCAGTATTCTATTCATCGGGGAGCTACGAAGATGTATCATGACTTGAGATAGCATTATTGGTGGCGGATGATGAAGAAGGACATAGTGGAGTATGTGGCTAGGTGTTTGAATTGCCAGCAGGTCAAGTATGAACACTAGAGGCTGGGTGGCCTACTTCAGCAGATGCTTATACCAGAGTGGAAGTGGGAGCGCATTACCATGGATTTTGTAGTTTGGTTGCCGCAGACTTTGCGGAAGTTTGATTCAGTGTGGGTCATTGTTGACAGATTGACCAAGTCAACACACTTCATACCGGTGGTGACTACTTATACTTCGGAGAGACTGGCTCAGATTTACATTCGGGAGATAGTCCGGTTGCACGATGTGCCTGTTTCCATCATATCAGATAGAGGCCCTCAGTTCACTTCCCATTTCTGGAGAGCTGTTCAGAGTGAGTTGGGGACCCGTGTAGAGCTCAGCACAACATTCCATCTTTAGACCGACGGACAGTCGGAGCAGACAGTTCAGATCTTGGAGGACATGCTTAAAGCATCTGTGATTGACTTTGGAGGGCAGTGGGATCAGTTCTTGCCTTTGGCGGAGTTTTCGTACAACAACAGCTATCAGTCCAGCATAGAGATGGCTCCATATGAGGCTTTATATAGTCTACATTGTCGTTCTCCTATCAGGTGGTTTGAGCTTGGTGAGGCTAAGTTATACAGTACAGATTTGGTACAGGATGCCTTGGACAAGGTAAAGTTGATTTAGGAAAGGCTTCGCACAACTCAGTCCAAAAAGAAGAGCTACACGGATCAGAAGGTGTGTGATGTATCATTCATGGTTGGCCAGAAGGTCCTCTTGAAAGTCTCACCAATGAAGGGCGTTATGAGATTCAGGAAGAAAGGCAAGCTGAGCCCAAGGTTTATTGACCCATTTGAGGTATTGAGGCGAGTTGGGGAGGTTGCCTACGAGCTTGCTTTACCCCCATCTTATCGGGAGTTCATCCGGTTTTTCATGTATCGATGCTTCAGAAGTATCATGCCGACCTGTCCCATGTGTTAGACTTCAGTACTATTCAGCTGGATGAGAGTTTGGGTTATGAGGAGGAGCCAGTTGCCATTATTGATAAATAGGATTATCGTTGAGGTCCAAGAGGATTTCTGCGGTGAGGGTCCAGTGGAGGGTCCAACCAGTCGAGGAGGTGACCTGGGAGTCCGAGGAGGACATGCGGAGCAGATATCCACATTTATCCAGCAGCTCAGGTATTTTTCTATGTCCGTTCGAGGACGAACGTTTGTTTAAGAGGTGGAGAATATAACGACCTGACTGTTCGTTTTGCCTTTTAGAACCTCGTTCCCTTAAATAAAACTTCTCGTGCCTTCTTTAACTAATTTACGACTTGCGAGGATGGTGGGTACGGGATTTGGAAGAGTTTGGAGTGAAATATGCCCATTTGATTCCTTAGGATTTTCTTAAAAGGATAAGTTTGACTTTGGTCAACATTTTGAGCAAACGGACCCGAATTCATGATTTGACGGTCCCAGAGGGTTCGTAGGAAAATATGGGACCTGGGTGTATGCCCAGAATCGAATTCCGAGGTCCCTAGCCCGAGTAATGAATTTTTATCAGAAATTGTTAATCTGAAATTTTAAAGATTTAAAGAAACTAATTAGTGATTGATTCCATGGGTATCGGGCTCGTATGTTGGTTCCGGAGCCTGGTACAGGTCCCATATATCATTTAAGACTTGCTCGCAAAATTTGGTGTCAATCCGAGTAGTTTTAGTGTGTTTCGGCTCGTTAGAGGAAAATTAAGAACTTGAAGTTCATAAGTTTGGTTCATTTGGTTTTAGGGGGTGACTCTTAGATTTAGCGTTGTTTCGGGTGTTCCGAAGGTTCGAGTAGGTCCGTCTCGTGATTTCAAACTCGTTGGTATGTTTGGGCGGGGCTCGGTAGCCCCGAGCGTCAAATGGACGAGGCTCGAATGAAGTTGAGAATTTGGAGAAGTGCTGAAGCATTTGCTTCTGTCATAACCGCACCTGCGGTTGGTTGACTACAGGTGAGAGACCACAGAAGCGGTCGTAGCCTCGCAGATACGGCCCAGAGCTTGCCAGGCCAAACCGCAGAAGCGGCTCCTTAGTCGCAGAAGCGGATTCGTAGATGCAACTTCAAGACTGCAGAAGCGATCCCAGCCCTTTTAGCCAATTCCGTAGATGCGGTCCCCTGACTGCAGATGCGGAAACTGCTGAAGCAGTGAGCTTCATTTATGTCGAGATCCAGCCATTTTTGACCATTTGGCACTCGGGTATTGAGCGATTTTAGAGCTCTTGAGAAGGGATTTACACATAGCATCGTGATGTAAGTTCGTCCCCCTTAATTCTAAGTTTAACACTCGAGTTTTGGGTAGATTAACTCCTAAAAATTTGGAGAAATCAAGGGGTTAGAGCTAGACCTAGGGGTTTAATAAAACTTAGATTTACCAGGAAATTGGTTATGAAATAAATTAGAAATCATATATTATTGATCCTTAGGTTATAGAGAACAACTTCCTTCGATAAATTTCGGAATCCAGACACGTGGACCCGGGGTCGGATTCTAGGAAACTTGTGTTAAAGGTTCGGAAAGTTCTTAAATAGCTAGAATTTGGTCTTGTGAGTTTATATTGACTAGTTCCTACCTCATTTAACTAGTTTGGGATTGTTCGGCTCCGAATTGAGGGCTTGGGCTCGTTCTTGGTATTGGAAGTGTACTTTGGAGCGAGGTGAGTCTCCTTTTTAATCTTGTAAGTTTGAATTGTCCCCATAGGTGTAATAATTGAATTGATTGCCATTATATGCGGGGGCTACTGTCACGACCCAAACTGGAGGGCCATGACTAGCACCCGACCATACTTGCCGAGCACCAACGTACATTTTATCTAACCTTCTTTATTATCTTTTACGGCTGACGAGATCAATATAAATGGTAGACATGGATCATGGACAACCAACAATAAAAACTGATGGCATGAACATATATAATATGGGATGACCAGACAATCAAGAAACTATATATAAGGTATGAGCTACCACGCTACCATGAAAGACTATACAACAAAAACTAGCCGACAAGGCATACCAAACTATACATGAGTCGACACCTGTCTATGAGCCTCTAAAGGAACATAAGTGCTGCAACATAGCCGGAACAGGGCCCCGACATACCCATAATGTCTATAACAAAAATGCATACCAAGACCAAGGCAAGTCCGGAGAAGGGATCTCGCCAATCACCGCTGAACTGGACAGCCTACTGTGGTGGGAGAGCTGCACCTGCCTGTCTATCAGGACCTGCAGCACGACATGCAGCGTCCACAAATAAAAAGATGTCATTACGAATAAAGTACTGAGTATGTAAGGCAGGGAACCATAAATACAATCAGTAATGTAAGCAAGGATAGAGAATATACAACCTGTAACATCTTAGTACCTCTGAGGGCTACTGACATGAAATGCATGATACATATGTATGAATACATAAACCTTTAAAAGCATTCGCCTCTGTGGGCATCATCATCATCATATCGTACCCGGCCATAATAGGCTCGGTAGAATCGTACCCGGCCACGTGGAGCTCGGTAAAACCCAACTGATCAGTGGTTGCACAATAGGTGCCGTACCCGGCCAACTATAGCGTGGCTCGGTAGAGTAAAATAGATACATATATATAATGCATGCTCGACTCATGGAATCACATTCTAAACCTTTCGGAGTGACGTAAGGTCGGTATCCTCTGTACACGTTATTAGGACTAACTCTTCACTATGAACCTTATAAGAATCAGGAAGTACCAACAACATTGATAACATAAGAATAAGAGAAGCAACATTAACATCAATCGTTCCATAAGAGGGAAAACAATGTAAGTACTGCTAGCTTCTAAGAGTAGAGTATCTTGGAAGCTCGTTCATTACATTATGTACAATCAGAGTCGTGCAAAAGAAGGAAAGGGATAGCCTCACATACCTTGTATATACTGCCCCAATCTCAAGCTATGCAATTGTCAAAACTCCTTAGTCTACAATAAGAGAAACGATACTATCGTTATCATTTAAGCGTCATAACTATTATGTATCGACCACAACCTATTTTACGATGAAACGGACAACACCTCCCCTATATATATGACTTCACACCATTCAAAACAGTCACCAAATAGTCCAAACAACATCAATAATAAACATATTGAGCCTCCCAAAATAGTCCACGCACAGCCTAATCACTCCATACATACGACGACCACCGTAGTCGTGTCAAACGATCCGGAAATGTTACAAATAACTATCATCCCACAACCATACATATATATGGTGTTTCTCCACAGACTTCCTCCTCCAAAACTCCACAAAACAGTAGTAAAATACGCAGCCCAACAGCAACGCAAAACAGTCCACAAAATAATAACATTACTACCAAGCCTTTCGATATATATTTCACAAGTTCTAGCTTCAATGGCTTAGCCGCAACTTGGATAATCTTAAATACATATAGAGTAAGAGGTTCCTTACCTTTATACAGAAAGAAAAACTCCAATTTGACCTTAAATTTCCATGAAATATCCCTCCAATGCTGCCACAACAACAAAAAGCGAAACTAGCGATCAATTAGTGTTTTTCGGCACTAGAATCACTTTAGAAGGCTTGAAATCACCTAGGATTGATATTAAGAACATGAGGGAGTATTTAAAGAACATAAAACCTTTAAAACAACCTCCCACACGAGCTGGAACAACACAAAAATGAGCAACAACAAGAAGAACAAGAGACTTACTAGCGCCATGGAATTCCCGACACTTGATTTGTGTTGTTTGCCCTTTTTTGGGTCTTGAATCTTGAGATAACCTTGAGAGGATGTTCCTAGGGTTATAAGGTCTGAAAATAGTGAGAAGAAATGACTTAAAACGGGTTGGAGGCATCCTATATAGGTCCAAATATCATAAACCGCCTTAGTGGGCCCCATAGAGAGGTGCTTGACCCAGTCTCGCGAAAATGCGAATATATCTCTACTCCGAGATCGTATCGATGAACGGTTTAATGCGTTGGAAACTAGACTCATAGATATTTAATTTGGTTTGTATATAACCCCGTAATTACTTGTAAATTGGTAGAAAAGATTAGAAATATTTGACCTAATGTTTAAGTAAAATTATGAACCTAAGTTGCGACAACTTTTGTCGACTTTTGTTTCATAACTCGTTTGACTTCAAGACTTATGATACGGATATTATATAATTAAAATACCTTAATACATGACCTCTTGAGTGTATTAAGCACCGCTAGATTTACCTGAAAATATGAGTTACAACATCCTTGATTCATTTAACTTCTAATACTTGTTAATCACCCTTATACACTCTTGTATCACTTAAGACCAATAGGATTGACTTCTTATCATCTCAAAGATAATTCCTTCTTGGATTTATGTTAACTAATATATGGCATGAACTAACACATGTGGATATGGGTTGTAACAGCTACGTACGCACTAGGTGACGAGAGTCCGTGTGTAGCTACTATTATGTTAAGTCCGGGTAGTCTAGGACCCAAAAGCATGCTCTATGTGATATTCTTGTAACTTGATGATAAATTCAGATTCGTATAAGTTATGTTGATTAAGGTAAATGAGACTAGTAAGAGGAACCTTATCTGCTTAGTCTTTTAAAAGAGAATTTGAATATTCCTGTGAATAACTACTCCTCAGATATACATTATTGTCTGCTTGTTGATGAGTTTATTATATTTGACCGCATCACACATGTGATTCGCGAGCGGGGTAATAGATTCATCTATGGTTCGAGCCCTTCGACCCTCGACAGTGCACAATTTACTTTTATGTTGGATCGGGTCGTACGTCCCTTGGTGTTACTTGCGCATGTTTTATTTCGTATTTGTCACAACTCGGATTTTTCACCTTCGGGAGTCATGATGGAGCCTACTGGTAGAAGCTAGGAAAGCCATGAAATTTAGAAAATTCTTTACTCCTTTGTTTTAATCCTTTTAAAGACTTGCATTACCAGGTGATAAACATGTAAATAATTGCGGAATATGAGATTAAATGGAAGACTTAAACAAAATAAGCCAAAATAATACAGAAATCAACATATACCTCTACCCAGAAACTGGTGTCACAACATTCACGGACTATATATGATTACTACATACAAACTTTTGAAAGAAGGAACGCTGTCTGTCTCGGATACAATGATAACAGAACAAAATAACTGATAGAAGAGACGCCGGGCCTGCGAACGCATGTAGGACTACCTCAGAATCTCGGTGGACTGAAGGCTGGCTCCCAAGCTACTGCTACTGACCCAGTGCTGCTTCGGTATCTGCACATAAGTGCAGAGTGTAGCATCAGCACAACCGACCCCATGTGCTAGTAAGTGCGTGGCCTAACCCCGGCGAGGTAGTGACGAGGCTAGGACCAGACTCCAGATAAACCTGTGCAGTTATATGATATACAATGAAAAGTAAAGCAGGAATAAACAAATAAGGATGGGAGGGGGAAACATGCTTCGGGGAATAGCAGGTAAAACAAAATATCAAGAGAACTATAAAGGAATCAAAATCCAACCACTAACTAGAATAAGGAAAACAAAGGCAGATTTCACTTTCTTTTCACGTCTTGTTGCAGGCGTGCAACCCGATCCCTTGTCCTGTATCTCGTGGCAGGCGTGCCACCCACTCCCATTTCATTTATCTCGTGGTAGGCGTGCCACCCGCTCCCATTTCATTATATTTTGTGGTAAGCGTACCACCCGCTCCCATTTCATTATATCTTGTGGTAGGCATACCACCCGCTCCCATTTAATTATATCTTATGGTAGGCGTACCACCCGCTCCCATTTCATTATATCTTGTGGTAGGCATACCATCTTCTCCCATTTACAAGCCAACAATAATCACAAGGAATCCCGACAAGGGTACAAGAGAAATATAACAACTTCCCGACAAGGGAACAATGATATTTCAACAACATCCCGAAAAGGGAACAATAATATCAAACAAACATCCCAACAAGGGAATAATACTATTGAAACGAACATCCCGACAAGGGATCATTAATATCAAACAAACATCTCGGCAAGGGAACAATGGTGATAATAACATATGAAGTGCAATAAACCACAACAGAGTCATAACAATTATAATACAAGACTCACGGGCATGCTTGACACCAACGTATAGATACTCGTCACCATGCCTATACGTCGTACTCCACAATTAACATGTAGCAAATAAGACACAACTCCTAATTCCTCAAGCTAAGGTTAGACCAAACACTTACCTCGATGCCTCGAACACAACTCAAGTTTCAGTTATAGCTTTACCCCTTGATTCTTCTGCCAATTCGCACGTATCTAACCACAAGTTACTTACTTACATCAATAAACACTATATGAATCAATTTGAATGCATGAAAATGAGTTTTCCAAAGTTTTACCGAAAAAGTCAAAATCGCCCCCGGGCCCACATGGTCAAAACCCGAGGTTTGAACCAAAACTCGATTACCCAATCCCCAATGAGCTCAAATATGTAATTTATTTTGAAATCAGACCTCAAATCGAGGTCCAAATCCCTAATTTTTGAAAAACCTAGGTTCTACCCAAAACACCCAATTTCCCCCATGAAAATCATTAATTTCAAGTTGAAATCATATTAAAAGATGTTAATGATTGAAGAAAACTAGTTAAAATATGACTTACAATTGATTTGGAGAAGAAAGGTTGTTTGAAAAATCGCCTCTTATGTTTTTCGGGTTTTTGAAAAATGCAAAATAACTGAAAATCTCGTCTATTTATACCTCTCTCAGACCCCCCTGTGCTGACCGCACAAAATGGACTGCGGCTGCACAGGCTTTCCTGAGGATACTGCGGTCCAGTGCCCTATGCGGATCGCACGAAATAGACTGCGGCCGCACAGGCCTCCACCGCGCACCGCACGAAACCGACCGTGGACCGCACTGGCCCCCTTCTGCGGTCGCACATGTTTTTTGTGCGGACCGCACTGGCGGGTTCAGAGACCTACAACTTTTGGTTTTAAGTCTAAAACATCCCGAACCTACCTGAAACTCACCCGAGCCCTCGGAACTCCAAACCAAGTGCACACAAAACCTCAAGAACATCCTACAGACTTATTCATGTAATCAAATCATTAAAATAACACCATGAACATCAAATTAAACCTCGAGATTAATGAAATTTCTCAAAACTTCTTTAAACATCAATTTTGCAATTTAAGTCCGAATCACGTCAAATGACATCCGTTTTTCACCAAATTCCACAAAAATGTCTTAAATCATATATAAGACCTGTACTAGGCACCAGAACCAAAAATACGGGCCCGATACTATCATGTTCTAAGCAAATTTCATTTCAAATTTCTTTAAACAATTTCAGAAAACAATTTCCTTTTAAAATTCATTTCTCGGCCTTGGGACCTCGGAATTCGATTCCGGGCATTCGCCCAAGTCCCATATTTTCCTACGGACCCTCCGGGATCATCAAATTATGGGTCCGAGTCCGTTTATCCAAAACGTTGACCGAAGTTAAATTTATTCATTTTATTGACAAAACTTATCATTTTTCACAGATTTTCACATTTAAGCTTTCCGGCTACGCGCCTGGACTGCGCACTCAATTCGAGGTGGTGCTAAGGGAAGTTTTTAAGGCCTTGGAATGTAGAACTTCATTGCAACACAAGTGATGACCTTTTTGGGTCATCACATTCTCCACCTCTAAAACAACTGTTCGTCCTCAAACGGACAGAAGAAGGAAGTACTTGAGTCGGGGAAAATATGGGGATAACGGCTCCGCATATTGGACTCGGACTTCCAGGTCGATGCCTCAGGAGGTTGACCTCACCACTGAACATTAACATAAGGAAAACTCTTCGATCTCAACTAACAAACCTGCCTGCCTAGAATAGCCACCGGCTCCTCCTAATAAGATAAGTCCTTGTCCAATGGACAGTGCTGAAATCTAACACGTGGGATGGATCGCCGTGATACTTCCAAAGCATGGACACATGAAACACTGGATGCACGGCTGATAAGCTCGGCGGCAAGGCAAGTCTATAAGCCACCTCTCCCACTCGATCAAGAATCTCAAACGGGCTAATGAACCTAGGGCTAAGCTTGCCCTTCTTCCCAAATCTCATCACGCCCTTCATAGGCGACACTCATAGCAATACCCGCTCATTGACTATAAAAGCCACATCTCAAACCTTGCAGTCTGCATAACTCTTTTGCTTGGACTGAGCTGTACGAAGCCCATCCTGAATAATCCTGACCTTATCCAAGGCCTCCTAAACCAGATCCGTACCCAAAAACCGAGCCTCTCCCGACTCAAACCATCCAATCGGAGATCGACACCGCCTACCATATAAAGACTCATAAGGAGCCATCTGGATACTCGACTAGTAGCGGTTGTTGTAGGCAAGCTCTTCTAAAGGCAAGAACTGATCCCACAAGCCTCCAAAGTCAATGACACAAGCTCAGAGCATATCCTCAAAAATCTGAATAGTCCGCTCGGACTGCGCATCCATCTAAGGATGAAATGCCGTGCTAAACTTAACCCGCGTGCCCAACTCTCGCTGAACTGCTCTCCAGAAACGTAAGGTAAACTGCGTACCTTGGTCTGAAATGATAGACACAGGCACACCATGAAGACGAACAATCTCCCGGATATAGATCTCAACTAGCCTCTCAGATGAATAGGAGACTGCCACAAGAATGAAATGCACTGACTTGGTCAGCCTATCAATAATGATCCATACCGCGTCGAACTTCCTCCGAGTCTATGGGAGTCCAACAACGAAATCCATAGTGATCCGCTTCCACTTCCACTCGGGAAGCTCAATCCTCTGAAACAATCCACCAGGCCTCTGATGCTCATACTTAACCTGCTGACAATTCATACACCAAGCCACATATGCAACGATATCCTTTTTCATTCTACGCCACCAATAGTGCGGCCGCAAATCCTAATACATCTTCGCGGCGCCCGGATGAATAGAGTACCAGAAGCTATGTGCCTCCTCTAAAATCAACTTTCGAAGCCCATCAACATTAGGCACACAAACTCGACCCTGCAATCTCAAAACTCCATCATTACCTATGGTAACCTGCTTGGCACCTCCGTGTTGCACCGTGTCTCTAAGGATACACAAATGGGGATCATCGTACTACCGATCACGGATACACTCCAATAAAGAAGAACGAGCAACCGTGCAAGCTAATACCTGACTGGGCTCAGAAACATCCAACCTCACGAACTGATTGGCCAAAGCCTGAACATCCAATGCAAGTGGTCTCTCACCGACCGGAATATAAGCAAGACTGCCCATGCTGGCTGACTTCCTACTCAAGGCATCGTCCACCATATTGGCCTTTCCCGGGTGATATAAGATAGTGATATCATAATCATTCAACAACTCCAACCACCTCTTCTGCCTCAAATTCAACTCCTTTTGCTTGAACAAATACTGAAGACTCTTGTGATCCGTGAACACCTCACATGCCATGCCATACAGATAATGCCTCCAAATCTTCAATACGTGAACAATGGCTGCCAACTCCAAATCATGAACTGGATAGGTCTTCTCATGAATCTTCAACTGCCGTGAAGCATAGGCAATGACCTTTCCATCCTGCATCAACACTGCACCGAGTACAATACGAGATGCATCACAATAGACTATATAAGCCCCTGAACCTATGGGCAAAATCAACACCGGTGCCATAGTCAGAGCTATCTTGAGCTTCTGAAAGCTCACCTCACACTCGTCCGACCATCTAAACTGGGCACCCTTCTGGGTCTACCTAGTCATCAGGGCTGTGATAGATGAAAACCCCTCCACGGACCGATGATAGTAGCTTGCCAATCCCAAGAAACTCCGAATCTCTGTAGCTGATACTGGTCTAGGCCAGTTCTTGACTGCCTTAATCTTCTTCGGATCAACCTGAGTACCCTTTGCTGATACAATATGACCCAGAAATGTAACTGAACTCAACCAGAACTCACACTTTGAGAACTTAGCATATAACTGACTATCCCTCAAGGTCTGAATAACCACTCTAAGATGCTGCTCGTGCTCCTCCCGGCTATGAGAATATATCATTATATCATCAATGAAGACTATCATGAACGAATCCAAATAAGGCCTGAACACTCGGTTCATCAAATCCATAAAAGCTGTTGGGGCATTTGTCAACCCGAATGACATAACCAAGAACTCATAATGCCCGTACCGAATGCGGAAAGCTGTCTTAGGGACATCGGATGCCTTAATCCTCAACTGATGGTAGCCAGATCTCAAGTCAATCTTTGAAAATACCCTGGCACCCTGAAGCTGATCAAACAAATCATCAATCCTCGGCAATGGATACTTATTCTTGATCGTAACCATGTTCAACTGCCGGTAATCAATACACATTCTCATCGATCTGTCCTTCTTCTTAACAAACAATATCGGCGCACCCCAAGGCGAAACACTCGGCCTAATGAAACCCTTCTCAAGCAAGTCTTGCAACTGCTACTTCAACTGTTTCAACTCAGGCGGGGCCATACGATACGGTAGGATAGAAATGGGCTGAGTGCCCGGAGCCAAATCAATGTAAAAATCAATATCCCTGTCGGGTGGCATACCCGGCAGGTCTGAAGGGAATATCTCAGGGAACTCACGAACGACGGGCATAGAATCAATAGATGAAACCTTAGCACTGGAATCGCGAACATATGCCAAATAGGCCTAACATCCCTTCTCGATCATACGCCGAGCCTTCACATATGAGATAACACTGCGGGTAGAATGACCAGGAGTCCCTCTCTACTCTAAACGAGGCATACCCGGTAAAGCTAAGGTCACAGTCTTGGCATGATAGTCCAAGATAGCGTGTTAAGGTGATAAACAGTCCATCCCCAATATAACATCGAAATCGACCATGTCTCAAAAGTAACAAATCTACACGAGTCTCAAGACCCCTAATCACCATAACACAAGAACGATGGACTCGATCGACCACAATAGAATCACCCACCGGTGTAGACACATAAACAGGAACACTCAATGAATCACTAGGCATGATCAAATACGGTGCAAAATAAGATGACACATACGAGTATGTAGACCCTGGATCAAACAACACTGAAGCATCTCTATCACAAACCAGAACCGTACCTATAATAACTGCATCTGAAGCCTCATCCTCAGGCCTGGCCGGGAGAGCATAACATCGGGGCTGGGCCCCACCACCTTGAACTATATCTCTGGGATGTCCTGTAGCTGGCTGGCCTCCACCTCTAGCGGCCTGAGCTCCACCTCTAGCACCTCTAACTCCACCTCTAGCACCTCTACCCCCACCTCTAGCTGCTGGGCGGCCTGTGGGACACCTGGTTCCTGAACCATAGCACGAGAACCCTGATGCAGAGAACTGCTCGAAGCTTGAGGGCAATACCTAGCAATATGCCTCGTGTCGCCACAAGTACAACAAGCCCTCGGTTGCTGGGGCTGACGACCTTGGAAACTCTTAAGCGGTGGTAGGTGCTGGTGGTGCACTATAGGACTGCTGATCAGAATACTGCATCTGAGGACCACAACTTCCTGAAGCACTGTGAGAAACCTAAAGTGCTGACTGGAAAGGCCTAGGGGGTTGGCCTCTACCATATGAATCTCTACCTTCAGATGAGGTATCACTGAATCTGCTTGAATGATAGGGCCTCTTATCTGACCCATGAAAACCTCCCTATGACAGAACCATCTCCCCTCTCCTGGCCACATTGGCCGCCTCCTGAAAAGTAATCTCACTCCCAGCCTCCCTACCCATTTGAAGATGAATCGGCTGAATATGACCATCAATAAACCTCTTCACCCTCTCTCTCTTGGTAGGAAGGATGAAAAGGTCATGGCGAGCCAAGTCGATGAATCTGGTCTCATACTGGGTAATAGTCATAGAACCCTGTTGGAGGCCCTCAAACTACCTCCGATAGGCCTCTCTTTGAGTGATGGGGAGAAACTTCTCCAGAAATAGCTGCGCAAACTGCTCCCAAGTCAAGGCTGGCGATCCGGCTGGTCTAGCTAAGCAATAATCTCTCCACCAAGTCTTGGCAGATCTAGATAAGCGAAAAGTAGCAAAATCGACCCCATTGGTCTTAACTATCCCCATGTTCCTGAGAACCTCATGGCGGCTGTCTAGATAATCCTGGGGATCCTCAGTAGATGCACCGCTGAAAATAGTAGTGAAGAGCTTAGTGAACCTATCCAACCTCCACAAAGCATTGGCAGACATAGCTGCTCCATCACCAGTCTGAGTACCACACACAGCTGAACTGGGGGAGTCTGAATCTGGGGAGCTACCTGCTCCTGAATGCGAGTAGCAGGAGTCTGGGCTCCTCCTCCAGCCTGAGAGACGGCTGGTGCTACAGGAAGCAAGCCTGCTCGGGTGACACTCTCCATGAGGCCCACTAGACGGACCAGAGCATCCTGAAGAACTGAGGTAGCAATAAACCCCTCTGGGACTTGAGTTGGGCCCACCGGAACTATTGGGGCTGGTACCTCGTCATCAAAGTTAACCTGAGGCTCCGCCACGGTCCTGCTGCTCGGGGCTGAGCTCTTCCCCTACCTCGGTCTCTAGCACGGCCTTGGCCTCGCCCTCCGCCCCCCGTGGGAACTGCTGCTGGGGGCTTGGGCTACTGTTCAGTGGATGAGGAAGCGCGTGTTCTTGATATTTGCGAAAGAACATAGTGTAAATTCAATTAGCATTGGGAAATAAACCGCACGACAAGACGGAACGAATGTGAAGTTTTTCCTAACCCTGTAGCCTATGGGGGACAAATACAGACGTCTCCGTACCGATACCTCAGACTCTACTGAGCTTGTCCGTGAATTGTGAGACCTATGTAACCTAGAGCTCTGATACCAACTTGTCATGACCCGGATTTCCTACTCTCGGGAGTTGTGATGGCGCCTACTCGTAGAAGCTAGGCAAGCCATGAAATTTAGAAAATTATTTACTCCTTTATTTTAATCCTTTTAACAACTTGCATTACCAGGTGATAAACATGTAAATACTAGCGGAATATGAGATTAAGCAGAAAAATTAAACAAAATAAGCCAAAATAATACAGAAATCAACATATGCCTCTACCTAGAAACTGGTGCCACAACATTCACGGACTATATATGATTACTACATACAAATGTTTGAAAGAAGGAACATTGTCTGTCTCAGATACAATGATAACAAAACAAAATAACTGATAGAAGAGACGCCGGGTCTGCAAACTCCTGCAGGACTACCTCAGAATCTCGGAGGACTGAAGGCTGGCTCCCAAGATACTATTGCTAACCCAGTGTTGTTCCGGTATCTGCACATAAGTGCAGAGTGTAGCATCAGCACAACCGACCCCATGTGATGGTAATTGTCTGGCCTAACCCTGGCGAGGTAGTGACGAGGCTAGGACCAGACTCCAGATAAACCTGTGCAGTTATATGATATACAACGGAAAGTAAAGCAGGAATAAACAAGTAAGGATGGGAGGGGGGAACATGCTTCGGGGAATAGCAGGTAAAACAAAATATCAAGAGAACTAAAAAGGAACAAAAATCCAACCACTAACAAGAATAAGGAAAACAAAGGCAGATTTCACTTTCTTTGCACGTCTTATTGCCGACGTGCAACCCGATCCCATGTCCTGTATCTTGTGATAGGCGTACCACCCGCTCCCATTTCATTATATCTCATGGTAGGCGTACCACCCGCTCCCATTTCATTATATCTTGTGGTAGGCGTACTACCCGCTCCCATTTCATTATATCTTGTGGTAGGCGTACCACCCACTCCCATTTCATTATTTCTTGTGGTAGGAGTACCACCCGTGTGATGACCCAAAAGTTCATCACTTTTTTTAAAACGAAATTTCCGTGTTCTGAGGCCTTGAAAACCTCATTTAGAATCACCTCGATTTGTGTGCGCAGTCCAGGCACGTAGCCGGAATGCTTAAATATGATAATCTGTGAAAAATGATAAGTTTTGATTATAAAATGAGCTAATTTGATTTCGGTCAATGTTTTGGGTAAACGGACCCGGACCCTTTAGGAAAATATGGGACTTGGGTGTATGCTCGAAATTGAATTCCGAGGTCCCAAGCCCGAGAAATGATTTTTTAAATGAATTTTTTTTCTGGAATTGTTTAAAGAAATTTGAAATAAAATTTGATTAGAACACGATGGTATCGGGCCCGTATTTTGGTTCCGGTGCCCGGTACAGGTCTTATATATGATTTAAGATATTTTTGTGGAATTTGGTGAAAAACGGATGTCATGTGACGTGATTCGGACTTAAATCGCAAAATTTATGTTTAAAGAAGTTTTGAGAAAATTTCATTGATCTCGAGACTTAATTTGATGTTCATGATGTTATTTTGATGATTTGATTACACGAGTAGGTCCATATGATTTTTTGAATTAGTATGCACACTTGGTTTGGAGTTCCGAGGGCTCAGGTGAGTTTCTGGTAGGTTCGGGATGCTTTAGACTTAAAACCAGAAGTTGCAGGTCTCTGAACCCGCCAGTGCGGTCCGCACAAAACCGTGTGCGACCGCGGAAGGGGGCCAGTGCGGTTCGCGCTCGGTTTCGTACGGTGCGCGGTGGAGGCCTGCGAGGCCGCAGTCCATTTCGTGCGATCCGCACAGGGCACTGGACCGTAGTACCTCAGGAAGGCCTGCACGGCCGTAATCCATTTTGTGCGGTCCGCACAGGGGGTCTGAAAGGGGTATAAATAGACGAGATTTTCAGTTATTTTGCATTTTTCAAAAACCCCAAAAATATAAGAGGCGATTTTTTAGAACAACCTTTCTTCTCCAAATCAATTGTAAGTCATTTTTAACTAGTTTTCTTCAGTAATTAACATTTTTTAACATGATTTCAACTTTAATTCAATTATTATAATTGGGGAATTGGATGTTTTGGGTAGAACCTAGGTTTTTCAAAAATTGGGGATTTGGACCTCGATTTGAGGTCCGGTTTCAAAACAAATTATACATTCGGGCTTGTGGGTGAATAGGTAATCGGGTTTTGGTCAGAATCTCATATTTTGACCAAGCGGGCCCGGGGTCAATTTTTGGATTTTTGGGAAGAATGATTGGAAAGCTATAATTAGGTATTGGAATTGGATTGTTTAGCATTTATTGATGTTATTAAGTCGATTATGTATAGATACGATTGTCTTGGAGCCAAATTCGAAAGGAAAGGCGATGTTTGAGGCTTGAGTTGGCCGTGGAAGTTCGAGGTAAGTGTTTGGTCTAACCTTAGCTTGAGGGATTAGGAGTTGTGTCCTATTTGCTATTTTCTTCTTGTCGAGTACGACGTATAGGCATGGTGACGAGTATCTATACGTTGGTGTCAAGCATTACCGTGGGTCTTATATTGTGATTTTCATGATTTCATTGTATTATTCATGCCTTGGTGAAGATTTCTAATTGTTTTCTAAAGTTTGTAGAAAGAATTGTGACCTATGAACATTGAGGAGCGTGCATTGTTTGTGACCTATGAGCATTGGCTCGAGTTGTGCAATGAGTTGTGAAAGTATAACTGATAATCGAACCTCTAGAGCATTGGTTCGAGTTTTGAAGTGAATTGTGAAGTAAAATTGAGAAAGAGAAGAGATCATTATGTTGTCACCCTTGCTGGGATATTGTTGATTTATTTGTTGTTACCCTGCCGGGATTTAATTGTTTAATTGTTGTTCCCTTGCCGGGATTTAATTGTTTAATTGTTGTTCCTTTGCCGGGATTTAATTGGTGACTTGTTGTTCCCTTGCCGGGATTCTTATTGCAAATTTCCTTTATTTCCTTACCCTATTATTTGTGATTATTGTTTGGGTGAGAAAGAGAGTTAAAGCACGAAGGGTGATGTCGTGCATTGTTTGTTATTGTGAGGAAAGAGTGTAATGCACGAAGGGTGATGCCTTACCGCACGATGTACTATTCCGTGCCGATTTTATTGATTATATGGTGAGGAAAGAGAGTAAAAGCACGAAGGGTGATGCCGTGCACATTTTTATTATATGATTGATTTGGTGAGGTCGAGAGTAAAAGCATAAAGGGTGATGTCGTGCATTTGTTGATTTCTGATTCTTTATTGATATCCGAGTTATGTTGTTTCTTTCATTACTTGTTGTTATTTGATTTACTCAGAGATTATAGATTCCCTTACCCTATTTGCCTTGTGATTGTTGTTTGGGTGAGGAAGAGCGTAAAGCACGAAGGGTGATGTCGTGTATTGTTTTGGTGAGAGAGAGAGTAAAAGCACGAAGGGTGATGCTATGCAATTGTTTTTGATTTCCTATTTTTTATTGATAACTGTGTTACGGTTTCTCTACACTAAATTGCTGATTTCCTGTTGATACTTGTTTTACCCCGCAGCATGATTTCCCCATCCTATTTCCAATTGAACTGTGGAGATCCTCCTGTGACGACCCAGAGGGTCATCACCGGTTTACTCACTTTTTCCGTGCTTCTGAGGCCTTGAAAACCCCACCTTTAGTTGCCTCGATTTGCGTGCATAGTCCGGGCGCGTAGCCGGAAAAGCTTATGTGTTAAATTATGTGAAATTTGGTAAATTGTGGCTTTAAAATGGTTAAAGTTGACTTTGGTCAACATTTTAGGTAAACGAATCCAGACACGTGATTTGATGGTCCCGGAGGGTCCGTAGAAAAATATGGGACTCGGGCGTATGCCCGGAATTGAAATTCGAGGTCTCGAGCCCGAGAAATGAATTTTTAAAAGAAATTGTTTTTTTGAAATTTATTTGGAAATTTGAAATGAAAATGGATTAGAAAGCGTTGGTATCGGGCCTGTATTTTGGTTCCGGTGCCCGGTACAGGTCTTATATGTGGTTTAAGTGCTTCCTGTGAAATTTGGTTGAAATCGGACGTCATTTGACGTGTTTCGGACCTAAAACTCTAAGTTTGAAAGTTTATGAAGTTTGATGAAAAAGTGGTGATCTTGAGGTTTGATTCCTCGTTTATGATGTTATTTTGGCGATTTAATCGCATGGTTAAGTCCATAGGATGTTGTTGAGTTAGTGTGTGTGTTTGGTTCGGAGCCCCGAGGGCTCGGGAGTGTTTCGGAAGTATTTCGGAGTGGTTTTTGCCTTAGAGATGTTGCAGAATCTGTTGTCTGCTGTTACCCAGTTCTTTGTTCTATGCGATCGCATAGCTGAGTCCGCGATCACATAGTGTAAACTCTCAGGGGTCCAGTTTGTTCTATGCGATCGCATAGATCCTCCCGCGATCGCATAGTGTTAGCCTGAGAAGCCCTATATTTTCCTCATATGCGATTGCAACCTTGCTTCCGCGATCGTAGTGCACACCAGACCTGACCATATGCAATCGTAATCCCTTCACCGCGATCGCATAGAGCAATTTTGCCCAGTTATAAATTTTAATTCCATAACAGTGTAGTTACGGGATTTTCATAAAAACACACGAGCTCTTTCTTCTCCAAGGTCCTTAGGCATCCATTGAAGCTCTCTTTCACCAATACTTCTTGGGTTAGTAAATTTCAACTCGTTTTCTTCATTTTCCATCAATATCTATTGAATTCCTAAGCCTAAAAACATGTAATTTAGAGTAGAAATTAGGGGTTTTGGGTAGAGTTTGGTTTTTGGGAATATTTGACTGACTCAACCTCAATTTGGGGTCGGATCTTAAAATAAATTATATATTTGAACTCGTGGGGTTATGGGTAATCGGGTTTTGGTCCGAGCCTCATGTTTGGACCGTGTGGGTCCGGGGTCGAATTTTGGTATTTTTGGAAGAATTCTAGGAACTTCATATCTAAGCTATGGGATTTTGTTATCGAGTCTTCATTGATATTATTGAATTAATTATGCCTAGATATCGTTGTTTCAGAGTCGGATTATAAAGGAAAGGCAGTATTTGAGGGTTGATTGCTATTCTTTGGACCGAGGTAAGTGTTTGTTCTAACTTTGACTTGAGGGAATAGGATTAGAGTGTTGTTTGCTAATAGTTGATTACGGTGTATAGGCATGGTGACGAGTATCTATACACTGGAGTCTAGCATGACCCTGAGTCTTATTTGGGTTTATTCGGATTATGTGATATCTCTTCCTTGTTAAATTGATAATTTCATATAATGTGAATACTTTGAGGAAGAATTATAAATTGTACATTCTTGGAGCATTGACTCGAGTTATATTATAAAGCGTGAAAGTATAAGAAATGATTGAACCCCTTTGGAGCATTGGCTCAGGTGGTAAAGTGAGATGAAAAGTAAAAGTGATGGAAAGAGAAAGAGTTGTTTAATTGCATTCCCTTGCCGGGATGTTTGTTGCTTTGTTGATTATCTCCCTTGCCGGGATGTTGGAATTTATTGAGTTTGTTCCCTTGCCGAGATTTAACTGTTTAATTGTGTTCCCTTGCCGAGATTCCTATTATTATTTGTTCACTCCCTTGCCCCTTTGTTTGTGATTGTTGTTTGGTTGAGGAAGAGCGATAAAGCACGAAGGGTGATGCCGTGCATTATTTGTTATTGTGAGAAAAGAGTGTAAAAGCACGAAGGGTCATACCGTGCCATGTTTTGAATATTTATGTACGAAGGGTCATTCTGTGCCATGTTTTGAATATTTATGCACGAAGGGTCATTCCGTGCCATGTTTTGAATAATTATGCACGAAGGGTCATTCCGTGCCATGTTTTTAATATTATGCACGAAGGGTCATTCCGTGCCATGGTTTGAACATTTATGAACGACAGGTCATTCCGTGCCTTGATATGAGAGTTTAGGTAAGGAAGAGAACGAAGGTTAATGCCGTGTACCTTATATGATTGTTTTGGTGAGAACGAGAGTAAAAGCACGAAGGTTGATGTCCTGCAACTGTTGATTAACCTGTTCTCCTTAACTGTTTCTAATGTACAGTTTTACTTCTCTATCTGTTGACTTTATATATGAAATGCTACACCCCCATAGAATGCTCCCCCCTCCCTCTTAGCTGTTTAAATTATGTGTATTCCCTTTTATTGCATATATCTGCACAGGTTGTTTTTGGTAGGCTCCGTCTATCCTCGTCACTCTTCGCCGGGGTTAGGCCGGGCACTTACCAGCACATGGGGTCGGTTGTGCTGATGCTACACTCTGTGCATCTTTTTGCACAGATCCAGGGGCAGCTTTTGGACCTCAGCAGTAGGATTGATCGGGAGCTGACTTCAGTCCAGGGACTTTCGAGGTAGCCTAGCTGACGTCCGCAGGCCGGAGTTCCTTCCTATTTTACTTAAATTGTTTCCCTTTTTTTATCAGAACAAAGCATTGTATCTTTTATTCAAACCTTGTTTGTAGTACTCTCTAGTAGTTCGTAAGTTAGTGACACCAGACTCTGGGTAGAGATGTATTTAGACTTCCGCATTTGATTTCTGTTATCTAAGTTTAAAGACTTCCGCTTTTATTTAATTGTCTCGTTTTATTTATATTGTTGCGAATGTTATTAGCGATGTATTAATACTTGGCTGGCCTAGCTCCAATAGTAGGCACCATCACGACTCCTGATGGTGGGAAATCCGGGTCGTGACAAGTTGGTATCAGAGCACTAGGTTACTTAGGTCTCACAACTCATGGACAAGCTCAGTAGAGTATGAGGGATCGACACAGAGACGTCTGTACTTATCCCCCAGAGGCTACAGAGTTAGGAAAACTTCACATTTGTTCTTTCTTGTCGTGCGGTTCTATTTCTCAAATACTGATTGTCTTTCTACTCCGTTCTTTCGCAGATGGTGAGGACACGGGCTTCCTCATCAACCGCGCAGTAGCCTGAGCCCCCAGCAGCAGCTCCTAGTAGGGGCAGAGGGCAAGGCCGAGGCCGTGCCAGAGGTGAAGGCCGGGGAAGAGCTCAGCCCCGGGTAGTAATTCCAGAGGGGGAGCCTCATGTCGATTATGATGAGGAGGTTCCAGCTCCAGCAGCTCCGGTGGGCCCAGCTTAGGTCCCAAAGGGTTTCATAGCCACTCCAGTGCTTCAGGACGCCTTGGTCCGATTAGTAGGCTTCATAGAGAGCGTCTCTCGAGCAGGTTTGCTTCTAGTAGCACCAGCCACTTCTCAGGCTAGGGGAGGAGTTCAGACTCCTGCTACACGTACTTCGAAGCAGGTAGCTCCCCAGGTTCAGGTTTCGGTGGTTCAACCAGCAGTGGCAGTTCAGCCGGGTACAGCAGCTCAGACCAACGATAGTGCGGCTAGGTCCGCCGATGCTTTGTGGAGATTGGATCGATTCACCAAGCTATTCACTACCACATTCAGCGGTACTTCTTCAGAGGATCCCCAGGATTTCTTATACAGCTGCCACGAGGTTCTCAGAAACATGGGTATTGTTGAGACCAATGGGGTTGATTTTGCTACATTTCGCTTGTCTGGATCCGCCAAGACTTGGTGGAGGGATTATTGCTTAGCGAGACCAGCCGGATCGCCATCTTTGACTTGGGAGCAGTTTACAGTGTTGTTTCTAGAGAAGTTTCTCCCCGTTACTCAGAGAGAGGCCTATCGGAGGCAGTTTGAGCGCCTCCAGTAGGGTTCTATGACTGTTACCCAGTATGAGACCAGGTTCATCGACTTAGCTCGCCATGTTCTTGTCATACTTCCTACTGAGAGGGAGAGGGTGAGGAGGTTTATTGATGGTCTGATTCAGCCGATTCGTCTTCAGATGGCTAGAGAGACTAGGAGTGAGATCACGTTTTAGGAGGCAGCCAATGTGGACCGCAGAGTTGAGATGGTTCTATCACAGGGAGGTGGTCATAGGTCGGATAAGAGGCCCCGTCATTCAGGCAGATTCAGTTGTACCTCGTCTGGAGGTAGAGATTCGTATGGTAGAGGCCATCCTCCTAGGACCTTTCAGTCAGCTCTCCAGGTCTCTCATGGTACTCTAGGTGGTAGTGGTTCTCAGCCATATTATTCTGAGCAGCAGTCCATCAGTGCACCATCACTTCAGAGCTTCAAGGGAGGACATTCAGGTCGACAGGTTCATCAGTCTCCGCAGCCGAGGGCTTGTTATAGTTGTGGTGACCCGAGTCACATTGTTAGATTTTACCCTCGAGCTTCGGGTATTTCTCAACAGTAGGGTCCTTGTCCTACGGTTCAGGCACCAGTTGCTCCACAGCCTGCCTATCCAGCTAGAGGCGGGGGTGGAGGACGTAGAGGTGGAGGTAGAGGTCATAGAGGTGGAGCTCAGACCGCTAGAGGTAGGGGTCAGCTAACAACTGATCGTCCCAAAGATGTGATTCAGGGAGGTGGGGCCCAACCCCAATGTTATGCTTTGCCAGCCAGGCCAGAAGCTGAGTCATCCGATGCTGTTATTACGGTACTATTTTGGTCTGTGATAGAGATGCTTCAGTGCTATTTGACCCTGGATCTACGTATTCATATGTGTCG
Organism: Nicotiana sylvestris; assembly: GCF_000393655.2. NCBI lineage: Eukaryota > Viridiplantae > Streptophyta > Magnoliopsida > Solanales > Solanaceae > Nicotiana > Nicotiana sylvestris. The sequence goes on from NC_091064.1 coordinate 36,018,265, forward strand.
ACCTATTTTTCACCCTACCTAGTTATGCCTAGTGAGGCCTTGAGTATTCCTGTGTATGTGTCTACACCAGTGGGTGATTCTATAGTGGTTGATCGGGTTCATCGTTCCTGTGTTGTGGTGTTTAGGGGTCTTGAGACCTGTGTTGATTTATTGCTCTTAGATATGGTGGATTTCGATGTTATATTAGGGATGGATTGGTTGTCCCCGTATCATGCGATCTTGGATTGTCATGCTAAGACTGTGACTTTAGCCTTACCGGATTTGCCCCGTTTGGAGTGGAGAGGGACTCCTGGTCATTCTACCCGCAGTGTTTTTTCGTATATGAAGGCTCGGCATATGGTCGAGAAGGGGTGTTTGGCCTACTTGGCTTATGTTCGTGATTCCAGTGCTGAGATTCCCTCTATTGATTATGTGCCCGTGGTTCGTGAGTTTCCTGAGGTTTTCCCATCAGACTTGCCAGGGATGCCAGCCGATAGGGATATTGATTTTTGCATCGATTTGGCTCCGAGCACTCAGCCCATTTCTATTTCGCCATATCGCATGGCCCCGCCAGAGTTTAAAGAGTTGAAAGAGCAGTTGCAAGGCTTGCTTGAGAAGGGTTTCATTAGACCCAGCGTATCGCCTTGGGGTGTGCCGGTTCTGTTTGTAAAGAAAAAGGATGGCTCGATGAGAATGTGCATTGATTACCGTCAATTGAACAAGGTTACAATTAAGAATAAGTATCCACTAACGAGGATTGATGATTTGTTCGATCAGCTTCAGGGTGCCAAGGTATTTTCAAAGATTGACTTGAGATCTGGCTACCATCAGTTGAGGATTAGGGCATCCGATGTCCCTAAGACAGCATTCTGCACTCGGTACGGGCATTATGAGTTATTGGTTATGTCATTTCGGTTGACCAATGCCCCATCAGCCTTTATGGATTTGATGAACCGAGTGTTCAGGCCTTATTTGAACTCGTTCGTGATAGTTTCATTGATGATATTTTGATATATTCCCGCAGCCGGGAGGAGCATGAGCAGCATCTTAGAGTGGTTCTTCAAACCTTGAGGGATAGTCAGTTATATGCTAAGTTCTCAAAGTGTGAGTTTTGGTTGAGCTCAGTTGCATTTCTGGTTCATGTTGTATCAGCATAGGGTATTCAGGTTTATCCAAAGAAGATTGAGGCAGTCAAGAACTGGCCTTGACTAGCTTTAGCCATAGAGATTCGGAGTTTCTTGGGGTTAGCAGGTTACTATCGTCGGTTCGTGGAGGGGTTCTCATCTATTGCAGCCCCGATGACCAGGTTGACCCAGAAGGGAGCCCAGTTCAGATGGTCGGACGAGTGTGAGGCGAGTTTTCAGAAGCTCAAGACAGCTCTGCCTACGGCACCGGTATTGGTTTTGCCCACAGGTTAAGGGCCTTATACAGTCTATTATGATGCATCTCGTATTGGACTTGGTGTAGTGTTGATGCAGGATGGCAAGGTCATTGCCTATGCTTCGAGGCAGTTGAAGGTTCATGAGAAGAACTATCCAGTGCATGATTTAGAGTTGGCAGCCATTGTTCACGCATTGAAGATTTGGAGGCACTATCTGTATGGCGTGGCGTGTGAGGTGTTCATGGATCATAAGAGTCTTCAGTGTTTGTTCAAGCAAAAGGAGTTGAATTTGAGGCAGAGGAGGTGGTTGGAGTTGTTGAAAGATTATGACATCACTATCCTATATCACCCGGGAAAGGCCAATGTGGTGGCCGATGCCTTGAGTAGGAAGTCAGCCAGTATGGGCAGTCTTGCTTATATTCCGGTCGGTGAGAGACTGCTTGCTTTGGACGTTCAGGCCTTGGCCAATCAGTTAGTGAGGTTGGATATTTCTGAGCCTAGTAGAGTATTAGCTTGCATGGTCGCTCGTTCTTCATTATGGGAGCGTATCCGTGATCGGCAGTTTGATGATCCCCATTTGTGTGCCCTTAGGGACACGGTACAGCGTGGAGGTGCCAAGTAGGTTACCTTAGATACTGATGGAGTTTTGAGATTGCAGGGTCGAGTTTGTGTGCCTAATGTGGATGGGCTCTGAGAGTTGATTTTAGAAGAGGCCCATAGCTCCCGGTACTCTATTCATCCGGGCGCCGCGAAGATGTATCAGGACTTGCGACAACATTATTGGTGGCGTAGAATGAAGAAGGATATTGTTACCTATGTGGCTCGGTGTTTGAATTGTCAGTAGGTTAAGTTTGAGCATCAGAGGCCTGGTGGTTTATTTCAGAGGATTGAGCTTCCCGAGTGGAAGTGGGAGCGGATCACTATGGACTTCGTTGTTGGGCTTCCGCAGACTCAGAGGAAGTTCGACGCAGTTTGGGTCATTGTTGATAGGCTAACCAAGTCAGCGCATTTCATTCCTGTGGCAGTCTCCTATTCATCCGAGAGGTTAGCTGAGATCTATATCCGGGAGATTGTTCGCCTTCATGGTGTGCCGGTATCTATCATTTCGGATCGACGTACGCAGTTTACCTCACGTTTCTGGTAAGCTGTCCAGCGAGAGTTAGGCACCCAGGTTGAGTTGAGTACAACATTTCATCCCCAGACGGACGAGCAGTCCGAGCGGACTATTCGGATATTGGAGGATATGCTCCCAACTTGAGTCATTGACTTTGGAGGTTCGTGGGATCAGTTCTTGCCTTTGGCAGAGTTTGCCTACAACAACAGCTACCAGTCGAGTATCCAGATGGCTCTTTATGAGGCTTTGTATGGTAGGCGATGTCGATCTCCGGTTGGATGGTTTGAGCCAGGAGAGGCTCGGTTGTTGGGTACAGATTTGGTTCAGGAGGCTTTGGACAAAGTCAGGATCATTCAGGATAGACTTCGTACAGCTCAGTCCAGACAAAAGAGCTATACCGATCGAAAGGTTCGAGATGTGGCTTTCATGGTTGGTGAGCGGGTATTGCTCCGAGTGTCGCCTATGAAGGGCGTGATGAGATTTGGGAAGAAGGTCAAGCTTAGCCCTAGGTTCATTGGCCCATTTGAGATTCTCGATCGAGTGGGAGAGGTGGCTTATAGACTTGCATTGCCACCGAGCTTATCAGCCGTACATCCAGTGTTTCATGTGTCCATGCTTCGGAATTATCACGGCGATCCATCCCACGTGTTAGATTTCAGTACTGTCCAGTTGGACAAAGACTTACCTTATGAGGAGGAGCCTATAACTATTCTAGACCGGCAGGTTCGCCAGTTGAGGTCGAAGAGTTTTCCTTCGGTTCGTGTTTAGTGTAGAGGTCAGCCTCCTAAGGCATCGACCTGGGAGTCCAAGTCCGATATGCGGGACTGTTATCCTCATATTTTCCCCGACTCAGGTACTTCCTTCTTACGTCCGTTCGAGGACGAACGATTGACCGGTTTTCTCCCTTTTTTGTGCTTCCGAGGCCTTGAAAATCGCACCTTTAGTTGCCTCGATTTGTGTGCGCAGTCCGGGCACGTAGCCGGAAAAGTTTATGTGTTAAATTATGTGAAATTTGGTAAATTGTGGCTTTAAAATGGTTAAAGTTCACTTTGGTCAACATTTTAGGTAAACGGACCCGGACCCGTGATTTGACAGACCTGGAGGATCCGTAGAAAAATATGGGACTCAGGCATATGCCCGGTATCGAAATCCGAGGTCCCGAGCCCGAGATATGAATTTTTAAAAGAAATTGTTTTTCTGAAATTTATTTGGAAATTTGAAATGAAAATGGATTAGAAAGCGTTGGTATCGGGCCCGTATTTTTGTTCCGGCGCACGGTACAGGTCTTATATGTGGTTTAAGCGCTTCCTGTGAAATTTGGTTGAAATCGGACATCATTTGACGTGTTTCGGACCTAAAACTCTAAGTTTGAAAGTTTATGAAGTTTGATGAAAATTGATGATCTTGAGGTTTGATTCCTCGTTTATAATGTTATTTTGGCGATTTAATCGCATGGTTAAGTCTGTAGGATGTTGTTGAGTTAGTGTGTGTGTTTGGTTAGGAGCCCCGAGGGCTCGGGAGTGTTTCGGAGTGGTTTTAGCCTTAGAGATGTTGCAGAATCTGCTGTCTGCTGTTGCCCAGTTCTTTGTTCTATGCGATTGCATAGCTGAGTCCATGATCGCATAGTGTAAATTCTCAGGGGTCCAGTTTGTTCTATGCGATCGCATAGATCCTCCCGCGATCGCATAGTGTTAGCCTGAGAAGCCCTATATTTTCCTCCTATGCGATCGCAACCTTGCTTCCGCGATAGTAGTGCACACCAGACCTGACCATATGCGATCGCAATCCCTTCTCCACGATCGCATGGAGCAATTTTGCCCAGTTATAAATTTTAATTCCAGAACAGTGTAGTTACGGGATTTTCATAAAAACACACGAGCTCTTTCTTCTCCAAGGTCCTTAGGCGTCCATTGAAGCTCTTTTTCACCAATACTTCTTGGGTTAGTAAATTTCAACTCATTTTCTTCATTTTCCATCAATATCTATTGAATTCCTAAGCCTAAAAACATGTAATTTAGAGTAGCAATTAGGGGTTTTGGGTAGAGTTAGGTTTTTGGGAATTTTTGAGTGACTCAACCTCAATTTGGGGTCGGATCTTAAAATAAATTATATATTTAAACTCGTGGGGTTATGGGTAATCGGGTTTTGGTCCGAGCCTCATGTTTGGACCGTGTGGTCCAGGGGTCGAATTTTGGTATTTTTGGAAGAATGCTAGGAACTTCATATCTAAGCTATGGGATTTTGTTATCGAGTCTTCATTGATATTATTGAATTAATTATGCCTAGATATCGTTGTTTCGGAGTCGGATTATAAAGGAAAGGCGGTATTTGAGGATTGATTGCTATTCTTTGTACCGAGGTAAGTGTTTGTTCTAACATTGGCTTGAGGGAATAGGATTAGAGTGTTGTTTGCTATTTGCTAATAGTTGAGTACGGTGTATAGGCATGTTGACGAGTATCTATACACCGGAGTCTAGCATGACCGTGAGTCTTATTTGTGTTTATTCGGATTTTATGATATCTCTTCCTTGTTAAATTGATAAATTTGATATAATGTGAAGAGTTTGAGGAAGAATTATGAATTGTACATTCTTGGAGCATTGGCTCGAGTTATATTATAAAGAGTGAATGTATAAGAAATGATTGAACCCCTTTGGAGCATTGGCTCAGGTCGTAAAGTGAGATGAGAAGTAAAAGTGATGGAAAGAGAAAGAGCTGTTTAATTGCATTCCCTTGCCGGGATGTTTGTTGCTTTGTTGATTATCTCCCTTGCCGGGATGTTGGAATTTATTGAGTTTGTTCCCTTGCCGGGATTTAACTGTTTAATTGTGTTCCCTTGCCGAGATTCCTATTATTATTTGTTCACTCCCTTGCCCCTTTATTTGTGATTGATGTTTGGGTGAGAAAGAGCGATAAAGCACAATGGGTGATGCTGTGCATTGTTTGTTATTGTGAGGAAAGAGTGTAAAAGCACAAAGGGTCATACCGTGCCATGTTTTGAATATTTATGCACGAAGGGTCATTCTGTGCCATGTTTTGAATATTTATGCACGAAGGGTCATTCCGTGCCATGTTTTGAATAATTATGCATGAAGGGTCATTCCGTGCCATGTTTTGAATATTATGCACGAAGGGTCATTCCGTACCATATTTTGAACATTTATGCACGAAGGGTCATTCTGTGTCGTGATATGAGAGTTTAGGTAAGGAAGAGCACGAAGGTTAATGCCGTGTACCTTATATGATTGTTTTGTGAGAACGAGAGTAAAAGCACGAAGGTTGATGTCGTGCAACTATCAATTAACCTATTCTCCTTAACTGTTGCTATTGTACAGTTTCACTTCTCTATCTGTTGACTTTATATCTAAACTGCTACACCCCCATAGCATGCTCCCCCTCCCTCTTAGCTGTTTAAATTCTGTGTATTCCCTTTTATTGCATATATCTGTACAGGTTGTTTTTGGTAGGCTCCGTCTAGCCTCGTCACTACTTCGCCGGGGTTAGGCTAGACACTTACCAGCACATGGGGTCGGTTGTGCTGATGCTACACTCTATGCATCTTTTTGCACAAATCCAGGGGCAGCTTTTGGACCTCAGCAGTAGGATTTGATCGGGAGCTGACTTCAGTCCAGGGACTTTCGAGGTAGCCTAGCTGACGTCCGCAAGCCGGAGTTCCTTCCTATTTTACTTAAATTGTTTCCCTTTTGTATCGGAACAAAGCATTATATCTTTTATTCAAACCTTGTTTGTAGTACTCTCTAGTAGTTCGTGAGTTAGTGGCACCAGACTCTGGGTAGAGATGTATTTAGACTTCCGCATTTGATTTCCGTTATCTAAGTTTAAAGACATCCTCTTTTATTTAATTGTCTCGTTTTATTTATATTGTTGCGAATGTTATTAGCAATGTATTAATACTTGGATGGCCTAGCTCCAATAGTAGGCGCCATCACGACTCCCGATGATGGGAAATCTGGGTCGTGACACCTCATATTTATTTGTTGCTCTTCTGTTACTACTCGATGTTTCCCCGCAACATGTTTTCCCCTCCCATACTTGACTGTATATGATTGTTTCTTTCTGTACTTCTTTTCTATTGTATTTAGTTAAATTGCACAGGTTTATGTGGTATTCTGGTCCTAGTCTCATCACTACTTCGCCGAGGTTAGGCTAGGCACTTACCAGCACATGGGGTCGGTTGTGTTGATACTACATGTCGCACCTCCTTTTTACCGCGCCCGCGGGGGCGCTTGGGGAGTTTTCTCCAATTGAAGGACAGTCGAAACGGGATTTATTTAATTATTTAAGAGTCGCCACCTGGGAATTTTAAGGCGTCCCAAGTCACCAATTTGAATCCCTGGATCGAGGAGAATATGACTCTGTTTATTATTCTGCGAACCAGATATCCTGAGTAAGGAATTCTGTTAATCCGGAAGAAGGTGTTAGGCATTTCCGAATTCCGTGGTTCTAGCACGGTCGCTTAACTGTTTTATTACTGGCTTAATTATCTTGATTTTATTAAATATATTGATGTTACATGATTTTACTACCGCTTATACTTACTGTGATTGAGGACCCTTCTTTGAATCGAATTACGCGTACGTATATTCGTGTTATAAAATTAAAAATGCGGAATTGTGTCACGCGTACGTGTACACGATAACTTTTGGTAATATATTTATTAAACAATCATTTTTCGAAATTGTGTCGAATCAAGAATATTTGTTTTTTCTTAAATAGTGAACCGTACATCTCGGGTTTTTATGAAATTGATTTAACGCCTTTGGAAAAATCCTTTTATTAAATATTCGCTCGAAATTGCGCGTGCGCATAATCCGAATTTTTTGCTTTTAAAAATATAATCAGGGTACGCGAACGTATCCCTAATTGCGCAAAATATTTGTAATGATATTAGGGATTTTTCCACAAATTGTTTATTATATTATGAGAAATCTTCATTTAAGATACCCTTTAATTCTTGAAAAAGAATTCACAATTTATTGAATGTTGCCCGTTGATTATAATTTCCGCATATAACATGTTCATCCAAGACTATTCAAATTCAAAATAAAGAATAAGAACATGATTAATACTATTCTTCACAAATACAACATATATATCTACATGCCCAATAATGAATTGTATATGAAACTAAAAATGATTTATAAAGGGAAGAATATATATTTTTTTAAGAACTTTTATTATTTCTATTTAGTGCAAGTCCTATTTCTAATTGTCGTTGATAAAAAGTGTTGCAATTTGTATATCTCATCTTATTCTCATATACTTGCTTTTAATCTAATAGGCCTAATTATTTATTTAGGATGGTAAATAGGCATCAAATTGATAATAAAGGGAATTATTGTACAAATTAATTAACAACATTGCCTTACATGCCACCTATTTGTATGTCTTGAAACATTCGTAGCACTTTAACATCATAATGAGCCATAACAACTCAACTCACCATCCACTAATGGTTCTATAAATACCTGTTATCATACCACATAAGAACGTACAACTTATATCATTCCATCCATAACTAAATCAAGTATAAGAATAAACTAGCAATATGGTTTTGATATTTTCACTCTATTCTAACAACGCCACAAGGCCTAGTAAATGGCCAATCTTTATGTCATGTTTCCTACCTTGACAGTTCAAATATGATTAAACTAATGAGATGAAGGGCTAACATTATTACAAAGCTTTATACGAACTTTCAAAGTAAGACAATTAGCTCATAGCTATCAAATTGAATTCACTACTAATTAACTAACATGAAACAAAAAATGAAATTTAAACTGATGAACTTGGACAAATGGAAAACAGAATTTCAATTCAAGCTTCATTGATGAGTCATGTTGAATCTCTTTCCAACTTAAAATTTAAAAGACATGTACCTGAAAATGAAGGTAGAAGGAGTAAATTTCAGCAGTAGCAGCAGTAACAAAATCAGCAGAATAGTAGTATATAGCAAGTCTGAACAAGACCCGTCAACCCAGATGAACAGTGACAGAAACTTGAGAGAAAGATTTCAGATTCAAACTGAACAATATCCACAAAAACAAACAATGGACAGATTCTAGAAGAATGACATTTTTTCAGATTTCAGTTTCTTCCTGTTTTTGATTCCTATTTCTGATTTTTCTGTTTCTGTTTTTCTTTTCTTCTTCTATCCAGATTTCTCTCTATGTATATGTATTTCTGTGTATATCTCTAATTCCTTAAAATCAGCCTCTCTTCTAAACTCTCTGAAAAAAACTGCCTTTCAGAATTTAAAGGAGTAAAATCTCTGTCTGAAAGCTCCCTTTTTCTGAAAACTGATCCTCAAAATCTGTCTCTCTCTGAAAAGCTTTCTGTGTATATGTATCTCTGTGTGTATATTCCCTAATGCCTTAAAAATCAGATCCTTTCCTCTAATGTCTGTCCCTCTATTTATACAGGTCTGCCCCCTCTCTTAAGTGCTGCCTGGACCCCTTTCTTCTTTTTAAAAATCAGAAAATCCCATTAAAACTGCTTTTTAATACTTTAAGTGATCTTATCCTGATTTTAAGCAGCCCCATTACCCTTTGTTCCCCATTATTACTCATTAACTAATAGCCATTATCACTCCACTATCAGCTCACTATTATATCATATTACCCTCACTATTCTGTCCCAAAAAATGTCCCAAATTTTCTACTGTAATTACTGTTATTACTGTCTTAAATTCAGAATCTAACAATACAGATTTTAAAATCTGTTTAAGCAGCTATAACCAATCCTAAAGTTTGGACTGAATCCTAACTAAGGATGTAACCTTCTAAAACAATTACATTTAATCAACATTTGTAAAATCACACTGAATTCAGAACTAACATCATAACAACATATTACTGAAATTATCATAACAATTCAGACTGGACTTAACATTGAACCAAGATCAAACACACACAAGATCATTGTCAATATACTGACAATGCCCTGTTCAGAAAACAATACATACACATCATATATTTGAATTTACTGGTTTATTAAACAAGAACTAACTGATTAACAATAACTAATTAACTGGTTATAGCAAAATAATCTATTCAAGATAGGCTGTCTCAGTCAACATTTTCAGAAGCAAGATTCACAATACAACTAATCGACGAACTTAATCGAGTCGATTACACACATTGTACATAATCACAATCAACAGAAACAATTCGTTTATTTGATTAAGTAGACTAGTAAGAGACAGAAATGACAGTATTAATCAAACAAAAATGTGAAAAATTAACAGGTTATTAAAACAAACAAAAATACACGTAGAATACACAAAAGAAATAGAAAAATACCTCTGAATCTTCAAACTTCATACGGACTCGAACTCAACTTGGATTCGGACTTTGCTTGAAATCAAACAGACCTTAGTCGAAGTATTTTGCACTGAAAATACTTCGACTAAGGTCTATTAAACCTCAATCTTTATTTAATTTGGGCAGAATCCAAAAGTTTGGTTTGTCTAGGGTTCTTGAAGATTCGATTTGGGACTTAACCATTTCTGGTCAGATTCGAGGGGGACCAAATACAACACAAGGGTGAGGGTAACCTAGGGGTCATTTGGTGTCATTTTAGAACAAATCTGAGTTTGTTCTTGTTTGGTCCGAATCTTCAAAAGAAGATTCGAAAAGCTCGGAAACGATTTGAGCCAAACAAACTACAGATCCATACTTAGGGCGGTTAGGGGAAGCTATGGTGTCGATTTGGGGCTGTTAAGTTCTAGGGTGTTATTTTGGTGACCGGCGGCGTTGATGCCGCCGGGTTTCAGGCGGTGGGGAGTAAGGGCGGCTAGGGTTAGGGGGGTATGAGGAAGGTGACGATGAACAGTGGAGAGGGGGGTTTAGTTAGGGGGGCCGGGTGAGGATTATGGGCTTATATAGGGACGGGGTGGGTTAATGCTGACCGTTAGATCTAATAGGATGAGTGGTCAGGATTTATTTACTTAACCAAACGACGCCGTTTGGCTTAAGTTTGGGGGAACGGGTTGGACCGGGTGTTGGATCGGGTAAGGATTGTGGGTTAGGGTGATGAGATCTCATCCGTTGATTGGATTTGATCGAACGGTCCATGATGAACCACGACTAAACGCTGTCGTTTTGACTCTTTTTGGACTGGACCGGACCTGGGCTAAAAGGGGGTAATTTGGTTTGGGCCTGGATTTAAATCCAGGTCCGATTATTTTTTTTTATTTCTTTTTCAACTATTTCATTTTTCTAATTTAAATTTCCAATTTTAATTAAAACAATTTTAACTTCACAAAAATATATTAATTACTCTATAACAATTATTTAACACATAGACAAGACATCAATCACACAGTGGAATATTTAAAATAGAACTATTGCATATTTTTTGTGATTTTATTTAAATTATCTTTTAAATGCATAATTAAATCCTATATGCATGCAACATGTATTTTATTTTATTTTTTCATTTTATTATGACAAAGTAAACACTTACGGACATAACACAAGTATTTAACACCACGCAAATTCAAAAATTACACAGTAAAAGAAATTTATTTTATTTTTGATTTATTTTGGAGTAGTTTTCGTAAGGCAAAAATCACGTGCTCACAGCTGCCCCTCTTTGTGCGGAAACTCGAAGAATTTTCGTGCAAAGATAAAGTGAGCGGATACGAGCGATTTTTTGCCCGTTCGAATACTCCGTGGGAAGCATTTTTAGAAAGATTTGACCGAACCTCTGCTTCAAAGGTTTCCTACATATCCTTGGCTATAAAGGAATCAGGTCAATGTAGTTCGGGAAGTTTTTGGTAGCTGGGACTACCGTGGGACTGTGATGTTACTGCTGCTTCGTGCTGTTTTTACTGCTTGCTGACCTCCTTATTACACCTTACTTCAAAGGTAATACAAAAAAAAACTAAACTAGATTATGGTACAGGAATTATAAAAATCTTATCTAGATCATGCCCTTGCGTTTCTTGTTGTCTTGATATCTTGGTGACTCTTGGGCATTTGGCTTATTACGTATTCCTTTTCATTGTCTCGTATTTTCTTTTGGAACTCTTGTTGTTTCTCGCTGGGAATTCTGTTGGACTCCTCTGCTTTATTGATTCTTGTGCTCCTTTCTCATATGAGTGGGCTTTTGATTTCAACACTTCAATTGCATTCCCTAGTTCTTCAGGTGGGTGCCTTGACTGCTTCTTTTCTTTCTCATCCTCATTATCCAGGTGGGCGCCTGACTTCTTTTTAACTTCTTTATCCTCGTTCTCCAGGTGGACGCCTGACTTCTTTTTAACTTCTTCATCCTCATTCTCCAGGTGGACGCCTGACTTCTTTAATTCTCATCCTCATTCTCCAGGTGGACGCCTGACTTCTTTAATTCTCATCCTCATTCTCCAGGTGGACGCCTGACTTCTTCAATTCTTCATCCTCATTCTCCAGGTGGACGCCTGACTTCTTCAATTCTTCATCCTCATTCTCCAGGTGGACGCCTGACTTCTTTAATTCTCATCCTCATTCTCCAGGTGGACGCCTGACTTCTTCTTTTCTTCATCCTCATTCTCCAGGTGGACGCCTGACTTCTTCAATTCTCATCCTCATTCTCCAGGTGGACGCCTGACTTCTTCAATTCTCATCCTCATTCTCCAGGTGGACGCCTGACTTCTTCTTTTCTCATTCCTCATTCTCCAGGTGGACGCCTGACTTCTTCAATTCTCATCCTCATTCTCCAGGTGGACGCCTGACTTCTTTAATTCTCATCCTCATTCTCCAGGTGGACGCCTGACTTCTTCAATTCTCATCCTCATTCTCCAGGTGGACGCCTGACTTCTTTAATTCTCATCCTCATTCTCCAGGTGGACGCCTGACTTCTTTAATTCTTCATCCTCATTCTCCAGGTGGACGCCTGACTTCTTCTTTTCTTCATCCTCATTCTCCAGGTGGACGCCTGACTTCTTCAATTCTCATCCTCATTCTCCAGGTGGACGCCTGACTTCTTTAATTCTCATCCTCATTCTCCAGGTGGACGCCTGACTTCTTCAATTCTCATCCTCATTCTCCAGGTGGACGCCTGACTTCTTTAATTCTCATCCTCATTCTCCAGGTGGACGCCTGACTTCTTTAATTCTTCATCCTCATTCTCCAGGTGGACGCCTGACTTCTTCTTTTCTCATCCTCATTCTCCAGGTGGACGCCTGACTTCTTCTTTTCTCATCCTCATTCTCCAGGTGGACGCCTGACTTCTTCAATTCTCATCCTCATTCTCCAAGGTGGACGCCTGACTTCTTTAATTCTCATCCTCATTCTCCAGGTGGACGTCTGACTTCTTTAATTCTCATCCTCATTCTCCAGGTGGACGCCTGACTTCTTTAATTCTTATCCTCATTCTCCAGGTGGACGCCTGACTTCTTTAATTCTTCATCCTCATTCTCCAGGTGGACGCCTGACTTCTTCTTTTCTCATCCTCATTCTCCAGGTGGACGCCTGACTTCTTCAATTCTCATCCTCATTCTCCAGGTGGACGCCTGACTTCTTCAATTCTCATCCTCATTCTCCAGGTGGACGCCTGACTTCTTTAATTCTTCATCCTCATTCTCCAGGTGGACGCCTGACTTCTTCAATTCTCATCCTCATTTTCCAGGTGGACGCCTGACTTCTTCAATTCTTCACCGGGTATTTCTTGACATAAATATTATACTTGCCCCTGTTTTAAATCAAAGAAAACTTCGTTAGTTTAAAGCAGGGTGGTTGGCTGTGGTATTCTTGCCGATGGTGATGCTTCTCTTCGTCTCTCTTTATTGCCTTGGAATGGTTGAAAAGACTGTTTTGTCCTTGTAATTGATTCTTGACTATAGGATTACCCTCTGTATGTTTTCCTTCAAAACCTTTTAACTGTAATCATATGTCCCTTCTGACTTTGCTGATCCACTTTTGATTTCACCTTTCTTACACCCATATTTTATCTCCCACCTTTCGTGGCTGTATTTTGCATCCTTGAATCTTGGTAGTATACCTTGACATTCCTTCTTATTTGTTTGGAGTAAAACTTATCTCAAAGCTTTTAGAAAGTAAGATTATTAGTAGCAAAATACATTGATTTTGACAATTATAGAATGAAAAGAAAAATCCAATTTTTGGATGACTGTTGGAAAAGGAATAAAGGACTTATCTGATTGGAATTACTGGCACCAATGATCAGGGTATGCATTTCGGATTAATCAACCCAGTCTTTTAATCAATCTCCTTTCAATTGTCTCAAGGAGTTTTCATCGATAAATTTTCCTCATTTTTCACTTCTTCACTTCCTTTTCGCCTTATGGTGCCTACGAAGGTTTTCACCAATAAGACTCTCTCATTTTACTTTTCTCTCAACTTCCGTCGCCTTATGGTGCCCGTGTGGGTTTTCACCTATAAGACTCTCATTTTTACTTTCTTTTCTTGTTTGTACCAGAGTGTTATGAACCATCTTCATTTGCTTGTCTCAGCATTTTTCTAAGATTGATCGAAAGGTCTTTTTGGTATGGGGTTAGAAATGGAAAAGGTATTAAAAGCTAAATAGCTTTGGTATGGGTTTAAAATTACAACTCTTGGAATCTTTTCTTATTTCCAATACAATTCCTGCCCCAGTTTCTTGATTGGGGTCTCTTAATGTTTCTTTTCGTGCACATTGTGTATGTTGTGCACCCTATGACTGAGCCGTGAGGCGCCTACGTATCCTTCTTTGAGGAATCAGGTCAAACGTAGTTCACTAAATAATAGTGATGTTTTGTTTTTTTTTTCTTTGAATTTCATTGCTTCCAAGAGGGGGGGGGTAGGAAAGAAACAAGTATGGCTCAAAGGGAAAGCAAATGGTATAGTGTTTGGATAGCAGAATAAATTGTCTTTGTCATTTCAATCTTCGAAATAGTGCTAAATACAAACATTCAAAAAGTTATGCATAATATCTCTTTACCGCGTCAGAATTGATCGCCATATCTATGCATTTGCCTTCAATATCTGTTAAACATAGTGCACCATTCGATAATACTCTGGTCACAATGAATGGTCCTTGCCAATTCGGGGCAAATTTGCCTTTTGCTTCAACCTGATGTGGAAGAATACGTTTCAGCACATGCTGACCTACTTCAAACTTCCGGGGACGTACCTTTTTGTTGTATGCTCTTTCTATTCTTCTTTGATATAATTGACCATGGCATACTGCGGTCAATCGTTTTTCATCAATCAAGTTTAACTGTTCTAGACGGGTTTTGACCCATTCATCATCATCAATCTTTGCTTCGGCGATGATCCGAAGGGAAGGAATCTCAACTTCTGCAGGAATTACTGCTTCAGTGCCATATACCAACAAATAAGGAGTTGCTCCTACTGAAGTGCGAACAGTAGTGCGGTATCCCAATAATGCAAATGGTAATTTTTCATGCCATTGTTTTGAACCTTCTACCATTTTCCGAAGTATCTTCTTTATGTTTTTGTTGGCTGCTTCTACTGCTCCATTCGCCTTGGGCCGATATGGGGTAGAGTTGCGATGTGTAATCTTAAACTGTTGACATACTTCCTTCATTAAGTTGCTGTTAAGATTAGCACCGTTATCTGTGATGATCACCTTCGGGATTCCGAATCGACATATGATATTTGAGTGGACAAAATCGACCACAGCTTTCTTGGTCACTGATTTGAATGTCTTGGCCTCAACCCATTTGGTAAAATAATCAATAGCTACCAGAATGAACCTGTGTCCATTGGATGCTGCCGGCTCAATTGGTCCAATCACATCCATGCCCCAGGCAACGAAGGGCCATGGTGCCGACATTGTGTGCAACTCGGATGGTGGAGAATGAATCAAATCTCCGTGTATTTGGCATTGATGACACTTGCGCACAAAACTGATACAATCTCGCTCCATGGTAAGCCAATAGTAACCGGCTCGGAGGATTTTCTTTGCCAATACATATCCACTCATGTGGGGTCCGCAAACTCCTGAATGTACTTCAGACATGACAGCTGCAGCTTGTCTGGCATCTATGCATCTTAATAATCCAAGATCTGGTGTTCTTTTATACAAAACTCCTCCGCTTAAGAAGAATCCATTTGCCAATCGCCTAATGGTCCTCTTTTGATCTCCTGTGGCTTGTGCAGGATATATCCCCATCCTGATATACTCCTTGATGTCGTGGAACCATGGTTCTCCATCAAATTCTTCTTCAACCATATTGCAATAATCGTGCTGATTGTGGACTTGAATATGTATTGGATCTACATAAGCTTTGTCCGGATGGTGCAACATTGATGCCAGGGTAGCCAATGCATCGGCAACCTCATTATGGATTCTTGGAATATGTTGGAATTCCACTGATTGAAACCGCTGACAAAGATCATGTAGACATTGTCGGTATGGTATGAGCTTCAAGTCTCGGGTTTCCCATTCTCCTTGAATTTGATGTACCAAAAGATCCGAATCTCCCATGACTAAGATTTCTCGGATACCCATGTCTGCGGCTAGCCTTAACCCCAAAATGCAAGCTTCATATTCAGCCATATTATTGGTGCAATAAAATCGTAATTGAGCCGTAACAGGATAGTGATGCCCTGTTTCAGAAATGATTACAGCTCCTATTCCGACTCCTTTCATGTTGGCGGCTCCATCAAAGAAAAGTTTCCAGCCAGGCTTTTCAATTTGCTTCACCTCGTCGATATGCATTGTTTCTTCATCAGGAAAATAAGTTTTCAATGGCTCATATTCCTCATCGACCGGGTTTTCGGCTAAATGATCGGCCAGTGCTTGAGCCTTCATTGCAGTTCGAGTCACATAGATGATGTCGAATTCTGTGAGTAATATCTGCCACTTTGCCAGTCTTCCCGTTGGCATAGGCTTTTGAAAAATGTATTTCAATGGATCCAACCGAGAAATGAGGTAAGTAGTGTAGGATGACAAATAGTGTTTCAATTTTTGAGCTACCCATGTTAGGGCGCAACATGTCTTTTCCAGATGAGTATACTTAACCTCATAAGCCGTGAACTTCTTGCTAAGGTAGTAGATGGCCTGTTCTTTTCTGCCAGTGAGGTCATGTTGCCCCAATACACAACCAAATGAATTTTCCAAAACCGTCAAGTAAAGAATCAAAGGTCTTCCTGGCTCTGGCGGGACCAACACGGGTGGGTTCGACAAGTACCCTTTTATCTTATCGAACGCTTCTTGACACTCATCGGTCCATTTGACCGCAGCATCCTTTTTCAACAATTTGAAAATTGGCTCACAAGTTGTTGTGAGCTGAGCAATAAACCTGCTGATGTAATTTAACCTTCCCAACAAACTCATTACTTCAGTTTTGTTTCTTGGAGGTGGCAGTTCTTGGATGGCTTTGATCTTTGATGGGTCTAGCTCGATGCCTCGTCGACTGACTATGAATCCCAGCAACTTTCCAGATGGAACTCCAAATGCGCACTTGGCAGGGTTAAGCTTGAGGTTGTACCTGCGAAGTCTTAAGAAGAACTTCCTCAAATCCCCAACGTGGTCGGCCTGATGCTTTGATTTTATGATCACATCGTCCACGTATACCTCAATCTCCTTGTGTATCATATCATGAAACACTGTGGTCATTGCTCTCATATAGGTCGCTCCGGCGTTCTTTAAACCGAATGGCATTACCCGGTAGCAATAAGTTCCCCATGGTGTGATGAATGCCGTCTTTTCTGCATCTTCTTCATCCATTAGAATTTGATGATACCCAGCATAACAATCCACGAAAGACCCTATATCATGCTTGGCACAATTGTCGATCAAAATATGGATATTGGGTAATGGGAAATTATCCTTTGGACTTGCTTTGTTGAGATTACGATAGTCGACGCATACTCTAATTTTGCCGTCTTTCTTTGGTACAGGAACGATATTAGCCAACCAAACAGGATATCGAGTGACTCGAATGACCTTTGCTTCCAATTGTTTGGTGATTTCTTCCTTAATTCTCACACTCATGTCAGGCTTGAATTTTCTCAGCCTCTGCTTGACAGGAGGCACCGTTGGATCGGTGGGCAATTTGTGAACCACTAAATCAGTGCTCAGGCCCGGCATGTCGTCATACGACCATGCAAAAACATCTTTGAATTCTATGAGTGCTTTAATTAACTCCTCTCGGATCTTTGGTTCCAGATGGACACTTATTTTAGTTTCTCGGATATTACTCGTGTCCCCTATATTGATGTCCTCGGTATCACTCAAGTTAGGTTTGATTTTTTCCTCAAAGTGAATTAACTCTTTACTAATCTCTTCAAAAACCTCATCTTCATCATATTCTGATTCATAATCACAATATATTTCTTGAATTAATGTTTCGGAACCAGATTGATTTTTAAGACTGGGCTGAGGATTCCTCATGCATGCCATATCACTAGAGCCAGCGTAAAAGGAACTGTACAGGAAAGAAGAAAAAGAAAAGAAAACTATCAGGAATGATAATAAAAAGGAAACTGCTTTTTATTGGATGATGAAAGATAACAAGGTTTGCACACTTCAAACAAACTGTAAGATAAGCTTTGGGATTACAACCCTGAAGTAACCCAAACAAACTGAAAGAAAATCAAAATAAACTACCAAGACTCCTTTCGAATTGGGAGAGGAGTGGCTTTCCAATTATTGAGCTTTGTTTCTGGCCCAACGAATTGAACTTCTGCGTTGCTACACCCTTCTCCGCCTTCCAACATATTCACATCACTAAACAATTTCTCGAACCTTTCAATTAATTCCTCCTCAGGATTGACCCGGGATTTAGGAATTGTTGTTATCGGGGATTTTTAGCACCGGTCTTGACAAAAGACTTTGACAGATGTGGTACTGGTTTTGGAAGAACCCATGCTTGGTGTTTCAACTTCCTGGCCCTTATCACGTCATTGGCGGTGGGTATGAACCCTAAACCGA
Organism: Nicotiana sylvestris; assembly: GCF_000393655.2. Lineage (NCBI taxonomy): Eukaryota > Viridiplantae > Streptophyta > Magnoliopsida > Solanales > Solanaceae > Nicotiana > Nicotiana sylvestris. Next base: position 36,036,642 of record NC_091064.1, read on the forward strand.
ATGTTCCCCAGTTCTCGGGGAGAGATACTGGTTGTATAATTCCTTGCAAAGATAAACCCAGACCTTTGCCGGGTATAAAGCCATTCTTTAGCATTTCATAAGCTACCATGACTGATGCAGAGGATATCTTTGGATTCGGAAGGTATTTCCCTTCTGGAATTTTCTCTACTGACACCGTGTCGGACACTTGGTATACCCATGGTCCTTGGTCAATTTCTGTTCCCTCGACCGGTACAATGGTACTGTTGTGAGCATTTAAACTTTCTTCTCCATGCACGACTATTTCTTGATGATCCCATTCAAACTTGACAGCCTGATGTAGTGTTGACGGGACTGCTTTAGCAGCATGGATCCATGGTCGACCCAACAACAAGTTGTAAGAAACAGTCATGTCCAACACTTGGAATTCCATTGTGAATTCAACTGGCCCTATAGTTAGTTCCAACACTATGTCGCCAAATGAATCTCTGCTTCCACCGTCAAATCCTCGTACGCAGATACTATTCTTCTGGATCCTCTCCTCTTTAATTTTTAATTTGTTTAAAGTGGAGAGAGGGCATATGTTTGCACTGGACCCATTGTCAACCAATACCCGGGTTACTACGGAGTTTTCACATTTCACGGTGAGGTAAAGAGCTCTGTTGTGCTCGGTACCTTCCACAGGTAATTCATCATCAGCAAATGTAATTCTGTTTGTCTCAAAGATTCTGTTGGCTATTTTTCCCAAATGATTTACAGAGATCTTTTCAGGAACATGAGCTTCATTCAGGATTTTCATCAACGCCAGACGGTGTTCCTCTGAATGGATCAGTAATGACAACAATGAAATTTGAGCGGGGGTCTTCTTTAATTGATCCACAACAGAATAATCATGGAGTTTCATTTTTCTTAAAAACTCCTCCGCCTCTTCTTCCGTCACAGCTCTCTTTGTTGGCATTGGATTGTTTTTAGTTTTTCTCAGCTCTTCGGGAGTAAAACATCTTCCCGAACGAGTCAAGCCTTGCACCTCACACACTTCTTCCTTGATTTCTTTGCCCTTGTACATTACAGTCACTCGTTCGTAGTTCCATGGGATGGCTTTGTTGTTGATGACCGGCAGCTGGATTACAGGTGCAATAATAACCCGATCTGTACGGGCTCCTTCCACGAATACAATGGGTTTGTTAGCAACCCCTGGTACTATCACTTTCGGCCTTTCTTGTTTTGCGGCAACTTTGCTCGATGATCCCTCATCGACTATCATAGACGGTTCATCACCATTTTTGTTCTGCTTAGACACCGGCTTCTCCTCCATTAACTGCTTATCTGGCTTGGTTTCATGAGACTTGATCATCATGACAGTTTGTGACGGCTTCTTTGTCTCCCCATCAGCTTGTATGATTTCTATCATATTAGCCTCTTGATGGGCTGGCATTGGATTTCTATTGATATTTGGGGCTTCGGGGGTTTGAACCTCGATTTTATTAGTATCAATCAGCTCTTGTATTGCATTTTTCAAATGCCAGCATTTCTCCGTATCATGGCCTGGTGCACCGGAGCAATATTCACAGCTAATGGTGTAATCCAGATTCTTTGGAGGAGGATTGGGTAGTTTGGATTGTATTGGTCTCAGCATGTCTAGCTGTCTCAGCCTGTGGAACAGACTAGTGTAAGACTCTCCCAATGGAGTGTAAGTTTTCTTTTTCTGTTCCCTTTCTCCCCTGAATGCTGGCCTAGGCCTGAAACCTGGTCCGGGATAGGCTCGTGGGTAAGTATTTGGTGTGACAGGAGCACGCCAATTGGTGTGAACAGGTGGCTGATTGTATGCTTGAGCATGGTTAATGGAAAAATGAGGCTCTGAAGGGTGATAGTAGTGTTGGGATGAATCATGGTGGTAAGCTGATTGGCGAGGTCGTTGTTGATTATAGTAAAGCGGTGAACCTCTAGGTCCCGGCCAAATTCCTGAATCAGCTACGGCTGCTTCCTCCCTCTTCTTTCTTCCGATTCCTCCTACCCCGCCTTGAATAGCTTGAGTAGTTGCCTTAATTGCTGAATAGCTCATGATTTTATTTGTCTTGAGGCCTTCTTCCACCATACCTCCCATCTTCACTACTTCGTTGAATGATTTCCCAACCGCTGAAACCAAGTGGGCATAGTAAGTTGGTTCCAAGGCTTGGAGGAAGTAGTCTACCATTTCGCTCTCCTTCATAGGAGGATCCACTCTTGCTGCCTGTTCTCTCCACCGAAAGCCATACTCTCTGAAACTTTCATTGTGTTTCTTCTCGAATTTTGTCAAAGATAATCGATCTGGGATGATTTCCAGATTGTATTGGAAATGGTATGCGAATGCCTGTGCCAGGTCATCCCAGGTGTACCATCTTCCATGGTCCTGGCGTGTATACCACTCCAAAGCTGATCCGCTTAGACTTTGACTGAAGTAAGCCATCAATAATTCATCCTTTCCCCCAGCTCCTCGCATCTTGCTACAGAAACCCCTTAAGTGGGCTACTGGGTCGCCGTGCCCGCTGTATAGGTCAAATTTGGGCATCTTGAAGCCAAATGGCAATTGTACATTAGGGAATAAGCATAAATCTTTGTATGCTACACTGACTTGCCCACCTAATCCCCGCATGTCTCGGAACGATTGTTCTAGACTTTTGACCTTCCTGAACATCTCTTCTTGTTCAGCATTTTTGGCTGGCTTGTCAATTTCGGTTGGGAGATCAAACCGAGGAGCAGTTGAATTGATTTCGGAGGCTTTGAAGGTGGGCTCCGGGGGGTAATATTGGTTGTCTTGGGCCTGAAATGTAGGCTCACTAGGAGATTTGTGAAATGTAGCAGGGGGAGGTGCTACGAAAACAGGAGTCATAGGTGGAGGAAAGTACGGAACTGGTTTTGGAGGTGGAGACTGTGGTGTCTGAGAGGTGGTGCCTCGGTAGTGCTGATAAATGGGGAAACTTGGGGATAATTCAGTGGTGATATTATCCTGAGTTTGGGTCATTGATGGAGCAGGGTTATTTGGGTAAGATGGGGGTAACTGTCCTGTAGACCAAGCTTGGTACATCTCAGCCATTTGCTGCTTGAGCTTAAACATCTCTTCTTTCATTTTCCCGACATCCATCTCCTCTATCTCCATACCTGTGTCAACATCTGGGATAGACATACTTTCGGGTATTGGTCCTTTTGATCTTGTGTGATAGTGATAATATGCCAGTATACTCTTTAGAGAAACTAACTGCTTGAATTCTGAAAATGAACAAACTTGTTAGTTTTGAGAGTTTAACACATATATAATCACACGTTGAGATGCAATGCTCCTAGACAAATAATCCCTTTCTATTATGCATTTGCTCGGCTGCTTGTGTCGTCCCAGCTTTCTTGAAATTGAAAATTGTCATTCACTTTTATTTACTATATATATCTTTTATCGTGGTGGTCGAATCTTAGAGATTGCCTACGTATCATGCCTTACATGAATCAGACCTTGCGTAGTTCGGACCAAAGGCAATCACTTTTATTTATTACACAAAGATGGAATTACATTTGAAAACTTTAAGAAAATGTCTTGAAAACACACACTTAAATCAAAATAAAAGATACAATTCTTAACATCTCACAACGTGCCCCACTTTCCACTTTTGTTGTCAAATATTGGATTATCTGCTCAATGTGGGGCTTGACCTGGATGGCCTCCCAGCGTACGATACATCCTTTCCAACTCCATTGCTAGATGACGAGCAAAAGTGGGCGCATGCTCAGTAAATCTTTCATAATCCATTCCTTGGCAGTTTACATAACTTTGAGATGTGAAGACTGCCAGGTCGTGGATTTGTGCCCTGAAACCTTGGAGACGTTGGTCTTGGTCTTGCAATTGCTGCTGACGAGTGGTGGCTATATCTCTGACACGGTTTTCACGATCTAGAGCTGATTCTAACAGAGCTCGGAGTCTGGCCTGCTCTAATCTTGCTTGCGATCTTTCCCTGTCGAGGTCTGCTTGTTGATGTTCTCTGTTGCATCTTCTTGCCTCTTCTAGTTGTGCACGAAGCTGGTCTTCTGATCGCATCCAATAGTCTTTTTCCTTCTTGAATTGTGCCTTGTCTTTTTCGGATTGCCTATCTTGGCGTTCCTTGTTAGATCTGGCTTCTTCGTTTAATTGTTGGATCCTTTCTTTTGCTTTGCTCAATGCCCTTTCGTTTTCCGCAAGAATGGAATCATAATCTTGCATTCTTTCAAAGAGATTGGCGATGGTTTTTTGATCCTTCCAGCTCCTCTTTGGCGTTTCAGAAACTCTTTTCATTTTTTGGAATCGAGCATGAAGATTTTCATTCTCACAAGCTAGACTCTTTTTCTCGCCTTCGGCTTCTTGTTCTTGCAAATCTTTCTCCAAACTGAGGCTTCTTAGATTTTCTTTTAGGGCATGGATAGTTGCTTTGTACCCTTTTTCTTTTTCTCCCCAGATCAACCGCTCTTGGATTTTATCATTGAAGTTTTGAACATGGGGTCTTTTTGTTGGCCTTTTTAGCTCAGGTTCTGGTACATCATCCACGCGAGACCGTTTTTCGAACCACCTTGCATATCCAGGATTTATCTCACCCTTTGTAGCGTCTAGGACTTGAGTATCACTTTTCAAGTATCGGCACCCATTCCACATCTGCTGAAGTAGAGCTTCGGGAATAGTGGCTTCTGGGTGTAATTCGATTACTTGCATACTCAAATCTTCATCATCAGGAACTATTTGATATCTCCCTAGTTGCCTTAGGACTCTTAGTGGTGCATACGGCTGAATGCTTCTCAATCCCAATAGTAGTAGATAACTATTTGAGGTTGACATATGTATTGCTTCCCTCATCGGGAGCCATCCCAGGGTCCATTCAATTTGATTTGCCGTTAAAGCCTTTAGATGAGATACCCATGCTTCTATCCCTTCTGGAACCTGATAATTTTTTGTTCTTTCCTCATAGCTTTCGATGCAATTATCATTGTTTGACCCATACTGTATGATCTTGGGCTGTTGTTGGAGATGTTCAATCACCCACATTTGCAACAAAATTTTGCATCCTTCGAAGACTTTTGCTCCTGATTTGCATAAAGTCAAAGCCCGATAAATATCTGATAGAATGATGGGGACAAGGGTGTGATTTTCTTTAGTGGTGAGGATTTGCACAACTTTTGCGGTGCGAATATCAATTGTTCGCTCTTTATTTGGGAAGACCATGACTCCTAGAAAAGCCACCATGAAAGCAAATCGACGGTGCATCTGCCAAGTGTCTTTGTTTTGCTTATTAGTAAGGCCTTTCTCATGAATTTCGAACCCATCTGACTTTCCGAACCTTGAATACAAAAAGTTGAAGGAACAACATCCATTGATGACATTGCTTTTCCTGATTTGACTGCTGATGTTCAGAAGACCGAAGAATCGATGTACTGAAGGAGCCTTTGTGAATATCAAGCTTTGATTTCTTAAACTTCCGTCAAAACCAACATAGCCAGCTATCTCCTCTAATGTAGGAGTAAGCTCGAAGTCAGAGAAACGAAAAACATTGTGAACAGGATCCCAGAAAGTTACTAACGCCGTAATCAGATCATCACGAGGTTTAACTTTCATAATGTCCGTGAGATTTCCCAAATGCTTGACGACCCATTTTTGACCGTCTTTGCCTAAATCATACCACCACATTTGAAGTTGACATAGAAATTCTTCCGTACTTGTGGATGGGGGGCTTTGTGTAGTGCTCATTTTGTATCTGAAATTTAATTTTGATAAAGTCAAAATTCATTTTGAAAATTTATGCTAAAAAAATCATTCTCGATTTTTTTTTTATTAAATACCTTTATTTCAAAATTTAAAACTATATTTTTTTCGAAATTTTTAAAACAACCCATTTTATTCCTTTCTTCTTACCATGATTTTATTTAAGCTGGTCAACAAGCATGTTCGAGGCAAATGAATGCACAAGTAACAAGTAGGATGCATCATGATGGTCTTTTAATTTTGGGTTCACCTGTCCTAGACAGACCCAACCCCTGTGTTGAGTCTCCAAGGCCAAATGTGTATGATGCAAATAGTCGTTCCTACTAGGGATCCAGTACATGGCTGAGTTATTCTAAGTGTAAAACCTTAGGTTGATTGTTCTAAACCTGGCTTACCCAAACGGACAGTTTGAGCCGAAGCGGGGGCAACGTACCGGGAGCACGAAAGTCTGCCCGGCCTAGTTACTTGTCCCAACTCCGTCTTATTTGGTATGACTTTAACAGAAAGGTGGGTCACGCGCACGTGTACACCATAAATTCAGAAGACTCAGAAAGAAGGGGGTTTCGTAGCAATTGTATATATTCACAATTCAAATAATATTAAAGCGGTAAAAAAAACATTTAGCATATTAGCATATAAACAGTTGAAAATCATATAGTAAATAAAGCCAATTAACACAGATATTTTAAGCTCGAATTCTTTAAACCCTGAACCAATAGTTCTGGGTTACAATAACACTGGACTTTAATCCTTAGCAGAGTCGCCAGAGCTGTCGCACCTCCTTTTTACCGCGCCCGCGGGGGCGCGTGAGGAGTTTTATCCAATTGAAGGACAGTCGAAACGAGATTTATTTAATTATTTAAGAGTCGCCACCTGGGAATTTTAAGGCGTCCCAAGTCACCAATTTCAATCCCTGGATCGAGGAGAATATGACTCTGTTTATTATTCTGCGAACCAGAAATCCTGAGTAAGGAATTCTGTTAATCCGGAAGAAGGTGTTAGGCATTTCCGAATTCTGTGGTTCTAGCACGGTCGCTTAACTGTTTTATTACTGGCTTAATTATCTTGATTTTATTAAATATATTGATGTTACATGATTTTACTACCGCTTATACTTACTGTGATTGAGGACCCTTCTTTGAATCGAATTACGCGTACGTATATTCGTGTTATAAATTTAAAAATGCGGAATTGTGTCACGCGTACGTGTACACGATAACTTTTGATAATATATTTATTAAACAATCATTTTTCGAAATTGTGTCGAATCAAGAATATTTGTTTTTTCTTAAATAGTGAACCGTACATCTCGGGTTTTTATGAAATTGATTTAACGCCTTTGGAAAAATCCTTTTATTAAATATTCGCTCGAAATTGCGCGTACGCATAATCCGAATTTTTTGCTTTTAAAAATATAATCAGGGTACGCGAACGTATCCCTAATTGCGCAAAATATTTGTAATGATATTAGGGATTTTTCCACAAATTGTTTATTATATTATGAGAAATCTTCATTTAAGATACCCTTTAATTCTTGAAAAAGAATTCACAATTTATTGAATGTTGCCCGTTGATTATAATTTCCGCATATAACATGTTCATCCAAGACTATTCAAATTCAAAATAAAGAATAAGAACATGATTAATACTATTCTTCACAAATACAACATATATATCTACATGCCCAATAATGAATTGTATATGAAACTAAAAATGATTTATAAAGGGAAGAATATATTTTTTTTAAGAACTTTTATTATTTCTATTTAGTGCAAGTCCTATTTCTAATTGTCGTTGATAAAAAGTGTTGCAATTTGTATATCTCATCTTATTCTCATATACTTGCTTTTAATCTAATAGGCCTAATTATTTATTTAGGATGGTAAATAGGCATCAAATTGATAATAAAGGGAATTATTGTACAAATTAATTAACAACATTGCTTTACATGCCACCTATTTGTATGTCTTGAAACATTCGTAGCACTTTAACATCGTAATGAGCCATAACAACTCAACTCACTATCCACTAATGGTTCTATAAATACCTATTATCATACCACATAAGAACGTACAACTTATATCATTCCATCCATAACTAAATCAAGTATAAGAATAAACTAGCGATATGGTTTTGATATTTTCACTCTATTCTAACAACGCCACAAGGCCTAGTAAATGGCCAATCTTTATGTCATGTTTCCTACCTTGACAGTTCAAATATGATTAAACTAATGAGATGAAGGGCTAACATTATTACAAAGCTTTATACGAACTTTCAAAGTAAGACAATTAGCTCATAGCTATCAAATTGAATTCACTACTAATTAACTAACATGAAACAAAAAATGAAATTTAAACTGATGAACTTGGACAAATGGAAAACAGAATTTCAATTCAAGCTTCATTGATGAGTCATGTTGAATCTCTTTCCAACTTAAAATTTAAAAGACATGTACCTGAAAATGAAGGTAGAAGGAGTAAATTTCAGCAGTAGCAGCAGTAACAAAATCAGCAGAATAGCAGTATATAGCAAGTCTGAACAAGACCCGTCAACCCAGATGAACAGTGACAGAAACTTGAGAGAAAGATTTCAGATTCAAACTGAACAATATCCACAAAAACAAACAATGGACAGATTCTAGAAGAATGACATTTTTTCAGATTTCAGTTTCTTCCTGTTTCTGATTCCTATTTCTGATTTTTCTGTTTCTGTTTTTCTTTTCTTCTTCTATCCAGATTTCTCTCTATGTATATGTATTTCTGTGTATATCTCTAATGCCTTAAAATCAGCCTCTCTTCTAAACTCTCTAAAAAAACTGCCTTTCAGAATTTAAAGGAGTAAAATCTCTGTCTGAAAGCTCCCTTTTTCTGAAAACTGATCCTCAAAATCTGTCTCTCTCTGAAAAGCTTTCTGTGTATATGTATCTCTGTGTGTATATTCCCTAATGCCTTAAAAATCAGATCCTTTCCTCTAATGTCTGTCCCTCTATTTATAAAGGTCTGCCCCCCTCTCTTAAGTGCTGCCTGGACCCCTTTCTTCTTTTTAAAAATCAGAAAATCCCATTAAAACTGCTTTTTAATACTTTAAGTGATCTTATCCTGATTTTAAGCAGCCCCATTACCCTTTGTTCCCCATTATTACTCATTAACTAATAGCCATTATCACTCCACTATCAGCTCACTATTATATCATATTACCCTCACTATTCTGTCCCAAAAAATGTCCCAGATTTTCTACTGTAATTACTGTTATTACTGTCTTAAATTCAGAATCTAACAATACAGATTTTAAAATCTGTTTAAGCAGCTATAACCAATCCTAAAGTTTGGACTGAATCCTAACTAAGGATGTAACCTTCTAAAACAATTACATTTAATCAACATTTGTAAAATCACACTGAATTCAGAACTAACATCATAACAACATATTACTGAAATTATCATAACAATTCAGACTGGACTTAACATTGAACCAAGATCAAACACACACAAGATCATTGTCAATATACTGACAATGCCCTGTTCAGAAAACAATACATACACATCATATATTTGAATTTACTGGTTTATTAAACAAGAACTAACTGATTAACAATAACTAATTAACTGGTTATAGCAAAATAATCTATTCAAGATAGGCTGTCTCAGTCAACATTTTCAGAAGCAAGATTCACAATACAACTAATCGACGAACTTAATCGAGTCGATTACACACATTGTACATAATCACAATCAACAGAAACAATTCGTTTATTTGATTAAGTAGACTAGTAAGAGACAGAAATGACAGTATTAATCAAACAAAAATGTGAAAAATTAACAGGTTATTAAAACAAACAAAAATACACGTAGAATACACAAAAGAAATAGAAAAATACCTCTGAATCTTCAAACTTCATACGGACTCGAACTCAACTTGGATTCGGACTTTGTTTGAAATCAAACAAACCTTAGTCGAAGTATTTTCCACTGAAAATACTTCGACTAAGGTCTATTAAACCTCAATCTTTATTTAATTTGGGCAGAATCCAAAAGTCTGGTATTTCTAGGGTTCTTGAAGATTCGATTTGGGACTTAACCATTTCTGGTCAGATTCGAGGGGGACCAAATACAACACAAGGGTGAGGGTAACCTAGGGGTCATTTGGTGTCATTTTAGAACAGATCTGAGTTTGTTCTTGTTTGGTCCGAATCTTCAAAAGAAGATTCGAAAAGCTCGGAAACGATTCGAGCCAAACAAACTACAGATCGATACTTAGGGCGGTTAGGGGAAGCTATGGTGTCGATTTGGGGCTGTTAGGTTTAGATCTAAGTTTGGCTCGAATCTTCAAATGAAGATTCGAGAACCTTCAGGAAGATTCGAGCCAAGAGGCTAACATATTCGGATAGAGGGTGTTCAGGGGGTTCTAGGGTGTTATTTTGGTGACCGGCGGCGTTGATGCTGCCGGGTTTCAGGCGGTGGGGAGTAAGGGCGGCTAGGGTTAGGGGGTATGAGGAAGGTGATGATGAACAGTGGAGAGGAGGGGTTTAGTTAGGGGGGCCGGGGTGAGGATTATGGGCTTATATAGGGACGGGGTGGGTTAATGCTGACCGTTAGATCTAATAGGATGAGTGGTCAGGATTTATTTACTTAACCAAACGACGCCGTTTGGCTTAAGTTTGGGGGAACGGGTTGGACCGGGTGTTGGATCGGGTAAGGATTGTGGGTTAGGGTGATGAGATCTCATCCGTTGATTGGATTTGATCGAACGGTCCATGATGAACCACGACTAAACGCTGTCGTTTTGACTCTTTTTGGACTGGACCGGACCTGGGCTAAAAGGGGGTAATTTGGTTTGGGCCTGGATTTAAATCCAGGTCCGATTATTTTTTTTTATTTCTTTTTCAACTATTTCATTTTTCCAATTTAAATTTCCAATTTTAATTAAAACAATTTTAACTTCACAAAAATATATTAATTACTCTATAACAATTATTTAACACATAGACAAGACATCAATTACACAGTGGAATATTTAAAATAGAACTATTGCATATTTTTTGTGATTTTATTTAAATTATCTTTTAAATGCATAATTAAATCCTATATGCATGCAACATATATTTTATTTTATTTTTTCATTTTATTATGACAAAGTAAACACTTACGGACATAACACAAGTATTTAACACCACGCAAATTCAAAAATTACACAGTGCTCACGCAAAAATATTTAACACAAGTATTTAACACCACGCAAAAATCACGTGCTCACACTACACTCTGCACTGTGTGCAGATCCAGTAGCGGCTTTCAGACAGTAGTTGGAGTGCTTCCCTCAGTCCACCCGGAGACCCAAGGTAGACTGCAGGCGTCCGCAGGCCCTGACGTCTCCCTCTATCTCTACTTCCTGTTTCATTCTCTCTTATTCGGAAATAGTGTACTGTTATTTCTTCAGACCTTGTATGTAGAAATCTTAGAAAGTCTGTGATACTGTGACACCAGGTTTTGGTTATTTGAGGTTTTAAGAGTTGTAATAGACGTAGACTTAAGATATTTAATTGTTGACTTCCGATAAATTATTTAAAGTTCCACTGTTATCATGATATCGCCTTGTGTTTGTTAAAATGAAGCAATATGGAAGCGTAGCAAGTAGTTAAGGTTTGGCTTGCCTAGCTCCCATTAGTAGGCGCCGTCACGACCCCCGAGGTTGGGAAATCCGGGTCGTGACAAGTTGGTATCAGAGCTCTAGGTTGCATGGGTGTCACAGTTCACAGACAAGCTTAGTAGAGTCTGAAGGATCAGTATGGAGACGTCTGTATTTATCCCCCAGAGGCTACAGAGTTAGGAAAAACTTCACATCTATTCTTTCCTGTCGTGCAATTTTGATCTCTCAATGCTAAATTGAAACCTCTACTCATGTCCTTTCATTAATGGCGAGGTCACGTACCGCTTCTTCAGCCGAACAGCATCACGGATCAGTGATAGATCAGCTACATTCCGAAGGCTTTGTGGAGGTTGGATAGGTTCACCAAGCTCTTCACTTCTACTTTCAGCGATGCATCTACTGAGGATCCCCAGGGTTATCTAGACAACTGCCACGAGGTTCTCAAGAACATGGTCATTGTTAAGACCAATGCGGTCGATTTTGCTACATTTCTCTTGTCTAGATCTGCTAAGACTTGGTGGAGGGATTATTGCTTAGCGAGACCAGCCGAATCGCCAGCCTTGACTTGGGAGCAGTTTACAGTTTTATTCCTGGAGAAGTTTCTCCCCGTTACTCAGAGAAAGGCCTATCGGAGGCAGTTTGAGCGCCTCCAATAGGGTTCCATGACTGTTACCTAGTATGAGATCAGGTTCATCGACTTAGCTCGCCCTGCTCTCATCATACTCCCCACCAAGAGAGAGAGAGAGTGAGGAGGTTTATTGACGGTCTTATTCAGCCGATTCGTCTTCAGATGGCTAGAGAGGCTGGGAGTGAGATTACTTTTCAGGAGGCAGCCAATGTGGCCTGTAGACTTGAGATGGTTCTGTCACAGGGAGGCGGTCATGGGTCAGACAAGAGGCCCCGTCATTCAGGCCGATTCAGTGGTACCTCATTCGGAGGTCGAGATTCGTATGGTAGAGGCCATCCTTCCAGGCCCTTTTAGTCAGCGCTCCAGGTTTCCCATGGTACTTCAGGTGGTCGTGGTCCCCACATGTAGTATCGCGATCAGTAGTCCTACAGTGCACCACCTGCTCCTATCAGTGCACCGCCGCTTCAGAGTTTTCGGGGTGGTCATTCAAGTCGCCAGGGCGAGCAGTCTCAGCAGCCAAGGGCTTGTTACACGTGTGATGATCCATGTCACATTGCTAGGTTTTGCCCTCGAGCACCAAGTAGCTCTCAGCATCAAGGTTCTCGTGCTATGGTACAGGCACCAGGGGTTCCACAGCCCACCCAGCTAGCTAGAGGTGGGGGTAGAGGTGCTAGAAGTGGAGGTAGAGGTACTAGAGGTGGAGCTTAGGCCTCCAGCGGTGGAGGCCAGCAAGCTACAGGACGTCCCAGAGATGTAGTTCAGGGTGGCGGGGCCCAGCCCTGATGTTACGCCCTTCCATCCAGGCCCAAGGCTGAGGCTTCAGATGCAGTCATTACAAGTACTATTCTTGTTTATGATAGAGATGCTTCTGTGTTATTTGATCCAGGGTCTACCTACTCGTATGTGTCATCTTATTTTGCATCGTATCTGGTCATGCCTAGTGATTCATTGAGTATTCCTATTTATGTGTCTACACCGGTGGGTGATTTTATTGTGGTAGATCGAGTCCATCGTCCTTGTATTGTGGTGATTGGGGGTCTTGAGACTCGTGTGGATTTGTTGCTTCTAGAAATGGTTGATTTCGATGTTATATTGGGGATGGACTGGTTATCACCTTACCACGCTATCTTGGACTGTCATGCCAAGACAGTGACCTTAGCCTTATCGGATTTTCCCCGTTTAGAGTGGAGAGGAACTCATGGTCATTCTACCCACAGTGTTATCTCGTATGTGAAGGCTCGATATATGGCCGAGAAGGGGTATTTGGCCTATTTGGCATATGTTTGTGATTCTAGTGCGGAGGTCCCTTCTATTGATTCTGTGCCCGTTGTTCGTGAGTTTCCTGATGTTTTCCATTTGGACCTGCCGGGTGTGCCACCCGATAGGGATATTGACTTTTGCACTGATTTGGCTCCGGGTACTCAGCCCATTTCTATCCCGCCGTATCATATGGCACTGCCAACGTTGAAAGAGTTGAAGGAACAGTTGCAAGACTTGCTTGAGAAGGATTTCATTAGACCCAGTGTTTTGCCTTGGGGTGCGTCGGTGTTATTTTTTAAGAAGAAGGATGGATCGATGAGAATGTGTATTGATTACCGGCAGTTAAACAAGGTTACAATCAAGAATAAGTATCTATTGCCGAGGATCGATAATTTGTTTGATCAGCTTCAGGGTGCCAAGGTGTTTTCAATGATTTATTTGAGATCTGGCTACCATCAGTTGAGGATTAGGGCATCCGATGTCCCTAAGACAGCTTTCCGCACTTGATACGGGCATTAAGAGTTCCTGGTCATGTCATTTGGATTGACCAATGCCCCAGCAGCTTTTATGGATTTGATGAACCGAGTGTTCAGGCCTTATTTGGACTCGTTCGTGATAGTCTTCATTGATGATATTTTGATATAGTCCCGCAACCGAGAGGAGAACGAGCAGCATCTTAGAGTGGTTTTTCGGACCTTGAAGGATAGTCAATTACATGTTAAGTTCTTCAAGTGTGAGTTCTGGTTGAGTTCAGTTTCATTTCGGGGTCATGTTGTATCAGTAGAGGGTATTCAGGTTGATCTGAAGAAGATTGAGGCAGTCAAGAACTGGCCTAGACCAGCATCAGCTGCAGAGATTCGGAATTTCTTGGGATTGGAAGGCTACTACCGTCGGTTCATGGAGGGGTTCTCATCTATCGCAGCCCTGATGACCAGGTTGACCCAGAAGGGTGCCCAGTTCAGATGGTCAAACGAGTGTGAGGAGAGCTTTCAAAAGCTCAAGACAGCTCTGACTACGGCACCGATATTGGTTTTGCCCATAGGTTTAGGGCCTTATATTGTTTATTGTGATGCATCTCGTATTGGGCTTGATGCAGTGTTGTTGTAGGATGGCAAGGTCATTGCCTATGCTTCGCAGCAATTGAAGATTCATGAGAAGAACTATCTGATTCATGACTTGGAGTTGGCAGCCATTGTTCACGCATTGAAGATTTGGAGGCATTATCTGTATGGCGTGGCATGTGAGGTGTTCATAGATCACAAGAGTCTTCAGTATTTGTTCAAGCAAAAGGGGTTGAATTTGAGATAGAGAAGGTGGTTGGAGTTGTTGAAAGATTATGATATCACTATCTTGTATCATCCGGGAAAGGCCAATGTGGTGGCCGATGCGTTGATTAGGAAGTCAGCCAGTATGAGTAGTCTTGCTTATATTCCAGTCGGTGAGAGACCACTTGCTTTGGACATTCAGGCTTTGGCCAATCAGTTTGTGAGGTTCGATATTTCTGAGCCTAGTCGTGTATTGGCCTGCACGGTCGCTTGTTCTTCTTTATTGGAGTGTATCCGTGATCGGCAGTATGATGATCCCCATTTGTGTGTCCTTAGAGACATGGTGCAGCGCGGAGGTGCCAAGCAGGTTACCTTTGATGATGATGGAGTTTTGAGATTGCAGGGTTGAATTTGTGTGCCTAATATGGATAGGCTCCGAGAGTTGATTTTAGAGGAGGCCCATAGCTCCTAGTACTCTATTCATCCGGGCACCATGAAGATGTATCAGGATTTGCTGCATCATTATTGGTGGCAGAGAATGAAGAAGGATATCGTTGCATATGTAGCTCGGTGTTTGAATTGTCAGCAGGTCAAGTACGAGCATCAGAGGCCTGGTGGTTTATTTAAGAGGATTGAGCTTCCCGAGTGGAAGTGGGAGCAAATCACTATGGATTTCATTGTTGGACTCCCGCAGACTCGGAGAACGTTCGACGCAGTATGGGTCATTGTTGATAGGTTGACCAAGTCAACGCATTTCACTCCTGTGGCGGTCTCCTATTCATTCAAGAGGTTAGCTGAGATCTATATCCGGGAGATTGTTCGTCTTCATGGTGTGCCTGAATCTATCATTTCGGACCGAGGTACGCAGTTTACCTCGCGTTTCTGGAGAGTAGTTCAGCGAGAGTTGGGCACCCAGGTTAAGTCGAGTACAACATTTCATCCTCAGACAGACGGGCAGTCTGAGCGGACTATTCAGATTTTGGAGGATATGCTCTGAGCTTGTGTCATTGACTTTGGAGGCTCGTGGGATCCGTTTTTGCCTTTAGCAGAGTTTGCCTACAACAACAGTTACCAGTCGAGTATCCAGATGGCTCCTTATAAGGCTTTATATGGTAGGCGGTGTCGATCTCCAGTTAGATGGTTTGAGCCGGAAAAGGCTCAATTGTTGGGTACAGATCTGGTTCAGGAGGCTTTGGACAAGGTCAGGATTATTCAGGATAGGCTTCGTACAGCTCAGTCCAGGCAAAAGAGTTATGCAGACCGCAAGGTTCGAGATGTGGCTTTTGTGGTTGGAGAGAGGGTATTGCTCCGAGTGTCGCCTATGAAGGGCGTGATGAGATTTGGGAAGAAGGGCAAGCTTAGCCCTAGGTTCATCGGTCCGTTTGAGATTCGTGATCGATTGGGAGAGGTGGCTTATAGACTTGCATTACCGCCGAGCTTATCAGCCGTGCATCCAGTGTTTCATGTGTCCATGCTCCGGAAATATCATGGCGATCCATCCCACGTGTTAGATTTCAGCACTATCCAGTTGGACAAGGACTTGTCTTATGAGAAGGAGCTAGTAGCTATTCTAGACCGACAGGTTCGTTAGTTGAGGTCGGAGAGTTTTCCTTCTGTTCGTGTTCAATGTAGAGGTCAGCCTTTTGAGGCATCGACTTGGGAGTCCGAGTCCGAGTCCGATATGCGGAGCCGTTATCCCCAGCTTTTCCCCGACTCGGGTACTTCCTTCTTCTGTCCATTTGAGGATGAACGGTTGTATTAGAGGTAGAGAACCTTGAAAACCTCATTTAGAATCACCTCGATTTTCATGCGCAGTCCGAGTGCGTAGCCGGAAAGCTTAAATATGAGAATCTGTGAAAAACGATAAGTTTTGATTATAAAATGAGCTAATTTTACTTCAATCAACGTTTTGGGTAAACGGACCCAGGACCTGTGATTTGACGGTCCCGGAGGGTCCGTAGGAAAATATTGGACTTGGGCATATGCCCAGAATCGAATTCCGAGTTCCCAAGCCCGAGAAATAAATTTTTAAAGGAAATTGTTTTCTGGAATTGTTTAAAGAAATTTGAATTAAATTGGATTAGAACAAAATAGTATCAGGCCCGTATTTTGGTTCTGGTGCCCGGTACAGGTCTTATATATGATTTAAGACATTTCTATGGAATTTGGTTAAAACAGATGTCATGTGACGTGATTCGGACTTAAATCACAAAATTTATGTTTAAAGAAGTTTTGAGAAAATTTCATTGAACTCGAGACTTAATTTAATGTTCATGATGTTATTTTGATGATTTGATTACACGAGTAGGTCCATATGATGTTTTTGAGTTAGTATGCACACTTGGTTTGGAGTTCCGAGGGCTCGGGTGAGTTTTAGGTATGTTCGGGATGTTTTAGACTTAAATCCAGAAGTTGCAGGTCTCTGAACCCGCCAGTGCGGTCCGCACAAAAATGTCTGCGACCGCGAAAGGGGGCCAGTGCGCACTGCGGTCGGTTTCGTGCGGTGCGCGGTGGAGGCATGTGCGGCCGCAGTCCATTTCGTGCGGTCCGCATAGGGCACTGGACCGCAGTACCTCAGGAAGGCCTGTGCCGCCGCAGTCCATTTTGTGCTATCCGCACAGGGGGGTCTGAGAGGGGTATAAATAGACGAGATTTTCAGTTGTTTTTAGGGGGGCAGTGTTTTTGGGATTTTTGAAAAATGCAAAATAACTGAAAATCTCGTCTATTTATACCCCTCTCAGACCCCCCTGTGCGGACCACACAAAATGGATTGCGTCCGCACAGGCCTTCCCGAGGGTACTGCAGTTCAGTGCCCTATGCGGACCGCACGAAATGGACAACAGCCGCACAGGCCTTCACCGCGCACCGCACGAAACCGACCGCGGACCGCATTGGCCCCCTTCCGCGGTCACACACATTTTTGTGCAGATCGCACTGGCGGGTTCAGAGACCTGCAACTTCTGGTTTTAAGTCTAAAACATCCCGAACCTACCCGAAACTCACCCGAGCCCTCGGAACTCAAAACCAAGTGCACACAAAACCTCAAGAACATTCTACAGACTTATTAGTGTAATCAAATCACCAAAATAACATCATGAACGTTAAATTAAACCTCGATATCAATGAAATTTCTCAAAACTTCTTTAAACATCAATTTTGCAATTTAAGTCTGAATCATGTCAAATGACATCCGTTTTTCACCAAATTCCACATAAACGTCTTAAATCATATATAAGACCTGTACCGGGTGCCGGAACCAAAAATACGGGCCCGATACCATCATGTTCTAAGCAAATTTTATTTTAAATTTCTTTAAATAATTTCCTTTAAAAATTCATTTCTCGGGCTTGGGACCTCGAAATTCGATTCCTGGCATACGCCCAAGTCCCATATTTTCCTACGGACCCTCCGGGACCGTCAAATCATGGGTCTGGGTCTGTTTACCCAAAACGTTCACCGAAGTTAAATTTATTCATTTTACAGTTAAAACTTATCAATTTTCACAGATTTTCACATTTAAGCTTTCCGCTTATGCGCCCGGACTGCACACGCAGATCGAGGTGGTGCTAAAGGAGGTTTTTAAGGCCTCGGAACGTAGAATTTCATTGCAACACAAGTATTTTCTATGGACTGAACTTCATATATGCCTTGAAACATAAATGGATACCCATGATATTATCTGGAGAAAGAACTGTTTTTCCTTGCCATAAAATGTTAATTAATTGTGCTATCCATGCTTATTATAAATTCTTTTCTCATATTATTTGACCCTAGTAAGTATCAAGTCTACCTCTAGTCTCTACTTCTTCGAGATTAGACGGGATACTTACTGGGTACATATTGTATATGTACTCATACTACACTTCTGCACTTAATTGTACAGGATATGAGGCAGGTGTCTCTGGCTATCAGTCTGGTGCACATCCCTGAGCGGATTTCAAGACTTCTACGGTGAGCTGCTCCCCTTCCCATACCGTTCAGCAGCCTGAAGGAGTCTCTCTTATGTATTTTTGCTGTCTATTCTGTTTCGGACAGTAGGATAGTGTGATTCTTTTGTATATTCTACTAGTTGCCCACAGCTTGTGACACCAGGTCTTGGCACACACATTAGTAGGCTATTATTTTTGATTGTATATTTATTAATGAATGTTTCATATTATCATCAGCTTTTAATTGCAGATAAGGAAAATGTTGTAACTATTTTGGTAAGTAAAATCAGAATTTACTAATACTTCCGCGTGGCTTGCCTGACAACGGTGTCGGGCGCCATCATGACCTATTATGAAAAAATGGGTCGTGACACAAAAACTTCAATTCATATCCTTAAGGTTCAATTCATATCCTAAAATTTCAATTCATATCCACAAAAGTTCAATTTATATCCTAAAATTTAAATTTATAAAATAAAATTCCAATACATAAACTAAAAGTCCAATTCATATCCTAAAAGTCCAATTCATATCCTAAAGGATCAATTCATATCCTAAAAGTTCAATTCATACACAAAAATTTCAATTCATATCCTAAATGTTCAACTCATATCCTAAAATTTCAATTCATATCCACAAAAGTTCAATTCTGTAACGATCCGACTGGTCGTTTTGAGCTTTTGCATTTCGCTCGCCAGTTCTCAGGCATGACTTGCCCCGTGTGATGTAATATGACTTATGTAAATCGTTGGTTTTGGTTTTCAGGATAATCGGAATAAGCTTGGAAGAACAGTTCCCAGTTTAAAGCTTGAAACTTGAAAAGTTTGACCAATATTTGACGTGTTTGTATATGATTTCGGATTGGAATTTTTATAATTTGGTTAGCTCAGTTATGTAATTTGGGACTTAGGAGCGTGATCAGAATGCATTTTGGAAGTCCGTGGAAGGTTTAGGCTTGGATTGGCGAAATTGAGATTTTGGCACTTTCCGGTTGATATGTGAGATTTTGTTAGAGGGGTCGGAATGGAATTCCAAGAGTTGTAGTAGCTTCGTTGTGTCATTTGGGATGTGTGTGCAAAATTTCAGGTCATT
The DNA here is from genome assembly GCF_000393655.2 of Nicotiana sylvestris. Classification (NCBI taxonomy): domain Eukaryota; kingdom Viridiplantae; phylum Streptophyta; class Magnoliopsida; order Solanales; family Solanaceae; genus Nicotiana; species Nicotiana sylvestris. The sequence continues at coordinate 36,056,196 of NC_091064.1, forward strand.
CGGGTGAGATTTGATAGACTTTTGATCGAAAGCATAAATTAAAAGTTCTTGGAGTTCTTAGGCTTGAATCCTATGTTAAATTGGTGATTGATGTTGTTGTGAGCGTTTTGAAGTTTTGAACAAGTTTGAACGATGTCATGGGATGTGTTGGTACAATTGGTTTGAAGTTTGGGAATTCCAGGATATTTTAGGCCGAAAATCATAGTTGTAGCAGGTCCAGAAAGGTTGCAGGCCTCGGAACCCACCCGCGCGGTCTGCACAAAAAGAAGTGCGGCCGCGGTATGTGCTGTATGGACAGCACAAAATGAAGTGCGGCCACGGTAGGTGCTTTGCGGACCGCACAAATTGCAGTGCCGCCGCGGTGGGACACATTTCACTGGTCCTATTTCGAAAGCTCATATCTTTTGATCTATAAAGAATTGTGAGATAATTCAAAAACGAAAGTTGTAGGCCTTTGTGTCTAGTTTTAAGAAAGGTAAAGATATAGCAATTTGAAAATCTGTAGCAAAGGTTATAGCCAAAATACTAAAGCCTATCACTGCAGAGGAAAGCCTATGCGGCCGCGGTCATTTTTGTGCGGACCACACTGGTTTTGTGCGGACTACGGTCGATTTTGTGTGTTCGGAGGTGGAAATCTGTGCGGTACTCTATAGTACGAGGTTTTGGGTTTTATTTGATATTTTGACCTAGAGAGCTCGGATTTTGACGATTTTTCAAAGGTTTTTCAAGAAATTCATCGGGGTAAGTGATTCTAACTCAGATTTAGGTAGAGTACATGAATCTATCATTTAATTCATCATTTAATTCGTGATTTGGGATGGAATTTGGGAAGAAATTGTAAAATCTTTCAAAAATGTAAAATGATGATTTGAAGGACCAAATGGTATCGGAATTGGATAATTTTTGTATGGTTAGACTCGTGTGAGTATAAGGATTTTAGTTTTATGAATTTTGTCAAATTTCAAGATGTGGGCCCGGGGGTAGGGTTTGACCAATTTCCGGAATTTTGTGGTAATTTGATTATTTTCGAGTGGGCTTTGTTCCCTTAGCACATTTTGATGATTTTGTACTGATTTCGGCTAGATTTGGAGTATCCGGAGGCCGATTCGAGAGGCAAAGACATCGCGGGCTAGATTTCGGACCGGATAGAGGTGAGTAATGATTGTAAATGATATTCTAAAGGTTTGAAACCCCGGATTGCACATCGTAGTGCTATATTGAGGTGAAGCAGACGCTTGACGACAAGCGTGGGGTAATGTACTATTGGGGATTTTGACTTGGTTCATCATGATTGATGATTTTATCGCGTATTTGACTGAAAATTAATTGCTATCATCATTATTTGGGTTGAATGCCATATTTGGGCCTAGTTCCAGCTGTTTGAACCCTTCGGGGATTGTTGTTGATATTTCCTCACTATTTTGATTTTATAGTTGAACTCAGTCATGTTATTTTCCACTGTTTTCAAAACTCAGCTAAGTTTATTTTGCTTTAACACTTGAAATGATATTTCAAACAACATATTTGGGCTGAGCATCATGTTTTACTGTTGCCCGAGTGGCTTATGTGAGTATTTTTGACTTAGTAAGGTCGAGGGCTTGTATTGTGAGGATACTTTTGGATCGGGGTGCATGCCTCAGCAGTGAGATACTGATTTGATTATGAGGCCGAGGGCTTGAGATATGTACGCCACGAGGTGGCTTGTTGATTGATATGAGGCTGAGGGCCTAGATTTGATGCCATGAGATGGCTTGATATTGCGCTTGGGCCGTAAGGGGCCCCTCCCGGAGTCTACACACCCCCAGTGAGTGCGGGTACCCATTGTGATGTGAGATATAGCCCGAGGGGCTGGTACTGTTCTGAGATTGTGCCCGAGGAGCAAACCTTTATGTGTTTATCTTCTTAATTGCCTGTCATTACCTGTTGATTGTGTATTTGTGCCCGAGGGGCGGATTTCTGTGCTTATCTGTACTAATTGTTTGCATAACTATTGAAAAAGTTATTTTTAAAGAAGTTTAAACTGAGCTAAGATATTTTTACAGCTTCACTACTTTCTTACTGCTTTTGGACTGCTTCTATACAACATCTTGATATGTTTTACGTGATTTCTTACCTTCAGTCTTTATTTATTATTATTACTCACTGAGTCAGAGTACTCACATTACTCCCTGCACCTTGTGTGCAGATTCAGGTATGTTTTGGCTGATCGGAGGCAAAGTCATCAGAGTTTAACAAGGTAGTTGTCGGCGTTCGCAACACTGCTTTTCTCTCTCTCTTCATTTCATTAGTTCGTATTGGTACACTTCGTACTGTCAGTTGTAATTATACCCTAGTAGATGCTCATGACTTGTGACATCCCGGCTAGGGCTGTGTCGGCCTGGATTTCTGCATTGTTTTCTATGTTTCCGCTAATCAGTATTATGTAAACCATGTTTAGACTATATTTGTGTTGATTAACTATTTTAAAAGGCGAATAGGGTTGAACTGGCTGGCCTTATCTTCACGAGAGGCGACATCATGAACGGGTTCGGGGTTAGGGTCGTGTCAAATTGTCACGACCCCGAACCAGCCCGGTCGTGATGGCGCCTCTCGTGAAGACAAGTCCGCCGACACAACACTCACCTTAACCCTTTAAGCATTAAGAGTCATTTTTAAGTCTTTAAATTAAACAATGTTGCATAATAAAATCCTGGAATAACAGTGCGGAATAAAATACCAGCCCGACATCGGGGTGTCACTAGTCATGAGCAACTATCAAGGTCTGAATACAACAAAAGTCTAAAAATGTACTAAATACAGTAACAATAATGAGGGGAATGAAGTGGTGCTGCGAACGTAATGCAGCCAACTTGCTAACTCTGATGACTCCGCGGCTGAGCTATCAACACCCGCTACCGGGTTCCGATATACCTGAATCTGCACACGAGGTGCAGGGAGTAATGTGAGTACTCCAACCCAGTAAGTAATAAGAGTAAATAAAGGCTGAGCAGTAGGAAACAATGCATCCACACTTACGCTGGGTTCAATAAACACAATAGGCTTTAAAATCATAATACGAGTCAATCTTCCCTTTTAAAATCCAGCTTTTAGTAAAAATCATCTTTGAAATACCTTCCAACAGTTTCAGTAGGGGTTCAATACCATTTAAAATAATAATAGAGATTAAAGTCATAATCGGCCCCTCAGGCAAAACATAGTTTGTAAAACAGCCCCTCGGGCAAAACAGTAATCATAAACACTTCATAACTTAAAAATCTCAGTGGAAATAACCAATGCCAAATCAGTGATTAATTTCTGAACATCTCATAAACCCCAGTTTAAATAAAAGTTGTTTTAAAACATTTGTTCAACTTTCCGACAGAGGCTCAATATAAAGATGAGTGAAAACAATCGATAAATCAACATATTCGATAGAAATTCACTTTAAAGAGGAGTGAAATCAATAAGTCCATAAACAGGCCTCTCAGGCAAAAACATCACTCATATGCATGTATATATCTATCGCCCCTCGGGCTAGCTTCTCTGTCACTCGTGACTCAACTCTTACCAATCAGTACTCGCACTTAGCATTCATGCTCAATTGGTACCATACAGTAGCCGCTGCGGCGTGCAGCCCGATCCGTATATCTCTTACGATAACTGAAATCAAAGTAACCGCTGCGGCGTGCAGCCCGATCCATGCATCGCTGTGGCGCACAGCCCGATCCATATAAATAGTCGACTGTGCTCACTGGGGGTGTGCAGACTCCGGAGGGGCTCCTACAGCCCAAGCGCTATATTGTTGCGCCGCGCAGCCCGATCCATATAAGTATCGATGCGGCGTGCAGCCCGATCCATATACATATACATATATATATATATATATATATATATATATATATATATATATATACATTGCTGCGGCGTGCATCCCGATCCATAGATATATAATCCTCACAACTAGGCCCTCGGCATCTCTCAGTCATTAACCTCACCATCAGACACTCAGTCTATCTCAGTCATCAAATCTCACAATCAGACCCTCGGTCTATCTCAGTAAAATAGGGAACTCAGCCCAAAACAATTTCTACATTTTAAGAATATAGCGATAAAGCCGGATTTGAGCAGTAAACAGGTAAAACATGACTGAGAATATGCTTTCAAACAAATAGAGTGAAGAAAGATAGTAAAAATGCCCTAAGGGTCTCAACAAGTCGGCACAAGGCTCCAAACATGGCATACAACCCAAAAATATAATAATGTCAAACAATTAACTATCAAATACGCATTAAAATATTCGTTCGGGATGGACTAGGTCACAATCCCCAGCGGTGCTCTACCCCACGCTTGTCAACCAGCGTGCAAGTCACCTCAAAGTAACACAACGACGTATAATCCGGGGTTTCAAACCCTCAGGACAGTATTTACAATCATTACTTACCTCGATCCGGTCCAAAATCTAGCCCGCGATGCCTCGCCCGCACGAATTGACCTTCGGATGCTCCAAATCTAGCCACAATCAGTACATAATCATTAAAAAATGCTAAGGGAGCAAAGCCCACTCGAAAATATCCTATTTAACATCAAAATCCCGAAATAGCTCAAACCCGGCCCCCGAGCCCACGCTTCAAAATTCGATGAAACTCACAAAATCCGACAACCCATTCAACCACGAGTCCAACCATACCAAAATTACTAAATTTCGATAACAATTCGGCCTCCAAATCTTCAAATCTTATTTTCAAATCCATAGGTCCAAATCCCCAATTTACACCTTAAAAACATGTAATCTAGTCGGATTATTCGATGATAATTCAATATTATGGAGTAGAAATGATCACAAGTGACTTACCTCAAGATTTCCCATGATTTCTTGCTCAAATATCGCCCCAAGCCGTGTTCTTTCGCCAAAAAAAAGGTCAAAATGAGCAGAAAAACGCAACAGCTTTAATAAACCTATTCCGGACGCTAAAAGAGCCATTCCCATCGCTAAAAGTGACAAATCTGGTCGCTAAAGGTGCGCACCAGATCCTGCTGCACCAACAATATTTATTTTCACTAAAAAGGCTCTAACTCCACCATACGAACTCGGAATTCGATAATTCTTGTTCCTATGAGTCACAAATAATGATACGAACATAGTCCTTCAATCGAAACTCAATTTGGAGCTCGTTTACTCAGTGTGATATCCATTTCGCTCGTTAAACAATTAACTCATGATTCGCGTCAAAAACCCAATCGCGACTTGATGAAATTAGACCAAACTTTCCAGATCACTCCTATAATTCATTATCAAAATTCTGGAAGTCTCAAAATCAAATTTCGATCTCTAGAACTAAAAATGGACCTTTGGTTCATTACATTCTTATGCTCAAAACGGTAAAAATTTTCCAAAAACTCTTCCAAAACATATCCTAGCCTCATGGGACCCCAACCAAACAGGATAACAAAATTCAAACCTGTTCCAATCATCAAAACACCTCAAACAACATCAAATTACCCAAAACTCATTGAATTCAAGCCTAAGTTTTCAAAAACTTCCGAATACACTTTCGATCAAAAACCCGACCAAACGATGTCCGAATAACCTGAAATTTTGCACACATATCACAAATGACATAACGAAGCTATAGCAACTATTGGAATTCCATTCCGACCTTCGGATCAAAATCTCACCTATCAACCGGAATTCGCCAAAATACTAACTTTGCCAATTCAAGCCAAATCTTTCCACGGACTTCCAAAATGCATTCCGATCGCGCTCCTAAGTCATAAATCACCTAACGGAGCTAACCAAATCATAAAATTCCGATCCGAGATCATATACAAACACGTCAACTCTTGGTCAAACCTTTCAAATTCAAAGCTTTCATATGAGATTGTTCTTTCAAATTCCTTCCGATTTTCCTGAAAACCAAAACCATCGATCTACATCAGTCATAATACATCATACGGGGAAAGTCATGCCCGAGAACTGGCGATCAAACTACAAAAGCTCAAAACAGCCGGTCGGGTCGTTACATCCTCCCCCACTTAAACACACGTTCGTCCTCGAACGTACTCAAAGTTGTTCTAAAAGCCAACCAATAGCTGAATAACTTTACCATGCATAACCCGGGGGTGATCCCACGTCACCCTATCTCATATAGGTGTGATAACACATAGAAGCTGAAATTACACAACCCAATCTAGCCCACGAATCATAGAACCACATTTTCACTTCTGAAACCATCAATACGATCAAAACCTCACACTCATACACTGAATAGGCCCGAACCAGTTGTAATAGCCTATGCCTGCAACCTCAGGTGCAATTATATGATATACCACATAACTCAAACACTCGTAGCGATAACTTCTATTCACAACAGCTGCACATAACAACCGAATACCGACAGAAAACCTCTTATCAACTAAAGTCTCATTCCAACACTTCTATATACTGCCAATGATAAATGAAACACGCAATAAACCATAACCATTTCTCAGATCAACCACTCATAAGGCCACTTCTCCTTTGGCAAGGACCATAGCAAATTTCTGAGCCGAACCTCGATATTTATCCTCCCGACATGCTGAAATCGAATCTGTTTGTATTCATTAAAGATCCCAACGATCTCCTCTAATCCAACACACTACTCTGGTGACATGACACATCCGTACAGGCCTAAAATACCACTTGCATAATACGCGCACCAATAAGCAACGGTCCGAACATACTCAAATCATGAAAATGACTCAATTGAAAGAGTTGTACCTCAAGCTCACCAGTACCGCCACAACACAAGGCTGAGAACCCATCTCGCATTGTAGGAACATAACACACGAATCTAACCCGCAAGGTCATACCTCCACATAACTTCGCTGTGATGCGCGATCCTATCTAACATTGTTCCACATGAAACACCTCAAGTCATTATGCTCGAAATCGACAACCACGCATAATTTGATGTCTGGAACCAAAGCAATCATTACACCCACGGTGAAACAAATAATATACACCACACACACCCGATAGGACATAACCAATACGTCGTTCACCGAGCAACACCAAATTACTCTTCCCGCTCGACTTTCACTATGAAATCCTAATAGAACTGCACCATATGTACCTATAACCAACAAATCATAATGCCTCTCAACACAGAAAGGTAACTCATAGGTCTCCCCAGATTACTAATAAGCTCAATAACAGACGAATCAACACACACCTCACCATTGGCAACTCGAAGTCAACCAAGCCGTCGTGATACAGAACACACATCCATATAGGTCTACCAATGGACCATACATCAAGTCTAGTCACGCACAACAGATAAATAATCCTCTGAAGGTTCACACCGACTGAATCATAGCACATACTACCCTCTGACCAACCTTAGCTATTTTCTCACAGTCCACAACCGCAATACCTATGATGTATTATTAACTCAACCACATTTCCCTCTTTCTGAAGTGCATACCGTTATCAAGACACACCATTTAGTAATATCATTTACCTAGTTATCTGAAACTGCCTGTGCTATCTAAGAATTTATGACCTTCCTTTCAAAACTGAATTGCGACCTTACATATGCCAATCCCCGCCCTACACAACATACCACATATAACATGCCATCCTATGATAAATACGAGAACTTTAAAATCCCTTTCCGAGCCACAATCAACTACATATTCACTAGTCACGAACCTTCCATTCGTCCTATCTAGAAGGAAAATCACTATACATCCCATGTCCACAAAAAATATACATTCCCAAACCGCGGTAAAACCATCAAGAACTCTCCGAGTTCCCTTTGCACAAATCAGACATGTCAGGACTGAATCCTTCTAACTCGATCAAGCTAAGCAAGTCATCAAAACCTAAGAGCATCGCCGCAAAATACCAAAAAGAACTCATTACCTCGAACACACGCACGGAATTAATCATATCCTTACCATACCGATTCGGTCTACTATCAAACCATTCCATCTATCTAAATTTCCTTCTGATTCATTTTCAACTTGATATTCTTTCTTGTTGTAGCACCACAATTTCTCAACCCAGGATTACCCCACGAGACCCAAGCATAAAACCACACTGTCTAAGACTCATAAGCCACTGAATACTCTCTTAAATATTCCCAAAAGCACCACATTCGAAAATACTTCGCTCTGAAGAACTTCCTACGGATCTAAATCTGTTACCTCCTAATACTAATACATAGAATCCCACAATTAATATAGAAAACACCACAAGTCTTGACGTCTTCCAAGAAAAACTCAGTTTCCATCCATAAGTATAACTTGAAAGCCTCCAATTATTGCATGTAAAATTTTGAACACAATAGGACCATTCTCTAGAGGCATCCACTCTAATCAAACCGCAGTTTGATTGATTAAATGAACCGAACAACCTGTGCTTCATTTGCACTCTGACACTGCAGAATGTGACCTCATTTCAATATAACCAAGCAACTTCCTGCCCTATGCACCGAGCATTCCTTACCAACCACAACTCAAGTCATTCCCCGATTCTCGTACACCCATAAAGCATAACATAACCTTTATTGAAATTTCCTTTACTCGAGCCATAACTGATTCACAAATATGCCTCAAACTGGAACTATTAGAGCGCATAACTGTGCAATCAACTATTCAATAGCGGACTCCCCCACTTGGCTAGAAGCCATAGATCAAAACACACACCATAACTCATAACGCGTATAATTTATTGCTGCCATAATACCATAGTGAGATTAGATTCAGTCATTCATAAGCTCTTGAAACACCGAGCCATCAGGTACTTTAACTCTATGCAAATCTCGTATTTACTCTCGTAACAGTTAAACCCACACTCTTAAGCGACCCAAATTAAATTCACACATATATTTCACTTGTAAATGGGATCTTCTAACAGACAACATAAAGATCGCACAACTCCAGAACACTTCGTAGGGGATAACCCACCTGTTTTGCCTTCCATGTAACATTTCTGTATACCTTCCACCATCATACACATTACACAGCCACTTAGTCTTCCTGAGTCTGAACTCATACCGCAACATAAAATTTACTTCACTCCCAACTGGGAAACATGAAAAGATTCTTCATACGCCTATAACTAGGGGCTATACCTCGAATCAAGATGGAATTCAAGCACCTAATAGTTCTTCTATACTCCAGCAGACCCTTCTTGTCGTTTCGAAATCATATGAATACATCTCGCAGTACTAACATACTCATCACATAGTTACTCAACCGTCACTTCCACTAATAGGGACAATACCGAACATATAAGTTCAAAACACTTGCTAACACAATCGGCACCTTGGTGCTCAAGCCATAGGCAAAGATCCGGCCTCAAGTCCTTCAGACTGGCCCAAAATCAACATATAGAGATCACACCTCGCCCCTCGATCGGGAAATCACAAACCATCAAGGCACATCTGATACTGAGCGATCATGCGCGCATACGAGCGCATGGAAGGAATTCAAAGAGTTACATTTCAAGCTGAATCAAAGGAAGCACGATAAGAATTTAAGAATGTGAAGTTTTCCTAAAGGTTCTGCAGCCTCTCGAGGATAAATACAAACGTCTTTGTACCGATCCACGAGACTCTACTAAACCTGCTCATGACTCGTGAGAGCTATGTAACCCAGGCTCTGATACCAACTGGTCACGACCCCAAACCGGCCCGATCGTGATGGCGCCTCTCGTGAAGACAAGGCCAGCCGACACAACACTCACCTTAACCCTTTAAGTATTAAGAGTCATTTTTAAGTCTTTAAATTAAACAATGTTGCATAATAAAATCCTGGAATAACAGTGCGGAATAAAATACCAGCCCGACATCGGGGTGTCACTAGTCATGAGCAACTATCAAGGTCTGAATACAACAAAAGTCTAAAAATGTACTAAATAGAGTAACAATAATGAGGGGAAGGAAGCGGTGCTGCGAATGTCATGCAGCCACCTTGCTAACTCTGATGACTCCGCGCCTGAGCTATCAATACCCGCTACTGGGTTCCGATATACCTGAAACTGCACACGAGGTGCAGGAAGTAATATGAGTACTCCAACCCAATAAGTAATAAGAGTAAATAAAGGCTGAGCAGTAGGAAACAATGAATCCACATTTACGCTGGGTTCAATAAACACAACAGGCTTTCAAATCATAATACGAGTCAATCTTCCCTTTTAAAATCCAGCTTTTAGTAAAAATCATCTTTGAAATACCTTCCAACAGTTTCAATAGGGGTTCAATACCATTTAAAATAATAATAGAGATTAAAGTCATAATCGGCCCCTCAGGCAAAACATAGTTTGTAAAATAGCCCCTCGGGCAAAACAGTAATCATAAACACTTCATAACTTAAAAATCTCAGTGGAAATAACCAATGCCAAATCAGTGATTAATTTCTAAACATCTCATAAACCCCAGTTTAACTAAAAGTTGTTTTAAAATATTTGTTCAACTTTCCGATAGAGGCTCAATATAAATATTAGTGAAAACAGTTGATAAATCAACATATTCGATAGAAATTCACTTTAAAGAGGAGTGAAATCAATAAGTCCATAAATAGGCCTCTCAGGCAAAAACATCACTCATATGCATGTATATATCTATCACTCCTCGGGCTAGTCTCTCTGTCACTCGTGACTCAACTCTTACCAATCAGTACTCGCACTCAGCATTCACGCTCAATTGGTACCATATAGTAACCGCTGCGGCGTGCAGCCCGATCCGTATATCTCTTACAATAACTGAAATCAAAGTAACTGCTGCGGTGTGCAGCCCGATCCATGCATCGCTGTGGCGCACAGCCTGATCCATATAAATAGTCGACTGCGCTCACTGGGGGTGTGCAGACCCCGGAGGGGCTCCTACAGCCCAAGCGCTATATTGCTACGGCGCGCAGCCCCCCGATCCATATAAGTATCGCTGCGGCGTGCAGCCCGATCTATATATATATATATATATATATACATTGCTGCGGCGTGCAGCCCGATCCATAGATATATAATCCTCACAACTAGGCCCTCAGCATCTCTCAGTCATTAACCTCACCATCAGACTCTCAGTCTATCTCAGTCATCAAATCTCACAATCAGACCCTCGGTCTATCTCAGTAAAACAAGGAACTCAGCCCAAAACAATTTCTACATTTTAAGAATATAGTGATAAAGCCGGATTTGAGCAGTAAATAGGTAAAACATGACTGAGAATATGCTTTCAAACAAATAGAGTGAGGAAAGATAGTAAAAATGCCCTAAGGGTCTCAACAAGTCGTCACAAGGCCCCAAACATGGCATGCAACCCAAAAATATAATAATGTCAAACAATTAACTATCAAAATACGCATTAAAATATTCATTCGGGATGGACTAGGTCACAATCCCCAGCGGTGCTCTACCCCACGCTTGTCATCCAGCGTGCAACTCACCTCAAAGTAACACAACGACGTATAATCCGGGGTTTCAAACCCTCAGGACAGTATTTACAATCATTACTTACCTCGATCCGGTCCAAAATCTAGCCCGCGATGCCTCGCCTACACGAATTGACCTCCGGATGCTCCAAATCTAGCCACAATCAGAACATAATCATTAAAATATACTAAGGGAGCGAAGCCCACTCGAAAATATCCAATTTAACATCAAAATCCTGAAATTGCTCAAACCCGGCCCCCGGGCCCACGCTTCGAAATTCGACGAAACTCACAAAATCCGACAACCCATTCAACCACGAGTCTAACCATACCAAAATTACTAAATTCCGATAACAATTCGGCCTCCAAATCTTCATATCTTATTTTCAAATCCCTAGGTCCAAATCCCCAATTTACACCTTAAAAACATGTAATCTAGTCAGATTATTCGATGATAATTCAATATTATGGAGTAGAAATGATCACAAGTGACTTACCTCAAAATTTCCCATGATTTCCTGCTCAAAAATCGCCCCAAGCCGTGTTCTTTCACCAAAAAAAAAGGTCAAAATGAGCAGAAAAATGCAACAGCTTTAATAAACCTATTCCGGATGCTAAAAGAGCCATTCCCGTTGCTAAAAGTGACAAATCTGGTCGCTAAAGGTGCGCACCAGATCCCGCTGCACCAATAATATTTATTTTCACTAAAAAGGCTCTAACTCCACCATACGAACTCGGAATTCGATGATTCTTGTTCCTATGAGTCACAAATACTGATATGAACATAGTCCTTCAATCGAAACTCAATTCGGATGCTCAGTGCGATATCCATTTCGCTCGTTAAACAATTAACTCATGATTCGCGTCAAAAACCCAATCGCGACTTGATGAAATTAGACCAAACTTTCCAGATCACTCCTATAATTCATTATCAAAATTCTAGAAGTCTCAAAATCAAATTTCGATCTCTAGAACTAAAAATGGACCTTTGGATCATTACATGCTTATGCTCAAAACGACAAATATCTTCCAAAAACTCTTCCAAAACTTATCCTAGCCTCATGGGACCCCGACCAAACAGGCCAACATAATTTATAACATCATTCAGACCTGTTCCAATCATCAAAACACCTCAAACAATATCAAATTACCCAAAACTCATCGAATTCAAGCCTAAGTTTCCAAAAACTTCCGAAATACACTTTCGATCAAAAACCTGACCAAACGATGTCCGAATAACTTGAAATTTTGTACACACATCACAAATGACATAACGAAGCTACAGCAACTATCATAATTCCATTCCGACCCTCGGATCAAAATCTCACCTATCAACCGGAATTCGCCAAAATACTAACTTTGCCAATTCGAGCCAAATCCTTCCACGGACTTCCAAAATGCATTCCGATCGCGCTCCTAAGTCATAAATCACCTAACGGAGCAAACCAAATCATAAAAATTCCGATCCGAGATCATATACAAATAAGTCAACTCTTGGTCAAACTATTCAAATTCAAAGCTTTCATATGAGACTGTTCTTTCAAATTCCTTCCGATTTTCCTGAAAACCAAAACTATCGATCTACATCAGTCATAATACATAATACATCATACGGGTCAAGTCATGCCCGAGAACTGGTGATCAAACTACAAAAGCTCAAAACGACCGGCCGGGTCGTTACACAAATTCATATCCTAAAATTTTAATTTATAAACTAAAATACCAATACATAAACTAAAAGTCCAATTCATATCCTAAAAGTCCAATTCAAATCCTAAAGTCTTAATTCATATCCTAAAAGTTCAATTCATACACAAAAATTTCAATTCATATCCTAAAATTTCAATTTATATCCACAAAAGTTCAATTCATATCCTAAAATTTTAATTTATAACCTAAAATTTTAATACCTAAACTAAAAGTCCAATTCATATCCTAAAATTCCAATTCATATCCTAAAGGCTCAATTCATATCCAAAAAGTTTAATTCATATACAAAAATTTCAATTCATATCCAAAAGGTTCAATTCATATCCTACAATTTCAATTTATAAACTAAAATTCCTATACATATACTAAAAGTCCAATTCATATCCTAAAAGTCCAATTCATATCCTAAAAGTCCAATTCATATCCAAAAGGCTCAATTCATACCCTAAAAGTTCAATTCATACACAAAAAATTTCAATTCATATCCTAAAATTTTAATTCATATCCACAAAAGTTCAATTCATATCCTAAAATTTCAATTTATAAACTAAAATTCCAATACATAAACTAAAAGTGCAATTTATATTCTAAAAGTCCAATTCATCTCCTAAAGGCTCAATTCATATCCTAAAAGTTTAATTCATACACAAAAATTTCAATTCATATCCTAAAGGTTCAATTCATATCCTAATTTCAATTCATATCCACAAAAGTTCAATTCGTATCCTAAAATTTCAATTTATAAACTAAAATTCCAATACATAAACTAAAAGTCCAATTCATATCCTAAAAGTCCAATTCATATGCTAAAGGCTTAATTCATATCCTAAATATTCAATTCATACACAAAAATTTCAATTCATATCCTAAAATTTTAATTAATATCCACAAAAGTTTAATTCATATCCTAAAATTTCAATTTACATCCTAAAATTTCAATTTATAAACTAAAATTCCAAAACATAAACTGAAAGTCCAATTCATATCCTAAAATTTCAATTAATATCCTAAAATTTTAATTTATAGCCTAAAATACCAATACATAAACTAAAAGTCCAATTCATATCCTAAAAGTCTAATTCATACCCTTAAGGCTCAATTCATATCCTAAAAGTTCAATTCATATCCACAAAAGTTCAATTTATATCCTAAAATTTCAATTTATAAACTAAAATTCCAATACATAAACTAAAAGTACAATTCATATCCTATAATTTCAATTCATATCCAAAAAAAGTTCAATTCATATCCTAAAATTTCAATTTATAGCCTAAAATACCAATACATAAACTAAAAGTCCAATTCATATCCTAAAAGTCCAATTCCTATCCTAAAGACTCAATTCATATCCTAAAAGTTTAATTCATATACAAAAATTTCAATTCATATCCTAAAGGTTCAATTCATATCCTAAAATTTCAATTCATATCCACAAAAGTTCAATTCATATCCTAAAATTTCAATTTATAACCTAAAATTCCAACAAATAAACTAAAAGTCCAATTCATATCCTAAAAGTCCAATGCATATCCAAAAGGCTCAATTCATATCCTAAAAGTACAATTCATACACAAAAATTTCAATTAATATCCTAAAATTTTAATTCATATCCACAAAAGTTCAATTCATATCCTAAAAATTCAATTTATAAACTAAAATTCCTATACATAAACTAAAAGTCCAATTTATATTCTAAAAGTCCAATTCATATCCTAAAGGCTCAATTCATATCCTAAATTTTTAATTCATACACAAAAATTTCAATTCGTATCCTAAAGGATCAATTCATATCCTAATTTCAATTCATATCCACAAAAGTTCAATTCGTATCCTAAAATTTCAATTTATAAACTAAAATTCTAATACATTAACTAAAAGTCCAATTCATATCCTAAAAGTCCAATTCATATGCTAAAGGCTCAATTCATATCCTAAATGTACAATTCATACACAAAAATTTCAATTCATATCCTTAAGGTTCAATTCATATCCTAAAATTTTAATTAATATCCACAAAAGTTCAATTCATATCCTAAAAATTCAATTTAAAAACTAAAAGTTCTATTCATATCCTAAAAGTCCAATTCATATCCTAAAGGTTCAATTCATATCCTAAAATTTTAATTCATATACACAAAACAAAATTCAATTTATATCCTAAAATTTCAATTTATAAACTAAAATTCCAATTCATATCTACAAAAGTTCAATTCATATCCTAAAATTTTAATTTATAGCCTAAAATACCAATACATAAACTAAAAGTCCAATTCATATCCTAAAAGTCCAATTCATATCCTAAAGGCTCAATTCATATCCTAAAAGTTCAATTCATACACAAAAATTTCAATTCATATCCTAAAATTTCAATTCATATCCATAAAAGTTCAATTTATATCCTAAATTTTCAATTTATAACCTATAATTCCAATACATAAACTAAAAGTCAAATTCATATCCTAAAAGTTCAATTCATATCCTAAAGGCTCAATTCATATCCTAAATGTTTAATTCTCACACAAAAATTTCAATTCATATCCTAAAATTTCAATTTATAACCTAAAATTCCAATACATAAACTAAAAGTCCAATTCATATCCTAAAAGATCAATTCATAAACAAAAATTTCAATTTAGATCCTAAAATTTTAATTCATATCCATAAAAGTCCAATTTATATCCTAAAAGTCCAATTCATATCCTAAAGGCTCAATTCATATCCTAAAACTTTAATTCATACACAAAAATTTCAATTCGTATCCTAAAGGTTCAATTCATATCCACAAAAGTTCAATTCGTATCCTAAAATTTCAATTTATAAACTGAAATTCCAATACATAAACTAAAAGTCCAATTCATATCCTAAAAGTCTAATTCATATGCTAAAGTCTCAATTCATATCCTAAATGTTCAATTCATACACAAAAATTTCAATTCATATCCTTAAGGTTCAATTCATATCCTAAAATTTTAATTAATATCCACAAAAGTTCAATTCATATCCTAAAAATTAATTTAAAAACTATAAGTCCAATTCATATCCTAAAAGTCCAATTCATATCCTAAAGGTTCAATTCATATCCTAAAATTTCAATTCATATCCACAAAACAAAATTCAATTCATATCCTACAATTTCAATTTATAAACTAAAATTCCTATACATATACTAAAAGTCCAATTCATATCCTAAAAGTCCAATTCATATCCTAAAAGTCCAATTCATATCCAAAAGGCTCAATTCATACCCTAAAAGTTCAATTCATACACAAAAAATTTCAATTCATATCCTAAAATTTTAATTCATATCCACAAAAGTTCAATTCATATCCTAAAATTTCAATTTATAAACTAAAATTCCAATACATAAACTAAAAGTGCAATTTATATTCTAAAAGTCCAATTCATCTCCTAAAGGCTCAATTCATATCCTAAAAGTTTAATTCATACACAAAAATTTCAATTCATATCCTAATTTCAATTCATATCCACAAAAGTTCAATTCGTATCCAAAAATTTCAATTTATAAACTAAAATTCCAATACATAAACTAAAAGTCCAATTCATATCCTAAAAGTCCAATTCATATCCTAAAGGCTCAATTCATATCCTAAAAGTTCAATTCATACACAAAAATTTCAATTCATATCCTAAAATGTCAATTCATATCCATAAAAGTTCAATTTATATCCTAAATTTTCAATTTATAACCTAAAATTCCAATACATAAACTAAAAGTCAAATTCATATCCTAAAAGTTCAATTCATATCCTAAAGGCTCAATTCATATCCTAAATGTTTAATTCTCACACAAAAATTTCAATTCATATCCTAAAATTTCAATTTATAACCTAAAATTCCAATACATAAACTAAAAGTCCAATTCATATCCTAAAAGATCAATTCATAAACAAAAATTTCAATTTAGATCCTAAAATTTTAATTCATATCCATAAAAGTCCAATTTATATCCTAAAAGTCCAATTCATATCCTAAAGGCTCAATTCATATCCTAAAACTTTAATTCATACACAAAAATTTCAATTCGTATCCTAAAGGTTCAATTCATATCCACAAAAGTTCAATTCGTATCCTAAAATTTCAATTTATAAACTGAAATTCCAATACATAAACTAAAAGTCCAATTCATATCCTAAAAGTCTAATTCATATGCTAAAGTCTCAATTCATATCCTAAATGTTCAATTCATACACAAAAATTTCAATTCATATCCTTAAGGTTCAATTCATATCCTAAAATTTTAATTAATATCCACAAAAGTTCAATTCATATCCTAAAAATTAATTTAAAAACTATAAGTCCAATTCATATCCTAAAAGTCCAATTCATATCCTAAAGGTTCAATTCATATCCTAAAATTTCAATTCATATCCACAAAACAAAATTCAATTCATATCCTACAATTTCAATTTATAAACTAAAATTCCTATACATATACTAAAAGTCCAATTCATATCCTAAAAGTCCAATTCATATCCTAAAAGTCCAATTCATATCCAAAAGGCTCAATTCATACCCTAAAAGTTCAATTCATACACAAAAAATTTCAATTCATATCCTAAAATTTTAATTCATATCCACAAAAGTTCAATTCATATCCTAAAATTTCAATTTATAAACTAAAATTCCAATACATAAACTAAAAGTGCAATTTATATTCTAAAAGTCCAATTCATCTCCTAAAGGCTCAATTCATATCCTAAAAGTTTAATTCATACACAAAAATTTCAATTCATATCCTAATTTCAATTCATATCCACAAAAGTTCAATTCGTATCCAAAAATTTCAATTTATAAACTAAAATTCCAATACATAAACTAAAAGTCCAATTCATATCCTAAAAGTCCAATTCATATGCTAAAGGCTTAATTCATATCCTAAATGTTCAATTCATACACAAAAATTTCAATTCATATCCTAAAATTTTAATTAATATCCACAAAAGTTCAATTCATATCCTAAAATTTCAATTTACATCCTAAAATTTCAATTTATAAACTAAAATTCCAAAACATAAACTAAAAGTCCAATTCATATCCTAAAATTTCAATTAATATCCTAAAATTTTAATTTATAGCCTAAAATACCAATACATAAACTAAAAGTCTAATTCATATCCTAAAAGTCCAATTCATACCCTTAAGGCTCAATTCATATCCTAAAAGTTCAATTCATATCCACAAAAGTTCAATTTATATCCTAAAATTTCAATTTATAAACTAAAATTCCAATACATAAACTAAAAGTACAATTCATATCCTATAATTTCAATTCATATCCACAAAAAGTTCAATTCATATCCTAAAATTTCAATTTATAGCCTAAAATACCAATACATAAACTAAAAGTCCAATTCATATCCTAAAAGTCCAATTCATATCCTAAAGACTCAATTCATATCCTAAAAGTTTAATTCATATAAAAAAAATTCAATTCATATCCTAAAGGTTCAATTCATATCCTAAAATTTCAATTCATATCCACAAAAGTTCAATTCATATCCTAAAATTTCAATTTATAACCTAAAATTCCAACAAATAAACTAAAAGTCCAATTCATATCCTAAAAGTCCAATGCATATCCAAAAGGCTCAATTCATATCCTAAAAGTACAATTCATACACAAAAATTTCAATTAATATCCTAAAATTTTAATTCATATCCACAAAAGTTCAAATCATATCCTAAAAATTTAATTTATAAACTAAAATTCCTATACATAAACTAAAAGTCCAATTTATATTCTAAAAGTCCAATTCATGTCCTAAAGGCTCAATTCATATCCTAAATATTTAATTCATACACAAAAATTTCAATTCGTATCCTAAAGGATCAATTCATATCCTAATTTCAATTCATATCCACAAAAGTTCAATTCGTATCCTAAAATTTCAATTTATAAACTAAAATTCTAATACATTAACTAAAAGTCCAATTCATATCCTAAAAGTCCAATTCATATGCTAAAGGCTCAATTCATATCCTAAATGTACAATTCATACACAAAAATTTCAATTCATATCCTTAAGGTTCAATTCATATCCTAAAATTTTAATTAATATCCACAAAAGTTCAATTCATATCCTAAAAATTCAATTTAAAAACTAAAAGTTCTATTCATATCCTAAAAGTCCAATTCATATCCTAAAGGTTCAATTCATATCCTAAAATTTTAATTCATATACACAAAACAAAATTCAATTTATATCCTAAAATTTCAATTTATAAACTAAAATTCCAATTCATATCTTCAAAAGTTCAATTCATATCCTAAAATTTTAATTTATAGCCTAAAATACCAATACATAAACTAAAAGTCCAATTCATATCCTAAAAGTCCAATTCATATCCTAAAGGCTCAATTCATATCCTAAAAGTTCAATTCATACACAAAAATTTCAATTCATATCCTAAAATTTCAATTCATATCCATAAAAGTTCAATTTATATCCTAAATTTTCAATTTATAACCTAAAATTCCAATACATAAACTAAAAGTCAAATTCATATCCTACAAGTTCAATTCATATCCTAAAGGCTCAATTCATATCCTAAATGTTTAATTCTTACACAAAAATTTCAATTCATATCCTAAAATTTCAATTTATAATCTAAAATTCCAATACATAAACTAAAAGTCCAATTCATATCCTAAAAGTCCAATTCATATCCTAAAAGATCAATTCATAAACAAAAATTTCAATTCAGATCCTAAAATTTTAATTCATATCCATAAAAGTCCAATTTATATCCTAAAAGTCCAATTCATATCCTAAAGGCTCAATTCATATCCTAAAACTTTAATTCATACACAAAAATTTCAATTCGTATCCTAAAGGTTCAATTCATATCCACAAAAGTTCAATTCGTATCCTAAAATTTCAATTTATAAACTGAAATTCCAATACATAAACTAAAAGTCCAATTCATATCCTAAAAGTCTAATTCATATGCTAAAGTCTCAATTCATATCCTAAATGTTCAATTCATACACAAAAATTTCAATTCATATCCTTAAGGTTCAATTCATATCCTAAAATTTTAATTAATATCCACAAAAGTTCAATTCATATCCTAAAAATTAATTTAAAAACTATAAGTCCAATTCATATCCTAAAAGTCCAATTCATATCCTAAAGGTTCAATTCATATCCTAAAATTTCAATTCATATCCACAAAACAAAATTCAATTCATATCCTACAATTTCAATATATAAACTAAAATTCATATACATATACTAAAAGTCCAATTCATATCCTAAAATTTCAATTCATATCCACAAAAGTTCAATTCATATCTTAAAATTTCAATTTATAGCCTAAAATACCAATACATAAACTAAAAGTCCAATTCATATCCTAAAGGCCCAATTCATATCCTAAAAGTTCAATTCATACACAAAAATTTCAATTCATATCCTAAATTTCAATTCATATCCACAAAAGTTCAATTCATATCCTAAAATTTCAATTTATAACCTAAAATTCCAATACATAAACTAAAAGTCCAATTCATATCCTAAAAGTCCAATTCATATCCTAAAGGCTCAATTCATATCCTAAAAGTTTAATTCATGCACAAAAATTTCAATTCATATCCTAATGGTTCAATTCATATCCTAAAGGTTCAATTCATATCCTATTTCAAT
Organism: Nicotiana sylvestris; assembly: GCF_000393655.2. Classification (NCBI taxonomy): domain Eukaryota; kingdom Viridiplantae; phylum Streptophyta; class Magnoliopsida; order Solanales; family Solanaceae; genus Nicotiana; species Nicotiana sylvestris. The sequence goes on from NC_091064.1 coordinate 36,076,964, forward strand.
TCATATCCACAAAAGTTCAATTCGTATCCTAAAATTTCAATTTATAAACTAAAATTCCAATACATAAACTAAAAGTCCAATTCATATCCTAAAAGTCCTATTCATATGCTAAAGGCTTAATTCATATCATAAATGTTCAATTCATACATATAAATTTCAAATCATATCCTAAAATTTTAATTAATATTCACAAAAGTTCAATTCACATTCTAAAATTTCAATTTATATCCTAAAATTTCAATTTATAAACTAAAATTCCAAAACATAAACTAATAGTCCAATTCATATCCTAAAATTTCAATTCATATCCTAAAATTTTAATTTATAGCCTAAAATACCAATACATAAACTAAAAGTCCAATTCATATCCTAAAAGTCCAATTCATACCCTTAAGGCTCAATTCATATCCTAAAAGTTCAATTCATATCCACAAAAGTTCAATTTATATCCTAAAATTTCAATTTATAAACTAAAATTCCAATACATAAACTAAAAGTACAATTCATATCCTAAAATTTCAATTCATATCAACAAAAAGTTCAATTCATATCCTAAAATTTCAATTTATAGCCTAAAATACGAATACATAAACTAAAAGTCCAATTCATATCCTAAAAGTCCAATTCATATGCTAAAGGCTTAATTCATATCATAAATGTTCAATTCATACATATAAATTTCAAATCATATCCTAAAATTTTAATTAATATTCACAAAAGTTCAATTCACATTCTAAAATTTCAATTTATATCCTAAAATTTCAATTTATAAACTAAAATTCCAAAACATAAACTAAAAGTCCAATTCATATCCTAAAATTTCAATTCATATCCTAAAATTTTAATTTATAGCCTAAAATACCAATACATAAACTAAAAGTCCAATTCATATCCTAAAAGTCCAATTCATACCCTTAAGGCTCAATTCATATCCTAAAAGTTCAATTCATATCCACAAAAGTTCAATTTATATCCTAAAATTTCAATTTATAAACTAAAATTCCAATACATAAACTAAAAGTACAATTCATATCCTAAAATTTCAATTCATATCAACAAAAAGTTCAATTCATATCCTAAAATTTCAATTTATAGCCTAAAATACGAATACATAAACTAAAAGTCCAATTCATATCCTAAAGACTCAATTCATATCCTAAAAGTTTAATTCATACACAAAAATTTCAATTCATATCCTAAAGGTTCAATTCATATCCTAAAATTTCAATTTATATACACAAAAGTTCAATTCATATTCTAAAATTTCAATTTATAACATAAAATTCCAACACATAAACTAAAAGTCCAATTCATATCCTAAAAGTCCAATGCATATCCAAAAGGCTCAATTCATATCCTAAAAGTACAATTCATACACAAAAATTTCAATTAATATCCTAAAATTTTAATTCATATCCACAAAAGTTCAATTCATATCCTAAAAATTCAATTTATAAACTAAAATTCCAATACATAAAGTAAAAGTCCAATTTATATCCTCAAAGTCCAATTCATATCCTAAAGGCTCAATTCATATCCTAAAAGTTTAATTCATACACAAAAATTTCAATTCGTATCCTAAAGGTTCAATTCATATCCTAATTTCAATTCATATCCACAAAAGTTCAATTTGTATCCTAAAATTTCAATTTATAAACTAAAATTCTAATACATTAACTAAAAGTCCAATTCATATCCTAAAAGTCCAATTCATATGCTAAAGGCTCAATTCATATCCTAAATATACAATTCATACACAAAAATTTCAATTCATATCCTTAAGGTTCAATTCATATCCTAAAATTTTAATTAATATCCACAAAAGTTCAATTCATATCCTAAAAATTCAATTTTAAAACTAAAAGTTCTATTCATATCCTAAAAGTCCAATTCATATCCTAAAGGTTCAATTCATATCCTAAAATTTCAATTCATATACACAAAACAAAATTCAATTTATATCCTAAAATTTCAATTTATAAACTAAAATTCCAATTCATATCTACAAAAGTTCAATTCATATCATAAAATTTTAATTTATAGCCTAAAATACCAATACATAAACTAAAAGTCCAATTCATATCCTAAAAGTCCAATTCATATCCTAAAGGCTCAATTCATATCCTAAAAGTTCAATTCATACACAAAAATTTCAATTCATATCCTAAAATTTCAATTCATATCCATAAAAGTTCAATTCATATCCTAAAATTTCAATTTATAACCTAAAATTCCAATACATAAACTAAAAGTCCAATTCATATCCTAAAAGTTTAATTCATATCCTAAAGGCTCAATTAATATCCTAAAAGTTTAATTCTTACACAAAAATTTCAATTCATATCCTAAAATTTCAATTTATAACCTAAAATTCCAATACATAAACTTAAAGTCCAATTCATATCCTAAAAGTCTAATTCATATCCTAAAAGATCAATTCATAAACAAAAATTTTAATTCAGATCCTAAAATTTTAATTTATATCCATAAAAGTCCAATTTATATCCTAAAAGTCCAATTCATATCCTAAAGGCTCATTTCATATCCTAAAACTTTAATTCATACACAAAAATTTCAATTCGTACCCTAAAGGTTCAATTCATATCCACAAAAGTTCAATTCGTATCCTAAAATTTCAATTTATAAACTGAAATTCCAATACATAAACTAAAAGTCCAATTCATATCCTAAAAGTCTAATTCATATGCTAAAGGCTCAATTCATATCCTAAATGTTCAATTCATACACAGAAATTTCAATTCATATCCTTAAAGTTCAATTCATATCCTAAAATTTTAATTAATATCCACAAAAGTTCAATTCATATCCTAAAAATTAATTTAAAAACTATAAGTCCAATTCATATCCTAAAAGTCCAATTCATATCCTAAAGGTTCAATTCATATCCTAAAATTTCAATTCATATCCACAAAACAAAATTCAATTTATATCATAAAATTTCAATTTATAAACTAAAATTCCAATTCATATCTACAAAAGTTCAATTCATATCCTAAAATTTTAATTTATAGCCTAAAATACCAATACATAAACTAAAAGTCCAATTCATATCCTAAAAGTTCAATTCATATCCTAAAGGCTCAATTCATATCCTAAAAGTTCAATTCATACACAAAAATTTCAATTCATATCCTAAAATTTCAATTCATATCCATAAAAGTTCAATTCATATCCTAAAATTTCAATTTATAACCTAAAATTCCAATACATAAACTAAAAGTCCAATTCATATCCTAAAAGTTCAATTCATATCCTAAAGGCTCAATTCATATCCTAAAAGTTTAATTCTTACACAACAATTTCAATTCATATCCTAAAGGTTCAATTCATATCCTAAAATTTCAATTTATAACCTAAAATTCCAATACATAAACTAAAAGTCCAATTCATATCCTAAAAGTCCAATTCATATCCTAAAAGATCAATTCATATCCTAAAACTTTAATTCATACACAAAAATTTCAATTCGTATCCTAAAGGTTCAATTCATATCCTAACTTCAATTCATATCCACAAAAGTTCAATTCGTATCCTAAAATTTCAATTTATAAACTGAAATTCCAATACATATACTAAAAGTCCAATTCATATCCTAAAAGTCTAATTCATATGCTAAAGGCTCAATTCATATCCTAAATGTTCAATTCATACACAAAAATTTCAATTCATATCCTTAAGGTTCAATTCATATCCTAAAATTTTAATTAATTTCCACAAAAGTTCAATTCATATCCTAAAAATTAATTTAAAAACTATAAGTCCAATTCAGATCCTAAAATTTTAATTCATATCCATAAAAGTCCAATTTATATCCTAAAAGTCCAATTCATATCCTAAAGGCTCAATTCATATCCTAAAACTTTAATTCATACACAAAAATTTCAATTCGTATCCTAAAGGTTCAATTCATATCCTAACTTCAATTCATATCCACAAAAGTTCAATTCGTATCCTAAAATTTCAATTTATAAACTGAAATTCCAATACATATACTAAAAGTCCAATTCATATCCTAAAAGTCTAATTCATATGCTAAAGGCTCAATTCATATCCTAAATGTTCAATTCATACACAAAAATTTCAATTCATATCCTTAAGGTTCAATTCATATCCTAAAATTTTAATTAATTTCCACAAAAGTTCAATTCATATCCTAAAAATTAATTTAAAAACTATAAGTCCAATTCATATCCTAAAAGTCCAATTCATATCCTAAAGGTTCAATTCATATCCTAAAATTTCAATTCATATCCACAAAACAAAATTCAATTCATATCCTACAATTTCAATTTATAAACTAAAATTCCTATACATAAACTAAAAGTCCAATTCATATCCACAAAAGTTCAATTCATATCCTAAAATTTCAATTTATAGCCTAAAATACCAATACTTAAACTAAAAGTCCAATTCATATCCTAAAGGCCCAATTCATATCCTAAAAGTTCAATTCATACACAAAAATTTCAATTCATATCCTAAATTTCAATTCATATCCACAAAAGTTCAATTCATATCATAAAATTTCAATTTATAACCTAAAATTCCAATACATAAACTAAAAGTCCAATTCATATCCTAAAAGTCCAATTCATATCCTAAAGGCTCAATTCATATCCTAAAAGTTTAATTCATACACAAAAATTTCAATTCATATCCTAAAGGTTCAATTCATATCCTAAAATTTCAATTCATATCCACAAAAGTTCAATTCATATCCTAAAATTTCAATTTATAACCTAAAATTCCAATAAATAAACTAAAAGTCCAATTCATATCCTAAAAGTCCAATTCATATCCTAAAGGCTCAATTCATATCCTAAAAGTTTAATTCATACACAAAAATTTCAATTTATATCCTAAAGGTTCAATTCATATCCTAAAATTTTAATTCATATCCACAAAAGTTCAATTCATATCCTAAAATTTCAATTTATAAACTAAAATTCCAATACATAAATTAAAAATCCAATTTATATCCTAAAAGTCCAATTCATATCCTAAAGGCACAATTCATATCCTAAAAGTTTAATTCATACACAAAAATTCCAATTCGTATCCTAAAGGTTCAATTCATATTCTAATTTCAATTCATTTCCACAAAAGTTCAATTCATATCCTAAAATTTCAATTTATAAACTAAAATTCCAATACATAAACTAAAAGTCCAATTCACATCATAAAAGTCCAATTCATATGCTAAATGCTCAATTCATATCTGTCACGACCCCAACTCCGGTCATGATGGCGCCCAACACACTGCTAGGCAAGCCCGACCATTCAACAACATTATCCCAAATTCTTATTCAGAATATAGATAAATATCATAGAGAATTTACTAAGTCATTTCATTCAAGTATATAATTAATAATAAAATCTGCGGAAGTTCACTTAAAATACCACACCATAGCCCAACAGAATCCGTGTCACGAATATGAGCCTCTAATACAGAATATCCACCATTACAAGTCTGTCTAGGAAAAATACGGAATAAAAGATAGAGATAGAGGGGAGAGATCAAGGTTGCGAACGCCATGCAGCTACCTCAATACTCCCAGATACTGCCTGCTCTGCTAAACAATTCCTCACTTAGCCGGTGGTGTACCTGGATCTGCATGCAAGGTGCAGGGAGTAATGTGAGTACTCTGACCCAGTGAGTAATAAACATAAATAAAGGCTGAGAATACGAAATCATGAAAAAATACAAAGTAAACTATAACTGGCAGTTTAGAACAACAAATAGTGAAGCAACAAGTCAATTAAGTCAGAGTACCAAATACTGAGACAGGTATAACAGATAAAAACAAATGCATGAGTGCAATGCAATGCATATGATGGTACACTCTAGTACCCACTGCGGCGTGCAGCTCGAGCCATCCATTTATTTATCATCGACGACGCTTATGTGTACAGACTCCGGAGGGGCTCCTACAGCTCAAGCGCAATATCAAGCCATCTCGTGGCATCAAATCTAGACCCTCGACCTCATATCAATCTCAGTATAATCAACCAGGCTCTCGGCCTCAATATCAATGTACTCAACCAGGCTCTCGGCCTCAATATCAATGTAATAATGCTACGGCGCGTAGCCCGATCCATGCTCAGTCCAGAAACCATCATAAGCCCCTTGGGCATTTGTAAAACAGTAGTTCTCAGCCCGAAATATCATTTAGAAATATCATTTAAGTTTTTAAATCTTAGAAAGATGGCTAAGTTTGTAAAACAGTATTTAAAACCTTGGACTGAGGTCAAATGATATGCAAAATATGCGAAAGCAGTGATATCAATCCCTGAAGGATTCAAATAATTGGAAAGAAGCCCAATTGTAAAAATTAAATCCATGTAAGGATGATTCTCAATTTAGTTCAAGTACAAAACACGGTAAAAACATCTCTCGGGACAGACCAAGTCACAATCCCCAACGGTGCTCTACCCCACGCCCGTTATCCGGCGTGCAAGTCACCTCAATATAGCGTTACGATGTGAAATTCTGGGGTTTCACACCCTCAGGACATCATTTACATCAATTACTCACCTCGAACCGGCTAATTCTCTAGCTCGCGATGCCTTTGCCCCTTATTGACCTCTAAATACCTCGAATCTAGCCATAACGATTCGATTCAGTTAATAAAAATTATAGGAATTAATTTCATATGGAATTCTACATTTTCCATCAAAAATCCGAAATTACACTCAAAATTCGCCCGTGGGGCCCATGTCTCGGGATCCGGCGAAACTCATAAAATCCGACAACCCATTTCGATACGAGTTCAACCATACCAAAATTATCAAATTCCGACAACAACTCGACCTCCAAATCTTCATTTTTCATTTTGTGAAAAGTTTTGCAAAAATTCCAATTTCTTCAATTTAAATCCGAATTAAACGATGAATATAACCATGTATTTATGAAATATAATCACTTTCGGATATAGAACACTTACCCCAAATGTTTCCCTTGAAATATCTGTTGAAAATCGCTTTTCCCAAGATCTACAATCGTCACAAATGAATAAAAATGGCTAATTCCCGAATATAAGCTGTTTTCCAGGTAAGTCGCATCTATGAAATGCGACTTGCACTTATTTCCAGCCAAAACAAAAGGCAGTCCTAGCCTTCACTAAATCTATCATAACGTTCTGTACAATTATCGGAATGATGAATAATTTAACTTTCTGGAAACTAGAATGCAAGTGCTACAACTTTCATGTTTTGCAAAATTTCCGATTCCTTATATATTTCGAGGTATATGCTTCCAAAGTAGCCCCCTCGCATCAAACATTTCTGGAAAATTTCAAAATAGCTTTACCAACCCTTATTCAATCGACCATAACTTTCTGTATAAATGTCAAAATAATTAATGGTTTAGCTTTCTGGAAATTAGGATGCAAGTGCTACAACTTTCGTATTTTATAAATTTACAGATTCCTTAGGTATTTTGAGATATAAGCTTCCGAAATAGGCTCCATGATTGCACAGTTGTTGTCCAAGACAGCTTCTACATCAGAAAATTCCAGCAATTCTTTTATCCGATTTCCATTCCGTTAACCTTCCCAAATCTACCCGAGGCCCTCGGGACCATAACCAATTATACCAACACATCCCAAAATACAATACGAACTTAACCGTGCGATCAAATCACCAAAATAATGTCATATACCACGAATTAAGCTTTAAAATCCAAGAATTCCTTCAAATTTCATAAAACATCAAATTTTCCATTTTGAGTCCGAAACACGTCAAACGACGCCCATTTTCAACCAAACTTTACAGAAAGTGCTTAAACCATATATAAGACCTGTACTGGGCGCCGGAACCAAAATACGGGCCCGATACCATCACTTTCTAATCAAATTTCATTTCCATTTTTCTTAAATATTTTCAGAAAGCAATTTTACTCAAAAATTCATTTCTCGAGTCTGGGACCTCGGAATTCGATGATTCTTGTTCCTATGAGTCACAAATAATAATATGAATATAGCCCTTCAGTCGAAACTCAATTTGGAGCTCATTTGCTCAGTTCAATACCCATTTCACTCGTTAAACAATTAACTCATGTTTCGCGTCAAAAACCCAATCAAACCACGTCCGAATGACCTGAAATTTTGCACACATATCCCAAATCACCTAACGAAGCTACACCAACTCTCGGAATTCCATTCTGACTCTCGGATCAAAATCTCACCTATCAACCGGAATTCGCCAAAATACTAACTTCGCCAATTCAAGCCTAATTCTACACCGGACCTCCAAAATTACTTCCGATCACACTCCTAAGTCACAAATGATCCCCCGAAGCTAACCGAATCATCGGGATTCAAATCCGAGCCCTTTAACATATAAGTCAACGTCCGATTGACTTTTCCAAAACAAATCTTCCTTAAAGAGACTAAGTGTCTCATTTCCTACTAAAACCAATCCAAATAAACTCGTTCACACCCAACACTGATAATGAAGCATAAAGAAATAGGAAATGGGGAAAACGGGGTGGTAACTCATGAGACGACGGGTCGGGTCATCACATCCTCCCCAACTTAAACAAACGCTCGTCCTTGAGTGTGTCAAGAAACATACCTGAAGCCTCAAACAGGTGAGGATATGTGCTCCGCATCTCCCGCTCGGTCTCCCAGGTAGCTTCCTCCACGGGCCGACCTCTCCACTACACTTTTACAGAAGATATATCCTTTGACCTCAATTTCTGAACCTAATGACCCAAAATAGCAACTGGCTCCACATCAAAGGTCAAATCACCATCCAACTGAACCGTGCTGAAATCCAAAACTGGGACGGGTCCCCAACATACTTCCAGAGCATAGAAACATGAAATACCGGATGCACACTCGACAAGCTGGGTGGCAAAGCAAGCATATAAGCCAACTCCCCAATCCTCCTAAGTACCTCAAAAGGTCCAATGAATCGTGGACTCAACTTTCCTTTCTTTCCAAATCTCATAATATCCATCATGGGCGAAACCTTCAGCAAGACCTTCTCACCAACCATGTAGGACACATCTCGAACTTTTCGGTCCGCATAACTCTTCTGACGCGACTACGCTGTACGAAGCCTCTCCTGAATCACCTTCACCTTCTCTAAGGCATCATGAACCAAATCTGTCCCCAGTAGCCTAGCCTCGCCGGGCTCAAACCAACCAACTAGAGATCTACACCGCCTCCTATACAAAGCCTCATACGGTGCCATCTGAATGCTGGACTGATAGCTGTTGTTGTAGGCAAACTCTGCAAGCAGTAGAAACTCATCCCAAGAACCTCCGAAATCAATCATACAGGCATGCAACATATCCTCCAATATCTGAATAGTACGCTCGGACTGTCCGTCCGTCTGAGGATGAAATGTTGTGCTCAACTCCACCTGGGTACCCAACTCTCGCTGAAAAGTCCTCCAAAACTGGGAAGTAAACTAAGTACCTCTATCTGAGATAATGGAAACTGGAACACCGTGCAATCGCACAATCTCTCGGATAAATATCCCTTTCAACTGCTCCGAAGAATAAGTAGTACACACCGGAATGAAGTGCGTGGACTTGGTCATCCGATCCACAATCACCCAAATGGAATCAAATTTCTTCAAAGTCCGAGGAAGACCACTCACAAAATCCATGGTAACTCTCTCCCACTTCCATTCTGGGATAATCATTCGCTGAAGCAAACCACCCGGTCTCTGATGCTCATATTTCACCTGCTGACAGTTGAGACACCGAGCTACATAACCTACAATATCTTTCTTCATTCTTCTCCACCAATAGTGCTGTCTCAAGTCCTGATACATCTTCGCGGCACCCGGATGAATAGAATACCGTGAGCTGTGGGCCTCCTCCAGAATTAACTCTCTAAGCCCATCTACATTGGGCACACATATACATCCCTGCATCCTCAATACGCCATCATCATCTATAGTCACATCCCTAGCACCATCACGCTGAACTCTGTCCTTAAGGAAAAGTAAATGCGGATCATCATACTAGCGTTCTCTGAAGTGATCATATAAGGAAGACTGAGAAACCACACAAGCTAACACCCGACTGGGATCAGAAATGTCCAGTCTCACAAACAGATTAGCCAAGGTTTGAACATCAACTACAAAGGGCCTCTCCCCAACTGGAATGTACGCCAAACTCCCCATACTGACTGCTTTTCGGCTCAAGGCATCTGCCACTACATTGGCCTTTCCCGGATGATACAAAATAGTGATGTCATAATCTTTTAGCAACTCAAGCCACCTCCGCTGCCTCAAATTAAGGTCTTTCTACTTAAACAAATGTTGAAGACTGCGATGATCAGTGAATACCTCACAAGATACGCCATATAAATAGTGCCTCCAAATCTTCAAGGCATAAACTATAGCAGCCTACTCTAGGTCATGAACATGGTAGTTCTTCTCATGGGGCTTTAACTGACGAGAAGCATAAGCCATAACTCTACCCTCCTGCATCAACACACAGCCAATCCCAACTCTCGAAGCATCACAATATACAGTATATAAACCTGTAGTTGATGGTAAAACCAATACTGGAGCTGTGGTCAAGACTGTCTTGAGCTTCTGAAAGCTCTCCTCACACTCGTCTGACCATACAAATGGAGCACCTTTCTGAGACAACTTGGTCAAGGGCGACGCAATGGATGAAAACCCCTGAACAAACCAGCGATAATAGCCTGCTAATCCGAGAAAACTACGGATCTCTGTGGCTGAGGACGATCGAGACCAACTCTGCACTGCTTCTATCTTCTTTGGATCAACCTGAATACCCTCGCTGGACACTATATGTCCCAAGAATGCCACAGAACTTAGCCAAAATTCACACTTGGAGAATTTTGCATAAAGCTTCTCCTCCCTCAATCTCTGCAGCACTACACACAAATGCTTGGTGTGCTCCTCCTGGCTACACGAGTACACCAGAATGTCATCAATAAATACAATAACAAAAGAATCCAGATAAGGCCGAAATACATTGTTCATCAAATGTATGAACGCTGCTGGGGCATTGGTCAGCCCGAAAGACATGACTAGAAACTCATAGTGACCATATCTAGTCTTGAAAGTTGTCTTAAGAATATCCGAGTCCCTGATTTTTAACTGGTGATAGCCCGAACGGAGATAAATTTTTGAAAACACCCTCGCTCCCTGAAGCTGATCAAATAAGTCATCAATACGAGGCAAAGGATACTTGTTCTTCACTGTTACCTTATTTAACTGCCTGTAGTCAATGCACATTCTCATTGTGCCATCTTTCTTCTTCACAAACAGAACTAGCGCACCCCACGGTGACACACTAGGCCGAATGAACCCCTTGTCTAGGAGCTCCTGAAGCTGCTCCTTCAATTCTTTCAACTCTGCTGGTGCCATGCGATATGGCGGAATAGAAATGGACTGGGTTCCCGGCACTAAGTCAATGCCAAAATCGATATCCCTGTCCGGCGGCATGCCCGGCAAGTCTGCAGGAAATACATCAGGAAAATCCCTCACAACTAGGATAAAATCAATACTAGGAGTCTCAGCTCCAACATCTCGCACAAAAGCTAGATATGATAGGCAACCCTTCCCAACCATACGCTGGGCTTTCAAGAAGGAAATTACTCTACTAGGAACATAATCAGTCATACCATGCCACTCGATCCTCGGAACACCAGGAATAGCCAAAGTAACTGTCTTAGCATGATAGTCTAGAATATCATGACATGGAGATAGCCAATCCATGCCCAGAATTACATTAAAATCTACCATGCTCAACAGCAACAAATCAACTCGGGTCTCCTGACCCCCAATAGTCACAATACAAGACCGATACACATGGTCTACAATAATAGTATCGCCTACCGGGGTAGATATGTGCACAGGTAAAGCAAGACACCCTCGGGTCGTACCCAAATGATGAGCAAAATATGAGGACACATAAGAATAGGCGGATCCAGGATCGAATAATACAGAGGCATCTCTATGGCAGACTGGAACAATACCTGTATTGACAACATCTGAAGCAATAGCATCTGTCCTACCTGGAATAGCATAAAAACGGGCCTGGCCACTGCCTGATTGACCTCCCCCTCTGGGGAGACCCCTGGATGCCTGACCTCCACCCCTAGCTGACTGGGCGGGTACTGAAGAAACTGGAGCAGAAGACGAAGGTTGGCCCCTCTGCTAAAACTGACCACCATGAAGTCGAGGACACTGCCTCTTTATATGACCAAACTCTCCGCACTCGTAGCAACTACCAGGTACTGGAGAAGGGAACTGGAGGGAACCCCTCGCACCTAAATGACCAGCCGATGCACTCGGCGTAGATGAACCCTGAACTGAAGGGGCATAGGATGAGCATTGAGCTGGGAGAGCGTTAAGTAAAGACTGGCCCTGCTGAAATCCCTGATGACCATGGTCTGAAGATGTCCTACTATACTCTGGACGGGCCTGCTGAGGAGGTCTGAAGGAACGACCTCTACCACGCTGGAACTGGGCCCTAGACGGAGCACCACTGAAATAGCCTGAACCTCTGGGCCTCTTGGCCTCCCTCTCCTCTCTCTCTCTCTGCGGTGAACTGTCTCAATATCATGAGCAATGTAAACCACAACCTCGAACGAAACACCCAATACTCTCTCTCTCTCTATAGTCATCAAAATACGGAGAGAGTAGTTAAGACCATCCACGAATCTCCGGATCCTGTCACGATTCGTCGAAATCATCCAAGTAGCATGACGAGCCAACTCTGAAAATCTCATCTCGCACCGGGTCACGGACATATCTCCCTGAGTCAACCACTCAAACTGCCTACGCAGCTCCTCTCTGCGGGACTGAGGTACATACTTCTCCAGAAATAGAGTGGAGAACTACTGCCAAGTAAGGGGCGTTGCACCAAAAGGTCTACGCCTCTCAAAATCTTCCCACCAGGTAAATGCAACTCCCTGGAACTGAAATGTAGTAAAAGATACACCACTCGACTCCAAAATCCCTACGGTGCGAAGCATACGCTGACACTTGTCGAGAAAACCCTGGCATCCTCGCCCTCTGCACCACTGAATGTCGGAGGCTGGAGCCTACCAAATCTCTCGAGACGACGCTGCTCATCGTCTGGCATAGCTGGGACCACAAGGTTCTGAACTAGTGCAACCGGCTGAGCTGGAACAGCTTCCGATGTCTGTAATCCCTGCACAACCGTGCGATTAACAGGAGTCTGGGTGCCTTCCCTGGCTTGTGAAGTAGCTGTGGCTGCAGTGGCTGAGACTGCCTGAGATAGGCCAATGCAAACTGTCAAAATCTGAGCCAAGGTCTCCTGAAGACCCGGAATTACAATAGGCATAGCTGGTGCTTGAACTAGTACAGCTGTTGGAGCCTGATCTGGAACTGGGGCAGCTAGTAGATTAACATGTGCTGCCCGCGCTACTCTACCTCTGCCATGCCCACGACCGCGTCCACAGCCTCTGGTGGCATCAGTGGGTGGCACTGGTGGTCGTCCGCCTCATCCAGTAGCACGAGTCCTCGCCATCTGCGAGAGAATAGAATGATATAAATTTTTAGTGTTCGGATCAACAAAGTCGCACGACAAGGATTTCAAGAATATAAAGTTTTCCTAAAGGTTCTACAGCCTCTCGAGGATAAATACAGACGTCTTCGTACCAATCCACGAGACTCTACTAAACCGGCTCATGACTTGCGAGACCAATTAACCTAGGCTCTGATACCAACTTGTCACGACCCCAACCCCGGTCATTATGGTGCCCAACATACTGCTAGGCAAGCCCGACCATTCAACAACATTATCCCAAATTCTTATTCAGATTATAGATAAATATCACACAGAATTTACTAAGTCATTACATACAAGTGTATAATTAATAATAAAATCTGCGGAAGTTCAATTAAAATACCACACCATAGCCCAATAGAATCCGGTGTCACGAATATGAGCCTCTAATACAGAATATCCACCTATTACAAGTCTGTATAGGAAAAATGCGGAATAAAAGATAGAGATAGAGGGGAGAGATCAAGGCTGCGAATGTCATGCAGCTACCTCAATACTCCCGGATACTGTTGTTCAGCTAAACAAATCTCACTCAGCCTGTGGTGTACTTGGATCTGCACGCAAGGTGCAGGGAGTAATGTGAGTACTCCGACCCAGTGAGTAATAAACATAAATAAAGGTTGAGAATAAGAAATCATAGAAAAAAATACCAAGTAAATTATAACTGGCAGTTTAGAACAACAAATAGTGAAGCAACAAGTCAATTAAATCAGAGTACCAAATACTGAGACGGGTATAACCGATAAAAACAAATGCATGAGTGCAATGCAATGCATATGATGGTACACTCTAGTACCCACTGCGACGTGCAGCCCGAGCCATCCATTTATTTATCATCGACGACGCTCACTGGGGGTGTGTACAGACTCCGGAGGGGCTCCTACAGCCCAAGCACAATATCAAGCCATCTCGTGGCATCAAATCTAGGCCCTCGGCCTCATATCAATCTCAGTATAATCAACCAGGCTCTCGGCCTCAATATCAATGTAATACTGTTGCAGCGCGCAGTCCGATCCATGCTCAGTCCAGAAACCATCATAAGCCCCTTGGGTATTTGTAAAACAGTAGTTCTTAGCCCGGAATATCATTTAGAAATATCATTTAAGTTTTTAAATCTTAGAGAGATGGCTGAGTTTGCAAAACAATATTTAAAACCTTGAACTGAGGTCAAATGATATGCAAAATATGCGAAATCAGTGATATCAATCCCTGAAGGATTTAAATAATTGGCAAGAAGCCCAAATGTAACAATTAAATCTAAGTAAGGATGATTCTCAATTTAGTTCAAGTAGAAAATACGGTACAAACATCTCTTGGGACAGACCAAGTCACAATCCCCAATGGTGCTCTACCCCACGCCCGTTATTCGGCGTGCAAGTCACCTCAATATAGCGTTACGATGTGAAATTCCGGGGTTTCAAACCCTCAGGACATCATTTACATTAATTACTCATCTCGAACCGGCTAATTCTCTAGCTCGCGATGCCTTTGCTCCTTATTGACCTCTGAATGCCTCGAATCTAGCCATAATAATTCGATTCAGTTAATAAAAATTATAGGAATTAATTCCATATGGAATTCTACGTTTTCCATCAAAAATCCGAAATTACACTCAAAATTCGCCCGTGGGGCCCACGTCTCGGAATCCGGCGAAACTCATAAAATCCGACAACCCATTCCGATACGAGTTCAACCATACCAAAATTATCAAATTCCGACAACAACTCGACCTCCAAATCTTAACTTTTCATTTTTGAAAAGTTTTGCAAAAATTCCAATTTCTTTCATTTAAATCTGAATTAAACGATGAATATAACCATGTATTTATGAAATATAATCACTTTCGGATATAGAACACTTACCCCAAATGTTTCCCTTGAAAATCTGTTGTAAATCGCTTTTCCCAAGCTCTACAATCGTCAGAAATGAATAAAAATGGCTAATTCCCGAATATAAGTTGTTTTCCAGGCAAGTCGCATCTATGAAATGCGACTTGCACTTATTTCCAGCCAAAACAAGAGGCAGTCCCAGCTTTTACTAAATCTGTTACAACTTTCTGTACAAATATTGGAATGATGAATGGTTTAACTTTCTGGAAACTAGAATGCAAGAACTACAACTTTCATGTTTTGCAAATTTTCAGATTACTTATGGATTTCGAGGTATAAGCTTCCAAAGTAGCCCCCTCGCATCAAACATTTCTGGAAAATTTCAAAACAGCTTTACCAACCCTTATTCAATCGATCATAACTTTTTGTGTAAATGTCGTAATAATTAATGGTTTAGCTTTCTGGATACTAAGATACAAGGGCTACAACTTTCATGTTTCGTAAATTTACGGATTCCTAATTTATTTTGAGATATAAGCTTCCGAAATAGGCTCTACGATTGCACAATTGCTGTCCAAGATAGCTTCTGAAGCAGAAAATTCCAGCAATCCTTTTATCCGATTTCCATTCCGTTAACCTTCCGAAATCCATCCGAGGCCCTCGGGACCTTAACCAATTATACCAACATGCCCCAAAATACAATACGAACTTAACCGTGCGATCAAATCGCCAAAATAACGTCATATACCACGAATTAAGCTTTAAAATCCAAGAATTCCTTCAAATTTCATAAAACATCAAATTTTCCATTTTGAGTCCGAAATACGTCAAACGACGTCCATTTCCAATCAAACTTTACAAAAAGTGCTTAAACCATATATAAGACCTGTACTGGCCGCCGGAACCAAAATACAGGCCCGATACCATCACTTTCTAATCAAATTTCATATTCATTTTCCTTAAATATTTTCAGAAAACAATTTTACTCAAAAATTCATTTCTCGGGCCTAGGACCTCAGAATTCGATGATTCTTGTTCTTATGAGTCACAAATAATAATACGAATATAGCCCTTCAATCAAAACTCAATTCGGAGCTCATTTGCTCAATTCAATACCATTTCGCTCGTTAAACAATTAACTCATGTTTCGCGTCAAAAACCCAATCAAACCACATCCGAATGACCTAAAATTTTGCACACATATCCCAAATCACCTAACGAAGCTACAGAAACTCTCGGAATTCCATTCCGACTCTCGGATAAAAATCTCACCTATCAACCGGAATTCGCCAAAATACTAACTTCGCAAATTCAAGCCTAATTCTACACCGGACCTCCAAAATTACTTTCGATCACACTTCTAAGTCACAAATCATCCCCCGAATCACCCCGATCACACTTCCTTAAAGAGACTAAGTGTCTCATTTCCTACTAAAACCAATCCAAATCAACTCGTTCACACCCAACACTGATAATGAAGCATAAATAAATAGGAAATGGGGAAAACGGGGCGGTAACTCACGAGACAACGGGTCGGGTCGTCACACAAATCTAGGCCCTCAGCCTCATATCAATCTCAGTATAATCAACCAGGCTCTCGGCCTCAATATCAATGTACTCAACCAGGCTCTCGGCCTCAATATCAATGTAATATTGTTGCGGTGCGCAGCCCGATCCATGCTCAGTCCAGAAACCATCATAAGCCCCTTGGGCATTTATAAAACAGTAGTTCTCAGCCCGAAATATCATTTAGAAATATCATTTAAGTTTTTAAATCTTAGAAAGATGGTTGAGTTTGCAAAACAGTATTTAAAACCTTGGACTGAGGTCAAATGATATGCAAAATATGCGAAAGCAGTGATATCAATCCCTGAAGGATTCAAATAATTGGCAAGAAGCCCAAATGTAACAATTAAATCCAAGTAAGGATGATTCTCAATTTAGTTCAAGTAGAAAATACGGTAAAAACATCTCTCGGGACAGACCAAGTCACAATCCCCAATGGTGCTCTACCCCACGCCCGTTATCCGGCGTGCAAGTCACCTCAATATAGCGTTACGATGTGAAATTTCGGGGTTTCAAACCCTCAGGACATCATTTACATCAATTACTCACCTCAAGAGGGTCATAGTCTAACTCGCTATGCCCTTGCCTCTCAAATTACCCTCCTCGTGCGACGAATCTGCCCAAAATCACAACGAATATGTCGCATTATACTAAAGAGACAATACCCAATCGAAAGCAATCGAAAAATATCAAAATTCACAAATTTGACAAAACCCGAGCCCCGGGCCCACGTCTTGAAAAATCAAAAAATTAACATCACCGTATTCCTTGTCTCGCCATGAGTCTATACATACCAAGAACTCCCAAATCCGAGTTCAAATGACCCATCAAATCCTAATTGTTTGGTTTCAAAATTCAAGCCCTAGTTCTTGATTTGTAGGCTTATATTTCATGAATCTCTAGGTGGAATTCACAATAAAAACGAGTTCTAAGTCCAAAAAACTTACCTCAAGTCGTTCCCCCTTGAATCCCTCTTTAATCTCCACCAAGAAGCTCTCAAAATGATCAACCATGGAGGAAAAATGACCCAAAATCACGGATGAAGTGTTTTATAAACTCACTGCCCAGAATTTTTTGGAAGTACTGTTCACGCGTGCGGTTACTGTTCACGCGCGTGGTCACTGATCACCCGCGCGGTTACTGTTCACGCTGCTAAAAAAAATACAGTAGTAGCCAAAGAAATTGCAACACTTTTCTTTTTACTAAAATGGCTCTAACTCCATCATACGAACTCAGAATTCGATTATTCTTATTCCTTTGAGTCACAAATAATGATACGAACATAGTCCTTCAATCGAAACTCAATTCGGAGCTCGTTTGCTTAGTGCGATATCCATTTCGCTCGTTAAATAATTAACTCATGTTTTGTGTCAAAAACCCAATCGCGACTTGATGAAATTAGACCAAACTTTCCATATCACTCCTATAATTCATTATTTAAATTCTAGAAATCTCAAAATAAAATTTCTATCTCTAGAACTAAAAATGGACCTTTGGATCATTCCATACTTATGCTCAAACGACAATAATCTTTCAAAAACTCTTCCAAAGCTTATCTGAGCCTCATGGGACCCCGACCAAACATGCCAACATAATTCATAACATTATTCAAACCTCTTCCAATCATCAAAACTCCTCAAACAACATCAAATTACCCAAAACTCATCGAATTCAAGCCTAATTTTCTAAAAACTTCTGAAATACACTTTCGATCAAAAACCCGACCAAACCACATCCGAATGACCTGAAATTTTGTACACATATCCCAAATCACCTAACGAAGCTACAGCAACTCTCGGAATTCCATTCCGACTCTCGGATCAAAATCTCATCTATCAACCGGAATTCGCCAAAATACTAACTTCGCCAATTCAAGCCTAATCCTACACCGGACCTCCAAAATTACTTCCGATCACACTCCTAAGTCACAAATGATCCCCCGAAGCTAACTGAATTATCGAAATTCAAATCCGAGCCCTCTAACACATAAGTTAACGTCCGGTTGACTTTTCTAAAACAAACCTTCCTTAAGAGACTAAGTGTCTTATTTCCTACTAAAACCAATCCAAATCAACTCGTTCACACCCAACACTGATAATGAAGCATAAAGAAATAGGAAATGGGGAAAACAGGGTGGTAACTCACGAGACGACGGCTCAGGTCGTCACAATATCCTAAATGTTCAATTCATACACAAAAATTTCAATTCATATCCTAAAGGTTTAATTCATATCCTAAAATTTTAATTAATATCCACAAAAGTTCAATTCATATCCTAAAATTTCAATTTAAAAACTAAAATTCAAATACATAAACTAAAAGTCCAATTCATATCCTAAATGTCCAATTCATATCCTAAAGGTTCAATTCATATCATAAAATTTCAATTCATATCCACAAAACTAAATTCAATTTATATCCTAAAATTTCAATTTATAAACTAAATTCCAATACATAAACTAAAAGTCCAATTCTTTTTCTAAAATTTCAATTCATATCCACAAAAGTTCAATTCATATCCTAAAATTTCAATTTACAGCCTAAAATACCAAAACATAAACTAAAAGTCCAATTCATATCCTAAAAGTCCAATTCATATCCTAAAGGCTCAATTAATATCCTAAAAGTTCAATTCATACACAAAAATTTAAATTCATATCCTAAAATTTCAATTTATATCCACAAAAGTTCAATTCATATCCTAAAATTTCAATTTATAACCTAAAATTCCAATACAGAAACTAAAAGTCCAATTCATATCCTAAAAGTCCAATTCATATCCTAACGGCTCAATTCATATCCTAAAAGTTTAATTCATACACAAAAATTTTAATTCATATCCTAAAGATTCAATTCATATCCTAAAATTTCAATTCATATCCACAAAAGTTCAATTCATATCCTAAAATTTTAATTTATAACCTAAAATTTCAATACATAAACTAAAAATCCAATTCATATCCTAAAAGTTTAATTCATACACAAAAATTTCAATTCATATCCTAAAATTTTAATTCATATCCACAAAAGTTCAATTCATATCCTAAAATTTCAATTTATAAACTAAAATTCCAAAACATAAACTAAAAGTCCAGTTTATATCCTAAAAGTCCAATTCATATCCTAAAGGCTCATTTCATATCTTAAAAGTTTAATTCATACACAAAAATTTCAATTCGTATCCTAAAGGTTCAATTCTGTCACGACCGAATTCCCGAACCTGGTCGTGATGGCGCCTCTCATGAAGACAAGGCCAGCCATTCAACCCAATTCCTCCTTTTAAGACAACTAATTAACACAATTATAGTATAAACATGGTTTAATAATATCCAATAGCTGAAAGTATAGATAAAATACGGAAATCCAACCCAACTCTGCCCTAACCGGGGTGTCACAAGTCAAGAGCTACTGCAGAGTTTACTAAAATTCTACAAAGTATGGAATTAGGAACAAAGTCTGAAGATATCATAAATAACAGAAGATAAGGGAGAAAACGGTTCTGCAAACGCCATGCAGCTACCTCGATAACTCCGATGAAAACTGAACAGCAGAAAACTCGCTCTATGCCTCAGGAATACCTGTACCTGCACACATGGTGCAGGGAGTAATGTGAGAACTCTGACCCAGTGAGTAATAAATATAAATAATGACTGAAGGTAAGAAAACACGTTAAGGCACACAACATTCTATACAGAAGCAGTGAAATCATTTAAAATAACAATTCAGTGAAACATCATGTGAAATTTCTTTTAAACCAGTAAAACAGGTAATTTGGCAGTAAAATGATGAGTAGAAATCTGCCCCTCGGGCTCAATATCAAAACAACAAGTAGAAATCTGCCTCTCGGGCTCAATATCAAAACAACAAGTAGAAATCTACCCCTCAGGCTCAGTATCAAAATAACAAGTAGAAATCTGCCCCTCGGGCTCAATATCAAAATAATCATTAGAAATCTGCCCCTCGAGCTCAATATCTCAGAACAGTATCAGCCCCTCAGGCTCAGAATAGTATGAAGCAACCAGTCAATGAAATAAGAGCACATAATTATTATGGCAGATAATGCAGATAAGGAATAAATGCATGAGTGCGATGCAATGTATATGATGGTACCCTCTGGTACCCACTGCGGCGTGCAGCCCTAGCCATTCATATTTATTTATCGTCGACGGCGCTCACTGGGGGTGTGTACAGACTCCGGAGGGGCTCCTACAGCCCAAGCGCAATATCAAGCCATCTCGTGGCATCAAATCTAGGCCCTCGGCCTCATATCAATATCAGTATAATCACCCAAGCTCTCGGCCTCAATATTGATGTAATCAACCAGGCTCTCGGCCTCAATATCAATGTAATCAACCAGGCTCTCGGCCTCAATATCAATGTGACACTGTTGCGGCACGCAGCCCGATCCATGCTCAGTCCAGAAATGCCCCTTGGGCATTCTTAAAACAATAGTTCTCAGCCCGAAATATCATTTATAAATATCATTTAAGTTTTCAAATCTTAGAAAGATGGCTGAGTTTGCAAAACAGTATTTAAAACCTTGGACTGAGATTAAATGATATGCAAAATATGCGAAAACAGTGATATCAATCCCTGAAGGATTCAAATAATTGGCAAGAAGCCCAAATGTAACAATCAAATCTAAGTAAGGATGATTCTCAATTTAGTTCAAGTAGAAAACACGGTAAAAATTATCTCTCGGGACGGACCAAGTCACAATCCCCAATGGTGCTCTATCCCACGCCCGTTATCCGGCGTGCAAGTCACCTCAATAAAGCGTTACGATGTGAAATTCCGGGGTTTCAAACCCTCAGGACATCATTTACATCAATTACTCACCTCAAGATGGCCAAAAGTCTAGCTCGCTATGCCCTTGCCTCTCGAATTGGCCTCTTCGTGCATCAAATCTATTTAAAATCAGAACGAATATGTCACATTATGCTATAGGAACAATACCCAATCGAAAATAACTGAAAAACATCAAAATCCCAAAATTTGGCAAAACCCGAGCCCTGGGCCCACTTCTCGAAATTCATAAAAATTAACATCAACGGATTCCTTATCTCGCCACGAGTCTATACATATAAAATTTACCAAAATCGGACATCAACTCGACCCTCAAATCTTCAAATCTTATTTTAAAATTCCTAGGCCTAAATCCCCAATTTACTCCTCAAAAACATGTAATCTAGTCGGATTATTCGATGATAATTCAATATTATGGAGTATAAATGATCACAAGTGACTTACCTCAAGATTTCCCATGATTTCTTTCTCAAATATTGCCCCAAGCCGCGTTCTTTCACAAGAAAAACGTGAAAATGAGCTAAAAAAATAGAACAGCACTAATAAAGCCCATTCTGGTCGCTAAAAGACCTTTCCGGTCGCTAAATGTTCCAAATCTAGTCGCTAAAGGTGCACACCAGAACCTTCTGCACCAGCAATATTTATTTTCACTAAAAAGACTCTAACTCCACCATACGAACTTTGAATACGATGATTCTTGTTCCTATGGGTCACAAATAATGATACGAATATAGTCCTTCAATCGAAACTCAATTCGGAGCTCGTTTGCTCAGTGCGATATCCATTTCGCTCGTTTAACAATTAATAGATGTTTCGCGTCAAAACCCAATCGCGACTTGATGAAATTAGACCAAACTTTCCAGATCACTCCTATAATTCATTATTTAAATTCTAGAAATCTTATGCTCAAAACGGCAAAAATCTTCCAAAAACTCTTCCAAAACTTATTCGAGCCTCATGTGACCCCGACCAAACATGCCAACACACCCCATAACATCATTCAAACTTTTTCCAATCAACAAAACACATCAAACAACATCAAAACCATCAATTCACATCGAATTCAAGCCGAAGTTTTCCAAAAACTTCCGAAACACGCATTTGATAAAAAACCCGACCAAATCACCTCCGAATGACATGAAATTTTGCACACACATCCCAAATCACATAATGAAGCTACAGAAACTCTCGGAATTCCATTCCAACCCTTGGATCAAAATCTCACCTATCAACCGGAAATAGCTAAAATACTACTTTCGCCAATTCAAGCCAAATTCCACACCGTACCTCCAAAACCAATTACGATCATGCTCCTAAGTCATAAATCACCTAATGGAGCTAGACAAATCATAAAAATTCCGATCCGAGATCATTTACACATAAGTTAACTGTTGGTCAAACCTTTCAAATTCAAAGCTTTTAACTGAGACTATTCTTTTAAATTCATTCCGATTTATTTTTTCCTGAAAACCAAAACCAACGATCTACATCAGTCATAATACATAACATGGGGCAAGTCATGCCCGAGAAATGGCGATCAAAGTGCAAAAGCTCAAAACGACCGGTCGAGTCGTTACATCCTCCCCCACTTAAACACACGTTCGTCCTCAAACGTTCCAGAGTTTTTCTAGAAGCTAACCAATAGCTGAATAACCTTACCAAACACATACCCGGGGGTGATCCCATGTCACCCTATCTCATATAGTTCCGATAGCACAATATAACTGAAATTTCACAACACAATCTAGCCCATAACCTTAGAACCACATTTCCATTTCCGAAATCATACACAAGGTCAGACCCTCACATCTATATTCAGAATAAGCCCAAACTAGCTGTAATAACCTATACTTGCAACCTCAGGTGCAATTACATGATAGACCACATAACTCAAACGCTTGTAGTGATAACTTCTAATCACAGCAGTTGCACACAACACCCGAATACCGATAGAAAAACTCTTATCAACTAAAGTGTCATCTCAACAATTTTACATACTGCCAATGCTAACTAAATCACGCGGTAAGCCATAACCATTTTCCATATCAACCATTCATGAAGCCACTTCTCCTTTGGCAAATGCTACATCAAATTTTTGAGCCGAAGCTCGATATTATCCTTCCAACATGCTGAAATCAAATCCGTTCGTATTCATTAATGATCCTACTGATCTCTTCTAATCCAACACATTATTCTGGTGACATGACACATCAATACATGCCTAAGCCACTACTCGCACAATACGCGCGCCAATAAGCATTAGTTCGAGCATACTCAATTTATGAAAATGACTCAAACGAAAGAGTTGTACCTCAAGCTCACCAGTACTACCACAACACAAGACTGAGAACCCGTCTCACATCATAGAAATATAACACACGAATCTAACCCGGAAGGTCATATCTCCACATAGCTTCGCTACTATGCGCGTCCCTATCCAGACACTAGTTCACATGAGACGCCCCAAGTCAGCATGCTCAAAATCATCAACCAAGCGCAATTTGATATCTAGTACCACCAGTGAATCACCATACCCATGGAGAAGTACATAATACAATGCCATACTGGAAAACCTCACTATTGTGCCATCCGGTTACCCCAAAAGGGAGAATACCTTAAAGAAAAGAGCCGCTTTGCAAGTTCCACAAGTACCACCCCAACGATATGCTATAGGCTCGTCAATCATAGTGGAACCAAGATATATGAATAGAATAATAATAATCGGCTCTTCTATGGCTCACATTGACATCAACCTCACGAGCAACTTAGCTGTCAATAACATAATCCACCTGGCACGGTCACAGGCCTCCAGTCCAAGCATATCATATAGAAGCAATCCAACAAGTACACATGTATATGCTAACTGAAACAAGATTCTCATTCTCCTTGACTGGAATAAATAACACTCTATATCGTAGGCATGAGCAAACTGCGCTGTCATAGCTCAAATTAGCAAGTTAACACAGAATTAGTAATTACCAAGTTTGTTCTGGAATTTAGCATCTTGGAAATCTCAAGTATAGTCCAGATAGTTCTTAACAGAGTTACAAATACGAGAAACATTAGACCTTAGCCCAATATCCCACTCTAGGCATATCATAGCCTACGTATCCTCCGAGCATGAATATTAGCTTGGTGCTTGCACACAGGTTCAACCCTCACATATATTCTCGCTCACAGCACATAGTTATCACCATCAATTAGCTCAACTAGTGCATCCAAAGAGTTTAGATAAGACACTCATCTCAAACATGCCACAATCCCAAAATAGTATATTTTTGAGAATTCCCCGTCTCCAAATTCCTAGATTACATAAATCACCGTAACTGATCACAACCTCAGCACTCAATGACTGACACATCCCTCAAGTACGATCATTTCATGATAATTATTCTCAAAATTTTCCTACAATACATAGCAAGATCGAAATATTGGCAGTCGATCAACCAAGTGGGTGTTGAAATACCAATAGACATTTGTTGGTTAAAATATAGTGTGCACCCTTCTAAGGTCTTACCGAGCAGTTATAACATTCATCTAAATACCTGAAACTGACTATTCCATCCAAAACTCGTGACCTTCCCTTTAAGAATGAACTGCCACGTTGCACATGAAAATATTAATCATGTACCACACACCACGTCTATCATGCCATCTTGTTGCAAACGCAAAATCTCATTAGAAATTTCTGGGCTATAGGAAAATTACATTCTGGCAGTTAGAAATCTTCTATTTGCTCCCATTTAAGAGGAGTTCGTAATATACAATATGTTCCGCGTACCGGTAGAAGATATCCGGCTCGATTAATGGTAAAAACCATCAAGAAAACTTTCAAATCTGCTCACACATACCCAAGTTATCAAAACGGAATTCCTCTGGCTTGACCAGGCCATGTAGGTCACCAACCTAAAAATATTTCCATAAAACATCTGTAAAGCATCACAATATACGGTATATGAATCTGAAGATGATGACAAAACCAACACTGGAGCTGTGGTCAAAACTGTCTTGAGCTTCTGAAAGATCTTCTCACATTCGTCCGACCATACAAACGGTGCACCCTTCTGAGTCAACTTGGTCAAGGGCGATGCAATGGATGAAAAATCCCTCACAACTGGGATAGAATCCATACTAGTAGTCTCAGCTCCAACATCTAGCACAAACGCTAGATATGACAGACAACCCTTCCCAACTATACCCTGGGCTTTCAAGAAAGAAATTACTCTGCTAGGAACATAATCAGTTATACCACGCCACTCGATCCGCGGTACACCCGGCATAGCCAAAGTAACTGTCTTAGCATGATAGTCTAGAATAACATGACACGGAAATAACCAATCCATGCCCAATATAACATCAACGTCCACTATACTCAATAGCAATAGATCAACTCGGGTCTCCAGACCCTCAATAATCACAACACATGACTAGTACACACAGTCCACAACAACAGTATCGCCCACTGGGGTAGATACATGAACAGGTAAAGAAGGAAACTCTCGGGGCGTACCCAAATAATGAGCAAAATATGAGGACACATATGAATAGGTGGAACTGGGATCAAATAATACATAGGCATCTCTGTGGCAGACTGGACAATTCCTGTAATGACAGCATCTAAAGCAATAGCATAAAAAAAATAGGCCCGTCCACCGCCTGATCGACCTTAATCCCCGTAAGCAATAACTGACTCACCAACACGCCTCAAACTGGAACCAATATATCACATAATCATGCAATCAACTTATTAATAGCAAACTCCCCAACTTGGCTCAAAGATATAGATCAAAATGCACTCAATAAATCATAACGCACATACTCTATTATTGCCGTAATACCATAGTGAGATTGAACTCACTCCTTCATAAGCTTGTGGAAACACAAATCATCTGGAATTTTAACTCTTCTACAATTCTTGCATCCACTCACATAACAGTTAAGCCCACTCTCTAGGCGACCAAATTTAGATTTCAACGCATATTATTCACTTGTAAATGAGATCTTCTAATAGACAGTATAAGAATCGCACCACCTTAGAACACTCTGCAGGAGATAACCCACCTGTTTCACTTCTAATTAATATTTTTGTATACCTTCCACCGTCATTCAAATTACACAATCACTTAGTCTTCCTGAGTCTAAACTCATACCATAACATGAAATTTACTTCACTCCAAATAGGAGACATGAAAAGATTCTTCACGCGCCCATAACTCGGGGCTACACATCAGATCACATTGAAAATCAAACACTTAATAGTTCATCTATCATTCTACCGCCCTTCCTCGTCACCTACAAGTCATATAGATATATCTCGCAGTACTAACATACTCCTCACGTGGCTATCCAACCATCATTCCCACTAATAGGGACAATACCGGACATATAATTTCAAAACTCTTGCTCGCACAATCAGCACTTCGGTGCTCAAGCATAGGCAAGGATCCAGCCTCAAGTCCTCCAAACTGGACTAACATCAAACTCACAGCGATTACGTCTCGCCCTTTGACCGGGGAATTACAAGACATCAAGTCACATCTAATACTGAGCACTCGTTCGCGCATACAAACACGTGGATAGAATTGTAAGAGTTACTTTTTTTAGCTGAATCAAGGACGCACAATAAGAATTCAAGAATATGAAGTTTTCCTAAAGGTTCTGCAGCCTCTCGAGGATGAATACAGACGTCTCCGTACCGATCCGCGAGACTCTACTAAACCTGCTCATGACTCGCGAAACCTAGTAACCTAGGCTCTGATACCAACTTGTCACGACCCAATTCCCGAACCTGGTCGTGATGGCACCTCTCATGAAGACAAGGCCAGCCATTCAACCCAATTCATCCTTTTAAGACAATTAATTAACACAATTATAGTATACACATGGTTTAATAATATCAAATAGCGGAAAGTATAGATAAAATACGGAAATCCAACCCAACTCAGCCCTAACCGGGGTGTCACAAGTCATGAGTTACTACGGAGTTTACTAAAATTCTACAAATTATGGAATTAGGAACAAAGTCTGAAAATATCATAAATAACAGAAGATAAGGGAGAAAACGGGTCTGCGAACGCCATGCAGCTACCTCGATAACTCCGATGAAAATTGAACAGCAGAAAACTCGCTCTATGCCTCAGGAATACCTGTACCTGCACACATGGTACAGGGAGTAATGTGAGTACTCCGACCCAGTGAGTAATAAATATAAATAATGACTGAAGGTAAGAAAAAATGTGAAGGCACACAACATTCTATACAGAAGCAGTGAAATCGTTTAAAATAACAATTCAGTGAAACATCATATGAAATTTCTTTTAAACCAGTAAAACAGGTAATTTGGCAGTAAAATGACGAGTAGAAATCTGCCCCTCGGGCTCAATATCAAAACAACAAGTAGAAATCTGCCTCTCGGGCTCAGTATCAAAACAACAAGTAGAAATCTACCCCTCGGGCTCAGTATCAAAATAACAAGTAGAAATCTGCCCCTCGGGCTCAGTATCAAAATAATCATTAGAAATCTGCCCCTCGGGCTCAGTATCTCAGAATAGTATCAGCCCCTCAGGCTCAAAACAGTATGAAGCAACCAATCAATGAAATAAGAGCACATAATTATTATGGCAGATAATGCAGATAAGGAATAAATGCATGAGTACAATGCAATGCATATGACGGTACCCTCTGGTACCCACTGCGGCGTGCAGCCCGAGCCATCCATATTTATTTATCGTCGACGGCGCTCACTGGGTGTGTGTAAAGACTCCGGAGGGGCTCCTACAGCCCAAGCGCAATATCAAGCTATCTTGTGGCATCAAATCTAGGCCCTCGGCCTCATATCAATATCAGTATAATCACCCAGGCTCTCGGCCTCAATATCAATGTAATCAACCAGGCTCTCGGCCTCAATATCAATGTAATCAACCACGCTCTCGGCCTCAATATCAATGTAACACTGTAGCGGCGCGCAGCCCGATCCATGCTCAGTCCATAAATGCCCCTTGGGCATTCGTAAAACAATAGTTCTCAGCCCGAAATATCATTTAGAAATATCATTTAAGTTTTCAAATCTTAGAAAGATGGCTGAGTTTGCAAAACAGTATTTAAAACCTTGGACTGAGATCAAATGATATGCAAAATATGCGAAAACAGTGATATCAATCCCTGAAGGATTCAAATAATTGGCAAGAAGCCCAAATGTAACAATCAAATCTAAGTAAGGATGATTCTCAATTTAGTTCAAGTAGAAAACACTGTAAAAACATCTCTCGGGACGGACCAAGTCACAATCCCCAATGGTGCTCTACCCCACGCCCGTTATCCGGCGTGCAAGTCACCTCAATATAGCGTTAGGATGTGAAATTCCGGGGTTTCAAACCCTCAGGACATCATTTACATCAATTACTCACCTCAAGACGGCCAAAATCAGAACGAATATGTCTGCCTCTCGAATTGGCCTCTTCGTGCATCGAATCTATCCAAAATCAGAACGAATATGTCACATTATGCTGTAGGAACAATACCCAATCGAAAATAACTGAAAAACATTAAAATCCCGAAATTTGGCAAAACCCGAGCCCCGGGCCCACTTCTCGAAATTCAGAAAAATTAACATCAACGGATTCCTTATCTTGACACGAGTCTATACATATAAAATTTACCAAAATCGGACATCAACTCGACCCTCAAATCTTCAAATCTTATTTTCAAATCCCAAGTCCTAAATCCCCAATTTACTCCTCAAAAACATGTAATCTAGTCAGATTATTCGATGATAATTCAATATTATGGAGTATAAATGATCACATGTGACTTACCTCAAGATTTTCCATGATTTCTTACTCAAAAATCGCCCCAAGCCGTGTTCTTTCACAAGAAAAACGTGAAAATGAGCTAAAAAATAGAACAACGCTAATAAAGCCCATTCTGGTCGCTAAAAGACCTTTCTGGTCGCTAAAGGTGCTAAATCTAGTCGCTAAAGGTGCACACCAGAACCTTCTGCACCAGCAATATTTATTTTCACTAAAAAGGCTCTAACTCCACCATACGAACTTTGAATTCGATGATTCTTGTTCCTATGAGTCACAAATAATGATACGAACATAGTCCTTCAATCGAAACTCAATTCGGAGCTCGTTTGCTCAGTGCGATATCCATTTTGCTTGTTAAACAATTAACAGATGTTTCGCGTCAAAAATCCAATCGCGACTTGATGAAATTAGACCAAACTTTCCAGATCACTCCTATAATTCATTATTTAAATTCTAGAAATCTTATGCTCAAAACGGCAAAAATCTTCCAAAAACTCTTCCAAAACTTATCCGAGCCTCATGTGACCCCGACCAAACATGCCAACACACCCCATAACATCATTCAAACTTTTTCCAATCAACAAAATACCTCAAACAACATCAAAACCATCAATTCACATTGAATTCAAGCCTAAGTTTTCCAAAAACTTCCGAAACACGCATTTGATAAAAAACCCGAACAAATCACCTCCGAATGACATGAAATTTTGCACACACATCCCAAATCACATAATGAAGCTACAGAAACTCTCGTAATTCCATTCCGACCCTTGTATCAAAATCTCACCTATCAACCGGAAATCGCTAAATACTACTTTCGCCAATTCAAGCCAAATTCCACACCGGACCTCCAAAACCAATTACGATCGCGCTCCTAAGTCATAAATCACCTAATGGAGCTAGACAAATCATAAAAATTCCGATCCGAGATCATTTACACATAAGTCAACTCTTGGTCAAACCTTTCAAATTCAAAGTTTTCAACTGAGACTATTCTTTCTAATTCATTCCGATTTTTTTTCCTGAAAACCAAAACCAACGATCTACATCAGTCATAATACATAACACGGGGCAAGTCATGCCCGAGAACTGACGATCAAAGCGCAAAGCTCAAAACGACCGGTCGGGTCGTTACAAATTCATATCCTAATTTAAATTCATATCCACAAAAGTTCAATTCGTATCCTAAAATTTCAATTTATAAACTAAAAGTCCAATTCATATCCTAAAAGTCCAATTCATATGCTAAAGGCTCAATTCATATCCTAAATGTTCAATTCATATGCAAAAATTTCAATTCATATTCTAAAGTTTCAATTCATATCCTAAAATTTTAATTAATATCCACAAAAGTTTAATTCATATCCTAAAATTTCAATTTAAAAACTAAAATTCAAATACGTAAACTAAAAGTCCAATTCATATCCTTAAAGTCTAATTCATATCCTAAAGGTTCAATCCATATCCTAAAATTTCAATTCATATCCACAAAAAAATTCAATTTATATCCTAAAATTTCAATTTATAAACTAAAATTCCAATACATAAACTAAAAGCCCAATTCATATCCTAAAATTTCAATTCATATCCACAAAAGTTCAATTCATATCCTAAAATTTCAATTTAGAGGCTAAAGTACAATTCATATCCTAAAGGCTCAATTCATATCCTAAAAGTACAATTCATATCCTAAAGGCTCAATTCATATCCTAAAAGTTTAATTCATACACAAAAATTTCAATTCATATCCTAAAATTTCAATTCATATCCACAAAAGTTCAATTCATATCCTAAAATTTTAATTTATAACCTAAAATTCCAATACACAAACTAAAAGTCCAATTCATAAACTAAAATTCCAATTCATATCCTAAAGGCTCAATTCATATCCTAAAAGTTTTATTCATACACAAAAAATTCAATTCATATCCTAAAGGTTCAATTCATATCCTAAAATTTCAATTCATATCCACAAAAGTTCAATTCATATCCTAAAATTTCAATTTATAACCTAAAATTTCAATACATAAACTAAAAGTCCAATTCATATCCTAAAAGTCCAATTCATATCCTAAAGGCTCAATTCATATCCTAAAAGTTCAATTCATACACAAAAATTTCAATTCATATCCTAAAGGTTCAATTCATATCCTAAAATTTTAATTAATATTCACAAAAGTTCAATTCATATCCTAAAATTTCAATTTAAAAACTAAACTTCAAATACATAAACTAAAAGTCCAATTCATATCCTAAAGGTTCAATTAATATCCTAAAATTTCAATTCATATCCACAAAACAAAATTCAATTTATATCCTAAAATTTCAATTTATAAACTAAAATTCCAATACATAAATTAAAAGTCCAATTCATATCCTAAAATTTCAATTCATATCCACAAAAGTTCAATTCATATCCTAAAATTTTAATTTATAGCCTAAAATACCAATACATAAACTAAAAGTCCAATTCATATCCTAAAAGTCCAATTCATATCCTAAAGGCTCAATTCATATCCTAAAAGTTCAATTCATACACAAAAATTTCAATTCATATCCTAAAATTTCAATTCATATCCACAAAAGTTCAATTCATATCCTAAAATTTCAATTTATAACCTAAAATTCCAATACACAAACTAAAAGTCCAATTTATATCGTAAAAGTCCAATTCATATTCTAAAGGCCCAATTTATATCATAAAAGTTTAATTCATACACAAAAATTTCAATTCGCATCCTAAAGGTTGTAACGATCCGATCGGTCGTTTTGAGTTCCGGCGTGTTATTCAGCAGTTTGAGGCCATGAGCAGCTTCATCTCAGGTATATTGACTTGTGTGTATGGTCAGAATTAAAATTCAGAAAGTTTGGAGTCAAATCTAAATGGAAATTCTCATTTTGAAAGCTTAAAATTGAAGAAATGAACTAGGATTGGAATTTTAATTAAACGACCTCAGAATTGGGATCCGAAGGTTCCAGCAGGTTCGTATGATGATTTCGGACTTTGGCGTATGCCCGGATCGGGTTTTGGATAACCCGGGAGCATTTTGGCGCCTATTGTGGAAGATAGCATTTTAGAAGAAATTGCATCAGTTTGGCTTAAAATGCATTTCAGTGTTATTAATGTCCGTTTGGAATTCCGAGACTGGGAGTAGCTCCGTATGGTGATTCTGGATTTGGGAGCGCGATCGGAAGTGAATTCGGAGGTCCGTAGGTCATTTTGGAGCCGTTTGGCTAAATATAGAAATTTGAAGGTTTTTGAGAAAATTCGACCGGAAGTGGAAATTTTGATATCGGGGTCGGAATGCGATTCCGAAAGTTGGGGCAAGTCCGTAATATCGAATGTGACTTGTGTGCAAAATTTGAAGTCATTCCTGAATGATTTTGGTAAGGTTTGAGACACTTAGTCTCTTTTAAGGAAGCTTAAGTTGGAAAAGTCAACCGGATATTGACTTATGTGTTAGAGCGCTCGAAATGCGAATTTTATGGTTCGGATAGCTTTGTTAGGTGATTTGGGACTTAGGAGTGTGTCCGGAATATTTTTGTGATGACCGGTGTAGAATTAAGCTTGAATCGGCAAAGTTAGTATTTTGGCGAATTCCGGTTGATAGGTAAGATTTTGATCCGAGGCTCGGAATGGAATTCCGAGAGTTGCTGTAGCTTCGGTATGTCATTTTGGACTTGTCTGCAAAATTTGAGATCATTTGGACTAGTTTTAACGTGTTTCGACATCGGATGTGTAAATTAGAAGTTTCAAAGTTCATAGGCTTGAATCCGAGGTGAATTTAGCATTTTTGCATTGTTTTTGGTGATTTGAAGAAACAACTAAGTTTGTGTCATATTATGGGACTTGTTAGTATACTTTGTTAGGATCCCATGAGGCTCGGACAAATTTTGGAAGAGGTTTTGGAAGATTTTTGCCGTTTTGAGCATAAATGTAATGATCTAAAGGTTCATTTTTAGTTCTAGAGATCCAAATTTGATTCCGAGACTTCCTGAATTTTGATAATGAATTATAGGACTGATCTGAAAATTTTGGTCTAATTTCCTCAAGTCGCGATTGGGTTTTTGACGCGAAACATGAGTAATTGTTTAACGAGCGAAATGGATATCGCACTGGGCAAATGAGCTCCGAATTGAGTTTCGATTGAAGGGTTGTGTTTGTTTTATTATTTTTGACTCATAGGAACAAGAATGGTATAATTCAGAGTTCGTATGAAGGAGTTAGAGCCTTTTTAGTGAAATTAAAGAGTGCTGGTGCATCAGGTCTGGTGTGGCACTTTTAGCGACCAGATTAGCACCTTTAGCGACCAGATTTGGGTCTTTAGCGACGAGTTGCTTATTAAAAGCTGCTGCATTTCTGTTCGTTTTTTTACCTATTTTCTTGCGAAATAACACGGTTTGGGGCGATTTTTGAGCAAGAAATCATGAGAAATCTTGAGGTAAGTCACTTGTGATTATTTCTACTCCGTAATATTGAATTATCATCGAATAATCTGACTAGATTACATGTTTTTGAGGTGTAAATTGGGGATTTTGGACCTAGGAATTTGAAAATAAGATTTGAAGATTTGAGGGGTCATTTGAACTCCGATTTTGGTAAATTTTATATGTACGGACTCGTGGCGAGACGAGAAATCCGGTGATGTGACTTTCGTAATTTTTCGAGAAGTGAGCCCGGGGCTCGGGTTTTGCCAACTTCGTTATTTTTAGCGTTTTTCGAGTATTTTCGATTGGGTATTGTTCCCTTAGCATATTGTGATGTATTCGCTCTGATTTTGGTTAGATTCGACGCGCGTGGAGGCCGATTTGAGGGGCAAAGGCGTCGCAAGCTATAGATTTCACCGGTTCGAGGTGAGTAATGATTTTAAATGATGCATTGAGGGTTTGAAACCTCGGATTGCACAACATACTGCTATGTTGAGATGAGACACGCGTTGTATGACGAGCGCGGGGTCATTTACTATTTGGGATTGTGACTTGGTCCATCCCAGTTGATATTTTTATCGCGTAATTGATAAAGATTTATTATTTTTCACTATGATTGGGGCTTATTGCCATATTTGGGCTTCGTGCCAATTATCTGAAATCTTTTGTGAATTTACATCACTATTTTCCTCACGAATTGAAATATTATTTGAATTTAATCCAATTGAATTATATTATTTTGTGAACTCAGCTACATTTATACTCAACTTGAGATTTAATGATATTTATAATGCTGTTGAGCTGAGCACTATTGTTTTACTGATGCCCAAGAGGCTTATGATTATTTTCTGGACTGATTGAGGCCGAGGGCCATACGTGAGGATATGTTGAGTGATGTGAGGAGGCTTTCAGGCCTCGAGTGTTATGTGAGGAGGCTTTCACGCCTCGAGTTTGATGTGTGACGGCTTTCAGGCCTATTGATATTGTGCTTGGGCTGTAGGAGCCCCTCCGGAGTCTGTACACACCCCCAGTGAGCGCAGGGTACCCAGGTGAGTTGGGAGTGGGCCCGAGAGGCCGTTGCTTGTGTGTGGTGAGTTGGGAGTGAGCCCGAGGGGCTGATGTTGTGTGCTGGTGAGTTGGGAGTGAGCCCGAGGGGCTGATACTATACTGAGATTTACATATTGAGCCCGAGGGGCAAGCTTTTGATTTATCCTTACTGTGGAAATTATTTGTCTTTACTGTTTTAAAAGAAGAATTATCTGATACTCACTATTTTACTGTATAACTGATTTTACTGCTTGGGATAGCGCTATATTGTGCCGTTATGAGATTTCATGTTTTCAGTCGTTATTTATTTTTATTACTCACTGGGTCAGAGTACTCACATTACTCCCTGCACCATGAGTGTAGATACAGGCAGAGCTGAGTTCGCTCCTGAGCGCTGATTCTTTCCAGGCCAGGCAGTGACTAGGAGTAATGAGGTAGTTGTTGACGTCCGTAGCCCCGTTTTCTCCCTTATCTTTATTATTTATGATAATTCCAGACTTTGTAAAATATTAGTAAACTCTGTAGTAGCTCATGACTTGTGACACCCCGATTTCGGGCTGAGTTGGGAGGGTTTTCCTTGTTCTATCACGTTTATTTCGCATTTAAGATTATATTGCCCATGATTTAGACTTATTCCTGCTAAGTAATTATAAAGAGATGTACTGTTTTGTTGATTGGCTGGCCTTGTCCTCACGAGAGGTGCCATCACGACCGGGGTTGGGATTTTGGGTCGTGACAAGTTGGTATCAGAGCCTAGGTTACTAGGTCTCACGAGTCATGAGCTGGTTTATCCTCAAGAGGCTGCAGAACCTTTAGGAAAATTTCATATTCTTGGAAATTCTTGTCGTGCGACTTTGTTGGTCCGAAGACTAAATTCTGTTGTTCTATTCTCTCGCAGATGGCGAGAACACGCACTAATGGACAGGACGGACGACCACCATTGCCACCTACTGAAGCCACCAGAGGCCGTGGACGCAGTCGTGGTCGAGGTAGAGCCACAGGGGCAGCATCTGTAGATCCACCAGTTGCCCGGGCTCAGGATCAGGCTCCAGCTGCAGAGACTCCAGCAGCACCTACTCAGGCACCAGCTGTGCCTATTGTTATTCCGGGTCTTCAGGAGGCCCTGGCTCAGATTCTGACAGTTTGCACTGGTCTGGCTCAGGCAGTTTTAGCCACCACTGCAACAGCTACTTCACAGGCAGGGGGAGGTAATCAGACCCCCGCTGCTCGCACACCTGAGCCGATAGTGCAGGGATTACAGACACCAGAGGCACCACCAGTACAGCAGGTTGCCCCAGTTCAGCCGGTTACACCGGTTAAGGATAATATGGTCCCAGTTATGCCAGACTATGAGCAGCGTCGTCTTGAGAGATTCAACAGACTTGTACCTCCTACTTTCAGTGGTGCTCAGGGCGAGGATGCCCAAGGTTTTCTTGACAAGTGTAGACGTATGCTGAGGACAGCAAGGATCTTGGAGGCTAGCGGTGTATCCTTTACTACTTTTCAGTTCTCAGGTGCAGCTTTCACTTGGTGGGAGGCATATGAGCGGCGTAGGCCGGTAGGTTCAGCGCCCTTCTCCTGGTAGGAGTTCTCCACTCTCTTTCTGGAGAAGTGGGTACCGCGATCTCAGAGAGAGGAGATGCGCAGGCAGTTTGAGTATCTTCGTCAGGGAGATATGACCGTATCTCAGTATGAGGTGAGGTTCTCGGAGCTGGCTCGTTATGCTCCATGGATGGTCCCGACTGATCGGGAAAGGATTAGGAGGTTCGTGGATGGGCTTAATTATCCCATTCGTATTCTGATGGCTAGAGAAAGGATTCTGAGCCATACTTTTGAGGATGCAGTAGATGTTGCTCGCGACATTGAGACGGATCGTTGACTAGAGAGAGAGGAGCGGGAGGCTAAGAGGCTTCATGGATCAGCTAGTCACAGTGGTGCTCCGTCTAGGGGCCAGTTCCAGCAGAGTAGAGGTCGTTCTTACAGGCCTCATCAGTTAGCTCGTCCAGAGTACCGCGGGCCGTCTTCAGGCTGTGGTCATCAGGGATTTCAGTAGGGCCAGTCATCACTCAGTGCCTTTCCAGCTCAGAGTTCTTCACGTGCCCCGTCAGTTCAAGGTCCTTCTGCACCGAGTGCACCAGCTAGTCACTCCGGTGCGAGGGGTTCTTTTCAGTCCCATCCTCTAACATCTAGGGGTTATTATGAGTGCGAAGAGTTAGGACATGTGTGGAAGCAGTGTCCTCGTCGTACCGCCAGTTCATCACAGTAGAGGGGTCAGTCCTCATCTTCTGCACCAGCTACTTCAGTACCCACCCAGTCAGCTAGGGGTGAGGGTCAGGCAGCTAGAGGCCTCCCCAGAGGGGGAGGTCGAGCAGGCCGTGGTCCGGCTCGGTTTTATGCTATTCCAGACCGGGCAGATGCTCTTGCGTCAGATGCTGTTATCACAGGTATTATCTCAGTCTGCCACACATATGCCTCTATCTTATTTGATCCGGCATCCACCTATTCTTATGTATCTTCATATTTTACCCGTCATTTGAGTATGCCCCGGGAGTCTCTTACTTTACCTGTTCATGTGTCTACCCCGGTAGGCGATACTATTGTTGTGGACCATATGTATCGGTCATGTGCTGTGATTATTGGGGGTCTGGAGACCCGAGTTGATCTACTGCTGTTGAGCATGGTAGATTTTGATATTATTCTGGGTATGGATTGGTTATCTCCATATCATGCTATTCTAGACTGTCATGCTAAGACAATTACTTTGGCTATTCCGGGTGTTCCGAGGATCGAGTGGCGTGGCATGACTGATTATGTCTCTAGCATAGTAATTTCTTTCTTGAAAGCCCAGCGTATGGTTGGGAAGGGTTATCTATCATATCTGGCTTTTGTGCGGGATGTTGGAGCTGAGACTCCTAGTATTGATTCTGTCCCAGTTGTGAGGGACTTTCCTGATGTATTTCCTGCAGACCTGCCAGGCATGCCACCGGACAAGGATATTGATTTTGGCATTGACTTAGTGTCGGGCACTCAGCCCATTTCTATTCCGCCATATCGTATGGCACCAGCAGAGCTGAAAGAATTGAAGGAGCAGCTTCAGGAACTCCTAGATAAGGGGTTCATTCGGCCTAGCGTGTCCCCGTGGGGTGCACCTGTTTTATTTGTGAAGAAGAAAGATGGCACAATGAGAATGTGCATTGATTATAGGCAGTTGAATAAGGTAACAGTGAAGAACAAGTATCCTTTGCCTCGCATTGATGACTTATTTGATCAGCTTCAGGGAGCGAGGGTATTTTCTAAGATTGATCTCCGTTCGGGCTATCACCAGTTGAAAATCAGGGAGTCGGATATTCCCAAGACTGCCTTCAGGACTAGATATGGTCAGTATGAATTTTTGGTTATGTCTTTCGGGCTGACCAATGCCCCAACAACGTTCATGCATTTGATGAACTGTATTTCACCCTTATCTGGATGCATTTGTTATTGTATTCATTGATGATATCCTGGTGTACTCGCGTAGCCAGGAGGAGCATGCCCAACATTTGCATGTAGTGTTGCAGAGATTGAGAGATGAGAAGCTTTATGCAAAATTCTCCAAATGTGAATTTTGGCTAAGTTCTGTGGCATTTTTGGGACATATAGTGTCCAGCGAGGGTATACAGGTTGATCCAAGGAAGATAGAAGCAGTGCAAAGTTGGTCTAGACCGTCCTCAGTCACAGAGATTCGGAGTTTTCTTGAGCAAGCAGGCTATTATCGCCGATTTGTTCAGGGGTTTTCTTCTATTGCATCGCCTTTGACCAAGTTGACTCAGAAAGGTGCCCCATTTGTATGGTCCGGCGAGTGTGAGGAGAGCTTTCAGAAGCTCAAGGAACTTCTGACCACAGCTCCAGTGTTGGTGTTACCTTCAGCTACAGGTTCATACACGGTATATTGTAATGCTTCCAGAGTTGGGATTGGTTGTGTGCTAATGCAGGAGGGTAGAGTTATTGCTTATGCTTCTCGTCAGTTGAATCCCCATGAGAAGAACTACCCTGTTCATGATTTGGAGTTGGCTGCTATAGTTCATGCCTTAAAAAATTTAGAGGCATTATTTATATGGCGTATCTTGTGAGGTATTCACTGATCATCGCAGTCTTCAGCATTTATTTAAACAAAAACATCTTAATTTGAGGCAGCGGAGATGGCTTGAGTTACTTAAAGACTATGATATTACCATTCTATATCATCCGGGAAAGGCCAAAGTAGTGGCCGATGCGTTGAGCCGAAAGGCAGTCAGTATGGGGAGTTTGGCTTACATCCCAGTTGGGGAGAGGTCTTTTGCAGTTGATGTTCAGACCTTGGCCAATCAATTGGTGCAGTTAGATATTTCTGAGCCTAGCCGGGTATTGGCTAGTGTGGTTTCTCGATCTTCCTTATATGATCGCATCAGAGAGCACCAGTATGATGATCCGCATTTGCTTGTCCTTAAGGACAGAGTTCAGCATGATAATGCCAAAGATGTGACTATAGGTGATGATGGCGTATTGAGGATGCAGGGCCGTATTTGTGTGCCCGATGTTGATGGGCTTAGAGATTTGATTCTTGAGGAGGCCCACAGTTCGCGGTATTCCATCCATCCGGGTGCTGCGAAGATGTATCAGGACTTGAGACAGCATTACTGGTGGAGGAGAATGAGGAAAGACATTGTGGGATATGTGGCTCGGTGTCTCAACTGTCAGTAGGTGAAATATGAGCATCAGAGACCGGGCGGTTTGCTTCAGCAGATGATTATTCCTGAGTGGAAATGGGAG
This sequence comes from Nicotiana sylvestris, assembly GCF_000393655.2. NCBI lineage: Eukaryota > Viridiplantae > Streptophyta > Magnoliopsida > Solanales > Solanaceae > Nicotiana > Nicotiana sylvestris. The sequence goes on from NC_091064.1 coordinate 36,116,788, forward strand.
AGATTTACTATAGATTTCGTGAGTGGCCTTCCTCGGACTTTGAAGAATTTTGATTCGATTTGGGTCGTTGTGGATAGGCTGACCAAGTCAGCGCATTTCATTCTGGTGTGTACCACATATTCTGCGGAGCGACTGGCTAGGATCTTTATTCAGGAGATTGTGCGGTTGCATGGTGTTCCAGTTACTATTATTTCGGATAAAGGTACTCAGTTCACTTCTCAGTTTTGGAGGACTTTTCAGCACGAGTTGGGCACTCAGGTGGAGTTGAGTTCAGCATTTCATCCTCAGACGGACGGACAGTCCGAGCGTACTATTCAGATATTGGAGGATATGTTGCGTGCCTGCGTGATTGATTTTGGAGGTTCTTGGGTTGAATTTTTACCACTTGCAGAGTTTGCCTACAACAACAGCTATCAGTCCAGTATTCAGATGGCACCGTATGAGGCCTTATATGGGAGGCGGTGTAGAACTCCAGTGGGTTGGTTTGAGCCCGGTGAGGCTAGGTTGTTGGGGACAGATTTGGTCCAGGATGCCTTAGAAAAGGTGAAGGTGATTCAGGAAAGACTTCGCACAGCTCAGTCGCGTCAGAAGAGTTATGCGGACCGGAAGGTCCGAGATGTATCATTTATGGAGGGCGAGAAGGTTTTGCTGAAGGTTTCGCCGATGAAGGGTGTTATGAGGTTCGGAAAGAAAGGGAAGTTTAGTCTGCGTTTTATTGGACCATTTGAGGTACTTAGGAGGATTGGAGAGGTGGCTTACGAGCTTGCTTTGCCGCCTAGATTGTCGGGTGTTCATCCGGTATTCCATGTGTCCATGCTCCGGAAGTACATTGGGGACCCGTCTCATATTTTAGATTTCAGTACAGTACAGTTAGATGAAAATTTGACTTATAATGTGGAGCCAGTCGCTATTTTGAGTCGACAGGTTCAAAAATTGAGATCAAAAGATATAGCATCAGTGAAAGTACAGTGGAGAGGTCGGCCCGTGGAGGAGGCTACTTGGGAGACCGAGCAGGAGATGCGGAGCAGGTACCCGCACCTATTTGAAACTCCAGGTATGTTTCTTAACTCGCTCGAGGACGAGCGTTTGTTTTAGTTGGGGAGAATGTAACGACCCGAACCGTCGTTTCATGTATTTTCATCTCGTATTCCCCGTTAAATGCTTATTCATGTTTCAATATGTGTACTTGGTGAATTTGAGTCAATTCGGATCGAGTTTGGTATGAAATGGGACAATTAGTCTCTTTAAGGAAGAATTAGTTTGAAAAAGTCAACCGGACGTTGACTTGTGAATTAGAGGGCTCAGAATTGAATTCTGATGATTCGGTTAGTTTCGGGGGATGATTTAAGGCCTAGGAGCGGAATCGGAATTAATTTTGGAGGTCCAGTGAAGAAATTAGCTCATTTTGGCGAAGTTAGTATTTTGGCGATTTCCGGTTGATAGGTGAAATTTTGATCCGACGGTCGGAATGGAATTCCGAGAATTTCTGTAGCTTCATTATGTCATTTTGGACTTGTGTGCAAAATTTGAAGTCAATCGGACGTGATTTGATAGGTTTCGGCATCGGAAATAGAAGTTGGAAATTCTAAAGTTCATAAAACTTGGATTGGAGGTTGATTCATGATTTTAGCGTTGTTTGATGTGATTTGAGGCCTCGAGCAAGTCCGTAATGTATTTTGGGACTGGTTGGTATTATTGGTCGGGGTCCCGGGGGCCTCGGGTGTGTTTCGGATGCCCAACGGGTCATTTTTGGAAGATTTTTGCCGTTTTGAGCATAAATGTAATGATCTAAAGGTTCATTTTTAGTTCTAGAGATCCAAATTTGATTTCGAGACTTCCAGAATTTAAATCATGAATTATAGGACTGATCTGGAAATTTTGGTTTAATTTCATCAAGTCGCGATTGGGTTTTTGACGTGAAATGTGAGTTAATTGTTTAACGAGCGAAATGGGTATTGAACTGGGCAACCGCGCTCCGAATTGAGTTTCGATTGAAGGGTTGTGTTCGTATTATTATTTGTGACTCATAGGAACAAGAATCGTCTAATTCCGAGTTCGTATTATGGAGTTAGATCCATTTTAGTGAATAATGGCTGTGCTGCAAATTTCTTAAAAGCTGCTGTATTTTCTGCAGTAGTGAACAATACCCGCGCGGGTGAACAGTGAACAGTGACCTCACGCGCATGAACAGTGCCCCCGCGTGAACAATACCGAAAATTTCTGGACAGATTTAATGTCCAGCATTCCGAGTTTGGTCATTTTTTTGACTTCCAAGCTTGGATTTTGAGCGATTTTTAGCAAGAAATCTTGGGAAATCTTGAGGTATGTCACTTGTGATTATTTCTACTCCATAATATTGAATTATCATCGAATAATCCGACTAGATTACATGTTTTTGAGGAGTAAATTGAAGATTTAGGCCTAGGGATTTGAAAATAAGATTTGAAGATTTGAGGGGTCATTTGAACTCCGATTTTGGTAAATTTTATATGTACGGACTCGTGGAGAGACGAGGAATCCGGTGATGTGACTTTCATAATTTTTCGAGAAGTGGACCCGGGGCTCGGGTTTTGCGAATTTCGTGAATTTCGATATTTTTCGAGTCTTTTCGATTGGGTTATATTCCCTTAGCCTATTGTAATGTATTCGTTGTGGTTTTGACCAGATTCGACGCGCGAAGAGGTAAATTCGAGAGGCAAGGGCATAGCGGAGTAGACGTTGGACCGTCTTGAGGTGAGTAATGATTTTAAATGATGCACTGAGGGTTTCAAACCCCGGATTGCACAACATACTGCTATGTTGAGATGAGACACATGTTGTAGGACGAGCGCGGGGTCATTTACTATTGGGGATTGTGACTTGGTCCATCCTAGTTGATATTTTTACCGCGTAATTGATAAAGATTTATTGTTTTTCACTATGATTGGGCTTATTGCCATATTTGGGCTTCGTGCCAATTATCTGAAATCTTTTGTGAATTTACATCACTATTTTCCTCACGAATTGAAATATTATTTGAACTCAGTCCAATTGAATTATATTATTTTGTGAACTCAGCTACATTTATACTCAACTCGAGATTTAATGATATTTATAATGTTGTTGAGCTGAGCACTATTGTTTTACTGATGCCCAAGAGGCTTATGATTATTTTCTGGACTGATTGAGGCCGAGGGCCATACGTGAGGATATGTTGAGTGATGTGAGGAGGCTTTCAGGCCTCGAGTGTTATATGAGGAGGCTTTCAGGCCTCGTGTGTGATGTGTGAAGGCTTTCAGGCCTATTGATATTGCGCTTGGGCTGTAGGAGCCCCTCCGGAGTCTGTACACACCCCCAGTGAGCGCAGGGTACCCAGGTGAGTTGGGAGTGGGCCCGAGAGGCCGTTGCTTGTGTGTGGTGAGTTGGGAGTGAGCCCGAGGGGCTGATGTTGTGTGCTGGTGAGTTGGGAGTGAGCCCGAGGGGCTGATACTATACTGAGATTTACATATTGAGCCCGAGGGGCAAGCTTTTGATTTATCCTTACTGTGGAAATTATTTGTCTTTACTGTTTTAAAAGAAGAATTATCTGATACTCACTATTTTACTGTATAACTGATTTTACTGCTTGGGATAGCGCTATATTGTGCCGTTATGAGATTTCATGTTTTCAGTCGTTATTTATTTTTATTACTCACTGGGTCGGAGTACTCACATTACTCCCTGCACCATGTGTGCAGATACAGGCAGAGCTGAGTTCGCTCCTGAGCGCTGATTCTTTCCAGACCAGGCGGTGACTAGGAGTAACGAGGTAGTTGTTGACGTCCGCAGCCCCGTTTTCTCCCTTATCTTTGTTATTTATGATAATTTCAGACTTTGTAAAATATTAGTAAACTCTGTAATAGCTCATGACTTGTGACACCCCGATTTCGGGCTGAGTTGGGAGGGTTTTCCTTGTCCTATAACATTTATTTCACATTTAAGATTATATTGCCCATGATTTAGACTTATTCCTGCTAAGTAATTATAAAGAGATGTATTGTTTTGTTGATTGGCTGGCCTTGTCCTCACGAGAGGCGCCATCACGACCGGGTTGGGATTTTGGGTCGTGACAATATCCACAAAAGTTCAATTCATATCATAAAATTTCAATTTATAGCCTAAAATTCCAATACATAAACTAAAAGTCCAATTCATATCCTAAAAGTCCAATTCATATCCTAAAGGCTCAATTCATATCCTAAAAGTTAAATTCATACACAAAAATTTCAATTCATATCCTAAAATTTCAATTTATATCCACAAAAGTTCAATTCATATCTTAAAATTTAATTTATAACCTAAAATTCCAATACATAAACTAAAAGTCCAATTAATATCCTAAAAGTCCAATTCATATCCTAAAGGCTCAATTCATATCCTAAAAGTTTAAATAATACACAAAAGGTTCAATTCATGTCCTAAAATTTCAATTCATATCCACAAAAGTTCAATTCATATCCTAAAATTTCAATTTATAACCTAAAATTCCAATACATAAACTAAAAGTCCAATTCATATCCTAAAAGTCCAATTCATATCCTAAAGGCTCAATTCATATCCTAAAAGTTCAATTCATACACAAAAATTTAAATTTATATCCTAAAATATTAACTCATATCCACAAAAGTTTAATTCATATCCTATAATTTCAATTTATAAACTAAAATTCCAATACATAAACTAAAAGTCCAATTTATATCCTAAAAGTTCAATTCATATCCTAAAGGCTCAATGTAACGACCCGAACCGTCGTTTCCTGTATTTTCATCTTGTATTCCCCGTTAAATGCTTATTCATGTTTCAATATGTGTACTTGGTGAATTTGAGTAAATTCGGATCGAGTTTGGTATGAAATGGGACAATTAGTCTCTTTAAGGAAGAATTAGTTTGGAAAAGTCAACCTAATGTTGACTTGTGAGTTAGATTGCTCGGAATTGAATTCCGATGATTTGGTTAGTTTCGGGGGATGATTTAAGGCCTAGAAGCGCAATCGGAATTAATTTTGGAGGTCCGGTGAAGAAATTAGCTCATTTTGGCGAAGTTAGTATTTTGGCAATTTCCGGTTGATAGGTGAAATTTTGATCCGACGGTCAGAATGGAAATCCAAGAATTTTTGTAGCTTCATTATGTCAATTTGGACTTGTGTGCAAAATTTGAAGTCAATCGGACGTGATTTGATAGGTTTCGGCATCAGAATTAGAAGTTGGAAATTCTAAAGTTCATAAAACTTGGATTGGAGGTTGATTCATGATTTTAGCGTTGTTTGATGTGATTTGAGGCCTCGAGCAAGTCCGTAATGTATTTTGGGACTAGTTGGTATTATTGGTCGGGGGCCTCGGGTGTGTTTCGGATGCCCAACGGGTCATTTTTGGAAGATTTTTGCAGTTTTGAGCATAAATGTAATGATCTAAAGGTTTATTTATAGTTCTAGAGATCCAAATTTGATTTCGAGACTTCCAGAATTTAAATCATGAATTATAGGACTGATCTGGAAATTTTGGTTTAATTTCATCAAGTCGTGTTTGGGTTTTTGATGTGAAATGTGAGTTAATTGTTTAACGAGCGAAATGGGTATTGAACTGGTCAAACGAGCTCCGAATTGAGTTTTGATTGAAGGGTTGTGTTCGTATTATTATTTGTGACTCATAGGAACAAGAATCGTCTAATTCCGAGTTCGTATGATGGAGTTAGAGCCATTTTAGTGAAAAATGGCTGTGCTGCAAATTTCTTAAAAGATGTTGTATTTTCTGCAGCAGTGAACAGTACCTGCGCGTGAACTATAACCGCGGGGGTGAACAGTGAACAGTGACCACACGCGCATGAATAGTGCCTCCGCGTGAACAGTACCAAAAAATTCTGTACAGATTTAATGTCCAGCAGTCCGAGTTTGGTCACTTTTTTTGACTTCCAAGCTCGGATTTTTGGGCGATTTTTAGCAAGAAATCTTGGGAATTCTTGAGGTAAGTCACTTGTAATTATTTCTACTCCATAATATTGAATTATGATCGAATAATCAGACTAGATTACATGTTTTGAGGAGTAAATTGAAGATTTAGGCCTAGGGATTTCAAAATAAGATTTGAATATTTGAGGGGTCATTTGAACTCCGATTTTGGTAAATTTTATATGTACGGACTCGTGGCGAGACTAGGAATCCGGTGATGTGACTTTTGTAATTTTTCGAGAAGTGGGCCCGGGGCTCGGGTTTTGCGAATTTCGTGAATTTCGATATTTTTCGAGTCTTTTCGATTGGGTTATATTCCCTTAGCCTATTGTAATGTATTCGTTGTGGTTTTGACCAGATTCGACGCGCGAAGAGGTAAATTCGAGAGGCAAGGGCATAGCGGAGTAGACATTGGACCGTCTTGAGGTGAGTAATGATTTTAAATGATGCACTGAGGGTTTGAAACCCCGGATTGCACAACATACTGCTATGTTGAGATGAGACACGCGTTGTATGACGAGCGCGGTTGATTTATCCTTACTGTGGAAATTATTTGTCTTTACTGTTTTAAAAGAAGAATTATCTGATACTCACTATTTTACTGTATAACTGATTTTACTGCTTGGGATAGCGCTATATTGTGCCGTTATGAGATTTCATGTTTTCAGTCGTTATTTATTTTTATTACTCACTGGGTCGGAGTACTCACATTACTCCCTGCACCATGTGTGCAGATACAGGCAGAGCTGAGTTCGCTCCTGAGCGCTGATTCTTTCCAGACCAGGCGGTGACTAGGAGTAACGAGGTAGCTGTTGACGTCCGCAGCCCCGTTTTCTCCCTTATCTTTGTTATTTATGATAATTCCAGACTTTGTAAAATATTAGTAAACTCTGTAGTAGCTCATGACTTGTGACACCCCGATTTCGGGCTGAGTTGGGAGGGTTTTCCTTGTTCTATCACGTTTATTTCGCATTTAAGATTATATTGCCCATGATTTAGACTTATTCCTGCTAAGTAATTATAAAGAGATGTACTGTTTTGTTGATTGGCTGGCCTTGTCCTCACGAGAGGCGCCATCACGACCGGGTTGAGATTTTGGGTCGTGACACTCAATTCATATCCTAAAAGTTTAATTCATACACAAAAATTTTAATTCGTATCCTAAAGGTTCAATTCATATCCTAGTTTCAATTCATATCCACAAAAGTGCAATTCGTATCCTAAAATTTCAATTTATAAACTAAAATTCCAATACATAAACTAAAAGTCCAATTCATATTCTAAAAGCCCAATTCATATGCTAAAAGCTCAATTCATATCCTAAATGTTCAATTCATACACAAAAATTTTAATTCATATCCTAAAGGTTCAATTCATATTCTAAAATTTTAATTAATATCCACAAAAGTTCAATTCATATCCTAAAATTTCAATTTATAAACTAAAATTCAAATACATAAACTAAAAGTCCAATTCATATCCTAAAGGTTCAATTCATATCCTAAAATTTCAATTCATATCCACAAAATTCAATTTATATCCTAAAATTTCAATTTATAAACTAAAATTCCAATACATAAACTAAAAGTCCAATTCATATCGTAAAATTCCAATACATAAACTAAAAGTCCAATTCATATACTAAAAGTCCAATTCATATCCTAAAGGCTCAATTCATATCCTAAAAGTTCAATTCATATACAAAAATTTCATTTCATATCCTAAAGGTTCAATTCATATCCTAAAATTTCAATTCATATCCACAAAAGTTCAATTCATATCCTAAAATTTCAATTTATAACCTAAATTCCAATACATAAACTAAAAGTCCAATTCATATCCTAAAGGCTCAATTCATATCCTAAAAGTTCAATTCATACACAAAAATTTCAATTCATATCCTAAAAGTTTAATTCATATCCACAAAAGTTCAATTCATATCTTAAAATTTCAATTTATAAACTAAAATTCCAATACATATACTAAAAGTCCAATTCATATCCTAAAAGTCCAATTCATATCCTAAAGGCTCAATTCATATCCTAAAAGTTTAATTCATACACAAAAATTTCAATTCGTATCCTAAAGGTTCAATTCATATCCTAATTTTAATTCATATCCACAAAAGTTCAATTCATATCCTAAAATTTCAATTTATAAACTAAAATTGCCAATACATAAACTAAAAGTCCAATTCATATGCTAAAGGCTCAATTCATATCCTAAATGTTCAATTCATACACAAAAATTTCAATTCATATCCTAAAGGTTCAATTCATATACTAAAATTTTAATTCATATCCACAAAAGTTTAATTCATATCCTAAAATATCAATTTATAAACTAAAATTCAAATACATAAACTAAAAGTCCAATTCATATCCTAAAAGTCCAATTCATATCCTAAAGGTTCAATTCATATCCTAAAATTTCAATTCATATGTGACGACCCGACCCGTCGTCATGTGAGTTACCGCCCCGTTTCCCCCATTTTATGCTTCTTCATGTTTCATTGTCGGTATTCGGTGTGTTAGAGTTAAATCGGATTGGGTTTGATAGGAAATAAGACACTTACTCTCTTTAAGGAAGACTTATTTTGGAAACGTCAATTGGGTGTTGACTATTGAGTTAGAGGGCTCGAATGTGATTTCCGGTGATTCGGTTAGCTTCGGGGGATGATATGTGGCTTAGGAGTGTGATCAGAATTGATTTTGGAGGTCCGAAGTAGAACTAGGCTTGAATTGGCGAAGTTAGTATTTTGGCGATTTCCGGTTGATAGGTAAGATTTTGATCCGAGAATTGCAGTGGCTTCGTTAGGTGATTTTGGATGTGTGTGCAAAATTTCAGATCATTCGGAGGTGTTTTGGTCGGGTTTTTGATCAAATGCGTGTTTAAGAAGTTTTAAAAGAACTTAGGCTTGAATTCGATGTAATTCGATGATTTTGGTGTTAGTCGAGGTGTTTTGATGATTGGAGCAAGTTTGGATGATGTCTTAAGATATGATGGTGCGTTTGGTTGAGGTCCCGGGGGCCTCGGGGCGATTTCGGATGGTTAACGGGAAGTTTGGAGTTGTAAAATGCAGCAAAAAAATTGCAGAGTATTTTTGTTCTATGCGATCGCAGAGGGTGTCATGCGATCGCATAGAAGGAATTCGAGGGGCTGTTTGGTTGTGCTATGCGATCGCGGTGGAAGGCATGCGATCGCACAGGGTAAAGACCTTGTGATATGCGATCGCAGAGAGGCCTATGCGATCGCATAAGGCTAAATCTGGGGGCAGAATATTTGTGCTATGCGATCGCATGGGCTCTAATGCGATCGCATAGAAGGAGCTACAGTGATCTGGGCAGAATGTTAAAACATTTCATCCTCGAACCCAACCCATTTTTCCTCCATTTTTGAGCAACCTTGAGAGCTTTTGAACGGGAATTGAAGGGGTTTTGACGGGAAGTGAATGGAGGTAAGTCCTATGGACTAAATACATGATTATATTGTGAAATCATCTTCGAAATTCATGAAAATATAGTCAAATTGTAAGAAATTAGGGCTTGAAATTGAAATTCTAAATTTGGGATTTGAGGGGCCATTTGTGGTACGATTTGAGAGATTTTTGTATGTATAGACTCGTGGCGAGATAACAAACCCGATGACGTAAAAATTTCTGAGTTTCGAGACGTGGGCCCGGAGCTCGGGTTTTTGCCAACTTCGTAATTCTTGATATTTTTTGATTGTTTACGATTGGGTATTGTTCCCTTAACATATTGTGATGTATTCGCTCTGATTTTGGTTAGATTCGACGTGCGTGGAGGCCGATTTGAGGGGCAAAGGCATCGCGAGCTAGAGAATTAGCCAGTTCGAGGTGAGTAATGGTTGTAAATGATGTCCTGAGGGTTTGAAACCACGGATTTGCACATCGTAGTGCTTTATTGAGGCAAGATACACGCTGGATGATGAGCGTGGGGTCTTTCACTACTGAGGATTGTGACTTAGTCCATCCCGATTGACGATTTTACCGAATATTTGACTGAAATTCATTTGTTATCATCATGATTTGGGCTGATTGCCATATTTGGGCTTCATGCCAATTATTTGAACCTTTCGGGGAATTTTATCACTGTTTCCTCACTGCTTGACTTATTATTTGAATTCAGTCCTGTTGATATCTACTGTTTTACAGAGTCAGCCACTTTTACTCAGATTTGAAACTTAAATGATATTTCTACATCATGTTTTGGGCTGAGAACTACTGCTTTACTAATGCCCAAGGGGCTTGTGATGATGTTTGGACTGACTGAGGCCGAGGGCTATATGTGAGGATATGCTGAGTGATATGAGGCCGAGGGCCTGAGATACTTTATATGCCACGAGGTGGCCCGAGTGATGTGAGGCCGAGTGCCGAGTGATGATGCCACGAGGTGGCTTGATATAGCGCTTGGGCCGTAAGGGGCCCTTCGGAGTCTGCACACCCACAGTGAGCGCGGGTACCCATTATGCTGAGGGATTGATACTATGCCCGAGGGGCTGATATGAGTGATTGTGAGGTAGCCCGCGGGGCTGATACTGTTCTGAGAGATTGATACTGAGCCCGAGGGGATGATACTGTACTGAGAGTGAGCCCGCGAGGCTGATACTGTTCTGAATGATTGATACTGAGCCCGAGGGGCTGATACTATACTGAGAGTGAGCCTGAGGGGCTGATACTATACTGAAAGTGAGCCCGAGGGGATGATACTATGCTGAGCGATTGATACTATGCCCGAGGGGCAGATTTCTACTTGTTATTTACCTGTTAAATTACCGATTTTACTTGTTTCAAAAGGAATATCATTTGATTTCTTCACTGATTTACTGCTTTAAGTGATTTTTACTGCTTGATATAGAATTGCTTTATGCCTTTATGTGTTTTCAGACTTTTAGCCATTATTGATAGTTATTACTCACTGAGTCGGAGTACTCACATTACTCCCTGCATCGTGTGTGTAGATTCAGGTATAGTAGAGTCCGCACCTGAGCGTTGTTTCCGTCCAAGCTAGGCAGTGATTTGGAGTTATAAGGTAGTTGTTGATGCCGCAACCCCTTGTCTCTCTTATCCTCTATCATTTATGTTTCTTCAGACTGTTGTATCGGATTTCGTACTTGTAGACCTATAGCAGATTCTGTAGTAGCTCATGACTTCTGACACCCTGGTTTGGGCTGTGTCGGGATGGTTTCTTGCTGTTATTATCGTTAAATTCCACAAGTTATGAATATTATATTATATGTTATTACTGTTATGATGATTAACTGTTTAAAAGGGGTGTATTGTTTCGGTCCGGCTGGCCTTGTCTTCACGAGAGGCGCCATCACGACTGGGTTCGGGGATTGGGTCGTGACAAGTTGGTATCAGAGCCTAGGTTACTTGGTCTCGCGAGTCATGAGCAGGTTTAGTAGAGTCTCGCGGATTGGTACAGAGACATCTGTATTTATCCTCGAGAGGCTGCAGAACCTTTAGGAAAACTTCATATTCTTGAAACTCCTATCGTGCAAACTTGTTGATCCAAATGCTAAACTTCTGTTATTCGATTCTCTTGCAGATGGCGAGGAATCGCGCTACCGGACGAGGTGGACAACCACCAGTGCCACCCACTAAGGCCACCAGAGGCCGTGGACGCGGTCGTGGACGTGGCAGAAGCAGAGCAGCGAGGGCAGCACCTGTTTACCCACCAGCTGCCCCGACTCCAGATCAGGCTCCAACTATGGATGCTCCAGCAGCACCAGTTCAGGCACCAACTGTGCCTATCGTGATTTCGGGTCTTTAGGAGGCCTTGGCATAGATCTTATCAGTTTGCACTAGCCTGGCTCAGGCAGTTTCAGCCACTACAGCAGCAGCTACTTCACAGGCTGGGGGAGGCAATCTGACCCCTGCTGCTCACACACCTGAGTAGGTAGTGCAGGGACTACAGACACCGGGGGCACCTTTAGCTCAGCCGGTTGCACTAGCTCAGGAGTTTGTCGTGCCAGTTATGCCGGATGATGAGCAGCGTCGTCTTGAGAGGTTTGGTAGACTCCAGCCTCCGTCATTCAGTGGTGCCGAGGGCGAGTATGCCCAGGGTTTTCTTGATAAGTGTCAGTGGATGCTCCGTACAACAGGGATTCTTGAGACTAGTGGTCTGACATTTACCACCTTTCAGTTTACTGGGGCTGCCTTCACATGGTGGGAGGCGTATGAGAGACGTAGGCCGGTTGGAGCAGCGCCCCTTACTTGGCAGCAATTCTCCACTCTCTTCTTGGAGAAGTATGTGTCGCAGTCCCGTAGAGAGGAGTTGCATAGACAGTTTGAGTGGTTGCGACAGGGGGATATGACCGTGTCATAGTATAAGTCAAGGTTTTCTGAGTTGGCTCGTCATGCCATTTGGATGGTTCCGACAGATCGTGAGAGGATCAGGAGATTTGTTGATGGACTTAACTATCACCTCCATATTCTTATGACCTGAGAGAGGGTGTTGGGTGCTACGTTCGAGGAGGTGGTCGATATCTCTCGCGAGATTGAGACGGTTCGCCGTCAGGATCGAGAGGAGAAGGAGGCCAATAAGCCTCGAGGATCTAACAATTATGTGGTGCTTCTTCAAGGGGCCAGTTTCAGCATGGTAGAGGCCGTTCTTTCAGGCCTGCTTAGTCAGCCCACCCAGAGTATCGCGGGGCATCTTCGGGTCATGGTCATCATGGATCTCAGCGGGGCCAGTCGTCACTCAATGCCCTTCCAGCCCAGAGTTCTTCTTGTGCCCCGTCAGCTCAGGGTTCTTCTATGCCGAGTGCATCAGCTGGTCACTACGGTGTGAGGGGTTCCCTTTAGTCCCCTCCTCCAGCACCTGGGAGTTGTTTTGAGTGTGGAGAGTTTGGACATGTGTGGAGGCAGTGTCCTCGTCGTGTTGCTAGTTCGTCCCAGCAAAGAGGCCAGCCCTCGACTTCTGCTCCAGTTACTTCACCACTCGCCCAGCTAGCTAGGGGTGGAGGTCAGGCAGCCAGGGGTCGCCCTGGAGGGGGAGATCGATCAGGGGGCGGTCAGGCCCGTTTTTATGCACTCCCAGGTAGACCCGACGCCATTGCTTCGGATGTTGTCATTATAGGTATTGTTTTAGTCTGCCACAGAGATGCCTTTGTATTATTTGATCCCGGTTCCACCTTTTCTTATGTGTCATCATACTTTGCTCATTATTTGGGTACACCCCGTGAGTTTCTTGCTTTACCTATTCATGTATCTACCCTAGTGGGCGATACTGTTGTTGTAGATCGTGTGTACCGGTCATGTGTGGTGACTATTGGGGGTCTGGAGACCCGAGTAGATCTATTGCTATTGAGCATGGTGGATTTTGATGTCATTTTGTGCATGGATTGGCTATCTCCGTGTCGTGCTATTCTAGACTACATGCTAAGACAGTCACTTTGGCTATGCCGGGTGTACCGCGGATCGAGTGGCATGGTGTGACTGATTATGTTCCTAGTAGAGTGATATCCTTCTTGAAGGCCCAACATATGGTTGGGAAGAGTTGCCTTGCATATCTAGCATTTGTGAGGGATGTTGGAGCTGAGACTCTTAGTATTGATTTTGTTCCAGTTGTGAGGGATTTTCCCGATGTTTTTCCTGCAGACCTGCCGAGCATGCCACCGGACAGGGATATTGATTTTGGTATTGACCTGGTGCTGGGCACTTAGCCCATTTCTATTCCGTCATATCGTATGGCACCAGCAGAGTTGAAGGAATTGAAAGAACAGCTTCAGGGACTCCTAGATAAGGGGTTCATTCGGACTAGTGTGTCACCTTGGGGTGCGCCCGTTCTGTTTGTGAAGAAGAAGGACGGCACAATGAGAATGTGCATCGATTATATGCAACTGAACAAAGTAAAAATTAAGAACAAGTATCCTTTGCCTCGCATTGATGATTTATTTGATCAGCTTCAGGGAGCGAGAGTGTTCTCCAAGATTGATCTCCGTTCGTGCTATCACCAGTTGAAGATCAGGGATTTAGATATTCTTAAGACTGCTTTCAGGACCAGATATGGTCATTATGAGTTTCTTGTTATGTCCTTCGGGCTAACCAATGCCCCAGCAGCATTCATGCATTTGATGAACAGCGTGTTCCGGCCTTATCTTGATTCGTTCGTTATAGTATTCATTGATGATATTCTGGTATACTCACATAGTCAGGAGGAGCACGCGGAACATTTGAGTGTTGTGTTGCAGAGATTGAGGGAGGAGAAGCTTTATGCAAAGTTCTCGAAGTGTGAGTTTTGGCTCAATATAGTGGCTTTCTTGGGACACGTGGTGTCCAGCGAGGGTATTCATGTTGACCCAAAGAAGATAGAGGTGGTTCAGAGTTGGCCCAGACCGTCCTTAGCCACAGAGATTCGTAGCTTTCTTGGGTTAGCAGGCTATTATCGCCGGTTTGTTCAGGGATTTTCATCCATTGCATCGCCCTTGACCAAGTTGACTCAGAAGAGTGCTCCATTTGTATGGTCGGACGAGTGTGAGGAGAGCTTTCAGAAGCTCAAGACAGACTTGACCACAGCTCCAGTATTGGTTTTTCCATCAGCTTCAGGTTCATATACTGTGTATTGTGATGCTTCGAGAGTTGGGATTGGTTGTGTGTTGATGTAGAAGGGTAAAGTTATTGCTTATGCTTCTCGTCAGTTGAAGCCCCATGAGAAGAACTACCCCGTTCATGATCTGGAGTTGGCTGCCATAGTTCATGCATTGAAGATTTGGAGGCATTACTTGTATGGCGTATCTTGTGATGTGTTCATTGATCATCGCAGTCTTCAGCATTTGTTCAAGCAAAAGGATCTTAATTTGAGTCAGCGGAGATGGTTGGAGTTGCTTAAGGATTATGATATCACTATTCTGTATCATCCGAGAAAGGCCAATATAGTGGCCGATGCTTTGAGCCGAAAGGCAGTGAGTATGGGGAGTTTGGCATATATTCCAGTTGGGGAGAGACCCCTTGCAGTTGATGTTCTGGCCAAGATCGGTTTGTGAGATTGGATATTTCTGAGCCCAGTCGGGTGTTGGCTTGTGTGATTTCTCGGTCTTCCTTATATGATCGCATCAAAGAGCTCCAGTATGATGATCCACATTTGCTTGTCCTTAAGGATAGAGTTCGGCATGGTGATGCCAGAGATGTGACCATCGGTGATGATGGTGTGATGAGGATGCAGGGACGGATTTGTGTGCCCAATGTGGATGGGCTTAGAGCGTTTATTCTGGAGGAGGCCCATAGCTTGCAGTATTCTATTCATCCGGGTGTCGCGAAGATGTATCAGGATTTGAGGCAGCACTATTGGTGGAGAGGAATGAAGAAAGATATCGTGGGGTTTGTAGCTCGGTGTCTCAACTGTCAGCAGGTGAAATATGAGCATCAGAGACCGGGTGGCTTGCTTCAGCAGATGGTTATTCCCGAGTGGAAGTGGGGGAGAATCACTATGGACTTCGTGGTTGGACTTCCTCGGACTTTGAAGAAGTTCGATGCTATTTGGGTGATTGTGGATCGGCTGACCAAGTCTGCGCACTTCATTCCTGTGTGTACTACCTATTCTTCAGAGCGGTTGGCAGGGATTTATATCCGGGAGATTGTTCGGTTGCATGGTGTTCCGGTCTCCATCATCTCAGATAGTGGTACTCAGTTTACTTCACAGTTTTGGAGAGTCGTGCAGAGAAAGTTGGGTACTCAGGTAGAGTTGAGCACAACGTTTCATCCTTAGACGGACGGACAGTCCAAGCGCACTATTCAGATATTGGAGGACATGTTGCGTGCTTGTGTTATTGACTTTGGAGGTTCATGTGATAAGTTCCTACAACTTGCAGAGTTTTCTTACAACAACAGCTACCAGTCGAGTATTTAGATGGCTCCATATGAGGCTTTGTATGGGAGGCGGTGTAGATCTCCGATTGGTTGGTTCGAGCCCAGCGAGGCTAGACTATTGGGGACACATTTGGTTCAGGATGCCTTAGAGAAGGTGAAGGTGATTCAGGAGAGGCTTCATACAGCGCAGTCGCGTCAGAAGAGTTATGCAGACCGGAAGGTTCGAGATGTGTCCTATATGGTTGGTGAGAAGGTCTTGCTGAAGGTTTCTCCCATGAAGGGTGTTATGAGGTTTGGGAAGAAAGGCAATTTGAGTCCTCGGTTTATTGGGCATTTTGAGGTGCTTCGGAGGATTGGGGAGGTGGCTTATGAGCTTGCTTTGCCACCCAGCCTGTCGAGTGTGCATCCGGTATTTCACGTTTCCATGCTCCGGAAGTATATTGGGGATCCGTCTCATGTTTTAGACTTCAGTATGGTCCAGTTGGATGATGATTTGACCTACGATGTGGAGCCAGCGGCTATTTTGGGTCGTCAGGTTCGGAGATTGAGATCAAAGGATATCGCTTCGATAAAGGTGCAGTGGCGTGGTTGGCCCGTGGAGGAGGCTACTTGGGAGACCGAGCGGGAGATGCGGAGCAGATATCCTAACCTATTTGAGGCCCCAGGTATGTTTGTTGACCCGCTCGAGGACGAGCGTTTGTTTAAGTTAGGGAGAATGTGACGACCCGACCCGTCATTATGTGAGTTACCTCCCCGTTTCTCCCATTTTATGCTTCTTCATGTTTCGTTGTCGGTATTCGGTGTGTTAGAGTTAAATCGTATTGGTTTTGATAGGAAAAGAGACACTTAGTGTCTTTAAGGAAGGCTAGTTTTGGAAAAGTCAACCGGGTGTTGACTATTGAGTTAGAGGGCTCGGATGTGATTTCCGGTGATTCGGTTAGATTTAGGGGATAATATGTGGCTTAGGAGTGTGATCGGAATTGATTTTGGAAGTCCGGAGTAGAACTAGGCTTGAATTGGTGAAGTTAGTATTTAGGCAATTTCCGGTTGATAGGTAAGATTTTGATCCGAGAGTCGGAATGGAATTCCGAGAGTTGCAGTGGCTTCGTTAGGTGATTTTGGGTGTGTGTGCAAAATTTCAGATCATTCGAAGGTGTTTTGGTCGGGTTTTTGATCAAATGCGTGTTTTAGAAGTTTTAAAAGAACTTAGGCTTGAATTCGAGGTAATTCGATAATTTTGGCGTTAGTCGAGGTGTTTTGATGATTGGAGCAAGTTTGGATGATGTCTTAAGATATGATGGTGCATTTGGTTGAGGTCCCGGGGGCCTCGGGGTGATTTCGGATGGTTAACGGGAAGTTTGGAGTTGTAAAATGCAGCAAAAAAATTTACAGAGTATTTTTGTTCTATGCGATCGCAGAGGGTGTCATGCGATCACATAGAAGGAATTCAGGGGCTGTTTGGTTGTGCTATGCGATCGCGGTGGAAGGCATGCGATCGCACAGGGTAAAGACCTTGTGCTATGCGATCGCAGAGAGGCCTATGCGATCGCATAGGGCTAAATCTGGGGGCAGAATATTTGTGCTATGCGATCGCATGGGCTTTAATGCGATCGCATAGAAGGAGCTACAGTGATCTAGGCAGAATGTTAAAACATTTCATCCTCGAACCCAGTCCATTTTTCCTCTATTTTTGAGCAACCTTGAGAGCTTTTGAACGGGAATTGAAGGGGTTTTGATGGGAAGTGATTGGAGGTAAGTCCTATGGACTAAATACATGATTATATTGTGAAATCATCTTCGAAATTCATGAAAATATAGCCAAATTGTAAGAAATTAGGGCTTGAAATTGAAATTCTAAATTTGGGATTTGAAGGGCCATTTGTGGTCCGATTTGAGAGATTTTTGTATGTATAGACTCGTGGTGAGATAACGAACCAGATGACATAAAAAATTTTGAGTTTCAAGACATGGGCCCGGGGCTCGGGTTTTTGCCAACTTCGTGATTCTTGATATTTTTCGATTGGGTATTGTTCCCTTAGCATATTGTGATGTATTCGCTCTGATTTTGGTTAGATCCGACACGCGTGGAGGCCGATTTGAGAGGCAAAGGCGTCGCGAGCTAGAGAATTAGCCAGTTCGAGGTGAGTAATGGTTGTAAATGATGTCCTGAGGGTTTGAAACCCCGGATTTGCACATCGTAGTGATATATTGAGGCAAGATACTATCACGACCCAATTCCTGAACCTGGTCGTGATGGCTCCTCTCATGAATACAAGGCCAGCCATTCAACCCAATTCATCCTTTTAAGATACTTAATTAACACAATTATAGTATAAACATGGTTTAATAATATCCAATAGCGGAAAGTATAGATAAAATACTGAAATCCAACCCAACTCAGCCCTAATCGAGGTGTCACAAGTCATGAGCTACTACAGAGTTTACTAAAATTCTACAAGGTATGGAATTAGGAACGACATCTGAAGATATCATAAATACAGAAGATAAGGGAAAAACGGTTCTGCGAACGCCATGCAGCTACCTCGATAACTCCGATGAAAATTGAACAGCAGAAAACTCACTCTATGCCTCAGGAATACCTGTACCTGCACACATGGTGCAGGGAGTAATGTGAGTACTCCGACCTAGTGAGTAATAAATATAAATAATAACTGAGGGTAAGAAAACATGTTAAGGCACACAACACTCTATACAGAAGCAGTGAAATCATTTAAACTAGCAATTCAGTGAAACATCATGTGAAATTTCTTTAAAACCAGTTAAAACAGGTAATTTGGCAGTAAAATGACGAGTAAAAATCTACCTCTCGGGCTCAATATCAAAACAACAAGTAGAAATCTTCCCCTCGGGCTCAGTATCAAAATAATAAGTAGAAATCTGCCCCTCGAGCTCAATATCAAAATAATAAGTAGAAATCTGCCCCTCGGGCTCAGTATCTCAGAACAGTATCAGCCCATCGGGCTCAGTATCTCAGAACAGTATCAGCCCCTCGGGCTCAGTATCTCAGAAAAGTATCAGCCCCTCAGGCTCAGAACAGTATGAAGCAACCAGTCAATGAAATAAGAGCACATAATTATTATGGCGGATAATGGAGATGAGGAATAAATGCATGAGTGCAATGCAATGCATATGACGGTACCCTCTAGTACCCACTGCGGCGTGCAGCCCGAGCCATCCATATTTATTTATCGTCGACGGCGCTCACTGGGGGTTTGTACAGACTCCGGAGGGGCTCCTACAGCCCAAGCGCAATAACAAGCCATCTCGTGGCATCAATCAAGTCCTGGTCAGTCATTGTTACCTGACCAATTTATATCACACAGTGCCATTGTTACCACTGTTTCAAGTCACATCATACAGTGTCATTGTTACCACTATTTCAAATCACTGATGCGGCGTACAACCCGATCCATGCTCAGTCCAGAAATCATAATAAGCCCCTTGGGCATTTGAAAAACAGTAGTTCTCAGCCCGAAATATCATATAGAAATATCATTTAAGTTTTCAAATCTTAGAAAGATGGCTGAATTTGCAAAACAGTATTTAAAACCCTGGACTGAGATCAAATGATATGCATGTATGCGAAAACAGTGATGTCAATCCCTGAAGGATTCAAATAATTGGCAAGAAGCCCAAATGTAACAATTAAATCAAAGTAGAAAACACGGTAAAAACATCTCTCGGGACGGACTAAGTCACAATCCCCAATGGTGCTCTACCCCACGCCCGTTATCTGGCATGCAAGTCACCTCAATATAGCGTTACGAAGTGAAATTCCGGGGTTTCAAACCCTCAGGACATCATTTACATCAATTACTCACCTCAAACCGGCTACTTCTTTAGCTCGCGACGCCTTTGCCCCTCGAATTGGCCTCCACGTGCGTCGAATTTGTCCAAAATCACAACAAATATGTCGCATTATGCTAAAGGGACAATACCCAATCGAAAGCAATCGAAAAATATCAAAATTCACGAATGTGACAAAACCCGAGTCCCCGGTCCACGTCTCAAAACTCAGAAATTTTTATACCAAGATGTTCTTCGTCCACTCACGATTCCGTACATATAAAGAACACAAAAATCGGAGCTCGTTTGACCTTTCAAATCGACCCTAGAAAATCTCAAAAGCACAAACCCTAAAACCCCACTTTTCTACTGATTTTCATGTTCTAATTCAATATAATCTTGTATTTAACTTGGAAATAAGTAGAAACAACTCACCTTTGATGCTTGATAAAATTCCCCTTGAAATTCTCTCCAAAATCATCCAAGCCAAATGAAAGAAATGAAAGAAATAAGCCAAATCCGTGTTTAAAGAATCTGCCTGTGCTTCGTCGAGTTGTACCTTGCACTTGTGCTATACAGGTTGTACATCCTATTAAAATTTTCCCTTGTCGGACACCTTATGTTTAAACACCCATAACGCCTTGTATAAATATCCAAATTACAAACGGTTTGAAGATTTAGAAACTAGACTCGAAGATCTTTAATTTGATAAGTTGTACACTATATAACTCTTTATATATCCCGAGATATGATCTTCTAAAGTCGGCTCCATGAAATCCGAAAATTCTGGAGAAACTGCTCCACCAGTCATCTTCAATCGATCATAACTTTCTCTACAATTGTCCAAATTACGATTCCTTAGCTTTCTGGAAACTGGACACGAAGGTCTACAACTTTCGTTTTTGAATCATCTCAAAATTCCTGGTAGATCAAAAGATATAGGCCTCCGAAGTACGCTCCACGACTGCACATTTGCTGTCCAAAGACAGCTTAGCAGCAGAAATTGAAGCAGCTTTTTCTTTTCTTTTTGGGTCTGAATTCCATTCCGTTAACCTTCCGAAATCCACCCGAGGCCCTCGGGACCTTAACCAATTATATCAACATGTCCCACAATATCATTCAAACTTGTCCCAACCTTCGGAACACCCAAAATAACATCAAAACATCAAATCATCACCGGGTTCAAGCCTATGAATCTCAAGATCTTCCAAATTCCATTTTTGATCAAAAATCCAACCAAACCTCGTCTGAATGACCTCAAATTTTGCAGACAAGTCTAAAATGACATAACGAAGCTACAACAACTCTCGGAATTCCATTCCAACCCTCGGATCAAAATCTCACCTGTCAACCGGAATTCGCCAAAATACTAACTTTGCCAATTCAAGCTTAATTCTACACCGGTCACCACAAAAATATTCCGGACATACTCCTAAGTCCCAAATCACCTACCGAAGCTATCCGAACCATAAAATTCACATTTCGAGCCCTCTAACACATAAGTCAATATCCGGTTGACTTTTCCAACTTAAGTTTCCTTAAAAGAGACTAAGTGTCTCAAACCTTACCAAAATTAGTCCGAATGACTTCAAATTTTGCACACACGTTACATTGGACATTACGGACTTGCACCAACTTTCGGAATCGCATTCCGACCCCGATATCAAAATTTCCACTTCCAGTCGAATTTTCTCAAAAACCTTCAAATTTCTATATTTAGCCAAATGACTTCAAAATGACCTCCGGACATCCAAATTCACTTCCGATTGCGCTCCCAACTCCAGAATCACCATACGGAGCTATTCTTAGACTCGGAATCCCAAACGGACATCTATAATTCTAAAATGCCTTCCAACCCAAATTTATGAAATTCTTCTAAAATACTAACTTCCACAATATACGCCGAAATGCTCACGGGTTATCCAAAACCAAATCCGGACATACGCCCAAGTCCGAAATCATCATACGAACATGTTGGAACTTTCAGATCCCAATTCCGAGGTCGTTTACTCAAAATTCCAATCTTAGCCATTTTCTTCAACTTAAGGTTGCCGCAATGAAAAGTTTCTTTCCAATTTGACTCCGAATTTCCTGAAATTCAACTCTGACCATACGTACAAGTCAATATACCTAAAATGAAGCTGTTCATGACTTCCAACTGCTGAACGATGCGCTAGAGCTCAAAACGACCGGTCGGGTCGTTACATTCTCCCCCACTTAAATAGACGTTCGTCCTCGAACGTTCCAAGAACTGCTCTTAAGTTATCTGAAATCATTGTTTAACACCTCATGCACCTAACCGTGCTACCACAACTCATATGGACACATTAGTTTGATCAAATCTGCAGATATCCTCTTTTATCCATACAATAAGCTCAAAACCCAATTCCAACACCTAAAATTCTCTGCCAGACCTGTTCCTTGTATATAAACACTGTATCAACTACCACACGAGGTACCAGAACACGACTGCGTACCTTTGTTTAATTAGCATCATGCATCGCATAATTCACCATCTAACCACAATGACACTCCATGAACCTTAATAACCAAAATTCTACGACTCTGATGCTCCCAATGCATATGATGATATACCTATACATTCTGTTATTATTCTGACGATACAACCACAACGGAGGAGATGTGCAGAAATTTCTAACCAATTGCAGAGTTAACCAAACATGAATTCTCTCTTTTTTGACTAAAATCATCACTTCATTACTACCTAAATACTGGTAACTGCCCTGTAATATACCTCACATAATCCCACTGCAATGGTCCCCGATACCAATAGTCTCGCCTCACCTAGTACGAGCTGCTCAGACAACCAATCACCATAGACAATGACCAACGGTCTCACATGATGCAAAAATGCGCCAATAGGCCATAATGCGAACAAGATACATAAGGAAATGATTCAGGAATGGACTGCTCAACTCACACAACTAATATGGACTTTTCCCCAAAGAATAGGAATTTATCAAGCCGTTTCATAGCACACATGGCACAATTACAATATTACATGAGTTGACGAACACAGAATAACATATGATATTCCAACACCCCTCCTTGAGGAGCGCTATACTAAAATGAACACATCTGACTCACATGAAGCCCATAATCCTATTTAAATCCATTCACCCACTTCAGGTCGATTCTGCTCGCACTGAACTAGGCTGATAGCCTTTCCTGGACCCGTAATAAGTCATTTCTTCTCATAACATGAAAGAACTACCACCATAGCCGGGACAACACCCCACAATCCACAACCAAATGAACCGAACGACTTCATATAGATCTTAGATATTCTTCCAACATTTCAACTTTCTTAAGTCCCCAAAATTTGACTAACTCCCAGATTTTTCAAATATTTCGGCAGAGTCTCCCTTGTAATTGGGCCTATCCACCTGTCAGAGTAACACCAAAACAACTCCTAACAGTATGTCCACAACCCAACAAGTACCACAAGTATATCAATAACACTAATCTCCGCAATACAAGCCCGACATTATCACAATGATATTTTGACATGAAACGCATCATTTGTATGATCATAACCACATTTCTGGTCTTAATAGTTGTTCATAAATAATTCCATCATTATCAATAAATCTCATATTAACCACCACCTCATTTCAAATTTTCACAATACTGACAACAGAATGTGAGGCATGAAGACCTCATTATTACTTACTCGGATTAATGAGTCACATTTAATGCCACATGGGAACTCATCTCATAAGCTAAAACGCAATGTTTACAGTATGAAAATGGCTGAATATGGACATAAAATATACAAGAATTATCAAATCAACCTAACTGGCATGACTCCCTTTAATATTATCATACGAATTAAACTTTACAAATGAAAACTTTAAACTCATAATTATTTACCACAAGGACCTTGTCCTTACATAACCTCCACCGCGGCTTGCAGCCAGGTTTAAATATTTCATATTGTGCCAACTGCAGTTTTCAATTTCCTTTCTTTCTTCTTCTCAATAAATTTCGTAAACATTTTTTTTCATAGCACATAATGAACCCTCACACCGGTAGGGCATATAATTCATAAAAAAAAGTTGGAAACAATTATTCTAAAACACATTAAACCCATTGTAGTGAATAATAAACATTACTTTAACCTTACCCCAAAATCCTTGGAGCCCAATTTCTAACATCCAGAATTCTTTTCAAGACCCGAATCTCACATACACACACTGTATAAGTCCGAACAAACTGTGTCAAGCCATAACAATAACCCTAGATATAATCGCATAACATACTACACAACTCGTATACTCGCAACACCATTCTCGATCACCATAACCACTCAAACCAACCAAGTACCAGTAGGAAACCCCACATTAAACAGAACCTCGCTCCAAAACCTTCGTACCCCATCAATAATGAAGGAATATACAGGAACTCACAATACACAACACGTTCCCCATACCTGTAGAAAGTATCTATTTTAAACCATGGTAAAAACCATCAAGAACACTTGGAAATCCATTTTCTCCTAATCAAGCTATCAGATCTAATTTCCTCTGATTCAACCAGGCCACGCAGGTCATCAAACTCAGAAATATTGCCATATTACTATAGCTAGTTCAACAAAAATTCTTCACAAGCTTAGGTAACACAGACCGTAAAATACCTCAATTCCACTACTAAGATCACCTTCATTCTCGTGACAATCAACTCAAATTTCTCAATTAGAGTCAAATTCAAATCTCAACACATACACCCTGTTAGTAGAAAATAAACTCTCTACTCAACATTATAAGGAACACACCTACGTAGATTATTCCGCATGAGATAACCCACCTACTTTGCCTCCAATTAACATTTTTGTATACCTCCTATCGTCATACACATTACACAATCACTTAGTCTTCATGGGTCTAAACTCATAGTGTAACATGAAATTCACTTCACTCCAAACAGAAGACTTGAAAAAATTCTTCACGCCCATAACTCGGAGCTACACCTCTAATCACAATGGAAATCATACACTTAATAGTTCACCTATCATCCACCATATCTTCCTCGACACTTCCAAGTCATAGAGAAACATCTCGCAGTACTAACATACCCATAACATTGCTACCCAGCCGTCATTCCCGCTAATAGGGGCAATTCCAGACATATAAGTTCAAAACACTTGCTCACACAATCAGCACCTTGGTGCTTAAGCCGTAGGAAAAGATCCGGCCTCAAGTGCTTCAGACTGGCCCAACATCAACTCATAGAAATCACATCTCGTCCCTCAATCAGGGAATTACAAGCCATCAAGGCACATCTGATACTGAGCGCTCATGCGAACGCGTGGAAGGAATTTCAAGAGTTACTTTTCAAGCTGAATCAAAAACGCACGATAAGAATTCAAGAATGTGAAGTTTTCCTAAAGGTTCTGCAGCCTCTCGAGGTTAAATACAGACGTCTCCGTACCGATCCGCGAGACTCTACTAAACCTGCTCATGACTCGTGAGACCTATGTAACCTAGGATCTAATACCAACTTGTCACGACCTAATTCCCGAACCTGGTCGTGATGGTGCCTCTCATGAAGACAAGGCCAGCCATTCAACCCAATTCATCCTTTTAAGACAATTAATTAACACAATTATAGTATAAACATTGTTTAATAATATCCAATAGCGGAAAGTATAGATAAAATATGGAAATCCAACCCAACTCAGCCCTAACCGGGGTGTCACAAGTCATGAGCTATTACATAGTTTACTAAAATTCTACAAGGTATGGAATTAGGAATGACATCTGAAGATATCATAAATATAGAAGATAAGGGAGAAACGGGTCTGCGAACGCCATGCAGCTACCTCGATAACTCCGATGAAAACTGAACAGTAGAAAACTCACTCTATGCCTCAGGAATACCTGTACCTGCACACATGGTGCAGGGAGTAATGTGAGTACTCCAACCCAGTGAGTAATAAATATAAATAATAACTGAGGGTAAGAAAACACGTTAAGGCACACAACACTCTATACAGAAGCAGTGAAATCATTTAAAATAACAATTCAGTGAAACATCATGTGAAATTTCTTTAAAACCAGTAAAAACAGGTAATTTGGCAGTAAAATGACGAGTGGAAATCTACCTCTCGGGATCAATATCAAAACAACGAGTAGAAATCTGCCCCTCGGGCTCAGTATCAAAATAATAAGTAGAAATCTGCCCCTCGAGCTTAGTATCAAAATAATAAGTAGAAATCTGCCACTCGGGCTCAGTATCTCAGAACAGTATCAGCCCCTCGGGCTCTGTATCTCAGAAAAGTATCAGCCCCTCAGGCTCAGAACAGTATGAAGCAACCAGTCAATGAAATAAGAGCACATAATTATTATGGCGGATAATGCAGATGAGGAATAAATGCATGAGTGCAATGCAATGCATATGACGGTACCCTCTAGTACCCACTGCGGCGTGCAGCCCGAGCCATCCATATTTATTTATTGTCGACGGCGCTCACTGGGGGTGTGTACAGACTCCGGAGGGGCTCCTACAGCCCAAGCACAATAACAAGCCATCTCGTGGCATCAATCAAGTCCTGGTCAGTCATTGTTACCTGACCAATGTAATCAACCAGGCTCTCGGCCTCAATATCA
The DNA here is from genome assembly GCF_000393655.2 of Nicotiana sylvestris. Lineage (NCBI taxonomy): Eukaryota > Viridiplantae > Streptophyta > Magnoliopsida > Solanales > Solanaceae > Nicotiana > Nicotiana sylvestris. The sequence continues at coordinate 36,143,018 of NC_091064.1, forward strand.
ATGTAATCAACCAGGCTCTCGGCCTCAATATCAATATAACACTGCTGCGGCGCGCAGCCCGATCCATGCTCAGTCCAGAAATCATCATAAGCCCCTTGGGCATTTGTAAAACAGTAGTTCTCAGCCCGAAATATCATTTAGAAATATCATTTAAGTTTTCAAATCTTAGAAAGATGGCTGAGTTTGCAAAACAGTATTTAAAACCTTGGACTGAGATCAAATGATATGCATGTATGCGAAAACAGTGATGTCAATCCCTGAAGGATTCAAATAATTGGCAAGAAGCCCAAATGTAACAATTAAATCCAAGTAGAAAACACGGTAAAAACATCTCTCGGGACGGACTAAGTCACAATCCCCAATGGTGCTCTACCCCACGCCCGTTATCCGGCGTGCAAGTCACCTCAATATAGCGTTATGATGTGAAATTCCAGGGTTTCAAACCCTCAGGACATCATTTACATCAATTACTCACCTCAAACCGGCTACTTCTTTAGCTCGCGACGCCTCTGCCCCTCCAATTGGCCTCCACGTGCGTCGAATCTGTCCAAAATCACAACGAATATGTCGCATTATGCTAAAGGGACAATACCCAATCGAAAGCAATCGAAAAATATCAAAATTCACGAATTTGACAAAACCCGAGTCCCGGGCCCACGTCTCAAAACTCAGAAATTTTTATACCAAGATGTTCTTCGTCCTCTCACGAGTCCGTACATATAAAGAACACAAAAATCGGAGCTCGTTTGACCCTTCAAATCGACCCTAGAAAATTTCAAAAGCACAAGCCCTAAAACCCTTTCTACTGATTTTCATGTTCTAATTCACATATAATCTTGTATTTAACTTGGAAATAAGTAGAAACAACTCACCTTTGATGCTTGATAAAATTCCCCTTGAAATTCTCTCCAAAATCATCCCAGCCAAATGAAAGAAATGAAAGAAATAAGCCAAATCCGTGTTTAAAGAATCTGCTCGTGCTTCGGCGAGTTGTACCTTGCACTTGTGCTATACAAGTTGTACATCCTATTAAAATTTTCCCTTGTCAGATACCTTCTGTTTAAACACCCATAACGTCTTGTATAAATGTCCAAATTACAAACGGTTTAAAGATTTAGAAACTAGACTCGAAGATCTTTAATTTGATAAGTTGTACACCATATAACTCTTTATATATCCCGAGATATGAGCTTCTAAAGTCGGCTCCATGAAATCCGAAAATTCTGGAGAAACTGCTCCACCAGTCATCTTCAATCGATCATAACTTTCTCTACATTTGTCCAAATTACGATTCCTTAGCTTTCTGGAAACTGGACATGAAGGGCTACAACTTTCGTTTTTGAATCATCTCAAAATTCCTTGTAGATCAAAAGATATAGGCCTCAATTACGCTTCACGACTGCACATCTGCTGTCCAAAGATAGCTTAGCAGGAGAAATTGTAGCAGCTTTTTCTTTTCTTTTTGGGTCCGAATTCCATTTCGCTAACCTTCCGAAATCCACCCGAGGCCCTAGGGACCTTAACCAATTATATCAACATGTCCCACAATATCATTCAAACTTGTCCCAACCTTCGGAACACCCAAAATAACATCAAAACATCAAATCATCACCGGATTCAAGCCTATGAATCTCAAGAACTTCCAAATTCCATTTTTGATCAAAAACCCAACCAAACCTCGTCCGAATGACCTCAAATTTTGCAGAAAAGTCCAAAATGACATAACAAAGCTAAAACAACTCTCGGAATTCCATTCCGACCCTCGGATCAAAATCTCACCTATCAACCGGAATTCGCCAAAATACTAACTTTGCCAATTCAAGCTTAATTCTACACCGGTCATCACAAAAATATTCCGGACACACTCCTAAGTCCCAAATCACCTAACGAAGCTATCCGAACCATAAAATTCACATTTCGAGCCCTCTAACACATAAGTCAATATCCGGTTGACTTTTCCAACTTAAGCTTCCTTAAAAGAGACTAAGTGTCTCAAACCTTACCAAAACTAGTCCGAATGACTTCAAATTTTGCACACAAGTCACATTCGACATTACGGACTTGCACCAACTTTCGGAATCACATTCCGACCCCGATATCAAAATTTCCACTTCCACTCGAATTTTCTCAAAAACCTTCAAATTTCTATATTTAGCCAAATGACTTCAAAATGACCTCCGGACATCCAAATTCACTTCCGATCACGCTCCCAACTCCAAAATCACCATACGGAGCTATTCCCAGACTCGGAATCCCAAACGGACATCTATAACTCTAAAATTCCTTCCAACCCAAATTTATGAAATTCTTCTAAAATACTAACTTCCACAATATACGCCGAAATGCTCACGGGTTATCCAACTACTGAACGACATGCTTAAATTCAACTACTGAAATACTAAAATATTCTTCTGACCATACGTACAAGTCAATATACCTGAAATGAAGTTGTTCATGACTTCCAACTACTGAACGACGCGCTAGAGCTCAAAACGACCGGTCGGGTCGTTACAGATACGCGCTGGATGATGAGCGTGGGGTCTTTCACTACTGAGGATTGTGACTTAGTCCATCCCGATTGACGATTTTACCAAATATTTGACTGAAATTCATTTGTTATCGTCATGTCTTGGGTTGATTGTCATATTTGGGCTTCATGCCAATTATTTGAACCCTTCGGGGATTTTTATCACTGTTTCCTCACTGCTTGACTTATTATTTGAACTCAGTCCTATTGATATCTACTGTTTTACAAACTCATCCACTTTTACTCAGATTTGAAACTTAAATGATATTTCTACATCATGTTTTGGGCTGAGAACTACTGCTTTACTAATGCCCAAGGGGCTTGTGATGATTTTTGGACTGAGTGAGGCTGAGGGCTATATGTGAGGATATGCTGAGTGATATGAGGCCGAGGGCCTGAGATACTTTATATGCCACGAGGTGGCCCGAGTGATGTGAGGCCGAGTGCCGAGTGATGATGCCATGAGGTGGCTTGATATAGCGCTTGTGCCGTAAGGGGCTCCTCCGGAGTCTACACACCCACAGTGAGCGCGGGTACCCATTATGCTGAGCGATTGATACTATGATCGAGGGGCTGATATGAGTGATTGTGAGGTAGCCCGCGGGGCTGATACTGTTATGAGAGATTGATACTGAGCCCGAGGGGCTGATACTATACTGAGAGTGAGCCCGCGGGGCTGATACTGTTCTGAGTGATTGATACTGATTCCAAGGGGCTGATACTGTACTGAGAGTGAGCCCGAGGGCTAATACTATGCTGAGCGATTGATACTGTTCCCGAGGGGCGGATTTATACTTGTTATTTACCTGTTAAATTACCGGTTTTACTTGTTTCAAAAGGAATATCATTTGATTTCTTCACTGATTTACTGCTTTAAGTGATTTTTACTGCTTGATATGGAATTGCTTTGTGCCTTTACGTGTTTTCATACCTTCAGCCATTATTTATTGTTATTACTCACTGAGTCGGAGTACTCACATTACTCCCTGCACCGTATGTGCAGATTCAAGTATAGCAGAGTCCGCACCTGAGTGTTGTTTCAGTCCAGGCTAGGCAGTGATTTGGAGTTACGAGGTAGCTGTTGACGCCGCAGCCCCTTGTCTCTCTTATCCTCTATCATTTATGTTTCTTCAGACTGTTGTATCGGATTCCGTACTTGTAGACCTATAGCAGATTCTGTAGTAGCTCATGACTTGTGACACCCCGGTTTGGGTTGTGTCGGGATGGTTTCCTGCTGTTATTATCATTAAATTCCGCAAGTTATGAATATTATATTATGTGTTATTACTGTTATGATGATTAACTGTTTAAAAGGGGTATTCTATTTCGGTCCGGCTGGCCTTGTCTTCACGAGAGGGGCCATCACGACCGGGTTCGGGGATTGGGTCCTGACATCATATCCACAAAAGTTCAATTTATATCCTAAAATTTTAATTTATAAACTAAAATTCCAATACATAAACTAAAAGTCCAATTCATATCCTAAAATTTCAATTCATATCCACAAAAGTTCAATTCAAATCCTAAAATTTCAATTTATAGCCTAAAATTCCAATACATAAACTAAAAGTCCAATTCATATCTAAAAAGTCCAATTCATATCCTAAAGGCTCAATTCATATCCTAAAAGTTTAATTCATACACAAAAATTTCAATTTATATCCTAAAGGTTCAATTCATATCCACAAAAGTTCAATTCATATCCTAAACTTTCAATTTATAACCTAAAAGTCCAATATATAAACAAAAAGTCCAATTCATATCCTAAAAGTCCAATTCATATCCTAAAGGCTCAATTCATATTCTAAAAGTTTAATTCATACACAAAAATATCAATTCAGATCCTAAAATTTTAATTCATATCCACAAAAATCAATTCATATCCAAAAATTTTAATTTAAAAACTAAAATTTCAATACATAAACTAAAAGTTCAATTTATATCCTAAAAGTCCAATTCATATCCTAAAGGCTCAATTCATATCCTAAAAGTTTAATTCATACACAAAAATTTCAATTTATATCCTAAAGGTTCAATTCATATCCACAAAAGTTCAATTGATAACCAAAAATTTTAATTTACAAACTAAAATTCCAATACATAAACTAAAAGTCCAATTCATATCTTAAAAGTCCAATTCATATGCTAAAGGCTCAATTCATATCCTAAATGTTCAATTCATACACAAAAATTTCAATTCATATCCTAAAGGTACAATTCATATCCTAAAATTTCAATTCATATGCACAAAAGTTCAATTCATATCCTAAAATTTCGTTTTATAAACTAAAATTCCAATACATAAACCAAAAGTCCAATTAATATCCTAAAATTTCAATTCATATCCACAAAATTTCAATTCATATCCTAAAATTTCAATTTATAAACTAAAATTCCAATACATAAACTAAAAGTCCAATTCAAATCCTAAAATTTCAATTCTTATCCACAAAAGTTCAATAGATATCCTAAAATTTAAATTTATAACCTAAAATTCGAATACATAAACTAAAAGTCCAATTCATATCCTAAAAGTCCAATTCATATCCTAAAGGCTCAATTCATATTCTAAAAGTTCAATTCATACACAAAAATTTCAATTCATATCCTAAAGGTGCAATTCATATCCTAAAATTTCAATTCATATCCACAAAAGTTCAATTCATATCCTAAAATTTCAATTTATAACCTAAAATTCCAATACATAAACTAAAAGTTCAATTCATATCCTAAAAGTTCAATTTATATCCTAAAGGCTCAATTCATATCCTAAAAGTTCAATTCATACACAAAATTTCAATTCATATTCTAAAATATTAATTCATATCCACAAAAGTTCAATTCATATCCTAAAATTTCAATTTATAAACTAAAATTCCAATACATAAACTAAAAGTCCAATTTATATCCTAAAAGTCCAATTCATATCCTAAAGGCTCAATTCATATCCTAAAAGTTTAATTCATACACAAAAATTTCAATTCGTATCCTAAAGGTTCAATTCATATCCTAATTTCTATTCATATCCACAAAAGTTCAATTCGTATCCTAAAATTTCAATTTATAAACTAAAATTCCAATACATAAACTAAAAGTCCAATTCATATGCTAAAGGCTCAATTCATATCCTAACTGTTCAATTCATACACAAAAATTTCAATTCATATCCTAAAGGTTCAATTTATATCCTAAAATTTTAATTAATATCCACAAAAGTTCAATTCATATCCTAAAATTTCAATTTATAAACTAAAATTCCAATACATAAACTAAAAGTTTAATTCAAATCCTAAAATTTCAATTCATATCCACAAAAGTTCAATTCATATCCTAAAATTTAAATTTATAACCTAAAATTCAAATACATAAACTAAAAGTCCAATTCATATCCTAAAATTTCAATTCATATCCACAAAAGTTCAATTTATATCCTAAAATTTTAATTTATAAACTAAAATTCCAATACATAAACTAAAAGTCCAATTCATATCCTAAAAGTCCAATTCATATCCTAAAGGCTCAATTCATATCCTAAAACTTTAATTCATACACAAAAATTTCAATTCGTATCCTAAAGGTTCAATTCATATCCACAAAAGTTCAATTCGTATCCTAAAATTTCAATTTATAAACTGAAATTCCAATACATAAACTAAAAGTCCAATTCATATCCTAAAAGTCTAATTCATATGCTAAAGTCTCAATTCATATCCTAAATGTTCAATTCATACACAAAAATTTCAATTCATATCCTAAAGGTACAATTCATATCCTAAAATTTCAATTCATATCCACAAAAGTTCAATTCATATCCTAAAATTTCAATTTATAAACTAAAATTCCAATACATAAACTAAAAGTCCAATTCATATGCTAAAGGCTCAATTCATATCCTAAATGTTCAATTCATACACAAAAATTTCAATTCATATCCTAAAGGTACAATTCATATCCTAAAATTTCAATTCATATCCACAAAAGTTCAATTCATATCCTAAAATTTCAATTTATAAACTAAAATTCCTATACATAAACTAAAAGTCCAATTCATATCCTAAAAGTTCAATTCATATCCTAAAGGTTCAATTCATATCCTAAAATTTCAATTCATATCCACAAAAGTTCAATTTATATCCTAAAATTTCAATTTATAAACTAAAATTCCAATACATAAACTAAAAGTCCAATTCATATCCTAAAATTTCAATTCATATCCACAAAAGTTCAATTGATATCCTAAAATTTCAATTTATAGCCTAAAATTCCAATACATAAACTAAAAGTCCAATTCATATCCAAAAAGTCCAATTCATATCCTAAAGACTCAATTCATATCTGTGACGACTCGGCCAGTCGTCTCATGAGTACCTCTCCATTTCCCCCATTCCAGCTTATTTACGCTTCGTTATCCGTGTTTTATGTGATCGGGTTTATTAGTTCGAGTTCGGAGAGGATTTGGTAAGAAAGGAGACACTTAGTCTCTTTTAAGAAGGCTTAAGTTGAAAAAGTCAATCGGATGTTTACTTATATGTTAGAAGGCTCGGAAGTGAGTTCCGATGGTTCGGTTAGCTTCGGGAGGTGATTTGTGATTTAGGAGCGCGATCAGAATGGGTTTTGGAGTTGTAGAGGAGATTTAGGCTTGAATTGGCGAAATCGATATTTTGGCAAATTCCGGTTGATAGGAGAGATTTTGATATAGGGGTCGGAATGGAATTTCGAGAGTTGCAGTAGCTTCGTTGTATCATTTGGGATGTGTGTGCAAAATTTCAGGTCATTCGGACAAGATTTGATAGACCTTTTGATCGAAAGCATAATTTAAGAGTTCTTAGGCTTGAATCCTATGTTAAATTGGTGATTTGATGTTGTTGGAAGCGTTCCGAAATGTTGAACAAGTTTGAACGATGTCATGGGATGTGTTGGTATAATTAGTTTGAAGTTTCGGGGGTCCCGGGTAGGTTACGGGATGTTTTAGGCCGAAAATCATAGTTGCAGCAGGTCCAGGAGGGTTGCAGGCCCCAGAACTCACCCACGCGGTCCGCACAAAAGTGAGTGCGCCCGCGGTGAGTGCTGTGCGGACCGCACAAAAGTGGGCGCGGCCGCGGTGAAAAACCTTCCCGTTGGTCCAACTTCGGAAGCTCATATCTTTTGATCTACAAGGAATTTTGAAGTGATTCAAAAACGAAAGTTGTAACCCTTCGTGTCTAGTTTCCAGAAAGGTAAAGATATAGCAATTTGGACATATGTAGAAAAATTTATGGCCAAAATACTAAAGCCTATCACTGCAGAGGAAGGCATGTGCGGCCGCGGTTGTGTTTGCGCGGACCGCTCTGGCTTACGCGGACCGCGGTCGTTTTGGTGTGGCCCGCGGTAGCTGAAATCTGAGAGGGTACCTATAAATACGAGATTTTGGGTTTTATTTAATATTTAAACCTAGAGAGCTCGGATTTTGGCGATTTTTCGAAGGTTTTTCAAGTAATTCATCGGGGTAAGTGATTTTAACTCAGATTTGGCTAGAATACATGGATCTATCATTGAATTCATCATTTAATTCGTGATTTGGGGTGGAATTTGGGAAGAAAATTGTGAAATCATTCAAAAATGTACAATGATGATTTGAAGGACCAAATGGTATCGGAATTGGATAATTTTGGTATGGTTAGACTCGTGAGGGTATGAGGATTTTGAAAATGTAAATTTTACCCGATTCCGAGACGTGGGCCCGGGGCTCGGGTTTTGCTAATTTCGGGATTTTTGATATTTTTCGAATGTTTTCGCTTGGGCTTTGTTCCCTTAGCATATTGTGACGTATTCGTTCTGATTTTGGATAGATTCGACGCGCGTGGAGATCGATTTGAGAGGCAAGGGCATAGCGAGCTAGAGTTTTGGTCCGTTTGAGTTGAGTAATGATTTTAAATGATGTCCTGAGGGTTTGAAACCCCGGATTTGCACAACGTAGTGCTATACTAAGTTAGAGATACACGCTGTGTGACGAGCGTGAGGTTCAATGCTCTGGGGATTGGGACTTGGTCCATCCCGAATGATATTTTACTACATTTTTGATTTGACATATACTTTATTGTTGTGAATTGGGCTTGTTGCCATGCTTGGGGCCTTGTGCCGACCTGTAGAACCCTTAGGGGATTTTTGACTGGTTTTCCTCACTTATTTTGTTAAAGAATTTATATCCTCAGTCATGTTTCCAATTGTTTAAGAATGATATGAACCAAATTTTTGAAATGTTAATCACAAATAGGAAGAGATATGAGGGCTGAGATCCCGACCGTATATTATGCCCGAGAGGCTGTGATTTTTAAATGACTGAAAGGGGTCGAGGACCCAATAGTGAGGATATTTTATATGATATGGATCGGGCTGCGCGCCGCAACAGATATATATATTATACATATTATGGATTGGGCTGCACGTAGATGCAATTACTTATATAGATCGGGCTGCACGCCGCAACAATTATAAAGCACTTGGGCTGAAGGAACCCCTCCGAAGTTTGCACACCCCCAGTGAGCGCAGTCAACTATTATTATTATGGATCGGGTTGTACGCCACAGCGATATATGGATCGGGCTGCACGCTGCAGCGGTATATGTATATATTTTGATTCGGTTATCGTGAGAAGTATATGAATTGAGAACTGATGATAAGAACGAATAAATGAACTGAAATGCTTGAGGAGATGATTTATACTAATTATATCTATTTTACCTGGTTTAAAGAATTTCACATGATTTCCTCATTCACTGTTGCTTAAATGATTTTACTGTTTTGATATAGAACTGCTTAGTGCCTTTACGTGATTTAATACTGTCAGCCATTATTTATTGTTATTACTCACTGGGTCGGAGTACTCACATTACTCCCTGCACCATGTGTGCAGGTACAGGTATTCCTGAGGCATAGAGCGAGCTTTCCTGCCGTTCTGTTTTCATCGGAGTTATCGAGGTAGCTATATGGCGTTCGCAGACCCGATTTATCCTTCTATCTCCACTTATCATTCCATATTTTAGACATATTTCTGTATTAGATTGTTGAAACCTTGTATTAGAGGCTCAGACTTGTGACACTGGATCAGTGGGCTGTTTTACAGAGATTTTTCGTGATTATGGTTTTCGCACATTTCATCTGTTAAATTCATACTTCTATTTATATTAAATTGGTATTAAATCCCAAAAATTGGTATTGAATTATAAAGAAAGAGATTGTTAGATGTTAGTTGGTCCGGCTTGCCTAGTATTATGTTGGGCGCCATCACGGCCGGGGTTGGGGTCGTGACAATTTGGTATCAAAGCCTAGGTTACTTGGTCTCGCAAGTCATGAGCCGGTTTAGTAGAGTCTCGCGGATCGGTACGGAGACGTCTGTATTATCCTCGAGAGGCTGCAGAACCTTTAGGAAAACTTCATATCCTTGAAACTCTTATCGTGCGAACTTGTTGATCCGAGTGCTAAACTTTCGTTATTCTATTCTCTCGCAGATGGCGAGGACTCACGCTACCGGACGAGGCGGACGACCACCAGTGCTACCCACTGAGGTCACCAAAGGCTGTGGGCGCGGTCATGGCCGTGGTAGAGGCAGAGTAGCGAGGGCAGCACCTATTGATCCACCAGCTACCCCAACTCCGGATCAGGCTCCAGCAGCAGCACCGGTTCAGGAACCAGCAGTGCCCATCGTGATTCTGGGTCTACAGGAGGCCTTGGCACATATCTTTACAGTTTGCACAGGCCTGGCTTAGGCAGTTTCAGCCACCACAGCAACAACTACTTCACAGGCCGTGAGAGGCAATCAGACCCCCGGTGCTCGCACACCTGAGCAGGTAGTGCAGGGACTACAGACACCGGGGGCACCTCCAGCTTAGCCGGTTGCACCAACTCAGGAGTTTGTTGTGCCAGTCATGTCGGACGATGAGCAGTGTCGTCTTGAGAGGTTTGGTAGACTCCAGCCTCCGTCATTCAGTAGTGCCGAGGGCGAGGATGCCCAGGGTTTTCTTGATAAGTGTCAGCGGATGCTTCGTACAGCAGGGATTCTTGAGACTAGTGGTATGGCATTTACCACCTTTCAGTTTACTGGGGCTGCCTTTACTTGGTGGGAGGCGTATGAGAGGCGTAGGCCGGTTGGTGCAGCACCCCTGACTTGGCAGGAGTTCTTCACTCTCTTCTTGGAGAAGTATGTACCGCAATCTCGCAGGGAGGAGATGCGTAGGCAGTTTGAGTGGCTAAAGCAGGGAGATATGACTGTGTCACAGTATGAGGCAAGGTATTCCGAGTTGGCTCGTCATGCCGTTTGGATGGTTCCAACCGACCGGGAGAGGATCAGGAGATTTGTGGATGGCCTTAACTACCATCTCCATATCTTGATGACTAGAGAGAGGGTATTGAGTGCTACATTCGAGGAGGTGGTTGATATCGCTCGGGAGATTGAGATGGTTCGCCGTCAGGAGAGGGAGGCCAAGAGGCCTCGAGGCTCTGGCAGTTTTAGTTGTTCTCTTTCGAGGGGCCAGTTCCAGCAGGGTAGAGGTCGTTCTTTTAGGCCCGCTCAGTCGGCCCGTCTAGAGTATCGTAGGGCATACTCAGGTCGTGGTTATCATGGGTCGCAGCAGGGCCAGTCATCACTCATCGCCCTTCCAACTCAAAGTTCATCTCGTGCCCCATTGGTCCAGGGTTCTTCCGTGGCAAGTCCTTCTTCTGGCCATTCTGGTGCCAGGGGTTCCCTTCAGTCCCCATCTCTAGCACCGGGTAGTTGTTACGAGTGTGGAGAGTTTGGGCATATGAGGAGGCAGTGTCCTCGACTTCGCGATGGTCAAGATCAGCAAAGGGGTCAGCCCTCGACTTCTGCTCTAGTTACTTCACCACACGCCCAGCCAGCTAGGGGTGGAGGTCAGGCAGCCAAGGGTCGCCCTAGAGGGGGAGGTCGATCAGGGGGCGGTCAAGCCCGTTTCTATGCACTCCCAGGCAGACCCGACGCCATTGCTTCGGATGCTGTCATTACAGGTATTGTTTCAGTCTGTCGCAGAGATGCCTTTGCATTATTTGATCCCGGTTCCACCTTTTCTTATGTGTCATCATACTTTGCTCATTATTTGGGTACGCCCCGTAAGTTTCTTGCTTTACCTGTTCATGTATCTACCCCGGTGGGCAATACTGTTGTTGTAGACCGTGTGTACCGGTCATGGGTGGTGACTATTGGGGGTCTGGAGACCCGAGTAGATCTATTGCTATTGAGTAGGGTGGATTTTGATGTCATTTTGGGCATGGATTGGCTATCCCCATGTCGTGCTATTCTAGACTGTCATGCGAAGACAGTCACTTTGGCTATGCCGGGTGTACCGCGGATCGAGTGGCGTGGTGTGACTGATTATGTTCTTAGTAGAGTGATATCCTTCTTGAAGGCCCAACGTATAGTTGGGATGGGTTGCCTTTCATATCTAGCGTTTGTGAGGGATGTTGGAGCCGAAACTCCTAGTATTGATTTTGTCCCAATTGTGAAGGATTTTCCCGATGTTTTTCCTGCAGACCTGTCGGGCATGCCACCAGACAGGGATATTGCTTTTGGTATTGACCTAGTGCCGAGCACTCAGCCCATTTCTATTCTGTTGTATCGTATGGCACCAGCAGAGTTGAAGGAATTGAAAGAAAAACTTCAGGAACTCCTAGATAAGGGGTTCATTTGGCCTAGTGTGTCACCTTGGGGTGCGCCTGTTCTGTTTGTGAAGAAGAAGGATGGCACAATGAGAATGTGCATCGATTATAGGCAATTGAACAAAGTAACAATTAAGAACAAGTATCCTTTGCCTCGCATTGATGATTTATTTGATCAGCTTCAGGGAGCGAGAGTGTTCTCTAAGATTGATCTCCGTTCGGGCTATCACCAGTTGAAGATCGGGGATTCAAATATTCTTAAGACTGCTTTCAGGACCAGATATGGTCATTATGAGTTTCTTGTTATGTCTTTCGGGCTAACCAATGCCCCAACAACATTTATGCATTTGATGAACAGCGTCTTCCGGCCTTATCTTGATTCGTTCGTTATAGTATTCATTGATGATATCCTGGTGTACTCGCGTAGTCAGGAGGAGCACGCGGAGCATTTGAGAGTTGTGTTGCAGAGATTGAGGGAGGAGAAGCTTTATGCAAAGTTCTCCAAGTGTGAGTTTTGGCTCAGTATAGTGGCTTTCTTGGGACACGTGGTGTCCAGCGAGGGTATTCAGGATGACCCAAAGAAGATAGAGGCGGTTCAGAGTTGGCCTAGACCGTCCTCAGCCACAGAGATTCATAGCTTTCTTGGGTTAGCAGGCTATTATCGCCACTTTGTTCAGGGATTTTCATCCATTGCATCACCCTTGACCAAGTTGACTCAGAATGGTGCTCCATTTGTATGGTCGGACGAGTGTGAGGAGAGCTTTCAGAAGCTCAAGACAGCCTTGACCACAGCTCTAATGTTGGTTTTACCATCAGCTTCAGGTTCATATACTGTGTATTGTGATGCTTCGAGAGTTGGGATTGGTTGTGTGTTGATGTAGAAGGGTAAAGTTATTGCTTATGCTTCTCGTCAGTTGAAGCCCCATGAGAAGAACTACCCCGTTCATGATTTGGAGTTGGCTGCCATAGTTCATGCATTGAAGATTTGGAGGCATTACTTGTATGGCGTATCTTGTGAGGTGTTCACTGATCATCGCAGTCTTCAGCATTTGTTCAAGCAAAAGGATCTTAATTTGAGGCAGCGGAGATGGTTGGAGTTGCTTAAGCATTATGATATCACTATTCTGTATCATCCAGGAAAGGCCAATGTAGTGGCCGATGCTTTGAGCCAAAAGGCGGTGAGTATGGGGAGTTTGGCATATATTCCAGTTGGGGAGAGACCCCTTGCAGTTGATGTTCAGGCCTTAGCCAATCGGTTTGTGAGATTGGATATTTCTGAGCCCAGTCGGGTGTTGGCTTGTGTGGTTTCTCGATCTTCCTTATATGATCGCATCAAAGAGCGCCAGTATGATGATCCGTATTTGCTTGTCCTTAAGGATAGAGTTCAGCATGGTGATGCCAGAGATGTGACCATCGGTGATGATGGTGTGTTGAGGATGTAGGGCCGGATTTGTGTGCCCAATGTGGATGGGCTTAGAGCGTTGATTCTGGAAAAGCCCCATAGCTCGGGGTATTCTATCCATCCGGGTGCCGCGAAGATGTATCAGGATTTGAGGCAGCACTATTGGTGGAGAAGAATGAAGAAAGATATTGTGGGATTTGTAGCTTGGTGTCTCAATTGTCAGCAGGTGAAATATGAGAATCAGAGACCGGGTGGCTTGTATCAACAGATGGTTATTCCCGAGTGGAAATGGGAAAGGATCACTATGGACTTTATGGTTGGACTTCCTCTTTGAAGAAGTTTGATGCTATTTGGGTGATTGTGGATCGGCTGACCAAGTCCGCTCACTTCATTCCTGTGTGTGCTACCTATTCTTTAGAGCGGTTGGCAGGGATTTATATCCGAGAGATTGTTCGGTTGCATGGTGTTCCGGTTTCCATCATCTTAGATAGAGGTACTCAGTTTACTTCCAGTTTTGGAGAGTCGTGCAGAGAGAGTTGGGTACTCAAGTAGAGTTGAGCACAGCGTTTCATCCTCAGACGGACGGACAATCCGAGCGCACCATTCAGATACTGGAGGACATGTTGCACGCCTGTGTTATTGATTCTGGAGGTTCTTGGGACGAGTTTCTGCCGCTTGCAGAGTTTGCCTACAACAACAGCTATCAGTCCAGCATTCATATGGCACCATATGAGGCCTTGTATGGGAGACGGTGTAGATCTCCAATTGGTTGGTTCGAGCCTGGCGAGGCTAGGATGTTGGGAATAGACTTGGTTCAGGATGCCTTTGAGAAAGTGAAGGTGATTCAGGAAAGACTTCGTACAACTCAGTTACGTCAGAAGAGTTATGCAGACCGGAAGGTTCGAGATGTATCCTATATGGTTGGTGAGAAGGTCTTGCTGAAGGTTTCGTCCATGAAGGGTGTTATGAGGTTTGGGAAGAAAGGCAAGTTGAGTCCGCGGTTCATTGGGCCTTTTGAGGTGCTTCGGAGGTTTGGGGAGGTGGATTATGAGCTTGCTTTTCCACCCAGCCTGTCGAGTGTGCATCCGGTATTTCATGTTTCTATGCTCAAAATGTATATTGGGGATCCGTCTCATGTTTTGGACTTCAGCACGGTTCAGTTGGATGATGGTTTGACCTTTGATGTGGAGCCAGCAGCTATTTTGGGTCGCCAGGTTCGGAAGTTGAGGTCAAAGGATATAACTTCAGTGAAAGTTCAGTGGAGAGGTCGGCCCTTGGAGGAGGTACCTGGGAGACCGAGCGGGAGATACTGAGCAGATATCCTCATCTGTTTAAGGCTCCAGATATGTTTCTTGACTCGTTCGAGGACGAACGTTTGTTTAAGTTGGGGAGGATGTGACGACTCGGCCAGTCATCTCATGAGTATCGCTCCTTTTCTCCCATTCCAGCTTATTTACGCTTCGTTATCCGTGTTTTATATGATCGGGTTGATTAATTCTAGTTTAGAGAGGATTTGCTAAGAAATGAGACAATTAGTCTCTTTTAAGAAGGCTTAAGTTGGAAAAGTCAAGAGGATGTTGACTTATGTGTTAGAAGGCTCGGAAGTGAGTTCCGATGGTTCGGTTAGCTTCGAGAGGTGATTTGTGACTTAGGAGCGCGATCGGAATGGGTTTTGGAGTTGTAGAGGAGATTTAGGCTTGAATTGGCGAAATTGATATTTTGGCAAATTCCGGTTGATAGGCGAGATTTTGATATAAGGTCGGAATGGAATTCCGAGAGTTGCAGTAGCTTCGTTGTGTCATTTGGGATGTGTGTGCAAAATTTCAGGTCATTCGGACAAGATTTGATAGACCTTTTGATAGAAAGCATAATTTAAGAGTTCTTGGAGTTCTTTGACCGAAATGTTGAACAAGTTTGAACGATGTCATGGGATGTGTTGGTACAATTAGTTTGAAGTTTCGGGGGTCCCGGGTAGGTTCCGGGATGTTTTAGGTCGAAAATCATAGTTGCAGCAGGTCCAGGAGGGTTGCAGGCCCCAGAACTCACCCACGCGGTCCGCACAAAAATGAGTGTGCCCGCGGTGAGTGCTGTGCGGACCGCACAAAAGCGAGCGCGGCGGCGGTAGGCGTCGCGCGGACCGCACAAAAGTGGGTGCGGTCGCGGTGAAGAACCTTTCCGCTAGTCCAACTTCGGAAGCTCATATCTTTTGATCTACAAGGAATTTTGAGGTGATTCAAAAACTAAAGTTGTAACGCTTCGTGTCTAGTTTCCAGAAAGGTAAAGATATTGCAATTTGGACATATGTAGAAAATGTTATGTCCAAAATACTAAAGCCTATCACTGTAGAGGAAGGCCTGTGCGGCCGCGGTTGTGTTTGCGCGGACCGCACTGGCTTGCGCGGACCGCAGTCATTTTGGTGCTGTCCGCGGTAGCTGAAATCTGAGGGGGTACCTATAAATATGAGGTTTTGGGTTTTATTTAATATTTTGACCTAGAGAGCTCGGATTTTGGCGATTTTTCGAAGGTTTTTCAAGAAATTCATCGGGGTAAGTGATTTTAACTCAGATTTGGCTAGATACATGAATCTATCACTGAATTCATCATTTAATTCGTGATTTGGGGTGGAATTTGGGAAGAAAATTGTGAAACCTTTTAAAAATGTAAAATGATGATTTGAAGGACCAAATGGTATCGGAATTGGATAATTTTGGTATGGTTAGACTCATGAGAGTATGAGGATTTTGAAAATGTAAATTTTACCTGATTCAGAGACGTGGGCCTGGGGCTGAGGTTTTGCTAATTTCGAGATTTTTGATATTTTCGAATGTTTTCATTTGGGCTTTGTTCCCTTAGCATATTGTGACGTATTCGTTCTGATTTTAGATAGATTCGACGCGCGTGGAGGCCAATTTGAGAGGCAAGGGCATAGCGAGCTAGAGTTTTGGCTAGTTTGAGGTGAGTAATGATTTTAAATGATGTCCTGAGGGTTTGAAACCCCAGATTTGCACAACGTAGTGCTATACTAAGTTGAGATACACGCTGTGTGACGAGCGTGAGGTTCAATGCTATGGGGATTGGGACTTGGTCCATCCCGAATGATATTTTACTACATTTTTGATTGAGACATATACTTTATTGTTGTGAATTGGGCTTGTTGCCATGCTTGGGGCCTTGTGCCGACCTGTAGAACCTTTGGGGAATTTTTGATTGGTTTTCCTCACTTATTTTGTTAAAGAATTTATATCCTTAGTCATGTTTCCAATTGTTTAAGAATGATATGAACCAAATTTTTGAAATGTTAATCATAAATAGGAAGAGATATGAGGGCTGAGATCCCGACCGTACATTATGCCTGAAAGGCTGTGATTTTTAAATGACTGAGACGGGTCGAGGACCCAATAGTGAGGATATTTTATATGATATGGATCGGGCTGCGCGCCGCAGTAGATATATATATTATACATATTATGGATCGGGCTGCACGCCGCAGCAATTATTTATATGGATCGGGCTGCACGCCCCAGCAATTATAAAGTGCTTGGGCTGAAGGAGCCCCTCCGGAGTCTGCACACCCCCAGTGAGTGCAGTCGACTATTATTATTATGGATCAGGCTGTACACCACAGCGATATATAGATCGGGCTGATGCTGCAGCGGTATATATATATATATTGATTCGGTTATCGTGAGAAGTATATGAATTGAGAACTGAGGATAAGAACAAATAAATGAACTGAATGCTTGAGGAACTGATTTAGACTGATTATATCTGTTTTACCTGGTTTAAAGAATTTCACATGATTTCCTCATTCACTGTTGCTTAAATGATTTTACTGTTTTGATATAGAACTGCTTAGTGCCTTTACGTGTAACGACCCGAACCGTTGTTTCCTATATTTTCGTCCTGTATTCCCCGTTAAGTGCTTATTCATGTTTCAATATGTTTACTTGGTGAATTTGAGTGAATTCGGATCGAGTTTGGTATGAAATGGGACAATTAGTCTCTTTAAAGAAGAATTAGTTTGGAAAAGTCAATCGGACGATGACTTGTGAGTTAGAGGGATCAGAATTGAATTCCGATGATTGGGTTAGTTTCGGGGGATGATTTAAGGCCTAGGAGCGCAATCGGAATTAATTTTGGAGGTCCGGTGAAGAAATAAGCTCATTTTGGCGAAGTTATTATTTTGGCGATTTCCGGTTGATAGGTGAAATTTTGATCCGACGGTCGGAAGAATTTCTGTAGCTTCGTTATGTCATTTTGGACTTGCGTGCAAAATTTGAAGTCAATCGGACGTGATTTGATAGGTTTCGGCATCGGAAATAGAAGTTGGAAATTCTAAAGTTCATAAAACTTAGATTGGAGGTTGATTCATGATTTTAGCATTTTTTGATGTGATTTGAGGCCTCGAGCAAGTCCATAATGTATTTTGGGACTGGTTGGTATTATTGGTCGGGGTCCCTGGGGCGTCGGGTGTGTTTCGGATGCCCAACGGGTCATTTTTGGACGATTTTTGCCGTTTTGTGCATAAATGCAATGATCTAAAGGTTCATTTTTAGTTCTAGAGATCCAAATTTAATTTCGAGACTTCCAGAATTTAAAACATGAATTATAGGACTGATCTGGAAATTTTGGTTTAATTTCATCTAGTCGCGATTAGGTTTTTGACGTGAAATGTGAGTTAATTGTTTAACGAGTGAAATGGTTATTGAACTGGGCAAACGAGCTCCGAATTGAGTTTTGATTGAAAGTTTGTGTTTGTATTATTATTTGTGACTCATAGGAACAAGAATCGTCTAATTCCAAGTTCGTATGATGGAGTTAGAGCCATTTTAGTGAAAAATGGTTGTGCTGCAAATTTCTTAAAAGCTGCTGTATTTTCTGCAGCAGTGAACAGTACCCGCGCGTGAATAGTAACCGCGCGGGTGAACAGTGACCTCACGCGCATGAACAGTGCCCCCCGTGAACAGTACCGAAAATTTCTGGACAGATTTAATGTCCAGCAGTCCGAGTTTGGTCATTTTTTTTGATTTCCAAGCTCGGATTTTGGGCGATTTTTAGCAAGAAATCTTGGGAATCTTGAGGTAAGTCACTTGTGATTATTTATACTCCATAATATTGAATTATTATCGAATAATCCGACTAGATTACATGTTTTTGAGGAGTAAATTGAAGATTTAGGCCTAGGGATTTGAAAATAAGATTTGAAGATTTGAGGGGTCATTTGAACTCCGATTTTGGTAAATTTTATATGTACGGACTCGTGGCGAGACTAGGAATCCGGTGATGTGACTTTCGTAATTTTTCGAGAAGTGGGCCCGGGGCTCGGGTTTTGCGAATTTCGTGAATTTTGATATTTTTCGAGTCTTTTCGATTGGGTTATATTCCCTTAGCCTATTGTAATGTATTCGTTGTGGTTTTGACCAGATTCGACATGCGAAGAGGTAAATTCGAGAGGCAAGGGCATAGCGGAGTAGACATTGGACCGTCTTGAGGTGAGTAATGATTTTAAATGATGCACTGAGGGTTTGAAACCCCGGATTGCACAACATACTGCTATGTTGAGATGAGACACGCGTTGTATGACGAGCGCGGGGTCATTTACTATTGGGGATTGTGACTTGGTCCATCCCAGTTGATATTTTTACCGCGTAATTGATAAAGATTTATTGTTTTTCACTATGATTGGGCTTATTGCCATATTTGGGCTTCGTGCCAATTATCTGAAATCTTTTGTGAATTTACATCACTATTTTCCTCACGAATTGAAATATTATTTGAACTCAGTCCAATTGAATTATATTATTTTGTGAACTCAGCTACATTTATACTCAACTCGAGATTTAATGATATTTATAATGCTGTTGAGCTAAGCACTATTGTTTTACTGATGCCCAAGAGGCTTATGATTATTTTCTGGACTGATTGAGGCCGAGGGCCATACGTGAGGATATGTTGAGTGATGTGAGGAGGCTTTCAGGCCTCGAATGTTATATGAGGAGGCTTTCAGGCCTCGTGTGTGATGTTTGAAGGCTTTCAGGCCTATTGATATTGCGCTTGGGCTGTAGGAGCCCCTCCGGAGTCTGTACACACCCCAAGTGAGCGCAGGGTACCCAGGTGAGTTGGGAGTGGGCCCGAGAGGCCGTTGCTTGTGTGTGGTGAGTTAGGAGTGAGCCCGAGGGGCTGATGTTGTGTGCTGGTGAGTTGGGAGTGAGCCCGAGGGGCTGATACTATACTGAGATTTACATATTGAGCCCGAGGGGCAAGCTTTTGATTTATCCTTACTGTGGAAATTATTTGTCTTTACTGTTTTAAAAGAAGAATTATCTGATACTCACTATTTTACTGTATAACTGATTTTACTGCTTGGGATAGCGCTATATTGTGCCGTTATGAGATTTCATGTTTTCAGTCGTTATTTATTTTTATTACTCACTGGGTCGGAGTACTCACATTACTCCCTGCACCATGTGTGCAGATACAGGCAGAGCTGAGTTCGCTCCTGAGCGCTGATTCTTTCCAGACCAGGCGGTGACTAGGAGTAACGAGGTAGCTGTTGACGTCCGCAGCCCCGTTTTCTCCCTTATCTTTGTTATTTATGATAATTCCAGACTTTGTAAAATATTAGTAAACTCTGTAGTAGCTCATGACTTGTGACACCCCGATTTCGGGCTGAGTTGGGAGGGTTTTCCTTGTTCTATCACGTTTATTTCGCATTTAAGATTATATTGCCCATGATTTAGACTTATTCCTGCTAAGTAATTATAAAGAGATGTATTGTTTTGTTGATTGGCTGGCCTTGTCCTCACGAGAGGCGCCATCACTATCAGGTTGGTATTTCGGGTCGTGACAAGTTGGTATCAGAGCCTAGGTTACTAGGTCTCGCAAGTCATGAGCTGGTTTAGTAGAGTCTCGCGGATCGATACAGAGACATCTGTATTTATCCTCGAGAGGCTGCAGTACCTTTAGGAAAATTTCATATTCTTGAATTCTTATCGTGCGTCCTTGATTCAGCTGGAAAAAAAGTAACTCTTACAATTCCATCCACGTGTTCGTATGCGCGAACGAGCGCTCAGTATTAGATGTGCCTAGATGGCTTGTAATTCCCCGGACGAAGGGCGAGACGTAATCTCTATGAGTTTGATGTTAAGCCAGTCTGGAGGACTTGAGGCTAGATCCTTGCCTATGGCTTGAGCACCGAAGTGCTGATTATGCGAGCAAGAGTTTTGAAATTATATGTCCGGAATTGTCCCTATTAGAAGGAATGATGGTTGGATAGCCACGTGAGGAGTATGTTAGTACTGCGAGATATATCTATATGACTTGGAGGTGATGAGGAAGGGCGTCAGGATAATAGATGAACTATTAAGTGTTTGATTTTCATTATGATCTGATGTGTAGCCCCGAGTTATGGGCGCGTGAAGAATCTTTTCATGTCTCCTGTTTGGAGTGAAGTAAATTTCATGTTACGGTATGAGTTTAGACTCAAGAAGACTGAGTGATTGTGTAATGTGAATGATGGTGGAAGGTATACAAAAATATTAATTAGAAGTGAAACATGTGGGTTATCTCCTGCGGAGTGTTCTAAGGTGGTGCGATTCTTATACTGTCTATTAGAAGATCTCATTTACAAGTAAAGAATATGCGTTGAAATCTAAATTTGGTCGCCTAGAGAGTGGGCTTAACTGTTATGTGAGTGAATGCAAGAATTGCAGAAGAGTTAAAATTCTAGATGATTTGTGTTTCCACAAGCTTATGAAGGAGTGAGTTCAATCTCACTATGGTATTACGACAATAATAGAGTATGTGCGTTATGATTTATTGAGTGCATTTTGATCTATGTATTTGAGCCAAGTTGGGGAGTTTGCTATTAAATAAGTTGATTGCACGATTTTGTGCTATATTGGTTCCAGTTTGAGGCGTGTTGGTGAGTCGGTTATTGCTTACGAGGATTAAGGTCGATCAGGCGGTGGACGGGCCTATTTTTTTATGTTATTGCTTCAAATGCTGTCATTACAGGAATTGTCCAGTCTGCCACAGAGATGCCTCTGTATTATTCGATCCCGGTTCCACCTATTCTTATGTGTCCTCATATTTTGCTCATTATTTGGGTACGCCCCGAGAGTTTCCTTCTTTACCTGTTCATGTATCTACCCCGGTGGGCGATACTGTTGTTGTGGACCGTGTGTACCGGTCATGTGTTGTGATTATTGAGGGTTCTGGAGACCCGAGTTGATCTATTGCTATTGAGCATGGTGGACTTTGATGTTATATTGGGCATGGATTGGTTATTTCTGTGTCATGTTATTCTAGACTGTCATGCTAAGACAGTTACTTTGGCTATGCCGGGTGTACCGCGGATCGAGTGGCGTGGCATGACTGATTATGTCTCTAGCAGAGTAATTTCTTTCTTGAAAGCCTAGCGTATGGTTGGGAAGGGTTATCTATCATATCTGGATTTTGTGCGGGATGTTGGACCTGAGACTCCTAGTATTGATTCTGTCCCAGTTGTGAGGGACTTTCCTGATGTATTTCCTGCAGACCTGCCGGGCATGCCGCCGGACAGGGATATTGATTTTGGCATTGAATTAGTGCCGGGCACTCAACCCATTTCTATTCCGCCATATTGTATAGCACCAGCAGAGCTGAAAGAATTGAAGGAGCAGCTTCAGGAACTCCTAGATAAGGGGTTCATTCAGCCTAGCGTGTCCCCGTGGGGTGCACCTGTTTTATTTGTGAAGAAGAAAGATGGCACAATGAGAATGTGCATTGATTATAGGCAGTTGAATAAGGTAACAGTGAAGAACAAGTATCCTTTGCCTCGCATTGATGACTTATTTGATCAGCTTCAGGGAGCGAGGGTATTTTCTAAGATTGATCTCCGTTCGGGCTATCACCAGTTGAAAATCAGGGAGTCGGATATTCCCAAGACTACCTTCAGGACTAAATATGGTCACTATGAATTTTTGGTTATGTCTTTCGGGCTGACCAATGCCCCAGCAGCGTTCATACATTTGATGAACAATGTATTTCAGCCTTATCTGGATGCATTTGTTATTGTATTCATTGATGATATCCTGGTGTACTCGCGTAGCTAGGAGGAGCATGCCCAACATTTGCGTGTAGTGTTGCAGAGATTGAGAGAGGAGAAGCTTTATGCAAAATTCTCCAAATGTGAATTTTGGCTAAGTTCTGTGGCATTTTTGGGACACATAGTGTCCAGCGAGGGTATACAGGTTGATCCAAGGAAGATAGAAGCAGTGCAGAGTTGGTCTAGACCGTCCTCAGTCACAGAGATTCAGAGTTTTCTTGGGCTAGCAGGCTATTATCGCCGATTTGTTTAGGGGTTTTATTCTATTGCATCGCCTTTGACCAAGTTGACTCAGAAATGTGCCCCATTTGTATGGTCCAGTGAGTGTGAGGAGAGCTTTCAGAAGCTCAAGGCACTTCTGACCACAGCTCCAGTGTTGGTGTTACCATCAGCTACAGGTTCATACACGGTATATTGTGATGCTTCCAGAGTTGGGATTGGTTGTGTGCTAATGCAGGAGGGTAGAGTTATTGCTTATGCTTCTCGTCAGTTGAAGCCCCATGAGAAGAACTACCCTGTTCATGATTTGGAGTTGGCTGCTATAGTTCATGCCTTAAAAATTTGGAGGCACTATTTATATGGCGTATCTTGTGAGGTATTCACTGATCATCGCAGTCTTCAGCATTTATTTAAACAAAAAGATCTTAATTTGAGGCAGCGGAGATGGCTTGAGTTACTTAAAGACTATGATATTACCATTCTATATCATCTGGGAAAGGCCAATGTAGTGGCCGATGGGTTGAGCCGAAAGGCAGTCAGCATGGGGAGTTTGGCTTACATCCCAGTTGGGGAGAGGCCTCTTGCAGTTGATGTTCAGACCTTGGCCAATCAGTTGGTGCGGTTAGATATTTCTGAGCCTAGCCAGGTATTGGCTAGTGTGGTTTCTCGATCTTCCTTATATGATCGCATCAGAGAGCACCAGTATGATGATCCGCATTTGCTTGTCCTTAAGGATAGAGTTCAACATGATAATGCCAAAGATGTGACTATAGGTGATGATAGCGTATTGAGGATGCAGGGCCGTATTTGTGTGCCCGATGTTGATGGGCTTAGAGATTTGATTCTTGAGGAGGCCCACAGTTCGCGGTATTCCATCCATACGGATGCTGCAAAGATGTATCAGGACTTGAGACAGCATTACTAGTGGAGGAGAATGAGGAAAGACATTGTGGGATATGTGGCTCAGTGTCTCAACTGTCAGCAGGTGAAATATGAGCATCAGAGACCGGGCGGTTTGCTTCAGCAGATGATTATTCCTGAGTGGAAATGGGAGAGAGTTACTATGGATTTCGTGAGTGGCCTTCCTCGGACTTTGAAGAATTTTGATTCGATTTGGGTCGTTGTGGATAGGCTGACCAAGTCAGCGCATTTCATTCCGGTGTGTACCACATATTCTGCGGAGCGGCTGGCTAGGATCTTTATTCAGGAGATTGTGCGGTTGCATGGTGTTCCAGTTACTATTATTTCGGATAGAGGTACTCAGTTCACTTCTCAGTTTTGGAGGACTTTTCAGCACGAGTTGGGCACTCAGGTGGAGTTGAGTTCAGCATTTCATCCTCAGACGGACGGACAGTCCGAGCGTACTATTCAGATATTGGAGGATATGTTGCGTGCCTGCGTGATTGATTTTGGAGGTTCTTGGGTTGAATTTTTAACACTTGCAGAGTTTGCCTACAACAACAGCTATCAGTCCAGTATTCAGATGGCACCGTATGAGGCCTTATATGGGAGGCGGTGTAGAACTCCAGTGGGTTGGTTTGAGCCCGGTGAGGCTAGGTTGTTGGGGACAGATTTGGTCCAGGATGCCTTAGAAAAGGTGAAGGTGATTCAGGAAAGACTTCGCATAGCTCAGTCGCGTCAGAAGAGTTATGCGGACCGGAAGGTCTGAGATGTGTCATTTATTGAGGGCGAGAAGGTTTTGCTGAAGGTTTCGCCGATGAAGGGTATTATGAGGTTCGGAAAGAAAGGGAAGTTGAGTCCGCAGTTTATTGGACCATTTGAGGTACTTAGGAGGATTGGAGAGGTGGCTTACGAGCTTGCTTTACCGCCTAAATTGTCGGGTGTTCATCCGGTATTCCATGTGTCCATGCTCCGGAAGTACATTGGGGACCCGTCTCATATTTTAGATTTCAGTACAGTACAGTTAGATGAAAATTTGACTTATAATGTGGAAATAGTGGCTATTTTGAGTCGACAGGTTCAAAAATTGAGATCAAAAGATATAGCATCAGTGAAAGTACAGTGGAGAGGTCGGCTTGTGGAGGAGTCTACTTGGGAGACCGAGCAGGAGATGCGGAGTAGGTACCCACGCCTATTTGAAACTCCAGGTATGTTTCTTAACTCGCTCAAGGACGAGCATTTGTTTTAGTTGGGGAGAATGTAACGACCTGAACCATCGTTTCTAGTATTTTCGTCCCGTATTCTCCGTTAAATGCTTATTCATGTTTCAATATGTGTACTTGGTGAATTTGAGTCAATTCGGATCGAGTTTGGTATGAAATGGGACAATTAGTCTCTTTAAGGAAGAATTAGTTTGGAAAAGTTAACCGGACGTTGACTTGTGAGTTAGAGGGCTCAGAATTGAATTCCGATGATTCGGTTAGTTTCGGGGGATGATTTAAGGCCTAGGAGCGCAATCGTAATTAATTTTGGAGGTCCGGTGAAGAAATTAGCTCATTTTGGCGTCCGGTGAAGAAATTAGCTCATTTTGGCGAAGTTAGTATTTTGGCGATTTCCGGTTGATAGGTGAAATTTTTATCCGACAGTCGGAATGGAATTCCGAGAATTTCTGTAGCTTCGTTATGTCATTTTGGACTTGTGTGCAAAATTTGAAGTCAATCGGACGTGATTTGATAGGTTTCGGCATCGGAAATAGAAGTTGGAAATTCTAAAGTTCATAAAACTTGGATTGGAGGTTGATTCATGATTTTAGCGTTGTTTGATGTGATTTGAGGCCTCGAGCAAGTCCGTAATGTATTTTGGGACTGGTTGGTATTATTGGTCGGGGTCCCGGGGGCCTCGGGTGTGTTTCGGATGCCCAACGGGTCATTTTTGGAAGATTTTTGCTGTTTTGAGCATAAATGTAATGATCTAAAGGTTCATTTTTAGTTCTAAGAGATCCAAATTTGATTTCGAGACTTCCAGAATTTAAATCATGAATTATAGGACTGATCTGGAAATTTTGGTTTAATTTCATCAAGTCGCGATTGGGTTTTTGACGTGAAATGTGAGTTAATTATTTAACGAGCGAAATGGGTATTGAACTGGGCAAACGAGCTCCGAAATGAGTTTCGATTGAAGGGTTGTGTTCGTATTATTATTTGTGACTCATAGGAACAAGAATCGTCTAATTCTGAGTTCGTATGATGGAGTTAGAGCTCATTTAGTGAAAAATGGCTGTGCTGCAAATTTCTTAAAAGCTGCTGTATTTTTTGCAGCAGTGAACAGTACCCGCGCGTGATTAGTAAACACGCGGGTGAACAGTGAACAGTGACCTCACGCGCATGAACAGTGCCCCCGCGTGAACAGTACCGAAAATTTCTGGACAGATTTAATGTCCAGCAGTCCGAGTTTGGTCATTTTTTTGACTTCCAAGCTCGGATTTTGGGCGTTTTTAGCAAGAAATCTTGGGAAATCTTGAGGTAAGTCACTTGTGATTATTTCTACTCCATAATATTGAATTATCATCGAATAATCCGACTAGATTATATGTTTTTGAGGAGTAAATTGAAGATTTAGGCCTAGGGATTTGAAAATAAGATTTGAAGATTTGAGGGGTCATTTGAACTCCGATTTTGGTAAATTTTATATGTACGGACTCGTGGCAAGACGAGGAATCCGATGATGTGACTTTCGTAATTTTTTGAGAAGTGGGCCCGGGGCTCGGGTTTTGCGAATTTCGTGAATTTCGATATTTTTCGAGTCTTTTCGATTGGGTTATATTCCCTCAGCCTATTGTAATGTATTCGTTGTGGTTTTGACCAGATTCGACGCGCGAAGAGGTAAATTCGAGAGGCAAGGGCATAGCGGAGTAGACATTGGACCGTCTTGAGGTGAGTAATGATTTTAAATGATGCACTGAGGGTTTGAAACCCCGGATTGCACAACATACTGCTATGTTGAGATGAGACACGCGTTGTATGACGAGCGCGGGGTCATTTACTATTGGGGATTGTGACTTGGTCCATCCCAGTTGATATTTTTACCGCGTAATTGATAAAGATTTATTGTTTTTCACTATGATTGGGCTTATTGCCATATTTGGGCTTCGTGCCAATTATCTGAAATCTTTTGTGAATTTACATCACTATTTTCCTCACGAATTGAAATATTATTTGAACTCAGTCCAATTGAATTATATTATTTTGTGAACTCAGCTACATTTATACTCAACTCGAGATTTAATGATATTTATAATGCTGTTGAGCTGAGCACTATTGTTTTACTGATGCCCAAGAGGCTTATGATTATTTTCTGGACTGATTGAGGCCGAGGGCCATACGTGAGGATATGTTGAGTGATGTGAGGAGGCTTTCAGGCCTCGAGTGTTATATGAGGAGGCTTTCAGGCCTCGTGTGTGATGTGTGAAGGCTTTCAGGCCTATTGATATTGCGCTTGGGCTGTAGGAGCCCCTCCGGAGACTGTACACACCCCCAGTGAGCGCAGGGTATTCGGGTGAGTTGGGAGTGGGCCCGAGAGGCCGTTGCTTGTGTGTGGTGAGTTGGGAGTGAGCCCGAGGGGCTGATGTTGTGTGCTGGTGAGTTGGGAGTGAGCCCGAGGGGCTGATACTATACTGAGATTTACATATTGAGCCCGAGGGGCAAGCTTTTGATTTATCCTTACTGTGGAAATTATTTGTCTTTACTGTTTTAAAAGAAGAATTATCTGATACTCACTATTTTACTGTATAACTGATTTTACTGCTTGGGATAGCGCTATATTGTGCCGTTATGAGATTTCATGTTTTCAGTCGTTATTTATTTTTATTACTCACTGGGTCGGAGTACTCACATTACTCCCTGCACCATGTGTGCAGATACAGGCAGAGCTGAGTTCGCTCCTGAGCGCTGATTCTTTCCAGACCAGGCGGTGACTAGGAGTAACGAGGTAGCTGTTGACGTCCGCAGCCCCGTTTCTCCCTTATCTTTGTTATTTATGATAATTCCAGACTTTGTAAAATATTAGTAAACTTTGTGTTAGCTCATGACTTGTGACACCCCAATTTCGGGCTGAGTTGGGAGGGTTTTCCTTGTTCTATCACGTTTATTTCGCATTTAAGATTATATTGCCCATAATTTAGACTTATTCCTGCTAAGTAATTATAAAGAGATATACTGTTTTGTTGATTGGCTGGCCTTGTCCTCACGAGAGGCGCCATCACGACCGGGTTGGGATTTTGGTTCGTGACTTTACGTGATTTCATACTGTCAGCCATTATTTATTGTTATTACTCATTGGGTCGGAGTACTCACATTACTCCCTGCACCATATGTGCAGGTACAGGTATTCCTGAGGCATAGAGCGAGCTTTCCTGCCGTTTTGTTTTCATCGGAGTTATCGAGGTAGCTGCATGGCGTTCTCAGACCCGATTTCTCCTTCTATCTCCACTTATCATTCCGCATTTTAGACATATTTCTGTATTAGATTGTTGAAACCTTGTATTAGAGGCTCAGATTTATGACACCGGATCAGTTGGCTGTTTTACAGAGATTTTTCGTGATTATGGTTTCCGCACATTTCATCTGTTAAATTCATACTTCTATTTATATTAAATGGGTATTAAATCCTGAAAATTGGTATTAAATTATAAAGAAAGAGATTGTGAGATATTAGTTGGTCGGGCTTGCCTAGCATTGTGTTGGGCGCCATCACGGTCGGGGTTGGGGTCGTGACAATATCCTAAAAGTTCAATTCATACACAAAAAATTCAATTCATATCCTAAAGGTTCAATTCATATCCTAAAATTTCAATTCATATCCACAAAAGTTCAATTCATATCCTAAACTTTCAATTTATAACCTAAAAGTCCAATACATAAACAAAAAGTCCAATTCATATCCTAAAAGTCCAATTCATATCCTAAAGGCTCAATTCATATTCTAAAAGTTCAATTCATACACAAAAATTTCAATTCATATCCTAAAATTTTAATTCATATCTACAAAAGTTCAATTCATATCCAAAAATTTCAATTTATAAACTAAAATTCCAATACATAAACTAAAAGTCCAATTTATATCCTAAAAGTCCAATTCATATCCTAAAGGCTCAATTCATATCCTAAAAGTTTAATTCATACACAAAAATTTCAATTTATATCCTAAAGGTTCAATTCATATCCTAATTTGAATTCATATCCACAAAAGTTCAATTCATATCCTAAAATTTTATTTTATAAACTAAAATTCCAATACATAAACTAAAAGTCCAATTCATATCCTAAAAGTCCAATGCATATGCTAAAGGCTCAATTCATATCCTAAATGTTTAATTCATACAAAAAAATTTCAATTCATATCCTAAAATTTCAATTCATATCCACAAAAGTTCAATTCATATCCTAAAATTTAATTTATAACCTAAAATTCCAATACATAAACTAAAAGTCCAATTTATATCCTAAAAGTCCAATTCATATCCTAAAGGCTCAATTCATATCCTAAAAGTTTAATTCATACACAAAAATTTCAATTCGTATCCTAAAGGTTCAATTCATATCCTAATTTCAATTCATATCCACAAAAGTTCAATTCGTATCCTAAAATTTCAATTTATAAACTAAAATTCCAATACATAAACTAAAAGTCCAATTTATATCCTAAAAGTCCAATTCATATCCTAAAAGTTTAATTCATACACAAAAATTTCAATTCATATCCTAAAGGTTCAATTCATATCCTAATTTCAATTCATATCCTAAAATTTTAATTTATAAACTAAAATTCCAATACATAAACTAAAAGTCCAATTCATATCCTAAAAGTCCAATGCATATGCTAAAGGCTCAATTCATATCCTAAATTTCAATTCATACATAAAAATTTCAATTCATATCCTAAAGATTCAATTCATATCCACAAAAGTTCAATTCATTTCCTAAAATTTCAATTTATAAACTAAAATTCCAATACATAAACTAAAAGTCCAATTCATATCCTAAAGGTTCAATTCATATCCTAAAATTTCAATTGTAATCCACAAAAGTTCAATTCATTTTCTAAAATTTCAATTTATAAACTAAAATTCCAATACATAAACTAAAAGTCCAATTCATATCCTAAAACTTGAATTCATATCCACAAAAGTTCAATGCATATCCTAAAATTTCAATTTATAATCTAAAATTCCAATACATAAACTAAAAGTCCAATTCATATTCTAAAAGTCCAATTCATATCCTAAAGGCTCAATTCATATCCTAAAAGTTCAATTCATATACAAAAATTTCAATTCATATCCTAAAATTTCAATTCATATCCACAAAAGTTCAATTCATATCCTAAAATTTCAATTTATAAACGAAAATTCCAATACATAAACTAAAAGTCCAATTCATATCCTAAAGGTCCAATTCATATCCTAAAAGTTCAATTCAAACACCAAAATTTTAATTCATATCCTAAAGGTTCAATTCATATCCTAAAATTTCAGTTCTTATCCACAAAAGTTCAATTCATATCCTAAAGTTTCAATTTATAAACTAAAATTCCAATACATAAACTAAAAGTCCAATTCATATCCTAAAGGTTCAATTCATATCCTAAAGGTTCAATTCATATCCTAAAGGCTCAATTCATATCCTAAAGGTTCAATTCATACACAAAAATTTCAATTCATATCCTAAAGGTTCAATTCATATCCTAAAATTTCAATTCATATCCTAAAAGTCTAATTCACATCCTAAACCCTAGATTCTAACTAAACTATCACGACAATACAAAGTATAATTCAAATCTAACTAAACCAAATTCAACACTAATTAAACTAATTAGTTAATAAAAATAATTAACAAAGCTAACTAAAACAAGACCTAAACCTGTCACGACCCGGATTTTCCACCCTCGATAGTCATGATGGCGCCTACTAATGAGAGCTAGGCAAGCCAACCCTTAACTACCTTTTTCATTAACAAATTATTATTTTTTCAATTACCAACGATAACATGAAAACAACGGAACTAAATAAATAAGCTGAAGTCAACAATTTTTATAACTCAAGACTACGTCAATTACAACTTTCAAAACCTCAATACCCAAAATCTGGTGTCACAGTGTCACAGACTGTCTAAGAGTCACTACAAACAAGGCTTGAAGAAAATACAATAAACTGTTTCTGAACGAAAGAAAATGAAATAGGTAATAGAGATAGAGGGAGACGCCAGGGCCCGCGAACGCCTGCATGTCTCCTTGGGTCTCCGGGTGGACTGAAGGAAGCCCTCCAACTACTATCCGTAAGCTGCTCCTGGATCTGCACACAGTGTAGAGTGTAGTATCAGCACAACCGGCCCCATGTGCTGGTAAGTGTCTAGCCTAACCTCGGCGAAGTAGTGACGAGGCTAGGACCAGACTACCAAATAAACCTGTGCAATTTAAATATTTACAGCGGAAAGGAAAATGCAGAAATAACCAGTAAATGTGGGAAGGGGAAAACATGTTATGGGGGAAATAACGGTTCTGAATAGAAAGCATCAAGTAAGGAAAGTAACAACATAACTATAATATCATCAAGAATAAGAAATCAACAATTTGCATGGCATCACCCTCCGTGCTTTTACTCTCGTTCTCACCAAATCAATCATATAATAACAACGTGCACGGCATCACTCTTCGTGCTTTTACTCTCGTCCTCACCAAACAATATTTTATAACAAAAGTGTGCACGACATCACCCTTCGTGCTTTTAATCTCTTTCCTCAACATATACTCAATGATAATTTGTACGGAATGGCACATCGTACGGCACGACATCACCCTCGTGCTTTACACTCTTTCCTCACCATAGCAAACAATGCACGGCATCACCCTTCGTGTTTTAACGCTCTTCCTCACCCAAACAACAATCACAAACAAAGGGGCAAGGGAGTAAACAAATAACAATAGAAATCCCGGAAAGGGAACATAATTAAACAGTTAAATCCCGGCAAGGGAACAATATCAATAATTTCAGCATCCCGGCAAGGGAGATAATCAACAAAGCAACAAATATCCCGGCAAGGGAACAATTTAATAACTCTTTATCTTTCTTTCACTTTTACTTCATAACTCACTTTACCATTTGAGCCAATGCTCCAACGGGTTCAATCATCTCATATACTTTCACACTTTGTAATATAACTCGAGCCAATGCTCCTCGAAGTTCAAAGGACATAATTTCTGTCACAAGCTTTTTGCAACATAAAGAAATCATCACTAAGGCTTGAAAGGCACAACAAAATTAGGATATTCACAACATAAAGACTCATGGTCATGCTAGACACCAACGTATAAATACTTGTCACCATGCCTATACGTCGTACTCAATAATTATCACATAGCAAATAGGACTCAACTCCTAATCCCTCAAGCTAAGGTCAGACTAAACACTTACCTCAAACTTTCACGGCTAATTCAATCCTCAATTACCACTTTTCCTCTCGAATTCGGCTCCAAATCGATTGTATCTATATACAAATGACTTCATAACATCAGTAAATGCTAAACAATTCGAATCCAATGCCTAACTATATCTTCCCAAGTATTCTTCCCAAAATCCCAAAAATCGACCCCGGGCCTGCTTGGTAAAAACACTAGATTCGAACTAAAATCCGATAACTCATTCATCCACGAGCCCGAATATATAATTATTTTCAGAATTCGACCCCAAAATGAGGTCTAAATCACAATTAATTAAAAAGCCCTAACTCTACCCAATTCCCTAATATCTACCCTTAATTACATGTTTTAGGCCTAGAAATTCAATAGATGTTGATGAAAATGGAAGGAAATAAGTTAAAGATTACTAACCCAAGAGATTATGGTGAAAGGATGCTTCAAAAGTCGCCCTAGAACTTTGGAGAAGAAAGAGTTTGTGAAATTTTGGTGAAATCCCGTATTGGGTTATGTTTTGGGACTTTAAAATAACTGGGCAAAATCCTTCTTCGCGTTCGCGATAAGCTCAACGCATTCGCGATAAGTCAGGTCTGAACACCTTCGCGTTCGCGACACTGGGCTCGCGTTCGCGATGCTTTAGCACCTCGAGCCCTCGCGTTCGTGGGCCAGTGGCTGCGTTCGCGTAGAACAAACGTGTGGCCCCTCCCCTGAACCCTACGCATTCGCGAGTGGAAGGACGCGTTCACAAAGGGTCTCCCCCCGAGCTACAGGTTTGCGTCTCAACCTCCGCATTCGCGAAGAAGAAAACCTGGGATCTTTGCCTTATGCGTTCGCGAGTGAGACCACGCGAACGCGAAGAACATAATCCCTGGGCACAACAACGGAAAATCTGCAACAATTCTAAAGCCAAAAACCATTCTGAAACACCTCTGAAACACTCCCGAGCCCTCGGGTCTCCTAACCAAACATATGCACTAACTCAAAAATATCATACGAACTTATCCGTGCGATCAAATTGCTTAAATAACCTCAAAATCAATGAATCAAACCTCAAAATCAAGAATGTTTTTCCTCAAACTTCATCTAGTTTGCAATATAGAAATTTAAGTCCAAAACACGTCAAACGACGTCCGATTTCAACAAAATTTTACATGAAGAACTTAAAACATATATAAGACCTGTACAGGGCGCCGTAACCAAAATACGGGCCCGATACCATCGCTTTCTAATCAGATTTCATTTCCAATTTCCTTAAACATTTTCAAAAAATAATTTTTACTTAAAAATTCATTTCTCGGGTTTGGGACCTCAAAATTCGATTCCGGACATACGCCCACGTCCCATATTTTCCTACGGACCCTCCGGGACTGTCAAATCACAGGTTCGGGTCCGTTTGCCCAAAATGTTGACCAAAGTCAAACTTATTCATTTTAACATAAAAACTTAGCATTTTTCACAAAATTTCATATTTAAGCTTTCCGGCTAAGCGTACGGACTGTGCATGCAAATCGAGGCGATTCTAAATGAGGTTTTCAAGGCCTCAAAAGTACATAATGGATAAGAACCGTTCGTCCTTGAACGGACAAAAGAAGGAAGTACCTGAGTCGGGGAATATATGAGGATAACAGCTCCACATATCGGACTCGGACTCCCAAGTCGATGCCTCAGGAGGCTGACCTCTCCACTGAACACGAACAGAAGGGAAACTCTTGGATCTCAACTGACGAACATGCCGGTCCAGAATAGCTACTGGATCCTCCTCATAGAATAGGTCCTTGTCCAGCTAGACAGTGCTGAAATCCAACATGTGGGATGGATCACCGTGATACTTCCGAAGCATGGACACATGGAACACTGGATGCACGGCTGATAAGCTAGGTGGCAATACAAGTCTATAAGCCACCTCTCCCACTCGATCAAGAATCTCAAACGGACCAATGAACCTAGGGCTAAGCTTGACCTTATTCCCAAATCTCATCACGCCCTTCATTGGCGACACTCGGAGCAATACCCGCTTACCAACCATAAAAGCCACATCTCGAACCTTACGATCCGCATAGCTCTTTTGCCTGGACTGAGCTGTACGAAGCCTATCCTGAATGATGCTGACCTTGTACAAGGCCTCCTGAACTAGATCCGTACCCAACAACCAAGCCTCTCCCGGCTCAAACCATCCAATCGGAGATCGAC
This sequence comes from Nicotiana sylvestris, assembly GCF_000393655.2. NCBI lineage: Eukaryota > Viridiplantae > Streptophyta > Magnoliopsida > Solanales > Solanaceae > Nicotiana > Nicotiana sylvestris. The sequence goes on from NC_091064.1 coordinate 36,177,461, forward strand.
ACCGCCTACCATATAAAGCCTCATAAGGAGCCATCTGGATATTTGACTGGTAGCTGTTGTTGTAGGCAAACTCTGCTAAAAGCAAGAACTGATCCCACGAACCTCCAAAGTAAATAACAAAAGCTCGGAGCATATCCTCCAATATCTGAATAGTTCGCTCGGACTGCCCGTCCGTCTAAGGATGAAATGTTGTATTCAACTCAACCTGGGTGCCCAACCCTCGCTGAACTGCTCTCCAGAAACGCGAAGTAAACTGCGTACCCCGGTCCGAAATGATAGATACCGGCACACCATGAAGGTGAACAATCTCCCAGATATAGATCTCAGCTAACCTCACGGATGAATAGGAGACTGCCATAGGAATGAAATGCACTGACTTGGTCAACCTATCAACAATGACCCAAACTGCGTCGAACTTCTTCCGAGTCAGCGAAAGTCAAGTAACGAAGTCCATAGTGATCCGCTCCCACTTCCACTCGGGAAGCTCAATCCTCTGAAACAATCAACTAGGCCTCTGATGCTCATACTTAACCTGTTGACAATTCAAACACCGAGCTACATATGCTACAATATCCTTATTCATTCTACGCCACCATTAATGCTGCTGCAAATCCTGATACATCTTCGCAGCGCCCGAATGAATAGAGTATCGGGAACTATGGGCCTCCTCTAAAATCAACTCTCGAAGCCTATCCACATTAGGCACAAAAACTAGACCCTGCAATCTCAAAACTCCATCAACATCTAAGGTAACCTGCTTGGCAACTCCACGCTTCACCGTGTCTCTAAAGACACACAAATGGGGATCGTCAAACTGTTGATCATGGATACGCTCCAATAACGAAGAACGAGAGACTGTGCAAGCTAATACTCGACTAGGCTCAGAAATATCCAACCTCACAAATCAATTGGCCAAATCCTGAACATCCAAAGCAAGTGGCCTCTCACCGACTGGAATATAAGCAAGACTGCCCATACTGGCTGACTTTCTACTCAAAGCATCGGCCACCACATTGGCCTTTCCTAGGTGATATAAGATAGTGATATCATAATCCTTCAACAATTCCAACCACTTGCTCTGCCTCAAATTCAACTCCTTTTGCTTGAACAAATACTAAAGACTCTTGTGATTAGTGGACACCTCACATGCCATGCCATACAGATAATGCCTCCAAATCTTCAGTGCGTGAACAATGGCTGCCAACTCTAAATCATGCACCAGATAGTTCTTATCATGAATCTTCAACTACCGTAAAGCATAGGTAATGACCTTGCCATCCTACATCAACACTACACCAAGCCCAATGTGATATGCATCACAATAAACGGTATAAGTCCCTGAACCTGTGCGCAAAACCAACACCGGTGCCGTAGTCAGAGCTGTTTTGAGCCTCTGAAAGCTCACCTCACACTCGTCCGACCATCTGAACTGGGCACCCTTCTGGGTCAACCTGGTCATCGGGGCTGCGATAGATGAGAACCCCTCCACGAACCGATGATAGTAGCCCGCCAATCCCAAGAAACTCCAAATCTCTGTAGCTGATACTGGTCTAGGCCAGTTCTTGACTGCCGCAATCTTCTTCGGGTCAACCTGAATACCCTCTGCTGATACGACATGACCCAGGAATGCAACTGAACTTAACCAGAACTCACACTTTGAAAATTTTGCATATAGCTGACTATCCTTCAGAGTCTGAAGAACCACTCTGAGATGCTGCTCGTGCTCCACCTGGCTGCGGGAATATATCAGAATAGCATCAATGAAGACTATCGCGAACGAGTCCAAATAAGGCCTGAACACTCGGTTCATCAAATCCATAAAAGTTGCTGGGCATTTGTCAACCCGAATGACATAACCAAGAACTCATACTGCCCGTACTGAGTGTTGAATGCTGTCTTAGGGACATCGGATGCCCAAATACTCAACTGACGGCAGCCAGATCTCAAGTCAATCTTTGAAAATACCTTGGCACCCTAAAGCTGATCAAACAAATCATCAATCCTCGGTAGTGGATACTTATTCTTGATTGTAACCTTGTTCAGCTGCTAGTAATCAATGCATATTCTTAGCGAACCATCCTTTTTCTTAACGAACAGCACCGACACCCCAAGGCGTAATGCTGGGCCTAACGAAACCCTTCTCAAGCAAGTCTTGCAACTGCTCCTTCAACTCTTTCAACTCTGGCGGGGCCATGCGATATGGAAGAATAGAAATGGGTTGAGTGCCCCGAGCCAAATTGATGTAGAAATGAATATCCCTGTCGGGTGGCATCCCCGGCAGGTCTGAAGGGAAAACCTCAGGAAACTCACGAACCACGGGCACAGAATCAATAGAGGGAACCTCGGCACTGGAATCACGAACATAAGCCAAATAGGACAAATACCCCTTCTCGACCGTAGAATGACCAGGAGTCCCTCTCCACTCTAAACGGGGCAAATCCGGTAAGGCTAAGGTCACAGTCTTGGCATGGCAATCCAAGATAGTGTGGTACGGGGATAACCAGTCTATCCCCAATATAACATCGAAGTCGACCATGTCTAGAAGCAACAAATCCATGCGAGTCTCAAGACCCCCAATCACCACAATACAAGAACGATGGACTCGATTGACCACTCGGTGTAGACACATAAATAGTAATACTCAATGAATCACTAGGCATGACCAGGTATGGTGCAAAATAAGATGACACATACGAATACGTAGACCCTGGATCAAATAGCACTGAAGCAGCTCTATCACAAACAAGAATGGTACTTATAATGACTGCATCTGAAGCCTCAGCCTCGGGCCTAGCTGGAAGGGTGTAACATCGGAGTTGGGCCCCACCACCCTGAACTACCTCTCTAGGACGGCCTGCTGCTGGCTGGCCTCCACCTCTGGCAGCCTGAGCTCCACCTCTAGGACCTCTACCTCTACCTCTAGCACCTCTATCCCTACCTCTAACTGGCTGGGCGGGCTGTGGAACACCTGGTTCCTGTACCATAGCACGAGAACCCTGATGCTGAGAGCTACCCGGTGCTCGAGGGCAAAACCTGGCAATGTGATCCAGATCACCACAAGTGTAACAAGCCCTCGGCTGCTGAGACTGCTGGCCCTGTCGACCTGAATGACCACCTCGGAAACTCTAAAGCAGCGGTGCACTGATGGAAGCTGGTGGTACACTGTAAGGTTGCTGATCAGAATAATGCATTTGAGAACCACGACCACCTGAAGTACTATGTGAGACTTGGAGAGCTGACTAAAAGAGCCTAGGAGGATGGCCTCTACCATATGAATCTCTACCTCTAGACAAGGTACCACTAAATCTGCCTGAATGACGGGGACTCTTATCCGACCCATGACTACCTCCCTGTGACAGAACCATCTCAACTCTGCGGGCCACATTGGCCGCCTCCTGAAAGGTGATCTCACTCCCGACCTCCTTGGCCATCTGAAGACAAATCGGCTGAATAAGACCATCAAAAAACCTCCTCACCCTCTCTCTCTCGGTGGGAAATATGACAAGAGCATGGCGAGCTAGATCGATGAACCTGGTCTCATAATGGGTGACCATCATGGAACCCTACTGGAGGTGCTCAAATTGCCTTCGATAGGCCTCTCTCTGAGTAACGGGGAGAAGCTTCTCCAGAAACAACATTGTAAACTGCTCCCATGTCAAAGATGGCGACCCGACTGGCCTGACTAGGGCAATAATCCCTCCATCAAGTCTTGGTGGATCCAGATAGACGAAAGGTAGCAAAATCAACTCCACTGGTCTCAACGATCCCCATGTTCCGAAGAACCTCGTGACAACTATCCAAATAATCCTGGGGATCTTCAGTAGATGCACCGTTGAATGTAGAAGTGAAGAGCTTTGTCAACCTATCCAGCCTCCACAAAGCATCGGCGGACAGAACCACTTCATTGCCGGTCTGAGCTACTACACCCGAATGAACTGTTCCAGCTGGCTGAACCACTGGAATCTGAATCTGGGGAGCCACCTGCTCAGGAGGGCGAGTACCAGGAGTTTGAGCCCCTCCTCCAGCCTGAGAAGTGGCTGGTGCTACAGGAAGCAAACCTGCTCGGGTGACACTCTCCATGAGGCCCACCTATCCGACCAGAGCGTATTGAAGAACTGGGGTGGCAATGAACCCCTCTGGGACCTGAGCTGGGCCCACCAAAACTGCTGGGGCCGAAACCTCCTCCTCAAAATCAACCTACGCTCTGCCATTGGTGCTGCTACTCGGGGCTGAGCTCTTCCCCTACCTCAGCCTCTAGCACGACCTCGGCCTTGCCCTCTGCTCCTAGTGGAAGCTGCTGCTGGGGGCTCGGGCTACTGAGCGATAGATGAGGAAGCGCGTGTTCTTGCCATCAGTGAAAGAATAGAGTAGAAATCCAATTAGCATTGAGAAACAAATCCGCACGACAAGAAAGAACAAATGTGAAATTTTTCCTAACTCTGTAGCCTCTGGGGGATAAATACAGACGTCTCCGTACCGATCCCTCAGACTCTACTAAGCTTGTTTGTGAACTGTGAGACCTATGTAACCTAGAGCTTTGATACCAACTTGTCACGACACGGATTTTCCACCCTCAGGAGTCGTGATGGCGCCTACTAATGAGAGCTAGGCAAGCCAACCCTTAACTACCTTTTTCATTAACAAATTAATATTTTTTTCAATTATCAGTGATAACATAAAAATAGCGAAATTAAATAAATAAGCTGAAGTCAAATATTTTTATAACTCAAGACTACGTCTATTACAACTTTCAAAACCTCAATACCCAAAAATTGGTGTCACAGTGTCATAGACTATCTAAGAGTCACTACAAACAAGGCCTGAAGAAAATGCAATAAACTATTTCTGAAAGAAAAAAAATGAAACAGGGAATAGAGATAGAGGGAGACGCCAGGGCCTGCGAACGCCTGCAGGTCTACCTTGGGTCTCTGGGTGGACTTAAGGAAGCCCTCCAACTACTGTCCGTAAGCTGCTCCGGGATCTGCACGCAGTACAAAGTGTTATATCAGCACAACCAACCCCATGTGCTGGTAAGTGTCTAGCCTAACCTCAACGAAGTAGTGACGAGGCTAGGACCAGACTATCAAATAAACCTGTGCAATTTAAATATATATAGCGGAAAGGAAAATGCAGAAATAACCAGTAAATGTGGGAAGGGGAAAATATGTTGTGGGGGAAATACCAGTTCCGAATAGAAAGCATCAAGTAAGGAAAGTAACAACATAACTAGAATATCATCAAGAATCAGAAATCAATAATTTGCAAGGCATCACCCTTCGTGCTTTTACTCTCGTTCTCACCAAATCAATCATATAATAACAACGTGCACGGCATCACCCTTCGTGATTTTACTCTCGTCCTCACCAAATAATATTTTATTACAAAAGTGTGCACGGCATCACCCTTCGTGCTTTAACTCTCTTTCCTCACCATATAGTCAATGATAATCTATACGGAATGGCACATCGTACGGCACAACATCACCATTCGTGCTTTACACTCTTTCCTCACCATAGCAAACATTGCACGACATTACCCTTCGTGCTTTAACACTCTTCCTCACCCAAACAACAATCACAAACAAATGGGCAAGGGAGTAAACAAATAACAATAGAAATCCCAGAAAGGGAACAATATCAATAATCTCAACATCCCGGCAAAGGAGATAATCAACAAAGCAACAAACATCCCGGCAAGGGAACGATTTAATAACTCTTTCTCTTTCTTTCACTATTACTTCATAACTCACTTTACCATTTGAGCCAATGCTCCAAAGGATTCAATCATCTCATATAGTTTCACACTTTGTAATATAACTCGAGCCAATGCTCCTCGAAGTTCAAAGGTCATAATTTATTTCACAAGCTTTTCACAACATAAAGAAATCATCACTGAGGCATGAAAGGCACAGCAAAATCAGGATCTTCACAACATAAAGACTCACGGTCATGCTAGACACCAACGTATAGATACTCGTCACCATGCCTATACGTCGTACTCAACAATTATCACATAGCAAATAGGACTCAACTCCTAATACCTCAAGCTAAGGTTAGACCAAACACTTACCTCAAACATCCACGGCTAATTCAATCCTCAATTACCGCTTTTCCTCTCGAATTCGGCTCCAAATCCATTGTATCTATACACAAATGACTTCGCAACATCAATAAATGCTAAACAATTCGAATCCAATGCCTAATTATAGCTTCCTAAGTATTCTTCCCAAAATCCCAAAAATCGACCCCGAGCCCGCTTGGTCAAAACACTAGGTTCGAACCAAAATTCGATAACCCATTCATCCACGAGCCCGAATATATAATTATTTCCAGAATTCGACCACAAAACGAGGTCTAAATCACAATTAATTAAAAAGCCCCAACTCTACCCAAATTCCCTAATTTCTACCCTTAATTACATGTTTTAGGCCTAGAAATTCAATAGATGTTGATAAAAATGGAAGGAAATAAGTTAAAGATTACTAACCCAAGAGTTTATGGTTAAAGGATGCTTCAAAAGTCGCCCTAGAACTTTGGAAAAGAAAGGGTTTGTCAAATTTTGGTGAAATCCCATAATGGGTTCTGTTTTGGGACTTTAAAATAACTGGGCAAAATCCTTCTTCGCGTTCGCGATAAGCTCAACGCGTTCGCGATGAGTCAGGTCTGAAGACCTTCATATTCGCGACACTGGGCACGCGTTCGTGATGCTTTAGCACCTCGAGCCCTCTTGTTCGCGGGCTAGTGGCCGCGGTCGCGTAGAACAAACTAGTGGTCCCTCCCCTGAACCCTACGCGTTCACGAGTGGAAGGACGTGTTCGCGAAGGGTCTCCCCCCTGAGCTTCGCGTTCGCTTCTCAACCTCCACGTTCGCGAAGAAGAAACTGGGCACCTGGGACCTTTGCCTTACGCGTTCGCGAGCGAGACCACGCGAATGCGAAGAACAAAATCCCTGGGCACAACAACAGAAAATTTGCAACAATTCTAAAGCCAAAAACCATTCCAAAATACCTCCGAAACACTCTCGAGCCCTCGAGGCTCCTAACCAAACACATGCACTAACTCAACAACATCATATGAACTTATCCGTGCGATCAAATCTCCTAAATAACCTCAAAATCAATGAATCAAACCTCAAAATCAAGAATTGTTTTTCCTCAAACTTCATCAAGTTTCCAATTTACAAATTTAAGTCCGAAACACGTCAAACGACGTCCTATTTCAACCAAATTTTACAGGAAGAACTTATAACATATATAAGACCTATACCGTTCACCGGAACCAAAATACGGGCCCGATACCATCGCTTTCTAATCAGATTTCATTTCCAATTTCCTTAAACATTTTCAAAAAACATTTTTTACTTAAAAATTCATTTCTCGGGCTTGGGACCTCGGAATTCGATTCCGGACATACGCCCACATCCCATATTTTCCTATGGACCCTCCGGGACCATTAAATCTCGGGTCCGGGTCCGTTTGCCCAAAATGTTGACCAAAGTCAAACTTATTCATTTTAACATCAAAACTTAGCATTTTTCACAAAATTTCATATTTAAGCTTTCCAACTATGCGCTCGGACTGCGCACGCAAATCGAGGTGACTCTAAATGAGGTTTTCAAGGCCTCAGAAGCACAGATTTGACAAGAAAACAAAGGGTCATCACAAAACCTTAATCCTAAATAAAATACAATGTTCAAAGAATTTAAACACTAATTCATATCCTTAAACTGCAATATTGAAATAATTGAAACAAAACTAGAAATGACAAAGATTCAAGGTTATAATCCAAACCTAGATTTTTTTAGGTGGAGAAGGAGAGAAAGGGGAAGTGGCAGCGGTGGCAGCGGCGGCTCCAACGGTGGCTCCGGAGGTCACAGCGGTGGCGCGGTGTGGGAGGATTTATTTGTGTGAGGGAAATAGAGAAGGGGGGAATGTGTTGAGAGAGAGCTGGGGAAATTTTGGGGAAGAAAATAAGAGAATGGGAGGGGGAAACCTGTTTTTGAGTCTGGATTTACAAAAAGCGACCAACGTTGGTCGCTATTTTTGGTAGCTAATTAAGTTTTGACTATTTGACCAAAATAGCGACCGACGTTGGTCGCTATTTTTTGATTGTTTGACGCGACCAGTGTTGGTCTCTATTTCTAAAACAAAATTAAATAATTTTTTTTCTATTTTGGTTTTTAAATATTATAAACTATAAAAAAATCTTATTAGCTATAAATATTTATTTTATTTAACTACAATTATTATAAATAATTAAAAACTATAAGCATAATCTTAAAAAAATTATATTAACTAGGTAATTACTTTTAATAGATTATAATAGCATGTATGTAAAGGAATTTTTTAAGTTATATTTAAGTATATGAGTAATTTCATACACACACATAAAATATATTGTAATTGATGATCGATCTTATACATTACTACGTACGAATAATTAATGAATTGATAAACCAATATAATATTATTCTATTAATTGATATAATAGTATTCATTATTTGTATTATAACAGAGTTAATGAATTACATTCATTCATCACCAGGTTATAAATCGATGAATCAATTATAACAGATTAATTGATATAAGTCGAGACGTTTTGTTTTTAATATTCAACGATGCATCTGAGTAGATTATAAGTCGATGAATCAATTTACAATTTAAGCAATCCCTAAAAGAACCCGACCCTGTGTTCCTAGCGCTTCATATATATATATATATATATATATATATACATACACACACACAGACACTTCACTGTAACACTATAACGTATATATAACTTGTTATAGTATATGTTAGTGTGTGTATATATATAACACACACACTTCGTGCTACTTTAACTATATATATAGCATGTTATAGTACATGATACTGTATTCATTATTTGTATTGTAACAGAGTTAATGAATTACATTCATTCATCACTAGGTTATAAGTCGATGAATCAATTATAACATATTACTTGATATAAGTCGAGACGTTTTGTTTTTAATATTCAAGGATGCATATGTCACGACCCTAAACCCAGACCCGGTCGTGATGGCGCCTCTCGTGAAGACAAGGCCATCCAGCTAGTCCTAATTCAATTTTTAAACAGTTAAAAATTAATAAACAGTCTAAGCATGGGTAAGTAAGCCCAAGACTAAGTAAAAGATAGTATAATGTGCGGAATATATCCCAAACACCGCCCGATACCGGGGTGTCACAAGTCACGAGCATCTACTAGGGTCTAAATACAACTAAAAATTCTGAAATGTACAAAATAGAGGCTAATGAAATAAAGAGGGAGAAAAGCAGCGCTGCGAATGCCGGCAGCTACCTTGCTAAACTCCGATAACTCTGCCTCCGATCAGCCAATACCTGCTTCCGGGTTCAGAAATACCTGAATCTGCACACGAGGTGCAGGGAGTAAAGTGAGTACTCCAACTCAGTGAGTAATAATCATAACTAAAATCTGAATAGTAAGAAATCACGAAAAGTGCATCAACATGATGTATATAAGCAGTTCAAAAACTAGTAAGAAAGCAATGAAGCTGTAAAATCTCGTAAAATATCTTAGCTCAGTTTAAACTTCTTTGAAAATAACTTTTTCAACAGTTGCGCAAATGAATGCAAAACAATTAGTGCAGATAAGCACAGAAATCCGCCCTTCGGCACAAATACACAATTAAATAGGTACATGACAGGCAAATAAGAAAGATAAGCACATAAGGTTTGCCCCTCGGGCACAATGTCAACAAATCCTCCCCTCGGGCAATATCTCAGAACAATACCAGCCCTCGGGCTATATCTCACATCACAATGGGTACCCGCGCTCACTAGGGGTGTGTAGACTCCTGGAGGGGCCCCTTACGGCCCAAGCGCAATATCAAGTCATCTCGTGGCATCATCTCTAGGCTCTCGGCCTCATATCAACAAGCCACATCGTGGAATACATATCTCAGGCCCTCGGCCTTAGTCAGATGTCCTCACAACACAGGCCCCCAGCCTTACTCAGTCAAAAATCACATAAACCACTCGGGCAACAATAAAACATGATGCTCAGCCCAAAAATATTATTTGAAATATCATTTCAAGTGTTAAAGCAAAGTAAACATGGCTGAGTTTTTAAAACAGTGGAAAATAACATGACTGAGTTCATGTATAAAGTCAAAACAGTGAGGAAATATCAACCAAAAATCCCCGAAGGGTTCAAATAGTTTGCACGAAGCACGAATATGGCATTCAGCCCAAATAATGATGATAGCAAATAGATTTCAATCAAATACGCGGTAAAATCATCAATCGGGACGGACCAAGTCACAATTCCCAATAGTGCACGACCCCACGCTCGTCATCAAGCATGTGTCTCACTTCAATATAGCACTACGATGTGCAATCCGTGGTTTCATACCCTCAGAACATAATTTACATTCATTACTCACCTCGATCCGGTCCGAACTCTAGAACGCGATGCCTTGCCCGCACGAATAGACTTCCGGATGCTCCAAATCTAGCCACAATCAGTACATAACTATTAAAATATGCTAAGGGAACAAAGCCCACTCGAAAATATCCAATTTACATTAAAAATCTCGAAATTGCTCAAATCCGGCCCCCTGGCCCACGTCTCGAAATCTTATAAAAATCAGATCAATAGAATCCTTATCCGCTCACGAGTCTATACATACCAAGAAAATCAAAATCGGACCTCAAATGGCCCCTCAATCACCAATTTACACTCTCCAAATTCAAGCCCTAATTCTTCAATACTATGCTTAATTACATGATCAATTAGATAGAATTCACACAAGAATCGAGTATTGAGTTCAGAAATATTACCTCCAAGTGATTCCCCTTGAATCTCTCTTCAATCCTCTTCAAAAAGCTTCAAAATTGACCGACAATGGAGGAACTTAGCCTCAAATTCGCGGAAATAAGCTATTAAAACATTCTGCCCAGCTCTTATTTTTCCTTCATCGCGATCGCGGGAAATCCTTCGCGATCGTGAAGCACAAATACTCAGCTCCCAAAATTTACTCTACGTGAACGCATAAAACACCCTGCGAACGCATTGCTCAGCACTTTTACACTACGCGATCGCGGACCCATTGTCGCGTTCGCAATGAACAAAAATCAAGCCAAGACCCCAGGTCCAATAACTTTACGCGAACGCGACCTTCCCTACGCGTTCACGATCAACGACTTCCTCAACTCTATGCGATCGGAACTCCTCCTTCACGAACGCATTGAACAAAATAGACTGCCCCTAAAAAAACTCTACGCGATTGCGAAAGCCCCTACGCAATCGCGAAGGGTAAAACTCTGCAGCAGCTGAACCTGCAAATCTACAACATCTTCAAGACATGAAATGGTCCGATTGACCATCCGAAACTCACTCGAGGCCCCCGGGACCACAACCAAAGGCACCAACATATCCTAAAACCTCATTCAAAATTGTACCAATCTTCAAAACACCTCGACCAACATCAAATCAACCAAAACACATTGGATTCAAGCCAAATTTTCTAAAATCTTCCAAATTCCGCTTTTGATCAAAAACCCAATCAAACCACGTCCGAATGACCTAAAATTTTGCACACATCCCAAATGATACATTAGAACTACTGCAACTTCTGGAATTCCATTCCAACCTCTATATCAAAATCTCACATATCAACCGGAAAGTGCTGAAATCTGAATTTCGCCAATTCAAGCCTAAACATTCCGCGGACCTCCAAAATGCATTCCGATCACGCTATTAAGTCCCAAATCACCTAACGGAGCTAACCAAATCATAAAAATTCTAATCCGAGATCATATACAAACAAGTTTTATCTTGGTCAAACCTTTCAAATTTTAAGCTTTAAACAGAGAACCGTTCTTCCAAATTCATTCTGATTAACCTGAAACCAAAATCAACGATTTACATAAGTCATAATACACCACACGGGGCAAGTCATGCCCGAGAGCTGACGATCAAAGTGCAAAAGCTCTAAACAACTGGTCGGGTCGTTACATCCTCCCCTACTTAAACATACGTTCGTCCTCGAATGTGCCCAGAGTTGTTCCAAAAGCCAACCAATCGCTGAATAACCTTACCATGCATATACCCAGGGGTGATCCCACGTCACCCTATCTCATATAGGTCTGATAACACATTATATCTGAAATTTCACAACCCAATCTAGCCCATAAACCATAGAACCACATTCCACTTCTAAAATCCTCAATACGATCAGAATCTCACATTTATACTGTGAATAAGTCCGAACAAGCTATAACAAACCATATCTGCTATCTCAGATGCAATAACATGATATACCACATAACTCAAACACTTGTAGTGATAACTTCTAATCACAGCAGCTGCACACAACACCCGAATATCGATAGAAAACTCTTATCAACTAAAGTCTCATCCCAACACTTTCATATACTGCCAATGATCACTAAAACACGGGGTAAGCCATAATCATTTCCCAGATCAACCATTCATGAAGCCATTTCTCCCTTGGCAAATACCACATCAAATTTCTGAGCCGAAGCTCGATATTATCCTTCCAACATGCTGCAATCGAATTTGTTCGTATTTATTAATGATCCCAACGATCTCCTCTAATCCAACACACTACTCTGGTGACATGAAACATCAATATAAGCCTAAGCCACAACTTGCACAATACGCGCACCCATAAGCAACAGTCCGAACATACTCAATCATGAAAATGACTCAAATGAAAGAGTTGTACCCCAAGCTCACCAGTACCACCACAACACAAGGCTGAGAAACCGTCTCACGTCATAGGAACAGAACACACAACTCTAACCAGCAAGGTCATACCCCCACATAACTTCGCTGCGATGCGCGATCCTATCCAAACATTACTCCACAGGAAACACCTCAGGTCACTATGCACGAAATCGACAACCACGCACAATTTGATGTCTGGAACCAAAGCAAATCATCATACCTACGGTGAAGCAAATAACATACACCACACAAACCCGAAAGGGTATAACCGATATGCCATTCACCGAGCAACACCCAAATACTATTCTCGCTCAACTTCCACTATGAAACCCCAATAGAACCGCACCATATGTTCCTATAACCAACAAATCATAACACCTCGTAATACAGAAAGGTAACTCATAGATCTCCCTAGATTACCAATAAGCTTAATAACAATTGAATCAACACATCCCTCAACAATACAATTCGGAGCCAACCAAGCCGACTCAAGTTAGAACACGCATTCATATTGGCCTGCCAACGAACTCCTTATCAAGGAAAGCCTGAAGTTGCTCCTTAAACTCCTTTAACTCTGCCGGTGCCATACGATACGGTGCCCGACATCAAATCAATACCAAAATCAACAACTTTGCCCGGCGACATGCCCGGCCACAAGAAACACATCCAAAAAGTCCCTCACCACCGGAACTGAATCAATGGTAGGAGTCTCTACACTAACATCTATCACGAAAGCCCAAATAAGAAAGACAATCCTTCCCAGCCGTCCACTGGGTCTTCGAAATATAAAACCACTCTACTAGGACATAATCCGTCGAACCTCGCCACTCGATCCGTGGCATTTCCGGCATAGAGAACAACGCCGCCTTAGCGTAATAGTCCAGAATGACATAACACGGAGACAACCAGTCTGAACCTAATATCACATCATAAATCTAACATACCAAGAAACAAAAGATCCACTCGGGTCTCCAAACCCCGATAGTCACTAAACAATGTCGATTCACACGACCCACAACCACAACATAGTCTGAATATGAGAACTCCTTATCTCCAAATCCATATGGCACATGAATCACCATACCCGATCCCGTTTTCACTATCCGAATACATACCACACATCTAATATCCAATCACTCCACGAGAGATACTCTAAAATTCTTTTGTGCCACCAAGCAAACTCGAATATCAGTAGTCGATCTAACAAGAAAGTGTCGTAATACTACCAAAGTACCATCAACTTAGTCACATTGCCTTTTTTGAAACATATACCCTCGTCAAATTACCCTAAATTAGCAATACCATTTCCTTAATCATTCGAAGACCCTTTCTCTAATTATCTGAAGCTCATTTCTCTAATTGTCTGAAACTGCCCGCTGTCTAAGAGTTTTATGACCTTCCTTTAAGAACTGAACCGTAACCTTACGCATGCCAATCTCAATCCTCCACAGCATACCGTATATACCATACCATCCTAGGATAACACGAGAACTTCATATCCCTTCCGAGCCACAAACAACTATGTACTCCACCAACCAAGGCTTTCTATTTAACCCATCTGGAAGAAAAATCATTATACATCCCACGCTCTTCATGCCAGTAGAAAATATACATCTTTAACCACGGTAGAAATCCACAAGAACTCTCCGAAGCCCCTTTGCACAAACAAGTCTGACATGACTGAATCCTCCTAACTCAACCAACCTACGTAGGCCACTAAAACCCAAGAGCATTACCGTGAAATACTTTTAGAAACTCACTACCTCGTAAACACCCAATGAACTAATCATATCCTTACCATCCTGATCTGGCCTACTACCAAGCTATCCCATCCGTCCGAGCTCCCTTCTAATTTACCTTCAACTTGATACTCCTTCTTGCTATAACATTACAATTCCTCAACCAAGACTTACCACACGAGACCTAAGAATAAAACCACACCGTCCTATGGTCTGTAAGTCGCTGAATACTCTCTAGATATTTCCCACAGCACCGCGTTCAAAATGCTTACCCTGAAGATACTTCCTACGAATCCAAAGCTATTACCTTCACCTTCCTGACACTGATATATAGAATCTCATAATTAATATAGAAAATACCATAGGTCTTGACATCTTCTAATGAAAACTCAGTTTCTAGCCACATATACAACTTGAAGATACCCAATTCTTACATGAAAAATCGAGAACCTAGTAGAACCATTCTCGAGAGTCATCCATTCTACTCAAACTGCAATTAGCCTGATCAAACGAACCGAACAACTCGTGCCTCATTAGCACTCTGACACCGCAGAATGTGACATCATTCCATTACAACCAAGCAACTTCCTGCTCTATGCACCGCGCATCCTTTACCAACAACAACTCAAGACATTCCATGATTCTCACACACCTATGAAGCATACTATAACCTTTGTCAAGAATTTTCCTTTACTCGAGCCATCCTCGGTCTCAATCTCTGTAGGCCATAACTGATTCACCCTTACGCCTCAACTAGAACTAACATAGCACATAACCGTGCAGTTAACTAAACAATAGCAGACTCCCCCACTTGGCTCGAAGCCATAGATCAAAACACACACAATAACTCATAATTCTTATCCTCTACTACTGCCATAATACCATAGTGAGATTAAACTCGATCATTCATAAACTCGTGAAACACCGACCATCTAGTACTTTAAATCTTCTGCAAATCTCGCATTCACCATCGTAACAGTTAAATCCACTCTCTTGAGCGACCCAAAATTTAAATTTCAACACGTATATTTCACTTGTAAATGAGATCTCCTAACAGACAACATAAGGATCACACAACTTTAAAACACTTCGCATGAGATAACTCACCTGTTTTGCCTCAAACTAACATTTATGTATACCTTCCACCGTCATAAACTTTATGCAGTTACTTAGTCTTCCTTAGTCTGATCTCATAGCGCAACATGAAATTTACTTCACTCCCAACTGAGAAACATGAAAAGATTCTTCACACGCCCATAACTCGGGGCTATACCTCGAATCAAGATGGAATTCAAGCACCTAATAGTTCTTCTATCCTCTAGCAGACCCTTCTCGTCGCTTCTAAATCATATGGATATATTGCGCAATACTAATATACTTATCACATAGTCATCCAACCGTCACTTCCACTAATGGGGACACTACCAAACATATAAGTTCAAAAACACTTGCTCACACAATCAGCACCTCAGTGCTCAAGCTATAGGCAAAAATACGGCCTCAAGTCCTCTAGACTAGCCCAACATCAACACACCGAGATCACGTCTCACCCCTCGATCAGGGAATCACAAGCCATCGATGCATATCTGATACTGAGCGCTAATGCGCGCATACAAACGCATAGAAGGAATTTAAGGAGTTACATTTCAAGCTGAATCAAGGACGCACGATAAGAATTCAAGAATGTGAAGTTTTTCCAAAGGTTCTGCCGCCTCTTGAGGATAAATACAGACGTCTCTATACCGATCCGCAAGACTCTACTAATCCTGCTCATGACTCGTGAGACCTATGTAACCTAGGCTCTGATACCAACTTGTCACGACCCTAAACCCCGACCCGATCGCGATGGCGCCTCTCGTGAAGACAAGGCCAGCCAACTAGTCCCAATTCAATTTTTAAACAGTTAAAAATTAATAAACAGTCTAAGCATGGGTAAATAAGCCCAAGTCTAAGCAAAAAATAGTATAATGTGCGCAATACAGCCCAAACACAGTCCGATACTGGGGTGTCACAAGTCACGAGCATCTACTAGGGTCTATATATAACTGAAAAATCTGAAATGTACAAAATAAAGGCTAATGAAATAAAGAGGGAGAAAAGCAGTGCTGCGAACGCCGGCAACTACCTTGCTAAACTCTGATAACTCTGCCTCCGATCAGCCAATACCCGCTTTCGGGTTCAGAAATACCTGAATCTGCACACGAGGTGCAGGGAGTAAAGTGAGTACTCCAACTTAGTAAGTAATAATCATAACTAAATTATGAATGGTAAGAAATCACAAAAAGTGCATCAACATATTGTATAGAAGTAGTTCAAAAACCAGTAAGAAAGTAATGAAGCTGTAAAATTTGTTAAAATATCTTAGATCAGTTTAAACATCTTTGAAAATGACTTTTTCAATAGTTGCGCATATGAATGCAAAACAATTAGTGCAGATAAGCACAGAAATCCGCCCTTTGGGCACAAATACACAATTAAACAGGTACATGATAGACATATAAGAAAGATAAGCACATAAGGTTCGCCCCTCGGGCACAATGTCAACAAATCCGCCCCTCGGGCAATATCTCAAAATAATACCAGCCCCTCAGGTTATATCTCACATCACAATGGGTATCCGCGCTCACTAGGGGTGTGCAGACTCCTGGAGGATCCCCTTACGGCCCAAGCGCAATATCAAGCCATCTTGTGGCATCATATCTAGGCTCTCGACCTCATATCAACAAGCCACCTCGTGGCGTACATATCTCAAGCCCTAGGCCTCATAATCAAATCCGTGTATCACTGTTGCGGCGTGCAGCTCGACCCAAAAGATGTCCTCACAACATAGGCCCTCGGCCTTACTCACTCAAAAATCACTTAAGCCACTCGAGCAACAATAAAACATGATACTCAGCCCAAAATATTATTTGAAATATCATTTCAAGTGTTAAAGCAAAGTAAACATGGTTGAGTTTTGAAAACAGTGAAAAATAACATGACTGAGTTCAAGTATAAAGTCAAAACATTGAGAAAATATCAACCAAAAATCCCCGAAGGATTCAAATAGTTGGCACGAAGCCCAAATATGTCATTCAACCCAAATAATGATGATAGCAAATAGATTTCAGTCAAATACGCGGTAAAATCATCAATCGGGACGGACCAAGTCTCAATCCCCAATAGTGCACGACCCCACGCTCGTCATTAAGCATGTGTCTCACTTCAGTATAGCATTACAATGTGCTATCCGAGGTTTCAAATCCTCAGAACATCAATTACAATCACTACTCACCTCGATCTGGTCCAAACTTTAGCCCGTGATGCCTTGCCTGCACGAATCGACCTCCGGATGCTCCAAATCTAGCCATAATTAGTACATCACTATTAAAATATGCTACGGGAATAAAGCCCACTCGAAAATATCCAATTTACATCAAAAATCTCGAAATTGCTCAAATCTGGTCCCCAAGCCCACGTCTCAGAATCCGATAAAAATCACATCAATAGAATCCTCATTCGCTCACGAGTCTATACATACTAAGAACATCAAAATCGGTCCTCAAATGGCCCCTCAAATCACCAATTTACACTCTCCAAATTCAAGCCCTAATTCTTTAATACTAGGCTTAATTCCATGATCAATTAGATAGAATTCATACAAGAATCGAGTATTTAGTTCAAAAATCTTACCTCCAAGTGATTCCCCTTGAATGCCTCTTCAATCCTCTTTAAAAACCTTCAAAATTTACCAACAATGGAGGAACTTAGCCTCAAATTCATGGAAATGAGCTTTTAAAACATTCTGCCCGGCTCTTATTTTTCCTTCATTGTGATCGCAAGAAATCCTAAGCGATTGCGAAGCACAAATACTAAGCTCCCAAAATTTACTCTACGTGAACGCATAAAACACCCTGCAAACGCATTGCTCAGCCCTTTTACACTACACGATCGTGGACCCATTGTCGCGTTCGTAATGAACAAAAACTCAAGCCAAGACCTCAGGTCCAATAACTCTACGCGAACTCGACCTTCCCTACGTGTTCGCGATCAAGGACTTCCTCACCTCTATGCGATCGAAACTCCTCCTTCGCAAACGCATTGAACAAAATGGACTAGCCCTCAAGAATCTCTACGCCATCGCGAGAGCCCCTACGCGATCGCGAAGGGTAAAACTCTGCAATAGCTGAACCTGCAAATCTGCAACATCTTCAAGGCATGAAATGGTCCGATTGACCATCCGAAACTCACTCGAGGCCTACGGGACCTCAACCAAAGGAACCAACATATCCTAAAACCTCATTCAAACTTGTACTAATCTTCAAAACACCTCGACCAACATCAAATCAACCAAAACACATCGGATTCAAGCCAAATTTTCTAAAATCTTCCAAATTCCGCTTTTGATCAAAAACCCAACCAAACCTCGTCTCAATGACATGAAATTTTGCACACACATCCCAAATGATACAACGGAACTACTGCAACTTCCGGAATTCCATTCCGACCTCTATATCAAAATCTCACCTATCAACCGGAAAATGCCGAAATCTCAATTTCGCAAATTCAAGCCTAAACCTTCCACGGACCTCCAAAATGCATTCCGATCACGCTTCTAAGTCCCAAATCACCTAACGGAGCTAACCAAATCATAAAAATTCCAATCCGAGATCATATACATACAAGTCAAATCTTGGTCAAACCTTTCAAGTTTTAAGCTTTAAACTGAGAACTGTTCTTCCAAATTCATTCTGATTAACCTGAAACCAAAACCAACGATTTACATAAGTCATAATACACCACACGGGGCAAGTCATTCCCGAGAGTTGACGATCAAAGTGCAAAAGCTCTAAACAACCGGTCGGGTCGTTACAACATCTGAGTAGGTTATAAGTCGATGAATCAATTTACAAGTGTATCAATACCTAAAAGAACCCGGCCCTGTGTTCCTAGCGCTTCGTGTTCTTATATATATATATATATATATATATATTTATATATATATATATATAGACCCACACGTACATATACACACACAGACACTTCACTGTAATACTATAACGTATATATAACTTGTTATAGTATATGTTAGTGTGTATATATATATATATATCACACACTTCGTGCTACTTTAACTACATATATAGCATGGTATAGTACATGATATTGTATTCATTATTTGTATTGTAACAGAGTTAATGAATTACCTTCATTCTTCACTAGGTTATAAGTCGATGAATAAATTATAACATATTAATTGATATAAGTCGAGAAGTTTTATTTTTAATATTCAACGATGCATCTGAGTAGGTTATAAGTCGATGAATCAATTTATATATATATATATATATATATATATATATATATATATATATATATATATAACACTTCGTTGTACTACTTTAACTACATATATAGCATGTTAGAGTATATTTTAATGTATTCATCCCTTGTATTACAAAAGTGTTAACGGATTACATTTAGAGATAGTAAATACAAAAGTAATTTTTAATTTTGACCAATGTTGACCTGAAAAGAGACCAACTTTGCTCGCTAATTATCCATAAATTAAAATTAGCAACAAAGTTGGTCGCTAAATTTAAATCAGATTTATTTATATTTTATATAATATTTAAGATAATAATATAATTGTTAAACGTTAGAACTGAGTCCCAGATAAGTGACCAAAGTTGGTCTCTATCTGCTTCCCCTTTCGTAAGCGACCAACTTTGGTCGCTAATTTTGAATTATATTTATTTATATTTTATAATTTTTTTAAAATAATAATAAAATTTCTAGCTTCGCCACTAGTCCCAGATTAGCGACCAAAGTTGGTCTCTATCTGCTTCCCCTTTCGTAAACGACCAACTTTGGTCGCTAATTTTAAATTATATTTATTTATATTTTATAATTTTTTTAAATAATAATATAATTATTAAAATTTTATAACTGGGTCTCACTTTAGCGACAAAAGTTGGTCGCTAATTTCAGTATTTCTTTGACCAAGCAAGTATGACCAGTCCGGTCAACATTTTGACCACATTATCGACTAAAAAGCGACCAACCTTAGCTGCTAATGTATTTAGAATAATTATTTAATTATTTTCTCTGATTTAGCGACCAACTTTGGTCGCTTTTCTTGACAGACCAATTTTGGTCGCCAAACTTTGGTCGCTTTTTTTCCGAATTTCTAGTAGTGTACCAAACACATATTTCTGCGACCACATTTTCAACGTAACACTATCAAATCAATTGCCCTTTGAGAATCTATTATTTACCAAGATATATTGATGATAATTGAATCAAATAGTGATGAATAATTTAAGGACTCAATTAAAAATATATTATTTTTAACATGAAATAGATTCTTACACTTAACAAAAAAAAACTACCAATCAAACTAGAATGTAAAGGTAAAAACATGTACTAAAAGTGCAAACGATTAACATTTACTATAAAATTTTTGTATAAGAGTATATATATATATATATATATATATATATATATATATATATATATAGGTGTAATAATAAATTTAAAATAGCTATTCCTATATTCGGTTTTGATCGATTTTATTTTTTTATTAAAACCAAAACCAAACCAAATTTGATCGGTTTTTAAATTTCAAAACCAAAACCAAACCAAACCAAAAAGTTTCCATTTTTTGGTTGGATTGGTTTGGTTTTCGGTTTAGTTCGAGTTTTCGGATTTTTATGAACACCCCTAGTATACATGATACGAGAAGTTTTATTGTGTGCCTCACACAATTTACATTAGTTGTATGAGACTCCTTTTTGTCTCACAAATTTGTGAACCCCAATCTTACATTTCTAAGTCTACAAAAGTATGGGTCCACAAAACTATAAGACAAAAAAGATATCTCATACAACTAGTGTCAGTTGTATGAGACACAAAATAAAATTTTCCGCATGATAAACATGTATGAAGTCATTTTTTTGGACGGACGATCCAAGTTCATTGGGACAAAGGTAGTATATCTAAGGCATGATTAATATAATAGTATATACTTTCTAACAATCTCCCATTTAAATTCGTAAATATATATTCACTATTTTCACTCTCATTCCTTCGACATGATATAGCAAGTTGTTATTTTCCGATGTAATTATTAAGTGCTTCGTCGTAATAGGGGGAGGTAGTTGGTGGTGCTTGACAATGTTAGTTCTTAATGGCGGATCCAGAAAATATTTTCTTCATACCAAGTATTTTCAAACTTCAACCAAATCATGTCTAAACTCCTTTTGCAAGTATCGTTTTAAAAATGTGTTTGCATTATAAAACAAAATTAACAAAAAATTGCAAGTTGCAAAATGATAAATGCACCTTATGTGTGGCAATCTTTTTTTCTTTTCAGCTCTGTGTGGCAATCTCACAAGATTTCTACGCAAATATTGGAGCACTTTTGATAATCGGGCCTTAGATTCTTCCAGATTCATATATGTATTGTTTGTTCTGGTAAGTTTACGATGGGGTACATGCCCATGTTGTCCAGCCAAAGGCCCAATGGCCTAATCCTATTTTCTTTTGGTTTCATTCCTATTCGGAATTGGATTCGGTATTTATTCCTAGGGAAAATATCCAAAATTGCCCCTCTACTATGTTATATAATTTAAGTTTGTCCCCCATTATACTTTTCGTTCAGATCCACCCCTACCGTTAACAAAGTTTCTAGAATTGCCTTTAACCCCAGTGGCGAAGTCAGAAATATTTCCAAGGGTATTCAAATTTGAAAGAAGCAGAAAAAAAAATTTCGACAAAGGGTGTTCAATATAGGTTTTATATATCTAAAATCAATATTTTACTTATATACACAATGTAATTTTTCTTAATTTTTCGGCGAATGGTGGTCAGTTGACCAACCTTTGCTCAAGGTGGCTTCGTCCATGCTTAACCCTAGTGCTGTATTCTGGGCCGGGCCCGGACCTTCGTGGGCCAAACGGGCCGGGCTTCGTGGGCCTGGGCTCTGGCGGTCCCGAGCTTCGTGAGCTCAATGGGTGGAACCGGCCCGTGACGGGCCTAAGCCCACATGGTCCTGTGCTTAACGGGCCGGGCTCGTGGGCTTCGCGGGCCTAGGGGGATTTTTTTTTTTTTAAGGCAATTTCTTGTAGTATCATGGCTATATTAAAAATATATATGTAGTATATATGTAGATCTAATTATTAAAGTGTTTGACGAAAAAGAAAATAACAAAACAATAGTAAAACACTAAATTTTCATGCATAATATATTGTCTAGTAGTATATATATTGTATCTTATGTATATATATTCTCTTATATATTTTCTTGTAGTATATATATATTGTATCTTATGTATATATATTCTCTTATATATTTTCTTGTAGTATATATATTGTATCTTATGTATATATATTCTCTTATATATTTTCTTGTAGTATATATATTGTATCTTATGTATATATATTCTCTTATATATTTTCTTGTAGTATATATATTGTATCTTATGTATATATATTCTCTTATATATATTGTCTTGTAGTATATATATTGTATCTTATGTATATATATTTGCATAATATATTGTCTTGTAGTATATATATTGTATCTTATGTATATATATTCTCTTATATATTTTCTTGTAGTATATATATTGTATCTTTTGTATATATATTCTCTTATATATTTTCTTGTAGTATATATATTGTATCTTATGTATATATATTCTCTTATATATTTTCTTGTAGTATATATATTGTATCTTATGTATATATATTCTCTTATATATTTTCTTGTAGTATATATATATTGTATCTTATGTATATATATTCGCATAATATATTGTCTTGTAGTATATATATTGTATCTTATGTATATATATTCTCTTATATATTTTCTTGTAGTATATATATTGTATCTTATGTATATATATTCGCATAATATATTTTCTTGTAGTATATATATTGTATCTTATGTATATATATTCTCATAATATATTGTCTTGGGTAGTCCGCACGGCCATCCAGATCTAGGAGCTTTAGTACACTTTTAAAGGTTGGCGGTAGTCCGCACGACCAATAAGGATTCGAAATATACGGAAATTCTATTATAGTTTAATGACTGTATGGAAGGATCTATATCCTTTTACCCAAGCAAGGGGCCTGTCTAAGCCCGATACATACTCTTACTGAGCCCATGTGTCTAGCAGTTCTAACTGTGAAAGAGATAGCCCTTTTGACAACTTCAGCGGGCTTTAATGTCACAGCTGGCTAGACGTAGCCACTAAGGCAAAGCCAATAAGAGTAGTACCAGAACCGACTGTACCACCATCTTGGAACCAAATCAAGAAACTATATTAAAATTTCTTTATATTTTGAAAGAGTCTGGATTCTTCATGGTTAATATGCAAGAGAAATTAGTGCTTCAACATAGATATGAATCCGTTTAGCCGGACATAGTCACGGCTAGGGAGAGATACTAAAAATACTTAAAAGAAGAATAAATATGTACCTTGTAGGCCGAGAAGCAAGGCCCTGAAGATGAACTTCAAAACTTTTATTAATTCTTGAACTCGATTTACAAACTAAGCTATGAACTAAGTGTTTACAAAGGGGGTTGGTTGAGAGAGAGAGAGAGGAGAGAGAAAGTAGAGAGAGAGGGGGGTTCCGGCCTTCTTCTTCAAATGAAGAAGCATTCTTAAATAACAAAAAAAAAGAATCTTGAATAGTAAAATGGGTCCCACATCTGGGTCCCTACACAGTGTTTTTACTGTAGATAAACAGTGTTTCTACTGTTGATGAACAGTGTATCTACTGTTTAAGTGGGTCCTGGCGGCTGATAAGCTGTCAAGTCTTCTTTTTGTCCATATTTTGCATCTGTTGGAGGAATTCTTCCACCTTGTCAATTTCTCTGTCAGATAATATCATTTCTGGCTGTATAGGTTGAGTATCTTCTACGAGGTCATCACCACTCGTCTCACTTCTCATTGAAGTGTCTGATTTTTCACACTGATCCAGTGATTGGAGCAGATTTCTTTTCAACCCTTCTAAGTATTGATTTATCAAATCCAATTTATCTCCATCTTGGATTGATATTCTCCGAGCAATATGTTTAACAGTGCTTTCTTCTACTATCCTTTTTTGAGGGGCTGTCACATATAAATGAATTTGTGTTTTTATAGAATCTAATAATTCTTGGCCGTATAACGTCTTTGTTTTGGGATCAGTTTTCATCAATTTGTCCCAAAAATTGTTGTAGAATACCCTATATAAACAAGGGATTTGTTCTTCCGTATAACCCATTTCCGGGGTCCATTTATGGATCCAGGGGATAGAAAATTCAATAAAGAAGTAAATCTGATCAATTTTTTCTAAATAGCAGATATGATCTGCGTGATATAAATCTGTTAAGAATGGAGAGGCTTTTGTCCATTCTTTGTATAATTTCAGGAATGGTTCAGGCAAAATTTTGGTAGTAGGACCGTGGTATGACCACCAGTTTAAAAACCAGTTAGGGATAGGTCCTGTAAATACCTTGGCGCATACCTTGATAAACCAAGTATGCTTATGTCTTTCATTGTTATAATAAAGCACTCTATCAAATGCTTGAATATAATCCCAATAAGTGAAATTCATTGGTGATTTATTAAGGCTTATCTGCCTTTCTTTCATTGTGGAAATACCCCATTCTTCAACAGATATAATCTGTTTGATAATGACCTTTGAAAAGTTATAAACATTTTCATTTGTGTTATAACCTGAAAAGTGCTGGAATTCTGCACTACCTGTACTGATCAGGATAGTTTCATAATAGGTGCGGGTTTTATATGATTCACCCGGATAGTATAATCCATTAATCAGATATCTCTGAAATATTTTCCACGGTTCTTCTTTTCTCTGAATCTCAGAGTTTTCAAGGAGAAATATCATTTCTCTTTTTGGTAACTTTTCATATGACTTGATATCATCATTGTCTTCCTCTTTAGCAATTGAAGCAAAAGTATCACTTTGCTTTTTAGATGCTAAATAAGCCTGCAGATGTCCGTATAACGGACTGTCTTCTGGAATATCTTCCAGATGTATAGAATGTCCTGAGGATTCTCCTGTATGCGGCACCTTTGAGTTTATCAAACTCTTTTTTCCTCTTTGTATTACTGGAGAGGTTGATGAGGATCCGTATGACGATCCCTGAGAATAAGTTCTACTAGGGGAAGATCTTCCCCTACCTCTGCCCCGGGTGACCCATGAAGGGTCCATTCTGCGAAAATTGCAAATCATTATTAATTAAAAAGTGATTGCAAATCATTATTAATTAAAAAGGATAACATAATTCTAGTGCTGATATCATCTTGACCGAAGGGACGCACATTTTCAATTAACTGAAGAATATCAATAACTTCTTGAAAATTAGAGTGTTCTTCTTCCCTTGTTTGAATAATGTCAGCCATAATAATATCAAGTATAACTTCTTGTAAGTCTCTATTTAATTTAATCACTTTAAGAATAGTGATTAGTACCTTATCATCCAAAAACATGGTATAATAATTCATAATCTATTCTAAATATTCCCGGGATAGAAAATCCGGAAGGGAATTATCAATTCCTTTTTTGTATTGTATTTCAAAATCGAAAGGTGCTAGCTGAGCCTGCCATCTAGCAAATATTAATTTTGAAGCATCGTGCTTAAAATCTTTGTCAAACATGTATTTAACCGATTGAGCATCAGTTTTTATCAAAAACTTTTGGTTGTATAAGTCGTCTTGAAATTTTAATACACACTTAACAATAGTTAACATTTCATGCGCCACAGTAGCGTATTTCTTTTGAGCTTCGGTCCATTTACCAGAGTGAAATCTTATTAAGTATTCACTCTTATTATTGGGATTTACTTGTTTCAAAATCCCTCCATATCCAACATTAGACGCATCTGTCTCGATAATCTTTTGCCAAGTAGGATTGGCAAGGGTTAAACATGGTAAAGATTTAACACGCCCTTTAATACTTTTGACTAACTCAGTATGTTGGTTAGTCCAAGGGTGTTTATGATCTTTCTTTAGCCGATCGTATAGAGGGGCTAGATCACGTGACAAACTTTTATAAAAAGGGGAAATATAATTTAAGCTTCCCAAAAATCTTTGTAATTGAGTCCTGTCAGTGATAACATCAGGAAATTTTGAGGCAAAATCAATAGATCTTTGTATTGGGGTAATTTTTCCCTGGCAAATATTATGACCTAGAAAACGAACACTTGTTTGGAATAGACTCATCTTGGGCTTAGAGATTACTAAACCGTTTTGTATAACAATTTTCTTGAAAATATCAAGATGCTTAATATGCATCTCCAGAGTTTTAGAAAATACCAATATGTCGTCAATATAAACGATGATAAAATCCAAATATGGGTTAAAAATATCATTCATAATTTTTTGAAATTCAGAAGGGGCATTTTTCAAACCAAATGGCATAACATTCCATTCATATTGCCCAAATGGAACATTAAAAGCAGTCCTATAAGTATGCTCTTTAAATATTTGAATTTGCCAATAACCAGATTTTAAATCAAATTTTGAAAATATATTGGCGTCATATAATCTGGATAGCAAGTCCCTTTTGTTAGGGATAGGATACCTAATCCATTTCAGATGTTTATTTAATGGTTTATAATTTATGACTAAGCGAGGAATACCTCGTTCCTTCTCTGCCGCATTATTAACATAAAAGGCAGAACATGACCAAGGAGATTTTGAGGGTTTTATTAAACCCTTTTGTAACAAACTATCAATCTCGTTTTTGCAGAATTCAACTAGCTCAGCATTCATCTGGCAAGGTCGAGATTTAGTAGGAATATCATCCTCAGAGAAGGTTTCCTCGTATGGAAGAGTTACAATATGCCTTTTCCTGTTCCAAAAGGCACTAGGGTGATCGGCGCAAACATCAACGGCCATTTTTTCAGCAATTAATTTAATCTTCTGCTGAACTCTTGCAGATTGTATAGTATCAAATATATTCATACTAAGAATTTCTAATTGTAGTGAATCAACATGCCTTTGTTTCATATTAATCAAGGCATTAATATCTCTAGTTACGGGATCTGTAACAAAGGAATAGCTTATCTTTTTATCTTGATAAGTAGCAGAAAAACCATGTTTATCTATATTATTAAACGGATAAATAGCATTAATAAAAGGTGTTCCAAGTATGATTGGAGGGTATAACTGGTTTTTTACCAAAAAGAAGAAATGTGGAATACAGACTTTATTCTGGCAAATATGAGTATTAGGCAATTTGTACTCTATATCTAAAGCATGACCAGAAGCGGATTTCACCAAATGAGTAGTCTTTTGAAAATATCTAGTAGGAATCAATCCTTCTTGAATGCAGCTTACATCTGCACCACTATCAATCATAGCTATATCAGTTATAGAAAAATTATTATCAATTAAAATAGTACATTTAATATACCATTTATGTGCAGTAACAATTTGCATCATACCTAAAAATAAATCAGATTTTTCATCAGAAATTTCTTTTCCTTTATCATTAGAAAAATCAGAAAATCCTTTAGTCGAAGATTCAGGTAGAGAATTATTTTTCTCAATTTGAGTAATCCGGTGATCGCAAATCATTTGATTTTGCTTAAGAGACTTAATATCTCTTTTCAAATTTTCGATTTCTTCTTTTAAATCATCAAAAGAAGTATCTCGACTAGGAGTACTGGACTTTTGAAGTCTTCTATTTATCTCAGATAAAGAATATGGTGCAAAGTGTTCAAATTCGTTTTTGTATTTTTCAACAGTTTTTGAACTACTAGAACTTGAACTTGCAGCTAAAGTAATAATTTTTTCACGAAGTTTTTCATCAGTAACTTCTTTTAAAAGTTCTATTACATTGTCAGATGTAATAGTTTTTATATTAAGATCATCAAATTGTGATTTCAATTTATAAAATTCGTCACTATCACAAGCACAAATATCACCTTTGCAAGCAGTGCAAGCAGTATCAACATTTTTATTATTATCAGAAAAATCAATTAACTCAACTTCAGCTTCAGATTCAGTCTCTGAGTAATAGTCAGATTCTGATCCCGAAGTGTATAACAAGCCATAAACCTTATCGTGTAACTCATCATCGAGTTCTAAGGTTTTTAGCTTTTGAAGCTTGCAGTTTGGAGAAATATGACCAAACTTTCCACACTTATAACACTTAATATCAGCGAGATCACGTTTGGATCTATTCTTCGCAAATCGAGTAGATTTCCTGTTCGCTTTTCTAGTATCACGTTCTTCCTTAGGCCTATATCTAGACCTCTTTTTCTTATACGGGCTATCCGGGTTAGGGTACCTATGATATTTGGTTTTCTTCTTCCTATTTTGAGTGGAAGTTCCGGGTAAACCAAACTGGGTACAAAAGTCACCTACTTGGGACCTTTCTTTAAGCTTATCTATCTTAAGCTGTCTAGAAAGTCTTAGCTCATTACATAATTTAAGACCTTCTTCTGTACAAACACCTATAAGCTTACCATAGGTATAATTATTATACAGAATCTCTCCGCAGCTACCCTTTAACACATTCCTTACTCTTTCAGCAAATAAGGAAGGGAGGCCGTCTATAAACTTGGCTTTCCAGTGCTCATATCTATTCTCGGGTAGTTCCATAACTCTACTCATAAAAGTATCTTTATACCATCTAAACTCACTAAGGGTCTTACATCTAAGTCCATTAAGTAAAGTTCGGACGGTCTGATGGTTTGAGGTAAATCTACCGTTGAAATGCTCTAAAATTGTAAGGATAAGAGTATAAACTGCATCTTCTCTACCCACTACTAGAGCCATACCTATGTTATCAACACCTTCGTCGGTTGCCGTAGCATTTATAACGAACGCCTTTTCCTCTACAGATAAATGATTATCCCACCAGCCACGAAGTTGGCCAGTAAAACCTGCAATAATCATTTTGCAAATAGTTCTATCTGTATTTTTAACACTTTTACAGATAGTCGAATACATGAGCATTCTGTGTACGAGAATGGTTAATTGTCTATCAGTTAGACCATCAAGATTCCATTCATAAATTTCGGAACCGTTATAAGACGTATTAGTCTGATTCCAATCTCGTTCCTCAATCAACACATCTTGAGGAGTAGGACGAGGATAATAATAGGTCTGCATTCTCGGTTTATCAGCATACCTATGATTTTGTTTAACAATCCCTTTGAGTTTATTAAACTCTGACCAAGTCTCAGTTTTATAATCAGAAACGGTCTCCATTTTATCAGCAAAATTTTTTGATAAATCAATAGGTCTAATATTTAAACCAGAAAGCTTTTTATCTAAAAGCTGAGCTAAGTCATCAAGAGATTTAAATTTAAAATCCTGAATCTCAGGAGGTCTTTGAATATGGGTAAGAATGTTTTGATCAACTGTTTTACTTCCTGAAGTGGAGGCAATATCAGTTGGTCCTTTCTTAGTACCCATTTTTTTTATTAAAATAGTCAAATCATCAAGTTTTTTATCAAGAGAACCAATATGTTCTCCTAAAATTTTAACATATAAACCCAAATAATTGTTTTGAGAAATCAATTTATTAATTTCTGCAATACTAATAGCTGCCACATTATCATCAATAAATTTTTGAAAGGCAGTGAAAGTAATACCAGTATTATTAGGTAAAATAAAGGGAGCCTGAGGCGGATAAATTGCTTTA
This sequence comes from Nicotiana sylvestris, assembly GCF_000393655.2. Taxonomy (NCBI): domain Eukaryota; kingdom Viridiplantae; phylum Streptophyta; class Magnoliopsida; order Solanales; family Solanaceae; genus Nicotiana; species Nicotiana sylvestris. Next base: position 36,207,589 of record NC_091064.1, read on the forward strand.
GTAATATTACCACTCCCGTCTTTATAAGATCTTTCTAATACCTTTATATAAAGAGGTAAATAAGTTGTTATAAACCAAGGAACAAAATACATAATTTGATTATGTAAGGCACAAGTTTCATAAAATTCTTGAGATATATTACTCAAATCCTCTTTACTATAAGTATCAAAAAACCATGTTTTAAACCGGTTCCATTTTTCACTAAAAAATTCTTTTTGAATATAAATACGGGCCCGAGAACCTGGGCTAAAATCAATTTGGTGTGGAATCATTAAATATTATTGGGGTCGAAATCCATCTCAGATAGAGAAGGAATATCCTTATCTGAAATATTGTCATTATCTTGAACAATATTTGTTTGAGGGTTAATCTTAACCCTTTCAACCCTCTTATCTTTGGAATTAGGCTTATCGCTAGCAATAGTGTGTAAAGAAGCCGCACGATTGCGAGCTGGACCGTAAACTGGTTCAACAGGGGAAATATGTTGCATAGCAGGTAGAAGTCTGTGATTAGAAAAAGAATGTCTATTATAAATAGTAGACTTATCATCAAATTGAATACAAATCCTACCATCCGGATTTTGAGTGACATGCGAAAATTCAGTATTTGACAAGTCGTTAGTAATCTGACTTGGGGATATAACAGAATTTAAAGTCCATGTAGTCGGAAAATTAATTTCCTCCCATCTGATAGGTCTCCTAGTGGTGACCTTGGACTTTGCAAAATTGGTTTCGACCAATATGGTCTGATCCGAAGTATCGTATAACTTACATTTCGGATTTAAAGTAGATAATAATTTGAAATAAATCCTATAGGACAGACATATAAGTTCAGAACCAGGCGCATAATTATAACCATGCGTTTTCACATTTAAAGTTAAAGCATCAAGAATATTAACATCAGAAAGAGATAGTTGCAAATTGGGTTGAGTATTAAAATATACTGGACCATAGGCCACTGTAGATTCTATCGAACCCATTAGAGACTGTCTGAAATTCAGATTTCTAGCATCTCTAAGAGCTGCTAAGAAGGTCTCTGGTAACCCTTTAAGGGTTAAAGGTTTAAAAGCAATTTGAACCATACCAATATGCACATAATGGTAATGATGTTTATATAAATCTATATCATGCTTGTTTAACAAACGAATAGTCTGTTCAGATGAATTTAATGCTAAAGACTGTTCAGTCGTTTTTATCAATTGTTTAGAAGAAAGTTTATCAAACCAACCATAATCATAAATGGTTTTTATAGAAACTTTAGGAATTGTCCATTTATTTAACAAATCAAGGTTTTGAGGTATATCTACCTCTTCAAGTCTAGTACTTTTAGTACTTGTTTCTCCCAGATCCATTCCAAAAGCTTCATATCTATGCTAAAGCTTTCATATCTATTACACAATTACCATGAAAATTCCTAGGCTCTGATACCATTTACGACCAGGATCTAGGTAGGCGGGCGGTAGTCCGCACGGCCATCCAGATCTAGCTGCTTTAGTACACTTTTAAAGGTTGGCGGTAGTCCGCACGACCAATAAGGATTCGAAATATACGGAAATTCTATTATAGTTTAATGACTGTATGGAAGGATCTATATCCTTTTACCCAAGCAAGGGGCCTGTCTAAGCCCGATACATACTCTTACTGAGCCCATGTGTCTAGCAGTTCTAACTGTGAAAGAGATAGCCCTTTTGACAACTTCAGCGGGCTTTAATGTCACAGCTGGCTAGACGTAGCCACTAAGGCAAAGCCAATAAGAGTAGTACCAGAACCGACTGTACCACCATCTTGGAACCAAATCAAGAAACTATATTAAAATTTCTTTATATTTTGAAAGAGTCTGGATTCTTCATGGTTAATATGCAAGAGAAATTAGTGCTTCAACATAGATATGAATCCGTTTAGCCGGACATAGTCACGGCTAGGGAGAGATACTAAAAATACTTAAAAGAAGAATAAATATGTACCTTGTAGGCCGAGAAGCAAGGCCCTGAAGATGAACTTCAAAACTTTTATTAATTCTTGAACTCGATTTACAAACTAAGCTATGAACTAAGTGTTTACAAAGGGGGTTGGTTGAGAGAGAGAGAGAGGAGAGAGAAAGTAGAGAGAGAGGGGGGTTCCGGCCTTCTTCTTCTTCAAATGAAGAAGCATTCTTAAATAACAAAAAAAAAGAATCTTGAATAGTAAAATGGGTCCCACATCTGGGTCCCTACACAGTGTTTTTACTGTAGATAAACAGTGTTTCTACTGTTGATGAACAGTGTATCTACTGTTTAAGTGGGTCCTGGCGGCTGATAAGCTGTCAAGTCTTCTTTTTGTCCATATTTTGCATCTGTTGGAGGAATTCTTCCACCTTGTCAATTTCTCTGTCAGATAATATCATTTCTGGCTGTATAGGTTGAGTATCTTCTACGAGGTCATCACCACTCGTCTCACTTCTCATTGAAGTGTCTGATTTTTCACACTGATCCAGTGATTGGAGCAGATTTCTTTTCAACCCTTCTAAGTATTGATTTATCAAATCCAATTTATCTCCATCTTGGATTGATATTCTCCGAGCAATATGTTTAACAGTGCTTTCTTCTACTATCCTTTTTTGAGGGGCTGTCACATATAAATGAATTTGTGTTTTTATAGAATCTAATAATTCTTGGCCGTATAACGTCTTTGTTTTGGGATCAGTTTTCATCAATTTGTCCCAAAAATTGTTGTAGAATACCCTATATAAACAAGGGATTTGTTCTTCCGTATAACCCATTTCCGGGGTCCATTTATGGATCCAGGGGATAGAAAATTCAATAAAGAAGTAAATCTGATCAATTTTTTCTAAATAGCAGATATGATCTGCGTGATATAAATCTGTTAAGAATGGAGAGGCTTTTGTCCATTCTTTGTATAATTTCAGGAATGGTTCAGGCAAAATTTTGGTAGTAGGACCGTGGTATGACCACCAGTTTAAAAACCAGTTAGGGATAGGTCCTGTAAATACCTTGGCGCATACCTTGATAAACCAAGTATGCTTATGTCTTTCATTGTTATAATAAAGCACTCTATCAAATGCTTGAATATAATCCCAATAAGTGAAATTCATTGGTGATTTATTAAGGCTTATCTGCCTTTCTTTCATTGTGGAAATACCCCATTCTTCAACAGATATAATCTGTTTGATAATGACCTTTGAAAAGTTATAAACATTTTCATTTGTGTTATAACCTGAAAAGTGCTGGAATTCTGCACTACCTGTACTGATCAGGATAGTTTCATAATAGGTGCGGGTTTTATATGATTCACCCGGATAGTATAATCCATTAATCAGATATCTCTGAAATATTTTCCACGGTTCTTCTTTTCTCTGAATCTCAGAGTTTTCAAGGAGAAATATCATTTCTCTTTTTGGTAACTTTTCATATGACTTGATATCATCATTGTCTTCCTCTTTAGCAATTGAAGCAAAAGTATCACTTTGCTTTTTAGATGCTAAATAAGCCTGCAGATGTCCGTATAACGGACTGTCTTCTGGAATATCTTCCAGATGTATAGAATGTCCTGAGGATTCTCCTGTATGCGGCACCTTTGAGTTTATCAAACTCTTTTTTCCTCTTTGTATTACTGGAGAGGTTGATGAGGATCCGTATGACGATCCCTGAGAATAAGTTCTACTAGGGGAAGATCTTCCCCTACCTCTGCCCCGGGTGACCCATGAAGGGTCCATTCTGCGAAAATTGCAAATCATTATTAATTAAAAAGTGATTGCAAATCATTATTAATTAAAAAGGATAACATAATTCTAGTGCTGATATCATCTTGACCGAAGGGACGCACATTTTCAATTAACTGAAGAATATCAATAACTTCTTGAAAATTAGAGTGTTCTTCTTCCCTTGTTTGAATAATGTCAGCCATAATAATATCAAGTATAACTTCTTGTAAGTCTCTATTTAATTTAATCACTTTAAGAATAGTGATTAGTACCTTATCATCCAAAAACATGGTATAATAATTCATAATCTATTCTAAATATTCCCGGGATAGAAAATCCGGAAGGGAATTATCAATTCCTTTTTTGTATTGTATTTCAAAATCGAAAGGTGCTAGCTGAGCCTGCCATCTAGCAAATATTAATTTTGAAGCATCGTGCTTAAAATCTTTGTCAAACATGTATTTAACCGATTGAGCATCAGTTTTTATCAAAAACTTTTGGTTGTATAAGTCGTCTTGAAATTTTAATACACACTTAACAATAGTTAACATTTCATGCGCCACAGTAGCGTATTTCTTTTGAGCTTCGGTCCATTTACCAGAGTGAAATCTTATTAAGTATTCACTCTTATTATTGGGATTTACTTGTTTCAAAATCCCTCCATATCCAACATTAGACGCATCTGTCTCGATAATCTTTTGCCAAGTAGGATTGGCAAGGGTTAAACATGGTAAAGATTTAACACGCCCTTTAATACTTTTGACTAACTCAGTATGTTGGTTAGTCCAAGGGTGTTTATGATCTTTCTTTAGCCGATCGTATAGAGGGGCTAGATCACGTGACAAACTTTTATAAAAAGGGGAAATATAATTTAAGCTTCCCAAAAATCTTTGTAATTGAGTCCTGTCAGTGATAACATCAGGAAATTTTGAGGCAAAATCAATAGATCTTTGTATTGGGGTAATTTTTCCCTGGCAAATATTATGACCTAGAAAACGAACACTTGTTTGGAATAGACTCATCTTGGGCTTAGAGATTACTAAACCGTTTTGTATAACAATTTTCTTGAAAATATCAAGATGCTTAATATGCATCTCCAGAGTTTTAGAAAATACCAATATGTCGTCAATATAAACGATGATAAAATCCAAATATGGGTTAAAAATATCATTCATAATTTTTTGAAATTCAGAAGGGGCATTTTTCAAACCAAATGGCATAACATTCCATTCATATTGCCCAAATGGAACATTAAAAGCAGTCCTATAAGTATGCTCTTTAAATATTTGAATTTGCCAATAACCAGATTTTAAATCAAATTTTGAAAATATATTGGCGTCATATAATCTGGATAGCAAGTCCCTTTTGTTAGGGATAGGATACCTAATCCATTTCAGATGTTTATTTAATGGTTTATAATTTATGACTAAGCGAGGAATACCTCGTTCCTTCTCTGCCGCATTATTAACATAAAAGGCAGAACATGACCAAGGAGATTTTGAGGGTTTTATTAAACCCTTTTGTAACAAACTATCAATCTCGTTTTTGCAGAATTCAACTAGCTCAGCATTCATCTGGCAAGGTCGAGATTTAGTAGGAATATCATCCTCAGAGAAGGTTTCCTCGTATGGAAGAGTTACAATATGCCTTTTCCTGTTCCAAAAGGCACTAGGGTGATCGGCGCAAACATCAACGGCCATTTTTTCAGCAATTAATTTAATCTTCTGCTGAACTCTTGCAGATTGTATAGTATCAAATATATTCATACTAAGAATTTCTAATTGTAGTGAATCAACATGCCTTTGTTTCATATTAATCAAGGCATTAATATCTCTAGTTACGGGATCTGTAACAAAGGAATAGCTTATCTTTTTATCTTGATAAGTAGCAGAAAAACCATGTTTATCTATATTATTAAACGGATAAATAGCATTAATAAAAGGTGTTCCAAGTATGATTGGAGGGTATAACTGGTTTTTTACCAAAAAGAAGAAATGTGGAATACAGACTTTATTCTGGCAAATATGAGTATTAGGCAATTTGTACTCTATATCTAAAGCATGACCAGAAGCGGATTTCACCAAATGAGTAGTCTTTTGAAAATATCTAGTAGGAATCAATCCTTCTTGAATGCAGCTTACATCTGCACCACTATCAATCATAGCTATATCAGTTATAGAAAAATTATTATCAATTAAAATAGTACATTTAATATACCATTTATGTGCAGTAACAATTTGCATCATACCTAAAAATAAATCAGATTTTTCATCAGAAATTTCTTTTCCTTTATCATTAGAAAAATCAGAAAATCCTTTAGTCGAAGATTCAGGTAGAGAATTATTTTTCTCAATTTGAGTAATCCGGTGATCGCAAATCATTTGATTTTGCTTAAGAGACTTAATATCTCTTTTCAAATTTTCGATTTCTTCTTTTAAATCATCAAAAGAAGTATCTCGACTAGGAGTACTGGACTTTTGAAGTCTTCTATTTATCTCAGATAAAGAATATGGTGCAAAGTGTTCAAATTCGTTTTTGTATTTTTCAACAGTTTTTGAACTACTAGAACTTGAACTTGCAGCTAAAGTAATAATTTTTTCACGAAGTTTTTCATCAGTAACTTCTTTTAAAAGTTCTATTACATTGTCAGATGTAATAGTTTTTATATTAAGATCATCAAATTGTGATTTCAATTTATAAAATTCGTCACTATCACAAGCACAAATATCACCTTTGCAAGCAGTGCAAGCAGTATCAACATTTTTATTATTATCAGAAAAATCAATTAACTCAACTTCAGCTTCAGATTCAGTCTCTGAGTAATAGTCAGATTCTGATCCCGAAGTGTATAACAAGCCATAAACCTTATCGTGTAACTCATCATCGAGTTCTAAGGTTTTTAGCTTTTGAAGCTTGCAGTTTGGAGAAATATGACCAAACTTTCCACACTTATAACACTTAATATCAGCGAGATCACGTTTGGATCTATTCTTCGCAAATCGAGTAGATTTCCTGTTCGCTTTTCTAGTATCACGTTCTTCCTTAGGCCTATATCTAGACCTCTTTTTCTTATACGGGCTATCCGGGTTAGGGTACCTATGATATTTGGTTTTCTTCTTCCTATTTTGAGTGGAAGTTCCGGGTAAACCAAACTGGGTACAAAAGTCACCTACTTGGGACCTTTCTTTAAGCTTATCTATCTTAAGCTGTCTAGAAAGTCTTAGCTCATTACATAATTTAAGACCTTCTTCTGTACAAACACCTATAAGCTTACCATAGGTATAATTATTATACAGAATCTCTCCGCAGCTACCCTTTAACACATTCCTTACTCTTTCAGCAAATAAGGAAGGGAGGCCGTCTATAAACTTGGCTTTCCAGTGCTCATATCTATTCTCGGGTAGTTCCATAACTCTACTCATAAAAGTATCTTTATACCATCTAAACTCACTAAGGGTCTTACATCTAAGTCCATTAAGTAAAGTTCGGACGGTCTGATGGTTTGAGGTAAATCTACCGTTGAAATGCTCTAAAATTGTAAGGATAAGAGTATAAACTGCATCTTCTCTACCCACTACTAGAGCCATACCTATGTTATCAACACCTTCGTCGGTTGCCGTAGCATTTATAACGAACGCCTTTTCCTCTACAGATAAATGATTATCCCACCAGCCACGAAGTTGGCCAGTAAAACCTGCAATAATCATTTTGCAAATAGTTCTATCTGTATTTTTAACACTTTTACAGATAGTCGAATACATGAGCATTCTGTGTACGAGAATGGTTAATTGTCTATCAGTTAGACCATCAAGATTCCATTCATAAATTTCGGAACCGTTATAAGACGTATTAGTCTGATTCCAATCTCGTTCCTCAATCAACACATCTTGAGGAGTAGGACGAGGATAATAATAGGTCTGCATTCTCGGTTTATCAGCATACCTATGATTTTGTTTAACAATCCCTTTGAGTTTATTAAACTCTGACCAAGTCTCAGTTTTATAATCAGAAACGGTCTCCATTTTATCAGCAAAATTTTTTGATAAATCAATAGGTCTAATATTTAAACCAGAAAGCTTTTTATCTAAAAGCTGAGCTAAGTCATCAAGAGATTTAAATTTAAAATCCTGAATCTCAGGAGGTCTTTGAATATGGGTAAGAATGTTTTGATCAACTGTTTTACTTCCTGAAGTGGAGGCAATATCAGTTGGTCCTTTCTTAGTACCCATTTTTTTTATTAAAATAGTCAAATCATCAAGTTTTTTATCAAGAGAACCAATATGTTCTCCTAAAATTTTAACATATAAACCCAAATAATTGTTTTGAGAAATCAATTTATTAATTTCTGCAATACTAATAGCTGCCACATTATCATCAATAAATTTTTGAAAGGCAGTGAAAGTAATACCAGTATTATTAGGAAGAATAAAGGGAGCCTGAGGCGGATAAATTGCTTTAGTAATATTACCACTCCCGTCTTTATAAGATCTTTCTAATACCTTTATATAAAGAGGTAAATAAGTAGTTATAAACCAAGGAACAAAATACATAATTTGATTATGTAAGGCACAAGTTTCATAAAATTCTTGAGATATATTACTCAAATCCTCTTTACTATAAGTATCAAAAAACCATGTTTTAAACCGGTTCCATTTTTCACTAAAAAATTCTTTTTGAATATAAATACGGGCCCGAGAACCTGGGCTAAAATCAATTTGGTGTGGAATCATTAAATATTATTGGGGTCGAAATCCATCTCAGATAGAGAAGGAATATCCTTATCTGAAATATTGTCATTATCTTGAACAATATTTGTTTGAGGGTTAATCTTAACCCTTTCAACCCTCTTATCTTTGGAATTAGGCTTATCGCTAGCAATAGTGTGTAAAGAAGCCGCACGATTGCGAGCTGGACCGTAAACTGGTTCAACAGGGGAAATATGTTGCATAGCAGGTAGAAGTCTGTGATTAGAAAAAGAATGTCTATTATAAATAGTAGACTTATCATCAAATTGAATACAAATCCTACCATCCGGATTTTGAGTGACATGCGAAAATTCAGTATTTGACAAGTCGTTAGTAATCTGACTTGGGGATATAACAGAATTTAAAGTCCATGTAGTCGGAAAATTAATTTCCTCCCATCTGATAGGTCTCCTAGTGGTGACCTTGGACTTTGCAAAATTGGTTTCGACCAATATGGTCTGATCCGAAGTATCGTATAACTTACATTTCGGATTTAAAGTAGATAATAATTTGAAATAAATCCTATAGGACAGACATATAAGTTCAGAACCAGGCGCATAATTATAACCATGCGTTTTCACATTTAAAGTTAAAGCATCAAGAATATTAACATCAGAAAGAGATAGTTGCAAATTGGGTTGAGTATTAAAATATACTGGACCATAGGCCACTGTAGATTCTATCGAACCCATTAGAGACTGTCTGAAATTCAGATTTCTAGCATCTCTAAGAGCTGCTAAGAAGGTCTCTGGTAACCCTTTAAGGGTTAAAGGTTTAAAAGCAATTTGAACCATACCAATATGCACATAATGGTAATGATGTTTATATAAATCTATATCATGCTTGTTTAACAAACGAATAGTCTGTTCAGATGAATTTAATGCTAAAGACTGTTCAGTCGTTTTTATCAATTGTTTAGAAGAAAGTTTATCAAACCAACCATAATCATAAATGGTTTTTATAGAAACTTTAGGAATTGTCCATTTATTTAACAAATCAAGGTTTTGAGGTATATCTACCTCTTCAAGTCTAGTACTTTTAGTACTTGTTTCTCCCAGATCCATTCCAAAAGCTTCATATCTATGTTGAATCTTTAGGAATTGTCCATTTATTTAACAAATCAAGGTTTTGAGGTATATCTACCTCTTCAAGTCTAGTACTTTTAGTACTTGTTTCTCCCAGATCCATTCCAAAAGCTTCATATCTATGCTAAAGCTTTCATATCTATTACACAATTACCATGAAAATTCCTAGGCTCTGATACCATTTACGACCAGGATCTAGGTAGGCGGGCGGTAGTCCGCACGGCCATCCAGATCTAGCTGCTTTAGTACACTTTTAAAGGTTGGCGGTAGTCCGCACGACCAATAAGGATTCGAAATATACGGAAATTCTATTATAGTTTAATGACTGTATGGAAGGATCTATATCCTTTTACCCAAGCAAGGGGCCTGTCTAAGCCCGATACATACTCTTACTGAGCCCATGTGTCTAGCAGTTCTAACTGTGAAAGAGATAGCCCTTTTGACAACTTCAGCGGGCTTTAATGTCACAGCTGGCTAGACGTAGCCACTAAGGCAAAGCCAATAAGAGTAGTACCAGAACCGACTGTACCACCATCTTGGAACCAAATCAAGAAACTATATTAAAATTTCTTTATATTTTGAAAGAGTCTGGATTCTTCATGGTTAATATGCAAGAGAAATTAGTGCTTCAACATAGATATGAATCCGTTTAGCCGGACATAGTCACGGCTAGGGAGAGATACTAAAAATACTTAAAAGAAGAATAAATATGTACCTTGTAGGCCGAGAAGCAAGGCCCTGAAGATGAACTTCAAAACTTTTATTAATTCTTGAACTCGATTTACAAACTAAGCTATGAACTAAGTGTTTACAAAGGGGGTTGGTTGAGAGAGAGAGAGAGGAGAGAGAAAGTAGAGAGAGAGGGGGGTTCCGGCCTTCTTCTTCAAATGAAGAAGCATTCTTAAATAACAAAAAAAAAGAATCTTGAATAGTAAAATGGGTCCCACATCTGGGTCCCTACACAGTGTTTTTACTGTAGATAAACAGTGTTTCTACTGTTGATGAACAGTGTATCTACTGTTTAAGTGGGTCCTGGCGGCTGATAAGCTGTCAAGTCTTCTTTTTGTCCATATTTTGCATCTGTTGGAGGAATTCTTCCACCTTGTCAATTTCTCTGTCAGATAATATCATTTCTGGCTGTATAGGTTGAGTATCTTCTACGAGGTCATCACCACTCGTCTCACTTCTCATTGAAGTGTCTGATTTTTCACACTGATCCAGTGATTGGAGCAGATTTCTTTTCAACCCTTCTAAGTATTGATTTATCAAATCCAATTTATCTCCATCTTGGATTGATATTCTCCGAGCAATATGTTTAACAGTGCTTTCTTCTACTATCCTTTTTTGAGGGGCTGTCACATATAAATGAATTTGTGTTTTTATAGAATCTAATAATTCTTGGCCGTATAACGTCTTTGTTTTGGGATCAGTTTTCATCAATTTGTCCCAAAAATTGTTGTAGAATACCCTATATAAACAAGGGATTTGTTCTTCCGTATAACCCATTTCCGGGGTCCATTTATGGATCCAGGGGATAGAAAATTCAATAAAGAAGTAAATCTGATCAATTTTTTCTAAATAGCAGATATGATCTGCGTGATATAAATCTGTTAAGAATGGAGAGGCTTTTGTCCATTCTTTGTATAATTTCAGGAATGGTTCAGGCAAAATTTTGGTAGTAGGACCGTGGTATGACCACCAGTTTAAAAACCAGTTAGGGATAGGTCCTGTAAATACCTTGGCGCATACCTTGATAAACCAAGTATGCTTATGTCTTTCATTGTTATAATAAAGCACTCTATCAAATGCTTGAATATAATCCCAATAAGTGAAATTCATTGGTGATTTATTAAGGCTTATCTGCCTTTCTTTCATTGTGGAAATACCCCATTCTTCAACAGATATAATCTGTTTGATAATGACCTTTGAAAAGTTATAAACATTTTCATTTGTGTTATAACCTGAAAAGTGCTGGAATTCTGCACTACCTGTACTGATCAGGATAGTTTCATAATAGGTGCGGGTTTTATATGATTCACCCGGATAGTATAATCCATTAATCAGATATCTCTGAAATATTTTCCACGGTTCTTCTTTTCTCTGAATCTCAGAGTTTTCAAGGAGAAATATCATTTCTCTTTTTGGTAACTTTTCATATGACTTGATATCATCATTGTCTTCCTCTTTAGCAATTGAAGCAAAAGTATCACTTTGCTTTTTAGATGCTAAATAAGCCTGCAGATGTCCGTATAACGGACTGTCTTCTGGAATATCTTCCAGATGTATAGAATGTCCTGAGGATTCTCCTGTATGCGGCACCTTTGAGTTTATCAAACTCTTTTTTCCTCTTTGTATTACTGGAGAGGTTGATGAGGATCCGTATGACGATCCCTGAGAATAAGTTCTACTAGGGGAAGATCTTCCCCTACCTCTGCCCCGGGTGACCCATGAAGGGTCCATTCTGCGAAAATTGCAAATCATTATTAATTAAAAAGTGATTGCAAATCATTATTAATTAAAAAGGATAACATAATTCTAGTGCTGATATCATCTTGACCGAAGGGACGCACATTTTCAATTAACTGAAGAATATCAATAACTTCTTGAAAATTAGAGTGTTCTTCTTCCCTTGTTTGAATAATGTCAGCCATAATAATATCAAGTATAACTTCTTGTAAGTCTCTATTTAATTTAATCACTTTAAGAATAGTGATTAGTACCTTATCATCCAAAAACATGGTATAATAATTCATAATCTATTCTAAATATTCCCGGGATAGAAAATCCGGAAGGGAATTATCAATTCCTTTTTTGTATTGTATTTCAAAATCGAAAGGTGCTAGCTGAGCCTGCCATCTAGCAAATATTAATTTTGAAGCATCGTGCTTAAAATCTTTGTCAAACATGTATTTAACCGATTGAGCATCAGTTTTTATCAAAAACTTTTGGTTGTATAAGTCGTCTTGAAATTTTAATACACACTTAACAATAGTTAACATTTCATGCGCCACAGTAGCGTATTTCTTTTGAGCTTCGGTCCATTTACCAGAGTGAAATCTTATTAAGTATTCACTCTTATTATTGGGATTTACTTGTTTCAAAATCCCTCCATATCCAACATTAGACGCATCTGTCTCGATAATCTTTTGCCAAGTAGGATTGGCAAGGGTTAAACATGGTAAAGATTTAACACGCCCTTTAATACTTTTGACTAACTCAGTATGTTGGTTAGTCCAAGGGTGTTTATGATCTTTCTTTAGCCGATCGTATAGAGGGGCTAGATCACGTGACAAACTTTTATAAAAAGGGGAAATATAATTTAAGCTTCCCAAAAATCTTTGTAATTGAGTCCTGTCAGTGATAACATCAGGAAATTTTGAGGCAAAATCAATAGATCTTTGTATTGGGGTAATTTTTCCCTGGCAAATATTATGACCTAGAAAACGAACACTTGTTTGGAATAGACTCATCTTGGGCTTAGAGATTACTAAACCGTTTTGTATAACAATTTTCTTGAAAATATCAAGATGCTTAATATGCATCTCCAGAGTTTTAGAAAATACCAATATGTCGTCAATATAAACGATGATAAAATCCAAATATGGGTTAAAAATATCATTCATAATTTTTTGAAATTCAGAAGGGGCATTTTTCAAACCAAATGGCATAACATTCCATTCATATTGCCCAAATGGAACATTAAAAGCAGTCCTATAAGTATGCTCTTTAAATATTTGAATTTGCCAATAACCAGATTTTAAATCAAATTTTGAAAATATATTGGCGTCATATAATCTGGATAGCAAGTCCCTTTTGTTAGGGATAGGATACCTAATCCATTTCAGATGTTTATTTAATGGTTTATAATTTATGACTAAGCGAGGAATACCTCGTTCCTTCTCTGCCGCATTATTAACATAAAAGGCAGAACATGACCAAGGAGATTTTGAGGGTTTTATTAAACCCTTTTGTAACAAACTATCAATCTCGTTTTTGCAGAATTCAACTAGCTCAGCATTCATCTGGCAAGGTCGAGATTTAGTAGGAATATCATCCTCAGAGAAGGTTTCCTCGTATGGAAGAGTTACAATATGCCTTTTCCTGTTCCAAAAGGCACTAGGGTGATCGGCGCAAACATCAACGGCCATTTTTTCAGCAATTAATTTAATCTTCTGCTGAACTCTTGCAGATTGTATAGTATCAAATATATTCATACTAAGAATTTCTAATTGTAGTGAATCAACATGCCTTTGTTTCATATTAATCAAGGCATTAATATCTCTAGTTACGGGATCTGTAACAAAGGAATAGCTTATCTTTTTATCTTGATAAGTAGCAGAAAAACCATGTTTATCTATATTATTAAACGGATAAATAGCATTAATAAAAGGTGTTCCAAGTATGATTGGAGGGTATAACTGGTTTTTTACCAAAAAGAAGAAATGTGGAATACAGACTTTATTCTGGCAAATATGAGTATTAGGCAATTTGTACTCTATATCTAAAGCATGACCAGAAGCGGATTTCACCAAATGAGTAGTCTTTTGAAAATATCTAGTAGGAATCAATCCTTCTTGAATGCAGCTTACATCTGCACCACTATCAATCATAGCTATATCAGTTATAGAAAAATTATTATCAATTAAAATAGTACATTTAATATACCATTTATGTGCAGTAACAATTTGCATCATACCTAAAAATAAATCAGATTTTTCATCAGAAATTTCTTTTCCTTTATCATTAGAAAAATCAGAAAATCCTTTAGTCGAAGATTCAGGTAGAGAATTATTTTTCTCAATTTGAGTAATCCGGTGATCGCAAATCATTTGATTTTGCTTAAGAGACTTAATATCTCTTTTCAAATTTTCGATTTCTTCTTTTAAATCATCAAAAGAAGTATCTCGACTAGGAGTACTGGACTTTTGAAGTCTTCTATTTATCTCAGATAAAGAATATGGTGCAAAGTGTTCAAATTCGTTTTTGTATTTTTCAACAGTTTTTGAACTACTAGAACTTGAACTTGCAGCTAAAGTAATAATTTTTTCACGAAGTTTTTCATCAGTAACTTCTTTTAAAAGTTCTATTACATTGTCAGATGTAATAGTTTTTATATTAAGATCATCAAATTGTGATTTCAATTTATAAAATTCGTCACTATCACAAGCACAAATATCACCTTTGCAAGCAGTGCAAGCAGTATCAACATTTTTATTATTATCAGAAAAATCAATTAACTCAACTTCAGCTTCAGATTCAGTCTCTGAGTAATAGTCAGATTCTGATCCCGAAGTGTATAACAAGCCATAAACCTTATCGTGTAACTCATCATCGAGTTCTAAGGTTTTTAGCTTTTGAAGCTTGCAGTTTGGAGAAATATGACCAAACTTTCCACACTTATAACACTTAATATCAGCGAGATCACGTTTGGATCTATTCTTCGCAAATCGAGTAGATTTCCTGTTCGCTTTTCTAGTATCACGTTCTTCCTTAGGCCTATATCTAGACCTCTTTTTCTTATACGGGCTATCCGGGTTAGGGTACCTATGATATTTGGTTTTCTTCTTCCTATTTTGAGTGGAAGTTCCGGGTAAACCAAACTGGGTACAAAAGTCACCTACTTGGGACCTTTCTTTAAGCTTATCTATCTTAAGCTGTCTAGAAAGTCTTAGCTCATTACATAATTTAAGACCTTCTTCTGTACAAACACCTATAAGCTTACCATAGGTATAATTATTATACAGAATCTCTCCGCAGCTACCCTTTAACACATTCCTTACTCTTTCAGCAAATAAGGAAGGGAGGCCGTCTATAAACTTGGCTTTCCAGTGCTCATATCTATTCTCGGGTAGTTCCATAACTCTACTCATAAAAGTATCTTTATACCATCTAAACTCACTAAGGGTCTTACATCTAAGTCCATTAAGTAAAGTTCGGACGGTCTGATGGTTTGAGGTAAATCTACCGTTGAAATGCTCTAAAATTGTAAGGATAAGAGTATAAACTGCATCTTCTCTACCCACTACTAGAGCCATACCTATGTTATCAACACCTTCGTCGGTTGCCGTAGCATTTATAACGAACGCCTTTTCCTCTACAGATAAATGATTATCCCACCAGCCACGAAGTTGGCCAGTAAAACCTGCAATAATCATTTTGCAAATAGTTCTATCTGTATTTTTAACACTTTTACAGATAGTCGAATACATGAGCATTCTGTGTACGAGAATGGTTAATTGTCTATCAGTTAGACCATCAAGATTCCATTCATAAATTTCGGAACCGTTATAAGACGTATTAGTCTGATTCCAATCTCGTTCCTCAATCAACACATCTTGAGGAGTAGGACGAGGATAATAATAGGTCTGCATTCTCGGTTTATCAGCATACCTATGATTTTGTTTAACAATCCCTTTGAGTTTATTAAACTCTGACCAAGTCTCAGTTTTATAATCAGAAACGGTCTCCATTTTATCAGCAAAATTTTTTGATAAATCAATAGGTCTAATATTTAAACCAGAAAGCTTTTTATCTAAAAGCTGAGCTAAGTCATCAAGAGATTTAAATTTAAAATCCTGAATCTCAGGAGGTCTTTGAATATGGGTAAGAATGTTTTGATCAACTGTTTTACTTCCTGAAGTGGAGGCAATATCAGTTGGTCCTTTCTTAGTACCCATTTTTTTTATTAAAATAGTCAAATCATCAAGTTTTTTATCAAGAGAACCAATATGTTCTCCTAAAATTTTAACATATAAACCCAAATAATTGTTTTGAGAAATCAATTTATTAATTTCTGCAATACTAATAGCTGCCACATTATCATCAATAAATTTTTGAAAGGCAGTGAAAGTAATACCAGTATTATTAGGAAGAATAAAGGGAGCCTGAGGCGGATAAATTGCTTTAGTAATATTACCACTCCCGTCTTTATAAGATCTTTCTAATACCTTTATATAAAGAGGTAAATAAGTAGTTATAAACCAAGGAACAAAATACATAATTTGATTATGTAAGGCACAAGTTTCATAAAATTCTTGAGATATATTACTCAAATCCTCTTTACTATAAGTATCAAAAAACCATGTTTTAAACCGGTTCCATTTTTCACTAAAAAATTCTTTTTGAATATAAATACGGGCCCGAGAACCTGGGCTAAAATCAATTTGGTGTGGAATCATTAAATATTATTGGGGTCGAAATCCATCTCAGATAGAGAAGGAATATCCTTATCTGAAATATTGTCATTATCTTGAACAATATTTGTTTGAGGGTTAATCTTAACCCTTTCAACCCTCTTATCTTTGGAATTAGGCTTATCGCTAGCAATAGTGTGTAAAGAAGCCGCACGATTGCGAGCTGGACCGTAAACTGGTTCAACAGGGGAAATATGTTGCATAGCAGGTAGAAGTCTGTGATTAGAAAAAGAATGTCTATTATAAATAGTAGACTTATCATCAAATTGAATACAAATCCTACCATCCGGATTTTGAGTGACATGCGAAAATTCAGTATTTGACAAGTCGTTAGTAATCTGACTTGGGGATATAACAGAATTTAAAGTCCATGTAGTCGGAAAATTAATTTCCTCCCATCTGATAGGTCTCCTAGTGGTGACCTTGGACTTTGCAAAATTGGTTTCGACCAATATGGTCTGATCCGAAGTATCGTATAACTTACATTTCGGATTTAAAGTAGATAATAATTTGAAATAAATCCTATAGGACAGACATATAAGTTCAGAACCAGGCGCATAATTATAACCATGCGTTTTCACATTTAAAGTTAAAGCATCAAGAATATTAACATCAGAAAGAGATAGTTGCAAATTGGGTTGAGTATTAAAATATACTGGACCATAGGCCACTGTAGATTCTATCGAACCCATTAGAGACTGTCTGAAATTCAGATTTCTAGCATCTCTAAGAGCTGCTAAGAAGGTCTCTGGTAACCCTTTAAGGGTTAAAGGTTTAAAAGCAATTTGAACCATACCAATATGCACATAATGGTAATGATGTTTATATAAATCTATATCATGCTTGTTTAACAAACGAATAGTCTGTTCAGATGAATTTAATGCTAAAGACTGTTCAGTCGTTTTTATCAATTGTTTAGAAGAAAGTTTATCAAACCAACCATAATCATAAATGGTTTTTATAGAAACTTTAGGAATTGTCCATTTATTTAACAAATCAAGGTTTTGAGGTATATCTACCTCTTCAAGTCTAGTACTTTTAGTACTTGTTTCTCCCAGATCCATTCCAAAAGCTTCATATCTATGCTAAAGCTTTCATATCTATTACACAATTACCATGAAAATTCCTAGGCTCTGATACCATTTATGTAATATATTGTCTTGTAGTATATATATTTTATCTTATGTATATATATTCTCATAATATATTGTCTTGTAGTATATATATTGTATCTTATGTATATATATTCGCATAATATATTGTCTTGTAGTATATATATATTGTATCTTATGTATATATATTCTCTTATATATTTTCTTGTAGTATATATATTGTATCTTATGTATATATATTCTCTTATATATTTTCTTGTAGTATATATATTGTATCTTATGTATATATTGTAGCTTATAAATAATTCTAAGTAAAGACAAAGAAATATTGCGAAAAGATATTCAAGGGTAGAAGCAATAAATTTTATTACCAAAAATGGCATATCTTTCTTAGTCATCCTTCCCCCAATGGAATGAGCACAACAAGGTACTAATACCACCATTAGAAGGAAAAAAAACTAAGGAAGATGTGCCAAAATACAAGTTACATATTAGTCTATGTATTATCTCTAACAAATCTCATAAATCCTTCAAGGTTCGGAGGAGGTTGCGTTGGTGGTGGTGGAAAAGAAGCTTGTTCATCACCACTTCCGGGCGAAGCCGAATCCTCCGCAAGTTCCGCTATCATTTCTTCATAAGCTTCATCTATCGCCGGTTGTGCTTCTGCAATTCCAAAGTTTCTTCTTTCCGAGCGGATCCAATCTCTAAACAGTACTGATTTTTCCAAGCTATCCCTCATAGACGCTCTATGATCACCTATTTGCAGTCTTGCTTGACTGAAAGCGCTCTCTGATGCAACAGTTGAAGCTTGAATTGATAAAATATCCCGAGCCATCCTTGCAAGAACCGGAAAATGTTTTTCCCTTGCCTTCCACCATTCCAAAAGATCAAAAGAGCCGTCTGGATTCTCCTTTTCAAGTCCCTGAGACAAATAAACTTGAAGCTCATTTAGATGTGAAGTTTCATCATAATTATCACCTTGAGAACCCCTGAACTCCGTCCAAGATTTAAGAGCTTTTAAGCCCGCAACTCTTTTAGACGATTGTGAGCTAGACGAAGTAGGGGTTGGAATAGTTGGCCTAGCATGCTCTAAGGCAAGTTGATAAGCATTATAAACTGTTTGAGCATTAATTTTAATTGAAGCTTTTGCATCTGCAAGTGTAGCAATTTCCTCATTTGAAAGATCTAAAGCCTTATAAATATTTGAATACCAAAAATGAGGACCTCCCAATTTCATTGTAGGATTTAGCATTGCAGCAAGACCATAAATAGGAGGGATAGGAAAAAAATATTTTTTAAACTTTTGTTTCATTTCATTTATAGCAAGTTCATAAATGTCCCCACCCTCACCAAATTCAACAAACAAATCAGATAGTGCTGCAATATAAACTAAACAGTTTGAAATAGTAGGATAATATTGCCCAGAAAATGCATTTGTAGCAATTTGAAAATGTTCTAAAAAATCTAAAAGAATTTTAACATTCGTCCAATCTTGAGTAGTAAGCATTTCATCATCATCCTCACCACCTACCCGAGAATTAAACGTTGCATTAATTGGGTTTCTATATTCATATGCAACTACTAAACTTTCGTACATACAATTCCATCTAGTCGGGCAAGGTTTAGGAACCTTTCTTTCTCTAAGGCCATATTCATCACATTTTTTAAAATACTCTCTAAGTCTACTTCTACGGTTTGAATAAAAAAGCCAATTAAGAGCCATTCTAACCTTTTCAATTTCTATGTTTAAAATTCGCATACCATCACCGACAATTAAATGATAAATATGACAAATACATCTAACATGGAAAATATTAGTAAATGCAGGATTTAGTGTTGTTGTAAGCATGCCTATAGCACTAGTGTTACTAGAAGCATTATCCATAGAAATTGCCATTATTTTATCGCTAAAGCAAAAATATCTACAAATATCTGCAACAGTGTTAGCTATAAACTTACCTGTGTGACGCGAATTAATTATTCTATATGCAATTATGCGTTTTTGCATTATCCATTCCTCATCTATCCAATGACTTGTAACAGTTAGATAATCACAATCATTACCACTTCTACCAATATCAGTAGTAATAGAAATCCGATTAGGTATATGAGTAAATAAATACCGCAAATATTGTTCATATTCATGTTTGAATTTATAAATATCACTCTTAACTGTTGCGCGAGGCCAACCTTTATAAGTAGGATTAAAAACTCTTCTAATATAATGAACCCAATTAGGATTAGAAGCAAAAGTATAAGGTAAGCACATAACAGTAATCATCTTTGCTAATTCTTCACGATCTCTATTTGGATCGTAATATAAAATACCTCCGGTGACAGTGTTAATTCCTGGTTGAACTAGATTTGAACCTGTACTAGGGTTAACCGCAGAATCTACACTTGTCCCCTCTAGCTGCGCTTTCATTTGAAAAAATCTAGCCTTATCTCTAGGGTGTGTTTTTATGTGCCTAGTCAAACTACCCGTGCCGCTACGGTCTCCAGTATATTTATGCGACATTAATTTCCCACAAGTTTTACACTTAGCCTTATTTTGTTCTCTTACTTGAGTAAAAAAATTCCAAACTAATGATGTTTCTAGGCGTTTAGCAGGTTCTCTATTAAAAGTAGGAGTTTCTACAGGTGGGTCGACCGGTGCATCAGTTGGGTTATTAAGAGGACTAGTAGGTGTATCATCTAAATCCGGTGCTTGGGTTTCATCATCATCCTCATTTTCCTCAATATTTTCTAAGATGGTTTCATTAGGATAAAGAGCATTCATAATTTCATCATCTAATCTTTCACCTGGTGAAACATTATGGTAAAATTCACTATCGGTAAATTGAAAACAAGGGTGATCACTATCAAGAATTAAAGAAGGAGGAGGACGTCTAGGTTGACGACTACTTTCAACTTGCTTATCTTTTCTAGATCGGGGAGCCGGGGGAAGGGTAGTTGGTTGGCCACTACTTTCACCGGTTTTATCTTTTCCTTTACCAAACATTTTTTTCAAAGAAAATGCCATATTAATTATAATTATGCAATCTAAACCACACAAAAATATATTCTTAAAACGTAAGAGTTGAAACGAGTTTACCGGATTGCCGAACAACTTCTTGAAAATTGAAAATCGTTGAACACTTGAAAACTTCAATTCAACAACTTCACAATTTTTCACGAAATTTCAACAATAGATTAAGTAATTGTAGTAGAGAGATTGAGAGAGATTGAGAGATATTGATGAATTGGTGAATAAAAATGAAAGAATGAGGGGGTATTTATAGTTGAGAAATGGGGAAAAGTATAATTATATAAAGTTTGGGGTTAAAATAAAGTTTGGGGGCCAAATGGCCATTTTCTAAACTACCAAACGGTCAAAAAAAGCCCCAAACGGCTACTTTTTTAAATATGGCCGTTGGGCTATTTTTTTTTTTAAATTATAGCCGTTAGGCCCGCTGGACCCGGACCAGGCCCGCCAACCGGTCCTGGGCTCGTGGGCTTACCAAACAAGACCAGCCCACCACGGGCTTAAAGAGACCACCAGGACCGGCCCACCAGGCCCGTGAGGCCCGTTAAGACCGCGGGCCCGGTCCGGTTCGGGACCGGCCCACAGTGCAGCATTACTTAACCCTAACGTCCCTCCACCGTGGCAGCTGACCCCTCAATTTTTTCCTTGTCAGCTGCCATGTCATCTGCCAAGTCACTCGACCCGCTCCTGCCACTTCACGCTACTTATCTCTAACCTCATGTACCCACTACTTCTTGAGAGAGACTTCATCCGCTAGCCCCACATATCCCCATCGTCTCACCATCTCCCTCTCAAAATCGACTGTTGTCGCCGGAGTTGGCCATCGACCGGATGGCCGTTTCTCTACTATTCTTCTTCTCGAAGTAATAGTTGTAAAATAGGCTGGAATTTGAAGATCTGAAACTTTGTGCTTATGTTTTGGTCATTATTGCTCTAGG
The DNA here is from genome assembly GCF_000393655.2 of Nicotiana sylvestris. Classification (NCBI taxonomy): domain Eukaryota; kingdom Viridiplantae; phylum Streptophyta; class Magnoliopsida; order Solanales; family Solanaceae; genus Nicotiana; species Nicotiana sylvestris. Next base: position 36,229,386 of record NC_091064.1, read on the forward strand.
CTCGCCGTGTCACTATTTTTAGGTTAGGCGTCATCGAAAAGGAACGAGAAACTTTCAGCAAACCAACTGACCAACTCAACTTATTTTAGGTGTTAGTAGAAACAGTGAGAGAAGGTAGAGAAAAAATAGAGCAACAATAAGTGACCAACCGTAGTCGCCGACAAGGCTCCATTTTCGACTAGCAATAGCAGCTAGTAAAAACAATCCGCCGGCGATGAACTCTGGCAGACTTGAGATAATGAAATGCACATGAGCTAAACCACTATTGACGAAGCTTTGGAGCTTGAATTTTCGAAACTCATATCTGGAAGCAAAATTGAAATTATGGGCAAAAATTATTTGTTGTTGCTAATTTGAGTTTATAAATTAATCATACCACCAAGTTGTTGAAGAAACCTAGAAACACCATTGTTATGGTTCTAAGAAAATTTGAAGAAGACGAAATGGGTTCCTTCGATTGCTTGATCTTTTGCTCAAATTGGTCACTGACAACGTTGTTGAAGTTAATGGAAATGAAAAGAATGTAATATGCATGTGTCATGATGAAGTTAATTTTAACGTGGGACCTACTGATATGGCAATTGATGTGGATAAATTAATAGATGGATTGGGTGCCACAATGGAGGGCCTTTAGGGTTAAGGGAAATTCTAGAATGTTTATTAATGATAGGGGTGGATCTGAACGAAAAGCATAACGGGGGACAAACTTAAATTATATACCATAGCAGAATGGAAATTTTGGACCTTTTCCCTTATTCCTATTTAGGATTGGTTTTTGTAATACCCCATACATTCGGCTTAGGTATGAACGAGTTAAAGGAGTAGTAAGGTTATAGTTTTGATATGTGAAGTCCCATCGGGACGATTATGGGTGAAAATAGTTGTTTTAAAATCAAGATGGAAAGTGAGGTGCATAAGATTTGACAAAATCGACTAAGTTTGTAGAAAGTCCGTATTCCAGTAGATTTTATTGACAATTTGTAAGGAATTTGGGAAACCTCAAAGCATGAAAGTTGTAGGCCTTTCAAATATCTTTCCAACAATATATTGTGAAGACCAAACGGAGCTCTGTGCAAAAGGTTATGCCCGTTTTACAGAATAGTGTATAACCACCGCAGTGGTGAGGCAGTGTCCCAGCGTTTTACCGTGGTTGGGACCGCGTTCGCGCCTACTGGGACACGGTGGCCAACTTGGGAAGTCATTTTTTTAGCCCTATTTCGTCCCCCATAGCCCCAAAACATAAAAACTTGCTCTAAAAAGGGAAGCTCTCAAAAACCTAACTCCTTAAAGGTCCCTCCACCATCCAAGATAAGTTCTAATGGTGATTCTAAGTTAATTTTAATTTTCCAACATCTTATTAACATGGGTAAACCCTCTATATCATTAGATATTCGATTGGGACACCATTGTTGAGAGAAGAAACCCTAGAACTTGAATTCAAGAAGATTGAACGTCAAAAAGGTAATATCTTCACCCTCTAATTGATTCTATCAATGAATTAGTGATTATAGACTATATTTCATGAGATATGAGTTGATGGGTTTGATAGAAAAGCATGAATGGTGATAGGTTTGGGTTGTTGATTGGTTATTATTGGTTATGGGTGTTGATTACCTTATGGGTGATAAAGAATAATGTTGATTATAACCATTTGAGACATTAGAATTTATTTAGGAGCAAGAGAATGAGTTATTGGGTGTAGAAACACCATTAATAAGGACTATGAAGCTTTACGTCACCAAGTGTTTGAAAAAATACCTAACTGACCAAAACATGAGTATTATTGCTAATATGGAATCCCTTTGACTTGTATTGATATAGATTGAAGTTGAAAGGGTTGGCGAATGTTGTATTACGCTCAAGAGAAGGAAGTTAAGGTATGTGAGGCTAACTCTCTATGTTTGGGAATGTTAATGATTCTCCCTACACTAAGTTTCTTTTACGATGTATCGATTGCATCAGAAGTATAGTTAAGCCTAGTTCCTTTAATAGTTGTAGAGCTTCTATTCTCTAGCTTCATAACTCATTCATGAATTTCATTCTGAATGTTGTGAGCTCAGTTCGTATTCAATAGAGACTTGGGTTTGATGTCCCTAAGTCTGAGTATAGCTTACTCAGCATATCATAAACAGTTGAAGTTTCAGTGTTCATAATCAGTTCAAGAATACATGTCTCATTCTAGTCCTATTCAGTATTCCAGTATTATGTAACTCAGTATGATTCAGCATTCCAGTATTATGTAACTCAGTATGATTCAGTATTCCAGTATTATGTAACTCAGTGTGATCCAGTATTCCAGTATCATGTAACTCAGCGTGATTAAGTATTTCACTATTATGTATTGTAGTATGATTCTTAGTTCCTGATTTTAAATATGTTGAACACTTGTATTTGGGCATGAGGCTGCAATTTATGCTTTATGCATCTTTGGGCCTGAGGCCGCAGTTTATGCTTTATGCATTTTGGACCTGAGGTCGCAGTTATGTATATGTATATTTGGGCCCGAGGCCGCAGTTTGTGCACATATATATATTGGGCCTGAGGCCGCAGTTCAATATTCAGATAAATAGGTTGTTCATCATTCAGAAGAGGGAGTATTCATATCTTTACTTCCTTTCAGTTCAATTATTATTAACGTTCAGTTATCAGTTATCATATCAGTTACCAGTTATCAGTTCAGTTATCAGTTATCATATTAGTTATCAGTTATCAGTTCAGTTACTAGTTATCAGTTATCATTTCAGTTTTCAGTTTCAAAAGTTATTATTTTAGTTATCAATTATTAATTCTCAGTTATCAGCTCAATATTAGTTTCAGCATTTATAATTCTTTCATTCAGTTGCTTTACATACCAGTACAATTCTAATGTACTGACGTCCCTTTTGCCCCGGGCCTGCATTTCAAGATGCAGGTAATGATTTACAGGTTGATGATTTAAAGCGCTAGGACTCTTGTATCAACTGTTTGGTGATCTTTATCATTACTACAGTCTTCAGTATTTTCAGATAGTCAGTGTTTTCAGTACTTCATTAGAGGCTTCATAGACTACAATAACAGTTAGACAGAGTCTCAAGTTTTTCATGTTAAGTTATATTTGCTACAAATACGTTTCAGAAATTGTATTAGTATTTTCATACTTTGATTTATATCATTCAGACTTTCAGTATATCAGCATATGTTAGTTTATCTTCAGCATTTAGTATGTTATGATATCACATGTTGATTCAGCTAGCCAGTTGGTTCGCTTGGTCACATGTAGTCAGGCACCGAGTCCCGTGTTACGTCCAGGCCCAGGTTCGGGGCGTGACAAAGCTTGGTATCGGAGCACTAGGTTCAAGTGTCCTAGGGAGTCTATGAAGCTGTGTCCAGTGGAGTTTCCTTTATATGTGTGTGCCGGCAACTCATATAAATGGTTAACTACCAAGACATCCAGGATTGTCTCATTTCTTTCTACTCTAGATCGTGCCATGAAGCTTATAACAAAAGGTAACCTTTTCTTCCTATCGAATTCCAAATGTATTGGATTCCCAAGTGACGCGCAGGAGAAACGTAAGGTCCTAGATAGGATAATTGCCCCTTTGGGGTATAATAATGGAGTACATGTTGGTAAATATGAGACTTCAGATGATGTTAAAAGTAGGATGCAATGGATAGTATTACAGATTAGAGCATAACCTTATCAGAAAGTAAAAAAATAGCTATTACGTTTTATAGTCATCAGTTTTTCTCAGTTACCAGTTATACAATCTTTCAGTTAGCAAGTTTATGGTTATTCAGTATGCCAGTTATTAGTTATTCAGTTATCAGATCTCTAATTTTCAGTGTATAAAAATTCTGGTGACTGGTGAGTATACAGTGATGCATACGGATGCTCAAAGAAAATATAAGTAATAGTGATTATAGTGAAATCTTCTCATGTTTTAGGGATTAAGACCCAAGACTCACTGGATTAAAAGAGGCTAACATTGCAATTACATATAATTTAGTTTTATACTAAATAAATTTGTAAAAATCTACAAAAATTATCTTAGATATATTTTAGTAAAAATATGAGGATCCAACAAATGAATCGCCAAAAATGATAATTTTGGGAATTATTATTGGTTTTTTATGAGTAAAATAGGGAAATAAATTGGTTTAAAAATATTTTAAAAAAATAGGAAAAAATTATAAAACATTTGGACATACTTATACGTGCATATTTATGCTATTTTTAAAGTACTTTGTATATAAAAAATATACAGGAAAAAATTGAGTATCAACAGTTGCCCCTCTTTACCCGGGAAGGATAAAAGAGTTGTCGGGTAAAGATATGATGGTCAATTTTGACCGAGCGAAACGGTTAGAAGAGGTTTAGGCCGCGGATACTTTCAAGAACGGATGCAATATTCAGGACGGGGAATGGTTTAGGTTTGATATGGCTGCGGGAACTGGAGCGGGATCGCTCCTGCCGAGATGGCCGTTGCTCGCCGGTTTACCTGCAAATAAGTAATACAAGCATATATTGTGCGCAATTTAAACATGATGCAATTTCCCGTCGAACCATGAAGATTGTCTTTGGGCGGTTAGAATGACGTCCTTAGATCATGATGTCCTGGGCCATGAAGCATATAATAAAGGATTTGCAGGCCATGAAATAATGCTCTCGGGCTATGAGGATGGTGCCTTCAAAACATGATGTCTTTGAATAATGATATGCAAAAGATTAAAAGGGGTCCTCAGGCCATGACATGGTGTTATCAGGCTATGAAAATGGTGCCTTCGAACAATGACACCTTCGGATGATTTGGCGATCTTTTAGCCCATGGGATGCAGTATTTGGCGATCTTTTGGCCCATGCAATGTAGATAAGGTGGAGATCTTTCAGCCATGCAAATGTGAATAAGGTGGCGATCTTTCAGCCATGCAAATATGGATAAGGTGACGATCTTTCAGCCATGCAATGTAGATAAGGTGGCGATCTTTCAGCCATGCAATGTAGATAAGGTGGTGATCTTTCATCCATGCAAATGCAGTAGGTGGCGATCTTTCAGCCATACAGATTTAGTATGTGGCGATCTTTCAGCCATGCAGATGCAGATGGAGGTAGAGCTTAACCTCAGAATGCATAATGGTAGCCTTATGCAATGCAGAAATGCAGATGAAGACAACGTTTAGTCCCGGAAGGCAGAATAGTAGCCTTATGCAATGCATAAATGCAGATGGAGACAACGTTTAGTCTCGAAAGGCAGAATAGTAGCCTTATGCAATGTATAAATGTAGATGGAGGTAGAGCTTAACCTCGGAAGGCAGAATGGTAGCCTTATGCAATTTAGAAATGCAGATGGAGACAACGTTTAGTCTCGGAAGACAGAATAGTAGCCTTATCCAAGAAATAAAATGGAAAGTGGTAATAGAGCTTTCTTAGCTGACATCAGGTTGCGATATTGTGACATACAGAATGTCATTGGTGTGTATGGATAGCAAATGTGGGTAAGTGCAACTGTTCTGAGAGTTGTATTCCTAAACAATGTTCGTCTCATGAGTGTATGATATGTATGATGATTGTGCAATCCAAGTGCTTGCATCTAAAGAAAAATCGTAAGTTTTGTAAAGGGGGAAGGTTAGTTCGTATCCCCGCTAGCACTGCTTGACCTGATCGTCTTTGATCCGGTGATACTGTATGTATCATTGGGGTAGAATTGCTAAACAAAGCAATTTCAATAGTAAACATGCATGATTTCATAAAAATATAATAATAATTTTTAGATGAACCGATGACTGTGACGTGGTTCATGGCATCGCAACCTTTCTTGCTATGGAATTTTGAGGGTCTTCCTCAAAATTCTTCTCCAGTTTAATGGGTCGATGATTCTGACTGTTGCTTGCGACGATCGGCTGATATTACTTCTGAATTTTGAGGGTCCTCCTCAAAATTCTGCCCTAGTTTCCAATTGCGGGGGAAATGAAATTTTTTATGAAATTGTGACCAAACCCAATTGGGCTGCCTACGTATTCCCTCTGAAATGGGAATCAGATCAGGCATATTTCAAATTACATCACATAAGGAAAGCATAAAGATTACACATAGTAATGCCTGACTGCATCTGAATTGATCGGCTTCGGCCAGACTTCTCCGTCCATTTCTACAAGTATGAGGGCTCCTCCTGTCAGAACCCGGTGAACCATGTATGGACCCTGCCAGTTGGGAGAGAACTTCCCTTTGGCTTTATCTTGATGCGGGAAAATTTTCTTTAACACCAGCTGAACCATGTATGGACCCTGCCAGTTGGGAGAGAACGATTTTGTCTTAGCTTTCATCAGGTCGTTGTTGAGGTTGGAACCATTATCAGTAATGATTAACCCTGGAATTGCGAATCGACAAACAATGCAGTTGCGGACAAAGTCTGCCACAACTTTCTTGGTTACTGCTCTGTAAGATGCTACTTTGACCCATTTGGTGAAATAGTCGATGCCTACTAGGATAAATTTGTGCCCGTTTGAGGCGGCGGTCTCGATTGGTCCAATAACATCCATCCCCCAGGCAGCAAACAGCCAAGGTGAAATTTTTGCATTAAGCTCATTTGGAGTACCTTTATCATGTCTGCATGTATTTGACAGCGGTGGCATTTCCGAACATACTGGATGAAGTTCATTTCCATAGTCATCCAAAAGTAACCAGCCTGGAGTATCTTCTTGGCTAAGACAAAATCGTTCATATGTGGACCGCAGGTCCCAGCATGAATTTCCTCTAGTAGCTTGGATGCTTCCTTTGAGTCGACACACCTTAGTAATCCCAAATCGAGAGTCCTCCTATACAAGATTCCTCCACTGTGAAAGAAATTGTTGGAAAATCTCCGAAGTGTGCATTTCTGAGTAGGATTTGCAAGCTCTGGGTATTCTCCATTTGCTAAATATTCCTTGATATCATGAAACCAAGGCTTTCCATCTGCTTCTTCTTTGATATGGGCACAATAAGTTGGCTGATCATGGATCTTTACTGGAATGGGATCAATGATATTTTTGTCTGGATGCTGTATCATGGATGACAAGGTAGCCAATGCATCGGCGAACTCATTCTGGACTCTAGGAACATGTTGGAACTCCGTCTTTGTGAACCTCTTTCTCAATTCCTGTACATGATGTAGATACAAGAGTATCTTGGAGTTCTTGGTTGCCCATTCTTCTTGTACCTGATGTATAAGCAAGTCTGAATCTTCGATCACTAGCAATTCTTGAATGTTCATGTCAATGGCCATTTTGAGCCCTAGGATGCAAGTTTCATACTCGGCCATATTGCTGGTGCATGGGAACTTGAGTTTGGCAGACACCGGATAATGCTGACCGGTTTCTGATACTAGGACTACTCCTATGCCAACTCCTTTGAAATTTGCTGCTCCATCGAAAAACATTCTCCAACCATCATCAGATTCTGCAATGTCTTCTCCTACGAATGATACCTCTTCGTCAGGAAAATACGTTTTCAGGGTTTCGTATTCTCCATCCATGGGATTTTCAGCAAGGTGATCTACTAGTGCCTGTCCCTTGATTGCTTTTTGAGTCACATAGACAATGTCGAATTCACTCAACAAGATTTTCCACTTGGCTAGCTTGACAGTGGGCATGGACTTCTGAAAGATGTACTTCAAAAGATCCATCCTTGATATGAGATATGTAGTATAGGCACAGAAGTAGTGCCTCAGTTTCTGGGCTACCCAAGTCAAAGCATAACAGGTGCGCTCTAATAGAGAATACCAGACCTCGTACGGGGTGAACTTCTTACTGAGGTAATAAATGGTCTGCTCCTTCCTCCCTGTTTCATCATGCTGCCCTACAACGCAACCGAAAGCTCAATCCAATACTACAAGGTAGAGTAATAAGGGTCTACCTGGCTCAGGCAGGACTAAAACAGGTGGTGTTGACAAGTAGTCCTTGATTCTGTCGAAAGCTTTTTGACAGTCATCAGTCCATTTGGTAGCGGCATCCTTCTTCAACATCTTAAAGATTGGCTCACAGATAACTGTAGATTGTTCTATGAACGGGCTGATGTAGTTAAGCCTCCCCAAGAAACTCATCACATCTTTTTTGTTCTTTGGCAGTGGAAATTCTTGAATAGCTTTGACTTTTGATGGATCCAGTTCTATTCCTCGACAAGTCACAATTAACCTAAGTAATTTTCCAGCAGGAACCCAAACACACACTTTGCGGGATTCAGTTTTAGGTTGTACCTTCGTAGTCTATTGAAGAACTTCCTTAAATCTTCCATGTGATCGGTGGCTCTCTTGGATTTGATGATGACATCATCTACATATACCTCAGTCTCCTTATGTATCATATCATGAAAAATGGTGGTCATGGCCCTCATGGAGGTGGCCCCTGCATTCTTAACCCAAACCGCATCATCTTGTAACAATACATTCCACATGGCGTAATGAAAGCCGTTTTCTCAACATCTTCTTCATCTATCCAGATCTGATAATAACCAGTGAAACAATCTACAAACGATTGCAACTCAGGCTTGGCACAATTTGTCAATCAGGATGTGTATATTTGGAAAAGAGAAGTCGTCTTTCGAACTGGCCCGGTTGAGATCCCGGTAGTCGACACAGACTCTGACCTTCCCGTCCTTCTTCGGTACTGGTATGATGTTGGCTAACCATGTCGGGTATTCTACTACCCTGAGAACCTTAGTTTTGACATGCTTAATGACTTTTTCCTTGATTTTTATACTCATTTACAGGCTTGAACTTTCTGAGCTTTTGCTTTACCGGTGGACATGTTAGATCGGTTGGTAGTTTGTGAGCCATAGACGATGTACTCAGACCAGTCATGCCATCATCCGACCAGGTGAATATGTCCTCATATTCTCTTAGAAATTTTGCGTATTCCTTCTTTTCTGATGGCGATAAGTGAACGCTGATTCGTGTTTCTTTGACATTTTCTGCATCTCCCAAGTTAACAACTTCTGTCTCATCCAGGTTGGACTTAGGTCTGTTCTCAAAATTCTCAACTTCCTTAACAATCTCTTCTGGTATGTCATCTTCCTCTGAATCTATGTCCATTTGTTGCGTTGTCTCATTGCATATCACAGTCATTGGCTCATCAATGTAAGTAATAATAGATGTATAAGTAAAGTAATGAGAGAAAAAATAATAATAAGCGTCGAATTATAAGAAAAGTTAAAATTCTTAGATAAATTGCATAATTGTTTTGGAACATTTGAGCTCTTATTGCGGGAATTAAAATGCAAAAGAAAATCTTTTAGTAAATAAAACAGTGCATGATGCTTGTTTTAGCCTTGCCACCGCGAGGCTCGTCGGGCTCTGGTTGTCCTGATGGTCCAGTTATTGAGGCGTGCTCCTTTGCCTACAGCCTGTATGGAAGGGCCTTCCTCCCCCTCCTCCTCGAGAACAATACTACAATCCATGTCATTGTCTTCTAAGAATAAGTTCTTCACCGCTTCTAGTGCTTCTTCTTCATCTGACCCATAAATAATATCCGTCGGTTGGAAAGTCTGCTCCAGATGTGGTATCGACTACACCAGTGGATAGTAAAGACCGCGCTATGGTGGCGACCAGTTGTTGAATTCTTCCCAGGTGTACTCATATCCCAGAGCAAAAGTGGTACCATGTTTCTTGAGTTTTATGGGCTTAGTGATTCCTTGGAGGTTTTTACAGAGCCCCTTGCCAGGTTCGTACCCACTCCAATTCAGTATACTCTAGATCTTGTTATCCCACTATTTTGTCTTTGTCCACAACATTTACCCATTCGTTGTGATGGTAAGTCTCTCTGCCTAGCTTCCTTCTTCCTTCGATTGACGGAATGGTCTAGCGACTGTATATAGGGTTTCTACTGTCTCCGTGAATGATCACCTCCTGGTGATTCCATTCAATATTTACCACCTGATGTAGTGTTGATGTTACGGCCCCAGTAGTATGAATCCATGGCCGTCCCAACTGCAGATTGTAAGATGCTGGAACGTCTATCACTTGGAAATCAACATCGAACCAAGTTGGCCCTATTTGCAAACACAGACTAATCTCCCCAATGGTGGACCTTTGGGAGTCGTCAAAAGCTTTCACATTGATAGCTCCATCCTTTATTTCATGCAGTACCTTACCCAACTTCTTGAGTGTTACCAGCGGACAAATGTTGAGACTAAACCCTCCGTCAATCAGGATTCTGGTGATAAAATAGTCTTCACATTGCACGGTGATGTGCAGTGCCTTGTTGTGACCCAAACCTTCTGGTGGCAGCTCATCCTCATGAAAAGTAATCTTATGACTTTCCAATACTTGTCCTACTATGTTATCCATTTCCCCGCCAGTGATGTTGCTCGGTACGTATGCTTCACTCAGCACCCTCAACAGAGCATTCTTGTGTGCCTCAGAATTTTGCAGCAAATCAAGGATGGAGATTTGAGCAGGTGTTTTGTTCAATTGGTCAATGACCGAGTATTCCTTGGCCTGTATCTTTCTCCAAAGATCATCCGGCCCTATCTCGATGATGGGTGGCCGATTGGAGGCCTACTTTTTTGACTCAGCTAAGTGTTCAGGGGTATAAACTCTACCCGTTCTTGTCATACCCTGTGCCGTGATAGTTTTTTCGGACCTGACCTTGCCTTTCCTCCTTGCCTCGGGTGTATAGTCCCATGGTATAGCCTTTGTATGGAGTGGCATCATGGTCGACATCGCTACTGGAATTGGCATGGATATCTTTACTCTGAATGGAGCATGTGCCTTGGGTGGTAAAACTACAACTTCAAATGGTGCGAGTGCATTTGCTGGAGACACGAATTTGACCTCAATTGGTGTTGGTGTCTTTGCAGATGACGTTGCTTCAAACCCAAGTGGCATGGACATATTTACCTCGGTGTCCCCAGAGGGCTAAATTTGGACCATGATAGATTAAGAGTAACTATTGGCTTCTTTGGGTCATCACCTTCTGTGATAAACCCGATCGATCCCTCAGGATCCCAATCATCCTCTATTTTAAACATGTGAACGCCTCCACCCTTGAGGTCTCGTAGAGGATTATTACAGACATTTGGAGTAGGTTCTTTTGCCACAATAATCTTGTTATCAATTAAAGTATGGATCTTGTCTTTTAGAGAACAACATTCATCGATGGTGTGTCCTTTCATGCCGGAGTGATATGCACAGGATTTGTTTGGGTTAACCCATTGAGAAGGGTTCTCAGGAGTTACAGAAAGGATGGGGGTGGCATAACCAATAGCTTTGAGTCTCTCGTACAATTGGTCAATAGGTTCAGCAATGGTTGTATACTATTTTGGAGGTCCGCGGTCAAAATTTGGTTGAGGCCTAGGGAAGTTTTGTCATGCGGGAGGTGATTGATAGTAGGATGGTTGAGTATTGTAAGCTTGGTAAACATGTGCGGGTTGGGAGTATCTAGGAGAAGCTGGCTGATATGTAGGAGGTGGAGGTGATTGATAAGTGGGTGATGGAGTTTGGTAGGAGGGTGCTTGGTAGTTTGGGGTAGGTGAGTGGAGGCATTGGGTAGGTTTGGTATTTGATGGGAGATTTGGTTCTTTGTGCAATAATTACGGCCCCTACGTCCCTTTTCTTGGACACACCACCTAACTGGAAGGCCTTGTTTGTAGTTTGCAAAGCCTCAAAGTTTGTTACCACATCGCTTTTTATGCCCTTTTCGATCCTTTCACCCAACTTGATAATGTCAGAAAATTTGTGGCTCTCAATCAACATTAGCCTTTCGTAATACTGCGGGTCCTGAGCCCGGACAAAGAATTTGTTCATCTGTTCCTCCTCTAGGGCAGGTCTGACCTTAGCAGCTTCGGACCTCCAGCGAGTAGCATACGCGCGAAATGTTTCTATGGGCTTCTTCTTTAGATTCTGAATGTAAACACGTCCAGTGCATTCTCCGTGTTGAACCTGAACCTGTCCATAAAGTCAGACGCCATGCCTACCCAGTTTGACCACTTCTTCGGATCTCGGCTAATGTACCAAGACAAAGTGTCTCCTTTCAAGCTCCTCATGAAAAGCTTCATGCAGATTCTCTAGTCTTTCCCTACTCTAAGCAGCTTGTCACGGTATGTTCTCAAATGGACCCTTGGATCCCCTGTACCATCAAACATTTTGAACTTTGGAGGTTTGTACCCCTCGGGCAGTTCAACATCGGGCCGTATCCAAAGATCCTCGTAGTTCAGCCCTTCAATCCCCTTACTTCCTTCAATGCCTTGAATTCGGCTATTCAATTTCATAAGTTCTTCAGCCAAATTCCTGATGAGCAAATCCTTGTCATCAGACTTGGGTATGCTTGAGATGGGATGGGTAGACTGTGGCATAGTCTCCACATAGATGGGGGTATTATAGTGGGCTTGGAAGTGGTTATTTGTGGAGTTTTGGAGTTCTAGGATGAGCAGCGGGGTGTTGTTTGAGGTATGGTAGGTGTTGCAGTGGTGGTGAGGAGCGGGATGGTTTTGTTGCTTTGGGATATTCTATGGAGGTATGGGGTTCTGAGCATTTGGGAAATTGATATCTGGAGTGGTGAGGGAAAATGACAGATTTGCCAGATTCCGAACCTGATCAAGTAATTCTTCTTGGAATTTCAGCAGCTTTTGTTCGAGTTGGAATGCATTTTCTTTGGAAACCTGAGTACCATGACCATGAGTAACCTCTACCCGTTCAGCTAAGTTCTCCTTTCTGACATTGTTCAAATCTTCCATCTTCCCTTTGTTCTTGTTTTTGATAGGACTAAGAGGAGGAGTGGGTGGAGGTCCCCTGGATTTCGTTTAATAAGATGATGTTGCCAGAGTGCACGAACTAACGTTTGGGGGAGGGGAATAATAAAACAAAAGTAAATACAAAAAGGTAACAATTTAGTGAGGATCATAAAAACGTTGCGATATTTAAACACATAGTGCGGAATGTAAAACATGTCCTAATTTAGGAACCTCTTTGTGCCCGAGGTAGGCCTAGAGACAAATTAATTTGGAGAACTTAGAATGCTAAATGCCTCATTTTATTGATAGAAAATAAGACGAATACTAAATCGACACTAAACAAACAGGAAATAAATGTCACTAATGGCCATTGGCCTTATTACATTTTATAAAGCGAAAAGACAAACTCCTATCTATTTGGTCCCAGAAGGACCTTCCCCAGATTCGGCATCTTTAGCTCCGTCGAACAGCTTTCCCAACTCGCGAAGTCCCAGTAATAGGTAGGCTCTGGCTAGATGTCCGCCTTCGTTTCCTTCAGTATTTTGGCAGTCTTCGACCCTCTTGAGAAACTTTCTTTCTAATTCCACTATGCCTCGCTCCAGGTATCCCAGTCGCTTGTTAGCACTGACAGACATATCCTTCCATTCCTCAATCAGTTTCTGGTTGGCCTATTGTATCTCGCGGTGTTCACTCTCGCACTCATGGATCCTTTTGCGCAATTGGTTGTATTTGACCTGTGCCTCGGCCTTCTCATCTATGATTCTGTGACCTCGAACTAACCCAGGCTGGCCCAGACCATCATGATTATCCTCCAACCATCCTGAATAGTAGGGATCACAATCAACATGGTATCTGTCAGGCTCGATGGTATCCCTCCCTATGAAAATCTTGCAGTGACACATATGCTGAGCTTGGCACTTGTAAGGACTGTCCTCATTCTGGAAGTCAGCCCGGAAATGACTCATCTTGTCGACCTTGGGTATAACCTGCTTCCTACCAGCTTGCCTCATAACCCGGAGAGGGACGTAAAGGTATGTTACTCTCAGGCCGATCAATATCAGGAAAGGTGCATCTCTGGATCGGCCGATGAATTCCTCGCTAGGAAACGACTCGATCATCCATTGTAGCTGGTCCTTAGTTAGATTTTCAAATAGCTCTACCCATACTTTGGAATCTTCTGGCTGAGCGAACATATTGGGCATGTAATTCATTTGCCTCGGATGATGGAAAGTGATATGATCATCCCAGTCCCTTCGCTGAATCTCTTGTCGGTATTCACCCCTTTGGAGATGCTCCATGATCCATAGTTGAAGTAGCAAGTTGGAGCCTTCTAAGTGTTTGGCTCCTCGTTGGCTTCTCCAAGGCTCGGTATATTTCCGCAATGATCATGGGCACAATGCTGAAAGGTTGCCCACCAATTCCTTCCATTAGAGTCTTAGTTACCATAGCCAGCCTGGTGTAGATTCTTGCTTTCTTCATTGGAAACACGATCAACCCTAGGAAACAAAACATGAATACAAAGACTCTTCGGTGAATGTGCCCCAATGATGTGATGGCAAACTCGTTAGGATAGGTACAGTAGGATTTCCTGTGACCGTACCTTTCATAAAAATAATCAAAAGGAATGTAGGATTCTTTTAGACATGTCAATTCTGGAATTTTCTTTAGACCCATCATTTTGAGAAAACAACTGCCCTTGCGATTTTTAGGCATCAGCAGACCTGGAGTTTTCCATACTGGACCGGCTAAACCTCCTATTTCTTCCAGTAAGGGCGTCATTTCAATAACCCTAAAGCGGAATACAGCCCTCTCACAATCCCATAACAAAGTAGCAACTTCTATGATTTTGTTGTTGGTTTGGATCTCTTGGAGAGAAGGCAGATTTCCTAAATATTTTCGAACAAGAGTTTGATCAATAGAGTGAAGATCATTCCACCAGCTTAGCAGTCTTGGGTGGATGTTGGTGACCATGCCGAATCTAGGGACTTCGTGCCTCATTTCTGCAGGACAAATAAGGTTAGGCCCTTACCCCCACCAGACTCGACTATTTAATACCAACAATCAGCATGAAGCATTTAGTTCTCCAAATAAATGCACAGAACGTGGGGATGTCCATTTGGGTTTCGGGTAACCCAGTGGACTTTGGACAAGGCTATCTTAAAGAGTCATTATGTGAACAACATAACTGACTCGACTAGGTTTGACCATGATGCATGCACAATTTAAACAGAGTGAGGTTTCTATGGGGTTTTAGATTGGTACCCTTGAGCGGACAAATAAAGGGGGAAAGGAATGAAACCGTCGACTACACCGTTGATCGACTAGTTTTACCGCAAATATGCCTTTTTCGGATTTAGAGGGGTAATAATATAGGAAGAGTGCAGCCACTCATTATAAGCGTTGCTATGGTATTTGTTTGGGCACAAGAGGAATATGATGTTGAGCATGATTATGCAATAATTAAAATCATGTTGGCACGTATTTGTACGTTAAGAAAACAGTAAATACAACAGTTTCATAATTTAAAGCAGTAGTAAAGGAAAGAAACAAAGATGACAAGTCAGTTTTGCAATTGAAAAGGGAATTGAATGCTTAAAGGAATTAAACAAGTAATTGCACATAAATAGGTATGAATTAACAACAATAGTATGAAGTGGTAAAAGCCTAAAAATCCCTAGTAGAGTCGCCATGTTGTCGCGCCCCCTTTTTCTTGCGAAATTGGGTTTATGACATTTAGTATGGGACAACTCATTCCTTTTGGTAACTGAGTTTTGCATTTGAAGAGTCGCCACCTAATGATTTAAGGTGCATTAGGACACTTATGAGGTTCACTTCTAAGTTTGTTTGATAACCAGAGATAGGGTAAGGGCTTGAAATTATCCCAAGGGGAAGGTGTTAGGCACCCCTCGGGATCCACTAGTGTGGTTCCTGGTCGGACAATTTATTGTGAATTTAGCAAATAGACAAGTATGAGCTCAAATATTTGGGGATTTAAATTTGAACACATAAAAGAAGGAACAATTAAAAGAAGAGTTTTAAAAAAGTTTTCAAATAAAGGGAAAGAGTGTCCTAGGTTTATATTTAATATGGATCACATCAATGCGATACCCGATATGACACTCCTCAAAAGAGGGGATACACATGGTATTAGCGCACCGGTCATCATATCCATATCTACCCTTCCCACCCCGTTTAGGTATTAAAGAGTGGATTGGTCTCGATTATTATTGCATGCTATTACCCGTCCCATTCCTATCAGTCCCGGAGGAGCTTAGGACTACTATTCCTAAAGGGGAGGGATATTAGGCTGATTGGTTTCAAAGGGTAAGAATATAAGGTGACATACAAAACACATACTGCATGTTGGGAAAAGCATATAAATAGATAAAGGCCCATATACACCTCCTTAAACAAAAAGCACATAACTAGCATCATTTGCACATACTTTTTAGGTCTTATTAAAATACTAAAGACGAGAGAAGTTTGATTATTGAAGTAGATCTATTTATCACATAACTCAGATAAGAAGTCCAAATCAAGCCTGTCTGCTGGTTATAGCAATTAACAAAGGCGAATTCAGTTTTTTATGGTTATTACTCTAAGGCTTGCCTAAGTGTTTAGATGGGGTCCTATAGGCATGATATCTACTTAATTCAGAATGTGGCGAAACAACGATAACTCAAACGAATTGTTTGAAATCCTGTAGGCATGCTTGCTAAACCTCAATAAATAAGGGAATTAGGTTATTTAAAACCGGTTCAGAAAAAACTGATTTTAAAACAGACTAGTTTTAGGTTCTGCAGGCGATGGTATCTAATATTGCTGATTTTAATTCCTATAGACATGATATCTAACATTGAATGTGAATGGAAATGAACCAGATTTACTTGGGAATCCCTATAGGCATGATTTCTATATATTACTGATTTCGATATTATGAACATGGCACTTATTTATAGCCATTTAGAACCTAAAACATGATATCTAAGTGGCATACACTATGTAAATAAGTCCTATAGGCAGGTTATCTAGGTGTGATATTGACCATGAAGAAATTTAGATAAACCCCTACAGACATGGTGTCTAAAAAATGTGCAGAATTGAACATAAAGAATTTAAACAGTCCTATAGGCATGCTTTCTACCCTTGAGCATACATAGTTACCCAACCCTTTTCACTAGCCAGCCCCCTAAATGTTTATTACAAATTATTACAAACCAGGAATAATGAATTACACTAACAAATTACGAAGCAAAGTTACAACCAAAAGAAGCCTGATTCTTCTCTTCCTCTCTAAGTTATGGAATAAACCACCTCAAAAATACCATTGATCCAAATCCTTTCTTAGACTTGAGTGTGTCAGAGTTTCCTAAGGGTCTCAAGAGGAACCCGGGCAGTGGTCACACCCTTGTTACATAACCAGAATAGGGTTGAGTGCAGTGTGAAAGTGCCAGCCCTTATGTGTCCATGTTCATAGGGAGCTCATGGGTCCAAAGGAAAGGCTCACACAAGGGGGCAGAACTTAAGTCTAAGAAGATAGTGAAAGTGCAGAAATAGAGTTTTATAAAAAACTGAGGGTATAAAGGAGAGGGGACAAGGAGACAACCATTAGCATTTCATAGAGCTAATAACTTCATACAAAGGGGTCAGGGGATTGGGAGTCCATTACAATGAGCCTATACACTTAGGCATGGATTAGCTTTGGGCAAGTACAACAATAGAGGGTGCTGACATGCCTATAAAAACAATCAGAATACACAACATCTAGAGGAAACATGGAGGTTATGATCCCAGGGGATCAAGTTTGGGTCATGCACAACAATGTCCAATGCTGTCATGCCCCAAACCAACCACAAGCATTAAACACATTGGGGTAGGGGTTTAGGATTCGCAAGCCATGATACATTAATTCAGAAAAGGAAAAGGGAAAATTACAGCATGCATAATAATGGTACTGGATTGAATACAAATAATATACAAACAAGGATGCAATAATCAGTAAATAAGCATGTTGTTGTTGGTGCGGAAAATTTAATTAGAACATACCAGTAAGAAATGCAAATGCAGAAAAATAAGCAAGTTTCCCACAACCTAGCCTTGGCTTTCAGCTGGCTAGGTAAGACAACAATGTAGTAGTAACAAAGAAAAGAGAGATTTTAGTAGAGTGTGTGTTTGAACTCAAGTGTTTATGCCTTGTGTTCGTGTCCTTGAAAGAAAAGAAGTAAAGGGTATTTATAGTTTTTTAAAACGAGTAAAATAGAGGCAATAAGCTACAAACATGAAAACAATCATGATTAAGAATCAATTATACAAGTGATTGCCTTTAATTAAGGGATCACTTGCTTAACGGGCAGTGACAGGTTCAAAATAAGGAAGGAAATCAATTTGTCAGCAGGCTGACAGTTTCCATAAAAGAAGTAGTAAAACATTAAGAAAGCAATCGAGTCTAGGTACAGAAATACTCTAATTTTGGAAAGGATTCAGTAAGGCTAAATAGGAAAAGAAATCAGTTAACCTTAATAGGCGAGTGAAATCAGAATTTTGCAAAGGAAAAGTTTGAACTCAGTCACAAGTTTGAAGATTAGTCAAAGAAGGAAACTCAACATATAAATAGGGTGCATAAACAATAAACATGCAAGGCCAATACTGTTGGCAAAGGAAATAGCATACAATAGTAGCACAAAATTCAGTAGATAACAACATTCGAAGCATGATAGTCCAGTAGGTCAAGTTACATTGAATGAGCAGTGAGGAAAACATAGAATATCAAAGGCATGCGAAGATCTCACAGTAGCAGGTAAGGAAAACCCCGTTTTTAAAAATTAGGGTTTCGAGCATAATTGAGACAGTAAAGTTTTAAAAGAGGATAAACAAACAAATCGGACAAAACTCAAGCAAAAAAGCATTCGTCTAATAAACAGTCAAAAGAAATTAGGGCTTTTAACATGCAAACTCAGGTAGAAGAATGATATGAGCAAACATAACAAAACATGTCAAAAAATTAGAAAACGTTTTGAAATAACTTAACAAGAACCCTAATCGGAAAAGATAAGGGGTTTTAAAAGCAGTGTTTAAAAAGAAACTTCGAGAAAAATGCTTAGAAGTCCAGAGCAAACATAGATCTGAAGCAGATCTAAAACAAATCGAAAGAAACTTAGAGGTTAGGGTTTCAGAAGAACCCTAAGTGATGAGAAATGCCTTGAAAACCATCAATCTAAGCAGGAGAGTCAAAGGTCTGACTCGAATGGCCATGGTTGGCCGAAGAAAAGGCAGAGACGATCGGAGAATAGTAGTTGAGCAAAGACTGGACAAAACCCTGTTAGGATCTAGTCATGAGACCACAGGAATGAACACGTAGGGGCCATGAGAAGTTGATACAGGTCTCTGATGACCTTGGAAGGCCATGGATTAGAGCGGATTACGGTGGCAGCGGCTAGGGTTTGATGTGGTTGTAGAGAGGATTTAGGAGAGGCGGGGTTTCAGAGGTGGCAGATTATGAAGAGTGAAAAGGGTTTGGGGGGTCTTTGGGTTTAATTAGGAAATGATTAATGGGAGTCGTTGATCTAAACGACCAAGGACTGCGATTAGATGGGAGTCTGGGTGGGTCATTTAAATGGGTTGTAGGTCGGCTTAAATAGAAATTGGGTTAGGGTCATTGGGCTTCAAATTGGGTTCAATTGGGGTTCAAATAAGGCTATAATTGAAATAAAATGAGGCTAACATTTAAATAGCCAATATTTCCTATTTGATTTATAAAAAATAGTAAAATAATTTCTGTAAATAAATTAAAGATACTAAAATGATTTATAGTACCTAATTATCAAATTAAAAATACTGGACTTAATTTTAGATATATATATATACACGTAGTTAAATCTAAAAGAGGCTAACATTGCAATTACATGTCATTTAGTTTTAAAAATACTAAATAAATTTATAAAAATATGCAAAAATTATCTTAGCCATATTTTAGTAAAAATATGAGGATCCAACAAATGAATCACCAAAAATGATAATTTTGGGAATTATTATTGATTTTTTATGAGCAAAATAGGGGAATAAATTGGTTTAAAAATCTTTAAAAAAAATAAGAAAAAATGATAAAACATTTGGACATACTTATACATGCATATTTATGCTATTTTGAAAGTACTTTGTATATAAAAAAATATACAGGGAAAAATTGGGTATCAACAATGTGATGCCAGGCATGGAGCCTATATCAATTCCACCTTACGGAATGGCACCGACAGAATTGAAAGAGCTAAAGGAACAATTGAAGGATTTGCTTGAAAAGGGTTTCATCCGGCCGAATGTGTCACCATGGGACACACCGGTCTTGTTTGTAAGGAAGAAAGATGGGTCGCTACAGATGTGTATTGACTACCGACAACTCAACAAGGTCACAATCAAAAATAAATATCCTTTGGCAAGGATAGATGACTTGTTTGATCAATTGCAAGGTGCTACGTGTTTCTCAAAATTGACTTGCGCTCTGGGTATCATCAATTGAAGATAAGGGAACATGATATTCCAAAAACATCTTTCAGGACTCGGTATGGGCACTTTGAATTTATGGTGATGTCTTTTGGGCTAACAAATGCCCCGACAGCTTTCATGGATGTTATGAATCGAGTCTTCAAGCCTTTTCTAGACTCCTTTGTGATAGTATTCATTGACGATATTCTTGTATATTCTCGAAGTCAAGAAGATCATGTTAACCATCTCAAGGTAGTTCTGTAGACTCTTCAGCAACATCAACTGTATGCAAAATTTTTGAAATGCGAATTCTGGCTTGAATCCGTCGCATTCTTGGGTCATGACGTCTCCAGGGAAGGAATTATGGTTGATCCTCAAAAGATTGCAGCAGTGATGAATTGGCCTAGACCTACCACTCCAACTGAGATTCGTAGTTTCTTGGGTTTGGTTGGGTACTATAGGAGATTTGTGGAGGAGTTTTCTACTCTTACCTCTCCATTGACTAAATTGACCCAGAAAGCAGTTAAATTCCAATGGTCTGCTGCTTGTGAAAGGAGTTTCCAAGAATTGAAATCAAGATTGACTACGGCGCCGGTATTAACCCTACCAGAGGGTACAGAGGGATTTGTGGTGTATTGTGATGCTTCAAGGATCGGGCTTGGGTGTGTATTAATGCAACATGGCAAGGTTATAGCCTACGCTTCTAGCAACTCAAGAACCATGAAAAGAACTATCCAACCCATGACATAGAGCTTGTGGCAGTGGTGCTTGCACTAAAGATTTGGCGACATTATTTGTATGGGGTGCATGTGGATGTATTTACTGACCACAAGAGCCTTCAATATATTTTCAAGCAGAAGGAGTTGAATCTGAGACAAAGAAGATGGCTAGAGTTACTCAAGGACTATGACATTGATATTCTCTATCACCTAGGAAAGGCTAATGTTGTAGCGGATGCTCTTAGTCAAAAATATATGGGGAGCTTGGCTCATTTGGAGGCATATCAGAGTCTGTTGGCCAGGGAGGTTCACCAGTTGGCTAGTTTGGGAGTTCGCCTGGCGGACTCTAATGAAGGAGGAGTGATTGTGCAGAATAGGGCTGAATCATCGCTTGTGACGGAAGTGAAAGAGAACCAATTCAACGATCCATTGTTAGCACAACTGAAAGAGGGGATTCATAAACACAAGACTGTAGCTTTTTCCCTTGGCATGGATGATGATACCCTATGGTACCAAGGCCGCCTATGTGTTCCGGATATTGACGGTCTTCGGGAAAGGATCATGGCAGAAGCTCACACTTCCAAGTATTCTATTCACCCAGGTTCTACGAAAATGTATCATGATCTCAGGGAAGTTTATTGGTGGAATGACATGAAAAGGGATGTGGCGGACTTTGTGGCTAGATGTCCGAACTATCAGCAAGTGAAGGCCGAACATCAAAGACCTGGTGGATTGACTCAAAGCATATAAATTCCAATGTGGAAATGGGAGATGATCAACATGGATTTTGTGGTAGGGTTGCCTCGCACCCCGCGCAAGTTCAACTCAATTTAGGTGATCGTGGATCGACTCACAAAATCAGCACACTTGTTGCCAGTTAAATCTAACGACATAGCGGAACATTATGCTCAATTGTATATGAAAGAAATAGTCAGGTTGAATGGCACTCCAGTCTCAATCATTTCAGATCGAGGGGCTCAGTTCACAACCAACTTTTGGAAAAATTTCAGCAGTTCTTGGGTACGCAGGTAAATCTTAGCACAATTTTCCATCCTCAAACCGTCGGGCAAGCAGAGCGGACTATTCAGACGCTTGAGGACATGTTGCTTGCTCGTATTCTTAATTTCAAAGGTAGTTGGGATGACTATTTGCCACTCATAGAATTTGCTTACAACAACAACTTCCATGCTAGTATCCAGATGGCACCATTTAAGGCACTATATGGTAGGAGATGTAGGTTTCCTATTAGGTGGTTCGAGGTTGGAGAAGCAGAATTGATAAGGCCGGACCTCATGCATCAGGCCATGGAGAAAGTCAAGATTATTAAGGAGAGGATGAAAACTGCTCAGAGTCGCCAAAAGTCTTATTCGGACATTCTTCGCAGAGATTTGTAGTTCAAAGAAGATGATTGGGTAATTTTTAAGGTTTCCCCCATGAAGGGCATCATGCGATTTGGGAAGAATGGGAAATTAAGTCCGAGGTATGTCAGACTGTACGGAATCATTCAGAGGATTGGTCAGGTGGCATACAAGCTTGAGCTGCCACCCAAGATGTCGTTGGTACATCCGGTCTTCCATGTGTCTATGTTGAAGAAGGTAGTGGAAGATCCATTCGCTATTATGCCAATTGAAGCTATTGAGGTTAATAAAGAACTATCTTATGAAGAAATTCTAGTTGCCATTCTTGATAGGCAAGTTTTGAAATTGAAAAATAAGGAAATTGCCTCCATAAAAGTGTTATGGAGGAACCAGCAGGTTGAGGAAGCCACTTGGGATGCCGAGGAAGAAATGAGAAAGAAGTACCCACATTTGTTTGAATAGTCATGTAATAGCTTTTATGCATTTGGTTCCTATGAGCTCTTATCTTTTGATTTGATCTATGTTAAACTATTCCATTTTGGTTATATATGTTTCCCATGCGGCTATGGTTGGTATTGTACAAGTTATGTTATGTTTATGGAACATATATATGCTGTTAGGATATGTATCTGGGGCCCTCTAACGGGTGGATAGGCCTAGTTACAAAGAAACTCTGGCGAAATTTTTGGAAATTTAAGGAGTTAGCCAAATTCGGGGCTGTTGATATATTTCATAATGTGAAAAAGCTGAAGTTACATAAGGATGGCTAATGAATGAACCTTGATCCTCATTCAAGGACGAATGATCTTAAGCGGGGGAGAATGTAAAGCCCCAGAAAATTTTCCTAAGTAATTTAAGATTTCGTGGTGCCAAGGTAGGCTAATTATTTTATCTCTGTAAATGAGGATTCATGATATAATTGATATCAATTGGATATGTTAATAAGCGTATAAGTCATATTATAAGTGATTTGGGGTCTAAGGAGAGGCCTAAATCTATGCCAAGTTGGAAAATTTCATAATAGACTAAAGTTGTAAATGAGTACGCACAAGACCTTACTTTGGACAAGCATATCTCCATTTATATAAAGTGTTTTGCGATGAACAACCTATCAAATTAAATCTCTTTGAGTGTAGTTTCCAACGCATCAAACCGGTTGTCATTTAGAGGTGTATAGAGAAAGTTATGACCATTTTACCGGACCTGTATCAGACGTGCGTCCGCGGGAAAACTGAAAGTTTCTGCTTCCGAGCGCGGTACTCGTGCGGCCACCACGTCCCAGACATGGTTTGACCGCGGTCGCATGCCTAGCAGCCCTATAAATACCCCAAGACTGGGTATGGAGAGTCTCTAAGTCATTTTTTTGAGCTAGGGCTTGCTCTATCAAGGGGAATCTGTC
Organism: Nicotiana sylvestris; assembly: GCF_000393655.2. Classification (NCBI taxonomy): domain Eukaryota; kingdom Viridiplantae; phylum Streptophyta; class Magnoliopsida; order Solanales; family Solanaceae; genus Nicotiana; species Nicotiana sylvestris. The sequence continues at coordinate 36,253,020 of NC_091064.1, forward strand.
CCATACTTCCCTTCTATGATCCAAGGTAATGTTTTTGGAGTATTTTGAGTTGATTACTACTCCTAAACACTTATATTAACAAGGATTGATCTTGAAAATCCATAGATTCCCATTCAAATCCCTAAATTGATCAAGAACACTACAAGTGGGGATTCTCAAGATTCTTACTACAAGAGGTATGTCTATCATCTCTAACTACTCTATGGTGATTATTTATGTATGATATATACGTTAGAACTCATGGGATGGTGATTGGAAGCCATAGGTGCCTAACCTGGGTTGTGTTGGTGTTGTAAAGATTGTGAGATGAGTTATTGAGGTATGATTCTTGGGAGTAATAGTATTATGTATACATGTATGTACAAATTAGGTTTGTGGGAAGACTGTTGAACATAAATAAGTAAATATTGGGTTGGGGAATGAAGGAAATCTTGTGAAAGCGATTTGAAATCAAGATGCTCAACTAGTATTTGATAAAATGCTCAAATGAGCTGAAACCATGAATACCTTCCTAATTTGTGTTCAATATTGTTATGTCTCAAGTAGATTGGGATTGCTAGAATTTCCGGAACGTCGTAGTAACTTAAGAAAAACTTAAACAAAATATATATGGCTAAAACCCCCTCATTTTAGAAATTAAGCCTCCATGGTGCCCGTGCAAATGTTTTAAGCCCGGAATTCGATTGATGTGGTACTTGTTATGTCAAATAAATTGATGTTGTGAAAATGTATGTGGAAGATGCTTCTCCATGTGTTTAGTGTCTTATTCTTTGTAAATTGAGGATGTGTGGAAAAACATGAGCTATGTGCTAAATGCCTAAATGTCAAGTCAAGGTTACATTGTGATTAATATGCCGAACCAGATGAATTTCTCTCTATGTTTATAACTTAAATTGCTTTTGTATGTGCCTATGATCCTAAATGGCAAGATAAATGTTGAAAATGGAAATAATGTGAAATGTGAGTTATGGAATGTGGTAGTTGTGGCTCCAAGTGCCGAGAAACTAATTCATGTGAATCCAAATATTGAAGTGAGATGATTAATGGAAAAGGGTAACGTCTTGGTAAGCCGGCTTAGCCGATCGGGCCGTGATCGGATGCCATATTATACACACATGGTGGTAATGTATTGATAATTGAAACTGAAAAGTGAGAATGAAATAAGAGTAACGTCTTGGTAAGACGACTTAGCCGATCAGGTCGTGATCGGACTCCGCTCAAGGAACCGGTGGTAATGTGGATGATGATGCAACGATAAGGCATGCCCCAACCAAAAATTTTAGAAATTATGTGAAAACTATGTGAACCTCTTATATTATTGATGAGATGCTTATTTGAAGCTTTGTTGTCCGTATGATTTCTTTTATTCTTGTATGGTTGTTCTTTCTAATTGGATGGTGTTTAGTTATACATACTAGTACTATTTCATGGAATTAACGTCCCTTTTGCCGAGAGCACTACATTTTTTTAAATGAATATAGGTGGCTCCATAGCGGATAGTGCCGATCGTGCGTAGCGGACCATCCCCCTCTCTATGTCTTGGTGAGCCCCTTTCTCCTTCAAGGGGGTTGTGTTGTACATCTTTTGCTATTGATATCCACTTTTGAGGTATAGCCAGGGCCTTATTGCTGGCATTGTCATACTTGTCTTATGCATTCTTAGAGGCTCCATAGACATATGTGTGGGTTATGTACGGGTGTTGGATGGGTCTACGAACTATGTTGTAATTCTAGCCCTCACTTCTCTAAAGTGTAATTGTATGAAATCTTGGAAACTTAACTACGGTTTAAGGTTGTGATATAAAATGAACTAACCGTGTTGAATGTACTATCTTTCCTATTGTCTAAATAAATAAAAGCATGGCTTCCTTATTCATATTGAGATGGGTAGAAAGTGTTTGATAAGGCTTGCTCAGTTGGGTTCACTCAATTGAGCACCGGTCGCACCTCCCGAGATTGGGGCATGACATCGCGAGTCATGCTCAGGTTTAGTAGAGTCTCATAGATCCGTACAGAGACGTCTGTACTTATCCTCGAGAGGCTGCAGAACCTTTAGAAAAAACTTTATATTCTTGAATTCTTATCATGCGTCCTTGATTCAGCTTGAAATGTAACTCTTTTAATTCCTTCCACATGTTCGTATGCGCACATGATCACTCGGTATCATATATGCATCGATGGCTTGTGATTCCCTGATTGAGGGGTAAGGTGTGATCTCAGTGTGTTGATGTTGGTCCAGTCTAGAGGACTTGACGCTGGGTTTTACCTATATCTTGGCCACTGAGGCATTGATTGAGTGAGCACGTGCTTTTGGATTTGTATGTCCGATAGTGTCCCTATTAGTGGAAGTGATAACTGGATAGCTATGTGATGAGTATGTTGTGACTGCGAGATGTGTACATATGATTTGAACGAGACAAGAAGGGTCATCTTGGGGGTAGTAAGAACTATCCGTTGCTTGATTTCCATCGTGATTTGATGTATAGCCCGAGTGGTGGGCGTGTTGAAGGACCCTTTCATTTTGCCTAGTTGGGAAGTGAAGTAGATTTTACATTGTGATATGAGTTCAGACTTAGGAAGATTAATTGACTGCATAATGTTTATGACGGTGAAAGGGTATAAAAAGATGTTAGTTTGAGGCGAAATAGGTGGGTTATCTCCTGCGGAGTGTTTTGGAGTTTGTGTGATCCTTATGTTGTTCGTTGGAAGATCTCTTTTACCAGTGAAATTTATGTGTTGCAATTTAAACTTGGGGTCACTTAAAGAGTGGGCTTGATTGTTACGAGGGTGAACGCGAGATTTGCAGAAGATTTGAAGTAATAGATTGTCTGTGTTGCACGATCTTATGAAGTCTTGAGTTTAATTTCACGATGGTATTATAGCAGTAATAGAGTATATGCATTATGAGTTATTGTATGTTTTGATCTATGGCTTTGAGCCTAGTGGGGGAGTCTGCTATTGATTAGTTGATTGTACGGTTATGTGCTATGTTGGTTCTAGTTTGGGCGTATTGGTGAATTAGTTATGGCTTACGGAGGTTGAGACCGGGGGTGGCTCGAGTAAAGGAAATTTTAATAAAGGTTATGTTATGCTTTATGGGTGTGTGAGAATCATGGAATGACTTGAGTTGTTATTGGTAAAGGATGTACGGTGCATGGAACAGGAAGTTGCTTGGCTGCATTAAGGTGAGGTTACATTCTGCGGCATCGAAGTGCTAATGGAGCACAGGTTGTCCTGTCCGTTTGATCGGCCTAATTGCAGTTTGAGCAGAGTGGAGGACTCTCGAGAATGGTTCTAATGAGTTCAAGATTTTACATGTAATATTTGGAGATTTTCAAGTTGTGTAATTGGCTAGAACATGAGGTTTGCGTTGGAGGGTGTCAAGACTCGTGATATTTCTATATCATTATGGGATTCTATATATCAGTATCAGGAAGGTGAAGGTAATGGCTTTGGGTTCATAGGGAGTCACTTCAGAGTAGGCATTTTGAATATGGTGCGTTTAAGAATATTTAAGAGAGTATCCAGTGACTTATAAGCCTTAGACGGTGTGGTTTTATGCTTGAGTCTCATGTGGTGAGTCTGGTTGAGGAATTGCGGTATTACGGCCAGGAGAAGTATCAAGTTGGAAGTAAATCAGCAAGAACACGAATAGATGGGATAGCTTGGTAGCAGGCCGGATCGGTATGGTAAGGATATGATTAGTTCCTTGGTGCTTACGAGGTAATGAGTTTCTACATGTGTTTCGCGCAATGCCCTTGGGTTTTACTGGCCTACGTAGCTTAGTTGAATTGGAAGGATTCAATCCTGACAGTTTAGTTTTGTATGAATGGAATTCGGAGAGTTCTTGATGGTTCCTACCACGGTTAGAGATGTATATTTTCTGCGAGCATGAGGATCATGGGATGTATAGTGATTTTCTTCTAGATGGGATCAATGGAAAGTTTTTGGCTAGTTGAGTACGTGGTTGCTTGTGGCTCAGACGAGGATATGAAGTTCTCATGTTTATCCTATGATGGTATGGTATATGCGGTATGTTGTGTAGGATTGATATTTGCATGTGTAAGGTCATGGTTCAGTTTTGAAAGGAAGGTCACAATTCTTGGGTAGCATGGACAGTTTCAGATGACTAGATAAATGAGATCACTGATTGGTGTGGCTTGATGAGGGTATAAATTTTAGAAAGGGCGATGTATTTGAGTTGAGGATACTTCATTAGTATTTCAGCACTCTCTTGTTGGATCGACTGTTGATATTAGAGTTTGCTTGGTGGCACAGAGGAATTATAGGAGTACCTCCCGTGAGATAATTGGGTATTAGAGGTGTGTTGTATATTCGGATGATGGAGTTGGGATCGGATATGGTGATTCGCGTGCTGTATGGATTTGGAGGCTGGGAGATTCTCATAAACAGGTTAGGTCATGGTTGTGGACCACGTATATCGGTCTTGTGTGGTAATTATTGGGGGTTTGGAGACCCAAGTGGATCCTTTGTTGCTTGGTATGTTAGATTTTGGATGTGATATTGGGTATAGACTGGTTGTCTCAGTGTTGTGTTGCTCTGGGCTATTGCGCTAGGACGACGACATTGGCGATGCTGGGAATGCCACGAATTAACTGGCGAGGTTCAATGGATTATGTTCCTAGTAGGGTGGTTTCATTTTTGAAGACCCAACGGATGGCTGGGAAGGGTTGTCTTTCTTATTTGGCCTTCGTGATGGATGTCAGCGCAAAGACTCCTACCATTGATTCAGTTCTAGTGGTGAAGGATTTTCCGGATGTGTTTCCTTCTACCGGGCATGTCGCCGGACAGGGTCGTTGATTTCGGTATTGATTTGGTGTCGGGGACCATATCGTATGGCAGCGTCGGAGTTAAACGAGTTGAAGAAGCAGCTTCAGGAACTCCTTGATAAGGGGTTCATTGGTAGGCCAATAGAGATGTGTGTTCTACATCGAGTTGGCTTGGTTGACTACGAGTTGTATTATTGAGGGATGTGTTGATTCGATTGTTATTGAGCTTATTAGTGATCTGGGGAGATGTATGAGTTACCTTTTCGTGTTGCGAGGCGTTAGGATTTGTTGGTTATAGGCACATGTGGTGCGGTTTTTATTGGGGTTTCTCAGTGGAATTCGAGCGAGAAGAGTATTGGGTATTGCTTGGCGGATGGCATATCGGTTGTGTCCTTTCGGGTTTGTGTAATGTTATGTCAATTGCTTCACCGTGGTTATGATGATTTGCTTTGGTTCTAGACATCAAATTGCGCACGGTTGTCGATTATGAGTATAGTGACTTGAGGTGTTTTATGTGGACCAGTGATTGGATAGGGTCACGTATTGCATCGAAGTTATGTGGAGGTATGACCCTTTGGGTTAGATTCGTGTGTTCTATTTCTACGATGTGTGATGGGTTCCTAGCATTGTGTTGTGGTGGTACTGGTGAGCTTGCGGTACGACTCTCTCATTTGAGTCCTTTTCATGATTTGAGTATGTTCGGATTGTTGCTTATTGGTGCGCGGATTGCACGAATTGTGGCTTTAGATTGTATTGATGTGTCATATTACCAGAGTAGTTGTGTTGGATAAGACGAGATCGTTGGGATCTAGAATGAATACAAACGGATTCGGTTTCAGCATGTTGGAAGGATAATATCGATGTTCGGCTAAAAAATTTGCTATGGTCCTTGCCAAAAGAGAAGGGGCTTCATGGATGGTTGATCTGAGGAATGATTATAACTTTTTACGTGTTTCATTTATCATTGGCAGTATATGAAAGTGTTGGAATGAGGCTTTAATTGATAAGAGGTTTATTATCGGTATTCGGTCGATGTGTGCAACTGTCATGATTGGAAGTTATCACAACAAGTGTCTAAGTTATGCGGTATATCTTGTGATTGCATCTAGGGTTGCACATATGGTTTGTTAAAGCTTGTTCGGACTTATTCAAAGTATAGATGTCAGATCTGATCTTGTAGATGATTTCAGAAGTGGAAATGTGTTCTAAGGTTTATGGGCTAGGTTGGATTGTGAAATTTCAGTTACATTGTGTTATCGGACCTATGCGAGATAGGGTGACGTGGGATCACCCTCGGGTACATGCATGGTAAGGTTACTCAACGATTTGATGATTTCGGAATAGCTCTAGGCACGTTCGAAGATGAACGTATGTTTAAGTGGGGGAGGATGTAACGACCCGATCGGTCGTTTTGTGCTTTGCACATCGCTTGCCAGTTCTCGGGCATGACTAGCCCTGTGTGATGTGCTATGACTTATGCGAACATCGATTTTGGTTTTTAGGGTAATCAGAATGGATTTGGAAGGATAGTTCTCAGTTTGAAGCATAAAATTTGAAAGATTTGACCAAGTTTTGACTTGTTGGTATATGATCTCGGATTGGAATTTTTATGATTTGGTTAGCTCCGTTAGATGATTTTGGACTTAGGAGCATGATCAGAATGTGTTTTGGAGGTCCGAAGTAGAGTTAGGCTTGAATTGGCGAAATTGGAATTTTGGTGATCTCCGGTTGATAGGTGAGATTTTGATATAGGGTTCGAAATGGAATTCTGGAAGTTGGAGTAGGTCCGTTGTGTCATTTGTGACTTGTGTGAAAAATTTCAGGTCATTCGGACGAGGTTTGATAGACGTTTTAATCGAAAGTGAAATTTGGAAGTTTTTGGAATTCTTAGGCTTGAATCCGATGTAATTTTTGTGTTTTGATGTTATCTTGAGCGTTTCGAAGGTTGGAACAAGTTTGAATAATGTTATGGGATATGTTGGCATATTTGATTGAGGTCCCGAGGGCCTCGGGTGAGTTTTGGGTAGTTAAACAGATCAATTTCATGTTTTGAAAGTTGCAGATTTTCTGGTTTCAGTTGCAGGCATTTTTGTTCTTTGCGATCGCGTATAAGTGTTCGCAATCGCGTAGGCTCAGTTGGGCAGGGGTGAAGAATTGTCCTACGCGATCACAGAAGTCAGGTCGCGATCGCGGTTGGTTGAGAGATTGTGCTTCGCGAACGCGTGGGCAAGGCCGCGTTCGCGTTGAAGAAAGTGGGCTGGTGAGAAGTGGAAGGCATTGTTCTATGCGATTGAGTAGTTGGTTAGGCAGTGCTTCGCGATCGCGTGTGTTGTTCTACGATCGTGTAAGGTAATTGAGGGGCAGTCCATTGTTTTACTTCGCGATCGCGAGGCAAATTCCTCAATCGCGATGAAGGAAATCACTAGTCAGAATGTTTAAGTTCAAAATCGAGGGGTTAAGTCCAATATCACAAAAACCATTGGAGAGCTTGGGAGAAGGTGAAATTTGAGGAGATTTTCAGTGGAGCTATTAGGGTAAGTATTCTTCACTCATATTTGGTTTAATTCCATGATTTAGTCTTGAATTGCATCATTTAATTTGAAAAATTATATTGGAAATTGGGGAAAAATGGAAGAAAAGTTTGAGAATTCTTTTGGGGATTTGAATTGGCATTTAATGTCCGATTTTGATGTTCTTGGTATGTATGAACTCGTGAGAGGATAAGGATTTTATTGATGTAATTTTTATCGGATTCCGAGACGTGGACCAGGGGGTCGGGTTTGGCCAATTTCGGGATTTCTGATGTGAATTGGTTATTTTCGAGTGGGCTTTGTTCCCTTAGCATATTTTGATGGTATAAATTTGTATTTGGTTATATTTGGAGCATTTGGAGACCGAGTCGAGAGGAAAGGGCACCACGGGCTAGAGTTTGGACCGGATAGAGGTAAGTAATGATTGTAAATGTCTGTCCTGAGGGTATGAAACCCCGAACTTCACATCGTTGTGCTACTTTAAGGTGACGCACACGCTAGATGACGAGCGTCGGGTCGTGCACCGTTAGGGATTATTACTTAGTCCGTCCCGTATGACTATTTAATAGCGTATTTGATTGAAAACTATTTGCTATCATTGTATTTTGGAAAGCATTATCCTGTTTTGGGCTGAATTCCATATTTGGGCCTCGTGCCAGCTGTTTTGACCCTTAGGGGAATTTCACTACTATTCCTCACTGTTTTGACTTCATATTTGTACTCAGTCATGCTATATTCTACTGTTTTTATAACACATCAATCTTTACTCGTTTTTGATATTTTAAATGATATTTTAGGCTGAGCATCATGTTTTATTGTTGCCCGAATAGCTTGTGAGATTCTGACTGAGTAAGGCCGAGGGCCTGTGTTGTGAGGATACTGTGGGATCGGGCTACACGCCAAACAGTATTATACTGATTTATGATTATGAGGCCGAGGGCTTGATTTGTTATGCCATGAGGTGGCTTGATATGAGGCCGAGAGCCTGTTTGATTATGTCACGAGAGGGCTTGTTATTGTCCTTGGGCCATAAGGGGCCCCTCATGGAGTCTGTACACCCCCAGTGAGCGCGGGTACCTAGTGTGAGATATAATATAGCCCGAGGGGCTGATGTTGTTCCATGTTATTGCCCGAGGGGCAGTTCTTGATTTATGTTATGCCCAAGGGGCGGTTTATGGTACATGTTTTGCCCGAGGGGCTGTTTACGTTTCTATCATGTTTACTCACTGTTTTATCACTCGTTTGAAACTATTGAAAATTATTTTAAAAGGTTTTATCGAAAATGAGCATGATTTATGAAGTAAATGATTTTTGTACTATGTTGGAAATATCCTGCATTTGTTGTAGCGTTTTGACATGGTTTACGTGTTTTCTTACTACTCAACTTTCATTTACTTTTATTACATACTGAGTTGGCGTACTCACATTACTCCCTGCACATTGTGTGTAGATTTCGGTGTTTCTGAACCCGATAGCGGGTGATGATTTCTCAGTGGCAGAGTCATCGGAGTTAGCAAGGTAGCTGTCTGACATTCGCAGCACTGCTTTTCTCTCTCTTGTCTTCTTTAGACTGTATTTAGTACATTTTTAGACTCTTCGTTTTATTCAGACCTTAGTAGATGCTTTGACTTGTGACACCTAGATATCGGGCTTGTGAAGACCCGGGCGGTCGTCTTAAGTATTAACGCCCCGATCCCCTATTAACTGCTTTCCCCAAGTTTATTTCTGCTATTTTGATTTGCTGGGATGTTCGGTTTTAAGTTTCGGAGAGATTTGGGACACTTAGTCCCTAAATGAGAGCTTTAGTTTAGAATTTTAACCATAGTCGGAACAGTGTGAAGATGGCGTTGGAATGGAATTCCGATGGTTCCTTTAGCTCCGTTGGGTGATTTCGGGTTTAGGAGCGTATTCAGATTGCATTTTGGAGGTCCGTAGCTAATTTAGGCTTGAAATGCCGAAAGTTGAATTTCTGAAGTTTCCGGTCCGTTAGTGAGATTTTGATCCGAGGGCCGGAATGGAATTCCGGAAGTTGGAGTAGCTCCGTAGTGTTAAATGTGATGTGTGTGCAAAATTTCAGGTCATTCGGACGAGGTTTGATAGACTCTTTGATTGAAAGCATATTTTTAGAATTCTTAGACTTGAATCCGATGAGAAATAGGTGTTTTGATGTTGTTTTGTGCGTTCTGAAGGTTGGGACAAGTTCAAATGAGGTTTTAGGATATGTTGGTATGTTTTGTTGAGGTCCCGGGGGCCTCGGGTGAGTTTCGGGTCAATTGGACCATTTCATGAAGTTTGGAGTTGCAGAATTGCAGGTTCTGGTGTTGCAGATATTCACTCTTCGCGTTCGCGAGTGGACCCTCGCATTTGCAAAGAGTCAGTGCAAGATGATGGAATTTTAGCCTTCACGTTCGCGCGGAAGACTCCGCGTTCGCGAAGGGCTGGATGTTCGTGCATCACATTCGCGAGAAAGGCAGCGCGTTCGCGTAGAGTAATTGGTCAGCTAGGTCTGAGGTCGAGTTTGTTCATCATGTTTGCGAGAGAGGGAGTGCATTGGCGAAGGGTAAGTCTGAGGAATCATTGCGTTCGCGAGTGTCTTTGTCGCATTCGCGTAAGAGGATTTTGGTCAAAGTCATTTTTGTGCTTCGCGAACGCGAGGCGTTGACCGCGTTAGGGAAGAAGGGAATCCATGGGTAGATTTTAAAACCCAAAATCGAGGGTTTGAGCCATAATTCATATTTTGGACTTGGGAGCTTGGGAGATTGCGATTTTTGAAGAGATTTTTACGTGGGCGATTTGGGTAAGTAATTCCTACTCGGTTTAGACTAATCTCCATGAATCTACACTTAAATCCATCCTTTAATTTCGAAATTTTGTTGGAAATTGGGGGAAAGGTTCTTAGACCAAGAAATTGAGTATTAATTGGGGATTTGATATCAGATTGGGATAATTTTTATATGGTTAGACTCGTGAGAGTGTGGAGATTCTGAAAATATAAATTTTACCCGATTTCGAGACGTCGGCCCGAGGGGCATTTTGGTTATTTTACATAATTTCGCGTATTAGCTTAGAATTTAATTGTAGAATCAGTTACTAGAAGTGTTATTTACATTATGCAATTGAATTGAATAGATTTGGGCCATTTTGAGTCGAGTACTTGTGGCAAGAACGTGGTCTCGGGTTGATTTTGAGCCGGTTCGAGGTAAGTGGCTTGTCTAACCTTGTGTGGGGTATCTTCCCCTTAGGATTGGTATATTTGGTAATTAAAATGCCTTATACGTGAGGTGACGAGTGCGTACTTGTGCTAATTGTTGGAAATTCGATTTTCTTTAAGTAATTACTAGTATGTTTCCTTTCCTGAATCTATTACTTGCACTATTAAGCCTGTTGTTAGCTTAGGAAAGCATGTCTAAGTGACTTAATTGCTTTATTTGTTCAACCTGCCTTACTTGAATTCTGTGCAGCATGCTAGGCTAGAATCACTTGTTGCCTTAATATGAAATATTGCCATTTCTATATATTTTTCTGTTGCTGCTGTGTATTTATTTTGGGACTACGGATGTGGGATTCCAGTGGCTCCCCCTTGTTTGTTTATTTTGGGACAACAGATGTGGGATTCTGGTAGCTCCCCAATTACCTGTTTATTTTGGGACTACGGATTTGGGATTCCGGTAGATCCCCCTGCACAATTATATGGAACTACAGGAATACACCCGGTAGATTCCCCCAGTACTAGGTATTTATATTTGGGACTACGGAACGGAATTCCGGTAGATCCCCGCGCACTATGAGTTGGACTGCGGTATGGAATCCCGATATATCCATTGGATATGTACATATGGGACTACAAGACGGTATCTTAGGAGATTCCCGATTGTTATTATTGGTGCTGAGCTGTATTTCCTTTCCGTGTTTACCTTGTTTCTTTATAGTTGTTGTTGTCCTATACATCCTGTGTTATTTTACTACTATATTTATTCATACTTTTCTATTCTATACTGTTGATCTTTATATTTTATTTAACCTCAGTAGGGCCCTAACCTTCCTCGTCACTACCCAACCAAGGTTACGCTTGGCAGTTACTGAGTACCGTTGTGGTGTACTCATGCCCCTTCTGCGCATGTTTTTCATGTGCAAATCCAGGTACCGCTACTCAGGCATACCATCCTTGAGGGAGGCGACTACTCTAGAGACTTCGAGGTACATCTGTTGCGTCCGCAGACCGAGGAGTCCCTTTTTATTCTAGCTGTTAAACATTGCCCTTCTGTATTTTCTTTCTTGTTAGAAATTTTGGAGTTAGATTGTTAGATATTCCAAAGGCTTGTGTTTCCATGAGTTTTCGGGTTTTGGTATAGTGTACTGGTTTTGAGAATGTTGTGTTGTATATGCCGAGCGCCATTATAACTATTGTTCCATTCCGTTATTTTGGCTTTTGATTATTTCTTCCGCAAGTTTCGTTTATGTTCCGCATTTGTTATGCTTACATAGTCGTAGAGACTAGGTGCCGTCACGGTAGTTCACGGAGGGCGAACTGGGGTTGTGACAGGGCTTGTGTATTTATTCCATATTGTTTCATTTAGACTTACATTATGAGATATCCGATTAATTAAAGGCTTAAAAATGTGTTATTAATTAAATGGCTAATTCAGGAGTTGTGTCGGCTGGCCTAGTTTCATGATAGGCGTCATTACGACCGGGTCGGTTTTAGGGTCGTGACAGTACTGTTAATAGATTCCTTTTTATAATCTTTGAAAACAACATTGGGATACAGTAAAATAGATATTAAGGTATTTGAAAGGTACTGTAGATTTGAAGTTGTACTTTGGCAATGGCAAGACTGAACTTATTTGTTAAAAAGACTCTGATTTAGGTGGCAATCTTGATAATTCAAGATCCACTTTCGGTTATTTGATAACTTTTGCAGGGGAAGCTGTTTCTTGGCAATCTAGACTACAAAAGTACATAGCTCTATCCACCACACAAGACGAATATATTGCTGTCACAGAAGGTGCTAAAGAACTATTATGGATGACGGAGTTTACTAATAATCTTGGCTTCAGAGTGCTATCTGTTTCACCAAGCGCTCCACTTTTCATTCTAAGACAAAACATATAAATAGAAAGTATTATTTGATAAGAATGGCCATGGAAGAGAAATTATTTAAGGTTGAGAAGATACACACTGATGAAAATCCTTCGGATATGCAGACAAACGCGGGGGTTATAGATAAACATTAATTTTGTAGAAAATTGGTAGGCATGAAGCCTGTCAATAGTTCCTCTACTTGAAGACATATTTGAAACCCTGTCTAGAGGGGGAGTTTGTTAGGCACATGCCCATGTTGTCCAGCCAAAGGCCTAATCCTATTCTCTTTTGGTTTCCATTCCAATTCGGAATTGGATTCAATGTTTATTCCCATTTAGAGTTGGTTTTTGCTTTAAGAGAAAACACCACTCATGATCTATAAATAGGACAACCTTGGAGAATCATTCCATGCTCATTGGTACAAGTTTTTGAAAGACTTTAGCACATAAGAGGGGTTTTTGAGAGAGCTTTCATCAAGAGAGAAGAGAGAAAAAAAGTATTTGTTTTGCTGTAGATTTTATTCTGACTAGCCAACTTCAAATCACATTTTATAATTTGTTAACCATTTGATCGGGATGATATTTTGACTGAGTGTTCGTAACATCTTGGTCTTTGATTTTCACCATGGAGATCGGATTTTAAGACTCGTAGCATCTAATTTCGAGCCCAGAACAACAACTCTAGTTTTGTCACTTCTCCTTCTGTAATTGATTTGTTGTTGCTCTTGTTGCTATTGTTGCTCCGTGTTTGGCACTTGTTGTGTAGCCAATTTGAAGAATTTTTGTGACCCTATTATTGTTATAGTGGAGTGTTTTTGATCTTTTGTGATCCCCTAGTTTTTACCTTCGATTTGAAGGGTTTCCACGTTAAAATTTCACTACAAGAAAAACAATTATTAGCGACCAGAAAAATGATCTCTAAAAATCAGAATCTGGTCCTTAAAGAGAAACAACGACCAGCTTCACCTGGTCGCGACCCATCGCTGTAGGCTTCGCTGCTAAAGGTCAAAAGCGACAAGGATTTTGAGCCGATCTCTAAAGGTTTTTAGCGACTAACATTGTTCCCTTCTCTAAAATATTTTTAAGGACCAGATTTCTGGTCCAAGATAAAAGAAAAATAATACCTTAATTAGTTAGTATCTGGTCCTTGATTAATTTAGCTACCAGATTTTTCTAGTCCGTAAAACCTTTCGGGGACTACCTTTTCTGGTCCCTAATTATAAACTAGTATCTATTAAATTGATCAAATGACTATTTTAAGAACTAATTTGGTCCTTAAAAACATTATAGCTAGTCCCTAAACGCTTATATGAATAATCTTAATTTTAATCAATAATTCTCTAACAACCATTGTCACAAGAAATAATATAAATATAAATCTTTCTATTACAAAAATTGAGTAACTTCTTGTTAATGGCAAAATGTATATATAGCCATAATGTAAGTCACAAAATCTTTTACAAAAATTCATAGCAAAAACAACTAATTAACATTCCTAGATTAGAATGATAATAATAGTTCTTGCAATAATAAATCATTGTAAAATCATAGTCATCTTGTATATATGTCTCCAAAAGCTGCATCTTCACTTGTAAATTATAGTCTCCAAAACCTTAAAAAAGGATGCAAACAGTAATTCTTAAGAATAAATTGAAGAAAAATAAAAAAATAAATTTTAGTGGGATAATTATTTAACCACTTACCTGAATAACTGCCCAAATTTGTCAAATATAATTATATATACTTGAAAAATAAACCGTCAATATAAAATAGGCTGCATGACAACAAACGGGAGTAGCTTAGAAATAATATATCTATTTTTTGGATAATAAGAACAATAAGTCAAGTTTTCCTAAGTTTTAAGATGAAAAATTAACTGTCAAAAGGCTGAACTGAGGAAAGTCCCATTTCACATAGTTGTTGATAAGGATAAAATAGCAATAAAAGGCACATTATGTAAGTCAAGTATTAAAGGATGACAAATGCAAGATACATGAAGATAAGATCCGCTAGAACTATCAAAATGTATATCCCTATGGTACCCACTTTGGAGACAAAAAACTAGTAGCCTCAACAACTGGTAGTCCATTAGAAACTGAAGTGGATGGGCTTGAGCTAAAAGTATACAGTCTAAACAACATACAAAGAATCAAAAAGAGTGTCAACGAGAAAAAGGAGGAGGGGTGAATTTCATTATCAAGGTACCAAAAGATTCTAGCTCTAGAATCAGGGAATTGTGCCCACTTAACTGAAGAGCTATACATTTGAAAAACAGACAATACAAATCAAATTAGAAGTAACAGTTTATGTCACGTTGTGTTAGAGCAAAGTAATTAAAAGATAAGTATTGCTATAAATGTTACTGTATCCAGTCTTTCAAGCTTAGTACTTGGATTAATTAATCCCTTTCAAGTAGGTCTGGTTTCTCATTTGTTAGAACACGCATTTACATTGGTTTTTTTAATTGAAAAATATTCTGCATCTTGACACAAGTACAAAAGCCCGAGGGAGTAGAGAGACTATTTTGAAAAGACCGTCGGCTCAAGTACAAAAACCTAATATAACCAAAGAAGATATTCTCTTTAGTCAAACAAAAGATTAATCAAGAGTAGATCTTAGTAGGATAGTAAAGAATATAACTCAGTAACTTCCTTAAAAGCCAATTCCACTGTTGTCCTATATTTTCTTCCAACTAAAAAGAAGATATTAAGCTCCTTTTATCTCTCTAAAACCCAAGACTGAATATACTTCAAATAAGGTTGCTTTACTTTCTTTTTCTTTTTTGAGGAAGTAAGACTACTTTAATGTCTAGCTCAACATGATGCAAGATTTGTGTAATTTATTATGACTGCACATGACTCACACATGAAATCTAGTTCACAATATAGACAAGAAGGAGCTAAGGTATAAAACAAATATCATAATACTGAACACGATAATAAGAATTGCTAGCCAAAAGGAAACCATTAAGTTCTTGCTCAAGATTATTGATCCAAAGTGTGATATCAAAAGAAAACAACGCTTACGTACACATTTATCCTCAAGCACCTGGAAAAGTCAATGAGTAGAAATGGCTTTTTGTTCTCCCTGCATGCAATGTAAAGTCAAGACACTCGACTATCTGAATTTCTTCTAGCAAGCAGGGTAATTAATTTATAAATCCATATACTGATTATGATGTACTAGCAGACTATTTTTACACCAAAATTCACTAGTATATCACTCAAACTGACTACTAGCAGACTACTTTTACACCAAAATATACTAGTAAACCACTTTTACACTAAAATTTACTAGCGTACTACGTTTACACCAAACTGAATGTTTGTTTCAGTAAATTTTCAGGTAATTTACTTATATTTCTTCTTCTTAAAGTCATTTTAGATGAATTGCTTATGTGCAGACTAGTTGTAATGAAAGTTAAAAGATGCTGAAACATGTAGGAAAGCAGCAAATGCACAATCAACAACTAAATGAACTAATGTTCCGAGTAAGTTTTCACTAACTTGATATGTTCATCAAATGATCATTCTCCTGAAATGGTTGATGTCGGAGGCTGGACATTAGAGTGTCGAGCCTTTACTAGTTGCTTCATTTCTTTCAACTCATTTTCTAATGTAGACACACGATCCTTCAAAGATTTGTTTTCTTCTCGTGTTGAACGTAACTCATATTTTAGTTCAGCCTTTGAGGAAGCGCCACCTTTCAAGTCTTTTGTTTTTACTCCACCTCCAAATCCAAATACATGGCTACGAGTTTGAGGTCCAAAACATTTTTCTACAATCTCTATGCTAGGAAGAGACGGTTCGAACATCACCAATTCTTGGATTTGAGCCTACAAAGTATATAAAGAGTTTATTTGCCAGAACCCATACAAAATAAAAGTAATTTAGATGTTCAATTAACCAAATGTACATGTTTCTCAATTGTTTCAAAATCAACAAGTATGTTATTCTTCTTGCGAGTCTCAATGTAATAGTTGCCAAATCTGGTGGTTTGCCATCTTTTCCGCCCTTCACATAAAAGTAAACAATGTCAAATAGTGTCTATCAATATTCAAAGAAAAGAATTGAGATTTTATGATAATACCTTTGGATAAATAATTTCTCTAATTGGCTTGCTACCATTATGGTGAAGCATCTTTAACTTAGTTCTATTTGCTGTGTTCCTATTGCTTCTCGCCTATATTTGTGTAAAACTATTAGATTGAAATGTTATAAATAAATTCTCAAACAAAATATCATATGCGAAAATGAAAATATATAACTAAGTATTATATGTCAAACCTGAAAACATTCCTAAGAAAAATGTTCCTTTACCAACCATTCTCATTCTTTCTTGTCTACCCCCTTTGGCACATTTCTAAGAGCCTCTTGAATTAGCTTACCCTTCACATACTTTTCATGCAATATTCCTCGCTATTTATTTCATAATTCTTTCATCCAACCCAAAATATGATCGCGATGAATATTCATGTCATCATTGTCAAATTTATCCTATAATAAAAATAATTTTTTGAAGTTTAGAGTATGTAAAAATCTCTTCTGCAGCAAAGCAAAAATATAACTTTATAATAGTTTTTCGTAGTTTATACATTAAGTCATACTCTACAATATGTAATTCAATAATATCAGAAAAAGAATAACTAATAGGAAACATCTCAAATAGCACTATAGAGCATATCGATATCAGCCTTTGTTCTAACTAGCAAAGTAAAATTACATGTGGCAAACATTTTTCGGAGGCAACCCTCTGAGTCATTTATTTGGAACTCTCTGCATCTCATCAATAGATGAATTGTACTTTCCACAATACTGGCAGAAGATGAGGCCATCAATTAGACAAGGGTTGGCAGCCTTGTTGTCACGACTCAACCGATGGGCCGCGACGGGTGCCTGAGTCCTGCCTGTCTAACACCCCTAAGCATACGTCTAAAATATAAACCTAAATAATATCTGCTAAATTGCGAAAATAATATACATGAAGGAAACCTGCCCAAAAGGCATATGTACATATACGTGCAACATACGTTGGGCGAGCCGACAAGGCTGCTATAAACAACTATATACCTCAAAACTGGAAGTCGGCAAGGCCACATACTATCCAACTAGATATACTGTCTGTAGACCTCTAATATAAATATAAGAGTACAAAGACGGGACTGAGCGACGTCATACCCATATATATACAAGTATATCGTACCAAAATCAAAAGCAGCTCCGGATCAAGTGGAGCACGCCTACTCTCGCCGATCAAGGATCCTAAGAAGGGGGACTGTCAGCTTGCCTACCTGCACCTGCGGACATGAAACGCAGGCCCCGTAAAATAGGGCATCCGTACGAAAAATGTACTAAGTATGTAAGGCATGAAAATTAGTACGTGAAAGACATAGATGAAACATGGAATAAAGAAATTCATCTGTAAATCTAAATAACTTTATAAATTCTGAAACATTTATAATGTCATGCACGTGCATATAAATGTAATGTCATGCATAGGCATAGGTGTACATAATATCATCAAGCCTCTGAGGGCATCCCATCATATCGTCTCGGCCACTGTGGGCAACATCATCAACATATACCAATTGATCAGGTGGTGGTGCGTATATAACGTCATAACCTTTTTCTCATATCCCATATACATAAATATATACATATAAATACGTGTATATAACGTCGTCTGGTTATGGGTCAATGTACATGCATAAATGAATAAAATGCAGGAAAATATGTTAAAAATCTCAATATTCTTTTCGGACAAACTTTATCAACTGCATATTATTTTGAGACCCATAAACAGAAGATATAATAATATGTCACATGTGGAATCAAGAGCATAGAGACCCCTAGTTTTTCTATGAATAGAGTCGTTTATGAAAACTGTGTGTTTGCTCGTTTCTTCTGTATAACTTGGATCATGCCAAAAAAGAAGAAATGATAGCCTTAACATACCTGGAGTAGGGAAAAATCCGTATGATATTCTTGGAAAAGGTTGCACCGTACTCCTTTAGAACCACAAAATTTTACGTTGCTAACAATTCTCGTTGGATTTCCTTTAGTTGCAAGAATCCACATTTTTGTTGAAAACCTTAAGAATAGCTAACGTCCTATAGTGCTCCTTAACTTATCAATTTATAGCTAATGTTTCAAATTGTAAGGTTTGCAGGTTGTAAGAATTTTTTTGTAAGTATTTATGTATCTAAGGTAAAGAAAGAAGATCACATTTGAAATAACCTCACATCTGAAGTGCAAAGCTAACAGTTTAGAATCTTTTGGTTGAAGGATGTCCTGTAAAAATGGCTAACGTTTGGGTTTTGGTTGAAGGGAGCTTTTATGTAAGAATAATTATCAATCTAATGAGTTAGTCTTTAATGAAAATGGAAGATCTTTAAAAAGGAGTGAAATGTGACATTATGCCACCTAATCCAAAAATGACTAAGAGTCATTGTTTGGAAGTGGCATGACTGCCACGTTATTTTGGGGGAGGGGAGGGTGGTTTGATCTTATTATATAATTCATTAATTAATTAGGTAGTGTCCCGTTACCCGATAATTAACCAATTACCCTTGTAATTAAAAATTACCTGAACTACTTAAAATACTATTTATTTTTAAAATACTTTATACATCATACTATCGTGGTCATATGGTACCTTTTATGGTACTAGTCCGTCAATATCGAGTATTATCGCTCGATCCATATTTTATCCCAAATCGGCAACCTTCAATGAAACTTATTTTCTTTAATTCGTGTACCCTTTATCCTTCATCACACTTACTTATCTCTTGTTATAATTAGCATAAATATGTTAACCTCATGATAATCTCATCCCGAGTCTACTTCAATTAACTGAAGACGAAACTTTAAACGTACGAAAACGCGAGATGTAACATCCTTCCCCCCTTAGAAATATTCGTCCTCGAATGTTTAATTCCCCGGGATCTATATAACTTTGGCAGAGACTCCTTTGTAACAGCACTACTACCAATTCTCCCTGTAGAAGCTCAATAATTAAACGCCACATAGGACTACAATCATCAATAATGGCAATGGCCTCACACGACCAATGACACTAACTAACATAAGAATCTGTACACGTACCTTAAGGTTGTGATGTCTCGGTTGGACCCTTGTCTGGAGGAGGATATAAGTATGGATATATAGACTTCATGCCTTCCTCGGCCTCCCAAGTCATTTCTTCCACATTGTTGTTTCTCTAAAGTACTTTCACCGAAGCTACTTCTTTAGTTCTCAATCTCTGAACCTGTCTGTCTAGCATAGCAATGAGAGTTTCTTCATATGATAGCTGCTCTGTGACCTGAACGTCGTCAACTAACACAATTCTGGAAGGATCTCCGATACATTTGCGGAGCATAGACACATGAAAGACTGGATGTATAGACTCCAAGTCTGAATACAAGTCTAACTCATATGCTACCTCTCCTACCTTATGTATGATCCTATATGGTCTAATGTACCAAGGTCTAAGTTTTCCTTTCTTTACGCACCTCATGACACCTTTCATCGTTGATACCTTTAGGAATACCCAGTCGTCAACATGAAATTCCAAGTCTCGCTGTCGATTATCCGCATAAGACTTCTGACGGCTTTGAGCTGCTAATGGCCTTTCCTGTATAAGATTAATTTTCTCGATTGCCTGTTGTACCAATTCTGGTCTTACTAACGTAGCTTTCCCAACATCGAACCACCTTCTAGGTGATCTATGCTTCTGTCCGTAAAAAGCTTCGTATGGAGCCATCTGAATACTAGAATGGTAGCTATTATTATATGCGAACTCAATAAGCGATAGATGATCATCCAAGATACCCTTGAAGTTTATCACACAAGATCGTAACATAACCTCGTATGTCTAAATAGTACGCTCAGCCTGTCCGTCTAACTAGGGATGGAATGCCGTACTAAGACTTACTTGAATCCCCAATCATTTTTTTTGGAAGGACCTCTAGAAGTTAACTGTAAATTGATCTCCTCTATCCGAGATAATAGATACAGGGACACCATGAAGTCGTACTATCTCCTTAATATAAAGCCTTGCATAATCCTCTGCGGAATATGTAGTTCTAATAGGCAGAAAATGGGCTGACTTTGTAAGCCTATCAACAATTACCTATATCGAACCGAACTAGTTCTTGGTACGAGGTAAGCTTATGATGAAATCCATATTGATTACTTCCCATTTCCAAGTCGGAATCTCCGTAGCCTGCAATAATCCATCGGGTTTTTGGTGCTCAATCTTAACCAGCTGACAGTTAAGACACTAGGCAACACACTCAAATATATCCTTTTTTCATTCCGTCCAACCAATATACTTTCCTAATATCATGATACATCCTTGTCATTCCGGGATGGATAGAATAATGAGAATAGTGAGTTTCTCCCATAATCTGCCCACGTAGCCCTGCAATATTAGGGACACATAATCGTCCTTAATGTCTGAGGACCCCATCTCCTGTATTTTGAAACGGTGTTTTCTCCTTCTAAGGGGGTGGTATCCCTATAATGAACTAACACAGGATCCTCGTACTACTGTTCCTTTACTTCAGTTACTAAAGAGGATGTTACCGTATCCTGAATAGTAATTCCAATATTGCCTGAGTCCAGTAACCGAACTCCAAGACTAGCTAGCTGGTGAATCTCATGGGCTATTTGCCCCCCTTTTGTCTGGCTATACCATATATTTATGGCTAAGGGCGTCGGCTACTACGTCCGCCTTCCTCGGATGGTATAAAATATCAACGTTCATGGTCTTTAAGTAGCTCCAATCATCTCCTTTGACGTAAATTCAATTCCTTTTGCTTGAAGATATACTGGAGGATCTTAGGATCTGTATAGATATAAACATGAATGCCATACAAGTAGTGCCTCCACATCTTTAGTGCATGAATCATCGTGGCTCTAATCGTGGGTCGAGTAGTTCTTCTTGTGCTTTCTTAGTTGTCTACAACCATAAGCTACATGTCACGACCCCGGTTCGCCCTCCGTGAACCATCCTGACGACACCTAGTCTCTACGACTAGGTAAGCCTAAATTGTGGAAGAAAACCAAAATTTGCGAAAGTAAAACAACTTTAAACAATAATAAAGTAATAACAGTATTTAAATGTGCCACTCAGCATACACCATATTCAACTCTCAATACCAAACCATAAAACCAAGACCCGGAAACCCAAGAATCACAAGCTAAGATCAATACTACATAGCTCTAACTTTGGAATGTTTAATAAGAATAGAAAAATACAGAAGGGCTAAATACTAAAGCAGTAATAGAATGGGACTTCTCGGTCTGCGGACGCGGCAGACGTACCTCGAAGTCTCTAGAGCAGTTGCCTCCTCAAGGATGATAGGCCTGAGTACCGGTACCTGGATCTGCACATGAAAAACATGTGCAGAAGAGGTATGAGTACACCACAACGGTACTCAGTAAGTGCCAAGCCTAACCTCGGATGGATAGTGACGAGGAAGGTCAGGGCCCTACTGAGATTAAATAAATATAAAGATGACAGGATAAGATAAGCAGTACACTTGAGAATCTACAGTAAGAATCTACACAGGATAATAAGAGTACAATAACGAAAACAGAGATGAAGGCGAACCGCAAGAAAGTACCACTCATAACAAGGATGATAAATGGGGATCTCTTGGTATCCCGAGGATTTCTTGGTATATCCTCAATATATGCTATGGATCTCTTTGTATCCCAAGGATCTCTTGGTATCCTCAATATATGCTAGGAATCTCTTGGTATCGCGATGATCTCTTGGTATCCTCAATTAAAGCTAGGGATCTCTTGGTATCCCGAGGATCTCTTGGTAACCTCAATATATTCTAGGGATCTCTTGGTATCCCACACCTCAATTCAGATCATAAATACGTACAGGGATCTCCCGGGATGCCGTCCCGTAGTACTAAAGTAAAAACACACAGCAGCAACACAAGAATACCCAATTAAGCTAAATTTCGCACCAAGTAAATAGTTAATTCTAGCCTAACATGCTTCACGTAATGCAATTAAGTCAATTTAAGCAAATAGGCAATTAAGTCAACTAAACATGTTTTTCTAAACTGGCAACAGGCTAAATTCACAAGTAGAATAAAACAGGAAAAAGAACTCAATTGAAATACTTAAGGAAAAACAGGTTTATCGACAATTAGCTCAAGTACGCACTCGTTACCTCACGTACAAGGCATTTAAATTATCAAATATATCATATCCTAATGGGAAGGTCCCCCACACAAGGTTAGACAAGCCACTTACCTCGAACCAACTCAAAATCAACCCAACACCACATCTTTGCCACGAGTACTCGACTCCAAATGGCCCAAATCTATTCAATTCAATTGCATAATGTAAATAACATTTCAAGTAACTGATTCTACAATTAAAGTCTAAGCTAATACGCAAAATTATGTAAAATGACCAAAACGCCTCTTGGGCCCGCATCTCAGAATCAGGTGAAATTTATATTTTCAGAAACCTCGTACTCTCACGAGTCTATATAAAATAAGAACACTAAAATCGGAGTCCAAATGACCCCTCAAATCCTCATTTAAAGGTCTCTTAAACTCAAGTCCTAAATACCCATTCTTTCCAAATTCTTCACCACTAATTAGGTTTTTAATCACATAAAAACGAGTTATGAAGTCAAGGACGTTACCTCCAAGTGATTCCCCTATGTTTTCCTCAAAAATCTCTCTCAAAAGCTTCAAACCCGGATGAAAATGGTGAAAGATTAGCTCAAATTCGCGAAAGCAACTATTTATATGTTCTGGCCCAGGCATTTTCACATCTGCGACCCAATTTCCGCTTCTGCGGTACCGCATTTGTGGTCCTTGAACCGCATCTGCGGTTTTTCACTTAAGTCCCAATTTTTCGCTTCTACAATCCCATTTTCCGTATCTGGAGCATCGCAGATGCGGCTCCTAAGCCGTTTCTGCGGTTCCAGCCCCCCAGGCCTTTTTCCGCTTCTGCGCTCCTTTCCCCCGCATCTGCAGCATCACACCTATGGTCCCCAATCCGCAGGTGCAGAAACACCAGAAGCAGAAAATCTGAAGCTTCCTCGAAAATTCCAAACTCTCCGTTAACCATCCGAAATCACCCCGAGGCCCCCCGGGCCTCAACCAAAAGCACAAACATCACCTAATACCTTATTCAAACTTGTACCAATCTTCAAAACACTTCAAACAACATCAAATCAACCAAAACTCATTTGATTCAAGCCTAAGAACTCCAAAATTCTCAAAATACGCTTTCGATCAAAAAGTCTATGAAACCTCGTCCGAATGACCTGAATTTTGCACACACGTCACATTCAACACTATGGAACTACTCCAAATTCCAGAATTCCATTCTGACCCTCAAATCAAAATCTCACTATCGGACCGAAACTTTGAAAATTCAACTTTCAACATTTCAAGCCTAATTTAGCTACGTACCTCCAAAACACAATCTGAACACACTCCTAACCCTGAAATCACCCAACGGAGCTAATAGAACCATAGAATTTCTATTCCGAAGTCGTCTTCACACTATTCCAACTATGGACAACTTTCCAACACTTTGAAACTCAAAACCGAACATCCCAACAAGTCAAAATAGCAGAAATAAACTCGTGGTAAGCAGTTAATAGGGGATCGGGGCGTAAATTATTAAGACGACCGGCCGAGTCGTCACATCCTCCTAAACTTAAACATTCGTTCATCCTCGAACGAGCATAAAGACATACCTGAAGTAGTGAAAAGATGAGGGTAACAGCTGCGCATATCCTGCTCGGTCTCCCAGGTCGCCTCCTCGACCGGCTGGCCCCGCCAGTGAACTTTCACGGATGCAATATTCTTTGACCTCAACTTTCTAACTTGCCTGTCCAATATTTCCACTGGATCCTCAACATAAGATAGGTCCTTGTCCAACTAGACTGAACTGAAATCCAACACGTGCGATGGATCTCCGTGATACCTCCGGAGCATCGAAACATGGAATACCGGATGAACTCCGGCCAAGTTGGGAGGTAAGGCAAGCTTATAAGCAACTGTCCCAACACGCCTCACTATCTCAAAAGGGCCAATAAACCTTGGACTCAACTTACCTTTCTTCCCAAATCTCATAACACCATTCATAGGTGAAACCCGAAGTAGAACCCGCTCTCCAACCATATAGAAAACATCACGAACCTTCTGATTCGCGTAACTCTTATGTCTAGACTGGGCTGTACAGAGTCTATCCTGAATCACCTTAACCTTCTCCAAATCATCTTGAACTAAGTCTGTGCCCAATAATCTAGCCTCACCCGGCTCAAACCAGCCCACTGGGATCTACACTGCGTACCATATAAAGCCTCATACGGTGCCATCTGAATGCTGGACTGATAGTTGTTGTAATAACATACTCCGCCAATAGCAAGAATTGATCCCAAGAACCTCCAAACTCAATCACACACGCATAGAGCATATCCTCAAGAATCTTGATAGTGCGCTCGGACTGTCCGTCCGTCTAAGGGTGAAATATTGTACTCAACTCCACCCAAGTACCCAACTCATGTTAAACGGCCCTGCAAAACCGTGATGTGAAATGAGTACCTCTGTCTGAAATAATGGACATTGGAATACCATGCAGATGAACAATCTCCCAGATATAAATCTCCACTAACTGCTCCAAAGAATAAGTAGTACACACACGAATGAAATGAGCGGACTTGGTGAGTCGATCCACAATCACCCAAATAGCATAGAACTTTCTCAAAGTCCGTGGGAGCCTAACTACAAAGTCCATGGTGATCCGCTCCCACTTCCACTCCAGAATCTCTATATGATGAAGCAACCCACACGGTTTCTGGTGCTCATACTTCACCTTCTGACAGTTGAGACACCGACCTACGAATCCAACTCTATCTTTCTTCATCCGCATCCACCAATAGTGCTGTCTCAAATACTGATACATCTTTGTGGCACCTAGATGGATGGAATACCGCGAACTATGGGCCTCCTCTAGAATCAACTCTCGAAGCCCATCAACATTGGGTACACAAATCCAACCCTGCATCCTTTTATACCCATTATCACCAATAGTCACATCTCTGGCATCACCGTGCTGAACCTTGTCCTTGAGGACAAGCAAATTAGGGTCATCATACTGCCGCTCCCTGATATGATCAAATAAGGAAGACCCAGAAACCACGCAAGCAAGAACCTGACGGGGCTCCGAAAGATCCAATCTCACAAACTAGCTGGCTAAGGCCTGAATATCCATCGCCATAGGCCTCTCCAATATTGGTAAATAAGCCAAACTCTCCACCCGGTGAATCAAGGCATCGACCACCACATTGGCCTTTCCCAGGCGATACAAAATAGTGGTGTCATAGTCCTTCAGCAACTCTAACCACATCATCTAGTGCAAATTTAGATCCTTTTGCTTGAATATGTGTTGCAAGCTCCGATGGTCAGTATAAATCTCACAAGGCACACCGTATAAGTAATGGCACCAAATCTTTACGGCCTGAACAATGGCAGCTAACTCAAGGTCGTGAACAGGGTAGTTCTTCTCATGTATCTTGAATTGTCTGGATGCGTAGGCAATCACCCTACCGTCCTGCATCAACACAACTCCAAGGCCAATCCTCGAGGCATCATAATAGACCGTATAAGACCCCGAACCTGTATGCAGTATCAAAATTGGGGTTGTGGTCAAAGCTGTGTTGAGCTTCTGAAAGCTCGCCTCACACTTCTCTATCCACTTGAACGGAGCACCCTTCTAGGTCAACCTCGTCATAGGGGTCGTAATCAATGAAAACGCCTTCACAAAACGACGGTAGTAACCCGCCAAACCAAGGAAACTACGGATCTCGATAGCTGAGGATGGTCTGGGCCAACTCTACACGGCCTCTATCTTCTTTGGATCCACCTGAATACCCTCACTCAATACCACGTGGCCTAAGAATGCCACTAAATCCAACCAAAACTCATATTTAGAGAACTTAGCATATAACTTCTTCTCTCTCAGAATCTGAAGCACAATCCTCAAGTGCTGCTCATGATCTTCCCGACTCTAGGAATACACCAGAATATCATCAATAAAGACAATGACGAATGAGTCAAGATACGGTCGGAACACACTGTGCATCAAATGCATAAAGGGTGCTGGGGCATTGGTCAACACAAATGACATAACAAGGAACTCGTAATGACCACATCGAGTCCTGAAAGTAGTCTTCAGAATATCTGGCTCTCGAAACTTCAGCTGATGGTAACCTGAGCGCAAATCAATCTTAGAAAACACCCGTGCACCCTGAAGCTGGTCAAACAGATCATCAATATGAGGCAAAGGATAACGGTTCTTAACTGTCACTTTGTTCAACTGGCGATAATCAATACACATACGCATAGAACCATCTTTTTTCTTCATAAACAAGAAAGGAGCACCCTAAGGTGATACACTGGGTCTAATAAAACCCTTATCAAGCAATTCCTATAACTGATCCTTCAACTCCTTCAACTCAGGAGGATACATACGATACAGAGGAATAGAAATGGGCTGAGTGCCCGAAAACAGATCAATGCCAAAATCAATATCTCTATCAGGGGGCATGCCTGGAAGATCAACTGGAAATACATCGGAAAAATCCCGTACTACTGGAACTGAATCAACTGAAGGGGTATCAACCATACGCGTCACACCCTTTCTCAACCATATGCTGAGATTTAAGAAAAAAAATAACTCTAGTGGGAGTATGATCTAAAGTACCCCTCCACTCAACACGATGTACACATGGCATAGCCAATGTTACGGTTTTGGCATGACAATCAAGAATAGCATAATGGGGTGATAACCAGTCCATGCCTAAGATAATATCGAAATCTACCATGCTGAGCAACAATAAATCGGCTCTAGTCTCAAAACCACTAAGAGCAACCAAACACGACCGATAAATGCGGTCCATAACAAGAGAATCTCCCACAGAAGTAGAAACATAAATAGGGAAACTCAAAGAATCCCGAGATACACCTAAATGCATAGCAAAATAAGAAGACACATAAGAATAAGTGGAGCCGGGATCGAATAGAATTGGTGCATCTTTGTGACAAACCAGTATAATACCTGTGATGACAGAATCGGAGGCAACAGCCTCGGTACGGGTAGGAAGGGCATAGTATCGGGACTGACCTCCCCCTCTAGGGTGACCTGTACCTCCCCGACCTCCACCTCTAGCTGGCTGAGCAGGTGGGGTAGCAACTGGAGCTGTAACCATAGCCTGAGAACTCTACGGGGCACGTTGTGGCTGAAAAGTCTATGGAGGTGCACCCCTCCCAAGTTTGGGGCAATCCCTCACCATGTGGCATGTGTCACCACACTCAAAACAAGTTCTGGGAGGACGTGGTGGCTGTTACTGGCTCGGGCTAGGTCTGCTAGACTGACCTCTGAAAGCACCCCGCGCAGGAGGCGCGCTAGATACCAGAGGTGCATAGTAAGGCTCCTGAGGTCTAAGAGGAGCTGGAATGCCACTGGCTGCTGGAAGAGATGAATGAATAGGGCGACTCATATAAACCCTACCATGACGACCTGCAGCTGAGGTACGGGGACCAGAATAATGGCCGACTCTCGAGACCTCTTGGCCTCCCTCTCCTCTCTCTCCGTAGAATGCATACCCTCAATCCTTCTAGCAATGCTCACCACCTGCTGATAAGAAATATCCATCTCCGACTCACGAGCCATGCTAGACCTGATACTAGGAATAAGGCCCTTAATAAACAGGTGAAGCCTCTCACGAATAGTAGAAACCAAGGTTGGTGCATGCCTAGCCAAACTGGTATAACGGACAACATACTCTGAGACAGTCATAGCACCCTAGTGCAAATACTCAAACTCGACACGCCATACGTCCCTAGGGCTCTAAGGAACATACTCTCTCAGGAACAGATCTGAAAACTGAGTCCAAGTCAGTGAAGCAGCCTCATCCGGACTGTCTAATTCATAGGTGCACCACCACTCATAGGTGGCTCCTTGAAGCTGGAAAGTAGTAAAGGAAAACCCGCTCGATCCTGATATACCCATGGTACGGAGAATGTGGTAACTCTCATCTAGAAATCCCAGAGTATCCTCCGATGCTAGACCGCTGAATATAGGAGGCTTGTACCTCTCAAGCCTCAGTTGCTCCTCCTCAAAAGCCGCTGCCCTATCCTCAGGCTGAACTGGCACTACAGGTGATACAAGAATAATCTCAGGAGCCTGCTCAACATGCACTCGCTGCTTAGGAGTGCGGGCGGCGGGAGTCTGTGCTCCTCCCCCGGCCTGAGATGTGGCTACAGTAAGGGGAAGCAACTCTGCCTGAGCCAGAGTGGTGTACATACTTATGAACTGTGCCAAAGTGTCTTGGAGAGCTGGAGTAGTGGTAGCAGTAGGTGTGTTAGGTGCCTGGACTCCAGCTGGAACTGCTGGTGGTACCTCGGCGGCAGCTCGCGCAGGTGCTCTAGCTGCACCACGTGCACGTCCTCGGCCTCTACCTCAGCCCCGGCCTCTAACGGCTGCAGTAGGGTGTGCAGGTGCCAGATCGTCTTGGGTAGCACGTTTCCTCACCATCTGTGAGAGAATAGAAGACAGAAGTTTAGAATTGTGATGTCAAAATATCGCACGACAAGGAAATCAAATGAAGTGGAATTTTCCTAACAGTTACATAGCCTCACGTAGATAAGTACAGACATCTCCAAACCGATCAGCGAGACTCTAATAAACTGGCTTGTGATCTATGACTCCTATGAACCTAGAGCTATGATACCAACTTGTCATGACCCCAGTTCGCCCTCCGTGAACCATTGTGATGGAACCTAGTCTCTACGACTAGGTAAGCCTAAATTGTGGAAGAAAACCAAAATTTGCGGAAGTAAAATAACTTTAAACAGTAATAAAGTAACAATAGTGTTTAAATGTGCCACTCGGCATACACCATATTCAACTCTCAATACCAAAACATAAATCCAAGACCCGGAAACCCACGTATCACAAGCTAAGATCAATACTACATAGTTGTATCTCCGGAATGTCTAATAAGAACAGAAAAATACAGAAGGTCTAAATACTAAAGCAATAATAGAAAGGGACTTCTCGGTCTGTGGACACGGCAGATGTACCTCAAAGTCTCTAGAGCAGTCGCCTCCTCAAGGATGATAAGCCTGAGTAGTGGTACCTGGATCTGCACATGAAAAACATGCGCAGAAGAGGCATGAGCACACCACATTGGTACTCAGTAAGTGCCAAGCCTAACCTCGGTTGGGTAGTGACGAGGAAGGTCAGGGCCCTACTGAGATTAAAAAAATATAAAGATGACCGGATAAGATAAGCAATACAATTGAGAATCTACAGTAAGAATCTACACGGGATAATAAGAGTACAATAACGAAAACAGAGACGAAGGCAAACCACAAGGAAGCACCACTCATAACAAGGATGATAACCGGGGATCTCTTGGTATCCCGAGGATCTCTTGGTATATCCTAAATATATGCTAGGGATCTCTTGGTATCCCCAATATATGCAAGGAATCTCTTGGTATCCCGAGGATCTCTTGGTATCCTCAATATATGCTAGGCATCTCTCGGTATCCCGAGGATCTCTTGGTATCCTCAATATATGCTAGGGATCTCTTGGTATCTCGTACCTCAGTTCAGATCATAAATACGTACATGGGATCTCCCGGGATGCCTTCCCATAGTCCCAAAGTAAAAACACACAGCAGCAACACAAGAATACCAAATTAAGCTAAATTTCATACAAAGTAAACAGTTAATTTTAGCCTAACATGCTTCACATAATGCAATTAAGGCAGCTTAAGCAAATAGGCAATTAAGTCAACTAAAAATGCTTTTCTAAATTGGCAACAGGCTAAATTCACTTGTAGAATAAAACAGGAAAAATAACTCAATTGAAATACTTAAGGAAAAACCGGATTTTCAACAATTAGCTCAAGTACGCGCTCGTCACCTCACGTACAAGGCATTTCAATTATCAAATATATCATATCCTAAGGGAAAGGTCCCCCACACAAGGTTAGACAAGCCACTTACCTCGCACCACGTCTTTGCCACGAGTACTCGACTCCAAATGGCCCAAATCTATTCAATTCAATTGCATAATGTAAATAACATTTCAAGTAACTGATTCTACAATTAAAGTCTAAGCTAATACGCAAAATTATGTAAAATGACCAAAACGCCTCTTGGGCCCGCATCTCGAAATCGGGTGAAATTTACATTTTCATAAACCTTGTACACTCGCGAGTCTATACATAACACGAACACTAAAATCGGAGTCTAAATGATCCCTCATATCCTCATTTAAAGGTCTCTTAAACTCAAGCCCTAAATACCCATTCTTCCCAAATTTTACACCACTAATTAGGTCTTTAATCATATAAAAATGAGTTATGAAGTCAAAGACGTTACCTCCAAGTGATTCCACTCTGTTTTCCTCAAATCTCTCTCTCAAAAGCTTCAAACCTGGATGAAAATGGTGAAAGAATAGCTCAAATTCGCGAAGGAAACTATTTATATGTTCTGGCCCAGGCATTTTCACATCTGCGGCCCAATTGCCGCTTCTGCGGTACCACATTTGCGGTCCTTGAACCGCATCTGTGGTTTTTCACTTAAGTCCCAATTTTTTGCTTCTGCAATCCCTTTTTCCACATCTGCGCCATCGCAGATGCGGCCCCTAAGCCGTTTCTGCAATTCTAGCCTCCCCAGGCCCCTTTCCGTTTCGGCGCTCCTTTCCCCCGCATCTGCGGCATCTCACCTGCGGTCCCCAATTCGTAGGTGCGGAAACACAAGAAGTAGAAAATCTGAAGCTTCCTCAAAAATTCCAAACTCTCAGTTAACCATCCGAAATCACCTCGAGGCCCCAAGGACCTCAACCAAAAGCACAAACATCACCTAATACCTTATTCAAAATTGTACCTATCTTCAAACACTTCAAACAACATCAAATCAACCAAAACACATCGGATTCAAGCCTAAGCACTCCAAAATTCTCAAAATACGCTTTCGATCAAAAAATCTATCAAACCTCGTCCGAATGGCCTGAAATTTTGCACACACGTCATATTCAACACTACATAACTACTCCTAATTCTAGAATTCCATTACGATCCTTGGATCAAAATCTCACTATCAGACCGGAACTTCGAAAATTCAACTTTCGGCATTTTAAGCCTAATTTAGCTACGGGCCTCCAAAACACAATCCGAAAATGCTCCTAACCCTGAAATCACCCAACAAAAGCTAATGGAACCACTGGATTTCCATTCCGATGTTGTCTTCACACTGTTATGACTACGACCAACTTTCCAACACGTAAGCTCTCATTTAGGGACTAAGTGTCCCAAAACTCTCCAAAACTCAAAACCGAACATCCCTACAAGTCAAAATATTAGAAATAAACTCGGGGTAAGTAGTTAATAGGGGATCGGGGCATAAATTCTTAAGACAACCGGCCGGACCGTCACACTACAACCTTACCATGCTGCATCGGCACACAACCTAATCCAACGTCTGAAGCGTCACAATAGATAATGTAACCATCGGTCCCTTCTGGGAGCATTAGAACCGGTGCTGAAGTTAATCTGTCCTTTAATGCCTATAAACTCTATTCGCAAGCATCGATCCATTAAAACTTGGCTCCCTTCTAAGTTAACTTACATGGGTATTCTAATATTTCTGTAACGATCCGACCGGTCGTTTTGAACTTTTGCACTTTGATCGCCAATTCTTAGGTATGACTTGCCCCGTGTGATGTATTATGACTTATGTAAATTATTGGTCTTGGGTTTTCAGGGTAATCAGAACGTAATTGGAATAACAATTCCCAGTTTAAAGCTTAAAATTTGAAAGGTTTGACCAAGATTTGACTTGAGTGTATATGATCTCGGATCAGGACTTTTATAATTTAGTTAGCTCCGTTAGGTGATTTAAGACCTAGGAGCGTGATCGGAATGCATTTTGGAAGCCCGTGGAAGGTTTAGGCTTGAATTGGCAAAATTGAGACTTCGGCGTTTTCCGATCGATAAGTGAGATTTTGATATAGAGGTCAGAATAAAATTCTGACAGTTAGAGTAGCTTCGTTGTGTCATTTGGAATGTGTGTGTAAAATTTCAAGTCATTCGGACGTGGTTTGGTTGGGTTTTTGATCGAAAGCGTATTTCAGAAGTTTTTGGAAAACTTAGGCTTGAATTCAATGAATTTTGGGTAATTTGATGTTGTTTGAGGTGTTTTGATGATTGGAATAAGTTTGAATAAGGTTTTATAATGTGTTGGTGCTTTTGGTTGAGGTCCCGGGGGCCTCGGGGTGAGTTTCGGTTGGTCAATCGGACCATTTTTGGAGTTGAGAAATTGCAGAAAAATCAGTCCAGCAGTTGCAGGTATTTTGGCCTTCGCGTTCACAGAAGGGAAACTCGCGTTCGCGAAGTGCTGGGTTCACGAAGGGTGCATCAGGCTATTCATTCCATTCGCGTTATGGTTTATGCGATCGCGTATAAGGGATTTGGTCCCAGGAGAATTTCTCATCGCGTTCGCGTTATGGTTTCCGTGTTCGTGGAGGTATAGGAGGAAAGGCATCGCGTCGCGACTTGTGTGTCGCGTTTGCATAGAGTAAAAAGTGGTCAATGCGAATTTGTGCATTGCGATCGCGAAGTGTTGACCGCGATCGTGAAGAAGGAAGGATCAGACCTGGGCAGAATGTTTTAAGTCACTTCATCCGCGATTTTGGGGCTCATTTCCCCCATTTTTGATCATTTTGAGAGCTTTTTGAAGGAGATTAAAGAGGGATTCAAGGGGAATCGATTGGAGGTAATATTTTTGAACTTAAAATTCATTTTCATTGTGAAATCTACCTAGAAAATCATGGAACCTAAGCTAAAAAGGGAAGAACTAGGGCTTGGGATTTTGGACTTTTGAATTGGGATTTCAAGGACAATTTGGGGCTGGATTGGAGAACTTTTGATATGTATGAACTGTGGGGTGAGAAGGAACCCGTTGATATAAAAATTTATGAGTTTTGAGAAGTGGGCCCGGTGCTCGGGTTTTTGCAAATTTCGGGATTTTTGGTATTTTCCGATTGTTTTTGCTTGGGCTTTGTTCCCTTTAGATTATTGTGACGTATTCGTTCTGATTTTGGATAGATTCGACTTACGTGGAGGCTGATTTGAGGGGCAAAGGCGTCGCGAGCTAGAGATTTAGCCGGTTCGAGGTAAGTAATGATTGTAAATACTGTCCTGAGGGTTTGAAACCCCGGATTACACATCGTTGTGTTAATTTGAGGTGACTTACACGCTAGATGACGAGCGTGGAGTAGAGCGCCGCTGAGGATTGTGACCTAGTCCATTCCGAACGACTATTTTAATGCGTATTTGATAGTTAATTGTTTGATGTTATTATACTTTGGGCTGTATGCCATGTTTGGGGCCTTGTGCCGACTTGTTGAGACCCTTAGGGGTATTTTTACTATCTTTCCTCACTCTATTTGTTTGAAAGCATATCCTCAGTCATGTTTTACCTGTTTACTGCTCAAATCTGGCTTTACCACTATATTCTTAAAAATGTGGAAACTGTTTTGGGCTGAGTTCCCTGTTTTACTGATGGTCCGAGTGATCGTGAGATGATGACTGAGATAGACCGAGGGTCTGATTGTGAGATTGATGACTGAGATAGACTGAGAGTCTGATGGTGAGGTTAATGGCTGAGAGAGGCCAAGGGCCTAGTTGTGAGGATTATATATCTATGGATCGGGCTGCACGCCGCAACAATATATATATATATATATATATATATATATATATGGATCGGGCTGCACGCTGCAGCGATATAACACTTGGGTTGTAGGAGCCCCTCCGGAGTCTACACATCCCCAGTGAGCGCCATCGACGAGATATGTGGATCGAGCTGCACGCCGCAGCAATATATGGATCGGGCTGCACGTCGTAGCGGTTACTATATGGTACCTATTGAGCGTGAGTGCCGAGTGTGAGCGCTGATTGGTAGGAGTTGAGTCATGAGTGACTGAGAGGCTAGCCCAAGGGGCGATAGATACATACATGTACATGAGTGATGTTTGCCTGAGGGGCCTGATTATGCACTTATTAATTTTCACTTCTCTTTAGAGTGAGTTTCCATTGAATATGTTGATTTAATGACTGTTTTCACTCATCCTTATACTAAGCCTCTGTCGAAAATGTTAGATAAATATTTTTAAAACAACTTTCATTCAAACTGGGGTTTACGAGATGTTCAGAATTTAATCACTGATTTGGCATTGGTTATTTCCACGGAGATTTTCATGTTATGAAGTGTTTATGATTACTGATTTGCCCGAGGGGCTATTTTACGAACTATGTTTTGCCCGAGGGGCCTATTATGGCTTTAATCTCTTTTATTATTTTAAATGGTATTGAACCCTTACTGAAACTGCTGGAAGGTATTTCAAAATGATTTTTTTCTAAGAGCTGGATTTTAAATGGGAAGATTGACTCATATTATGATTTGAAAGCCTGATGTGTTTATTAAGCCTAACGTAAATGTGGATTCATTGTTTCCTACTGCTCAGTCTTTATTTACTCTTATTACTTACTGGGTTGGAGTACTCACATTACTCCCTTCACCTCGTGTGCAGATTCAGGTATTTCGGAACCCGGTA
This sequence comes from Nicotiana sylvestris, assembly GCF_000393655.2. Classification (NCBI taxonomy): domain Eukaryota; kingdom Viridiplantae; phylum Streptophyta; class Magnoliopsida; order Solanales; family Solanaceae; genus Nicotiana; species Nicotiana sylvestris. The sequence goes on from NC_091064.1 coordinate 36,288,106, forward strand.
GCGGGTGCTGGTTGCTCAGACGTGGAGTCATCAAAGTTAGAAAGGTGGCTGCACGATGTTCGCAACACTTCTTCTTCTTTCTCACTTTCATTTCCGTACTTAGTACATTTTTACTATTATTATTGTATTCAGATCTTGGTAGATGCTCATGGCTAGTGACACCGCGATGTCGGGCTTGTATATTAATTCCGCATTGTTCTTTCAGACGTATATTATGAAACATTATTCTAATTAAAGGTTTAAAAAATGACTCTTAATGATTAAAGGGTTAATGTGAGTGTTGTGTTGGCTGGTCTTGTCTTCACGAGGGGTACCATCAAGACCGGGCCGGTTTGGGGTCGTGACAAGTTGGTATCAGAGCCTAGGTTACATAGGTCTCACGAGTCATTATCAGGTTTAGTAGAGTCTCGCGGATCGGTACAGAGACATATGTATTTATCCTCGAGAGGCTGCATAACCTTTAAGAAAAACTTCTCATTCTTGGAATTCTTATCGTGCGTCCCTAATTCATCTTGAAAAGTGACTCTTGCAAATCCTTCCACACATTCGTATGCGTGCATGAGCGCTTAGTATCAGATGTGCCTTGATGGCTTATGATTCACCGATCGAGGGGCGAGATGTGATCTTTGTGAGTTTGATGTTGGGCCAGTCTGGAGGACTTGAGGCCTGATCATTGCCTATGGCTTGAGCACCAAGGTGCTGATTGTGTGAGCCAGTGTTCTTGAACTTATATGTTCGGTAGTGCCCCTATTAGTGGGAGTGACAGTTGGGTAACTATGTGATGAGTATGTTTGTACTGCGAGATGTACCTATATGATTTGGAAGTGACAAGAAACGCCTTCTGAAGGACAAACGAACTATTAGGTGCTTGAATTCCATCATGATTCGAGGTATAGCCCTGAGTTGTAAGTGTGTGAAGGATCTTTTCATGTTTCCCAGTTTAGATTGAAGTAAATTTCATGTTGCGGTATGAGTTTAGACTCAGGAAGACCAAGTAACTACGTACAGTTTATGATGGTGGAAGGTATACAAGAATGTTAGTTGGAGGCAAAGCAGGTGGGTTATCTTCTGCGAAGTTTTCTGAGGTTGTCTGAACCTTGAGTTGTCTATTAGAAGATCTCATGTGCAAGTGAAAAATACGTGTTGAAATTTGAATTTTGGGTCGCTTAAGAGAGTGGGCTTAGCTATTGCGAGAATGAGTGCAACATTGGCCGAAGATTTAAAGTACTAGATGATCTGTGTTCTCACCAGCTTACGAAGGATTTGAGTTTAATCTCACTATGGTATTGTGGCATTAACCGAGTATAAGTGTTATGAGTTATCGAGTGTATTTTGATCTATGGCTCCGAGCCAAGTGGGGGAGTCTGCGATGAGTCGTTAATTGCACGGGTAGGTGCTATGTTGGTTCCAGTTTGAGGCGTGCAGGCGAATCATTTATGGCTTGTGGAAATTGAGACCGAGGATGGTTCGAGTAGAGGAAATTTTGACAAAGGTTATATTATGCTTCATAGAGTAAGAAAATCACGGAATGTCTTAAGTTTTTGGTGGTAAAGAATGCTCGGTGCATAGAGCAGGACGTTGCTTGGTTGTATTAGGATGGGGATTCCATTCTGTGGTGTCGGGGTGCCAATGAGGCACGGGTGGTTCTGTTTGTTGGGTCAGGTAAATTGCAGTTTGAATAAGAGAGAATGACTTGCGAGAATGGTTCTAATGTGTTCAAGAGTCTGCATACATCAATTGAGTATTCTAAATTTGCATATGCGGTTAGAAACTGTGTTTCCATTGGAAGATGCCAAGACTTGTGGTATTTCTATGTTAATTGTGGGTTTCTATGTATCAGTATTAGGAAAGTGATGGCAACAGATTTAGATTCGCAGGAAGTTCTTTAGAGTAAAGTATTTTGGAATGTGGTGTCTTTGGGAATAATTGAGAGAGTATTCAGCGGCTTATAGGTCTTAGACAGTGTGGTTTTATGCTTGGGTCTCGCATGGTAAGCCTGGATTGAGGTATTGTGGTGCTACAGCAAGAGGGAATATCCAGTTGAAGATGAATCAGAAGGAAATTTAGATAGATGGAGTAGCTTGATAGTAGACCGGATTGGTATGGTAAGGATATGATTAATTCCTTGTGTGTGTTCGAGGTGATGAGTTCTTATAGGTATTTCACAACAGTGCTCTTAGGTTTTCATGGCTTGCTTAGTTTGGTCGAGTTAGAAGGATTTAGTCTTGACGATTTAGATTTGTGCAAATGCGATTCGGAGAGTTCTAGATGGTTTCCACCACAGTTAGAGAGGTATATTTTCCATATTGGCGTGGGGAGCATGGGATGTATAGTGATTTTCTTCTAGAGGGGACCAATGGAAAGTTCTTGACCAGTTGACTACGTAGATGTTTGTGGCTCAGAAGGGATATGAATTTCTCGCGGTTATCCTATAGTGGTACGGTTTATGCAGTATGTTGTGTAAGACTGAGATTTGCATGTATAAGGTCAATGTTCAGATTTGAATGGATGGTCATAGATTCTTAGGCAGCGCGGGCAGTTTCAGATAATTAGAGAAATGAGCTTTAGATGATTTGAGAAATGATCTTCAGATGATTAAGGAAATGGTAATGCTAATTGAGGTGATTTGGCGAGGGTATATGTTCCAGGAAGAGGCAATGTGATTAAATTGATGGTACTTCAGTAGTATTGCAGCACTTCTTGTCGGATCAGCTGCTGATATTCGAGTTTGCTTGGCAGCACAGAAGAATCTTAGAGTATCTCTCATGGAAAGATTGAGTCTAGAGGTGAGTTATGTATACGAGTGGCGAAATTGGGATCAGATATGGTAATTCATGTGCTTTATGGACTTGGAGATTGTAAGTTCTCATACACAGGTTAGCCCGTGGTTGTGGATGGTAAAATGTGGGTAAGTTAGTCAAATATTAGTATGTGCTATGATTCAGTCCTTGTGAACCTTCGAAGGATTATTTATCTATTGTGGGTAACTAGAGTTGATGTGTGGTCCATTGGTAGACCTATATTGATATATGTCCGGCATCTAGATGGTTTTGTTGACTTTGAGTTGTTGTTGGCGAGGGATGTGTTGATTCGGTTGTTTTTGAGCTATTAGCAATTAGGGGGATCTACGAGTTATCTTCCTGCGTTGCGAGACGTTAGGATTTGCTGGTTATAGGCACAACTGGTGCGGTTCCATTGGGGTTTCATAGTGGAATTCGAGTGGGAAGAGTACTGGTCATTGCTCGGTGGACGGTGTATCGATTATGTCCTTTTGGGTATGTGTAATGTATGTAAATTGCTTCGCGGTGGTAATGATGATTGTTGTGGTTTTGGACATCATATTGCGCGTGGTTGTCGATTTTGAGCATAGTGACTTGATGTGTTTCATGTGGACTAGTGTTTGGATGAGGTCGCGTATTGGAGCGAAGCTATGTGAAGATATGGCTTTGCGGGTTAGATTCGTGTGTTCTATTTCTATGATGTGAGACGGGTGGTCAGCTGTGTGTTGTGATAGTACTGGTAAGCTTGAGGTACAACTCTTTCATTTGAGTCAGTTTCATGATGTGAGTATGTTTGGATCGTTGCTTATTGGTGCGTGGACTGTGCAAGTTGTGGCTTAGCCTGTTTTGTTGTGTCATGTCACCAGAGTAATTGTATTAGATTAGATGAGATCGTTGGGGTCTTTAATGAATACAAATGGATTCGATTTTAGCATGTTTAATGGATAAATATCGAGGTTCGACTCAGAAATTTGTCATGGTCCTTGCCAAAGGAGAAGTAGCCTTATGGATGGTTCATCTGAGAAATTCTTATGGTTTATTGCGTGTTTCATTTATCATTGGTAGTATATGGAAGTGTTGGAATGAGACTTTAGTTGTTAAGAGGTTTTCTATCGACATTCAGTTGTTATGTGCTGCTGCTATGATTAGAAGTTATCGTTGTGAGTGTTTAAGTTATGTGGTATATCATGTGATTGTGCCTGAGATAGCAGATATGGTTTGTTATAGCTTGTTCGGACTATTCACAATATAAATGTGAGATTCTGATCGTATTGAGGATTTTACAAGTAGAAATGTGGTTCTATGGTTTATGGACTAGGATGGATTGTGAAATTTCAGTTATATTGTGTTATCGAACCTATGTGAGATAGGGTGACGTGGGATCACCCCCATGTATGTGTATGGTAAGGTTAGTCAGCGATTGGTTGGCTTTTGGAACAACTCCGGGTACGTTCGAGGACGAACGTGTGTTGAAGTGGGGGAGGATGTAACGACCCGACCGGTCATTTTGAGCTTTTGCACTTTGATCGCCAGTGATCGAGCATGACTTGCCCCGTGTGATGTATTATGACTTATTTAAATTGTTGGTCTTGGGTTTTCAGGGTAATCAGAACGAAATTGGAAGAACAGTTCCCAATTTAAAGCTTAAAATTTGAAAGGTTTGACCAAGATTTGATTTTAGTGTATATGATCTCAGATCAGGACTTTTATGATTGAGTTAGCTCCATTTGGGACTTAGGAGCGTGATCGGAATGCATTTTGGAAGTCCGTGGAAAGTTTAGGCTTTAATTGGCGAAATTGAGATTTCGGCGTTTTCCGGTCGATAAGTGAGATTTTGATATAAAGGTCGGAATGAAATTCTAACAGTTGCAGTAGCTTCGTTGTGTCATTTGGGATGTGTGTGTAAAATTTCAGGTCATTCGGATGTGGTTTGGTTGGGTTTTTGATTCCAGTCATTTTTACTATTGATTGTTTTATTCAGATCTTGGTATATGCTCATGGCTAGTGACACCACGATGTCGGGCTTGTATATTAATCCGCACTGTTCTTTTAGATGTATATTATGAAACATTATTCTAATTAAAGGTTTAAAAAATTACTCTTAATTATTAAAGGGTTAATGTGAGTGTTGTGTCTGCTGGCCTTGTCTTCACGAGGGGCGCCATCACGACAGGGCCGGTTTGGGGTCGTGGCAAATTGGTATCAGAGCCCAGGTTACATAGGTCTCACGAGTCATGAGCAGGTTTTGTAGAGTCTCATGGATCGGTACAGAGACGTCTGTATTTATCCTCGAGAGGCTGTAGAACCTTTAGGAAAAACTTCACATTCTTGGAATTCTTATCGTGCGTCCCTGATTCAGCTTGAAAAGTAACTCTTGCAATTCCTTCCACGCGTTCGTATGCGTGCATGAGCGCTCAGTATCAGATGTGCCTTGATGGCTTGTGATTCACCGATCGAGGGGCGAGATGTGATCTCTGTGAGTTTGATGTTGGGCCAGTCTGGAGGACTTGAGGCCGGATCTTTGCCTATGGATTGAGCACCGAGGTGCTGATTGTTTGAGCCAGTGTTCTTGAACTTATATGTTCGGTAGTGCCCCTATTAGTGGGAGTGACAGTTGGGTAACTATGTGATGAGTATGTTAGTGCTGCGAGATGTACCTATATGATTTGGAAGTGACAAAAAAGGCCTGCTGAAGGATAGAACTATTATGTGCTTTAACTCCATCGTGATTCGAGGTATAGCCCCGAGTTGTGGGCGTGTGAAGGATCTTTTCATGTTTCCTAGTTGAGAGTGAAGTAAATTTCATGTTGCGGTATGAGTTCAGACTCAGGAAGACTAAGTGACTGCGTACAGCTTATGATGGTGGAAGGTATACAGGAATATTAGTTGGAGGCAAAGCAGGTGGGTTATCTCTTGCGGAGTTTTCTGAGGTTGTGTGAACCTTGAGTTGTCTGTTAGAAGATCTCATGTGCAAGTGAAAAATACGTGTTGAAATTTGAATTTTGGGTCGCTTAAGAGAGTGGGCTTAGCTATTGCGAGAATGAGTGCAAGATTTGCCGAAGATTTAAAGTACTAGATGATCTGTGTTCTCACCAGCTTACGAAGGATTTGAGTTTAATATCACTATGGTATTGTGGCATCAATAGAGTATAAGTATTATGAGTTATCGAGTGTATTTTGATCTATGGCTTCGAGCCAAGTGGGGGAGTCTGCTGTGAGTAGTTGATTGCACGGTTAGGTGCTATGTTGGTTCCAGTTTGAGGCGTGCGGGCAAATCAGTGATGGCTTGTGGAAATTGAGATCGAGGATGGCTCGAGGAGAGGAAATTTTGACAAAGGTTATATTATGCTTCATAGAGTAAGAAAATCACGGAATGTCTTAAGTTTTTGGTGGTAAAGAATGCTCAGTGCATAGAGCAGGACATTGCTTGGTTGTATTGGGACGAGGATTCCATTCTGTGGTGTCGGGGTGCCAATGAGGCACGGGTGGTTCTTTTCGTTGGGTCAGGTAAATTTCAGTTTAAGAGAGAATGACTTGCGAAAATAGTTTTAATGTGTTCAAGAGTCTGCATACATCAATTGAATATTCTAAAGTTGCATATATGGTTAGAAACTGTGTTTTCATTGGAAGATGTCAAGACTTGCAGTATTTCTATGTTAATTGTGAGATTCTATCTATTAGTATTAGGAAAGTGATGGTAACGGATTTAGATTCGCAGGAAGTTCTTCAGAGTAAAGTATTTTGGAATGTGGTGTCTTTGGGAATAATTGTGATTGTATTCAACGGCTTATGGGTCTTAGACAGTGTGGTTTTATGCTTGGGTCTCGTGTGGTAAGCCTGTATTGAGGAATTGTGGTGCTACAGCAAGAGGGAATATCCAGTTGAAGACGAATCAGAAGGAAATTTAGATAGATGGAGTAGCTTGATAGTAGACCGGACCGATATAGTAAGGATATGATTAATTCCTTGTGTGTGTTCGAGGTGATGAGTTCTTACAGGTATTTCACAACAGTGCTCTTAGGTTTTGATGGCTTGCTTAGTTTGGCCGAGTTAAAAGGATTCAGTCTTGACGATTTAGATTTGTGCAAATGCGATTCGGAGAGTTCTAGATGGTTTCCACCACAGTTAGAGAGGTATATTTTTCATATTGGCGTGAGGAGCATGGGATTTATAGTGATTTTCTTCTAGAGGGGACCAATGGAAAGTTCTTGACTAGTTGAGTACATAGATGTTTGTGGCTCGGAAGGGATATGGATTTCTCGCGGTTATCCTAAAGTGGTACGATTTATGCGGTATGTTGTGTAAGACTGAGATTTGCATGTGTGAGGTCACGGTTCAGATTGGAATGGAAGGTCATAGTTCTTAGGCAGCGCGGGCAGTTTTAGATAGTTAGAGAAATGAGCTTCAGATGATTTGAGAAATGATCTTCAGATGATTAAGGAAATGGTAATGCTAATTAAGGTGATTTGGCGAGGGTATATGTTCCAGGAAGAGGCAATGTGATTAAATTGATGGTACTTCGGTAGTATTGCAGCACTTTTTGCCGGATTGGCTGTTGATATTCGAGTTTGCTTGGCAGCATAGAAGAATCTTAGAGTATCTCTCATGGAAAGATTGAGTCTAGAGGTGAGTTATGTATGCGAGTGGCGAAATTGGGATCAGATATGGTAATTCGTGGGCTTTATGGACTTGGAGACTGTAAGTTCTCATACACAGGTTAGCTCGTGGTTGTGAATGGTAAAATGTGGGTAAGTTAGTCAGATGTTAGTATGTGCTATGCTTCAGTCATTGTGAACCTTCGAAGGATTATTTATCTGTTGTGGGTAACTAGAGTTGATGTGTGGTCCATTGGTAGACCTATATGGATATGTGTCCGGCATCGAGATGGTTTTGTTGACTTTGAGTTGTTGTTGGTGAGGGATGTGTTGATTCGGTTGTTTTTGAGCTATTAGCAATTAGGGGGATCTACGAGTTATCTTCCCGTGTTGCGAGACGTTAGGATTTGTTGGTTATAGGCACAAGTGGTGCGGTTTCACTGGGGTTTCATAGTGGAATTCGAGTGGGAAGAGTACTGGTCATTGCTCGATGGACGACGTATCGGTTATGTCCTTTTGGGTATGTGTAATGTATGTAAATTGCTTCGTGGTGGTAATGATGATTGTTGTGGTTTTGGACATCATATTTCGCATGGTTGTCGATTTTGAGCATAGTAACTTGATGTGTTTCATGTGAACTAGTGGTTGGATGAGGTCGCGTATTGGAGCGAAGCTATATGAAGATATGGCCTTGCGGGTTAGATTCGTGTGTTCTATTTCTATGATGTGAGACGGGTGCTCAATCGTGTGTTGTAATAGTACTAGTGAGATTGAGGTACAACTCTTTCATTTGAGTCAGTTTCATGATGTGAGTATGTTCGGATCTTTGCTTATTGGTGCGCGGACTGCGCAAGTTATGGCTTTAGCCTGTTTTGATGTGTCATGTCACCAGCGTAATTGTGTTAGATTAGATGAGATCATTGGGGTCTTTAATGAATACAAATGGATTTGATTTCAGCATGTTTGATGGATAAATATCGAGGTTCGACTCAGATATTTGCCATGGTCCTTGCCAAAGGAGAAGTAGCCTTATGGATGGTTGATCTGAGAAATGGTTATGGTTTATTGCGTGTTTCATTTATCATTGGCAGTATATGGAAGTGTTAGATTGAGACTTTAGTTATTAAGAGGTTTTCTATCGACATTCGGTTGCTATGTGCAGCTGTTGTGATTAGAAGTTTTTGCTGTGAGTGTTTGAGTTATGTGGTATATCATGTGATTGTGCCTGAGATAGCAGATATGGTTTGTTACAGCTTGTTCGGACTATTCACAGTATAAATGTGAGATTCTAATCGTATTGAGGATTTTAGAAGTAGAAATGTGGTTTTATGGTTTATGGACTCGGATGGATTGTGAAATTTCAGTTATATTGTGTTATCGAACCTATGTGAGATAGGGTGACGTGGCATCACCCCCGGGTATGTGTATGGTAAGGTTAGTCAGCGATTGGTTGGCTTTTGGAACAACTCCGGGTATGGTCGAGGACGAACGTGTGTTTAAGTGGGGGGATGTAACGACCCGACCGGTCGTTTTGAGCTTTTGCACTTTGATCGCCAGTTCTCGGGTATGAATTGCCCCGTGTGATGTATTATGACTTATTTAAATTGTTGGTCTTGGGTTTTCAGGGCAATCAGAACCAAATTGGAAGAACAGTTCCCAGTTTAAAGCTTAAAATTTAAAATGTTTGACCAAGATTTGACGTGAGTGCATATGATCTCAGATCGGGACTTTTATGATTTAGTTAGCTCTATTAGGTGATTTGGGACTTAGGAGCATGATCGGAATGCATTTGGGAAGTCCGTGGAAAGTTTAGGCTTGAATTGGCGAAATTGAGATTTCGGTGTTTTCCGGTCGAAAGGTGAGATTTTGATATAGAGGTCGGAATGAAATTATGACAGTTGCAGTAGCTTCGTTGTGTCATTTGGGATGTGTGTGTAAAATATCAGGTCATTCGGATGTGGTTTGGTTGGGTTTTTTTTCGAAAGCGTATTGCGGAAGGTTTTGGAAAACTTAGGCTTGAATTCGATGAGTTTTGGGTAATTTGATGTTGTTTGAGGTGTTTTGATGATTGGAACAAGTTTGAATAAGGTTTTAGAATGTGTTTGTGCTTTTGGTTGAGGTCCCAGGGGCCTCGGGTGAGTTTCGGGTGGTCAATCGGACCATTTTTCGAGTTGAGAAATTGTAGAAAAATTAGTCCAGCAGTTGCAGGTATTTTGGCCTTCGCGTTCGCGAAGGGAAGCTCGCATTCGCGAACGGCTGGGTTCTGGAAGCTACGCGTTCACGAGGGTCTAGGCCGCGTTCGTGAAGGGTGCATCATGCTGTTCATTGCGTTCGCGTTATGGTTTACGCGATTGCGTATAAGGCATTTGGTCCCAGGAGAATTTCTCATCCCGTTCGCGTTATGGTCTACGCGTTCGCGGAGGTGTAGGAGGAAAGGCATCGTGTTCGCGACTTGTGTGTCGCGTTCGCATAGAGTAAAAAGTGGTCAACGCAAATTTTTGCATCGCGATCGCGAAGTGTTGACCGCGATCGCGAAGAAGGAAGGATCAGACCTGGGCAGAATGTTTTAAGTCACTTCATCCGCGATTTTGGGGCTCATGTCCCCCATTTTTGATCATTTTGAGAGCTTTTTGAAGGAGATTAAAGAGGGATTCAAGGGGAATCGATTGGAGGTAATATTTTTGAACTTAAAACTCATTTTCATTGTGAAATCTACCTAGAAAATCATGGAACCTAAGCTAAAAAGGGAAGAACTAGGGCTTGGGATTTTGGACTTTTGAATTGGGATTTGTCGGACCATTTAAGGTCGGATTGGAGAACTTTTGATATGTATGAACTCGTGGGGTGATAAGGAACCCGTTGATATGAAATTTTTTGAGTTTCGAGAAGTGGGTCCGGGGCTCGGGTTTTTGCTAATTTCGGGATTTTTGGTATTTTCCGATTGTTTTCGCTTGGGCTTTGTTCCCTTAGCTTATTGTGATGTATTCGTTCTGATTTTGGATAGATTCGATGCGCGTGGAGGCTGATTTGAGGGGAAAAGGCGTCGCGAGGTAGAGATTTAGCCGGTTTGAGGTAAGTAATGATTGTAAATACTGTCTTGAGGGCTTGAAACCCCGGATTACACATCGTTATGTTACTTTTAGGTGACTTACACGCTAGATGACGAGCGTGGGGTAGAGCACCGCTGGGGATTGTGACCTAGTCCATCCCGAACGACTATTTTAATGCGTATTTGATAGTTAACTGTTTGATGTTATTATACTTTGGGTTGTATGCCATGTTTGGGACCTTGTGCCGACTTGTTGAGACCCTTAGGTGTATTTTTAGTATCTTTCCTCACTCCATTTGTTTGAAAGCATATCCTCAGTCATGTTTTACCTGTTTACTACTCAAATCTAGCTTTATCACTATATTCTTAAAAATGTGGAAACTGTTTTGGGCTGAGTTCCCTGTTTTACTGACGGTCCGAGTGATCGTGAGATGATGACTGAGATAGATCGAGGGTTTGATTGTGAGATTGATGATTGAAATAGACTGAGAGACTGATGGTGAGGTTAATGACTAAGAGAGGCCGAGGGCCTAGTTGTGAGGATTATATATCTATGGATCGGGCTGCACGCCGCAAAAATATATGTATATGTATATATATATATATATATATATATATATATATATATATATATATATATGTATGTATATGTATATGTATATGGATCGGGTTGCACGCCGCAGCGATATAGTGCTTGGGCTGTAGGAGCCTCTTCGGAGTTTGCACATCCCCAGTGAGTGCCGTCGACGAGATATATGGATCGGGCTGCATGCCATCGATATATGGATCAGGCTGCCCGCCGCAGCAGTTACTATATGGTACCTATTGAGCGTGAGTGGTGAGTGTGAGCACTGATTGGTATGAGTTGAGTCATGAGTGACTGAGAGGCTAGAGTGAGGGGCGATAGATACATACATGTACATGAGTGATGTTTGCCTGAGGGGCCTGATTATGAACTTATTAATTTTCACTTCTCTTTAGATTGAGTTTCCATTGAATATGTTGATTAAATGATTGTTTTCACTCATCCTTATATTGAGCCTCCGTCGAAAATGTTAGATAAATGTTTTTAAAACAACTTTCATTCAAATTGGGGTTTACGAGATGTTCAGAATTTAATCACTGATTTGGCATTGGTTATTTCCGCGAGATATTCAAGTTATGAAGTGTTTATGATTACTAATTTGCCCGAGGGGCCGATTATGGCTTTAATCTCTTTTATTATTTTAAATGGTATTGAACCCCTACTGAAACTGCTGGAAGGTATTTCAAAATGATTTTTTTCTAAAAGCTGGATTTTAAATGGGAAGATTGACTCGTATTATGATTTGAAAGCCTATTGTGCTTATTGAGCCTAACGTAAATGTAGATTCATTGTTTCCTACTACTCAGTCTTTATTTACTCTTATTACTTACTGGGTTGGAGTACTCACATTACTCCCTGCACCTCGCGTGTAGATTCAGGTATCTCGGAACCCGGTAGCGGGTGTTGGTTGCTCAGACGTGTAGTCATCAGAGTTAGCAAGGTGGCTGCACAACGTTCGCAGCTCTGCTTCTTCCTTCTCACTTTCATTTCCGTACTTAGTACATTTTTACTGTTGTTGTGGTATTCGGATCTTGGTAGATGCTCATGGCTAGTTACACCCCGATGTCGGACTTGTATATTAATTCCGCACTATTCTTTCAGACATATATTATGAAACATTGTTCTAATGAATGGTTTAAAAAAATGACTCTTAATGATTAAAGGGTTAATGTGAGTGTTGTGTCGACTGGCCTTGTCTTCACGAGGGGCGCCATCATGACCGGGCCGGTTTGGGGTCGTGACAATTTCACAATTCATGAAATTCCCTTCTTCGAAGGCCCAAACTTCATCCTTTATCTATCACAATTACGCCCTTATTCCAATACCGGGGCATCATTTCATCTATTCTAAATATTACTAGTCTTAGACTCTTTTGGATTCATTCAGGCTATACCAAGCCTTCTGTAACTTAGAAAAACTATCAGCTCTCTTATGAGCTTAACCCTAAGGACTTATCCATTTACGTCACCTTTTCACTCATCTTTTCTTATCCTTCCTCGTGTCCTCCTAAAACCTTGTCAAAGGTGCTGAAAGGGAAGAAAATCCCTACAAATCTCCTGTAATAACTTGCCAAACCGAGAAAGCTACGAACCTCCGCTGGTGTTGTGGGTCCAAGCCAAGTCTTTATTTCCTCCATCTTTTGTGCACCCACCCGGATGCCTTCATCCAAAATGATATGCCCAAGGAAAGCTAAAGAGTTCAACCAAAATTTACATTTAGAGAATTTTGCATACAACTTCCCTTTTTTGTAGGGCTCTAAGTACAATATGCAAATGATCTGCTTGCTCCGCCTCTAAACGAGAATACACCAACATATCATCGCTAAATACAATTACAAACAGATCTAAAAAATGCCTAAACACACGGTTCATCAAATCCATGAATACTGCTAGGCATTGGTCAAACCGAACGATATAACTCAGATCTCGAAGTTCTCATATTTGGTTCGTAATGCTATCTTTGAGATATCCTCCTCCTTAAACCTTACCTGATGGTACCCGGACCTCAAGTCTATCTTTGAAAAATACTTGGCACCTTGCAACTGATCAAATAAATCATCAATCCTAGGGAGCGGGGTACTTATTCTTGATCGTCACCTTATGCTACTGTCTATAATCAATACATATCCGTAAGGAACTATCCTTCTTCCTCACAAATAACACAGGTGCTCCCCATGGTAATGTACTAGGTCTGGTAAAAGCCTTTTTCAAGCAAATCCTTTAGTTGTTCCTTCAACTCTTTTTAGTTCTGCGGGGGCCATCCTATAAGGAGGGATAGATATTGGATGCATATCTGGTAGTAGGTCAACAACATCTCAATTTCTCTCTCTGGCGGAAGACCCTAAAGTTTATCTGGAAACACATTAACCACAGGGAAGGATTGAATGTTTGGTAACTCTACCTCCACATCCCAAACCCGAGCTCAGTGATAATTATGGTCATTTCTAATCATCTTCCTTGCCTTGAGATAGGAGATAAATTTACCTCTTGGCGATGCTGTATTGCCTTTCCATTCTAAAACAGGCTCTCATGGGAATTGAAATCAAACTATCTTTGATATACGCTTGTTGTTAGCATAACAAAAGGCCAACCAATCCATACCCATTGTAATATCAAGTTCTACCCAACCGAACACCATGTACCTTATCCTTGTTTATTATCAAATATATCACGGGTCATTTCGGGCCACATCTATATATATATATATAGGTAACAATATTAAAACATAACTTGCATAACTAATTTATAAAAAGGTTTATATACATAGGGGTCAACCAGGCGGTAGACATGTGATACCCAAAACTATATACAGGATATTGTTTGTAAAACCTCTAAGTAAACATAACCATAGTATATCTACAAGTCGGGACAGATCTCCCTACGTCCTTATAAAAGCACCTAACATATGTCTAACCGTGAATTGGTAATATTCCCAGAAGAAGTGGAGATTACCAACCAAAAGCTAACATCTGGAGGAAGTCTAGAGTAGAGGGTCCTTGCCTCGTCCTATATGAGAGCCCCGATCGGAACAATTCGAAGTGGAATCATCATGTCCTTATCAGTTACATTCCTCCTCTTAGCCCGACTACTATATTTTTCCTCTACATATCTCATAACATACACTATCAAACCTTGATTGATGAACTCCCAAGACTGCGGACTATCTGGAACCTCAGCAGAGCTGGTGTCAGCAAATACCCTAACATAGTTTTGAGCCTGAGGGAAACCCAGCTATGCCAATCCATGCACTACTCCCCTCATACCTTGATCAATGAGTTGTGATAATAAAACTAAGGGCTTTGGTGAGGTCGGAACTCCTCTCACCCCATCTGCTACTGGAGTGGTCGTAACAGCTCGAACGAATGACTCATATGGATCCTCGGATGGATCCTCCTCAATAGAACCCATGATCTCCGATGGGTCTGACTCCATAGTTTAACTTGTATCTCTTTCTAACACTTTTGTAGCCTTATGACCCGTACTAGCAGTTGTAGTCTTCAGAGGCATTGCTGAAAATGTAACATATCGTTAGGAACATGAATTCTTATATCGCACGATCTAAGATAAAAGAGAGGATAACATCTATATGTACTATAGCCTCTTGTTTATAAGTGTGATGCACAACACACCCATAAATAACTCTACTAGACATGGTCTGTAGACAATCCTATGACAGAACTGCTCTGATACCACTTTTGTCACGACCCAACCGATGGGCCACGACAGGTGCCCGAGTCCTACCTGTCTAACACCCCTAAGCATGCGTCTAAGATATAAACTTGAATAACATCTTCTAAATTGCGAGAGTTATATACATGAAGGAAACCTACCCAAAATGCATATATACATATACGTGCAACATACGTAGGGCGAGCCGACAAGGCTACTATAAGCAACAATATACCTCAAAACTCGAAGCCGGCAACGCTACATACTATCCAACTAGACATACTGTTTACAGACCTCTAATAGAAATACAATTGTACAAAGACAGGACTGAGCCACGTCATACACATATATATACAAGTATATCGTACCAAAATCAAAAGTAGCTCCAGATCAAGTGGAGCACGCCTACTCTCGCTGATCAATGATCCTAAGAAGGGGGACCGTCAGCTTGTCTACCTGCACCTGCGGGTATGAAAAGGAGGCCCTGTGAAATAAGGCTTCAGTACGAAAAATATACTGAGTATGTAAGGCATGAAAATCAGTACGTGAAAGACATAGATTAAATATGGAATAAAGAAATCCATCTGTAAATCTGAATAACTTTGTAAATTCTGAAACATTCATAATATCATGCACGTGCAAATAAATGTCGTGTAGTGCATAGGCATAGGTGTACATAATATCATCAAGCCTCTAAGGGCATCCCATCATATTGTCACGGCCACTGTGGGCATAATAATCAACATATACCAACTGATCAGGTGGTGGTGCGTATATAATGCCATAACCTTTTCTCATATCCCATATACATAAATATATACATATAAATACGCGTATATAACGTCGTCTGGTTATGGGTCAATGTACATGTATAAATGAATAAAATGCAGGAAAATATGTTTAAAATCTCAATATTGTTTTCGGATAAACTTTATCAACTGCATATTATTTTGAGACCCATGAACAGAAGATATAATAATATGTCACATGGGGAATCAAGAGCACAAAGACCCCTAGTATTTTTATAAATAGAGTCGTTTGTGAAAACTGTGCATTTGCTCATTTCTTCTGTATAACTTGGATCATACCAAAAAAAGAAGAAAGGATAGCCTTAACATACCTGGAGTACGGAAAAATCCGTATGATATTCTTGAAAAAGGTTGCACCGTACTCCTTTAGAACCACAAAATTTTACGTTGCTAACCATTCTCGTTGGATTTCCTTTAGTTGCAAGAATCCACGTTTTTGTTGAAAACCTTAAGAATAGCTAACGTCCTGTAGTGCTCCTTAACTTATCAATTTATAGCTAATGTTTCAAATTAAAGGTTTGCAGGTTGTAGAAATTTTTTGTAAGCATTTATGTATCTAAGGTAAAGAAAGATGACCACTTTTAAAATAAGCTCACATCTGAAGTGCAAAGCTAATACTTTAGGATCTTTTGGATGAAGGATGTTCTGTAAAATTGGCTAACGTTTGGGTTTTGGTTCAAGGGAGATTTTATGTAAGAATCATTATTAATCTAATAGGTTAGTCTTCAGTGAATATGGAAGATCTTTAAAAAGGAGTGAAATGTAACATTATGCCACCCAATCCAAAAATGACTAAGAGTCATTGTTTGGAAGTGGCATGGCTGCCACGTTATTTTAGGGGGGCGGGGGGCAGGGGGAGGGAGAGGGAGGGTTTGATCTTATTATATAATTAATTAATTAATTAGGTAATGTTCCATTACCCGATAATTAATCAATTACCCGCATAATTAAGAATTATTTCAACTACTTAAAATACTATTCATTTTTAATATACTTTATACATCATACTATTGTGGTCATATGGTACTTTGTATGGTACTAGTCCATAAATATCGAGTATTATCGCTCGACCCGTATTTTATCCCAAATCGGCAACCTTCAGCGAAACCCGTTCTCTTTAACTCGTATACCCTTTATCTTTCATGACACATACTTATCGCTTGTTATAATTAGCATAAATACGTTAACCTCAAAATAATCTCATCCCCGAGTATACGTCAATTAACAGAAGACGAAACTTTAAACGTACAAAAATACGAGATGTAACACTTTTCTAATATGAAATTTGATAGAAATGGGGCCATCAAACAGAATATTTTGGGTGAATATGAAATTTGGAGCCATACTTTAGAGAGGCGCGAGTTTTTTGCGTGCAGCTTATTCCCATCAGAAATGAGACTTATTTATTCAGCTATTGCTACTTATAAATCACAATCAATGGTTGTACCATATCGCCTTTTAAATCGCATTCAGATAACAACAACAACAACAATTACCCAGTAAAATCTCACAAAGTGGGGTCTGGGAAGGGTAATGTGTATGCGGACCTTACCCCTACCCTGATAGGCTAGAGAGGCTGTTTCCGATAGACCCTCGGCTCAGAAAAAAGAAAAAGAGAAGGAGACAATTCATTAGTAACTCCAGTAGAAACCATAATAGTAATAGAAGCATAACAACCAAAAGATAAATGACATGCAATAACAGTAACCAGTAACTAAGGCCCGGGGCTAAGATAAATAGCAAGGATAGTGTGAATTCAACATAAACTGCAAGCTATCTAAAATTAACCCTAATCCAACCCCGCCTCACCCCCGGCATGAAGTACGCAAAGCTCTACTACCCCCTAATCTACAACCCTAATGCTTGACCTCCAAACTTTCCTATCAAGTGTCATGTCCTCAGAAATCTGCAGTCGTACCATGTCCTGCCTGATCACCTCTCCCCAATACTTCTTAGTCCTCCCTCTACCTTTCTCGTACCCACCACGGCCAATCGCTCACACCTCCTCACCGGAGCATCAAGGCTTCTCCTCCGCACATGCCCGAACCATCTGAGCCTTGCTTCCCGCATCTTGTCATCCACAGGTGTCACGCCCACCTTCTTCCGAATATCCTCATTCCTAATCTTGTCTATCCTAGTGTGCCCGCACATCCACCTCAACATCCTCATCTCTGCTACTTTCATCCTCTGGATATGGGAGTTCTTAACCGGCCAACACTCTGTCCTATACAACATGCCCGGTCTAACCACAGCTCAAATATTGCGACTAATACATTACATTCAGATATGGCTTGTTATTGCGACATACAAATCGCATTCAACAGTTTTCTCCATAATTCTTCTTGAGCAAAGTAAAAATATAACTCACTAACTATTTAGCAGCCTTCTTTCATGTCATAAAGCTTCTAAAATGTATAATCATTCTGATTGATAATTCTTCTATTCCTTCTCTAATAGATAAGTTCATTCCGTATACAAATGAAGCTCCTAGTACATACAATCAAATAAGAAGAAAAATATAAAAAACAGAGACCATGGCCACATCTCCAGAATAGTATGAAAAAAGGAATCCAAAGAAAAGAAGAATACTCCATCCAGTCACCTCAACAACTGCCCACATATGATTTCATTTTTCTTCCTTGATGTCATCCCACGATGATATTCCCAACGGACACATATTACGGTCACGAACTAAGTTTTTCAAATGTCTCGCAAATAGATTGCTATTCTTTTCAACTGTTCGATTATTGTAAAATGTTACTTTTCTTCTGCCCCACTTCAAGTAAACTTCTTTGAACTTGTTACTTCCTTGAACTTTTTTTTACCTTACTAGTACGCGAACCTACATTTGCATAATATAAAAATATTTCAAATCTTATACAAATAATAAACTTATGACCAAATAGATTTTAGAACATATTTGGTTCAACTATTTGGGTGAATTCCATAACTTGATCAGGAGATGGAGAAAATGCAATATTACTTTGCGCATGCTTTTTCTCATGAACCGAGGGATTTTTATTTGTTGTTCTCATTTCATGAGCAACCAACATTGTAGAATCTGATCTTGTACAATTGGAAGTTCTTGGCATACCTTGACTAGCGTAAAGAGCATTGTGATGAAAGGATCCCACCTTATTTCCAGAAACTTCTAAAGAGAATGATCCAAGCCCTTGCCCTCATCCTCGTCCCATCCCTATATCACCTGTTTCAAGGAATCATATTAGTAAAAAGTTTTGCATCAAAAAGTCAGTTATATAAATTAATAACTCCATAAATTTTAAGAAATCATACTTGGTTCAACTGTTTGGGTGGATTGTATAACTTTACCAGTAGATGGAGAAAAAGGAACATCATTTTGCATATGCCCTTTCTCAAAAATCGAGGGGATTTTAATCGTTGTTCGCATTTTTTGAGCAACAGACGTTGTAAAATCTGATCTTGTATATTGTTAGAAGTTTTGGGCACACTTTGACTATCATAAAGAGTACTCTTATGGAAGGATGATCCCAACTTATTTTCGAACTTTCCCGAAGAACACACAGATATAAGCCCTCGCCCTCGTCCCTTTGCTATAACACCTAGTGCAAGAAAATCATATTATTAAAAACTTTAACATTAGAATTTAGTTTTATATATTAATAGCACAATAAATTTGAGAAACCACACTTCTTTCACCTGTTTGAAAGTAGTTCATAACTCCATCAGTAGATGTATAAAATGAAATATCAGTTTACATTTCTTGAGCAGCAGCCATAGTAGAATCAGACAACCCTAAAGAGTACATAGATCTAAGCCCTCGCCCTTGGTCCTTTCCGATAGCACCAGGTGCAAAAAATGTATATTTATTTGTAGATTTCATAGTGGATCCCACCTCATTTCCGGTCTTTAATCGTTTTATATTAAACCTACAAAAAACCATAAGGAAAATCAGGACATTATAAAGATAATGTACTAACTAAAATCATTAAAACAGAATATATAACAATGATATGCTAATGTATTACTGTGAGCACGTGATTTTTCCCTACGAGAACTACTACCAGAAATTCAAAATAAAATAGTTTTGTGTTGGTGATTTATTTGTAATTGCCTGTGCACGTTTCTTTTTACTTTAATTAAGAAAAAATATAAAATATGTGTTGCATGTGTAGTTAGGGTTCAATTTGACAATTAGGAATTGATTAAACAATATTCGTTTTACGAAAAATGAAAAAATCGAAAAATAACGTACTTCGCATTTGAAGTGTTTAATGTCAAAGTGGGTGATTATCTTTGTATTTAATCTTGTGTGATAATTGTTATTAAGGGTTAATTAGTATTTTTGAGTTAATTTTGGCTTTACAATTTATTTGACAAATTTTTGGTAATTAGGAATTAAAAAGAAAATAGAAGAAAAAGAAGAAACAAGAGAAGAAAATCGGACTGTGCAAATTTTTAAAAAAAATTCAGGCCCAGTCCAAATAACCTTTTACCCAGTCCAATCCAACCAGTCTTGGAGACGGGTGGAACGACGCCGTTCGGGCATGAAGAATTTGGGCCGTTGATCTCACTCGATCGAATGGTCCAGTCCATCTCCAGATATATCCAAACGACGTCGTATATAGCCAATAGATCCAGGCCATTCATTTCATTTGATCCAACTCCTCAGAACAATCCCCACAACCCGACCCATTTTCCCCCGGATCGACCCAGTCCCCCAACGAAACCAAACGACACCGTTTCCTATAGGGGGATTGATCCAAGCCATTGATCTCACTTGATCAAGCGGCTTGGATCAAATCCCCACCCCACTATATATTCCCAAACCATACCCCGCCCCCCCAAACCAAGCCCCCCTCTCATTCTCTCCCAAGCCTCGTCTCTTTCAGAGACGAGGAACCCTAATAGCTGCCACCCCATCCCTTCACCATAAATCCGGCGGCGCCGGCTCCGATGGCCATGAAAATAACACCCCTGAACCTCCTAACCACCCTCAACACGATTCCATACTCCATTAACCTCGAATTATAATACAACTTCTCGAATCTTCGATCGAAGACCCCCGTCCCAAACCCTAGCTTGTCCACTTAACCCCAAAATCACACACAATAATCCCCTTGACCTCCTCGTCGCTAATCCCTAACCAGATTGGCTCGAATCTGAGTAAAACTCGTCGAATGGCGGATCTAGGGTTCGACAGTTCGAGACTGTTTCGAAGCTGTCAGGGTCGAACGGGTTCTGGTTAGTATTATAAGCCTATTTCTGATGAAATAGATGTATAATACTAACTGGAACTCAAGTTCGAAAGGGCATATTGGTGAGATCCAAGAAAAGAACAGTGAGTTCTTCTTAGCTTCTTCTTTTCCTTTTTTTTATGTGTTTGTTTGTCTGTGTAATTAGTCGCTTCTTTAGGTTTTCAGTTTAAGTTAATCCAGTATATATTCTGCTTCTTTTTCTGATTCTGGTTAGATTAAATATTCCAATGTTTGTTTGAGTAGTTCAATCAATTCTTCGTTTGCCTAAATTAGGTCCGTTATTTTCTCTCTTCTCCATAAGACCTTTTTCTTGTTGTTCATCATTTTTGCATATGAGTTCAGTTTATTTGTCGATTCAGTGCGTTTACAGTGATCGTTCATTTTGGTCTAAGTTTAATTTAAAATTGAGAATGTAGTTAGTCATTCCCGCGTATCGGTGTCAATCATGGTCTGAAATTTGACATTGGAAGTTCAATATGGTTTTTTCCGGATTCATTGGTCTTTATTTTAATGCTGTTTGATCCGATCCGAGTTCTAGCTCGAACTGCTGATTGAATTTGATGAGTTGAATTGGTTATAGCTGAAAGATGTAGTACAGATTAAAGGAGGTTAAGGTAGGACATTAATCACAGGGCACCCGGGTTAATTTAGGATCCAAAACTTGAAAAGGTTTAGTGGTTTGTCAGTGGGTACCAATATACCATTAAACTAATTCAAATTGGATGATGGAAAAGGGGAATGATGGTTTAGATTAAGTCAGAAGTAACATGGGTCAAGTGAAATTGATTTAAATATAGTATGCCCATACCAATTGAATTAGATAATGGCAAGGAACATATAATAGTGGGGAATGCACTTGCTGATTTTAGGGACTGAAATAGGCATTAATGATTAAAGTAAAAGCACTAGGGTAATGGGGGTAATTAAAGAATTGAAAAGATAAAATGTTAGTGGGTTGAGCACTAATGGGTTGCCTATTAAAAGAGCTATAAATCAGTCCTTGAGGGGGGGGGGGAAGAGATGAGTAGTTCAGTATTTTGAGAGTAAAAGAACTAAAGAAATTTGCTTCCCTTTATGTTGAAAAATCAGTATTTGTTTCTATTACTGTTTCAGTGATAGCTGTTGGTCCCTACTATTTGGTATTTGCAGTGGTTGTTTGTTGTTCTGCTGTATTGTATTGCTACTGCTGCTGCTGGTCCTCTTCTTCCTTTTCTTGTATTGTCAATACCAGGTACACATTTGTATATCCTTGGCTATTAGAATTAAATAAAGCATGATAAGAGTCTCTGTGCTGCCTGATTGTTGATAGCTACTGCCTAGTCATTATTTCTGATGGTTTTGAGTTGTATTGGATAGGGATTTGTTTAGTTAGAATTATCTTCAGTTAATGTAAACTGTTGCCTAAAAATTGAACTGATAAACCCTACGCCTAGGTTGTTCACGTGGTTGTTAGTTGAGTGTTAGTGTATTTATATTCATGTGCGCGATGGAAACAGTGAACTATTAGTTGGATATTTTCCCTTTAGCCATGCTATAGTATAATCTCAATTGACATAGTTTATTTTTTGAAAAACATAATTGAAGTAGAATAGGGAAGTAGATTTAGAGTACTGGAAATATCTGATGAATGTTAGAGCTTGAGTTGTTAGTTGTCAACTTAATTTCTCATGTATATCAATCCGAATCAACTTCAATTTACTGCAGTGTACTTCAGTCTACCATACATGCCTGAGTTTGCATTTAGTAGAATTGAACAACTTGAATGGAATTCAATTGAACAGTATCTTCTCGTTTGGTATAACCGCTGAAATTGCTAAGTTGTTGGAGCAAATAATAAAAGCTGGGCCATTATACGCATGTAATTAATTATGACTTTTCTTTATCTTTAGAGACAAAAATAAATAGAGAATCATAGTCGTTTTAGGATATCCTTAAAATGGACGAGACGAGCCTCGCCAAATAAAAACGCAAATTGCGGGGCCTTCAATAGATGGTTATTTTAATTGCTTAAATTTCGAGACAGACCGTTTAGCGAATTTTACGGCCTTCTCAAAATAATAATGCGTTAGCATCTTTAGGCGGGTTTTTTTAATAATATCTCCCTAAACTCGGGTGCACATTTATGTGACTCAAATCCAAATCTCAACGAAGTTAGAACGTGTCAAAAACTGCGGGTACATTTATGTGACGCAGTTCGAGATGCATTTTCACGACGTTGCAATTCTCTTTTAGAATAATAAATAATAAAAGAGGTTAAAAGTTGAAATTTGCGCACAAGGTCATAATTGTTAAAATCAGATAATTTAAGCCAGATATAGTAGTTGAGCAACCGTGCTAGAACCACGGAACTCGGGAATGCCTAACACCTTCTCCCAGGTTAACAGAATTCCTTATCCGGATTTCTGGTTCGCAGACTGTAATACAGAGTCATTCTTTTCCTCGATTCGGGATTAAATCGGTGACTTGGGACACTACAAATCTCCCAAGTGGCGACTATAATCCTTTAATAATAAATCCCATTTCGATTGTCCTTTAATTGGAAAAACTCCTCTGCGCCCCTGCGTGCACGGATGAAAAAGGAGGCGTGACAGCTCTGGCGACTCTGCTGGGGACATAAAAACCCCGAACTTCTGGTTCAGGGTTCGAGAATTTGAGCTTGGAATAATTGTTATAATTGGCTTTGTTTATTATCTGATTTTTACATGTTTGGGCCTAATGTGCTAAATGCTGCTTTTATTGCTTTGGTATTATCTGAACTGTATATAAACTGTGCCGAAACCCTTCTCTTCTTACCTCCGGGGATGTGCTTGCTGGTCGAGACTCCCTATTATGTTAGTGTCATACCTTGGAATAAGAAAGAGGCCGGACAAGTTACAAAGCCGGACGATCTCGCGGGTCCCCGGTACGTAGCCCCCTCCTCGACTCGAGTTGTCCGCTCGGGTACACAGTCTAGAACAAATACCCAGGTTACGAACCTAGAATAACTCAGCTTCATGCCGGATCCCTAGTAGGAACGTTTGTTTGCATCATGTGCATTTGACTTTGGAGGCTCAACACAGGGGTTGGGTCTGTCTAGGACAGGTGTACCAAAACGACAAAAGACCATCCTGATGCATCCAACTTGCTACCTGTGCATTTGTTTGCTTCGGACTTGCATGCTGGCCGGCTTTTGAATACTTTGAGGAAAGAGAGATAGAGGTATTTAATCGCCTGTTTTGAAAAATCAATGTCCAAATAGCGTCGAAACTCTATCGAATTTTTGAGGAAATGAAAAAAAAAAGAAAAAAGAAAGGGGGTTTTGTTTATGAAAAATGGTTTTATTTGCCATTGAAAAGAGTCTTGTTTTCAAAAGAAGTTTGTTTTATCTACCCGAACTACGCCGGTTTGATTCTCACAGGGCGCGGGATACGTAGTTAACGCTCATCGGGTCCAACCTCCCCTTTTACAAAAATAGCCAAAAAATGTCAAATTTTAATTGTCAACATAAATAAGTCGGGTGATGCCGTTTTGGCAAGAATAGTCGAATGTTCCCGAAAGGGACGCCAGAAGGCTGACTTTGCATAAACGGCCACTTTTAGTCATTTTTGGATTTTTGACCGGTTGGCTCACCCAGCTTTAAAATCTCCGTTCCCGAAGTGCTGAAAAGCCGTGTGCGGAGCCGGATCTTCCTTTTAATCTGTGAAAAATTAAAAATAGTCAATTTGTTGAGTCAAATAAATTTTATTTCTTAATCACCTTAATAAACGTGTAGGATGAGCACGATGCAAAATGAACCTTTTTCAATAATGACTAAAATCCCTTTCAAGTTGCGGCTATGGTGGGATGGTTTAGGTGGTGAAGGGCAAGATGAGGTCAAGAAATATCTAAAATGTCTTACGGGTTTATTGGAAATCCAGCCTCGGGGGGATATCATAAGAGTTTTGGTCACCTGCTGGGACCCGGCACACAATGTCTTCCACTTCCCCGATTTTGAACTCACCCCGACTTTGGAGGAAATAGCCGGGTACATCGGAAATGCTGAAGTTACGTTGAGGCAAAAATACCTGGTTGCTCCAAGAGCTATCACTGTGCATCGGTTTTTAGATTCGTTGAAGATACCCAGGACGGTCCATAACCTGGATTTGGCCACAGGTTTTTGTAATCCACGCTTCATATACGACATATACGGTCATGTCGGAGGATTCAACAACCCGGGTAACAAGTTATGCAGCAAAAGTAACCGTCAGAAATGGGACGAGCATAGACGAGTGGCTTTTATGATAACCTTTTTGGGCCTTTTGGTATTTCCAAGGAAAGACGGAAACATTGATCTGAAAATAGCCGGGGTCGTTAGTACCTTGCTCATTCAAGGTAAAAGCACTCTTGCGCCTATGATAGTATCTGATATCTTCCGAGCTCTCACAGCCTGCAAAGCCAAAGGGAACTTTTTCGAGGGGTGTAACTTGTTGCTACAAATATGGATGACTGAGCATCTCTGCCACCGTTCCCTGATCTTGAGTTATGGCTCCTCGAAGAAAACTTGCATAGAAGAGTTCTACACAAGAATCAAGGGGGTCAGTCTACCCGAGGGAGTTACGGCATGGACATCATTCTTTCGGACCCTCACCGCCAGCCAAATACAGTGGACACTAGGATGGTTGCCCGTTGACGAGGTCATCCATATGCCGACAGCTAGGACCCACTTTCTATTGATGGGGCTCAAGAGCATTCAGCCTTACGCGCCATATCGGGTTTTGAGATAACTCGGGAGATGCCAAACAGTGCCACAGGAGGAAGATCTTAGTGCTCAAGTAATTGAGATTAGCCCTGACGAACAGTTCCCTAAAGTAAGAGTCCGTCAGATCTGGAGTGAATGCCAAGGTTTAAAAGCAGATACTTGCGTGCAGGATCAGGCCAAAGGCGAAGTGGCGCCAGGATACCTTGCTTGGTACATGAGAGAACTTGAGCACGAGAGGCCGGCTAAAAGACCCTATCTCTAGGAGTTCGTCCAGGCGTCGCAAGAACAGTGGGATTGGTTGGCTAAAGAAGAGAGTTACAGGGAAGAAATAGGCGAGCTGAGGCAACACATTAGAGACCTGGAATTTCAAAATAGTCTACAAGTTGATGCCGATCGGGGAGAAAATAGCAAATTGGCCCAAGAAAATGAGGCGCTGAAAGCCCAAATCTGACAGATGAGGAGATATGCTGACAAACAACAAAGGAGTCGGGCGGATGAGCGGTTAATAAAAGGGTTAAAAAAGGAAATCGGTAAGTGCCGGGATAATTTGAAGAAATCTAAGGATACCATAGCACAACTCCAGGCACAATGAGAAAAGAGAACAAAATAGCGCACACAGTACTTACAGCAGGCAAGGAAAGATCATGAAAAGACCATTGTCAGTCTAAAAAGGAAGGTGACCACCCTAGAGAGCAAGGCGGCTAAACAAGCCAAGGCATTTGAAACCGAGAGTAAACACTGCTATAATCTAATGGCCTCGATGGAAGATGAAATACAACAGTTACGGAAATAACATCTGCATGATTCTCGGGTTTTGAAGGCTAGAGGGGATCAGATAGAATGCCTACTCCTAGGGAAAGACCGAATCAGGAACAAGATTCTGACTATTGCTCGTGCTATTACCAGGAAATGTCGGGAGTGTGAAAACATGACCCATACTACCTTCTTCTCGGCGTTGATGATATTTGTGAAGCACATCATGTATGAATTGGAATAGCTGGAAAGGAACCTTACACCTAAACCCGCGGCGAGGCTGAACGACGCCCCACGGGCGTCAAAATTGAAAACTCTGAAACATTCATAGTTTGAGTCTGTATTTTCCTTGTCTTCAGAGTTTGTTGCCTGTCGGAGTTTGTATTTCCCTTTTTGGCATAAAGTCTGTAGTCTGTATCAAGTCTGTCAAATTTCCTTTCAAAAATGTTTTGCCTTGTAATAAAACGTTTTGCTAGTAAAAGTTGAAAAATCCAAAAATGGTGTCTTTATTCTCCGCACTTGTGGCAGAACTATGCCCGATCTGATTCATGCGGGTACATGATACGTAGGCAATCCACATAAGATTCGACCACCACAAAAAAAAAGGCAAAGTGAATAAAAGAAAGGAAAAGAAAGAAATAAAAAGAGAGATAAAGAAAGTTTCGGAAACACTTAAAAAAGGCAAGCCGGAATGACGCATGCGGTCGAAGCAAAGACATGTTAGAAATGGTTAAACTTCCTAGGAACATTGCATTCCCCAACGTGAAATTGCAATATGTGTTAAACTCTAACGCTAACAAGTTTGTTGCCCTTCCAGAGATTTCGAACCAGTTAGTTTGTTAGAACGTTCTGGCAGATTACCATTACCAAACAAGATCCAAAGGGCCCATACTAAAAAGCATGACTAGTTCAGACCAAAGTGTCGAGGATGAAAGGACAGAGAATCAAATGCTGAAGGAGGAAATGGATAAAATGAGACAGGAGATGAAAGAAATGCAGCTGACCTTAGCTAGGGTACAAAAAGTGCCTAACCCTCCCGTTATTCCCACTCTCCCACCAGGACACACGCCGGAATACCTTCCCCTCGGCCCTTCGACAAGCTTCCCCAGTCACCAACACTATCAAGGAAGAAATGCCTATGATCCCCAAGCTTCACAACCCAATCAGAACCCTCCTCCACCAAATGTTCCTGTTTTTGTGGCACCCCCACCAGCCACGCTGCAAAGATCATCCAGCGAGCCGTTGTTTCAGGCTCACGATAACCAATATTACACCCTGAACCAACCTTCAAAGCACCCGAGCCTCGTACTTATAATACTCACTTCGAGATACCGGTAGAGACTGAAAAGCCGGCTAAGAGCCTAGAGCAAGACGAAGTGCTTCGAAAGTTTAAAAGCCTGGAGCAATCCTTCAGGAATATCCATGGGTTAGGCAACCAAGTCAGTGTGGCCTATAAAGATATGTGCCCATTCCCCGACATTCAATTGTCGGCAGGGTTCAAGATGCCAAAGTTTGATCTATATGCGGGGCACGGTGATCCAATGGCACATCTGCGAGGGTTTTGCAGTAAGATGAGAGGAGCAGGTGGTAAAGATGAGCTGCTAATAGCTTACTTTGGTCAAAGTCTAAGTGGGTCTACACTGGAATGGTACACAAGACATGATCCGAGTAGGTGGTACACCTGGGACGATCTAGCACAAGCATTCGCAGGTCACTTCTAGTATAACCTTGAGATCGTCCCTGACCATCTCACATTGCTGAAACTTGAGAAGAAGCCGGGAGAGAGCTTTAGAGATTTGTGTTCCGGTGGAGAGAACAGGCTGTAAGAGTTGATCCTCCGATGAGAGAGGGGGAAATGGTGGACTACTTTCTACAGACTCTAGAGCCAACTTACTTTGGTCACTTGGTGACCTCAGTTGGCAAATCTTTCAACGAAGTAGTAAAAATGGGCGATATGATTGAAGAGGGACTTAAGTCCAACAAAATCTTGAGCTATTCGGCGATTAAAGCAACCACTCAGGCCATCTAGAGCGACACGGGAGGTGCGCTCGGAAAGAAGAAAAGGGAAGATGTCGCAACAGTCGAGGCAGGTACTTGGTACAGATCCAGAGGTCCCCCCCCCTCACTACCAACCTAGACCCCATCACTCAAATTACCCACACATTCCATACGGCCCTCCACAGCCCTACTACCCACCACAAGTGCCACACTTCTTTGTCCATCACGCCCAAACTTACACCCAGCCTCCGGCTCGACCGCAATGGCGTGCGCTGGCTCCCCAGAATACATATCCACCTCCACAAAATACATATCCACCCCCACAAAACACATATCCACCTCCACAAAACACATATCCACCACCAAGGGCCTACAGGAATCCTTCGGGACCAAGATTCCGTGGGAATCAGACCTTCAGGAATGAAAGGGTGCAGAGGCAGAGAACATTCACTCCGCTGGGAGAAACTTATACTACTCTGTTCCACAAATTGAGGCAGTTAGGCCTATTGAGTCCTGTGGAGCCCAAATTGCCAAATCCCCTTCCCAAAAATCTGGACCACTCGGTAAGCTGTGAATATTGTTCGGGGGCTCCCGGGCATGATACTGAGAAGTGTTGGAAGTTGAAGACTGTCGTACAAGATCTCATTGACACAAATAGGATCGAGGTCCAGAAGCCAGAGGCATCTAACATCAATCAGAACCCATTGCCGGCACACCATGAAGCCCACATGATCGAACTAGTGCACGAAGGAGGGAAGCTCAAGAAGCCTTCACAAACGGTAATGATGATCTGTGCCAGTCTGAAAGAAAAGTTGATCAGTGGAAAAGCGGTAGTACAGTCGGAAAGGGTAGAAGGCAAGCCAGTGGTGGTGATAGGGAAGAGTTTGTATGATGTTGCCAAGAATCTAGAGCCGGTCAAAGTAATGGAGCAAGGGATATCAAGCAAGCCAGTAGTCGTGAAGGGGCATGCATATGACCAGTTGTTATCAGGCCAGTAATGCAGTTGCCGATAATCAGCGAGAAAGCTGTGCCATGGAGATACAGTTAGGTAATGGTAATGCATAAGGGGAAGGAATTTGTGGAAGAAATATGCGAGGCACATGGGTTAACTCGTTCGGGAAGGTGTTTTGCTCCCGCAAAGTTAAGAAGGGCCAATCAAGTAGCGACAAAGAATCCAGTTACCGAGGAAGAGGCAGAAGAATTTTTAAAGAAAATGAAGGCACAAGATTACTCCATTGTGGAGCAGTTGAGGAAGACCACGACACAGATCTCATTGTTATCGTTGTTGATCCATTCAGATGAGCATCGCCAGGTATTGATGAAAATTCTGAACGAAGCCCATGTTCCGGATAAGATCTCTGTGAACCATCTGGATAAAATAGCAAACAAGATTTTTGAGGTCAACAGGGTCACTTTTTCAGACGATGAGTTGCCCGTGGAGGGTACAGAACATAATAGAGCCCTTTATTTGACTGCGAAGTGTAAACACTCGGTAGTCACTCAAGTACTGATTGATAATGGGTCCAGTGCCAATATCTGTCCTTTGGCCACATTGAACAAACTGAAGGTCGATGGAGATAGGATTCACAAGAACAACATCTATGTTCGAGGGTTTGATGGTGGTGGTACAGACACAGTGGGTGACATCATACTTGAATTAACAATTGGTCCAGTTGAGTTCACCATGGAGTTTCAAGTGTTAGATGTGGCAGTGTCATATAATCTTCTGTTGGGGCGACCCTGGATCCACGCCGCCAAAGCAGTGCCTTCTACATTACATCAGATGGTCAAATTCGAGTGGGATAGGCAAGAGATCGTAGTACATGGGGAAGACAATGCAAGCGCCGTAAGTAATGCCATCGTGCCCTTCATAGAGACTGATGATGATAAGGGACCGTGGGTTTACCAGGTTTTCGATACGGTTTTAGTGGACAAAGTTCCCGAAGGTGAAAGCCTTCCACTTCCCAGGATCGCAGCTGCGACTGTCATGGTAGCCTCGGAGATGTTGAAGAACGGGTTTGTGCCAAGCAAAGGTTTAGGGGCTGATCTTCAAGGTATTGTTCAGCCGGTTTCTTTGTCCAAAAATTTGGACACCTTTGGGTTGGGGTTCAAGCCTACAGCGGCGGAAGGGCTCGCAAGTTGAAGAAAAGAGTCTGGGTCCTTCCTAAACCAATCCCGCGCCTATCCAGATCATTTGTCAGAGCAGGTATCAGAAAGTTGTCAGTCCTGAAAGTTCTTGGACCACTGATTGGGCCAAATGGAGATTTGAATGAGGGCTTTGAAAGGCTGTTCGCCGATGTCAACATGATAGAAGCTGGAGAAAGTTCTAGTAAGGCAGATATACAGTTTGTGGGGCCTAGGGTCAATATCAACAATTAGACCGCTACTCCTCTTCCTACCCGGAGGGAGTCTTGGTAGTAGCTCTGGATTTTTCTTTCTTGTCTTTTTGGATTATTCCAGGGTTGTAATCCAGTTTTGTTTTGTATTCGGCAAAGTGTGAAACTCTGTTATCCCGTATTTTATAAAAGTGAAAGCTTTTTTATTCTTCTTTTGTTCTAATTTTGTTTTCTTCTTTTCTCTTTCTGAACAGTTCTCTTTATTTGGTTCTAATGACATGACATGCACAAAGGATCTTCAACCCAGTCTAAAAATCAATCTGATTCCGAACTAATTGTACGAGAAGTCGATTATGATGATGAATCGGAAGACGATGAGGACGAATCCTTCGAAGAGATAAACAGAGAGTTAAGCTAGTTTGAAGAGAAATCAAAGCCCAACTTAAATGACACAAAAGCCATCAATTTAGGGGATGCAGATGATATCAGGGAAACTAAAATAAGCATTCACATTGCACCGAATATCAAGGAAGAACTAATCAAAGCACTTATTGAGTTCAAAGACGTTTTTGCATGGTCGTATGATGAAATGCCGGGGTTAAGCACGAATTTAGTGGTTCACAAATTGCCCATTAACCCGGTATGCCCTCCCGTTAAGCAGAAATTGAGGAAGTTCAAAATAGATATGATTGTGAAGATTAAAGAGGAAGTAACCAAGCAGCTGCAAGCAAAGGTTATTCGGGTCACTCGATATCCTGATTGGTTGGCTAATGTGGTACTAGTGCCGAAGAAAGATGGGAAGATCAGGGTGTGTGTTGATTACCGCAATATGAATAGGGCAAGCCCAAAGGATAACTTTCCTTTACCCAACATCCATATCTTGATCGATAATTGTGCCGGACGTGAGATCGGGTCTTTTGTGGATTGCTATGCGGGGTATCATCAGATTCTGATGGATGAAGAAGATGCGGAAAAGACGGCTTTCATTACGCCGTGGGGGACTTATTGCTACCGGGTAATGCCATTTGGTTTGAAGAATGCTGGGGCAACGTACATGAGAGCAATGACTACTGTGTTTCATGACATGATACACAAAGAGATTGAGGTATACGTGGACGATGTGATCATAAAATCCAAGCATCAGGAAGACCACGTAGCCGACCTAAGTAAGTTTTTTCAAAGACTTTAAAGGTACGATATTAAGCTCAACCCGGCCAAATGTGCATTTGGTGTTCCATCTGGAAAGCTATTGGGATTCATCGTCAGTCGGCGAGGCATTGAGTTGGACCCATCAAAGATCAAATCCATCCAAGATTTGTCGCCGCCGAAGAACAAGACATAAGTAATGAGTCTGTTAGGGAGGTTGAATTATATCAGCAGGTTTATTGCGCAACTCACAACAACTTGTGAACCCATTTTTCGGCTACTGAGGAAAGATGTTGCAGTAGAATGAACGGCAGAATGTCAGGAAACATTTGACCATATCAAAGGATATTTATCAAACCCACTTGTGTTGGTTCCACCTGAGTCGGGAAGACCATTAATTCTTTATCTAACGGTCCTGGAGAATTCATTTGGCTGCGTACTGGGGCAACACGACATTACAGGAAGGAAGGAGCAAGCCGTCTATTATCTCAGCAAGAAGTTTACAAGCTATGAGGTTAAGTACACTCAACTCGATAAAACATGTTGCGCCCTAACTTGGGTGGCTCAGAAATTGAAGCATTATCTGTCATCATATACTACTTATCTCATGTCACGCTTGGATCCACTGAAGTATATTTTCCAGAAGCCTATGCCCACAGGGAGATTGGCGAAATGGCAGATATTACTCACAGAATTCGACATCGTCTATGTGACGAGGACGGCCATGAAGGCCCAAGCATTGGCTGATCACTTGGCCGAGAATCCTGTTGATGAAGAATACGAGCCCTTGAGGACGTATTTTCCTGATGAAGAAGTGATGCATATAGATGAGTTGGAAATGACCAAGGAACCAGGATGGAAGCTTTTTTCGATGGAGCCGCAAATGCGAAGGGAGTTGGAATAGGAGCGGTACTTATTTATGAAACAGGACATCATTATCCTATTACGGCTCAGCTACGTTTCTATTGTAACAACAACATGGATGAGTATGAGGCATGCATTTTGGGTCTACGGCTAGCTGCAGACATGGATGTCCAGGATGTCTTGGTCTTGGGAGACTCGGACCTCCTGGTGCATCAGATTCAGGGTGAATGGGAAACAAGGGATTTGAAGCTCATGCCATATCAACAATGCTTGCTTGATCTGAGTAAACGATTTCGATCAATGGAGTTCAGACACATCCCAAGAGTTCATAATGAGGTCGCCGATGCTTTGGCCACTTTAGCATCGATGTTGCACCACCCAGACAAAATTCATGTTGACCCATTGCATATCCAGGTTGGTGATCAGCATGCTTATTGCAATGTGATAGAGGAAGAAATGGATGGCGAGCCATGGTTTTATGATGTCAAGGAATACCTCAGGATGGGGATATACCCGGAGCAGGCCACTAGAGATCAAAAGAGAGCTATTCGGCGACTGGAAAATGGATTTTTCCTCAGTGGAGGAGTGTTGTACAAAAGAACACCAGATTTGGGATTGCTGATATGTATAGTTGTTAGTCAAGCCACGATAGTTATGACAGAGTTACATGCTGGAGTTTGTGGGACACATATGAGCGGATATGTATTGGCAAAGAAGATTCTTCGAGCAGGGTACTATTGGCTCACTATGGAGCACGATTGTATCAGTTTTGTGCGGAAATGCCATCAGTGTCAGATACACGGAGATCTGATTCATTCTCCGCCGACAGAATTGCATACAATGTTAGCACCATGGCCATTTGTCGCCTGGGGCATGGATGTCATTAGACCTATTGAGCCGGCAGCTACCAATGGTCATAGGTTCATTCTAGTGACCATCGATTATTTCACTAAGTGGGTTGAAGCTAAAACTTTCAAGTCGGTAACCAAGAAGGCAGTGGTTGATTTTGTTCATTCCCATATCATCTGTAGATTTGGGATCCCAAAAGTGATCATCACGGACAATGGTGCTAATCTTAACAGGAGTTTGATGAAAGAAGTGTGTCAACAGTTCAAGATTACACACAGTAATTCCACACCATATTGTCCCAAGGCGAATGGAGCGGTCGAGGCGGCCAACAAGAACATAAAGAAGATACTGAGGAAGATGATAGAAAGATCCAGATAATGGCATGAGAAATTACCATTTGCATTGTTGGGTTATCGCACTACTGTTTGTACTTTAGTAGGTGCAACTCCTTATTTGTTGGTATACAGAACTGAAGTAGTGATACTGGCAGAAGTTGAAATTCCATGCCTTCGGATTATTGCTGAGGCTGGGATTGATGACGATGAATGGGTCAAAGCCCGATTGGAGCAGTTGAGCCTGATTGATGAAAAGAGATTGGCAGCAGTATGTCATGGCCAGTTGTATCAAAAGAGGATGGCAAGAGCATACAACAAAAAGGTGTGTCCCCGGAAGTTTGAAGTGGGTCAGCAAGTGCTGAAGCGCATCCTCCCACATCAGGCCGGAGCAAAAGGCAAGTTTGCCCCGAATTGGCAATGGTAATTCATTGTAACCAGAGTGTTGTCCAATGGCGCTTTACGTTTAACAGATATCGAGGGGAAATGCGTCGACATGGCTATCAATTCGGACGCAGTTAAGAGATATTATGTATGATTTCTTTTGATTGTAATTGTTGTTTATTTGTACTTGGCATTTATCGGAGAATGAAATGACGGAGGCAAATCTCTCAACCCATTGGGAACTACGTTTGACCTGATTCCTCAAAGAAGGATACGTAGGCGCCTCACGGCTCGGTCATAGTGTAACAAAAAACGAAAAAATCCTCAAGCAAGAAAAACTGGGGCAGAAGTTGTGTTTATAATTTTGGGAAAGAAAGTTGATTCCAAGAGTTGTAATATTTTACCCATCAAAATTATTTTGAACCTTTTACCCTTTCCTTTTAGCCATACACAAAAACCCATATTGATGTCCAAAAAAGACCCCCCGATCAGTATCCGAGAAGTGCCTAGTCATGCAAACGGAGTCGGGAATAACACTCTGATCCCCAGCAGAGAAGAGGATCATAAGTTGGAAATTAATTGATAGCCGAAAGAACCCCCGGCAGAGAGAGTCATATCGGTAACACTCCAATCCCCAGCTGAAAAATAAAATAAAACAAGAGAGAGACTTATCGGTGAAAACCTCCACAGGCACCATAAGGCGACGGAAGTCGAGAGAAATAAAATGAGAGAGTCTTATCGGTGAAAACCTCCACAGGCACCATAAGGCGACGAAAGTCGAGATAAATAAAATGAGAGAGTCTTATCGGTGAAAACCTCCACATGCACCATAAGGCGACGTAAGTTGAGAGAAATAAAACGAGAGAGTCTTATCGGTGAAAACCTTCACAGGCACCATAAGGCGACGGGAGTTGAGAGAAATGAGAGAGTCTTATTAGTGAAAACCCCTCGAAGGGCACTATGAGGCGATAAGACAAGATTGGCGGAAAGGATCCGCATTTGGCAAAGAGTTGAGTGCCTGTTTATCCCCAGCAAGATGAGGCCGTCTGAAAGATTGATTGATACAAATAGACTGGGTTGATTAATCCGGAATGCACGACATGATCGTTGAGATCGGTTATATCATTCAGATAAGTTCTTTCTTTCTTTTTTCCCAGCATTTGTTCAGAAAGACTTCTTCTTTTTCTATCTTTTGAAACCATCACTTTTTCATTTCTTGGTCTAAAGACTTTATCTCCCCAGCAGTTTGTTTTTAAAAAGGATTTTCAGAGCTTACTACCAGTTGCCAAGATGGTACAAAAACACAATGTGGATAGGACGGGCCAAAGATAAGGCGACAAAGCGAAAAGAAGTTTGTCGCAAGACCAAATGATGAATGGGTCTAGATTCCAAGAGGACCAAATTTCCAGGGAAAGTTGGAGAAAAACAGAAAAAACAACAGTTGAAAAGTTATGAATCAAATTCCAAGAGGATCCCCAGCAGATTTGTGAGGTGCAGGAATAACTCCGACAGATTATCTACCAAGTTCCGTGATGGTCGGACAACACAGAGCGGGGAAGAAGGAGAAAAGAAAAATCATTCCCGGCAGGAATATCATCCCCAGCAAATTTTGTAATAAAACGCAAAGCAGGGAAAGGAAAAAGGGAAAAACCATCCCCAGCAGGAGTGACACGACCACTCACCACGTTTTAACTAACAAATTTTTCTTTGATTTGAAGCAGGTAAAGGAAATATTATTGACAGCGGGAAGACATGTCCACAAAGAAGATTATCAAACTGGGGCAGAAAATTTTCTCTCATTGCAAAATTTTTCTTGAAATCAGATAGCCACTTGGGGAAGATGGAAGATAACACAAGTTTTGAAGGAAGTGGAATCCCCAGCAGTTTACGGGAGAAGGCAATACAAGTTTTAAAGAAAGCAATCTTGGAAGAAGCAAGATAACCCAAGTTTTAAGGGTAGTGGTCTTTGAATCAGTATCATCCCCACCATTGTTAAAAGGAGGAAAGTAACTAGTCTTAAAGAAGGAAGATAATTCCCCAGCAGTGTTATCCCCGGCAGGTTTCAGAGAAGTGAAAACACCAGTTTGAGGGAAGTAATTGTTGAAGAAGTCAGGAGCCCGCCTGGAGAATGGAGGCTGAATTATTTTTAATTATTGTTGGAGTCAGGAGCCCGCCTGGAGAATGGAGGTTGTTTAATTTCAAGTTGGAGTAAGGAGCCCGCCTGGAGAATGGAGGCTGATTTACTTTCAAAATTGCTGATGAAGTCAGGAGCCCGCTTGGAGAATGGAGGCTAAATTATTTTTAAGTTATTGTTGGTGTCAGGAGCCCGCCTGGAGAATGGAGGCTGATTTATTTTCAAAGTTGTTGATGAAGTCAGGAGCCCGCTTGGAGAATGGAGGCTGAATTATTTTTGAGTTGTTTTTGGAGTCAGGAGCCCGCCTGGAGAATGGAGGCTGAATTAAGTTGTTGTTGGAGTCAGAATCCCGCCTGCAGAATGGAGGCTTATTTATTTTCAAAGTTGCTGATGAAGTCAGGAGCCCGCCTGAAGAGTGGAGGCTGATTTATTTTCAAAGTTGTTGATGAAGTCAGGAGCTTGCCTGGAGAATGGAGGCTGAATTATTTTTGAGTTGTTGTTGGAGTCAGGAGCCCGCCTGGAGAATGGAGGCTGAATTAAGTTGTTGTTGGAGTCAGGAGCCCGCCTGGAGAATGGAGGCTGATTTATTTTCAAAGTTGTTGATGAAGTCAGGAGCTCGCCTGGAGAATGGAGGCTAAATTATTTTTGAGTTGTTGTTGGAGTCAGGAGCCCGCCTGGAGAATGGAGGTTGAATTATTTTGTTGTTGGAGTCAGGAGCCCGCCTGGAGAATGGAGGCTGATTTACTTTCAAAGTTGTTGTTGGAGTCAGGAGCCCGCCTGTGGAACGAAGGTTGTTACAATTTCAAGTCGAAGTCAGGAGCCCGCTTGTAGAACGGAGGTTGTTATAATTTTAAGTCGAAGAAGTCAGGAGCCCGCCTGTAGAATGGAGGTCGTTAAATTTCAAATTGCTGAAGAAGTCAGGAGCCCGCCTGTAGAACGGAGTTTGTTATATTTGAAGTTGATGAAGTCAGGAGCCCGCCTGTAGAACAAAAGAGTACACATTAAAGTTGAAGTCAGGAGCCCGCTTGCAGAATAGAGGAATACATTTCAAGATCAAGCCAGAAGTCAGTAATGCGGAGGGTTACAACAAAAATATCCCCAGCATGTATCCCAATTCAGAAATCAGAAAAAAGACTACAGGAGCAAGTCGGAGAGAGATAAGATTTTGTAATTCCTAGTTTAAGTCTAGCTTCTTGTTTTCTTTTGGCACGGTGTAATAAGGAGATCGAAAAGCAGTAGCAACAACATGCAGTAGCAGTAACAGCAAAAATGCAGTCCCATGGTAGTCTCATCTACCAAAACCTTCCGAACTACATTGACCTGATTCCTTTTTAGCCAAGGATATGTAGGAAACCTTTGAAGCAGAGGTTCGGTCAAATCTTTCAAAAATGCTTCACACGGAGTAGCCAAACGGGCAAAAAATCGCTCATATCCGCTCACTTTATCTTTGCACGAAAACTCGTCGTGTTTCCGGACAAAGAGGGGCAGCTGTGAGCACGTGATTTTTGCCCTACGAGAACTACTCCCAGAAATTCAAAATAAAATAGTTTTGTGTTGTTGGTGATTTATTTGTAATTGCCTGTGCACGTTTGTTTTTACTTTAATTAAGAAAAAATATAAAATATGTGTTGCATGTGTAGTTAGGGTTCAATTTCACAATTAGGAATTGATTAAACAATATTCATTTTACGAAAAATGAAAAAATCGAAAAATAACGTGCTTCGCATTTTAAGTGTTTAATGTCAAAGTGGGTGATTATCTTTGTATTTAATCTTGTGTGATAATTGTTATTAAGGGTTAATTAGTATTTTTGAGTTAATTTTGGCTTTACAATTTATTTGACAAATTTTTGGTAATTTGGAATTAAAAAGAAAATAGAAGAAAAAGAAGAAACAAGAGAAGAAAATCGGACTGGGCCAATTTTAAAAGAATGTTCAGGACCAGTCCAAATACCCTTTTACCCGGTCCAATCCAACCAGTCTTGGAGACGGGTGGAACGACGTCGTTCGGGCATGAAGAATTTGGGTCGTTGATCTCACTCGATCAAATGGTCCAGTCCATCTCCAGATATATCCAAACGACGTCGTATATAGCCAATAGATCCAAGCCATTCATTTTATTTGATCCAACGCCTCAGAACAATCCCCACAACCCGACCCATTTGCCCCCGGATCAACCAGTCCCCCAACGAAACCAAACGACACTGTTTCCTATGGGGGGATTTATCCAAGCCATTGATCTCACTTGATCGAACGGCTTGGATCAAATCCCCACCCCCACTATATATTCCTAAACTATACCCCGCCCCCCTAAACCAAGCCCCCCCTCTCATTCTCTCCCAAGCCTCGTCTCTTTTAGAGACGAGGAACCCTAATAGCCGCCACCCCATCCCTTCACCGTAAACCCGGCGGCGCCGGCTCCGATGGCCATGAAAATAACACCCCTGAACCTCCTAACCACCCTCAACACGATTCCATACTCCATTAACCTCGAATCATACTACAACTTCTCGAATCTTCGATCGAAGACCCCCGTCCCAAACCCTAGCTTGTCCACTTAACCCCAAAATCACACCCAATAATCCCCTTGACATCCTCGTCGCTAATCCCTAACCAGATTGGCTCGAATCCGAGTAAAACTCGTTGAATGGCAGATCTAGGGTTCGACAGTTCGAGACTGTTTCGAAGCTGTCAGGGTCGAACGGGTTCTGGTTAGTATTATAAGCCTATTTCTGATGAAATAGACGTATAATACTAAATGGAACTCAAGTTCGAAAGGGTATATTGGTGAGATCCGAGAAAAGAACAGTGAGTTCTTCTTAGCTTCTTCTTTTCCTTTTTTCTATGTGTTTGTTTGTCTGTGTAATTAGTCGCTTCTTTAGGTTTTCAGTTTAAGTTAATCCAGTATATATTCTACTTCTTTTTCTGATTCTGGTTAGATTAAATATTCCAATGTTTGTTTGAGTAGTTCAATCAATTCTTCGTTTGCCTAAATTAGGTCCGTTATTTTCTCTCTTCTCCATCAGACCTTTTTCTTGTTGTTCATCATTTTTGCATATGAGTTCAGTTTGTTTGTCGATTCAGTGCGTTTACAGTGATCGTTCATTTTGGTCTAAGTTTAATTTAAAATTGAGAATGTAGTTAGTCATTCCCGCATATCGGTGTCAATCATGGTCTGAAATTTGACCTTGGTAGTTCAATATGGTTTTGTTCGGATTCATTGGTCTTTATTTTTATGTTGTTTGATCCGATCCGAGTTCTAGCTCGAACTGCTGATTGAATTTGATGAGTTGAATTGGTTATAGCTGAAAGATGTAGTACAAATTAAAAGAGGTTAAGGTAGGACATTAATCACAGGGCATCAGGGTTAATTTAGGATCCAAAACTTGAAAAGTTTAGTGGTTTGTCAGTGGGTACCAATATACCATTAAACTAATTCAAATTGGATGATGGAAAAGGGGAATGATGGTTTAGATTAAGTCAGAAGTAACATGGGTCAAGGGAAATTGATTTAAATATAGTATGCCCATACCAATTGAATTAGATAATGGCAAGGAACATATAATAATGGGAATGCACTTGCTGATTTTAGGGACTGAAATAGGCATTAATGATTAAAGTTAAAGCACTAGGGTAATGGGAGTAATTAAAGAATCGAAAAGATAAGATGTTAGTGGGTTGAGCACTAATGAGATGCCTATTAAAAGAGCTATAAATCAGTCCTTGAGAGGGGGGGCAAAGAGAGGAGGAGTTCAGTATTTTGAGAGTAAAAGAACTAAAGAAATTTGCTTCCCTTTACTGTTGAAAAATCAGTATTTGTTTCTGTTACTGTTTCAGTGATAGCTGTTGGTACCTGCTGTTTGGTATTTGTAGTTGTTGTTTGTTGTTCTGTTGTATTGTATTGCTACTACTGCAGCTTATCCTCTTCTTCCTTTTCTTGTATTGTCAATATTAGGTACACGTTTGTATATCCTTGGCTATTGGAATGAAATAAAGTATGATACGAGTCTCTGTGCTGCCTGATTGTTGATAGCTACTGCCTAGTCGTTATTTCTGATGGTTTTGAGTTGTATTGGATAGAGATTTATTTAGTTAGAATTATCTTCAGTTAATGTAAACTATTGCCTGAAAATTGAACTGATAAACCCTACGCCTAGGTTGTTCACGTGGTTGTTAGTTGGTGTTAATGTATTTATATTCATGTGCGCGATGGAAACAGTGAACTATTAATTGGATATTTGCCCTTTAGCCATGCTATAGTATAATCTCAACTGACATAGTTTATTTTTTGAAAAACATAATTGAAGTAGAATAGGGAAGTAGATTTAGAGTACTGGAAATATCTGATGAATGTTAGAGCTTGAGTTGTTAGTTGTCAACTTAATTTCTCATGTATATCAATCCGAATCAACTTCAATTTACTGCAGTTTACTTCAGTTTACCATACACGCCTAAGTTTGCATTTAGTAGAATTGAACTACTTGAATGGAATTCAATTGAACAGTATCTTCTCGTTTGGTATAACAGCTAAAATTGCTAAGTTATTGGAGCAAATAATAAAAGCTAAGCCATTATACGCATGTAATTAATTATGACTTTTCTTTATCTTTAGAGACAAAAATAAATAGAGAATCATAGTCGCTTTAGGATATCCTTAAAATGGACGAGATGAGTCTCGCCAAATAAAAATGCAAATTGCGGGGCCCTCAATAGATGGTTATTTTAATTGCTTAAATTTTGAGACAGGCTGTTTAGCGAATTTCACGGCCTTCTCAAAATAATAATGCGTTAGCACCTTTAGGCGGGTTTTTTAATAATATCTCCCTAAACTCGGGTGCACATTTATGTGACTCAAATCCAAATCTCAACGAATTTAGAACGTGTCAAAAACTGCAGGTACATTTATGTGACGCAGTTCGAGATGCATTTTCACGACTTTGCAATTCTCTTTTAGAATAATAAATAATAAAAGCGGTTAAAAGTTGAAATTTGCGCACAGGTTCATAATTGTTAAAATCAGATAATTTAAGCCAGATATAGCAGTTGAGCGACCGTGCTAGAACCATGAAACTCGGGAATGCCTAATACCTTCTCCCGGGTTAACAGAATTCCTTATCCGAATTTCTGGTTCGCAGACTGTAATACAAAGTCATTCTTTTCCTCGATTCGGGATTAAATCGGTGACTTGGGACACCACAAATCTCCCAAGTGGCGACTCTGATCCTTTAATAATAAATCCCATTTCGATTGTCCTTTAATTGGAAAAACTCCTCTGCGCCCCTGCGTGCGCGGATGAAAAAGGAGGTGTGACAATTACGACTTCACCTCATTCATTCTTTTTCGTTTATTTTGTGCGTGATTTTCTAAATCTACAATACTATCATCCATTTGTTGCACAACATCACAGGAATCACGAGGTTGCATCTTTCTCACTACAAGCCAACCTTTATTTGATTATCATTAGCATAAAATACTTGAGATGCCTGGTCCGCTAATACAAAAGGCTCATTTGTTTTCAAAAATCGTCCCCAATTAAAACTTACACATCCATATTCATCTTTCTTAACACAAACAACTGGGATTGCAGGGATCAGATAATCCAAAATGATGTCAACATTAAAACACGCAAGTTTAAAAGAGCAACAAAGACGATGGAGGGAGATACTTTAACAAAGACAATCCATACCAACATTTCTTCCTCGTCTAAAGTTTTTCCTAAATATCATATTGGATTTACCAAGATCAATAAATTGGTTATACAATTCAAAAAGCCCATAAAAATTTTAGAATAAAGAAACTAAATTAGAGCACATAATATGTAAAAAGTTCAACCAATTCATC
This sequence comes from Nicotiana sylvestris, assembly GCF_000393655.2. Lineage (NCBI taxonomy): Eukaryota > Viridiplantae > Streptophyta > Magnoliopsida > Solanales > Solanaceae > Nicotiana > Nicotiana sylvestris. The sequence goes on from NC_091064.1 coordinate 36,330,183, forward strand.
ACCACATAAAAAAAACCACAACAAACAATATCACACAATATACCCACGACTTTCAATCAAGTGCCCAAAAGACTTGTTTAATACAGCCCTAATAAACAAAGTTCCTCAATTAATCCTCAAATACTTTACTTTAACTCTCACACAACAACAATTAATTTTCAAATAGATAAAAAAAGTCAAACACAAAACGTTAAGATGGCTCTTTCCCTCCAAGCTCCAACTTCAACCCAATACTCTCACTTCTAGTTCTCAAACAACAAAAATTAGTATTCTAACAAATAAAGAAACACAATCAAAGAACCATAGGTCAAAAAGAAAGAAAGAAAAAGAGAATGTAACGGAAGGAAAAAGTTTCTGATTTTCATTATAGAAAAACGAATCACATGAGAAATTGAAGAAATTAACTTAGTCTTGAGGTAGCTATGCCCAGTGATTAACGAATTTATTTAGCGGAAGAAGAAAGAGCTATTGAGAGCGTTTTAGGTGTCTTGGAATTTTAGTGGTTGATAGAGAGGGGGGGAAATATTTTAGGAAGTGCCTAAAAGTAAAAAGTTTATTACTTATTTGATGCGCGCCTCTTCTCCCGCTGAAATGTAATTATTAGAGACCGCGTATTTGTATTTTTTAAACCAGATTAAATCCCTCCGTTTATTTAGGAGAAATAAATGCAATTTTGGGACCAGAAAATAAAATAGTCCCTATATGTACACTTTTAGGGACCAGATTTTTTACTTTTCGCTAATTTTTGGTCCCTAATAACCCTTTTTCTTGTAGTGAAATTTGGTGTTCTTTACCGTTTTTATTTCCGGGTTTGCCTCTTCCTCGACATAACAGTGGTATCAGATCCTTGGTTATTTATTTTGTTTGTTGCGAAATGAAGGTGAATATGAGCAAGATGATATGCTTAAATGGGAGAAATTATAATGTTTGGAGAAGCAAGATGAAAGATTTGTTGTTCGTGAAGAAATTGCATCTACCCATTTTTGCAGTTCATAAACCTGAGAGTATATTTGATGAAGATTGGGATGTCGAGCACCAACAAGTATATGGATATATACGACAATGGGTTGAAGATAATGTTCGCAATCATATTTTGAATGAGACACATGCGAGATCATTGTGGGAAAAGCTAGAGACTCTTTATGCTTCAAAAACTTGGAATAAAAAGTTGTTCCTGCTAAGGAAATTGATGACCTTTAAATACAAGGAAGGCAGCCTATCCTTGATCACATAAATAATTTTCAGGGCATCATTGATCAGTTGTCTAGAATGGGAGTTAATTTGGATAATGAGATACAAGGACTTTGGCTTCTTAATACTTTACCAGACTCTTGGGAAACTCTTCGTGTTTCGTTGACAAATTCAACTCTTGGAGGTAAGGTAACCATGGAATACGCCAAGAGTGGTGTGTTGAATGAGGAAGTAAAGAGAAAATCTCAAGGTTCGTCCTTGCAAGCAGATATCTTGGTTACACAAGACCAGGAGAGAGATAGAACAAGATGCTTGAGGAATAGAAGTAAAAGTATAAGTGAGTCAAGATCCAAATACCATAATATTATATGCAACCACTGTGGCAAGAAAGGACACATCAAAAGGTTTTGCCACAAGGGGTTGCAAGACATTAGAGAAGGAAAGAAAGTTAAAAATAACGAGAACAATATTACTTCTATTGTTCGAGATGATCTTCTTTTTGCTTATGATGAAAATGTCATCAATTTTGTATCCCATGAGACGAGCTGGATAGTAGATTTTGTAGCTGCCTCACATGTCACACCAAGAAAAGACTCTTTCTTATCTTATACTTTTGTTGATTATGGAGTGTTATAGATGGGGAATGCCAGTGAAGTTAAGGTGTTTGGTGTTGGCACAGTTTGTTTGAAAACTAATAATGGTTCAATGTTAGTTCTTCAAGATGTCAAGTATGCTCCAGAATTTCCTTTCAATTTGATATACGCAGGAAGATTAGATGATGAAGGTTACGATAATGCCCTCTTTAATGGCCAATGGAAGCTCAGCAAAGACTCGTTTGAAGTGGATCGATGAGTCAAGTCTGGTCACTTATATGTGACATAGGGCTCTATTTTTAATGACTCCATAAATCCGGTGGAAAGTGACACTTTATCAAAATTATGGCACAGAAGATTGAGTCATGTGAGCGAGAGGGGATTACGTGTTTGGCTAAGAAAAGTTTTCTTTCTGGAGTGAAACAAGCAAAAAAGGGTTTCCTTTCATAGCCATCCTCCTTCAAGAAAGTCCGATTTATTGGATCTAGTACACTCTAATTTGTGTGGTCCTTTTAAAGTTAAGTCAAAAGGTGGTGTACTTTACTTTGTGACCTTCATTGATGATCATTCTCATAAGCTCTAGGTTTATACTTTGAAATCTAAAGATCAAACACTTGGCGTGTTTAAGGATTTTTAGGCCTTTGCTGAGAGACAGACGGGGAAGAAATTAAAATATATTCGCACTGATAATGGTAGTGAATATTGTGTCCCTTTGATAACTATTGCAAGGAACAAGAAATTCGTCATCATCTGCCCAAGACACCTCAATTGAATGGTTTGGCAAAAGGATGAATAGAACTCTAGTTGAGAGAGTTAGGTGCTTGCTGTCAGAAGCTAAACTTCCAAATACATTTTGGGCGGAAGCACTTAACACTATTGCCTATGTTATCAATTTGTCTCCTTCCAGACAGAGTTTGGTTTGCAAAAGATGTTTCTTATGACTACTTGAGAGTTTTTGGATGTAAAACTTGTGTGCATGTCCCTAAAGATGAGAGATCAAAACTAGATGTCAAAACTAAGCAGTGCATATTTATCGGTTGAGGTCAAGTTGAGTTTGGGTATCGATTTTATAATCCAGTTGACAATAAACTTATTTGAAGTCGTGATGAAATATTCTTTGAAGACCAGACAATTGAAGATATTGACAAAGCCGAGAAGATAGATTCTCAGAGTAATGAGAGCTTAGTTGATATTGATCCAGTTTCTATTACTAAGGCACTTATTGATCATGAAGGAACCCAAGACAATGGTGAAGATAGCGATCGAGATCAAAACGATCATCATGTTGTAGATATTATGTATGCTCTAGTTGATGAAGTTATGGTTGATCAGCAACCAATTCCCACTCAGGTAACTACTTCGAATGCTCCTGAAACCTCTCTAAGAGGATCTACAAGGGAGAAGCAAAAATTCATGTGCTATCCTCCTGATGAGTATGTACTTTTGATTGACTTGGGAGAACCTGAGAGCTATGAAGAATTCATGAAAGATACTCACAAAGTTCAGTAGATAGAAGCCATGGAAGATGAGATGAAGTCACTCCATGAGAATGACGCATATGAGTTAGTGAAATTGCTGAAAGGTATGAAAGCTTTATCACACAAATGGATATTCAAAGTAAAGCAAGGTAACCATACCTTTGCGCCCAGATACAAGGCGAGGTTAGTTGTTAAAGGTTTTGGCTAGAAGAAGGGAGTTGACTTTGATGAAATTTTCTCCCCTGTTGTGAAGATGTCTTCTATTCGTGTGGTTCTAGGATTAGCCGCAAGTCTAGCTTTAGAGGTTGAGCAGATGGATATCAAGACTGATTTTCTTCATGGTGATTTATATGGAGCAACCTGAGGGTTTTATAACTAAGGAAAAAGAAAATTATGTCTGCAAATTGAAAAAGAGCATGTATGGATTGAAACAAGCTCCAAGGCAATGGTATTTGAAGTTTGAATCTGTCATAGAAGAATATGGGTACAAGAAAACTTCTTCAGACCACTATGTATTCTTCCAGAAGTTCTTTGATAATGATTTTATTATCTTATTGATTTATGTGGATGATATGCTTATTGTTGGCAAGAATAAATCCAGAATTGCAGTCCTTAAGAAGTAGTTGAGCAAATCGTTTGCGGTGAAGGACTTGGGGCCAGCAAAGAAAATCTTAGGCATTGAAATCCACCGACACAGAGATAGAAAAGAGTTATTTTTGTCTCAAAAGCAATACATTGAGAAGGTACTCAAGAGGTTCAATATGACAGATACAAAAATTGTTAGTACTCCTCTTGCTAAACACTTCAAATTGAGTATTAGTCATAGTCCATCTACTGATGAAGGGAAGAAGGAGATGTCTCGTATTCCTTACTTTTCTACTGTTGGTAGCTTGATGTATGTTATGGTTTGCACTAGACCAGATATTGCACATGTCGTTGGTACTGTTAGTAGATTCTTTTCTAATCCTAGAAAAGAACATTGGGATGAAGTAAAATGGATATTAAGGTGTTTGAAAGGTACTGTAGATTTGAAGTTGTGCTTTGGCAATGGCAAGCCTGAACTTATTTGATACACAGACTCTGATTTAGGAGGCAATCTTGATAATTCAAGATCCACTTCCGGTTATTTGATCACTTTTACAGGGGGGGCTGTTTCTTGGCAATCTAGACTACAAAAGTGCATAGCTCTATCCACAATAGAAGCTGAATATATTGCTGTCACAGAAGGTGCCAAAGAACTATTATTAATGAAAGAGTTTACAAATGATCTTGGCTTTGAGCAGCCAAGGTACATCTTATTTTGTGATAATCAGAGTGTTATCTTTCTCACCAAACACTCCACTTTTCATTCTAAGACTATATAAATAAAAAGAATCATTGAATAAGAATGGCCGTGGAAGAGAAATTATTTGAGGTCGAGAAGATACACACTGATGAAAATCCTTCAGATATGCTGACAAAGGCGGTAGTTGTAGATAAACATGAATTTTGCAAAAAATTGGCATGCATGAAGCCTGTTAATAGTTCCTCTACTTGAAGACATATTTGGCCCCTTGGCTGGAGGGGGAGTTTGTTGGCACACGCCCATGTTGTCCAGCCAAAGGCCCAATGGCCTAATCCTATTCTCTTTTGGTTTCCATTCCTATTGGGAATTGGATTCGGTATTTATTCCTATTTAGAGTTGGTTTTGGCTTTAAGAGAAAGCACCACTCATGATCTATAAATAGGACAACCTTGGAGAATCATTCCATGCTCATTGATCAAGTCTTTGAAAGACTTAAGCACATAAGAGTGATTTTTGAAAGAGCTTTCATTAAGAGAGAAGAGAGAAGAAAAGTATTTGTTTTGCTGCAGATTTTATTCCGACCAGCCAACTTCAAATCAAGTTTTCTGATTCGTTAATCGTTTGATCGGGCTAATATTTTTACTAAGTGTTCGTAACATCTTGGCCTTTGATTTCCACGGTGGAGATCGGATTTTAATGCCCGTAACATCTGATTTCGAGCCCTGAACAACAGCTCTAGTTTTCTGACTTCTTCTTCTTCAATTGATTTGTCGTTGCTCTTGTTGCTATTGTTGCTCCATGTTTGACACTTATTGTGTAGCTAATTTGGAGAAATTTTGTAACCCTCTTATTGTTATAGTGAAGTTTTTTGGATCTTTGTGATCCCGTGGCTTTTACCTTCGATTTAAAGGATTTTCCATGTTAAAATTTGATGTTCTTTATTTTCTTTATTTTCGAATTTGCCTGTTCCTCGACATAATATTTACATGAAATGTTTTACGCGTTTTCTGTTGTACCTTACACACAGATCAAAAAGAAAATAAACCAAATGCCAATCTTCCTCAAATACATTCTCAAGGCGTGTCCTCAAATGGAGAGCGTCCAATGACCCAGTATCTCCAATGCATTATAAAAGTAATTAACTTTGTCAATATCTTGTGGTGATCTGTCCATTACAAAAAAAAAATCCTTCTACTTGAGATAGGTTTAATTCTGCCTGATGTTTCTATATTTTCATAGGAATTTCTATTTGCTTCACCTTCATTATCTGGACTAACTAGTTACACGATAGTTCGTGTTGAGCATGGGCATGGGCCCAACCAAGTACAAAAACAAAAATGAAAAGATGGACGATCCAAGTTCATTGGAACTGTCACAACCTGAAATCCCCACTGCGGGATCGTGATGGCACTTAACGTCCACTGGCTCGGCAAATCAATATTAGTATACATTTAATCTTTTAAAACTAAATTTGAAAGCAATTTAATGATAAATAAAGTTGTAGAGTTTTAAAAGCAGATATAATAACTCCAAACGCTAACTAATCAAATCCCGAAATCTGGTGTCACAAGTACATGAGTATTCTAATAGTGCTACAAAGGTCCGAATGAAAGTACAACCGTTTGAAATAAAAATAAGTAGAACTAGAAAGGAAAGGAGACTTCAGGTCTGCGGACGCCGTGCAACTATACTTTAAGTCTCCGTGATCAGCTAATCCGAGCAAACCTCCACTAACTACTGCTGGGACCAATACCAGAATCTGCACAATTAGTGTAGAAGTGTAGCATGAGTAGTGTATATGGTGGAAATCAGGGCTATACGATTTCGTTCTTCGATTGGAAAAGGTGATACCACGTCGAGAGGCCAGGACGCTGAGCTCGGGGTCGAGGCTCCTTCCTAATATCGAGGTCAAGGTCGAAATCATTTTCCGAGGATGGAAGAAGGCATACCTCGAGATAATACTGTTATGATTTAGTAACAGAAAGAGCGAGATACCCGCAACGACTCGAAGATCACGGCGTAAATTGCGGAAAGGATTGACTCTTGGCGGTTAGATAGCTGTCAAATATGATTTTCTACTGTAATTAGAAGGGTACCTTATTTAGGACTCCCCTATTATATCAAGGGGAGCCCATTCATTTGTAAGATACGTTTTTTGACTGATAAGAAAATACATGCACTTTATTCTCTAGCTATTTTACTTACTGTTCATCAGAGTTGCTTTGTAACTTGCTATTCCCACTATTCCACCTCAAGACTGTCATAGCTCGAGGTCGAGATTTGGCTTGCACACTGGTTTGACTTATTTTATTCTTCAATTTATATATTTGATTCCTTGTTTATCAACTGGTATTTGATCAAATCACATATCCTTAAAACCACAATATAAGTTTAATTGTTACTCGAATTTGGGGTAAACAGTTTGGCGCCCACCGTGGGGCTAAGGATAGTAGTGATTGTTTCAGTGCTAATTCCGATAACACACGTTATTTTCACACTTGTTCTTGTCAAGAAATTTTGTTCTCGGGTTGAAACATGTCAAACTCACAAAACGCACCCGTACATGGTGATGATGGTCTTGGATTTCATAGGGAAAATGATAACAGGATTCATCCAGGAGTCGGGGTGTCACCGGCTAATCTCGAGGGAGTACCGGTCGTCGATATCAGTTTGCATATTGCTTTGAATGCAGATTTAGACGAGGACGCCGAAGGGAGTGTTCTCAGGGAAGGCCGATCTGGGGGCCAAGGAACACAGGGCGTAGGATACAAGGGAATTAGTCTCCAGGTAATATTCGAGATGCTACAGGCTCAGCATGCCGCTATTTCTCAGCTTTAGAGTCAACATAGAACTCCGAGTGTGGTCGAGCCGGAAATCACTCGTCGTACCAAGCCAGTGCCGGAAAGGTCGAATGGTAACAGATCAGGGACTGATCCTACAACTATGAAAATACTCGAGGAGCTCACCAAAAGAATTGAGTCAGGAAAAAAGAAAATCAAAAATAATGACAAAAAAGTGGAAACATACAACTCCTTAGTTGATCAGATGCCGAGGGCACCCTCGATTTTAAAGGGTCTGGATTTAAAAAAGTTCGTGCAGAAGCCTTTTCCTTAGAGTGCGGTACCGTAGCCCATTCCTAAGAAGTTTCGTATGCCGAGTATATCGAAATACAATGGGACCACCGATCCTAATGAACATATCACTTCGTAAAGATGCAGGATAAAGGGAAATGACTTAGAAAATGATGAGATCGAGTCCGCTTTGTTGAAAACATTTGGGAAAACTCTATCGAAGGGAGCAATAATTTGGTATCACAACTTGCCACCAAATTCCATCGACTCATTTGCCATGTTAGCAAATTCTTTTGTGAAGGCACACGCCAGGGCCATAAAGGTCGCAACAAGAAAATCAGACGTTTTCAAGATAAGACAAAGGGATAACGAAATGCTGAGGGAGTTTGTATCTCGACTTCAAATGGAATGCATGGAGTTACCACCGGCCACAGATGATTAGACCATTCAAGATTTCACCCAGGGGTTGAACGAGCGAAGTTTGATTGCATCACGACAGTTGAAGCAAAATTTGGTCGAGTATCCAGCTGTAACTTGGGCAGATGTGCACAATCGATATCAATCGAAGATTAGGGTCGAGGACGACCAATAAGGAGACCCTTCAAGTTCAGTACATCCAAATAGGTTGGCAGTTAAAACCCCAAGGGACATTGATAGGGAGACAAGGTAGAATAGAGAACGATATCAACCATATACCGCAGATCGAAGAAAGAGTGACTCGGGGCGCAATCCATCTCGGAATGATCGAAGAAACGATCAAGGAAAAAATTCTCAGGGAATTATGAGCAAAAGTGATTTTGATAAGCATGTCGATCCCGTAGAGGTACCTCGGTTGTCAGAATATAACTTTAGCGTTGATGCATCAGGAATTGTCTCGACAATTGGAAGGATCAAAGATGCTAGGTGGCCCAGACCCATCCAAACTGATCCTTCCCAAAGAAACCCAAATTTGATGTGCAAGTATCATGGCACGCATGGTCACAAAACCGAAGATTGCAGGCAATTAAGGAAGGAGGTAGCTCGTCTATTCAACGAGGGCCACCTTCGAGAGTTCCTTTGCGATCGAGCAAAGAATCATTTCAGAGATAGAGATGCCAACAGGAAAAATGAATAGAAGGAACCACAACATGTCATTCATATGATCGTCGGCGGGATCGATATTCCACAATGGCCCGTATTCACATGCACTAAGGTATCAATCACTAGGGAGAAGCGGGCTCAAGATTATGTGCTCGAGGGCTTCTTATCATTCAATGATGAAGAAGCAGAAGGCATTTATCAACCACACAATGATGTTCTAGTAATTTTTATCTTATTAAATAAAGTTCAAGTTAAGCGTGTTTTAGTGGATCCAGGTAGTTCGGCGAATATCATCCGATCGAGGGTCGTGGAGAAACTCGGCCTATAATATTAGATTGTTCCTGCAACTCGAGTCTTAAATGGATTCAAGATGGCCAGTGAAATAACCAAAAGGGGGGATTAATCTACCAGTGAATGTGGCTGGAACCATTCAAGATACCAAGTTCCACGTGATCGAGGGCGACATCAGATACAATGCCCTACTCGGAAGGCCCTATATTCATAATATAAGAGCAGTCCCTTCGATTCTCCTCAAAATGATGAAATTCCTGACGTTGTATGGTGTAAAAACGGTGTACGGGGAGTAGCATGGTGCAAAGGAAATTGTTTACCTCAAAAATGGTAATTACAATTAGATTTAGTTTTGTGGTTCCAAAAATATGTGATTTATTTTTATGCTAGTTTTTAGGCAGTAGATTCTAAGTGTGAGGCTAGAAAAAATAAGATAAGAACCTGAAGATAGTAAGTTATGCAAACCGAGTGGCCGAGAATCAGGGGCTCGAGCCAACCTACGCTGGGCCTCGAAGTCGAGCTAAACGCTTAACTGGGGCCGATTGATGGGGACTAACAGGCTTAAGAGCCTTGATGAGGGCTCTTTATGATCAATTATGAATAATAAATGAAGAACAATCAATGAAACACAATAAATGTAAGCAATAAATCAAAGAGAAGACAAAGGAGAATGTTTGAGTTAGAGAGCAGAGAATGTTCTTGTATTGAATATTACGTGTGCAAGAAATAGCAAGGGTCCCCCTTATATAAGAGAGGAAATCCCAACATGGTACATGTATCATTATTACAAGGAAAAGTAGCTGGTACAACTACTTAAAGGTCTGGTATAGACTTGTACTATTCTTGCAGGTGTTGTCAGTTTTGATCACATGCCTCGAGAATTTCCCGCTTGTCCATGATAGCCGTCGATCTGTGCCACCCCGAGGTCGAGCATATGGAACCCTCCGGATTAGATTGGAGCAAGGGCTCAAGTCTTTCGAGCCACAGAATACCATATCGATCATAAAATTGGAGCATCTGATATTAGCCGTATACAGATAGTTCCCGCATTTCTTAGAGTGGAAATGATAAGAATCGGCCTTGAATTCTTGCCTCTTCGATACACCCACCGTGACGTCAGTTGCGTCATATCAAGCGATTGATGTGACAAAAAATGGATGACCAAGAGTTGCATCCATACAACCTTCGAAGAGCCTTTGAATTAACTATAGCGGTTGGCTACCGTTTGGCCTGCTCTAACGTACATGTTTGGCCTCTATATAAATACTTCTTCTTTCGCACCCTATTTTCCACTGTAAAAAGAACTCTTCTTACTTCTCTTATGTGTTATTTCTCTAATTACGATCTCTTCTTTTCCTCTGAAACCTTTTGACAAAAATGACGAAGGCTTCCATCTCTATCCCTCAGGAGGATGTGCCTCCCTCTTCTCCATGCTCATCTAAGGGTAAGGCAATAGTACCACCTAACCTTGAGGAATTCATCCTAGGATCCTGCGAAATGATCTCTGATTTCAATGTCGAGAAGCCTTCTCCGAAACTGGGACGGTGTGAACCCGTGTCCCGATTTATTATTTTAATATCAGATGCTGAGAAGGTGAAGACTAACTACCGCTGGGGGGGATGCAGTGTTGGTGGAGATTCCTTCTTGGGGAGAGGACATAACGACATACAAGGCCTACTTTCTTTGTGTGTATACCTATCTATTTACTCTTGGCCGGGTGGAGCCGTCTTCGCCTTCAATAGACCCCGTGATCCTCGGCTTCTGTGAATGATACCGAGTGACTCTCGGCCAAATTCATCCGTCATTTTGGCGTATTGTTTATATGACCAGATATTTTGTCAGTATGATTAAGGAGATGCCTTTCACCCTCGACCACTTGGCTAGAATGTATAGTCCTCGACTCCTCCGAGGGGGCCTGATTAAGCTCTGATGTTGGGCATCAAAAGCCTTTTTTGCTTGTACTAGAGGTTAGGAACGAAGGGTGGATGAGCCATTTCGTCCGAGTCAGGACCTCAGACCTGATCTCAGTAGAGAAGATGTTGTTCCCTGAAAGGTGGAACGCGAAACGTAAGTGGATACGCTGATTAAATATTTTCTTTTCCTTTAGGATCAATTCCCCCATGAACTGACTTTCTCCGCTGATACAACTGATGTGGTGTACCTTGGCACAGTTAGGGATCTCTCAGGCTGGATTCGACTTGCCCATATGTCGAGCGTGTGTGGCACGACCTGTCCAGGGCTCGATGGAAGGCCAAGGACCATGGTGAGCCCTTACTTCTGTTGTAGTTGATTTTCTCAGATGAGCTATCACTGATTGCGCTCTCATTCCCTGTGTTTATATTTTGTATCTGCGTAGGTCTAGGAGAGGCCTCCTTGATGAGAGAAGCACTGCTTGGGGAAGCGGATGCTCCGAAACCTGACAGAGAGAAGAAAAGACGAAGGGAATCTCTGACTGAGCCTACAAAATCCAGGAAAGCTAAAATGGAAGAACCTAAGGCTGGTTCAGCAGCCTTAACCCCAGGACTAGCGAAGAGTCCTCGAGCTGAATGTGAGGAAAAATATGATTCTTCGGTAGCATCCGAGGGGGGAAAAACCTGATCGCCCCACATAGGGTAATGTCCTCGAGCTAGTTGACAGCCAAAATATTCTTCGAGCTGAGGTGCATTTGACAGGCGGTCCGGGGGAGTCTAGTTCCGAAGTTCTTTAGAAACAAGAAATGACCCTGATTGATCCAATCGGGGCTATTGAAGTGAGCAATTCCCCTCTGATACCGACTCTACCTCCCAAGAAGATGCAGGATGCTTAGAATAAAGAACCTTCAGATATGGGGGTGCTCATCGGAGATAAAGATGCATTTGAAGAGCCTTTGGCTGCACCTGAGAAAAATCTTGAGCTCGACACCTCACTTATTTTCAGTGAGATTAATAGGTTTTGTGAGTAGGTAACCTTTTGCATATTCTGCTTGACGTCCCGCTCTTTGCCTTTCTAACTTTGTTTCTTTCACGGTTCCAGGATAAGGTGCTTTATAATCAGACTTGTGCTCTGTTTCAAGATGAGTTGATTTGCTACGAGGGAGAGTGCAGGAAGCTCACCTTGAAAGCCGATGAGCTTAGAGCTCTTTTTATCACACTACTAGAAAACAGACCTATGGCAACTTTTTTTGGCAACGGTCATAGAACCGCTGCTATAGAGTATCTATTGCAACATTTTTACCTATTCCAATAGACTCTCCTTCCTATTGGGACACTTCTAAGGTAAAACTGTTGCAATAGTCAAATAACTGTTGCCATAGATGTCTCTATTGCTACGGTCACTGTAGCCGTTTCTATAGAGTGTTCTTTGGTAACGGTTCTATGAAAAATAATTTATAGCGACGCTTTTCAGTTCCACCCTATTCTCCCTCCTACCTTTAATTTTCCCAAACTTAGCTTATATCCATCCGAAATAAAAAGGAAAAAGTAAAAAAAGACCTCCTTTAAATTTCTCAAAACCATTCTTGCCTCGAATACATCGAACCATAGCTCCGACGAAATCAGTTCCAGTACCTCTATTGAAGGCATCCCTCCGACGAGGCTACATATCTGGTAAGGTGTAACCTTCCCAAGGCTTCCTCTCGTTTCTCTTTGCTAGAACCGTAATAGATTTCACCCCTCCGGCAAACAAAGAAGGTGCCGAGCCATGGACTTGCCCAACACCTCGAGGTCATCCTCCTTTTGCATACTTGTAGAATCTGGTCAGCATCTCCAATAAATAAAGAAGACCCCTGAGGTAGCAATGCTTCTTAGATTGTCTGAATACCCTCGTTACTAGGACCTAGGGTATAAAGGTCTCTTTCTCTAATCTTCTACATTATTTTTGCTGCCTCGTTTTTGCCTTTGCAAATCTTTATACTTGGACCCGTTGTTTTGATTTCTCATTTGTGTGAGGAATTTTGCATTCCTTAAATTATAGATAAACTTTGTTGGAACAATTTCTTGAAGTCAAGTCTTCTATTTTAGCTTCAAAGTTGCAGCAAGGATTTATTTAATTTAAGTTTTGGTGTCAAGTTGTTAATATTATACTCCTAAATATTCCACTGCTTATTGATGCATTTCGTCATCCAAAAAAATTAAATACAACTACCATGTATGACGTCTCTTAAATTCTTTTGCATAGCTGTGCTAGTTGAATTGGTTGATGAAGTGCACCTATGACTTCAAATGAGTACTTGCGACCCCCCACCCCCACCCCCCAAACCATCTTCTCTATCCTTCAATTTTTCTTGTACATTTAGTTCCAAGCTATAAATAATTAGAAGTAAGAATTATTTGGAGGATCTTAGGGAGAGTAAACCATACATTTATATAAGATCAAAAACTGATGTATTATAGCGAAGATTCATGATACTCTGAGTTATAGGTAATTGACCAGAGAAAAGAGTTGGATAATAGTGTAATTGCTAAATTATTCGAGACTTATGTTATGACTAATGACAGGTTGCACAGATTAAAGTAGGAGTTGAGAGGAATTGTATATGGTAAAAAGTAATTGTTATTTGTTGTTGCTTGATGTCAAACTAACACCATTGTTATTGGAATATTCAAAATAATGTATAGATTCTAAAGTCTAAATCATTAAATTACTTTCACGGATTCATCTTAGTAATTCTTTAACCTTTGGTTTGATAGGCATATCACAATTTCTTAGCAGAGTATGGGAACAATGATGAGCTAAAAGAATTATTATATTCTTATTTCTTCCATCACTTTTTGATGTTCTTTTGGGCTAAGTTTTGTTAACTTGCTAAATGTGTGTGTGTATATATATATATATAAATATATAATATGTATATATAAAATATGTATTATGTGTGTATAACCTTGTATAATAAGTATATAATTGATGTATATCGGCCAGAAAAAATGAACAGTAAATTTTGCTGACTATTTGTATAAAATATCGTTCTTAGATAAGATTGTTTAATTAGTAGAAATCTAGCCATCTATATACTGAAGTAGAGTGAATTGTATAAGTACTAGTATATAGACTAGAAGGAATTAATGTAGTATCCATTAGCCATGCCTTTCAGATTGGATACGATTTGTCAGTTGAGGCAGAATACTCAAAGAGATTACTACAAGAAGAGCTAAGAGCTTTCAGGCTACCTGTGTCATTTTTGACAGGTACTCATTATTGTTATATCCTTCCACAAAGAATAACCACCTAACGAAACCTTGTTTGTGGAATATTTTTGTTATTGTTAGGACACTGGCTACAATAGCAGTGCTAGTTATGATATGTGCTATTTATTTTTACTTTTTGCCCAGAATAGGTGAACTTGAGAACTTTTATTCTGATCTTTTGGTATTGAATAATCCATGATTGAGGCCAAAAAAGATATTTGAATTCCATATTTACTTGAATTCTCTCTTTATGATTGTCCACAATTGATTTTATTATTTTCATTATGGCGTGTTCACAAGAAGAACTAAAAAGGGGAACTTGGGATCTAAAGTAATTTTACTGTTGTAGGTTAATTTACTATTGGCTGAGGTTTACTTAGCCTTCCCAAATGATCATATTTTTTGTCTCATGAATAATTTATGTTTATGAATAATATTTCTAAGTAATTTTATCTCTGAAGTTCTATTTATAAATAATTATTATAAGTACCTTTGAGTGATAGGCTATCCACATCACACCCCTTGGGATGCGGCCCTTTCCCCAATTCAGTATAAACCCGGGATGCCTTGTTACAACTAACCTTAAAGCTAATTTCATATACCAAAAGTTAATGGCATCTTGATTTCTTGTCTGCACCGGCAAGTAAATCTCTCTGATTGTAGAAAAATCAAACACATTACTTAACAACTTTGTACATGCACATAGAGAAACAAAGATTAACTGCACTAGAAGCAGTTTAAATATATTGAGATATATTGAACATTTTGTGGACTTGTGTATGCTAACTTTTGAATTGTTAAAAGGTATTGTATGTCAAAAGAGTTACTGAATTATTTATTTGCACTCTTTTGTAGGTAAGACACAAGAACAACGCAAGATGGAAATTGTGAAGACCCTACTTAATATTGGTTTCTCGCAGCTAGATTTTCACATATTCTAGGAATCTTGTATTGTAGAACCTTTGCAACTTATGTACACTAATTCTTGACTTACAAAATAATATTCTATATTTTACTTTTATATGTGAAACGATATGCTCTCGTGATTTATACAATTTCCAATGTACAGTATTTTATTATTTAGGTAACAATGCAGTTTCTTTTGTTGCACCATTGAAATAGGTTCTATAACCGTTGCAATAGACCAAAAAATTGACCACTAAACTATTGCAATATCCCTAATAATAATTGCAATAGTAAGCCAAATCGTTATTATAGCATAAAAGAGCGTTGTAATAGCCTCGACTACCATTCCTTAAAATGATAATGCAACGGGTTTGAAGCGTTCCATTTGACTGGATTACCGTTTTGATAGATAGGCCTAGGACATCGGTTGTATAACCGTTGCAACATAAGCCTATGGCAACAATTATCAAACCGTTACAAGAAACCGTTGCTGTAGATCTATTGGCACACAACCTGATGTGACGGTCCCTCAACCGTTGCAGTAGGCCTATTGCAATGGTATTCCTATCTATTGCAATGGTTTTTGGTGCATTGCCATAGATCAATTTTCTGGTAGTGCCAGGAAGGAGGAGGAACTCTGTGGCCTTCAGGATTGTTTGTAGGCGGAGTCCCGTGAGAAGACTCGCCTTACTGAGCAGGTTATGTAGTTTCCGTTTGCTTTTGTCTATGTGTTTACCTGATTTCAGCGTTTTAACACCTTTGGGCTGATCTACGCAGCTCAAGAAGAAGGATGTCCTTATAAGGGAGACGCTCCGAGCTAGAGACTTTGAAATTCTCGAGAGGAAGGTGGTCTTAGTCGGGCATCAACTTCATGATGCGAGGGCGGAGGGTAATAAGTATAAAGATCTTCATACTGAGTTAGTTGCTGCGCTATCTAGGATCGAAGCTGAAGCTGGGGCGCTCGTATCCTCGCACAAAGAGGGTGTTGTTGCTGCAAATTCTCAGGCCAGGAGAGTTTGCGAAAGGGCCGACCTGCAATTGACTCAAGCCATGGAACATGCTCGGTTAGAATCTCGGAGGGGACTCTCGAGGATATACATGCAGGGGGTGAGCTCGAGAGGGTGAAGACCCTAGAGGAGAAGGTTGCGGCCCTGCTTGCTTCTGAAAATGAGTTGATCAGTGGCTCAGGAGATGATAAGGATGAAGGCAAAATCCCAAAAGGGAAGAGGCCGTTGAAGACCCTGGGACCGCGGCCGGGGCCGTTGGGAATACAACCTCTGAGGGAGTCGTCGAAGGTATAAACCCGGTGGTAGATTAGGGTTTCATTTGTTCTCTCCCTTGTAAGGGCTTTATAGGCCTTGTAAACGTACCCTTGTGAGCAATATATGTAAATAGCCTTTTGTTTCTCATCATTTCTCGTGTTTCCTTTGCTTCGACAATTGGTCCAAAAACTCTGGACCTTAGATTAACCCCTTGAGTTCTTGCCACTGCTGGGTGATTTGTGACAGTCGAAGGTTGGCCATTTGGAACTTAGTCCCCGAGTCAGCTTCCTAACTCGAGTTTATTAACTTATAGGTCTAGAAATCGGCCCTAAGATTACTCGGGCCGGCCGTTGGGTCGGTGTCACTTCTAATCGGCCTTAAGGCTTTTTAAAGCTTGCGACAATGGCTCTTACGAATTGGGTCGGTACGATTTACTTTAAGCTGGCGGTAGTGGCTCTCACGCATTGGGTCGGTATGACTTTTAACTTAAGCTGGTGATGGTGGCTCTTACGCATTGGGTCGGTACGACTTTTAACTTAAGCTGACAGCAGTGGCTCTTATGCATTGGGTCGGTACGACCCTTAAGTTAAGCTGGCGATAGTGGCTCTTACGCATAGGGTCGGTATGACCTCTAGTATAGGCTTTATTTTTCCCTCGTTGAAGTATTTGTGTTCGTCCGACTCTTTGACGGTTCGATAAGAATTTCAGTTGCGAGTCGTTATATGATGATAGATGAGCACCTGGGGAGGTTTCTCTTGATGGCTGAATTGTTTCGAAGCCTTTTTGTTGTATGGAGCTGATATGATCGAAGTTGTATTGCTTATGCCGAGGGTAGCCTAGTTAACCGGTTCTTTTTGAAGTATTTCGAAGTAATTGAAGGCGTGTGATTTTATGGCGACGGTTGGGCATTCCCGAGTCGCGTTAGTTTGGCTGGAGCCTTGTGACCGGAGTCATTGTGTTTGGCCATAGCCTTTTATTCCCCGAGTGGAGTAGCTTCGGCGTCTATATCGAGGGTATGCCTTTTTAGGAGTCTTCCAAGTTCAAATATATAGCCTTGACTTTAAGATCGGGATTATTCCTTTTGTAAGGTCTTATAAATTTGATCATGCCTTGCTTGAGGTCTTACAGATAGGTTACTTGGTACAAGTATAAATCATGCCTGGCTTGAGGTCCTACAGATTTGGGCATGCCCGAAGGTCTTATTTTGTTGCTAACGTCTCATGGAGGTCTTATATTGTTGATAATGCCTCATGGAGGTCTTACATTTTTGGGCATCTCCACATGGAGGGCTTTCGAGCTCGAGGTTTCCCACGTGGGGTCTTATGGCCTCGAGTTTTCGATAGTTTGATGGGGCGGCAGTCCCCAAGATATCGGGAGTTCTTCGCTCTCGAGCTGTTTTTTGATGTTGCCTCATTGAGGGCTTATAAGCTCTAATTTTTCAGCCCGGAGGTCTTATGGCTTCGAACTTTTGATGTCAGTCCCCGAGAGTTTGGGAATTTTCTTGCCCTGGGGCCATTGCTTGTAAAAATAACAATCTTTGCTCGGAGCGCAAAACGTTCTGATGGTAAAAGTCAAAATGTATTCCTTGATTTCTTGGCACAAGTATTACATAGTCTTCACCGTTGAGGGTTCGATTATCCTATGCAGACATGGTTCTTTCGACCGCTTGGCCCGATACATCATTTTTCTATTGAGACACTCTTTGGCTTGTCTTGATTATTCCGGGGAGATGACCTCCCGGGGGGGATGCCCCCCAGTATTCGAGGTTGGTCAAAGAGAAGCCTTGAATACTTTTTAAGTTCTTCTTTGATAACATATAGATGTTGCCTCGTTAAAAACCTTGCCGGTAAAACCCTTCTCAGGATAAAATCCGATCGAAGGAAAAGAGTGCAACGCATGCTTTAAAACCTAAGGTCCTCAAGCTGGAAGGTGCTTCAATTTTTCTAACCGGACATCTGCGTATAGGTTAGTGTAAGGCATAAATAAAAGGAGACAATTATACCTTAGCAGTTATGGCGCTCCAAGCCTTAATATTCTTCAACTGCTTGCTCCAGTGACACGGTACAGTCCTTTCCTCATTCACTCAGGTGTAGCCGAGAGTGTGGCTTGCGATTGCTACTTCATTATTTGCTTACCTTTTTGACTCCTTCGATGTTGAAGGGATCAATGTCGGAGTCATAGGATGTTTCGGTGTCTTCCATCGGACACCTCAACAATAATAGCGTTTGAGAATTGATATGTTCTAGTTGATTGGAAGCTGTTCACCTTCCATGGTACTGAGCTTATATGACCCTTTACCGATATCTCCGAGGATGCGGTACAGTCCTTCCGAGCCTAGACCTAGCTTCCCTTCATTAGGGTTTCGAGTGGTTAGGGTGACTTTCCTTAGTATCGCACCCCCTTTTTTCCCTTTTTGATAGGGAAGTCCGAGTTTCGAAATTCATGGGGGAAGATAACTCGTTTCCTTTTGGGAATTGGATGTTTGATGAGTCGCCACCTAACAGATTATGGTGCGTTAAGGCACCTAGAGCAATGGACTACTTTGCATTACCAGAGATTAGGGTAAGGGCTCGAAATAACCTTGAGGGGAAGGTATTAGGCACCCCTCGCGGTTCACAACGGTGGATCCCGGCCGAGCTTAAACCATGTGAATTAGTCATATAAACAGTTTTAACACGTACTTGCAAGTAAAGGGATTATAAGCACATGTATGATTCAAATAAGGGAAAAGGTTCGAACATGTTGCACATATATAAAGAAAAGTAAATTTATTTAAACAACGGGAGATGGGAAAGAGGGGTCCTAGGTTCGTTAGCCTATAGGATCATACCCACACAATGCCCGGTAAACACTCCTCAACGAGGGGCTACACGTGACATTAGCGCGTAGTCATCATATCCTTACTACCCGATTCTATCCCCTTTGTCATAACCTAAAGCGTTCTAGGAATCTTTAAAGATATCCTATGCGTGCACTACCCGTCCCTTCCTCGTGGCCTTGGAGGTATTTAGGGCCTCTAATTTAGGTAGTTCTAGACAATCCTAAGGTTTTTAAAGGATAAAAGTCTAGGCGTCAATCAAAACAGTTAGGACTGCATTTAAAGATGGAACAATTAAGGGCTCACATTTACCTTCACAAACATAACAAATAAGTGCACGTCTCAAACAACAATTTCAAAACCTTAGAACATGACATCTAGGTAAGCAGAGATTATATAGGATTGAATTAGAACCAGAGTGTCAAAAACCTATTTATTTACCTACTGATTTTTGGATAGTTGAATATGAGCAGTCACATATAACATAGCACAGTTTTATAGTTTGCAGAATTTTAATCGCCCTACAGGCTTGCCTAGGCGCATAACAATGATGTCCTATGAGCATAATATCTATATTGATTAGGAATACAGTAAAATAGTAAAACGATTTTAAATGGCGATTTGGATCCTGTAGGCATGATTTTTAACAATGTTACTTAAAGCAGCGTTGGAAACTTGTTAAAGAAATGGACAAACTATTTAACTAAACCAATTCAGAATGAACACACGTGAATTAAACTGTTTTTCTAACTAAACTGGTTTTAAGTCATATAGTCATGATATCTAATTGAGCATAAGGTGAAACAAACAACATTCATTTAATCAAAATGAAACCCCTATAGGCATGATTTCTATTAAAGCTGATTTTAACTCCTATAGGCATGGTATCTAGTTATTAAAAGCTGATTTATATCCTACAGGCATGGTATCTAACTTTGTGGAAGTAAAACAAATATAACAAACACATTTGAACCAACATGGACCATATAGGAATGGTATCTACCCAATTTTACCGATAATATATAACTACCCTCTCTTTTTCACTAATCACCAAATTGTTTGTTTACAAATATTATTACAGACCAATGAATTGAATAAAATTACATGAATAAAATAGAAATCAATATATAGGGAGCCTGAAGTAGGCACAAATGACTTCCAAGCCTCCGGTAGTCTCAAATGCCCAAAGTTTATAGCCAATTCTATGTCTAGGTGTGTCAGAGTTCCCTAAGGACCTCAAGGATCCCGGGCAGTGCTCACACCTAGACCTTTCTCAAATAATAACTGATTTAGGTAGAGTGTGGAAATGCCAGCCCTGACATGCCAGAGTTCAGAGAGATCTCAAGGGTCTCAAGGCTGTACACATATCAGAGGGGAAGGAGCTAGTATTCTAAGAGTAAGTGGAAGTGCATGATAGTTTGAAAGAGTTTAATAGAAAGGTTTTAGGACTGAAAAAGAACTTTTGAAAACCATTAGTGATAAAACAGTTTGTGGGAAAGTGTAAAGAAAACAATTTGCAGTCAGAACACAAGTCATAGAACAAGTTTTAGGAACAACTTTCACACAAGGGGATAGGGTTCGGGAACATAGAGGGTACACCTTAATGAAGCATACAATAACAGGATATAGAGAGTTTTGATGGGGTTCTACAGATGCAGCAAAGACCACAACAGAAACATGTTGAAGACATCTAAACCACAAAACTAGAATCACTTTAAGGAGATTGTCTGACTTAGTAGGAGTGAAACAGAACATGCAAGGACTTAAATGCTAGGCAAATATTAACAATGAAGGCATACCAATTATATAGAAGGAGAGTTTGGGAGAAACAGTAGTTTATCCAAACAAGCTTAAGTTACATATGTAGACATGCTAAACAAGACAACAAACAGGCAAGTAAAGAGGAAACATACTAATCATAGGTTTGAATAGGTAGTATTAGACATGCTTGGATAAGAAGTAAACAAGAACATGAATAGACGTAGGCCATATGAACTAAAGCAGTAAGTAAACACATAGGTTTAATTCTTAAAAATTCATTAGAAGCATACCTAGTTAAAGAGTGAAAACACAAGATGTGAGAAAGGTAGTGTGCAACTCCCAGTCTTGTCTTGCAGCCGGCTAGAATGTCAGGGATTAAATGTAGCAAAGAGAGCAGAGAGAGAGAGCAGAGAGAGTGAGCTTTTTAGAGTGTAAAGAGTAGTAGTTTTGAACTATTATTCGTTGTTTAGAAGTTAAAATAGGAGGGAGTTTATATAGTAATCAAGAGTTAAACAAAATAGGGTAAGGGATCAATTAAGTAGCAATCATGGGAATTCATTGAATCAATCACACATGTAAATCAACAAGTTTCCCCTTAATCAAGGGATAATCAAATCAACGGTAAAAGCATGCTAGATATTTATGGAAAAGAATCGAGTAAGGTTTGGGTATAGGGTTAAATGAATAGACGTTTAAATTAAGGAAACAATCAATAAGAATCAGGAGATAACAAATAAGGTAAGGGAAAAATTAATTAAGCCAAGAAATTCAATCAAACTGAGTAGAGAGGTAAGAATCAAATGTTTCGTTTATGAAAAATAGTTCAAATCAACCGAGAAATAAGAACTTCAGAATAGTCAAGGGTTCAATCAAAGAGAAAATCACGTAAAGAGTCGGCAAGTTTCGTAGACAAAATAAAGTAAGAAATGAATAGTTAGGATTCGACATGAAACAAATTGGTAAATCAAGAAAACAACACTGATTTAAGGAGAAAGATATAGGTCTTGACATGAATAGTCAAAATGAAGACAAACATATATAATCAGTAAAAGAGTTGAACTAAGAAACTAAATAGAGGCATATTAAGATAAGAAAACCACAAGACATTCAAATGGCTAAAGAGGAATCACAAGAACCAAGGCAAGAACACAATCCATACACCAGTACTCATAAACCAAACAAAGAATGTCAAAAATTAGGGTTTTTAGTATAAACGAGTTAAGGTTGTAGCAAACTTACGAAATCAGTCAAAACACATAAGAAGCATAAGATCAAACATTCAAAAATCATCAAACATTTTGGAAAAGAAATTTCCGAAAACCCTAGTTTAAAAAAAATAAAAAATCATTCAAAAATCACACGATTCTTGTAAAAACCAAAAGGCTCTTGTAAAACTCATATGAAATAGGTCTAAACCATCTCAGATCTATACAAATCTAAGAAGTTTAGAGGAGAGAAATTAGGGTTTCGAGAAGAACAATCACAGAGATGAAGAATCGAACCTAGAAACCCATAGATATAGGAATATCTCACTCGGAATAGAACTAGGATAGCCTGAAACAGGCGAGAAATGGCCATAGATGCAAGCAAACTAACCATGGTCCCTTGAGGACCTTAAAGATGGTGATACCAATACAAGAGAGGCTACTAGAGGCCTGGGGGTGGTGAGGAAGCACCATAGATAGCCATATATGAGTGACGGCGAGGTTCGCTTAGAGTTAGGCTTGAGAAAATTTGAGAGAGGAGAGGGATTTCAGGGGCGGCGGACGGTGATGAAATGAGAGGGTTTTGGGGGGTCGTTTGGTTTATATTAGGCAAGGGTCAATCTGGACCGTTGATCACAATGATCAATGGCTAGGATTTACCCGTGTATTGGCTTGGGGCAAATGGGTATTGGGCTGGGTATTGGGTTAAATTAAGACCAAAATTAAAATACAATAGGGCCAGATTTTAAATAGCCACTTTTGATAACTAAATAATTTATAAAAAATAATAAATGAATACCAAAACATTTTTTGTGTACTAAAATGATTAAAATAGCTATTTAACATTTTAAAAATATAAAAGACTATTTTATGCATAAATAATATAATTATACATTAGTAAGGGCTATTTTGCCAAAGACGCGCAATTTAGCTTAAAAAATGCAGATATGATTACGAAAAACACACAAAAATATTTAAACACTATGTTAGCATAAATAATGAATTTAAATGGCTAAATCACAATAAAAGGATATGAAGGATAATTATTGAATATTTTATAAATAAAAAAGAGAAGAAATAAATTGATTTGGAGCTTTTTAAAATTATAAAAAAATTATAGAAATGCATATGCATGCTTATAACTACATATGTGCTATTTTGGAAGTATATATATATATATATATATATACACATACACACACACACACACACACACACACACACACACATATATATATATATGTGTGTGTGTGTGTGTGTGTGTATTAAAAATATATGAGGAAAAATTGGGTATCAACACTTAGGACTAAGTCCCCGACCCCGAAATGTCGGAGATTTGTTCTCCTGCTATAGTACCTTTCGATCCTTTGATTTTGGGCGGCCATTCGCACCAGTGAAGCTTCTCGCTTTTCATCTAATAGTTTAAGGGCTGCAGTCATAGCCTCGTTGTTTGAGCTCTCGGTGGCATGTCGAAATCTAGCGTTTGGCTCTCCGACATCGACCGGTATTAAAGCCTCGGAGCCGTATACCAGAGAGAAAGGCATCTCTCATATGCTCGATTTTGGGGTTGTTCGATATGCTCGTAGCACTTCGGGCAACAGTTCTCTCCATTTTCCTTTTGCTAACTTCTTTTTCAAGTTTTGAATTATGGTCTTGTTTGTGGACTAGGCCTGACCGTTTGCACATGGGTGGTAGGGTATTGACAGGATCCTTTTTATTTTATGATCCTCGAAAAACTTTGTTACTTTGGTCCCGATGAACTGCTTCCCGTTATTACATGCTATCTCGGAGGGAATTCCAAATCGAAACATGATATGATCCAAGATGAAGTTAATGACTTCTTTTTCCCGTATCTTCTCGAAGGCTGCGCTTCCACCCATTCTGAGAAGTAGTCAGTCATAAATAAGATAAATCTAGCTTTACCTGGTGCAATTGGCAGGGGTCCGACAATGTCCATCCCCCACTTCATGAACGACCATGGTGACAAGACTGAGTGCAGCTATTCACCGGGTTGGTGAATCATTGGTGCAAATCTCTGGCATTTGTCGCATTTTCGGACGAATTCTTTAGTGTCCTTCTCCATGTTGTCCCAGTAGTAGCTTGCTCTGATGACCTTTCATACTAAGGACTCAGTACCAGAATGATTTTCGCAGGTTCCTTCGTGGATTTCTCGGAGCACGTAATCTGTGTCCCCTGGTCCCAGGCATACTGCTAGGGGCCCATTAAAAGTTCTTCTGTATAGAGTTCTATTTTCGTCGAGCGAGAACCGGGCTGCTTTGGTTCGCAGGGCCCTCGACTCTTTTGGGTTCGCGGTAGCTTCCCACTTTCCAAATAGTCAATATATTTATTTCACCTATCCTTTGTCAGGCTAGTGGAGTTGATCTGGACATGGCCTTCTTCGATCACTGATTTGGATAGTTAAACAACAACCCCGAGGAGTATGTCATCCTCCTCGATTGATAATCCCAGGTTTGCGAGGGCATCGACCTCGCTATTCTGCTCTCGAGGTATGTGGACCATGTCCATTCTTTGAAGCGATGCAATGTGACTTGAATTTTGTCTAAGTATCTTTGCATCCTGTCTTCCCGAACCTCGAAGCTCCCATTTACCTGATTTAACACCAGAAGGGAATCACATTTTTCATCTATTACTTCTGCTCCAAGGCCTTTGGCCAATTCCAGACCTGCTGTCATAGCCTCATACTCGTCTTCGTTGTTAGTCAACCTTGCGATTTTTATAGATTGCCTAATCGTGCTTCCTATGGGTGGCTTCGGAACTATGCCAAGTCCGGACCCTTTCACGTTCGAGGCACCGTCAGTGAATAGGGTTCATACCCCGAAGATGTGCTCGTTTTCAGCAGAAGTTGTCTCTGTACCATGAGCACGGGGGAGAGCGTAAAGTTGGCCACAAAATCTGCCAGAATTTGGGACTTGATAGCCGTCCAGGGTTGATACTCGATATCGTAGCCCCCGAGTTCGATGGCCCATTTGGCTAATCGGCCAGATAACTCGGGCTTATGCAATATCCTTCGAAGAGGATACGTTGTTAAAACACAAATGTGATGGCATTGAAAATAAGGTTTTAATTTTCGAAATGCGCATATCAATGCAAAAGCTAAGTTTTCCAGGTATGGATACCTAGTTTTGATATGTCCAGGGTCCGACTTACATAATAAAAAGGGAATTGCGTACCTTGTTCTTCTCGAACTAGTACACCACTTACTGCTACCTTGGATACGGCCAGGTACAAATATAGCGTTTCACCTTCCTTTAGGGTGTGGAGTAAAGGTGGGCTCGTCAGATATTGCTTCAACTCCTCTAGGGCGCGTTGGCATTCCGGAGTCCATTCGAAGCTATTTTTATTTTTGAGCAAGGAGAAGAAATGATTATTTCTATCTAATGACCTTAATATGAATCGTCCCAGGGCTGTTATCCGCTCGATCAGCCGTTGCACGGCCTTCACAATGTTTACCACCATGATTTGTTCGATGGCTTTGATTTTGTCGGGGTTGATCTCAATCCCCCTATTTGACACCATGAAGCCTAAAAATTTGCGCGAACCCACTCCGAAGGCACACTTCTCGGGGTTGAGTTTCATGTTGTAGCTTCAGAGGATGTCAAATGTTTCCTGCAAATGAATTAAATGGTCCTCTACGCAAGGACTTAACAAGCATATCATCAATGTAAACTTCTATGGATTTGCCTATTTGATGCTCGAACATTTTATTAACTAGACATTGGTACGTGTTCCCACGTTTTTCAGCCCGAAGGGCATCACATTGTAGCAGTATGTACCGTACTTCGTGATGAACGAAGTCTTCTTCCTGTCCTCGGGGTTCATCTGGATTTGATTATACCTCGAGTAGGCGTCGAGAAAGGTGAGGATCTTGTGGCCGGCCGTGGCATCGATCATACGGTTGATGTTGGGCAATGAGAATGAATCTTTAGGGCATGCTTTATTCAAGTCTTTATAATCTACGCACATTCTTAACTTGTTCCCCTTTTTGGGAACTACCACCACATTGGCCAACCATTCATAATATTTTACCTCCCTAATAGACCTTATTCTGAGGAGTTTTGTTACCTCGTCCTTGATGAACATGTGTTTTACCTCGGACTGAAGTCTCCTTTCTTGCTTCACCGGTTTGAACCTGGGGTCGACACTAAGTCGATGGGTAGTTATGTCCGACGGGATCCCTGTCATGTCTAAATGCTACCAAGCAAAGCAATCAATGTTATTAATAAGAAATTGAATGAGTTTTTTCCTGAGTTTGGGGGTTAATCCCGTTCCCAAGTATACCTTCAGATCTGGGAGATGCTTGATCAAAACAACTTTCTCCAGTTCTTCAATCGTCGATTTTGTTGCATCCATTTCTTCGGGGGAAACAAAGATTTGGGGAGCGAGGAAGTCTTCTTCATCGTCCTCGGGGATCTATTTGCCCTCTGGATCCTCCGAGGAGGAGGGTATGGAAATTGGTACCTCCCCGTGAATCGTGAACATCTCCTTCGCCGCATGTTGTTCTTTGTATATCGTTTTTTCTCCATCTTTTGTTGGAAACTTCATCATCTGATGAAGAGTTAACGGAACTGCTCTCATGTTGTGTATCCATGGCCTTCCGAGCAATGCATTGTACCTCATGTTGCCTTCGATGGCATGCAATTTGGTATTTCGAACTATACCGGACATGTTCACCGAGAGGGTGATTTCTCCCTTCATTTTTTCACCGGCCATGTTGAAGTCGTTGAGAACTCGGGAGGTAGGTATGATTTAATCGAGCAGTCCGAGTTGTTCTACCCTTCGACCTGATCATGTTTGCCGAGCTACCTGGATCCATGAGAACACGTTTAATTTGAACGTTATTTAAGAGAAATGAAACTACCAACGCATCATTGTGTGGATGAAACAGTGTCTCAGAGTCTTCTTCACTGAATGCTAAGATGTCCCCGGGCATGCGGCCCCAAATTTTCCCTTCCGTTGCAACAAAAACTTTTGTCCATTTGATCACGGGTCCTTGAGGAACGTCGGTCCCCCCAATGATCATAGGAATGATGTGCTGAGGTTTTCTCGCTCCGTTCCTCCTGTCTTCCTCTCTTTCCTTCCGGGCTGGGGTTTTCCGAGCTTCTTGTTGGTTTTCTTTTCCGAGCTTCCTGTTGGTTTTCCTGGCGTATACTTCCGTTAGTGTGGGAGCTTATATCGACATGATGGGCATTGCATGAGACCACATCCACGAGGATTGGCTCTGGTGCATCCTCAGGGTTTTGCGGTGGTACACCGATGCCTGGAACAACTACACCATTCTTTCCATGGTCTTCTAGACCGTTGTTTTCATGTGAATTCATTGAGTTAGATATTTTGACCTGAAATCAAAAAGATTCTTGGGCAAGAAAAAGTGTAAAGAATGATTTGTGTTTTTAGTAAACCAACACGAAAACAATCACTATTATTTTTAGCCCCACGGTGGGCGCCAAACTGTTTACCTTGAAAATGGTAATTACAATTAGTTTTGATTTTGTAGTTCTAAAAATATGTGATTTATTTTTATGCTAGTTTTTAGGTATTAAATGCTAAGTGTGAGGCTAGAAAAATAAGATAAGAACTTGAATATAGCAAGTTATGCAAATCGAGTGGCCGAGAATCGGGGCCTCGAGCCTGCCTGCGCTGGGCCTCGAAGTCGAGCTAAACGCTTAACTAGGGCTGATGGATGGGGACTAACAGCCTTAAGAGCCTTGATGAGGGCTCTTTATGATCAATGATGAATAATAAATGAAGAACAATCAAATAAACACAATAAATGTAAGCAATAAATCAAAGGGAAGACAAAGGAGAATGTTTGAGTTATAGAACAAAGAATGTTCTTGTATTGAATATCATGTGCGCAAGAAATAGCAAGGGTCCCCCTTATATAAGAGAGGAAATCCCAACATGGTACATGTATCATTATTACAAGGAAAAGTAGATGGTGCAACTACTTAAAGGTCTCGTACATACTTGTACTATTCGTGCAGGCATTGTAAACTTTGATCACGTGCCTCGGGAATTTCCCGCTTGTCCATGATAGCCATCGATTTGTGCCACCCCGAGGTCGAGCATAGGGAACCATCGGGATCGGGCTAGAGCTGGGGATCGAGTATTTCGAGCCACGGAATGCCATGTCGATCATAAAATCGGAGCGTCCAATTTTAACCGCATACAGAAATGTTTGCAGTCGATGAGGTAGTACCAGTATCGACGGAAAGGTCGGGCATCAAAGGTAAACAGGAAACCAAATAGTAATCACAGCTGCCATCCTCGACCGAATCGGGAAAGCAGGAGATAAAAGAAGAAGAGGAGGATTTTCTAACCCCTCGACCCTTTATTGTTCCCGAAGATTCTGACGCTACCAAATCAACTGTCGAGGAGCTGGAATAGGTTATATTGATCGAGTACCTGCCCGAGCGAAAGGTATACTTAGGAACGGGGTTAACCCTCGAACTCAAAAAAAAGATTATTCAATTCCTTATCAATAACATGGATTGTTTTGCTTGGTCCCATTTATACATGACAGGGATCCCACCAGAGATAACAACACATCGGCTAAGCCTTGACCCCAGGTTCAAACCGGTGAAACAAAAGAGAAGGGCCCAGTCTGAGGTAAAGCATGCATTCATAAAGGACGAGGTAACTAAACTTCTCAAAATAGGATCCATTCGAGAGGTAAAATACCCCGAATGGTTAGCCAATGTAGTCGTAGTCCCTAAAAAAGGGAACAAACTTAGAATGTGTGTAGATTATAAGGATTTGAACAAGGCATGCCCTAAAGACTCTTTTCCACTGCCTAACATCGATCGCATGATCGATGCCACGGCTGACCACGAGATCCTTACCTTTCTCGACACCAATGCCGGGTACAATCAAATTCAGATGAACCCAGAAGACCAAGAGAGGACCTTATTTATCACCAAGTATGGAACATATTGTTACAATGTAATGGCCTTCGGGCTAAAAATGTAGGAGCTACTTACCAACGCCTAGTAAATAAGATGTTCGAAGAACAAATAGGTAAGTCAATGGAGTTATATTGATGACATGCTAGTTCAATCCTTGCGCACAGAGGACTATTTGGTTCATCTGTAGGCAACGTTCGAGATTTTGAGAAAATACAACATGAAACTCAACCCTAAGAAATGTGCTTTCGGGGTCAGCTCGGGCAAGTTCCTAGGCTTCATGGTGTCAAATCGAGGGATCGAGATCAACCCCAATAAAATCAAGGCAATCGAAGACATCACCATCGTGGACAACATAAAAGCCATGCAGAGGCTAACCGGGCGGATAGCTGCTTTACGCCGATTTATCTCGAGGTCATCAGATCAAAGCCACCGATTTTTCTCTTTACTCAAGAAGAAGAATGATTTCACTTGGACCCTGGAGTGTCAACAAGCATTAGGGGAATTAAAGAGATACCTATCGAGCCCATCATTGCTTCACACCCCGAAGGTAGATGAGAAACTTTACTTATACTTCGCGGCGTCGGAAATCGCGGAGAGTGGTGTCCTAGTTCGAGAAGACCAAGGTATGTAATTTATCGCTTACTATATAAGTTGAACCTTAGGGGAAGTAGAAACTAGATATCTACACTTAGAGAAATCAACACTTGCACTAATAAGCGCTTCTAGAAGGTTAAAACCATACTTTCAATGTCACGCCATATGTGTTTTAACCACATACCCACTTCGTAATATTTTGCACATGTTACATCTCGCATTTTTCGTACGTTAAAGTTTTGTCTTCAGTTAATTGACGTAGACTCAGGGATGAGATTTTCTTGAGATTATAAGCATTATGCTATTTCAAACACGTCACGAGTAAATTCGTGAAGGAGAGAAGGTAAGCAAATAGAAGAAAATGAGTTTCGTCAAAGTTTGGCAATTTGGGATAAAATACGGTCCAAGCTATAATACCTCATATTTATGGACTAGTTCCATACAAGGTACCATATGATCATGATAGTATGATGTATAAAGTGTATTAAAATGAGTAGTATTTTAGGTAATTTGAGATAATTTTTAATTATGTGGGTAATTAGTTAATTATCGAGTAACATGATATTACCTAATTAACTAATGAGTTATGGGATAAGATTAAACCCCCCCCCCACCCCCACCCCCACGTGGCAGAAAGCCACCACCAAAACATATGACTCTTAGTCATGTTGGGTTATGTGGCAACCAATTCAAACATAAGCCTTGTAATTCAAAGAAGCTACATATCTTTAGCAATTAAAAGATACATATCTTTCAACATTTAAAAGAATAGAAAAGGCTCTACATATGGGCAATCTGAAGCTAACATAGAAGGCAATCTGAAGCTAACATAGAAGGGTACGGATCTTATATAATTCAAACAAAGATTTCATAGTATCTTAAACAACATGAGATTTTGCAATTTTAAGGGAGTACGGTATAATCCTTCTCAAGAAATGATAATACCGAGGGATGCTGCATTTCATGCATGCAGGTTCAAATAGATAGATAGGTAGACCTCCTCAGTAGGTATTGCCCGAGTTTAGCTTTATCGGTAAGCTCCACGTCCTTCGGAGTTGCCGGGTTTAGAAGTTTTGTGTACATCTTGTGTATATAGGCTATGGGTAGGTCGGGGCCCTATTTCGATCATAGTACATCCATCAGTAGAGGCTTGTAGACATATCCTGTCAGTTAGTGTAGTATGTTGGACTTTTAGGCCCTATATGTATATTTTGTTGGATTGTCAGCTGTAGTAATTATGGCGGCCTTGCCGGCCCAGCTTTATATTGAAATTTAGTTAGTGTTTGTTTCCATTCAGTTTTATATTTTGCTTCACAAATTGTCTTGCAATGTGGCCCCTGGCCAAAGTATGACATTATATGTCCAGAGTTCATTAGTGGAAAGTTGGTACACAAGGATAGATGAGGCATCGGGTGCTGGTCTCGCCCCCAGGCTCGGGGCATGACAAAAGTAGTATCAGAGCAGTTCTGTCCTAGGGAGTTTATAAGCTGTATTTAGTAGGGTCTTGTTTATAGATGTGTGGTGCACCACATTATATAAGTACGGGACTACAGGGTATTTAGGAGTTGATTACCCTTCTTCCAAATCTAAATCATGATGTAGAATTGAGTTATAGTAAATTTGAGTTAAACTTACATGTTAGTGTTCGCATGCATAGATGACGGTGACTAGGAAGACTACGGCTAGCCAGAGGAGAGATGCAATAGTAGGTGAGGAGACTAGTAGGGTACCCCTAGAAGATGGGGCCCAATCTGAGGCCCAGGGAGAGACCCCTACTCAGCCATTACTGGCTCCTCCACCACCTGAGGAGATTCCTAGGGACACCGCACATCCAGTTCCCCCTCCTCTTTCATCAGATCAGGACTTGAGAAGTGCGGTACACTTGTTAACACAGTTGGTAGCTACCCAGCAACAGACTAGGGCATCCGCTAGTGCAGGATCTTTTGAGGGGTCTAGGAGTTCAAGGGTCTGAAATTTTATTTCTGTGAGTCCCCCAGAGTTCATGGGGACAGATTAGAGGGAGGACCCGCAGGATTTCATAGATCAACTTCATAGGATCTTTTGAGTTAAAGAGACAGTTGAGTTAGCAACTTTTCGACTCCGAGATATAGCAATCCTTTGGTACGAGGGATGGGGGATGTCCAAGGGACGTGATGCACCTCCAGCTATTTGGGAGAATTTTTTAGATGCCTTCTTTGACCAGTACTTACCGCGAGAGATCTGATAGGCTCGATTCAGTCAGTTTCTAGCCCTCAAGCAGGGCAATATGAGTGTTCGAGGGTATAGTCTTCATTTTGACTCATTGGCCAGATATGTACCATCCATAGTTGCTACTATGCGGGACACAATTCATAGGTTTATAGTAGGGCTGGCCCCAGAGTTGACTGAGGCATGTGCCACCGCTACATTGCAAGATAGTATGGATATCTCATAGATTCAGTCATTTGCCCAGAATATAGAAAGGGGTAGGCGTCAATCGCAGGGTACAGAAAGGATTGAGTCAGGACATCGTAAGAGGATGAGATTTGCCAGGTCTCAAGATCAGTCTCAGGGAAGTTATAGTCCCCAATATTTCAAACGACCACCTAGGCCTCTTCCACCTTAGCTACAGGGTTACAGGTATGACCTCTATACTCAGTCAAGATCGGGTGAAAGCTCCCGGGCGTTGAGTTTGCAGCGACACCGAGGTTCGGGGTAGACACAGCCATTTTTGCCGCGGTGTGACATCTGTGGTAGAGGACACTTAGGCCAATGTCGAGCCAGTTCTGATGGTTGTTATACATGTGGACATCTAGGGCCTATGATGCTAGATCTCCCAAATAGAGATTCTGGTGGTATGGCAGCGAATTCAGCAACAGGATCATCTATGTATGTGCATCCTTCAGGGCGCGAGTCTCAGTCTTCGGCTGGTATAGGTCAAGGTAGAAGTAGACGTTCCAGTTCTGGTTGTAACTAGAATTGTAGCTATGTTTTAGCGGGTCAACAAGACCAGGAGTCCTCACCAGACTTTGTGACAGGTATGTTGACTCTTTGCTCTCACGATGCTTATGCATTGATAGACCCAGGATCTACTTTATCGTGTATTACCCCATTTGTCGCGGGGAAGTTTGGTATAGTGCCTGAAATACTAAGTGATCCTTTTGCGGTATCTACACCGGTCGGAGAATCAATTATTGCTATACGGGTTTACTGAGGTTGTACGATGTCAGTTTGTGGTCGTCAAACCTCAGCCGACCTAGCTAAGCTAGAGATGTTGGATTTTGATGCTATCATGGGCATGGACTGGTTGGCAGTTTGCTATGCCATAGTTGATTGTCGAGCAAAGATAGCTAGATTTCATTTTTCGGTGTGAACCAGTCCTTAGATGGGAGGTAATACAGCGACACCCAGAGGTAGGTTTATTTCCTATCTGAAGGCGAGGAAGATGATTGCCAAAGGGTGCATTTATCATATTGTACAACTTAGAGATGCAGATGCTGAGATACCTACACTTCAGACTATTTCAGTAGTCAAAGAGTACGTAGATGTATTCCCAGATGAACTTCCAGGTATTACTCCAGAGCGAGAGATTGATTTTGGCATCGATTTAATTCCGGGAACTCAACCAATATTCATCCCTCCGTATAGAATGGTAGCTGGCGAATTGAAGGAGTTGAAGGAGCAGTTAAAAGATTTGGTGGAGAAAGGTTTCATCAGGCCCAGTACCTCACCTTGGGGTGCACCGGTACTGTTTGTACGGAATAAAGACGGCTCGCTAAGGATGTGTATCGATTATAGGCAACTGAGCAAGGTAACTATTTAGAATAAGTATCCACTTCCAAGGATAGATGACTTTTTTGATCAGTTGCAGGGATCTAGATGCTTTTCAAAGATAGATTTGAGGTCGGGGTACCACCAGGTCAGAGTTCGGGAGAAAGATATTCCAAGGACAGCCTTCAGAACCCGATATGGACACTTCGAGTTCCATGTCATGTCCTTTGGGTTGACGAATGCACCTTCCATATTTATGGACTTGATGAATAGCCTATTCCGGCCATTTTTTTAGATCTTTTCGTGATAGTCTTTATTGATGATATTCTGGTTTATTCACGTTCAGAGGATGAGCATGCAGACCACCTGTGAGTGCTACTCCAAACCCTCTTTGATAGTAAATTGTATGTTAAGTTTTCTAAATGTGAGTTCTGGTTGAAGTCTGTAGCATTCTTGGGGCACATTGTATCCGATGGAGGTATAAAGGTAGACACTCAGAAGATTGAGGCTGTGAAATCCTGGCTTAGACCTAGGCTGAGCAGGATACTACCGGAGGTTCGTAGAGGGTTTTTCTTCCCTTTCACCACCATTAACGAAATTGATGTAGAAAGCAACTAAGTTTCAGTGGACAGAGGCTTGCGAGCAGAGTTTTTAGGAGCTTAAGAACAGGTTGACCTCAGCGCCAGCTCTAGCACTTCTAGAGGGTCCAGATGGTTATGCCATGTATTGTGATGCCTCATGTGTCGTCTTAGGATGTGTCCTGATGCAACATGGTAAAGTAATTGCGTATGCTTCAAGGTAGTTAAGGAAGCACGAGCGGAATTATCCGACCCACGACCTCGAGTTAGCTACAGTTGTCCATGCACTTAAGATATGGTGGCATTATTTATATGGTGTTCATGTTGACATATTCATAGATCATAAGAGCCTGCAATATATCTTCAAGTAAAAAGAGTTGAATTTGCAACAAAGGCGATGGCTTGAGTTATTGAAAGATTATGATGTTAACATTCTCTACAATCCAGGGTAGTTTAGCACATATAGGCAATGGGTAGGTTGGGGCCCTGTTCCAATCACAGTACATCCATCAGTAGAGCCTCGAAGACATATCCCGTCAGTTAGTGTAGTATGTTGGGCTTGTAGGCCCTATATGTATATTTTGTTGGCTTGTCAGCTATAGTAGTTATGACGGCCTTGCCGGCCCAGCTTTATATTGACATTTATTTAGCGTTAGTTTTCATTCAGTTTTATATTTTTCTTTTCAAATAGTCTTGCAATGTGGCCCCTGGCCAAAGTACTCCCACTGTTCCAATTTATGTGAACCTGTTTGACTAGGTACAGAGTTTAAGAAAAAATGAAGAATTTTTGAATTTGTGGTCCTAAACAAGTCAAAAAGGGGCCTAGAGTATTTGTGTGGCTATAAAAGCTTCTCATTAAGAGTAAAATTGTATGTTTAAGCTAAATTGTTACCAAATTTAGAAATGGATCATTCTTTTTGGAACGGACCAAAAAAGAAAATAGGTTCACATAAACTGGAACAAAGAGAGTATAACACTATATATGTCCAGAGTCCTTTAGTTGCAAGTTGGTACACAAGGATAGA
Organism: Nicotiana sylvestris; assembly: GCF_000393655.2. Classification (NCBI taxonomy): domain Eukaryota; kingdom Viridiplantae; phylum Streptophyta; class Magnoliopsida; order Solanales; family Solanaceae; genus Nicotiana; species Nicotiana sylvestris. Next base: position 36,365,159 of record NC_091064.1, read on the forward strand.
TGAGGCATCGGGTGGAGGTCTCAACCCAGGCTCGGGTCGTGACAGCACAAATCCAAACTTTCGGTCGATTGGCCAAATGGGCTGCCTAACTTAGTGGGTACGATATCGAGTATCGACCTCAAACGACCATCAAGTCTAAAATTTAGTGGACTTCGTGGCCAATTTCATGCCAACCCTCGTACCCGAAGTTGAAAAGGAACTCTTGTTAAAATCGGGCACATCATTGGGGGTATGGACCCTTTTCAAGATAGCGCCTCTAATGTGAAGGGGTCCCATCTAGGCATCATTTTGAAACCGCCCACAGGTAGCACTATTAGGTAGTCTATCAAAACTTCTAGTTGACTAACAATGAGGCCGAATACGAGGCCATGATTGTAGGTCTTGAGCTAGCTAAAATCTTAGGGCAGAAGTCATTGAAGCGAAGTGTGACTCTTTATTGGTTGTGAACCAAGTAAACAAAAGCTTCAAAGTTTGAGACGATAAAATGCAAAGGTATTTGGACAAGCTATAGGTAACTTTGCACCGCTTCAAGGAGTGGACTCTAGATTACATACCTCGAGAACAAAATAGTGAGGCTGATGTACTTGCAAATTTGGGATCATCAGTCGAGGAAGACGATATTATCTTGGGGACTGTCGTCCAATTATCTATATCAATGATCGAGGAGGGTCGTGCCGAGATAAACTCTACAAGCTTGACCTGTGATTGGAGGAATAAATATATTGAATATGTAAAGAACGGAAAGCTCCCATTGGACCTTATTGAGTCAAGGTCCCTACGAACCAAAGCTACCTGATTCACATTGGATGAAGATGGAACATTATACAGAAAGATGTTCAATGGAACATTGGCGGTATGTTTAGGGCCGGGGGACACATATTATGTTTTACGAGAGGTCCATGAAGGCATTTGTGGGAACCACTCCGGTGCCAAATCTTTGATTCGCAAAATCATTAAAGCATGGTACTACTGGGATAGCATGGAGAAAGTCACTAAGGAGTTTGTTCGAAAATATGATAAATATCAAAGGTTTGCATCGATGATCCATCAGCCCGGAGAGCAAGTTCATTCAGTCCTATCTCCATGGCCATTCATAAAATAGGGGACGGATATCATCAGCCCTCTTCCAACGGCCACAGGTAAAGCTAAATTCATTTTGTTTATGACTAACTACTTTTCTAAATGGGCGGAAGCATAGTCCTTCGAGAAGGTCAGAGAAAAAGAAGTTATAGACTTCATATGGGACCACATCATGTGTCGATTTGGCATACCTGTTGAAATCGTATGCGACAATGAAAAGCAGTTCATCGGTAATAAGTTAACGGAGTTCCTCGAAGAACACAAAACAAAAAGGATCTTATCGACGCCGTATCACCCAAGAGGAAACGGACAGGCCGAATAGACGAACATGACTATCATTCAAAACTTAAAGAAAAGGTTGAGCGACGCTAAGGGGAAATAGAGAGAAGTTCTACCCAATGTTCTTAGGGCGTATCAAACGATATCAAAGTCCAGCATGGGGAAACCCCATTCTTCTTAGTATATGGCTCCGAGGCCTTAATTCCAGTCGAGTTCGGGGAACCTAGCATCAGATTTTGACATCCAATGGAAGAATCAAATCACGTGATTATGAATACTAGCCTCGAACTTTTGTATGAATAACTAGAAGCTGCGCTTCTTCAGATTGTTGTGCAGAAGTAAAGAATTGAGAGATATTATAATAGAAGATCCACCTTCGCCACTTCGGAATCGGGGACATAGTTCTAAGGAAAGTCACCCTCAATACTCGAGACCCAAACGAAGGGAAACTAGGCCTGAATTGGGAGGGACCATATCGAGTCATCAGTGTCATCGAAAAGGGATCTTACAAATTTGGCAGGACAGAGGGCGAACAATTGCCAAACAATTGGAATGTATCACTACTCAAACAATATTATTGCTGAGGTATGCCTTTCTCCCTTTACCATTTGTATTTGATACTAACTTATTGCAAGTGTTCAATCGAGGCGACGAGAAAACTCTTCAACACGAAGATCTTAGGTTTTAAAGCACGCGTTGTACTCTTTTTCCCTCGGATCGGTTTTTATCCCGAATGGATTTTCCCGATGAGGTTTTTAACGAGGCAACAATTATGTGCTACCTAAGGAAAATTCAATAGTATCTAAGGCTTCTTTTCAATCAACATCGAACCATCAAAAAACCAAATGGGTAAAAAATACATGCTAAGGCATAAAGAATTTTTCACTTAGTATTTTAATCCAAAAGAGGGGAATAATAGCCATCTTTTAGAGGCCATAACAGCCCGATCTAAAAGAGCCTAAGGGCCAATACACTTAGGGTTCGAGATCTTGTTCTCATTCAATCCGAACCCAAGGGTTCGATCATCCCTAGCCCTAATAAACAATAACTTGATTATGGCTCGGGGACTCACCATTATCCGACACAAACCCTTTAGGTTCTATGCCTCAAAGTTCTAACATTATTCGAATTCGACCATGGTAACTTCAAGGAAGACACCCAAGACAAAGTCTTGAATACACCTTGCAAAAACATTTTTTATAAAGATCGAGAAGACATTCAAGAGAAATTTTCTTTTATATATTTGAAAAGAGATATGTACAAGAGATCAATAAAAGTCTTACAAAAATAAAAAGAAAAAATCCTAACTATGCATGAGGCTGGTTTCTCCCTCGGGAGCAGTTCTCCTTCGGGCCCCTCGTCATTTTCAAACTCGCCTTGGCTGCCTTCATCATCATCATCATCAGCATCGTTAGAGGAGACGAGAAATCTGGCATCAGTTTCAAGCGTCTTTACTTGAGCTATCTATTCAGAGAGGTTGTAACCTCGAGTGTGGATTTCCTCGAGGGTCTCCCTCCGAGATTGGCACTTAGAAAAATCATTGCTCTGTCGCTCTCGGTCGGAGGCTTCCCTTAGCTGAGTTTGATCAGCCTTAGCACCGGCCAAGTATATAACAATGGTTTTGTCAACTGCAATCTTTGTCTCCCCGACCTCTGCCTTGGCCTCAGCAAGCTTGACCTCGAGCTCGTCGATCCTTTTGGCATGGGGCAAACTTTTCTCTTTAGCTCCCTAAAGTTGGGCCTTAGCCAATTCCTATTTGGCCAAGGCAACCTCTTTCTCCGTAGCAAGTCGGTCCATGTTCTCCTTCTACCGATCGTAGTCAGCCTTGATCTGATCGAACTCCCCTTGAAGCAGCTCGATCCTCTCCAGTCTTGTGCTGACCCAAAATGTCATCTTTAAATTAAATAATCATCTCGGTATTTTTAAGATCTTGAAAAGTGGTATCAATAATTCCTCGACTTGCTTGCGCAGTTCGTATAATTTTTCGGAAGGTTTTTATGTGAAAAATGGATTAAATTGTGAACTAGAGCTTTAAAACTCAACTAAGTTAACTTCGGTCAACATTTTGAGCAAACGAACCTGGAAAAAAGCTTTGACCATTCCGGTAGTTCCATATCGTGATTTGGGACTTGGTCATATGCCCGAATCGAATTTGGAGGTCCCTAGAATAAATTATTGCCATTTAACGGAATCTAGAAATCTAAGGTTAAAGATTTCTTAGGTTTGACCGGAGAGTTGACTTTTTGATATCGGGGTAGGAATCTAGTTCTAAAAATTTTCCTAGCTTTGTTATGTCATTTATGACTTGTGTGAAAAATTTGAAGTCAATCGGACTTGATTTGATAGGTTTTTGCATCGAATATAGAAGTTGAATGTTCTTAGTTTCATTAGGCTTGAATGGGGGTGTGATTCACGATTTTAGCATTATTTGATGCGATTTGAGATTTCGAATAAGTCTGTATTATGTTTTAGGACTTGTTGGTGTATTTTGTTGAGGTCCCAATGGCCTCGGGTGGATTTCGGAAGGTTAACGGATATAAAAAGGCTGCTGAATTTTCTTTTACAGCATGTAACCAGTACTATGTACAGCACCCCAGTAAAAACGCATGAACAGTAACCCCCGAATTCTGGACAGAATGTTTATTTCTAAAAACGGGACTTTGTCCCATTTTACATTTTTGTCAAATTGGAGCTCGGGAAGAGGTGATTTTCACGAGATTTTCAGAGAAAACAACGGGGTAAGTGTTCTTAACTTAATTTTGGTTAGATTACCCAAATCTATTACTAGTTTTGGTATTAAATCTATGAATTTAGTTGGAAGAGTTTGAAAACTCTCTCGGATAGATTTGAGGATTTGAGGGTCGAAATGTTATCGAAATTTAGTAATTTTGGTATGGTTAGACTCGTGGTTGGATGAGGTTTCATATTCTGTAATTTTTGTCAGGTTCCGAGACGTGGGCCCCACGGGAAATTTTTTAGTGCAATTTCGAATTTTTAATGGAAAATGTAGAATTTCATATGGAATTAATTCCTATAATTTTTATTGACTGAATCGAATTATTTATGACTAGATTTGAGAATTTCGGGCACGAATTCGCGAGGTAAAGGCTTGTTGGAATTTTGAATTGGTTACAAAGTGAGGTAAGTGTTTGGTCTAACCTTAGCTTGAGGGACTAGATCTGTTATGTGTTGTTTGTTGAGTACGACGTATAGGCATGCTGACGAGTATCTATACGTTGGTGTCAAGCATGCCCGTGAGTCTTATACTTTGATTAATCTGACTCTGTTTCGTAGTGTATATGCTCTATATGATAATTTCTATTGAGAAATATGACTTGTGGAAGTATTATTGTTTTGATATTGTTTCCCTTGCCGGGATGTTATTGTTTTGATGTTGTTTCCCTTGCCGGGATTTGATTGTTGTACTATTGTTCCCTTACCGGGATTTTATTGTGATTTCATTTATTTCCTTGCCCTTATTTCTTGTGATTGTTGTTTGGGTGAGGAAGAGTGTTAAAGCACGAAGGGTGATGTCGTGTATGATTTTGTGAGGAAGAGTGTAAAGCACGAAGGGTGATGTCGTGCCGCACGATGTACAATTCCGTGCCGGTTATATTGATTTTATGGTGAGGAGGAATGAACATGAAGGGTGATACCGTGCAGTTTATATTGATTCTTATGGTGAGGACGAGAGTAAAAGTACGAAGAGTGATGCCGTGCACTTGTCCATGATTTTTCCTGATTCTAACTGAGTTATGTTGTCATGTACGTTTATTTACTGATTTTCCATTATTACTTGATTTTATTTCGATGTTATAGATTCACTAACCCAATTTGCCTTGTGTTTGTTGCTTGGGTGAGGAAGAGTGTAAAGCATGAAGGGTGATGCCGTGTATTGTTTTGGTGAGAGAGTGTTAAAGCACGAAGGGTGATGCCGTGCACTTTCTGTTTGTTGTGTTTACTTGTTATTAACAGTTCAAGTGTATTAACTGTTTAGATCCCTTTACGGTTGTGATCCTTTGTGTTGGAATCCATAGTGTTTACAATACCTCGCCTTATTTTTTTAATATGTCCAATACTTCAAATTTCAAGAATTGTTACATTTTTAACTCAATTGATTTCTCAACTAAAGTTTTCTTAAACCATTTGAGGTTGTACTTTACTTAAAAAGGAATTTCTACTATGTTTTGATTTATTAATTTCTCGTATTAAAGGTAATGATTCCTTCGATATTGTACTTTAATTGAAAATGGTATTTTCTTTATCAAATGATTTCTAAAAATAACTTCATCTTTTCTTGTTGATTTCCTAATTGGGTTGGAAGTTGTACTCTACTTTATGTTAAGTGAAGGAGGCTCCTTGAACATTCTTAATTGTATTGGGTTATGGAACCTATGAGCTGAGTAACATGAGAATATTGTTGTGCAATGTGAGACAGATATATGTGGGCACAAGGTGCTGGGGGAAATATTATGGTTTTATTTAATGGCACGTGAGTTGTCCGTGCGGTTGTGACATAAATATGGGCACGAGGTGCCATGAAAATATGAAAATGGGCTGAGACCTATATTATTTATGACTATGAAATGAGGTGTCACAAGGTGACCTTTACTCGAAAGAATTATATTCGAAAGATGCTTATTTGAAAGATATTTATTTGAAGGAAATATATTCGAAATATATTTATTGAAAAATATATAATCTTAGAGATTATTACTTGAAGGATTTATAGGCGAAAGATTTATATTTGAAGGACTTGATTAATTGATTGCACTTGTATTTATTATTTTTTGAGAAGCATTTATGGTGTTCTTGTCGCCTGCTATTTATATCCCTGGTTGATCATTGTTGCCACCATTGCTATCTGCTTCCTATTATTTTTGTACGCTATCTTGCACAGGTTTATTGGGAAGTCTGGTCCTAGCCTCGTCACTACTTCGCCGAGGTTAGGCTAGGCACTTACCAGCACATGGGGTCGGTTATGTTGATACTACACTTTTGTACATTTTTGTGTACAGATCCCAGTGCGGTAGACTTCGGACCGCAGTGAGATTGCTGTTTCTTGTTCATCAGGCGATCCGGGCGTCCGCAGGCCTTGGTGTCTCCTTCTATCTACTATTCCTGTTTCTTTCATGTACTTTCAAAGACAGTGTTGTATTTATTTCTTTCACACCTTTATTTGTAGTACTCCTAGACAATCTGTGAAGTTGTGACACCATTCTTGGGTAGATTTGTTATGGATTGGTATTAGCAGTATTATTAAATCTTTACAATGTAGCCTTCCGCTTATTCAATTCTATTGTTATCTAATTGTTGTCTCTTAACCGTTATCGGATTAAAAATGGAAATAAGGTAGATAGTTCAATTGGTTGGCTTGCGTAGCTTTCACTAGTAGGTGCCATCACGACTCCCGAGGGTGGGAAATCCAGGTCGTGACAAGTCTTTGCTGCAGCTGAGACACTAAAGTATTAACCTCCATAGTTGGGTCGAGTAGACCGTACTCTTTCAAAATGACAGTTACCTGCTTGTCTAGCTCGGCCTCATCCTTACGAGCCTTAGCGAAGTCTGCGCGAAGCTCCCTAAGCTCCTCCTCCTCTTTTTGACTGCAAAGGAGTTTCAAAGCGTTCCTTTCATCCAAGGTCTTCTGGAGCTCGACCTCGCATTGGCTTAGGTCGACCCTAAACTTGGTGAAAACCTACACAGAAAGAAAGATACAAGTTAGGGTAAAGGGAGAAGAAGGAAAAGAAAATTACAACGTTAGGAATTAATGCTTACTCGGGATAAAAGGCGTTGAGCCTCTTTGAAAAGGGTAGATGCGTCATTGAGATCGGCAGCGTCACCGACCCCAGTAAAGCAATCCTGGAAAGGATCCTCTTCACTTGGGACTCCACCTACGTCAGGCGTTTACAGAGCCCGAGCCTTCCTTATGGCCTCCTCAGAATAAGTCGGTAGAGAGGGAGAGTGACCTATTGTCATGGCCCCGAGCAAATCACTCGGGGTGCTCTGTTCAGCCTTGGGGATCTCAAAACCTACCCTTTATAGTGTGCTTGTTGATGGCTAGGGAACAATCTTGACCTCGGTAGATTCAGGGGTTGTGCTCGCATCTATCTTCGAAGCATCCTCATCACGAGGCAGGGTCTCCGGCTCGGAGGGCTTGGCAGCTTCAACCGGCTTCCTGGCTCAAACCACTAGTGTTGAGTCTTCACCCTCGTCTTCCTCTTCTTCATTCATCTGGTGGACCGATTCTATATCCACGGGAATGAGATTCTTTTTGCGTCTTCGAGCTGGACCCCTTTTATCTTTGGGGTCTTCGGGCTTCGAAACCCTTTTCCTTTTATTATCTTTCACCGATTTCGGAATCGGGGACTCGGTCTCTTCCCCAGGCAGGGCTGGCCTCATTTCAGAAATATCTTCAATGCCTGCATGAATGTGAATTAAGTATGAGTAAAGAGACATCTCCGATAAAGAGGAAAACATCAAAAGCTTACAAGATAAACTTACCTTGATGTTTGGCTTTCCATCTACCACTCGCCAAGTCACGCTAGCGGCGCTCGTTATAAGAGGAGGTTGAGGCTAGTCTTCGGACCCAGTCTTCGAGGTCATTGACCGCATGGGACATCCAAGCAACCGCTGCAAAATAGATGAATGCATCACATAATGCAAAAAAGGAGCACGAAGGCTAATAGGTAAAAAATTCACTTACGTTCGGGGTTCCACTTCTCTGGGAATGGCATTTTCTCCTCTGGGATGATGTCGCAGGTCCTCACTCGCACGAATCGGCTCATCCAACCCCGATATTTATCCTCGTCGTTGCTAGCAAAAAAGGTTTTGGTCGCCCGAAGTTGGAGCTTGATCAACCCTCGGAAAAGTTAAGGTCGATATAATCAAATGAGATGGTTGAGGGTGAACTCTAGCCCTTCGGCCTTGCTGGAGAAGAAACAGATCATGATAACTATGCGCTAGAAAGAAGGGTGGATCTAGTCGAGGGTGATTGATGACGACTGGATCTATGGGATCCAGTGTTAAGGGGTAAGTGTAGACACTTAGGAACCCCTTTACATGAGTGGTGATACTCTCCTCAGGGGAAGGGATCTGTACCACGACCTGGTCCCCCCAACCATAATCTCTCTTCATGGCCTCGAGGTGTTTCTCCGTTATCGAGCAAATATATCTTGATACGTGCTCATATCGGCAAGGGATTAATGGGTGATTTTCGACTTTGAAGTCGTTCTTTGTGACACAGGGACCAAGAAAAATCTCATGAAGAGCCGGCGCTTTATCACTGGTCGACCGAGAAGAAGAGGAGGAATCTTTCTCCTTAAGAGGAACGGTTTTGGAGGTTTTCGCCATTGATTCAGGTTGGAGGAAGCGGAAAGAGGTGGAGTTTTATATCTTTTGGTGCTAAAAGGGGTGGATCAACAGGTAATGAAAAAGAAAGATGAATAGAGGAAGAGTTCAAGAATGTTTGAAGGTGGACGCAAAGTTTTTGATTCAAATAGAAGCCCTGTATTTTTAGGCATAAGGTGGCGGTTCGGCAGCGCTAGTGGCCTACCGCCACTGGCAAGCATTTAATGTTTTGGGGAAACGAACCGATGGGATGTTTCGGTCACCTCAAGAGCTTACATCATGAGGAGGACATGATCATCAGGGCCTCCGAAAAATCGAGGTTCAAGTCGTTTCTTATCATTTTATTCTAAGAAACGAGGGGACTATCTGTATGTGGTAGAAATGGGGGCTACCCGATTTCATTCTCCGATGGAAAAGGTGATACCACGTCGAGAGGCCAGGATGCTGAGTTCGGGGTCGAGCCTCCTTCCTAATATCGAGGTCGAGGTCGAGGTCGAAATCGTTTGCCGAGGTCGGAAGAAGGCATACCTCGAGATAATATTGTTATGATTCAGTAACAGTGTCACAACCCAAACATATAGGCTGCAACGGGGACCCGATACCTTACTCAATAGAGTACCAATATACATATCTTTCTTATCATACTCTCATTGGCAAATGGGCCAAACGGGCCATCATGGGCTAGCCAGAATAAACATAAGGGAATACTCAATATAGGATGACCCGACCTGATATAAAAACTTATACATGTGACATACGGGCCTATAAGGCCAACATGATCATTTGTAATCTAAACATAGGCCGACAAGGCCATACAAGTATCCGTATACATGACATCTGTCTACAAGCCTCTAAGACTACATAAGTATCATAAAGGGCGGGACTGAGCCCCGCCATACCAATCAATACATATCCTAATTATACTGACCAAATAAGCAACTCCGGAGCAAATGGAGTGCACCAACATCTTCTGCTGAGCTAATAGCCTACTTGGAGGACTCTCGACCTGTCTATCGGGACCTACGAGCATGAAACGCAGCATCCCCAGGCAAAAGGGACGTCAGTACAAATAATGTACTGAGTATGTATGGAATGAAAATCAATAAATAATAGACATGAGAGAAACATGGAGGAAAAGACTCGACATGCAGGTCTGAATAACTGTATAAATCATAAAATACTTATAGTGTCATGAATATGCGTATGAATGTTATGTCGTGTATATGTACTTGTGTTCATAACATCATCAAGCCTCTGAGGGCATCCTATCATATCATCTCGGCCACTGTGGGCAAAATCATCAACGCATACCAGCAGATCAGGTGGTGGTCCGTATATAACGCGGTAACCTTTTTCCATATCCCATATACATATAATATACATATATACGCGTATTTAAAGCTATCTGGTCATGAATCAATGTATATGTATAAATGAATGCAATGCATGAAAAGTACGTCAATAAAATCTTTTGGAATGTTATAAGAGCATTATGCCTTTGAGTAATATCATGAAGTAAACTTTTTCAACTTACGTATTTTTCTGAGACCCATGAACAGATGATAAAATAGTAGGACAGATAGAAATTCAAGAACATATGCACCTCTAATACTTCTATGAATAGAGTCATTTATGGAAGTTGTGCATTTTCTCGTTTCGTTTGTATCGTATAGATCATGCCAAAAGAAAGAAGGAATAGCCTTAATATATTTGAGCCAATTATCTTGACAATCTCTATAACACACGTCAATTATGACAACCCGTCACATCGAATCGACATAGGAGAAAATTCCTATGATATTCTTGATAAAGATTGTACCGTACTCCCCTTAGATTGCAAAATTCTGTTGCTATTACGCAGTATAATTTCGGATAAAACAATTTGCTAAAGCAAAATCACGTAGATCTATCTCACATTGTAAAAGATTTGCATGAAATATTGTTTGAGACTTTTCCGGTTTCTTAGCAGCACAAGTGCTTAATTACAAACTATAAGAAAATCCCTTACCTTAAAGACTTGTGGGCTCCACTTTTGAGGTTTATTTAATCCAAAACTTTCCTTACACATGCCACCTATTTATCAAGACCAATGAGTCATAATGTCTTAAGTCCTTGCCACGTTAAATGCCTTCTTAAACTTATCCAAAATCTTAATTATTCACTAATTCACTATTAAACTAATTAACCTCATATTAACCAATAACCAACCAATTACCCATATAATTAAGAATTATCTCAAATTACTTAAAATACAACTCACATTTAATTCACCTTATACACCTTACTATCGTGGTCATGTGGTACCTTATATGGCACTAGTCCATAAATACCGGGTATTATAGTTTGGGCCATATTTCATTCCCAAAATGCCAAACTTGGACGAAACTCATTTTCTTTGATTTGCTTACTCTCTCTCCTTCACGAATTTACTCATCACTTATTTGAAATAGCATAATGCTTACAATCTCAAAATAATCTCATTCCAACATACGTTGGTTAACTGACGACGAAACATTAACGTACGAAAATGCGGGATGTAACATCTCATTTGATAGCTTTCATTAATTTATTTATGACATACTTTCACTTTCAAAAACATGGGGGGGGGGGTGTAACAAACAGAAAGAGCGAGATACCCGCAACGGCCCGAAGATCACAGCGTAAATTGCGGAATGGATTGACCCTTGGCGGTTTGCCAGCTGTCAAATATGATTTCCTACTGTAATTATAAGGGTACCTTATTTAGTACTTCCCTATTATATAAAGGGGAGCACATTCATTTGTAAGACATGTTTTTTGGTTGATAAGAAAATACATGCACTTTAATCTTTAGCTATTTTACTTATTGTTCATCAGAGTTGTTTTGTAACTTGCTATTCCCACTATTCCACCTCGAGACTGTCATAGCTCGAGGTCGAGATTTGGCTTGCACACTGGTTTGACTTATTTTATTCTTTAATTTATATAGATTGGTATTGGATTAAATCCAATATAGATTGGTATTGGATTAAATCACATATCCTTAAAACCACAATATAAGTTTAATTGTTACTCGAATTTTAGGGTAAATACGTACAACCGACCCCATGAACTCTGTAAGTGCCGAGCCTAACTCGACGAGGTAGTGACGAGGCTTTAACAAGGCACTCACCAAAAATCCATACGAATATACTGAAATAACAACAAAACTGAGAAAACAAGTACAACGTGGAAACTTGAACATAAATCACATAACAGAGGCCCTGTAATAACATCAAAGCTCAACCTCCTCAATACAACACGGATACGGAAAATAACAGCTCAAAATAGTTATATATGTCTTCTCCATTACGGTGGCGCAACCCGATCCACAAATATAAATAAATAATGTCTTCTTTGTTGCCGCGCACAACTCAATCTACAAATATAAATAAATAATAACTTCTATGTTGCGGCACACAACCCGATCCATAAATATATAAATAACATGTCTTTTTGTTCCAACGCGCAACCTGATCCAAAATATAAATATACAAATACCATTGCGGCATCCAACCCGATCCTACACAATAATACCAATAACCATTGCGGCATGGATCCAGATCCCACACAATAATACCAATAACCGTTGCGACGTGCAACCCGATCCCACACAATAATACTTATAACTGTTGCGCCGTGCAATTTGATACCACACAATAACAATGTTAATGAACATCTACAACCAACTACGACATAACTTTGTTAAAACACAATTGAAGAATTACATAATTAAACACATAAGGCATATAAAACTAGCTATCTAATAACACACGAGGTAAAAAGGATAATAAAGACAATCAACATATAAATACACGGAAACATGGAAACAATTAGCAATTAAGGCAGGTAAGAGATAAAGGCGTGAAATTAACACGTAAAGGCAAGCACAAATTAAAGCACTTTAACAAGTAATAACATGGATCAAATCAAAGCATGAGATAATTAAAGAACAATAAATAAATGTCCCAACCCGCATGCTTAACTAGTGACTACGTATATACACTCGTCACCTTGCATATACACCCTCCCCATACATAAATCAATCTGCAAATAGTTCATTCAAGTCCTAATTCCCTCAATTCAAGGTTAATCAACGGCACTTACCTCTTTCACTACTAAGAAAATAAGATTTAGCAACGGACAAATTCCGTAACTAAATCAAAAAAAATTGTCGCCAATCATATTTAGAGACGAATTAGAGACAAATTATCAAGAATTTCTTTAGCTACGAGCAATTTAGCGACTAATTACCGATGAAGTTCCTAGCTAAGTCCAGTTTTCTTAATAGTGTTTCCGCAACCCAATCAATACTCAACCACGGCTTATCCTTTAGAATTATCCTCCAAACAAATCAAATCAAGCCAAATATAGTTCAAATAATTCAAAATAAGCTTCGAAATCCACCCATGAGTAAAAAAGATTCGATCTTTAATGAAATTAAAAAAAGTCAACAAAAGTCAACCCCCAGGCTTGCTTGGTCAAAACCCGAGATTTGTACCAAAGTCTGATTACCCATTAACCCCCAAACTCAGTTATGTGATTTGTTTCGAAATCCGACCTCAATTTGAGGTCTAAATCTCTAATTTTCAAAAATCCCTAATTTTTACCCAAAAATCCCTAATTTCTGCCTTGAAATTCATAGATTAAAGATTAAAATCAATGGGTGATTATGAAAATACATCAAAACTAGTTAAACATCACTAACCAATGAAGTGGGGATAAAAAGATTTTAGAGCCTAGGTTTCATTGGAGGGACTTGTCTCTCTAAAACTTTTCCTCTAGCCTCTCACTAAAACAAACCAAATCTTCATCCCTTCAATAACAAATGCCATCTGAAATGGATCCAATCAACGACAATTTTCATATTCCCCCTAAACCACCGGATATGGATACTAAAACTCAAAAGGAAGAAGTCCAGAGTTTTAAGGAAAAACTAATTGTAGGAGTACATCATTCCCTAATAATTGTTGAGACCCCTACATATGTTGGTACTACTACAAAAATCCAAGAAATAAACCCTTTACCCATACACTCAAATTCCGTTGAAGAACAGAAAATTCACTCGGAGGAAGACCAGGAGCATATATATCAACCATGGGAATATTCTCTCATTACCAAACTCCATGGCAAAAAAATACAACATCATATTCTCAAAAGGAAAATTCAAGAAGCTTGGAAAATCATGGAAAATTTTCCCCTAATTGATTTAGGAGAAGACTATTACATAACAAAATTCAAATGCGAGGAACACATGGTCAGAGTTCTAAAGGCCCATAGTTCATATTTGATCATTTTCTCTCAATCCAGAGATGGAAGCCAAATTTTATTGCAACGGAAGTAAAAAAAACTCACAACCATTTGGATTCGTCTACATCAATTACCCACCGAGTTTTATGATGGTATTATATTAGCAAAAATTGAAAATATCATTGGTAAGTTATTAAAAGTGGATGTGTGCACTTCCTCTACGCTAAGGGGATGTTATGCCAGACTGTGCATTGAGCTCCCACTCGAGGTTCTAGTTATCCCCTTCATCAATATTGGTTACCACAGACAAATCATCCAATATGAGGGAGAGAACACTCTATGCAAGTAATGTGGGAGACTGGGTCATGTGGCAATGAGGTTCCAATATGTAAAAGCTCCACTGCAGTCCTAAACACTCTTCCAGGTAATTTAAATCCTCACCCTAACGAAGTTAGCAATGTCAACAAGGTAAATGGAAAAACATGGTAGACGGTTAAGTCCCAGGAAAAAATGAACCAATGGAAGGGGTTATGAAACCATACAAAATCCAGATATTCACTCAAATCCCCCACATCCAATACCGTGTAAGTCTTCTACTCAAATCCCTAATACTAGCTTTAACCCTTCAAACACTCAATCCATGAGTAAAAATAAAGCTCCCGCTAATCATTTCACCTCTCCTTAAAAAAATTACGTTAACCGTAGCAACAAATTCTCCACCTTGGAGAATCCGCCCATAAAAACTAAGGACTATGATTTGCATAATTCTAAAAATAATTTGTTTTTAAGAAATAAAAACTTGGCATTAAAAAAAACCCAGTGGCAATGTGTCTTACATGGAGAAAAGTAAATTATCCAACATGCAGCTATTAAATTGCCCCACTAAAGATAATAAGGAAGATAACAAATTAGAAAATTACAATACTAATTACTGGAAAGGAACTATTTCAGCCGATAACCATCTCCTTAATTACCCTAAACAAATTGAAAATATTTTTAATAATTGCATGGAAGAAGACCAGGCCCCACAACACATATCCCATATGCCCTCACCAATTAAACATTTGGCCAATGAGAGCCAACACGTTCCTAACCCTACTACTATACCAAATCCGCTTAAAATCTCTTCTAAAAAATGCAAGCAAAGCATGCAAATAGACCAAATTATTAGCAACCTAGAAAATCCCTCTACCCAAACCCCTCCACCTTCCACTGATCAAAATGACCATGTCACTATAAACCATCCCCTTGATATCCATAATGCCAAGAATTCCCATATCACAAAGGAGGAGGTACAGACTTGTGCAAATCCTAAGGCATCAGAGAGCTCACACAATTGCCAACCCTCCTCCAAACTTAAACAACTAATAAGGAAACCAAAGAATCTTCTTCATCCAACCACCTCTCCCTCAAGATCACCAACCTCTAATATGGATAGAACAAGCATTGATGAGTCATGCAGTCACATTCGACATGATCCTAGATGGTCAGCAAACAGTGATCATTCTCCAAAATTCTCACTTTCTAGCTCAACTTGTTTTCGAAGGAATGCATATGGCCATGAGCAACTACCACAACCATGTTTGGCTAAAAAACATACTCCATCCACTAGCCCCCACTATGAATGCACAAGCTCAGGCCATGAGGATTCAATGGAACCTTCCATATCATTTCAATCTCCTCCAACCACAGAACATGTCTTTAGTTCTCCCATTCTTTCCTCCGGGGGGAGATTCAAAACCTAAACCCAATCTTTATGCCATGGGCAGCAGCCCCACACTTACATTAGAACCAAGCTCAAGCAGCTCCCCCAGTAAACATCCCACCACCACAACCAGCCAATCCCAATGTGCAAGAACAAGAAGAGCCTCCAGTAGAGAATGTAGAAGAAATGAACTTACTAGGATCGGAAGAGATAATAGAATTCTAAGTCTAAACGAAGAAAAAGTCTATCTCTTCAGGGAGATGCAAGAGAAGAGGTATGTGCTCAGTTGCCCCCCATCCTTGTACAAGTGCTCAATGGACATCAGG
Source organism: Nicotiana sylvestris (assembly GCF_000393655.2). Classification (NCBI taxonomy): domain Eukaryota; kingdom Viridiplantae; phylum Streptophyta; class Magnoliopsida; order Solanales; family Solanaceae; genus Nicotiana; species Nicotiana sylvestris. Next base: position 36,381,164 of record NC_091064.1, read on the forward strand.
CCACCACAAGACCCAATGGTGGGGAGCCATGCAATGATACTTGTTCCCTCTCTGAGGAGGAACCTAGTGCTCCATGCAAGAATGGAGAATAGCTCAAACAACAACCATGTATCAATGATGTATAGGCCTACTAACATAATCATATGGAACATTCGTGGTGGTAACAATGACAACTTCCGTATAAATTTTACGAAAATGGTCGATACTCACAAACCTTGCTAGAAACTCGTATGAAAAATCATATCACCTTACTGAATGATTTTTCTTTTACGGAAATAATTGAGGTCCCAGCGGAGGATCAAGATGGGGGTATGGTGATTATGTGGGATGCTAGTATTGTGAGAGTTCATGACTTTGTCAGGAGGAACCAAGAGATCCATGCCACTGTCGAGGTAACACCCTTTAATACTACTTGGTTATTTCCCTAGGTATATGCTAGTACTAACTTAGAAAAAACATGTACATTGTGGAATATTATTGAAAGTATCCACAATAATAACTCTAAGCCTTGGCTTCTAGGGGTGATTTTAATGACATTTTTAGTGCAAATGACAAATTTGGTGGTAACCCAATCAACCATAGGAGGAGTAACACACTTTGGAATAACATTAACAAATGTAATCTATTGGATCTAGGTTATAAAGGGTGTAAGTATGCATTGACTAATAATAGAAAAAAATCTAGAGGATTAATTATGGAAAGATTAGATAGGATTTTTGTTAATAATAGTTGGCTATCCCTTTTTTCCAATGCAATGGTCATTCACCTGCCCAGAACTCACTCTAACCATAGCCCTCTATTAGTTCAATTATCCCCTAAAAATGTTAATTTCAATAATAAATCTTTTAGATTAGAGACTATTTGGTGTAGGCATCCTTCATTAATATAGTTAAACAATGTTGGTCAAATGATAATTTAACTGATGCACAAATTGCTTTTAGGGACATTGTTCTTAATTGGAAGAATGAGACCTTTGGAGACATCTTCAAAAAGAAAAAAAATACTCCTAGCTAGGCTCAATGGAATTCAATCTTCTCCCTCATACCAAGAAGTTACTTCTTACAAGATTTAGAATCTCAACTCAAATTAGAGTACAATAATATTCTGAAAATGGAACAAGACTTTTGGAAATTACGCTCCATAATCTCTTGGTTAAATGAGGGGGATGCCAATACTTAATTCTATCACTTAATGGCCTCTAACTGTAAGCTCGTAATGCTATTATGAGCTTCACCAACAACAATGGTGAATGGATTACTAACCCTAAATCAATATTAGACCATACTCTCAAATTCTTTGTAAATGCTTTCACAACCTCTAAAACCATCTCTCATACAAAAGGCCATCCTAAATAATCCTACTTGCCACAATAATATTGATTTAAGCAGTCTTGATACTCCCATATAAAATATGGAAATCATCAAGGCTATCTTCTCCTTTAAACATTTCAAAGTTCCTGGGCCTGATGAAATTCATCCTTTCTTCTATTAAAAATACTGGCACATCATAAAAAATTTGATAAATTCCCACTGCTATAAGATTTTTGATTCCCAAACACTGCCTAGTGGTATAAATGAAACCTTTATATGTCTTATCCCTAAATTTGCTAATGCAAACAACCTCAAAAATTATAGACCGATTGGTCTATGTAATACCTCTTACAAATTAGTCACTAAAATTATTGCTAACATGATTAAACCTATCCTTCCCTACCTCATTAGTCCTCTCCAGTCTAGTTTCATTAAAAATAGGAGAGCTAGTGAGACCACTATTATCATCCAGGAATTAATGAATAACCTTCGTAAAAACAAAAAATCTATCCCTGATATGCTGATTAAAATCGACCTTGAAAAAATATTTGATAGACTAGAATGGTCCTTTGTCTATAGAATCCTTAGATTCTTTAATTTAGGCCTAATATAGATATTTCAACTATTTTTAACTTCTTTACTTTATTTTCGTCATAAAAATGAAAAATTACGAAAAAATATATTTTTAGCTTACGTATCTTTCATAAATTTAAATAAAAATATACAAAAATAGTACTTATTTTTATCTTTATATAATTTTGAAAATAAATAATATATAATAGTTTCATGTTAGCCTTTGGCATGGGGTAGTATTTTTATCTTACTTTAAAATGAGTCAATTAAGGTGTTGGATCATAATTTTAAGAGTTTTAGGACCCAATTCTTGGCCCAATTCGGATTAGTCCATTAAGCCTAGGGACCCTTCTAGACTCTTCTTTGGAATAAAAAAATAAATAAAGAAGACCCTAAGAACTTAACACAAAAGACATAGGGACTAATGGGCAAAATACACAGAGATACACCTAAACCTAGACTCTACCTATAAATTAGTGCTTAAAAAATCAAAAGAGAGGAGAGGGAATATACTCAGCTGCGTAGCTTTTCAAAAGAACCCCCTCCCCCCCCCCCCCAACGTTTTCTTCTACACACACAAAGAAGCAGCCATGGAAACCTTAGGAGCTTGAACCTAACATGGCTTGACCATGAACAGCCGCCGCAGCCACAAGCAAGCATCAACCTTCGAGCTTCATCTTCTGGAGACCCTATCTTGTGCAGCGAAAATACACACAAAAAAGACCCCTATCTCTAACGAAAACGCTAGAACACCATAGACGTGCCTGTTGCTTCATCTTCAATCTTCAACACCCTTCTTCTTCAACACAAAACTCCGGAACCTCCCCGCCAGCCGCTGTCAAAACCAGCTCCAAACCCAGCGAGAAAACACACAAGAAAAAACACCCGTTACTGTCATAGAGTTTGCTGGTTTCGTTTTCTAGTTTAGTTCGAGTTTTCCGGCGATTTTCGAGGTCACCGGAGGTCATTGTGAAAGGAGTCTGTTTCAGTCGTGCGTCGAGGCACTGCCTACCGGTTTCCGATTTGAATTTCATCCGCGGTTTGTTACATTTCGAGTGTAAATTTGTTTCTTAAAGAAATTCTACTATTGAAAAGCTACACATAAAGGTCCATTTCACACTTCATCACCCTCTTAAGCTTCATCTGTGTGTTCTTGTTTAAGGTTTGGATGATCATGGTTGCTATGACATTGTTTTGCTTGTCTCACTATCAATCTATAATCTGTTCAAAATGGTGTATTCTCTTGAGTTTGTTAGCTGATAACTTTGTTAAGTGTAGTCAATTAATAATCACTTCATGGGGTAGGCGATAATTAAATATGATTCGATCTTAGAGAGTCAGTTTGATTTAATATTAAGCAAGCTGGTGAACATTAGAAATTAAATCTATTTGCATGCTTCAGGCACTAGTGTTAACCCCTTTAAACTGGCAGTTGTTTAGCTCTCACTGAATATCCTTAAGTGTATTAAATGTCCATTTGCACTGGTGTTTCTATTTTCCCCTTTTAGCTTATTGCCTTTATTAAAGATTTCACCTTTCTATACTGTTGATTTGACAAAAAAATATTAGTTTTGTTTACTGGTTTTAGATGTATGCTGCTTTTTAACTTTTCAAAGATTAATTGGTGTTTTATGTTGTAACTGTTTTTGTCTTGCATTATTGAGTAAAAAGATTGAATCGATGCGACGATGTCCCTTCCACTGCCTTAAGTTAAACATTAACTAGAAATTTAAATTAAGGTAGAGTCATGAATAAAATGATAGAATATATTTGCATAGAGCCTGATGGCGCTTTGTTTTTTTGTTTTTTTTTTTTATCTTTGGGACTGAGTGTGAACTAGCTATATCGTTAATTGTTTTTTTTAATCTCTCTAGTATATAGCATGTGCAATATCTTCAAGACATTTTTAATAGTTTCAAGCGGGGAAAATTTCCGTCCCCTCTTTCTTGCTAGCAAACAGTCTTATTTGTTCTTACTATCCAATGGAATTTTGGCCAAGGATTAAAGGTTCTCTTTCAGCTCTGGCATAAAGTATCATCGTGACTACGGGTACGGTTTCCGTGACGTAGTTGTGATGCTTAATTTCTAAACTCGGGTGCGCATTTATGTGATCCAAAATCCAAATCTCAACAACGTTAAATAAAATGTGTTGCGAATTGCGGGTGCATTTATGTGACGTGGTTCAAGACGCATTTTATGTGACATTGAATCTTCCTAAAAACATTTAAATAAAAGCGGTTTTAAGGTAAAAAATGCACATAGGCTAAAACATGTACTAAAATCGGATAAATAAGCCAAATACAACAGTTGAGCAACCATGCCAGAACCACGGAACTCGGGAATGCCTAACACCTTCTCCCGGGTTAACAGAATTTCTTACTCGGATGTCTGGTTCGCGGACTGTAATACAGAGTCAATCCTTTCCTCGATTCGGGATTCAACCGGTGATTTGGGATAGCATAAATCTCCCAAGTGGAGACTCTGAATCTTTTAATAATAATCCCGTTTTGATTGTCCTTTAATTGGAAAAACTCTTTTACGCCCTTTCGGGGGTGTAGAAAAAAAGGAGGTGTGACATATATGTGTACCAGCTCAATAGGAATTCTTGTTAATGATACAACTACTGATTTCGTTAGTCCCAGTAGGGGTATCCGCCAAGGAGACCCCCTATCCTCTTAGAATTTCATCATATGCTTAGAATTACTCTCAAAACTTATTAATTATCAAATAGACACTTTAAATTGGGACCGATTAAAATCTCTCATAAAGGTACCTCTTTCTCCCATGTTTTATTTACGGATGATATAACTTTAACGGGTAAGGCCAACAAAAAATTTGGCTATTACATTCAATCCTATATGGATTTTTCTGCCTAGAGTCAGGTCTATCCATCAATTTTATCAAATCTAAAATCACCCTCCCAAAAAATTGTCCTCTTGATACTTCAAGTTACTTCCCAAGCCTGTTTGGAATGAAAGTTAGTCATGAATTTGGGAAATACCTAGACTTTCCAATTTTAAATAATAGTCCTAAACCTAGAGACTTTCAATTCATAGTAGACAAATTACACAACAAAATATCGCATTGGAAATGTTCTTTCCTCAATATGACTGGTAGAACAACCCTTGCGACCAGCACGCTTAATGTTATCCCCACTCATTCCATGCAATATACTTATCTCCCAGTAAAATCCTAAATCAAATTGATAAAATACAAAAGGATTTCATTTGGGGAAGTACCAACACCTCAAAAAACTCCACTTAGTCAACTGGAAAACTGTCACTAGTAGTAAACAGGAAGGAGGCCTTGGCATACATAAGGCATCAACCAAAAACTTAGCCCTACTAAGAGGCCTCTCTTGGAGACTGTTACAAAACCCTACCATCCAATGGGCTCAACTCATCTCGCACAAGTATTTCATAAAAAATCAACCAACACCACATCTTTTATTTGGAAATCTATCCTAAAAGGTTGGAAATTTTGCAGTGAAGGCATCTTGTGGCACCCTCACTTTTATTCAAAAATCAACATTTGGAACTCAAATTGGATCCACAATTTGAACAAGATTGTCGCATCTCCTATCCTTAACAAGGTCTTTGAAAAGGATATTATGAGCTAGGGTGTCACTTCTAATGGTTTCTTTTCCATTAAGTCGTGCCATAAACTTATAAATCCTACCACAACACCAAAATACGCCTTTGACTGGATTTGGGATTTATAATATCCAAACAAAATCAAACTCTTCTTTTGGAAATGCATGTATAACCACATTCCTTGCAGAGCTTTCTTATTCTGCATTGGCATTAATATAGCCAACTCTTGTACAGTTTGTACGGAAGATTTAAAAGATGCACAACACATTTTTCTCCACTACCCTGGCACAAAGTTTTTTTTTTTTTTTTGAAAAATATGGGCATCCCCACTGACCCTTTAAATGATGCTTCACACTGGATGATTAGTCTAAAAGAAAATTTTATTCATAATAGTAAGCATGCTAGCAACTGGAAAACCATATTTCCTTTCTCCATTTGGAATATCTGAAAAAATAGAAATAATAACAACATCAACAACCTTAGTTAAGAGGTTCAATCCACCGATGTTTTACAATAAGACTGGGAATATAATTTCTTCACGGAAAAGAACCCGTTCAAAGAAAGCAGGTTTTTAATTGAGATCAAATGGTATAAACTCCCAACAGATATTATCAAGATAAACATTGACAGTGCCTTCTCAAAAAATACACTAGAAGCTGGCCTTGGTGGTGTATTTAGAAACAACAATGTAGATTGGATCGTTGGCTTCTGCAAATCAACTTATGCTTCATCAGTCATACAATGTGAATTAATGGCTCTCCATGAAGGATTAAAAATTTCTCAGGAAATGAGGTTCCCAAAAATAGAAATAGAGACAGATTCAATGGATATTATAACACTTCTCTATGAGAATAACCAAAACCTCTCTAATCTAATTTTTGAATGCAGGTGTTTAATGCACCAGCTGAAGCTCCCAACCCTAATACATAACTTCAGGTAAGGAAATGTTGTGGCCCATCTCTTGGCGAAGGAAGCAGTGAACCTCAATTGTCAAAGGATAAACATGGTCTTAGTATTAGTTCTACGTATGTTATTTCTTCTGTGTGTAACAAACTTGCCAAGTTTGGCAATGCTAATGTCCTTAGGGACTATGTAATGACTTTGTAATTTTCAGTTATTAATATCATCCTTTTATTTCAAAAAAAAAATGAAGTGGGGATGAAAATCTCTTCAAAATCATTTGTAAGTCGAGCTCTATCTTTCAAGAATAAAGTAATGTGACCAAATCCCGACTGTCAACTTTTAAATAGCTGGGTGTTAGGTGTTCTTCGCGTTCCTAAGAACCTGACGTGTTCTAGAAGGGCAACGGCCAAAAGGCCATGGTGTTCGCGAAGGCTTAATCTCCAGCCAACCATTGCGTTCACGTCCCCTTGTAAGTGTTTTCAAAAAAGAACCCTGCCATCACCTACGTCATCCCTAAAGCTTTGCGTTCGTGAGATACATGTTGCGTTTGCAAAGGGTAAGCCCCTCATTGCTTCGCGTTCTCAAAGAGAAACCAACCCCAACTTAAAATCTCACCTTCACGATCGCGATTCGCGAAGCACTAGACACAAGAAGCAAAAAACCAGTAGTTCTATAAATTCAAAAATGGTCCAAAGAGGAGCTGGATTGAGTTGGCATCGCAGGTGAGGACATCTGGGTGCAGGTGCGCACCCATAGAAGCGATTTTTTTTTCCGTAGAAGTGGATATTGGTTAGCTTTATAAGGACCACAGGTGCTATCGAGCTTCTGTAGAAGCGGGTTCACAAAAGCGGTCACTGGTCTGCAGAAGGGGTTTCTGTCCACAGTAGCAAATTTGCCTCAGCTTAGTGAAAATCCGCACGTGTGATGGATTTTCCACAGGTGCGGAGCCACATAAGTGTTGTTGGTCCGTAAAAACGGAATAACTAGGCAAAAAAGAGCTTGATAAGTGGATTTGTCCCATTTTTCATCATTTGAGTTAGAGAACTCAATTTTGGGCGATTTTGGAAGATATTTTCAAGCACTTGACAAGGTAAGTATTTTTGACTTGGATTTGATTATCACCCATGAATCCATTATTATTTTTATCATTCAATTAGTATTTTGAGTTGAAACATTGGGGAATTTGTGAAGACTTCCTAAACTATAAATTGAGGATTTAAAGGTTGATTTGAGGCCGGAATGAAATAATTTTAGTATGATTGGACTTGTTATTGAATGGTTGTTTGGATTTTGTAAGTTTGATTAGGTTCCGAGACGTGAGCACGAGGTTGAATTTTTTAGATGACTTTTTGATTTTCTTTAAATATTACAACTTTATTATACAAAAAAACTTTCTATAGTTTGTATTTATGGTATAAAGTTATTTTAGTTAGATTTGAGCTGTCCGGAGTTGGATATTGGCGGAAAAGGCTTACTAGTAGATTGAGTTAGCTTGTTTGTGATAAGTATCTTGTCTAAATTTGTGTGGAAAAAATTACCCCTTAGGATTTGGGTTGATTGTGTATATGGTATTTGACCGATTTAGGCTATTTGGACTCTTTTTCTGCCTCCAATTAAATTCCCATAATATGTTATATTTTTCATTGTTAGTCTACCGTTACATATATTAATCTACCGTCACATACTTTATTTTACATTGTTAACACATGTTCCACCTCTTACTTGTTATTTTATCTAATATGATTTAGTTGAAATTATTGCTTTCCTCATTATCTTGTTACTTCTTTAATTGTTGAATTAATTACCTAAAGTTGTTGTTTTCATGGAATACCTTCTTGTTGAGTTATTGGTGTTGAAGTTGTAATAGTCCTGATCACATTGAGGAAAAATTATTAATTGTTGAAATACTATTCTTGATGAGCTATTCACTTTCAGTTTGTTATTGTTGAGATTCTTATACATATTATTGTTGAACCATGGGCTATTTGTTGTGGAAACATTGATATTGTTGATTCTTTTAGCAAGTGTTTTCATTTGGGCACTTGAGGTGTGAGTTGTGATATTGATATGCATGTAGTGGTATAAGGCTAGGGGTTGATACGCATGCATTGAGATAAGGTGGACTTGATATGCATGTTACTAGTAGGGAAACTACTTGAAGCCACGCGGCGTGATAAGGTGGGCTAAAATGCGGGTAGCTATTTCGGGAAAAATAATTTTCAAAACTAAATGTAAGGCTCCCGTAGTGATATAAAGAAAGATTGTGATTGTGATTAGAGATTACGAGGCGATACCCCAGTTGTGATTCTTGTTGTATCTCTCTTTTACCATACTTGTATTTGTACGCATTTTTTATCGACGTTCTTATAATGTGTTTCTTACTTGTTTCCTTCATTACATAAAATTTAGTTGTAGCTCATCTGTTATATTTATTTATTGCCTCATTTTCCTCGTTTTTCTTATCCTAGTAGGTGTCATGACCTATCCTCGTCACTACTCTACTGGGGTTAGGCCTGATACTTTTTGGGTACCGTTGTTGTATACTCATACTATGCTTATGCACATCCTTTTGTGCAGATCCAGGTACCTCGTATCAGGTTAGGCAACAGTGAATTGGCTATAAATCTTGGAGACTTCAAGGTATACCTGCTTGGCATTAGTAGGCCTAGAAATCACCCTCTGTCCTTATTTTTCTACTACTTACTTTTTATTTAGATAGTTTTGTATTGGGGAAGTTACACTATATTCGTGTTGAGCTTATGACTCAGTCTTACCAGATTTTGGGAGTTATTTTCAGCGGTGTTGTTGAGTTCTTTTATGATAGCTAGATGGTTTAAGTTTGAAGTTCTATTATTATTTCAGTTATTTCTCCATGTATGTTAGGCTTACCTAGTCTTAAAGACTACGTGACATTACAACACCCTTCGGTCGGGATTTGGAGTCGTGACTAGTTGGTATCAGAGCTCTAGGTTCATAGGTCTTACAAGTCATAAGCAAGTTTAGTAGAATCTTACGGATTAGTACGGAGACGTCTGTACTTATCTTGGAGAGGCTACGGAACTGTAAGGAAGCTTCACTTCTTTGATTCCTTATCGTGCGAATTTGTTGACTTTAAAATTCCGAATATTTGTCTTTTTATTTTCTCACAGATGGTGGACATGTACCGCTGGATCCGATGATCAGAGACCTGCACTCCTGCTAGAGCCGCGAGAGGCTAGGGCTAGGGTAGAGACTGAGGAGGGGCATGTGGTGCAGCTACAGTACTTGCCCAAGCTATGATAGAGGAGCCACCAATAACTCTAGTTGCGGGGCATCCGAGATGCCTACTGCCACCTCTGCACTTCAGGAGACCCTCACACAGTTCTTGAGCATATTCAATACTCTAGCTCAGAAGGGCTGATTCCTTTTGCACCAGTCACATCTCAGGCTGGAAGAGGAGCTCAGACTCCCATGGCCCATACACTAGAGCAGCGGGTCCATGTTGATCAGGTCCCAGAGGTTATGCCACTGCAACCTATTGTTCCGACTCAGCTCGAGGTTAGGGCAATGGCATTTGAGGAGGATCAGCTTAGACTTGAGAGGTTCATCAAGTATCATCTTCCTACTTTCAATGGCCTAGCTATAGAGGATTCACCGAGAAAAGTGACATCGTATCCTCTGTAATGGGCATTGTGGAGACTAACGGGGTTTCTTTCACAACATTCCAGCTGTCATGAGTAGCATATTAGTGGTGGTAGGCTTACGAGGAGGGTAGCCCAGCTGATGCAGCTTCACTTACATAGACTCAGTTTTCAGAGATGTTCTTAAAAGAGTTTGTTCCTTAGACCCTTCAGGATGCATTCCGCGTGGAGTTTGAGTAGCTATGCCAGGGTACTATGATAGTGTTAGAGTATGCCATCCAATTCAGTTATTTTTCCAGACATGCACCTGCCTTGGTTTCCACAATCAGAGAGCGAGTTCGCTGATTCATCGAGGGGCTTAACTATGGTAGTTGATTCAACATGGCTCTAGAGTTGGAGATAGATACCCTATATCAGTAGGTGGTAGAGATCGCACAGAGGTTGGAGGGTATGCGGGGCCGTGAGAGAGAGGATAGAGTGGCCAATAGGCCTCGAGATTCTGGCGGATATAGTGGTACCCGCGCCCCATTTGCAGCTCGTCATTGTAGAGGCTATGTGAGCCGTCTGGTTCATTCAGCACTTCTAGCTTCTAGTAGTACTCTGGCTACTTCCAAGTCTTAGGTTTCCCATTATGCACCACCACTATCTAGTGCACCTCCTGCATAGGGTGCTTTCAACGGTCAGTCGAGCCGACCAGGACAGGGCCAGTTTTAGAAGCCGTGCCAACTAGGGTTGCTGCTCCACATATTCCATTGAGTCCACAGACTTCTCAGGCTGTGGTTGTTGCTCTAGTTGCCGCTCCACCTGCATAGCCAACTAGGGGTGGAGGTCAGGCGGGTAGGGGTCGCCCTAGAGTGGGAGGGTAAGCTAGATTCTATGCTTTTTTGGGTAGAACGGAGGTAGTTGAATCAGACACAGTCATCACAGGTATTGTTCTAGTTTGTCATAGAGATGAATCAGTCTTATTTGATCTAGGCACCACTTACTCATATGTGTCATTTTACTTTGCTCAGTATTTGGATATATATCATAAAACTTTTAGTTCTCCTGTATATGTGTCCATGCATGTGGGAGATTCTGCTATTGTAGATAGTATGTATCAGTTATGTTTAGTTGTTATTGGTGGTGTTGAGACCAGATCTATTGTTACTCAGTATGGTAGACTTTGATGTTATCTTGGGCATGTACTGGTTATCACTCCATCATGCTATTCTGGATTGTTACGCCAAGACTGTGACACTAACTATGCCAAGTTTGCCACGGTTAGAGTGGAGGGTTACATTGCAATATATTCCTAGCAGGGTTGTGTCCTTCTTTAAGGCACTACAGACAGTTGAGAAGGGGTGTGGTGCATATCTAGCCTTTTTGAGAGATGTTAGTTCTTATGCTCCTCCCGTTGCGTTAGTTCCAGTAGTGAGAGGCTTCACAGATGTATTTCCAGCAGATCTTTCGGGCATACCACCCCATAGGCATATCAATTTTGGTATTGACTTATTGCTGGGAACTCAGCACATTTCTATTCCACCATATTGCATGGCCTTACTAGAGTTGAAGGAATTAAGAGCATTTGCAGGAGTTACTTGATAAGGGATTCATTCGGCCTAGTGTGTCACCTTGAGGTACTCCAGTTCTGTTTCTGAAGAATAAGGATGGTTATATGTGCATGCGTATTGATTATCAGTAGTTGAACAAGTCTATTGCCACAGATTGATGACTAATTTGATAAAATACAGGTTGCCAAAGTGTTCTCAAAGATTGATTTGCGGTCAAGGTATCATCAGCTGAATATTCGGGATTCGGATATCCCAAAGACTACTTTCAGGACTTAGTATGGTCACTACGAGTTTCCTATGATGTCATTTGGGCTGACCAAATGATAAGTTGGTATTTGATACTTAGGCTTTTGGATGATTTTGTTGAGTAACTAAGGCATTTATTGAGGTTTATTTGCATATTTCAGGAATCAAGTGATCTAGAGAAGATACAAAAGAAACCAAGTCAAAATGTGTTAAAATAAGAAAAAATGAATGCTGCCAGATAATGCTCTTTGTGATCGCAAACATTGACATGCGATCGAGGAAGGCCAGGAAAATAAGGCAAATTCTACAAACGCGATGAAGAAGCTGATCAACGGCTATCAAGTACTTTATGCGAATGCAGGTTCTGGTTTATGATCACAATGCTTTGCAGCATTATTTTTTGCGATCACAGTCCTATTTTCGTGAACGCGATTCACAAATCTGGGCAGACATCTAGGCAGTTTTGGCATTTCACATTTTTTACCCCAAAACATTTAATAAATGACTTAGATCATTTATAAATCATCTTTGGCAAATCTCTGGACATTGTTGACACCTCTTGACACGAGAATACATGTTTTGGAGCTAGGGTTCTTGCACACACACTTGGGTCTTGAAGATCAGAAGCTTTTGGTTGAGAATTTCTTGCTCATTTATGCTCATTTCTTCATTTCCTTGCTTTGTATTGAATATCTAAGTGTGTAATATTTTTTCCAACACTTGAATCTTGTTTATGGGAATATTCATATTTAATGTGTGGATTAAATATCGTGTTGTTCTTATGTATTGAACGATTTTTATTATTATGAAGTTAATTATTGTTTCTTTAATTATTCTTGTTCTTTAATGTTTCCAAAGGTATTAGCTAGCCCTAGGACTCGTCCATTTACTTTGAATTAATTTTCTGAAAGATAATTTGGGATTGAGAAGGATTAATAAACAAGAACTTGAGGCTTTAACCCTCACTTTATAGATTCTACCTTGGGATATGATTAAACTACGTGTAGCCATATTCAGGTATGTTTAATCTCTTAATGTTTTAGGGATAATTTAATTAGGAAGTCTTGTTAGTCTTCGAAAGAAGCTAATGTAGAATTATTACCCGAGGCTAATTAACATAAACTCCCTCATATTTCTAAAATTGTGAAATTCATTGTATCGTTACTTGAGTCTAAATTTTCTTGTATCCATACTTGTAGCCATTGATCATTTTACTTTCTTTATAGGTTAGTTTACATTTTTGCAATTAGTTATAAATATTTTTTCAAATACCATCCTAAGTGTTTGGCATTGCATAATAAGTAATAATTCTCTTACACTCCTAATTGCCTACATATTGTTCCCTGTAGGATTCGACCCTGACTCGTAGTTGGGTATATTATATTGCATGCGGCCGTGTCCATTTACTTTTTAGTAGTGGATTTGGACGTCATCAAAATTGGCGTTATTGTCGGGGAAAATTTTGCGTATTTAGGTTTTTTGAGAAGTAAGCGTACGTGCTTTGGTCCAAACTTGTGAATATTTATGTGATTATTTTGTTATCTTTGTTTGTCGTCTTAATTGTTTTCTTGTTTATTTTATTAATTCTGAAAAATGACATCATGTAATGAAAATTGGTCGGATGGTAGTTGTTCATACTTTGATGACCATTGTCCTTATTTTGGAGGACCACACTCATGGAAAAATTATTTAAATTCTCTGGGGGGGCGGGCTCTGCGCACAATCTCAAACTCATGGGCGGAGTATTTGTGATAAATGTGGTGGTAAAAATGGTCATCAGTTTAATTGTATTTATTTGTTCTTCCCTTCCCCAAACCCCCGCTATGATGATTTTACTTTTTGTGATGACAAGTATAGGGATATGGAAGTGGAAGAAATTGAGCATGGTCAAAATGGACATTTCAAGCTCATGGTGGAATGCCTACTTGAAGGAGGAAACAAAGAGCAAAGTGCCTTGGAGGAGCTTTTGGAAAATAGTCTCCAAAATGATTTGGCGCTTGAAAGGTTAAACTTACAAATGAGAGAAATGCTTGAAGCTTTAGAGGTCCAAAAAGTCTCAGAAGTGAATGATAGCCAAGGACCTTCCTTAGATGTTGAAGCCAAAAATCCTTTTTTGGAACTTGATCAAAATCAAGAAGAACTCTCAAATGCTCAAAATGAGAGGATTATGCTCATATTGGAGGCTATTCTTGAAAATGAGGAGAAGAAAACTTGGTACTCGAGGAATTAAAACAACCACTGCATCAAAATGATGAGACTATCCGCACATTGGAAGATCAAATAAAATCATTGATTGAGGCTCATTATACCTATCAATTTGAGAGTGTGGAAAGAGGTCAAGAAGAGTCCAACTTTGAGGAAGAAAGTGAGCTTTATTTTAAGGAATCAAGAATTGAACATCTACCAATCGACTCCATGCTTATTGATGATGCCAAGGAAAAAATGGAATTGGAGTCAACCGATGTAGTTGAAAAGATGATTGAAAATGACTCTAGTTCGGGGGGAAAAAGAGGATTCTAAAATCCGAAAAAAGTTGCAAGTTGGGAGTTTGATATCTCATTCCAAGCACTTTTCAAATTTGGACTTGTAAGGTGATATGGGAATTGAACCATGTGAATCCATGTGGGAATGTAAATAAGAAAGACAAGAGCCATACATCTTGCAATTTGAATATTCAAGAAGGCAAAATGACATTCCTCACATTAAAGCCAAGAAATACAAAATGAAGCAAATGGCGTTTGGCTTGATCATATACTTACCACCCCCACCGCTCGTGGTCACACGCTTGATTTCAAGTTAGGTTCCCAATTCATATCTTCCAAATGGAGAGAAAAGTGATAAAGTTATTTGCATCATGCCACGATGTTAAATGCGACGTTTGGTCGGAGGCAACCTATCATTTTTAACCTATCGTTTTAAAAAATTTTAGTCATTTTTGAAATTTTCTTTTTTAAAATAGATTAGTATATTTATTTTGACTAATCTACCAAGTTTTAGAATTTTTAGAGTTAATTTGAGTAGGTCAGAATGGTCCGGACAGCCCAAATCAGTAGCTGAACAAAACTGCAGAAAACTAATGACCTCTGCGATTGCATAACGACATTTGTATTCGCGTAAAACAAAATGTTTCCTACCTATACGCGATTGCACATAAATAAACATGGTCACAAAAATTTGGGAGCTTTTGTTCTCTGCGAACGCCGATAAAAGAACGTGATCGCATAGCTCAGGTAAGTGCCCATCTAATTAAAATACTGGAATTCAAGAACAAAGCCATTTCTGCAAAAATTAAGAATGGCTCTTCCTACTCCTCTAACCCTTGAAATCATCCCTAACTCTCCATTCTTTAAGTCCATTGGAAAAAATTTCACCCATCACTCTCAAGGTATGTGGATTTCTCTCTTCTCTCTTAGATTCTTTTGTTTCTTCTGCTCCATTGCTAAGTGTGAAATGTTAAAATGACAGAAACTCTTGAGGTTTTAGGGCTTGAGTTAATGTTCTAAAGTGGAAATCTTGTGTGCTTGTTTGCTGAGGGAGATTTGTTAACAGATTGAGTGATTTTATATGTGAAAATTCCGGGCATGACTTGTGAGTAGAAGTTGTGAAATTGCTAAGAAAAAGATATGCCCTCCATGTGCTTGTTGAAAATCCTGAAAGAACCATAACTAGGGGAGGAAGAAGACCCCCGCGATTGCGATGCCCCATTCCAAGATCGCGCAGGTCTAATTCTGCTGAGAACCAAAATTGCCTATCGCGATCGCATATTCCCCTCTGTGATCGCGTAGCTTTAGATCTGCTGAATATCAAAATGCTCTTTGCGATCGCATGCCCACTTCCCCGATCGCGGTTTAATGAAGCCCAAGCAGCAAAATAGTAGCTTCGGCAATTATGATCCTAAGGCTTTTTGATCACTTTCGTTGGCCTAAATACCTCCTAATATAATGCTTTAAGTGTCCATACATGTGTTTACCCTATTTACTCCTTTTGTAGGTACTTTGTTCTTGAAAATGGCTTCAGCATCAAATAAAATTGTTCAAGAATTTATCGAACAAAATGACGAAAAAGTGTACTTTGATCGGGACATATTATCATCACTAAGATGTTCCCACCGCTGCGACAAACAACTGTATAGGAGCATGATTAAGGAAAAAGGCATTCTCTTGACTAACCTTGAATTTCGATGGCCCGAGTTCCATGGAATATTGGTATCGAGTGGATGGATTTGCTTTGTGGAAGAACCTAGAAAAGCCAATCATGAAGTGACAAGAGAATTTTATGCAAATGCTGTGGAGACTGACTTCAAGAATGATTTGGTTGTTACTATTAGGGGCAAGCAAGTCCGCTTTGATCCAAAACTGATAAATGCATATTACAATCTTCTCAATGCTAACAATCAGGTGTACGGAGATAGAGCTAAGACTTGGGCACACAGTGGATTTTAGACCATTTGCATGGCGGAAAGACGCCAAACTGGATAAGAAATTACTTAAGAATCGAGTCTTCCGAGTTCGCTGCTGAGGCCAAGACTTGGCTCTCCATTATATGTGCTCGAGTAATGCCTTCATGTAATGAGACAGAGGTTACACTTAATAAGGAAATGGTGATTTGCGCGATCATAGAGGGCACACCAGTGAATGTGGGACATCTTATTGTTGATGAGATAGCAGAGGTTGTTGCGGAGAGGACTAAGAGTTTATTCTTCCCATACTAGATCACTCATTTATTCTATGAGTCGGGGGTGGAGAAGAGGCCTACACAGAAGGAAAAGAAGCCATAGAAGCTCATTTATCCATTACTGAGAAAGAGAGAGGGGAATGCACAGAAGAAAAGAAAGATTGATGTAGCATATCCCTCATTTGGCCAGTTTCCTCACACCATCATTGAGATGATCGATTCTCCCGCAGATGCCACAGGGACTTGTATTGCTATTGTTCCACTTGATCAGGGACCTCTCACACTCAGCTATATCTCTTGCCAGGTCTATGGCATGGAGACACAGGTCTGCCAACTTGTAGCTGGTCTCCCTTCTGGAGAGAGCACATCTGCAGGTCCAGCTGGCCAAGGAAAGGTTCCAAATTTGATAGATCTTGCTAAGGATCAGCAAGCCATTAAAGGTAAATTAGCTAAGATTGAGCGGAGACAGCTGAAGTAGAGAGAACATGAAAAGAAAAAAAGAAAGTTCTTGACAAAGATGATGAGAACATTGAGGAAATGTGTGGATCAAATGACGACGATGAGGATGACTTGGAGCTCACAGTACCTCTAGCTCGGAGTGATGCAGTTTCAAGGAGCACCTCTTTCATTTTTTCTTATTTTGTTTAGTTGCCTTGAGGATAGTATAACAATTTAGGTTGGGGTGGCTCATTTATATGTTGGTGTATGTAGAACATTGCTATTTTTTGTGAACATGTGTAGATTGGTTAACGTTATAATTTATTAGTGATATTTCATAGTTTATTTCTAGCATGTAAGCATTAGTTTTATTTTCTTATTTTGTTACTTTACTTACTTGTATTAGTATTAATTAAATTCCTTGATTTTTTTTATGCTGTAGTTCTTTTCAAAGGAAATAATTTGTGGCGAATCGAGTGACTTTTTCCTATGATGGATAGAGTGACAACTTTCTTAAGGGATTAGTCTTGTCTAGTTTTTTATTTTTATTTTTTAGGTAAATATTTTTTTGGTTAGTTTAGTAGCTAGTAGTGAATAAATTAGTTATTGGGTGTGATCTTTTTGTCCTTAAACTAACATGTGGCTTGTTTGGTACCAACATGATTTAAACTTTGGCATATGAACTCTTGATCTTTAAAATAAAAAATGATTGAAGTGATAATCCTTGTTGTAACCTTTAGGTTCTATTTTTCGAATTTTTATTCATTAAATAGTCTTTTAGGCTATATGCGATTTTCTTTGGGTTCATTAGTTTTAATTGGATTTTGGATTTATATGTCACCCGAGTTTTCATGTTCCATGTGTGGTGAGATTTGTTGTGAGTTCTTTAGCATTTTTTATAGTCTAGAACTTGCCCGGAATGTACTTCAAGGCGAAATCCTAGACTAACTTGGTTTGAAAAATGATGTCAGGCGTCCTTGCACTGTTATTGTGCCTTAAACTTCCCACCCTTGCATATATTCCCTAGTCAACCCCTTTCGAGCCTTTAAACTTTTTCTTTGGTAACCATGATACAAGTTTTAACTCTTCATTCTTTATTAATCTATCTTTTGGCATCCTACTTCCCTAATTACTTTGAAAGTATAAACATAGGCTAAAAACCTAAGTTTGAGGGTGAAGGTTGGAAAAGTTGTGATGTAGAAGTTGCTTAAAATGTGAAAGGTAATAAAAAAAAATTGTGGAACCTTCCTTGATTTTTGAAAAAAAAGTAATGAGTAAGAAAGAAGAAAAAAGGAAGGAAAAATAAGGAGTTACGAATAAAGGGAAGATTAGGTGTAGAGTGAAAAGTGTAGAAAAGATGAAAAAGGTTTTGAAGGAAGTGTGCGTTAATTGTTGCAAATTGTAGTGCTTAGGGAGGTTTTGAGTCACATTTATCTAAATTGTGCCCTACATTAGCCAAAAACCTACATTACTATCCTTTAAGTCCTACTTGATTTTGAACCAAGTGTGTTTACATTAGTGGAGAAATACATAAAGGGTAAGCCTATGGCACTACTTTTGTGCATTTGAATATCTTTGTGTGAAAGAGAGTTAATTCTTTCCATTTGATATCCCATTTGGGTTTAAATTGCAATTTATAAGTAGGGATTTTTTCTTAAGTGTGAGGGAACATGAAATTTTGGGTTGTGAACTTAATCCAGTCTCCAATTAGGAGGAATGAACAAAAATAATTGTGGTGATAATGAGGCAAATTTTGAACCTTCAGTGTCATGACTTGGTTGCTACTTTGATCAATGTAGTGTTTGAGCCCTTAGAGTTGAAATGAGAAGTTGTTGGCAATTCATATGATGTGGAATAATTGTTGGTTGCAATCGAAGTCACAAGATTGTGCTCAATTTGAACCTTTTGACTTAAAATGATGTTTGGTATGCCATTGATCTTAATTGATGACTTTATTGATGGATGTTCATAGTTGTTGAATTGCTCGAGGAGATGTGATCGTGGATGTGATGACCCAAAAGGTTATCACTTGCTTTTAAATTAAATTCTGTGTTCTGAGGCCTTGACAACTTCATTTAGCATCACCTCTACGTGCGTAGTCCGGGCGCGTAACCAGAAAGCCTAAATATGAAAATCTATGAAAAATGATAAGTTTTGACTATAAAATGAGTTAATTTGACTTCGGTCAACGTTTTTGGTAAACGGACCCGGACCCGTGATGTGATGTCCCTAGGGTCCAAAGAAAAATATGGGACTTGGGCATATGCCCGGAATCAAATTCCGACGTCCCAAGCCCGATAAATGAATTTTTAAAGAAAATTATTTTCTGAAATTGTTTAAAGGAATTTGAAAAGAATTTTGATTAGAACATGTTGGTATCGGGCCCATATTTTAGTTCCAGCGCCCGGTACAGGTCTTATACGTGATTTAAGATAACTCTGTGAAGTTTGGTAAGAAACAGATGTCATTTGACATGATTCGGACCTAAATTGCAACATTTGATGTTTTAAGAAGTTTGAAATAATTCAATGATTTTGAGGTTTAATTCGATGTTAATGATGTTAATTTGGAGATTTGATCGCACGGATAAATCCATATGGTGTTTTTGAGTTAGTACGTATGTTTGGTTTGGAGCCTCGAGGGCTCGGGTGAGTTTCGGATGTGTTTCAGAAGGATTTAAACTCTTAAAAAGTTGCAGGTTTTCAGTTGTTGGTATTCTAATATTTCCTTCTTCGCGTTCGCGGGAGGACCCTTGCGAACGCGATGTGCTAATTATGCTGAAGGAAATTCCATTTACGCGAATGCCTAATCCAGGTCGCGAACGCGAGGCGTTAGGGGATCTTCCCTTTGCGAACGCTGGCCTGGTAACATGAACGCGAAGGCTAATAGAGCCTGGGCAGGGGGTGGGGCATTAAACCTACGCGAACGCGACCACATGGACGCGAACGCGAAGGCTCGAGGGGTCATTTCTCCGGGAACGCGAGCCGTCTTCCGCGAACATGAAGGCCTAGCAGGCCTAATCCATCGTGAATGCGATGGGCCTATCGCGAACGCGATGAGTAATTTCGCCAATTTATGTTAATTTCAAAAAATAGAACACATTACAGGATTTTTATTATTTTTCACAAACTTCATTTTCTCCACACCTCTTGGGCGATTTTTGAAGAACTTCTTCACCATAACCTCTTAGGTAAGTAATCTTTAGCTTGTTTTCTTCCATTTTTATCAGCACCCACTAGATTTCTAGGCCTAAAACATGTGATTAAGGGTAGAAAATTAGGAATTTGGGTATAGTTAGGTCTTTTTGATTATTTGGGAATTTGACCTCATTTTGGGGTCGGATTTGAAAATAAATTATATATTCGGGATTGTGGGTGAATGGGTAAACGGGTTTTGGTCCGAACCTCGTGTTTTGACCAAGCGGGCCCGGGGTCAATTTTTGACTTTTTGGGAAGAATGATTAGAAAGCTATAATTAAGCATTGGAATTGGATTGTTTAGCGTTTATTGATGTTATGAAGTCGATTATGTATATATACAATTGATTTGGAGCCGAATTCGAAAGGAAAGGCAGTGTTTGAGGTTGAGTTGGCCGTAGAAGTTCGAGGTAAGTGTTTGGTCTAACCTTAGCTTGAGGGATTAGGAGTCGAGTCATATTTGCTATGTGATAATTGTTGAGTACGAATGTATAGGCATGGTGACGAGTATCTATACGTTGGTGTCAAGCATGCCCGTGAGTCTTATATTATGATTTTCATGACTTCGTTGTATTATCCATACTTTAGAGATGATTTCTATTTGTTGTGAAATGTTTGTGGAAGGAATTGTGACCCTTGAACATCGAGGAGCATTGGCTCAAGTTATAATACGAATTGTGAAAGTATATGAGTTTATTGAACCTTTTGGAGCATTGGCTCAAGTGGTAAAGTGAGTTGTGAAGTAAAAGTGAATAAGAGGAAGAAGTCATTAAATTATTCCCTTGCCGGGATATTGTTGCTTTATTGGTTATCTCCCTTGTCGGGATGTTGATATTATTGATGTTGCTCCCTTACCGGGATTCCTATTATAATCTTGTTTATTCTCTTGCTCCATTATTTGTGATTGTTGTTTGGGTGAGAAAGAGTGTTAAAGCACGAAGGGTGATGCCATGTACGATTGTGAGGAAAGAGTGTAAAGCATGAAGGGTAATGTCGTGCCGCACGATGTACCATTCCGTGCCGATTTTATTGATTATATGGTGAGTAAAGAGAGTAAAATCACGAAGGGTGATGTCGTACACACTTTTATTATATAATTGCTTTGGTGAGAACGAGAGTAAAACCACGAAGGGTGATGTCGTGCATTTGTTGATTTCTGATTCTTTGTTGATATCCGAGTTATGATGTTCTTTCATTACTTGATGTCTTTCTATTCGGAATTGTTATCTTCCACACAGCATGCTCCCCCTCCCATATTGACTAGTTATTTTTGTATTTCTTTTTCGCTGTATATATTTGAACTACACAGGTATATTTGGTAGTCTGGTCCTAGCCTCATCACTACTTCACCGAGGTTAGGCTAGGCACTTACCAGCACATGGGGTTGGTTGTGCTGATACTACACTCTGCACTATGTGCAGATTCCGGAGTAGCTTTTAGACCATAGTGTGGAGGCTACCTTCAGTCTATGCGGATATCCAAGGTAGACCTGCATGCGTACGCAGGCCCTGTCGTCTCCCTCTATCCCTACTTTCCTGTTTCATTTTCCTTATATTCAGAAACAATGTATTATTATTTCTTCAGACTTTGTATGTAGTAAATCTTAGACCGTTTGTGATGCTGTGACACAAGGTTTTGGGTGGTTAAGACTTAAGTATTTGTAATAGATGCAGATTTCAGACATTTAATTGTTATCTTCCGCTTAATTATTTAAAGTTCCGCTGTCTTCATAGTATCGACTTATATTTGTTAAAAAGAAGTAATTTGATAATTAAGTAAGTAGTTAAGGATTGGCTTTCCTAGCTCTCATTAGTAGGCTCCATCACGACTCCCGAGAGGTGGGAAATTTGGGTCATGATAAGTTGGTATCAGAGCTCTAGGTTACATGTGTCTCATAGTTCACAGACAAGCTTAGTAGAATCTGAGGGATCGGTATGGAGACATCTGTATTTATCCCCCAGAGGCTATAGAGTTAGGAAAAACTTCACATTTATTCTTTCATGTCGTGCGGTTTGGTTTCTCAATGCTAATTGAATTTCTACTCTGTTCTTTCGTAGATGGCGAGAACACACACTTCCTCATCCACTGACCAGCAGCCCGAGCCCCCAGCAGCAGCTCCCACGAGGGCAAAGGGCAAGGTCGTTCTAGAGGCCGAGGTAGGGGTAGAGCTCAGCTCCGAGCAGCAGCACCAACGACGGAGCCTCAGGTTGACTTTGATGATGAGGTTCCGGCCCTAGCAGTTCTGGTGGGCCCAGCTCAGGTCCCAGAGGGGTTTATTGCTACCCTAGTTCTTTTGGATGCTCTGGTCCACCTGGTGGGCCTTATGGAGAGTGTTACCCGAGCATGCTTGCTTCCTATAGCACCAGCCGTTTCTTAGGCTGGAGGAGGAGCCCGGACTCCTACTACTCGCACTCCAGAGCAGGTAGCTCCCCAGATTCAGACTCCAGCGGTTCAGCCAGTTGGAGTAGTTCAGCCAGGTGTGGTAGCTTAGACTGGTGATGGAGCAGCTATGTCTGCCAATGCTTTATGGAGGCTGGATAGGTTCACCAAGCTCTTTACTACTACTTTTAGCGGTGCATCTACTGAGGATCCCCAGGATTATCTAGACAGCTGCCATGAGGTTCTCAGAAATATGGGGATAGTTGAGACCAATGGGGTCGATTTTGTTACATTTCGCTTGTCTGGATCCGCCAAGACTTGGTGGAGAGATTATTGTTTGGCTAGACTAGCCAGATCGCCAGCCTTAACTTGGGAGCAGTTTGTACAGCTATTTCTGGAGAAGTTTCTCCTATTACTCAGAGAGAGGCCTATCAGACGCAGTTTGAGCGTCTCCAGCAGGGTCCTATGACTGTTACCTAGTATGAGACCAGATTCATCGACTTGGCTCATCATGCTCTTGTTATAATTCCTACCGAGAGAGAGCGGGCGAGGAGGTTTATTGACGGTCTTATTCAGCAGATTCGTCTTCAGATGGATAGGGAGGCTGGGAGTAAGATTACTTTTCAGGAGGCAGCCAATGTGGTCAGGAGAGTGGAGATGGTTCTATCGCAGGGAGGTGGTCATGGGTCAGACAAGAGGCCCCATCATTCAGGCTGATTCAGTGGTACCTCATCTGGAGGTAGGGATTCATATGGTAGAGGCCATCCTCCTAGGCGTTTCCAGTCAGCACTTCAGGTTTCTCACGGTACTTCAGGTGGCTGTGGTCCTCAGATGAAGTATTCTAATCAGCAATCCTATAGTGCGCTACCTGCTCCTATTAGTACACCGTCGCTTCAGAGTTTTCGGGATGGTCATTCAGGTTTTCAGGGCCAGCAGTGTCAGCAGCTGAGGGCTTGTTACACTTTTGGTGATGTGGGTCACATTGCTAGGTTTTGCCCTCAAGCACCAAGTAGCTCTCAGCATCAGGGTTCCCGTGCCATGGTTCAGGCACCAGGTGTTCCATAGCCCGCCCATCCAGCTAGAGGTGGTGGTAGAGGTGCTAGAGGTGGAGGTAGAGGTGCAAGAGGTGGAGCTCAGACCACTAGAGGTGGAGGCCAGCCAGCTGCAGGCCGTCCCAGAGAGGTAGTCCAGGGTGGTGGGGCCTAGCCCCGATATTATGCTCTTCCAGCCAGGCCCGAGGCTAAGGCTTCAAATGCGGTTATCATAGGTATTGTTCTGGTTTGTGATAGAGATGCTTCAGTGTTATTTGATCCAGGGTTTACATACTCGTATGTGTCATCTTATTTTGCACCGTATCTGGTCATGCCTAGTGATTCATTAATTATTCCTGTTTATGTGTCTACACCGGTGGGTGATTCTATTGTGGTAGATCGATTCATCGCTCTTGGGTAGTTGTGATTGGAGGTCTTGAGACTCGAGTAGATTTGTTGCTTCTGGACCTGGTCGATTTCGATGTTATATTGGGGATAGACTGGTTATCACCTTACCACGCTATCTTGGATTGTCATGCCAAGACTGTGACCTTAGCCTTACCGGGTTTGCCTCATTTAGAGTGGAGAATGACTCCTGGTCATTCTACCCATAGCGTTATCTCTTATATGAAGTCTCGGCGTATGGTCGAGAAGGGGTATTTGGCCTATTTGGCATATGTTCGTGATTCTAGCGCTGAGGTTCCTTCTATTAATTCTGTGAACATTGTTCGTGAGTTTCCTGAGGTTTTCACTTCAGACCTACCGGGTATGCCACCCGACAGGGATATTGACTTTTGCATTGATTTGGCTCCGGGCACTCATCCCATTTCTATTCTGCCATATCGTATGGCCCTGCCGGAGTTGAAAGAGTTGACGGAGCAGTTGCAAGACTTGCATTAGAAGGGTTTTATTAGACCCAGTATTTCGCCTTGGGGTGCGCCGGTGTTATTTGTTAAGAAGAAGGATGGGTCAATGAGAATGTGTATTGATTACCGGCAGTTGAACAAGGTTACAATCAAGAATAAGTATCTGTTGCCGAGGATTGATGATTTGTTTGATCAGCTTCAGGGTGCCAAGGTATTTTCGAACATTGTCTTGAGATCTGGCTACCATCAGTTGCGGATTAGGTCATCCGACATCCCTAAGACAGCTTTTCGCACTCAGTACGGGCATTATGAGTTCTTGGTTATGTCATTCGGGTTGACAAATGCCCCAGCGGCTTTTATGGATTTGATGAACCGAGTGTTTAGGCCTTATTTGGATTTATTCGTGATAGTCTTCATTGATGATATTTTGATATATTCCCGCAGCCGGGAGGAGCACGAGCAACATCTTATAGTGGTTCTTCAAACCTTGAGGGACAGTTAGTTATATGCTAAGTTCTCAAAGTGTGAGTTCTGTTTGAGTTCAGTTGTATTCCTGGGTCATGTTGTATCAGCGAAGGGTATTCAGGTAGATCCGAAGAAGATTGAGGCAGTCAAGAACTGTCCTAGACCAGCATCAACTACGGAGATTCAGAGTTTCTTGGGATTGGCTGGCTACTATCATCGGTTCGTGGAGGGTTTTTCATCTATCGTAGCCCCGATGACCAGGTTGACCTAGAAGGGTGCCCAGTTCAAATGGTCGGATGAGTGTGAGGCGAGCTTTCAGAAGCTCAAGATAGCTCTGACTACGGCACCGGTGTTGGTATTGCCCACAGGTTCAGGGCCTTATACAGTCTATTGTGATGCATCTCGTATTAGACTCGGTGTAGTGTTGATGCAGGATGGCAAGGTTATTGCCTATGCTTCACAGCAGTTGAAGATTCATGAGAAAAACTATCTGGTTCATGATTTAGAGTTGGCAGCCATTGTTCAGGCATTGAAGATTTGGAGGCATCATCTGTATGGTGTGGCATGTGAGGTGTTCACGGATCACAAAAGTCTTAAGTATTTGTTCAAGAAAAAGGAGTTGAATTTGAGATAGGGGAGGTGGTTGGAGTTGTTGAAAGATTATGATATCACTATCTTATATCATTTGGGAAAGGCCAATGTGGGGGCCGATGCTTTGAGTAGGAAGTCAGCCAGTATGGGCAGTCTTGCCTATATTCCGGTCGGTAAGAGACCGCTTGCTTTGGATGTTCAGGCTTTGGCTAATCAGTTTGTGGGGTTGGATATTTCTGAGCCCAGCCATGTGTTAGCTTGCACAATCGCTTGTTCTTCATTATTGGAGCGTATCCGAGATCGGTAGCATGATGATCCCAATTTATGTATCCTTAGGGACACGGTGCGGCGGGGAGGTGCCAAGCAGGTTACCTTAGATGATGATGGAGTTTTGAGATTGTAGGGTCGAGTTTGTGTGCCAAATGTGGATGGACTTCAGGAGTTGATTTTACAGGAGGCACATAGCTCTCGGTACTCTATTCATCCGGGTGCCGCAAATATGTATCAGGATTTGCGGTAGCATTATTGGTGGCCTAGAATGAAGAAGGATATCGTTGCATATGTGGCTCGGTGTTTGAATTTTCAGAAGGTTAAGTACGAGCATCAGAGGCCCGGTGGTTCATTTCAGAGGATTGAGCTTCCCGAGTGGAAGTGGGAGCGGATCACTATGGATTTTGTTGTTGGACTCCCACAGACACAGAGGAAGTTCGATGTAGTATGGGTCATTGTTGATAGGCTGACCAAGTCAGCGCATTTCATTTTTGTGGAAGTCTCCTATTCATCTGAGAGGTTAGCTGAGATCTATATCCGGGAGATTGTTCGTCTTCATGGTGTGCCTGTGTCTATCATTTGGGACCGAGGTACGCAGTTTACCTCACATTTCTGGAGAGCATTTCAGCTAGAGTTGGGCACGCAGGTTGAGTTGAGCATAGCATTTCATCCTCAAATGGACGGGCAATCCGAGTGGACTATTCAGATTTTTGGAGGATATGCTCCGAGCTTGTGTCATTGACTTTGGAGGCTCGTGGGATCAGTTTTTGCCTTTAGCGGAGTTTGCCTACAACAATAGCTACCAGTCGAGTATCCAGATGGCTCCTTATGAGGCTTTATATGGAGGCGGTGTCGGTCTCCAGATGGATGGTCTGAGCCGGGAGAGGCTCGGTTGTTGGGTACGGATGTGGTTCAGGAGGCCATGGACAAGGTCAGGATTATTTAGGATAGGCTTCGTACAGCTCTGTCCAGGAAAAAGAGTTATGCCGACCGCAAGGTTCGAGATTTGGCTTTCATGGTCAGTGAGCGGGTATTGCTCCGAGTGTCGCCTATGAAGGGCGTGATGAGATTTGGGAAGAAGGGCAAGCTTAGCCCTAGGTTCATTGGTCCGTATGAGATTCTTGATCGAGTGGGAGAGGTGGCTTATAGACTTGCATTGCCGCCGAGCTAATCTGCCATGCATCCAGTGTTTCATGCGTCCATGCTTCGGAAGTATCATGGTGATCCATCCCACGTGTTAGATTTCAGCACTGTCCAGTTGGACAAGGACTTGTCTTATGAGGAGGAGCCGGTGGCTATTCTAGACCGGCAGGTTCGTCAATTGAGGTCGAAGATTTTTCCTTCTGTTTGTGTTCAGTGGAGAGGTCAACCTCCTGAGGCATCGACCTGGGAGTCCGAGTCCAATATGCGGAGCCGTTATCCCCATATTTTCCCCGACTCAGGTACTTCCTTCTTATGTCCGTTCGAGGTCGAACGATTTTTTTAGAATTGGAGAATGTGATGACCCAAAAGGTCATCACTTACTTTTAAATTGAATTCTGTGTTTCGAGGCCTTGAAAACCTCATATAGCATCACCTCAGTTTGTGTGCGCAGTCCGGGCGCATAGCCGGAAAGCCTAAATATGAAAAATTATGAAAAATGTTAATTTTTTACTATAAAATGAGTTAATTTGACTTCATTCAATGTTTTGGGTAGACGGACTTGGACCCATGATGTGATGGTCCCGGAGGGTCCGAAGGAAAATATGGGACTTGGGCGTATGTCCGGAATCGAATATCGAGGTCCCAAGCCCGAGAAATGAATTTTTTTAAAAAAATATTTTCTGAAATTGTTTAAAGGAATTTGAAATGAATTTTGATTAGAACATGTTGGTATCTGGCCCGTATTTTGGTCCAGCACCCGGTACAGGTCTTATATATGATTTAAGATAACTCTGAGAAGTTTGGTAAGAAACGGATGTCATTTGACGTGATTCGGACCTAAATTGCAAAAATTGATGTTTTAAGAAGTTTGAAATAATTCATTGATTTTGAGGTTTAATTCGATGTTAATGATGTTAATTTGGCGATTTGATCACACGGATAAGTCCATATGTTGTTTTCGAGTTAGTACATATGTTTGGTTTGGAGCCTCGAGGGCTCGGGTGAGTTTCGGATGTGTTTCGGAAGGTTTTAAACTCTTAAAAAGTTACAGGTTTTCAGCTGTTGGTATTCTGATATTTCCTTCTTCGTGTTCGCGGGATGACCCTCGCAAATGCAATGTGTTAATTATGCTGAAGGAAATTCCTTCTACGCGAACGCGTAACCCAGGTCGCGAACGCGAGGCGTTGGGGGATCTTCCCTTCACGAACGCGGGCCTGGTAACGCGAAGGATAATTGAGCCTGGGCAGGGGGTGGGGCTTTAAACCTACGCGAACGCGACCACATGGACGCGAACGCGAAGTCTCGAGGGGTCATTTCTCCGCGAACGCGAGCCATCTTCCGTGAACGCGAAGGCCTAGCAGGACTAACCCATCGCGAACGCGATGAGTAATTTCGCCCAGTTATTTTAAGTTCTAAAAATAGAAGACATTACGGGATTTTCATTATTTTTCACAAACTTCATCTTCTCCACACCTCTTGGGCGATTTTTGAAGAGTTTCTTCACCATAACCTCTTGGTTAAGTAATCTTTAACTTGTTTCTTCCATTTTTATCAACACCCACTAGATTTCTAGGCCTAAAACATGTGATTAAGGGTAGAAAATTAGGGATTTGGGTAGAGTTACGGCTTTTTGATTATTTGGGAATTTGACCTCATTTTGGGGTCGGATTTGAAAACAAATTATATAGTCGGGCTCATGGGTGAATGGGTGATCGGGTTTTAGTCCGAACTTCGTGTTTTGACCAAGCGGGCCTAGGGTCAATTTTTGACTTTTTGGAAAGAATGATTATAAAGCTATAATTAAGAATTGGAATTGGATTGTTTAGCATTTATTGATGTTATGAAGTCAATTATGTATAGATACAATTGATTTGGAGCCGAATTCTAAAGGAAAGACAGTATTTGAGGCTTGAGTTGGTCGTGGAAGTTCGAGGTAAGTGTTTGGTTTAACCTTAGCTTGAGGGATTAGGAGTCGAGTCCTATTTGCTATGTGATAATTGTTGAGTAAGACGTATAGGCATGGTGACGAGTATCTATACGTTGGTGTCAAGCATGCCCGTGAGTCTTGTATTGTGATTTTCATGACTTCGTTGTATTATCCATGCTTTAGAGATGATTTCTAGTTGTGAAAAGTTTGTGGAAGGAATTGTGACCCTTGAACATCGAGGAGCATTGGCTCAAGTTATATTACGAATTGTGAAAGTATATGAGTTTATTGAACCCTTTGGAGCATTGGCTCAAGTGGTAAAGTGAGTTATGAAGTAAAAGTGAATAACAGGAAGAAGTCATTAAATTGTTCCCTTGCCGGGATATTGTTGCTTTATTGGTTATCTCCCTTGTCGGGATGTTGATATTATTCATGTTGCTCCCTTGCCGGTATTCCTATTATAATCTTGTTTATTCCCTTGCTCCATTATTTGTGATTGTTGTTTGGGTGAGAAAGAGTGTTAAAGCACGAAGGGTGATGCCATGTACGATTGTGAGGAAAGAGTGTAAAGCATGAAGGGTAATGTCATGCCGCATGATGTACCATTCTGTGCCGATTTTATTGATTATATGGTGAGGAAAGAGAGTAAAAGCACGAAGGGTGATGCCATGCACACTTTTATTATATAATTGCTTTGGTGAGGACGAGAGTAAAAGCACGAAAGGTGATGCCGTGCATTTGTTGATTTCTGATTCTTTGTTGATATCCAAGTTATGTTGTTCTTTCATTACTTGATGTCTTTCTGTTAGGAATTGTTATCTTCCTCACAGCATGCTCCCCCTCCCATATTGACTAGTTATTTTTTTATTTCTTTTCCACTGTATATATTTGAACTGCACAGGTTTATTTGGTAGTCTGGTCCTAGCCTCGTCACTACTTTGCCGAGGTTAGGCTAGGCACTTACCAGCACATGGGGTCAGTTGTGTTGATACTATACTCTGCACTACATGTAGATTCCGGAGCAGCTTTTGGACCATAGTGTGGAGACTACTTTTAATCCACACGGTTATCCAAAGTAGACCTGCATGCGTCCGCAGGCCCTGTCGTCTCCCTCTATCCCTACTTTCCTGTTTCATTTTCCTTACATTTAGAAACAATGTATTATTATTTCTTCAGACTTTGTATGTAGTAAATCTTAGACCGTTTGTTTTGCTGTGACACCAAGTTTTGGGTGGTTAAGACTTAAGTATTTGTAATAGATGCAGATTTCAGACATTTAATTGTTATCTTCCGCTTAATTATTTAAAGTTCTGATGTTTTCATGTTATCGACTTATATTTGTGAAAAAGAAGTAATTTGATAATGAAGTAAGTAGCTAAGGATTGGCTTGCCTAGCTCTCATTAGTAGGCGCCATCACGACTCCCGAGAGGTGGGAAATCCGGGTCGTGACAGTGAAAGCCAGGAAAATATACATCGCGAATGCAGGGCACATTCTGCGAATGCAATAAAGAAATTGATCAGTGGTTGTCAAGTACCTTACACAAACGCAGATTCTGATTTGCAATCGCAATGCTTTGCATCATTACTTTTCGCAATCGCAGGCCTGTTTTCGCGAGCGCGATGCACAAATCTGGGTTGTTTTGGCAATTCACGTTTTTGGCCCCAAAACCATTTAATACACGACCTAGCTCATTTGTAAATCATCTTTGCCAAATCTCTGGACATTTTTGACACCTTTTGACAAGAGAATAAAAGTTTTAGAGTTAAGGGCTCTTGCGTACACACTTGGGTATTGAAAATTTAATGTTTTTGGTTGAGAATTTCTTATTCATTTATGCTCAAGAGAATATCTAAGTGTGTAGTATTTTTTTCAATACTTGAATCTTGTTTATGGGAATATTCATATGTAAAGTGTGGATTAAATATCTTGTTGTGCTTATGTATTGAACGATTTTTATTTATTTAAGAAGTGAGTTATTGTTTCTTTGAATATTCTTATTCTTTAATAATTCCAAAAGAATTAGCTAACCGTATGACTCCCCCATTTACTTTGAATTAATTTTGGAAAAGATAATTTGGGGTTGGAAAAGATTAATTAACAAGAACTTGAGGCTTTAACCTTCACCTTATAGATTCTACCTAGGGATAGGATTAAACTACTTGTAGCCATATTCGAATGTGCTTAATCTCTTAATTATTTTAGGGATAATTCAATTAGGAAGTCTTGTTAGTCTTCATAAGAAGTTAATATATAATTATTACCCGAGGCAAATTAACATAAACTCGCTTATATTTGTAAAATCATGAATTATATTGGATCGTTACTTGAGTGCAATTTTCCTTGTAGCCATTGATCATTTTACTTTCTTTGTAGGTTAGTTTACAATTTCGCAATTAGTTATAAATATTTTTTCAAAAACCATTCTAAGTGTTTGGCATTGCATAATAAGTGATAATTCTCTTAAACTCCTAATCGCCTACATATTGTTCTCTGTGGGATTCGACCCCGACTCATAGTTGGGTATATTATATTGCATGCAACCATGTCTATTTACTTTTTAGTAGTGGGTTTGGACAACATCACCAACGTCCCAACAACATTTATTCACTTGATGAATAGTATATTTTAGCCATATGTTGATTCATTCGTCATTGTGTTTATTGATGACATGTTGGTGCACTCCAGCAACCGGGAGGATCATGAGCAGCATTGATTGTGCTCCAGACCTTGAGAGAAAAGAAGTTGTATGCAAAATTCTCAAAGTGTGAATTCTAGCTCGATTCAGTTGCATTTTGGGTCATCTGGTGTCGAGTGAGGGGATCAAGGTAGGTCCAAAGAAGATTGACGTAGTTAGAGTTTGCCCAGACCATCTTCACCTACTGAGATTCAGAGCTTTCTTGGTTTGGCCGAGTATTATCACTGTTTCATATAGATTTCTCCTTAATTATTGCACTTATGACCAGATTGACCCAGAAGGGTGCTCCTTTCAGATGGACTGAGAAGTGTGAGTAGAGCTTTCAAAAGCACAAGACTGCTTTGACTACAACCCCAATGTTGGTGTTGCTTACGGGCTCAATGTCTTACACTATGTATTGTGATGCGTCATATGTTGGCCTTGGTACGATATTTATGCGAGACAGTAGGGTTATTGTCTATGCATCTCGATAGTTTAAGGTTCATGAGAAGAATTATCCTATCCACGACTTGGAATTGGCAGCTATTGTTCATGCCTTGAAAATTTGGCGATACTATTTATACGGTGTCCCATATGAGGTCCATACCGATCACTGGAGTCTCCAACATTTGTTCAAGTAGAAAGATCTTAATTTACGGCAGTGAAGGTAGTTAGAATTTCTTAAAAACTATGATATCACTATTCTATATCATCCTAGGAAGGCCAATATGGTGGCTGATGCCTTGAGTCAAAAGGTGGAGAGTATAGATAGTTTGGCATATCTACCGGCAGCAAAAAGGCTACTAGCCATTAGTGTTTAGGCCTTAGTCAACCAGTTTGTTAGATAGGATGTTTCGGAGCCCAGTCGGGTTCTTGCTTACATGGTGTATCGGTCTTCTTTATATGAGCACATCAGAGAGTGTCAATATGACGACCCCCTTTTGCTTGTCCTTAATGACACGATACAATACGAAGATGCCAAGGAGGTTTCTATCGGAGATGACAGTGTTTTACGGATTTAGGGCCGGTTATGTGCCAATGTAGATGGCTACGTGAGTTGATCCTTCAGGAGGCCCACAGCTTGTGGTACACCATTTATTCGGGTGCCGTTAAGATGTCTCAAGATTTGAGACAGCACTTGGTGGAAGAGCATGAAGAAAGATATAGGGGAGTATGTGGCTCGGTGCCTAAATTGTCAGCAGGTGAAGTATGAGCATCAAAGGCCGAGAGGTTTTGCTTCAAAAACTTGAGATTCCCAAGTAGGTATGGGAGTGTGTTATCATGGACTTCATTGTTGGGCTCTCACAAACTCAGAAGAAATTTGACGTTGTTTGGGTGATTGTGGATAGGTTGACCAAGTTGGCTCATTTCATCTTGGTGGTGACTACCTATTCTTCAGAGCACCTATCTCAGATCTATATTCGCGAGATTATTTGACTTCATGGCATGTCGATATCCATTATCTCTAACCGGGGTACGCAGTTTACATCGCACTTCTGGAGAGTTGTGCATTGTGAGTTAGGCATACAGGTTGAGTTGAATACATCATTTCATCCATAGTGGACGGCTAGAGAATATGTTTTGTGCTTGTGTTACGGATTTTGTTGGTTCTTGGGATCAGTTCTTGCCGCTTTCAGAGTTTGCCTACAACAACATCTACCAATTGAGTGTTCAAATGGCTTCTTATGATGCCCTATATAGGAGGCGGTTTCGTTCTCTAGTTGGTTGGTTTGAGCCAGGTGAGGCTAGATTGTTGGACACAGATTTGGTTCAAGATGCCTTAGAGAAAGTCAAGTTGATTCAGAATCGCTTCATAGAACACCATCTAGGCAGAAGAGTTATGTTGATCAGAGGGTTCGTGATGTAGCATTTATGGTGGGAGAGTGGGTTTTGCTCCGGATTTTACCCATGAGGGGTGTGATGAGGTTCAGGAAGAAGTGCAAATTAAGCCCTAGGTATATTGGTCTTTTTGAGATCCTTAAGAGAGTGGGGGAGGTGGCTTACAAGCTTGCTTTACCACCTAGCTTATCTAAATTTCACTCGATGTTCCATGTTTCCATGCCCCGGAAGTATCACGGTGATCCGTTTTATGTTTTAGATTTCAACTCAGTCCAATTGGAGAAGGATTTGACTTATGTTGAGGAGCCGGTAGCCATCTTGGATACGCAGGTCTGAAAGTTGAGGTCAAAGAACAATGCTTCAGTGAAGGCTCGGTGGAGGGGTCAACCAGTCGAGGAGTCAATTTGGGAGACCGAGAATGATATGTGTAGCCGTTATCCTCATCTTTTCACCACTTTAGGTATGTCTCTATCCTCGTTCGAGGATGAACATTTGTTTAAGAGGGGGAGGATATAATAACTCGTCTTGTTGTTTTGATTATTTTAGCCTCGTTTCCCTATTTTTTGCCTCCATTATGTTATATTGTGGTTATGTGACTTATCAGGATTGTTGGTTTGGTTTTGGGTAAGTTTCGGAGTGAATTAGGACACTTAGTCCAGAAATTGGAGGCTTAAGTTGAAAGAGTTGACCAGAGTTTGACTTTTGTGTACATGACTCCATAATGGAGTTTTGATGATTCGCATTGCTCCTTATGGTGAATTTGGACATAGGAGTGTGTCCGGATATTGATTTAGAGGTCCGTAGGCCGTTTTGGCTTGAATTGGCGAAAGTTGGAAAATTAAAGGTTTGGAAGGTTGAGAAATTTGACCGAGAGTTGACTTTATTGATAGTGCGGATTTCAGTTCCGGGAATTGGAATTGGTCTGTTGTCTCATTTATGACATGTGCTCAAAATTTGAGGTCAATCGGGGCTGGTTTGATACGTTTCGGCATTGGTTTGAGGATTTGAATGTTCATTAACTCCATCGGCTTGAAATGGGGTACGATTCATAGATTCGATATTGTTTGATGTAATTTTAGGCCTTGAGTAGGTTCGTTATGTGTTTTGGAGCTTGAAGGTATGTTCGGACAGGGTCTCGGGGGGCCCAGGTGTAATTTAGATTGAAATCGGGTTCATTTGGACTTGGTTGATTGCTGGAGAACTGCTGAGTCTGGTGCAATTGCACTTGCGCACTTTGGGCCGCAGGTGCGGTATTGCAGAAGCGGCCTCTGAGCCGCATGTGAGAGGAGGAGCTGGGTTGAGCTGGTATCGCAGGTGCGGACACTTGGGCGCAGATATGCACTCGCAGAAGTGATTTTCTTTCCGTAGAAGCGGATCTTGGACAACTTCCTAAGGACCGTAGGTGCAGTCGAGCTTTTACAAAAAAGGGCTCGCAGAACTGGTCATTGGTCCGTAGAAGCGGGACTGCATAAGAGGTTTCTGTGCGCAAAAGCAGATTTGCCTAGCTTAATAAAAAGACGCTGAAGCGGTTGTTGGTCCGCAAAAGCGGAATAACTGGGCAGAAAAGAACTTGATCAAGGATTTTGTTCCTTTTTTCATCTCTTTAGTTGGAGAGCTCGATTTTGTGCGATTTTGGAAGAGATTTTCATGGACTTGATTGGGGTAAGTGTTTTTTTCTTGAATTTGATTATCACCCATGAATCCATAATTGATTTTCTTTAAAGATTGCAACTTCATTACCTGGAATATCTTCCTATGATTTGTATTTATGGTATAAAGTTATTTTGGCAAGATTCGAGCTGTCCGGAGTTGGATATTCGCAAAAAAGGGTTACTAGTGGATTGAGTTAGCTTGTTTGAGGTATGTATTTTGCCTAACTTTGTGCGGGAAAAACTACCCCTTAGGATTTGGGTTGATTGTACTATTTGTGATATATGAAAGTCGTATATGCAAGGTGACTGGTGGGTACACGGGCTATATGTGGTATTTGACCAGTTTAGGCTATTTGGACTCTTTTCATGCCTCGAATTGAATTGTCATTGAATGTTATATTTTTCATTGTTAGTCTACCTTTACATGTATTAATCTACCCTCACATGCTTTATTTGACACTATTAACACTTATTCCACTTCTTACTTGTTATTTGCTCATACTACAACAAATTCGATTATTAGTGACAAATTATTTTGTCACCTAAAACTCAAATTTCGTCATAAAAAACTTTTTTTGACGAAAAAAAATTCGCCAATCATTCATCCTTAAAAGCGTGTCACTAAAGGTATACAAAGACAATGTAGTGATTTGTCACTAAATAAAGTTATATTAACTACGAAATTGATTTTCGTCCCCAAATGTATAGTATTTGCGACGAACTTATTTGTCAAAAAAAGTACAAAATATTTGTAGTTGATAGTACATTTTGGTCACTAAAGAGGTCATTAATAGCGACGAAACTACCTTGTTACTAACTATTTAGTTTAATTAGTGACAATATTATTTGTCTCTAAAGTTATATGTATTTAGTAGTTGAACAAATGTAATTTCGTCACTAAGAACTACATATTATATACAAAAGGTTAATTCGTCCCTAAATATAAAAATTAGTGACGAATTTGCTTTAATAAAATTGGCTTACAATTTTGTAGCTAACATAATCATTTCTTCACTAAAAATATCGCTTTTAATGACAAAATAAAATTGTCACTATAAATTATCATGATTAATGTCAATTACAGTTGTTATAAAATACAAAGTTAATTTATAGTCAATAAGGCAGTTACAAGAAATAAAAATATATAAGAACTTTTCATTGCTAAAAGTCAAACAATATAAGGTATTCTAATATACATTACAATACATTTTAAAGATAAGATGTTGATCTTACATAAAAGAACCTCCATTTAGTTGAAACATAAATATGCCAAAATTTCACATTGGCGATAAAGCTTAAACAACAACAAAAAGAGAATTGGCATATCTATAATCCAAAAACATCCTCTTTACCAATCAAAAAATAAAGAAACACAAATCCTCAATTGGGAAACAAGCAAGCACCATTATATTGTAATATATAAAATATGCTCCATTTTAAATTTATCATATTTTTCAAAATAACTAGTTACATTTCCAATAGTATCAAAATTTGTGACATCAAATACTAGAGAGGAAATTTTCATAAACTAATCAGACCATAAATTTTTTAACCATGACATACAACTTGTATTATCTTTTACACAAAAGAACTGAAAAATATGCTAGAGCAATGGTTGAAGTTTCTAGAGGAACCAAATTCAAGAAAAAATATTCTCTATTTGAATACATGTTGCATTTGTTATGAAGCAACAGAGTAAGCATTGTGAAGTGAGAACATACCTTGATTGAAGTTAGAGAAAATAGCTCCTCATTAGCATAGTGTTGCATCCAATTGAATTCTAGATGCTGCTTTGTTCAGCAATTTAAGGAACTACGAAAAAGTAGGATAACGTTAACAACAATAGGGGAATATAAAATACAAAAGAGATGAGTTAACATTCTTACAGTCTTATTGGGATGCAACAATAGATTTGTTGAAGAAGATACATGGTAGAGTAAGGAAAAATTAAAGTTCAAATATAGTACTAATACAGAATGTTGATACCCTTGCATGTCCCTCTGTAGAGTAATTAAGAGTTCACCATTAACAAATTCTAGTATAAAAAGATTTTATAACCATTTTACATGTTCTCGTCTCTAATTAAAGTAAATATACAATCTCCTTATTTGTTAATGACAAAAAAAAAATTAATCTCGACATAAGAATACATGTACTAGAGATGTATATGGAAAGAGCTACCATATATACACAAGCTACTCTGAGACTTTTCAACAGAATAGTACCATGTGTAGGCGCCATTCTTAAGATAAAAGGATTAGTGAATATCATTTAAGAGTTTAAGATGAAAATATGCTAAATATTATTTATACAAAAAAAGATTAAGCGGAGAGAAGGCAATTATAGTAAAGAAAATCACCTCTTCATTAGAAAAATGTATTAATAGCCAGCTAAGAAATATCAAGTCCACTTATTCAAGTGAAAATTTCAAATATAGAAAGGTCATATTAGCACATATATCTGATAGTTAATTTTACCAGTTTAGCTCCTCACTAAGAATAAACCATAACTTATTCTGAATATCAGCATGTCCCATCATTTTAATATGCATTCAACTTCAATTATATAATTTTAGGTGTGATTAATAAAATTATCGTGGCCATGGGTACGGCTCTCATGGCATGGTCATGATACGTAATCCCCAATTCGGGTGTGCATTTCATGTGACCCAATTATAACAACTTTGAATGTTAATAATAAAATAAACATGTCGCGAATCGCGGGTGCATTTCATGTAACGTGGTTTGTGGTGTGCCCCAAAAACAAAGTGTACACCAATCGTAACTTGTTCAAGAAATAATCCCATAAATCCTAAAAGCGGTGATAAAGTTAAAAATGCACAATAGGCTTAAAACATGTAATAAATCAGATATTTAGGCCAATTATTAATAGTTAAAGCGACCGTGCTCGAACCACGGAACCCGGGAATGTCTAACACCTTCTCTCGGGTTAACAGAATTCCTTACATTGATTTTCTGGTTTCGCAGACTTTTAAATAAAGCCAAAATTTCCTCGATTTGAGATTTTTAAAAAATAAACCGGTGACTTGAACACCATAAATTATTCCAAGTGGAGACTCTAAAATTAAATAAATAATGCCATTTCGAACAATGTCACTTTAATTGAAAAAACTCCCTTATACCCCCTCTCGGGTAAAAAGGAGGTGTGACAGCTCTGGCAACTCTGCTGGGGATAAAAACCCAGAACTTCCGGTTCAGGGTTCAAGAATTCGAGCTTAGAATAACTTTTATAATTGACTTTTATTTATTATCTGATTATTTATCACATGTTTGGGCCTAATGTGCTAAATGCCGCTTTTACCGCTTTGATATTATTTGAACTGTATATAAACTGTTGCGAAACCTTTGACGACCCGACCCGACCCGTCGTCTCATAGATTACTGCTCAGTTTTTCCCATTCTCATCTTCTTTATGCTTTATTATTCGTACCTTATGTGATCGAGTTGGTTTGGAGTGGTTTTGATAAGAAATGAGACACTTAGTCTCTTTTAAGAAGGCTTAAGTTGGAAAAGTCAACCGGACATTGACTTATGAGTTAGAGGGCTCGGATATGAATTCTGACGGTTCGATTAGCTGCGGGAGGTGATTTGTGACTTAAGAGTGTGATCGGAAGTGGTTTTGGAGGTCCGGTGTAGAATTAGGCTTGAATTGGCGAAGTCAGTATTTTGGCGAATTCTGGTTGACAGGTGAGATTTTGATCCAAGGGTCGGAATGGAATTCCGAGAGTTACTGTAACTTCGTTATGTCATTTCTGATTTGTGTGCAAAATTTTTAGTTATTCGGACATCATTTGGTCTGGTTTTTGATCGAAAGTGTATTTCGGAAGTTTTTGGAAACTTAGGCTTGAATTCGATGAGTTTTGGGTAATTTGATATTGTTTGAGGTGTTTTGATGATTGGAACAGGTTTGACTGATGTTATGAGTTATGTTGGCATGTTTGGTCAGAGTCCCATGAGGCTCGGATATGTTTTGGAAGAGTTTTTGGAAGATTTTGGTGTTTCGATTATGAGCATGTAATGATCCAAAGGTCCATTTTTGTTCTAGAGATTGAAATTTGATTTTGAGACTTCCGAAATTTTGATAATGAATTATAGGAGTGATCTGAAAAGTTTGGTCTAATTTTATCAAGTCGCGATTGGATTTTAACGCGAAACATGAGTTAATTGTTTAACGAGCGAAATGGGTATTGAACTAAGCAAATGAGCTCTGAATTGAGTTTCGGCTGAAGGGCTATGTTTGTATTATTATTTGTGACTCATAGGAACAAGAATCATCGAATTCTGAGGTCCCAGGCCCGAGAAATGAATTTTTGAGTAAAATTGCTTTCTGAAAATATTTAAGGAAAATAGAAATGAAATTTGATTAGAAAGTGATGGAATCGAGCCCGTATTTTGGTTTCGGCGCCCGGTACAGGTCTTACATATGGTTTAAGCACTTTCTGTAAAGTTTGGTTGAAAACGGACGTCGTTTGACGTGTTTCGGACTCAAAATGGAAAATTTGATGTTTTATGAAATTTGAAAAAATTCTTGGATTTTAAAGCTTAATTCGTGGTATATGATATTATTTTGGCGATTTGATCGCACGGTTAAGTTCGTAGGATGTTGTTGAGTTAGTGTATGTGTTTGGTTAGGAGCCCCGAGGGCTCGGGAGTGTTTCGGAGTGATTTCAGACTTAGGAAAATTGGAGAAAATTGCAGAAATAGTACCCCGTGAACAGTATCGTATACAATACCCCGTCAACAGTACCGTGTACAGTACCCCGTCAACAGTACCGTGAACAGTACCCGTGAAAAGTACCGTGTACAATAACACGCGTGAACAGTAGCCGAAAATTCTGGACAGTATAGAGAAAGATCAGTCCGATTTTCTTTCATTTTTTGGACTTTCAAGCTCGGATTTTGGGCAATTTTGAGCGAGAAGTTATGGGAATTTTTGGGGTAAGTGTTCTTGACTCTCTTGTGATTATATTCCATGAATAAATCTTCATTTTTGGCTTGAGATTATTGATATTTGAAGAGAAATGGATGATTTTCTAAAATTCCATAAAGATGAATTTTTATGATTTGAAAGCCAATCCGATGTCGGATTTTGGTAAAATTTGTATGGTTAGACTCGTGGCGAGACAAGGAATCCGGTGATGTTAATTTTTAGATTTTTCGAGACGTGGGCCCGGGGCTCGGGTTTTGTCAAATTCGTGAATTTTGATATTTTTCGATTGCTTTCGATTGGGTATTGTCTCTTTAGCATAATGCGACATATTCGTTGTGATTTTGGGCAGATTCGTCGCACGAGGAGGGTAATTTGAGAGGCAAGGGCATAGAGAGCTAGACTTTGACCGTCTTGAGGTGAGTAATTGATGTAAATGATGTCCTGAGGGTTTGAAACCCCGGAATTTCACATCGTAACGCTATATTGAGGTGACTTACACGCCGGATAACGGGCGTGGGGTAGAGCACCGTTGGGGATTGTGACTTGGTCCGTCCCGAGAGATGTTTTTACCGTGTTTTCTACTTGAACTAAATTGAGAATCATCCTTACTTGGATTTAATTGTTACATTTGGGCTTCTTGCCAATTATTTGAATCCTTCAGGGATTGATATCACTGCTTTCGCATATTTTGCATATCATTTGACCTCAGTCCAAGGTTTTAAATACTGTTTTGCAAACTCAGCCATCTTTCTAAGATTTGAAAACTTAAATGATATTTCTAAATGATATTTCGGGCTGAGAACTACTGTTTTACAAATGCCCAAGGGGCTTATGATGATTTCTGGACTGAGCATGGATCGGGCTGCGCGCCGCAGCAGTGTTATATTGATATTGAGGCCGAAGAGCCTGGTTGATTACATTGATATTGAGGCCGTGAGCCTGGTTGATTACATTGATATTGAGGCCGAGAGCCTAGGTGATTATACTGAGATTGATATGAGGCCAAGGGCCTAGATTTGATGCCACGAGATGGCTTGATATTGCGCTTGGGCTGTAGGAGCCCCTCCGGAGTCTACACACACCCCAGTGAGCGCCGTCGACGATAAATAAATGGTTGGCTCGGGTTGCACGCTGCAGTGGGTACTAGAGTGTACTATCATATGCATTGCATTGCACTCATGCATTTGTTTTTATCTGTTATACCTGTCTCAGTATTTGGTACTCTGACTTAATTGACTTGTTGCTTCACTATTTGTTGTTCTAAACTGCCAGTTATAGTTTACTTTGTATTTTTCCATGATTTCTTATTCTCAGCCTTTATTTATGTTTATTACTCACTGGGTCGGAGTACTCACATTACTCCCTGCACCTTGCGTGCAGATCCAGGTACACCACAGGCTGAGTGAGGATTTGTTTAGCTGAACAGCAGTATCCGGGAGTATTGAGGTAACTGCATGCCATTCGCAGCCTTGATCTCTCCCATCTATCTCTATCTTTTATTCCGTATTTTTCCTAGACATACTTGTAATAGGTGGATATTCTGTATTAGAGGCTCATATTCATGACACCGGATTCTATTGGGCTATGGTGTGGTATTTTAATTGAACTTCCGCAGATTTTATTATTAATTATACACTTGAATGAAATGACTTAGTAAATTCTCTGTGATATTTATCTATAATCTGAATAAGAATTTGGGATAATGTTGTTAAATGGTCGGGCTTGCCTAGCAGTGTGTTGGGCACCATCATGACCGGGGTTGGGGTCGTGACAAGTTGGTATCAGAGCCTAGGTTACTTGGTCTCGCGAGTCATGAGCCGGTTTAGTAGAGTCTCGCGGATCGGTACGGAGACGTCTGTATTTATCCTCGAGAGGTTGGCAGAACCTTTAGGAAAACTTCACATTCTTGAATTCTTATCGTGCGTCCTTGATTCATCTTGAAAAGAAACTTTTGAAATTCCTTCCACGCGTTCGTATGCGCACATGGGCGCTCAGTATCAGATGTGCCTCGATGTCTTGTGTTTCCCCGATCGAGGGGCGAGGTGTTATCTCTGTGAGTTTATGGTGGGCCAGTCTGGAGGACTTGAGGTTGGATCTTTGCCTATGGCGGGAGCGCCGAGGTGCTGATTGTGTGAACAAGTGTTTTTGAACTTATATGTTCGGTAGTGTCCCTGTTAGTGGAATGATGGTTGTGGCTATGTGATGAGTATGTTAGTACTGCGAGGCGTATCTATATGACTTGGAAGTGACGAGGAAGGGCGGCAGAATGATAGATGAACTATTAAGTGTTTGATTTTCATTGTGATTAGATGTGTAGCCCCGAGTTATGGGCACGTGGAGAATCTTTTCATGTCTCCTATTTGGAGTGAAGTAAATTTCATGTTACGGTATGAGTTTAGACTCAGGAAGATTAAGTGATTGTGTAATATGTATGACCGTGGAAGGTATACAAAAATGTTAATTGGAGGTGAAGCACGTGGGTTATCTCCTGAGGAGTGTTCTAAGGTGGTGTGATCCTTATGTTGTCTATTAGAATATCTCATTTACAAGTGAAGAATATGCATTAAAATCTAAATTGGGCCGCCTAAAGAGTGAGCTTAACTGTTGTGTGAGTAAATGCAAGAATTGCAGAAGAGTTAAAATTCCAGATGATTCGTGTTTCCACAAGCTTATGAAGGAGTGAGTTTAATCTCACTATGGTATTACGATAGCAATAGAGTATATGCATTGTGAATTATTGAGTGCGTTTTGATCTATGGCTTTGATCCAAGTTGGGGAGTTTGCTATTAATTAAGTTGATTACATGGTTATGTGCTATATTGGTTCCAGTTTGAGGTGTGTTGGTGAGTCAGTTATGGCTTACGGAGATTTAAGGTCGATCAGGCGGTGGCCGGGCCGTTTTTATGCTATTCCAGGAAGGACAGATGCTATTGCTTCAGATGATGTCAATATAGGAATTGTTCCAGTCTGCCACAGAGATGCCTTTGTATTATTCGATACATGGTTCCACCTATTCTTATGTGTCCTCATATTTTGCTCATTATTTGGGTACGCCCCTGGAGTTTCTTTCTTTATCTGTTCATATATCTATCCCGGTGGGCGATACTGTTGCTGTGGACTGTGTGTACCAGTCATGTGTTGTGAGTATTGACGGTGTGCAGACCTGAGTTGATCTATTGCTATTGAGCATGGTGGATTTTGATGTTATATTGGGCATGGATTGGTTATCTCCGTGTCATGTTATTCTAGACTGTCATGTTAAGACAGTTACTTTGTCTATGCCGGGTGTACCGCGGATCGAGTGGCGTGGTATGACTGATTATGTTCCTAGCAGAGTAATTTCTTTCTTGAAAGCCCAGCGTATGGTTGGGAAAGGTTGTCTGTCATATCTAGTTTTTGTGCGAGATGTTGGAGCTGAGACCCCTAGTATTGATTCTGTCACAGTTATGAGGGATTTTTCCCGATGTAATTCCTGCAGACCTGCCGGGCATGACACCGGACATGGATATTGATTTCGGTATCGACTTGTTGCCGGGCACTCAGCCCATTTCTATTCCACCATATCGTATGGCACCAGCGGAGCTGAAGGAATTGAAAGAGCAGCTTCAGGAACTCCTAGAAAATAAAGGGGGGGTTCATTCGACCTAGTGTGTCACCTTGGGTGCACCAGTCTTATTTGTGAAGAAGGAGGATGGCACAATGAGAATGTGCATTGATTACAGGCAATTGAATAAAGTAATAGTGAAGAACAAGTACCCTTTGCCTCGTATTGATAGCTTGGTTATGTGCGAACAGATTTGAAAGTTTTCTTGATGGTTTTTACCATGGTTCGAGCCGGATATCTTCTACCGATGCGCGGAACATATTGTATATTATGAACCCCTCCTAAATGGGAGCAAATAGAATATTTCTAACTGCCGGAATGTAATTTTCCTATAGCCCGGA
The DNA here is from genome assembly GCF_000393655.2 of Nicotiana sylvestris. Classification (NCBI taxonomy): domain Eukaryota; kingdom Viridiplantae; phylum Streptophyta; class Magnoliopsida; order Solanales; family Solanaceae; genus Nicotiana; species Nicotiana sylvestris. The sequence continues at coordinate 36,425,004 of NC_091064.1, forward strand.
AATTCTAATGATATTCTTGTGTTTGCAAAATGATGGCATAATAGACGTGGTATGCTGTGCATGTTTAATATTTTCATGTACGAGGTGGCAGTTCATTCTTGAAGAAAAGGACATGAATTCTGGATAGAATAGTCAGTTTTAGATACTTAGATTGAATGTTATAACTGCTCAGTAAGGCCTGAGAAGGGTGCACATTACATTCTGGTTAACAGATGTCTATTGGTGTTTCAACGCTCACTTGGTTGATCGACTACCAATATTTCGATCTTGTTATGTATTTAGAAAATTTTTTGAAAATAATTATCTTGGGATGATCGTACTTGAGGGATGTGTCAGTCATTTGGGTGCTGAGATTGTGATCAGTTACAGTGATTTATGTGATCTATGAATTTGGAGACGGGGAATTCTCAAAAATATACTATTTCAGGATTGTGGCATGTTGAGGAAAGTATTTTATCTAACTCATTGGATGCACTAGTCGAGATAATTGATGGTGATAACTATACGCTGTGAGCGCGGATATATGTGAGGTTTGAACCTGTGTGCAAACACCGAGCCAATATTCGTGCTCGGAAGATACGTAGGCTATGATATGCCTAGAGTGGGATATTGAGCTTAAAGGTATAATGTTTCTCGTATTCGTAACTCTGTTAAGAACTATCTGGACTATACTTGATATTTCCAAGATGCTAAATTCCAGAACAAACTTGGTAATTACTAATTCTGTACTAACTTGCTGATTTGAGCTATGACAGCGCAGTTTGCTCATGCCAACGATATAGAGTGTTATTTATGCCAGTCCAGGAGCATGAGAATCTTGTTTCACTTAGCATATACATGTGTACTTGCTGGATTACTTCTATATGATATTCTTGGATTCGAGGTCTGTGACCGTGCCAGGTGGATTATGTTATTGGCAACTAAGTCGCTCGTGAAGTTAATGTCAATGTGAGCTATAGAAGAGCCGGTTATTATTATTCTATTCATGTATCTTGGTTCCACTGTGATTGACAAGCTCATAGCATATCGTTGGGGTGGTACTTGTGGAACTTGCAAAGCGACTCTCTTCTTGGAGGTATTTTCCCTTTCTGGGGTAACCGGATGGTGCAATAGTAAGGTTTACTGTTATGGCATTATATTATGCACTTCTCCGTGGGCATGATGATTCGCTTGTGGTACTAGACATCAAATTGCGCTTGGTTGATATGGGAAATGGTTATGGCTTACCGCGTGATTTAGTTATCATTGGCAGCATATGAAAGTGTGAGATGAGACTTTAGTTGATAAGAGTTTTTCTATCGGCATTCGGGTGTTGTGTGCAGCTGCTGTGATTAGGAGTTATCACTACAAGCGTTTGAGTTATGTGATCTATCATGTAATATCACCTGAGGTTACAGGTGTGGATTATTACAACTTGTTCGGGCTTATTCACAGTATAAATGTGGGATTCTGATCATATGAAAGATTTCAAAAGTGGAAACGTGGTCCTATGGCTTATGGGCTAGATTGGATTGCAAAATTTCAGTTACAATGTGTTGTCGGACCTATATGAGATAGGGTGACGTGGGATCACCCCCGGGTATATGCGTGGCGAGGTTACTAAGCGATTGTTTGGCTTTTGGGACAACTCTGGGCACGTTCGAGGACGAACGTTTGTTTAAGTTGGGGAGGATGTGACGACCCGACCCTTCGTCTCATAGGTTACCACTCCGTTTTTTCCATTCTTAGCTTCTTTATGCTTTATTATCCGTATCTTATGTGATCGAGTTGGTTTGGAGTGGTTTTGATAAGAAATGAGATACTTAGTCTCTTTTAAGAAGGCTTAAGTTGGAAAAGTCAACCGGACGTTGACTTATGAGTTAGAGGGCTCGAATGTGAATTCTGACAGTTCGGTTAGCTCCGGCAGGTGATTTGTGACTTAGGAGTGTGATCGAAAGTGGTTTTGGAGGTCCGGTGTAGAATTAGGCTTGAATTGGCGAAGTCAGTATTTTGGCGAATTTCGGTTGATAGGTGAGATTTTGATCCGAGGGTCGGAATGGAATTCCGAGAGTTTCTGTAGCTTATTTATGTCATTTTTGATGTGTGTGCAAAACTTCAGGTTATTCGGACATCATTTGGTCGGGTTATTGATCGAAAGAGTATTTCGGAAGTTTTTGGAAACTTAGGCTTGAATTCGATAAGTTTTGGGTAATTTGATGTTGTTTAAGGTGTTTTGATGATTGGAACAGGTTTGAATGATGTTATGAGTTATGTTGGCATGTTTGGTCGGGGTCCCATGAGGCTCGGATATGTTTTGGAAGAGTTTTTGGAAGATTTTGGCGTTTCGATTATGAGCATGTAATGATCCAAATGTCCATTTTTAGTTCTAGAGATTGAAATTTGATTTTGAGACTTCCGGAATTTTGATAATGAATTATATGAGTGATCTGGAAAGTTTGGTCTAATTTCATCAAGTCGCGATTGGGTTTTAACGCGAAACATGAGTTAATTGTTTAACGAGCGAAATGGGTATTGAGCTGAGAAAATGAGCTCCGAATTGAGTTTCAACTGAAGGGCTATGTTCGTATTATTATTTGTGACTCATAGGAACAAGAATCATCGAATTCCGAGGTCCCAGGCCCGAGAAATGAATTTTTGAGTAAAATTGCTTTCTGAAAATATTTAAGGAAAATGGAAATGAATTTTGATTAAAAAGTGATGGTATCGAGCTCATATTTTGGTTTCGGTGCCCGGTACAGATCTTATATATGGTTTAAGCACTTTTTGTAAAGTTTGGTTGAAAACGGACGTCGTTTGACGTGTTTCAGACTCAAAATGGAAAATTTGATGTTTTATGAAATTTGAAAAAATTCTTGGATTTTAAAGCTTAATTCGTGGTATATGATGTTATTTTGGTGATTTGATCGCACGGTTAAGTTCGTAGGATGTTGTTGAGTTAGTGTATGTGTTTGGTTAGGAGCCCCGAGGGCTCGGGAGTGTTTTGGAGTGATTTCGGACTTAGGAAAATTGGAGAAAATTGCAGAAATAGTACCCCGTGAACAGTATCTTGTACAGTACCCCGTCAACAGTACCATGTACAGTACCCCGTCAACAGTACCGTGAACAGTACCCGTGAACAGTACCGTGTACAATAATACGCGTGAACAGTAGCCGAAAATTCTGGACAGTATAGAGAAAGAGCAGTCCGATTTTCTTTCATTTTTTGGACTTTCAAGCTCGGATTCTGGGCAATTTTGAGCGAGAAGTTATGGGAATTTTTGGGATAAGTGTTCTTGACTCTCTTGTGATTATATTCCATGAATAAATCTTCATTTTTGGCTTGAGATTATTGATATTTGAAGAGAAATGGATGATTTTCTAAAATTCCCTATAGATGAATTTTTATGATTTGAAAGCCAATCCGGTGTTGGATTTTGGTAAAATTTTTATGGTTAGACTCGTGGCGAGACAAGGAATCCGGTGATGTTAATTTTCTGATTTTTTGAGACGTGGTCCCGGGGCTCGGGTTTTGTCAAATTCGTGAATTTTGATATTTTTCGATTGCTTTCGATTGGGTATTGTCTCTTTAGCATAATGCAACATATTCGTTGTGATTTTGGGCAGATTCGTCGCACGAGGAGGGTAATTTGAGAGGCAAGGGCATAGCGAGCTAGACTTTGACCATCTTGAGGTGAGTAATTGATGTAAATGATGTCCTGAGGGTTTGAAACCCTGGAATTTCACATCGTAACGCTATATTGAGGTGACTTGCACGCCGGATAACGGGCGTGGGGTAGAGCACCGTTGGGGATTGTGACTTGGTCCGTCCCGAGAGATGTTTTTACCATGTTTTCTACTTGAACTAAATTGAGAATCATCCTTACTTGGATTTAATTGTTACATTTGGGCTTCTTGCCAATTGTTTGAATCCTTCAGGGATTGATATCACTGCTTTCGCATATTTTGCATATCATTTGACCTCAGTCCAAGGTTTTAAATACGGTTTTGCAAACTCAACCATCTTTCTAAGATTTGAAAACTTAAATGATATTTCTAAATGATATTTCGTGCTGAGAACTACTGTTTTACAAATGCCCAAGGGGCTTATGATGATTTCTGTACTGAGCATGGATCGGGCTGCGCGTCGCAGCAGTGTTATATTGATATTGAGGCCAAGAGCCTGGTTGATTACATTGATATTGAGGTCGTGAGCCTGGTTGATTACATTGATATTGAGGCCGAGAGCCTGGGTGATTATACTGAGATTGATATGAGGCCAAGGGCCTAGATTTGATGCCACGAGATGGCTTGATATTGCGCTTGGGTTGTAGGAGCCCCTCCGGAGTCTACACACACCCCAGTGAGCGCCGTCGACGATAAATAAATGGATGGCTCGGGCTGCACGCCGCAGTGGGTACTAGAGTGTACTATCATATGCATTGCATTGCACTCATGCATTTGTTTTTATCTGTTATACCTGTCTCAGTATTTGGTACTCTGACTTAATTGACTTGTTGCTTCATTATTTGTTGTTCTAAACTGCCAGTTATAGTTTACTTTGTATTTTTCCATGATTTCTTATTCTCAGCCTTTATTTATGTTTATTACTCACTGGGTCGGAGTACTCACATTACTCCCTGCACCTTGCGTGCAGATCCAGGTACACCACAGGCTAAGTGAGGAATTGTTTAGCTGAGCAGGCAGTATCCGGGAGTATTGAGGTAGCTGCATGGCGTTCGCAACCTTGATCTCTACCCTCTATCTCTATCTTTTATTCCGTATTTTTCCTAGACAGACTTGTAATAGGTGGATATTCTATATTAGAGGCTCATATTCGTGACACCGGATTCTGTTGGGCTATGGTGTGGTATTTTAATTGAACTTCCGCAGATTTTATTATTAATTATACGGTTGAATGAAATGACTTAGTAAATTCTCTGTTATATTTATCTATAATCTGAATAAGAATTTGGGATAATATTGTTGAATGGTCGGGCTTGCCTAGCAATGTGTTGGGCGCCATCATGACCGGGGTTGGGGTCGTGACAAAACCCCTCTTTTCTAATCTTGTGGGAAGTGCACGCTGGCGTGACTTCTTTTATGTTAGTGTCATACCCTAATTTAGAATGATGTTTGGACAAGTTACAAAGCCGGATGGCCTTTCAGTTCCCGGTACGTAGCCCCTCCCTCCGGCTCGAGTTGTCCGCTCGGGTAAGCCAAGTCTAGAGCAATACACCCAGGTTTTAAACCTAGAATAACTCAGCTTCATGCTGGATCCCTAGTAGGAACGCTTGTTCGTATCATGTGCATTTGACTTTGGGAACTCTACACAGGGGTTGGGTCCGTCTAGGACAGGTGTACCCAAAAATCAAAAGACTATCCTGATGCATTTTTACGTGCTACTTGTACAATTATTTACTTCGGATTGCATGTTGACCGGTTTCTAGAATAGGAAGAAAAATTGGAAAAATTCAAATTGAGGTATGAGAGAGATAATTACCCGCCTTTAAAAAATCTGGTGTCTGAAATATATCGAAACTCTGCCGAAATTCTAAAAAAAAAAAAGACAAGGTCATTTCAAAATGAGCCCAAAATCTTCAAGTCCCATGATTCCTTGTTCCGTCAAAACTGACCGAACTACGCGGATCTGATTCTCACCGGATGTGAGATACGTAGGCAAATCTCATCGGTTCCGAACCCAATTTTCAAAAATCCAAAAATATTTTCCTTTAATTCCTTCTTTAGAAATCTTTCCTTAGAAAATTCAAAAAAAAGGAAGTTTTTTAAACTCAAAAAAAGTAGTTTCCTTCTTTCTGAAGTTTTTCATACGGAAAAATAAAATAAAAATAAAAACAAAATCAAAAATCAAAATCAAAATCCAAAATACGGGTTTCCATTATTTTGAAGTATTTTTTCCAAAAAAAAAATCCAAAAAAAAAAAACTCAAAAACAAAAATTCAAAATATTCTTTTCTTCTTTAGAAGTCTTTCTTTTGTAAATGTCCATAAAAAATTGAGAAATAAAAGTCCAAAAATATTTTCGCTTTTCTTTGAAAGTACTTTCGTAAATTAAAAAAGAGAGAGAAAAAAAAAAGAGAAAATCAGAAATCCGAAATGTTCTCTTAAAATTCCTTCTTTTGAAAATCCACAAGTCAAATCAAAATTCAAAAAAATAACAAAAATATTTTTCTACCTTTTTTCCAAAAAATTCAAAAAAAAGAGTAAAAAAAATTTCTTCTCCTTGTTTAAAAATCTTTCTTTCAAAAAATAATTAAAAATTAAAGTCCAAAAATATCTTCATTTTTCTTTAGAAGTACTTTTGTAATAATAAAAAAATTCAGAAATCCAAAAAAAAATCTTAAAAGCCCCTCTTTCAAAAATTAAGAGGCAACATCCAAAATTCAAAATATTTTCTTTCTTGTTTAGAAAAGAGAAAACAAATGAAAATTCAATTTTTTTTTACTTTTGAAATTCTCAAAGTTCAAATCAAAAGAAAAGGAATTTTTAGAAGTATTTCTTTAAAAAAAATCCAAAAAAGTATTTCCTTTCTTCTTTTAAAGCATTTTTTTTTGAAAATTCCAAAAGAAATTAAAAAAAAAACAAAAAATCAAAAACCAAAAAATATTTTCCTTTTGCCTTAAAGCTTTCACGGTTTGAGTTTTATAAAAACAAAAAAAAAGAGTTTGTTTATTTACTCCATTCTCGATAGTTTATTTACTCCATTATCGATCTTCCCGAACTACGCAAGATCTGATTCATGCAGCATCATGATACGTAAGCAATCCCCATCGGATTCGATCATAGCTATAAAATAAAACTGAGTGAAAAATAATTTGAAAAAAAAAGAAAGAAAAAAAAATTGATTGAGTGAAAAAGAAAGAAAAGAGTGACAAAAATCAAAAGAAAAAAAAAAGAGCGACATAAAATAAAAGAACTACAGAAACAAAATCAAGATCAAGAGTGATTAGAGAGAAGCAAAAATGAAGAAAAGAGGTGTTGATTGAAAAAAATAGCTAATTAAGGTCGGGATGAAACATGTAACTCATTCAAACACATAGTAGAAACGTTTAACTGTTTAGGTGCATTGCATCCCAATATGCGATTTCCTATATGTTAAGCGTCTCAAAACTAACAAGGTTGTTCGGTGTGCAAATTAGTCAGGTTCTCTTCAGGTGGTTGGTTTTGTTGGTAATCTGGCTTCCCATCCTTACTGCACAAGATCCAAAGGAAAGGTTCCTATGGCCTCTGAAAGCCATCTGCAAATCATCGATCCTGAGGATAGCCCAGCACCGACTATTCCACAACTAGAATCAGCAGCTGCTGAAGAGAATAGGATGTTGCGTCTCTGCATATTGGAAGTATGGGATGCCTGGTCTAATGGTAGGGAACTGCCAAGTGCAATCCCTGGGTTCCAATATTGTTCTCTATAGCACCCGTCTGCACCAGAACACAACAAACTTTACCACGACCGTATATTGAACCTCCCAATGTTCACCATTCAGGGTCCACAGCTTCAATCAGAAATAACATATGTGACCCCGTACTCTTTCACTTAACCTACACAATATGATCTTTCGGGGGAGCAAGAAAAGGTTGTTAAAAATTCTGAGCAAGAGAAATTGCTCGGAAGATGAAGAGCCTGGAACAAAGCCTGAAAAACATGCAAGGTCTGAGTGGCCAAAAGAGTGTCTCATACTCTGACCTCTGTATGTTTCCCTATGTACACTTGCCAGCTGGCTTCAAGATGCCAATATTTTAAAAGTACAATGGGAATGGATACCCGGTCGCTCGCCTGAAGCGATACTGTAACCAGTTGAGAGGCGCTGGTGGAAAAGAAGAGCTGCTAATGGCCTATTTTGGGTAAAGCCTCACCGGAATCGCTTCTGAGTGGTATACAGATCAAGAAATTACTCATTGGCACGTGTGGGACAATATGGCCCGAGATTTTGTCCGTTATTTCCAGTATAATGTAGACATCGCTCCCAATAGAAACACGTTGTCCAATTTGAAAAAGAAAATCGTGGAAAGCTTCCACGAATATGATATCAAATGGTGTGAGCAAGCTACCAGGGTAAAGCCTCCAATGGATGAAATTGAAATGGTCACTGTCTTTCTACAGGCCCAAGAGGCGGACTATTTCCAGAACATGATGTCCGCTATGGGAAAGTCGTTTGCTGAGGCTATAAAAATTGGGGAGATGGTAGAAAGTGGGCTAAATATGGGTCGAATCTTGAGTCATGCTGCTTTTAAATCCGCATCACCAGATGTTCAAAATGGTTCAGAGGGTTTGATAAATGAAAATGGGAGAGAAGATGGAGCCATGATAGCTTCCAGCTCGAGGGGGCCTGTAGGTCATTCAGCCAATCATGTATGCTTTCTGAGGTCCCTCAACATTATTATCCCCTCCAAGATGCTGCTTATGCTGTGGCACCGCCTCCTTATGCGGTGATGAACTCACAACCTTGCACGCGGCCACAACATCATACACAAAACTGAGCTCCACCTCCCAGAAATGCCCATCTTTACCAAGCTCCATATAATCCTCAACCAAATGATCCCCAATACAATCCTCGCCCAAGAGAGCCTTTCAGAAAGAATCAGTTCACCCCTATTGGTGAATTGTATTCAAGCTTGTTCCAAAGGCTAATCAGGCTAAATCTATTGCAGCCAATGGCCCCGAACCGGCCGAACCCCGAGTCCCCAATGCACCAAGCTGATGCTAGATGTGAATACCACTCTGGAGCAGTGAGACACAGTACAGAGGACTGTTGGACCCTTAAAAGGGCAATTGAATACTTGATTGAAGCTGAAAGAATCATTTTTTGGGATGAAGAAGCTCCTGATGTGATGAGCAATCTGTTGCCTGCTCACAACACTGGGCCAATAGTCGGAATGATTTGTGAAGATGAGGAATTTAATCCGGCACTGAAGGCCATTACAGCCATTGTTGAGACAGAAGAAAAGCCAAAAAACGGTCGTCAAGCCTGAAAGTTCCCCCATCAGATGAGAGTCTTAGTAGCCAGTCTTGTTATCTCACGGTGTGATCCGTATGTTTTACTTTATTGTCTTACTTTCCGATGTAAACCCTTCTATGTTCAAAAATTGAAAACAAAAATCAAAAAATAAAAAAATCAAAAATCAAATGAAATTAATATATCATTGTCTAGGAATGTCTCTTTTCTTAATCTTGTCACTTTTCTTATTCTCTTTTTAGTTCTGTTAACTGCAGATTTCAATAACATGACATGCTTGCGGACATCATGCTCAGATCCTAAAACACTGTCAGACTTCAAAATAATGAATCTAGAATTAGATTGCAATGAAGATACGTTTAAGAAAATAAAAACAAAGGGTTGGAAAACCTAAAGGAAAATTGGCTCCAGATTGGAAAGATCCATACATGGCAATAAGAGTACCGCCAAAAGAGTGTGTTGTACTTGGGACACATTGAAGGAAATGTTCCTGAAACAACTGTCAATGCAAATGCAGCCAAAAAGTACTATGTTTGATCCTCCATACAATATTAATATTCTCCGTTTGGGATGACGAAGGCTTTCATTCTCGCTACCCAAATACCATTAACACTTTTGTAAACCATTTGAGTCAGTTACTCTTCTTTGATTACCCTCTTTGGAACCTAAAAGTGTTACAAACAAAAACAAATTGAAAAAAATGAAATGAAAAATGATGATGAAAAAAAAAAGATAAAAAAGGGGGGGGGGGGAGAAAAGACAAAGAAATTGAAATGAAAAAAAAGAGAGGAAAAAGGAAAGGAAAAAAAGAAAGAGAAAACAAAGCCAAAAGAAAACAAAAGAAATCAAAATCAAAAGTTCCCTGAAATACGTTCGACTTGATTCCGAAAGGATATATAGGCAGCCTTTCTCTGGGGTTCAGTCACAGAAAATAAAAATCCAAATTCCCCAAAAATGAAACTAGGCAGATGTTATAATGGTTCGACGATGATCCCACCTGAATGGTTCCAAAGTTGTAATTCAATCCAAATCATTTTTACCCAAATCCTTTCAAGTCCTTCCAATCAATCGGTGAGAATGTTCAAGGATCGGAGAATACAGCTACTTGGATCCTATGCAATCAAAATGAGAGAAATAAAATGAGAGAGTATTATTGGTGAAAACCCACACGGGCACCGCGAGGCAACGGTAAGCAGAGAAATGGAAAATGAGAGAGTCTTGTTAGTAAAAACTCGCAAAGAGCACTATAAGGCGATGGTTAGAAGAGAAATAAGAGAGGTCAGCTCGTGAAAACCCACAAAGGGTGCCCCTGATCAAAAAGAGGATCCTCACAGCCATCGACATCTACAGATTCCTGGAAAGGTTCCTCGATTTTGAGGCAAATATTGTGATGAATTTCTGAGAGTCGGACGGTTTGCACGGATCAGGCATCCAGTCCAAAATGCATGTCATGTTCATTGAAGTCCGCATGTACTCCAGATAAGACCTTATTTCCTTTCCCCGAAAGGGATACCTCTTGTCTAAATTCATTTATCCATTCCATTGTTTGTTTTTCCTTTGAATCCCTTTCGGTCTAACTCTATTCCAAAACTGAGACAAAGAAGGGATGGCAAGACTGATTTATAGGGTTCTCATTTGACACAAGCTAATGTGCAATAAGGCACCCAGCCTCGTCAGGGGCATCAAGTCGACTTCGACCGTCCATGGTGGCTGATGTTTTGAAATTGAAAACTCTTGGAAGGAGAAAATCAAATTGAAGTGGCTTATAAAGGCAAATGAAGTTGAAAAGGTTGAGTCCCACGTGGCTAACCGTCTCGGCAAAGATTTGAAAAATCCAAGGTACCCCAAATGCTCTGAAATTGAAGTTGGAGGAAAGAATCCAGAAATGAAAGGCCTACGAAGGCGAAATAAAGTTGGGAAAGGTTAAGTCCAACGCGACTAGCCGTTACAGCAAGTTTGAGGAGCCAAAAAGTTTCCCAATGCTCCTAAGTTAAAAATTGAAAAAAAGAGTCAGAAGTGAAAGGCCTATGAAGGCAAGATAAAGTCAAAAAAGTTAAGTTCTACCAACCGACCGTCATGGTAATGTCTAGAAAATCAGATGTTTTCCAGGGCCTGAAATGAAATCGGTCCTCAGGGAACAAGCAGTTGCAGTTGAAATCTTCATCAAAGAAGCCAGGCGGAAATCAAGTGACTGAAACGCTCAAGGCCACAAAACCAACCACCATTTCAAACTAACAAATTGTTCTTTGTTTGAAAGACAGAAAACAGGTGCAATCCAAAAGCAACTTTGCAAGAAGCAGGTGCAACGAAAAAAGAAACTGCGCAAGGGCTAGAAACAGCTCTGTAGCAATAATCAATCAATAAGGGAAGTCTCCTCCAAATTCTTTCCAGCATTTTATTCATTTTTTTAAATTAATTAAAAAAAATTAAATGAAAAGAAAAAGAATAAAAATTCACAATCATGGTAGCATAGGGTTTCCAGTCTCTAGCTACGTCTTTTCCAACACAGGGTCCCATTCTCTAGTCGATGCCAGCATAACCTTGTAATCTTTCCAACATAGGGTCCCAGTCACTAGTCGATGCCAGCATAACTTGGTAATCTTTTCCAACATAGGGTCCCACTCCCTAGTTATTTCCGGCATAACCCGATGACATCCCCGACATAACCCAAGGTCCTTTCCGGCATAACCCGAGGACCTTTCCGGCATAACCCGATGACTTCCCCGGCATAACTCGAGGACCTTTTCGGCATAACCCGATTACTTCCCCGGCATAACCCAAGCCTTTCTGGCATAACCCGATGACTTCCCCGGCATAACCCGAGGACCTTTCCGGCATAACCCGAGGACCTTTCCGGCATAACCCGATGACTTCCCTAGCATTACCCAAGCACTTTTCCGGCATAACCCATTGACTTTTCCCGGCATAACCCGATGACTTCCCCAGCATAACCCGAGAACCTTTCCGGCATAACCCAATGACTTCCTCGGCATAACCCGAGGACCTTTCCAGCATAACCCGATAACTTTCCCGCCATAACCCGAGGACTTTTCTGGAATAACCCGATGACTTTTCCGGAATAACCCGAGGACCTTTTCGACATACCCTGATGGCTTTCCCAGCGTAACCCGAGGACCTTTCCGGCATAATCCGATGATTTTTCCAGCATAACCTGGTAATTTTTTCCAACGTAGGGTCCCATTCCTTAGCTGATGCCAGCATAACCTGATAATCTTTTCCAACATAGGGTCCCACTTCCTAGCTTTGCCAGCATAACCTGGTAATCTTTTCCGTCACAGGGTCCCATTCCTTAGTTGATACCAGCATACCTAGTTATCTTTCCAACTTAGGACCTCCAATCCCCATTTGATTTCATTTTAGATATAGGGCTCCACTCCCTAATCTCTTTTCTCCCAAGGATACACAATCTTGATTTTATTACTTTCAATAAAGAAGTAGTTTAGTTTTTTGTTTCAATAACTCACGAAATGTTTCCTAGTGAAAACTAGGGCAGAAAATTTCGTTCGTCTGTTTGTTTTGGTGTCTGAGCAGGTTTTTACCTTGAGGTACAAGTTTCGAGGCGACCAAAAAAAGAAGTCTTGATTCAAATAAAAGAAAAGAAAAACAAGTAAAGAAGTGAACTCTAAGTGTAGAAGCGGAGAAAAGATGCAGACTGCTCAAAATATGATTGAAGCCACAAGCTTTACATGTCCCGCCTTGATCCGAAAAACTGAAGAAGAATGAACCAGCAGTTTGCAGCTAACGAGCATCAAGATTCAGATCAGAATATGTGGGAAGAACCAGCCCAAGACTCAAGATCAAGCTTAAGAAGGTTTATAGATAGGAATCTTGTAACTCATAGTTGATATGTAACGACCCGACTAATCATTTTGCCTTTTCGGACCCCCTTCCCCCAAATAAAACTTCTCACACTTACTTCAACTAATTTACGACTTGCGGGGGCAGTTGGTTCGGGAATTTGGAAGAGTTTTTAGCGAAATATGTCCATTTGATTCTTTAGGATTCTCTTAAAAGACTAAGTTTGACTTTGGTCAACATTTTAAGAAAACGGACCCGGATTCGTGATTTGACAATCCCCGAGGGTCCGTGGGAAAATATTGGACCTTGAGTGTATGCCCAGAATCGAATTCCGAGGTCCCTAGCCCGAGTAGTGAATTTTTATTAGAAATTGTTAATCTGAAGTTTTAAGGATTTAAAGAAACTAAGTAATGATTGATTTCATGGGTATCATGCTCGCATATTGGTTCCGAAGCCTGGAACAGGTCCGAAATATCATTTAAGACTTGTCCGTAAAATTTGGTGTCAATCCGAGTAGTTTAAGGGCGTTTTGACCCGTTAGAGAAAAATTAAGAACTTGAAGTTCACAAGTTTGATCCATTTGGTTTTAGTGGGTGATTCCTAGATTTAGAGTTGTTTTCGGGTATTCTGAAGGTTCGAGTAGGACCATCTTGTGATTTCAGACTTGTCAGTATGTTCGGGCGGGGCTCGAAAGCCCCGAGCGTCAAACGGACGAGGCTCGAGTGAAGTGGAAAATTTGAGAAAAGGGCTGAAGGTTGTTGCTTCTATCATAACCGCACCTGCGGTTGGTGGACCGCAGGTCCGAAACCGCAGAAGCGGTCCAAGCATCACAGGAGCGGCCCAGGGCAGCCAGGCCAGGAACCGCAGATGTGGCTCCCGAGCCGCAGAAGCGGTTCCGTAGATGCGGGCTTCAGACCGCAGAAGGGGTCCCAGCATTCCTTTCCCATTTTCGCAGATACGGCCACATTCTCGCAGATGCAGGACCGAAAATGCAGAAATCACGTAGCAGTGAGGTTCATTTAATACGAGTTCAAGACCATTTTTATCACTTATACCCTTTTCCATTGGCGATTTTGGGAGCTTTGGGGAGAAGATGTGATGACCCAAAATGTCATCTTTAAATTAAATAATCATCTCGGTGTTTTAAGACCATGAAAAGCACTATAAATAATTTTTCGACTTGCGTGCGCAATCCGTATAATTTTCCGGAAGGTTTTTATATGAAAAATAGATTAAATTGTGAACTAGAGCTTTAAAACTCAACTGAGTTGACTTCGGTCAGCATTTTGAGCAAACGAACTCGGATAAAAGTTTTGACCATTCCGGTAGTTCCGTATCGTGATTTGGGACTTGGTCATATGCCCAAAATCGAATTCGAAGGTCTCTAGATCAAATTATCGCCATTTAACGGAATCTAGAAATCTAAGGCTAAAGATTTCTTAATTTTGACTGGAGATTTGACTTTTTGATATCGGGGTCGAAATCCAGTTCTGAAAATGTAAATAGCTTCGCTATGTCATTTAAGACTTGTGTGCAAAATTTGAAGTCAATCGGATTTGATTTGATAGGTTTTTGCATCGAATATAGAAGTTGGACGTTCCTAGTTTCATTAGGCTTGAATTGGGGTGTGATTCGCGGTTTTAGCGTTATTTGATGTGATTTGAGGTTTCGACTAAGTTTGTGTGATGTTTTAGGACTGGTTGATGCATTTTGTCGAGGTTCCGAGGGCCTCGGGTGGATTTTGGAAGGTTAATAGATATAAAAAGGCTGCTGAAATTTTCTGGGCAGTTTTTGCATTTTTCGCACGTGTGAACAGTGACCGCACCTGCGTGAACAGTAGCCGGGTACAATAGCGTGTACAGTATCCATAAACAGTATCCGTGAACAGTAACCATGTACAGTATCCGTGAACAATAGCGTGTATAGTATCTATGAGCAGTCCCCGTGAACAGTAAACACGTGAACAGTACCCACAGAAATTCTGGACAGAATGTTAAGTTCTGAAAATGGGACTTCGTCCCATTTTTTATCTTTACCAAATTGGAGCTCGGGGAGAGGCGATTTTTGGGAGACTTTTAGAGAAAATAACGGGGTAAGTGTTCTTAACTTACTTTTCGTTAGATTACCTGAATCTATTACTAGTTTTGGCATTAAATCTGTAAATTTAGTTGGAAGAGTTTGAAGACCCTCTCGGATAGATTTGAGAATTTGAGGGCCGAAATATTATCGAAATTTAGTAATTTTGGTATGGTTAGACTCGTGGTTGGATGGGGGTTCATATTTCGAATTTTTGCCGGGTTCCGAGACGTGGGCCCCACGGGCGAATTTTTAGTGCAATTTCAGATTTTTAGTGGAAAATGTAGAATTTCATATGGAATTAATTCCTATAATTTTTATTGATTGAATCGAATTATTGTGGCTAGATTCGAGGCATTTGGAGGTCGATTTGAGAGGAAAAGGCATTGCGGAGTAGGATTTTGCTCGAATTGAGGTAAGTAACGGTTATAAATCTGGTCCTGAGGGTATGAAACCCCGGGCATTGTGTCGGACGACTATTTTGGAGGTGACGCACATGCTAGGTGACGGGCGTGTGGGCGTGCACCATAGGGATTGTGACTTGGTCCGTCCCGTGAGACTGTGGAATTAATTGGCCTACTGTTTAATACATGTTCCCTCTATTTTCATAGAAATTGACTGTACTTCATGTTAGAAATGATGTTTAGGCCTTATGTGATCACTGTTGAGACCTGCGAGGTCGTGTACTTGCTGAATTAGCTGCTAATTGCTGTTTTGTACTCAGTCATAACTTTTCTTGCTTATTATGCCTCCGTCTATTACTGTTCATTGTTGATATATGATATTACTTATGTTTGGGCCGTTTAAATGATTTTCGAGAGACCAAGAGACTGGAGAGATTGATGACTAAGTGAGGCCGAGGGCTTAAGTGTGAAGTTATTGATACTATAGCACGTGAGTTGTCCGTGCGAATCCAGATATTATATTATAGCACGTGAGTTGTCCGTGCGGATCCAGATATTACTATAGCACGTGAGTTGTCCATGTGGATCCAGATATTATTATAGCACGTGAGTTGTCCGTGCAGCATGTGAGTTGTCCGTGCGGATCCAGATATTATTATAGCACGTGAGTTATCCGTGCAGCACGTGAGTTGTCCGTGTAGTTTATAGTGCTTGGGCAGAAGGAGCCCCTCCGGAGTCTGCACACCCCCAGTGAGCGCAGTCCACTATATATATATATATATATGGATCGGGTTGTACGTCGCAGTGATTATTATGAGGTACCTGCTGAGTGTGAGTGCTGATTGATGAGAGTTGAGTCATGAGGACTGAGAGGCTTGCCCGAGGGGCTATATATACATACATATGAGTGATACTTTGCCCGAGGGGCTTGTTTTGTGAAATTTCTGTCTTCACTCATCTTTATACTGAGCCTCTATTAAAATTGTTAAACAAATGTTTTGAACAACTTTCATTGGAACTGGAGTTTTTTTTACAAGATGTTTGGAATTAAATTTCTAATTTGGTTTTGTTATTTCTACTGAGATTTTTAAGTTATGAGATGATCTGAGTAACGGTTCCCTTGAGAGGCTATATTTGTTTTCAGTTAATTGCTGCACTTAGTTGCTATTTATCCTTGTAGTACATATTTATGGAATATTTGATATATGGGTTATTTGAGTACGCACTGATGAGACTCAAACTGTCAAATTGAAAGTTATTAAGATAACTATATTTGCATAGCTTGTCACTACTTCTCAGTTCCTTATTTATTTCTGTTACTTACTGAGTTGGTGTACTCACGTTACCCCTTGTACCTCGTGTACAGATCTAGACACTTCTGGTCACGGTGGTTGCTGATTGAGGAGTCAGACTCAGAAGACTATTGAGGTAGCTGCATGGCGTTCGCTGACCTTGACTCTCCTTTCCTTTCATATTCTACTGTTCTATATTTTTTATAGTGTTTTATCAGTCAAATGTTGTTATCATTTTGATTCTCATGCACTCAGTGACACCGGGTTTTGGGGATGGATTGTATAGTAATTTTGGAGTTATATTCTATTTTTTTTAAAAAGGATTTCTTCAATATTAACTGCTTCAGCCTTTATTTAAAAGTTCTACCGTGTTGAGATGTCGAGTTGAGGCTTTCCTAGTTCCACGATAGGCGCCATCACGACAGGTGAGATTTCGGGTCGTGACAAGTTGGTATCAGAGCACTAGGTTACATAGGTCTCATGAGTCATGAGCAGGTTTAGTAGAGTCTTGCGGATCGGTACGGAGAAGTCTGTACTTATCTTCGAGAGGCTGCAGAACCCTTTAGGAAATTCCACATTCTTGAATTCTTTTCGTGCGACATTGATTAAACTTGAAGCGTAATTCCTTGAATTCCTTCCACGCATTCATGTGCGCACATAAGCTCTCGGTATCTGTTGTGCATCGACAGCTTGTGATTCCCTGGATGAGGTGCGAGATGTGATTTCTATGTGTGATATTGGGCCAGTCTGGAGGACTTGAGGCCAGGTTTTGTCTATGACTTGAGTACTGAGATTTTGATTGTGTGAGCACGTGCATTTGGGACTTATATGTCCATTTGTGTCCTTACTGGTGGGATTTGTGACTGGATGACTAGGGGTGAGTATGATTTGATCGCGAGATGTATTCAAATTGTTCGAATGTGACGGGAAGAATTTGCTGAGGATGTAGCAAGGACTATTGGGTGTTTGACTTCTGTCTTGAGTTGGCATATGGCTTCGAGCTATGGGTGTATTGAAGGACCTCTCGTGTAGTTTAGTTGTGGAGCGGAGTAAATATTCATGTTGTGTTATGAGTTCAGACTCAGAGGGGGGTTAAATGATTGTGTAATAGTTATGATTATGGAAAAGTATAGAGAGATACCAGTTTGAGGCTAAGCGAGTGGATTATCTCCTGCGGGATATTCTGAAGTTTGTGTGATCCTTATGTTGTTGGTTGGCAATCCTCTTTTACCAGTGAAATATATGTGTTGTAATTTTAGTTTGGATTGCTTATGAGAGTGAGCTTGACTGTTACAAAGGTGAATGCGAGATTTGCAAATGGTTTGAGGAATTATATGGGTTGTGTTGCATTAGCTTATGAGGGATTTAGCTTAATCTCATCCAGTTGGGGTAGCTCAACCAGTTATTGTGGCACGGGCCGATGATAGACCTGCCATGTCTTTTGAGGCTTTGCTAAGATTGGATAAGTTTACCTAGCTATTTCCAGTCCATTTCAGTGGTACTTCTGAGGACCCACAGGATTTTCTGAACCGCTGCCATGAAATATTGCAGAATATGGGAATAGTTGAAAGAAATAGGGGTTAATTTTACTGTGTTTCAGATGACGTGTTCTGCCAAGAGGTGGTGGAAAGATTAGGTATTTACTAGACCCGTTATAGTTCCATCTGAAGATGCAGACATATTGAGAAGATCACCTAGTGAATCATGCAGGAGTGCAACGGACCTTGATGTCTGGTTGATTTATATGAGTTAAAAGGTCAGCATTGTGGATTATCGGACGTTGTGACCCATGAATTCACGCAAAATGGGGATGTCCACTATCAATGAATAGATCGAATAGTCATGTGTTATATCAGTTTTGACCTGAAATGTATATATATATGGTACTGAAAGGCTCCCCAATAATTTATGCATAATTAAGGCCTGAGTTATGCAGGGGATAAGGTTGGGACTTATGGTATGTCTGCCTCTTTAATTATCCAATACTTCAGTATCAAAGGAGATAGAAAAACAACTATAAATTTATAGAAGGTCTGCTCAGTGTGGAAGTCAAGGTTGGTCGTTGACGATCTTCTGGACTATGTAGTTCGTGCCAAGATTTATCTTGATGGAGCTATACTTTTATGATTGTTGTGCATAATTGGGGGAAAGAGTTACCCCAAATAAGAATCGAACAATATACGAATAAATATGTTAGCTCAGCAATGTTGAGTCAATATAGAAAAAAAAAAGAAATTAGCCGCCAGTGTTTGTGGCAAGCCTATGAAGAGGGCAGACTAGCCAATTCAACACCACCTACTCAACTCAGTTCTCAGAAATGTTTTTGAAGAAGTTTGTCTCCCAGATTCTATATAATATGTGGTATATGTGGTCTGAACGGTTGTGTCAGGTCACCATGACAGTGTCAGAATATGTCATCAGGTTCAATAAGTTAGCCATCATACTCCTACTTTGGTTCCTAAGCCAGAGAGCGAGTCCACAGACTCATTAAAGGGCTCAATTATGATCTTGAAATTTAGTAAAACCTGAGAAGCTACAGGTTGATGCTTCATTTCGGATAGTGGTAGAAATTGCCAAAATGTTAGAATGTGTTTTGGATGAGGAAAAAAAATAAAGACCAAGAGATCTCGAGGTTTTAAAGGATTCAGCGGATTCTACTCTACAACTACAAATCATTATGACAGGGGCTCGGGTAGCCGGCTAGCCCAGTCAATATATCTGATTACTCAGGGTGCTCCGGTAAGTTCTTTTAATGCACTATCGACACGAGCTTCGTATAATGGTTATTCCAGTTATCTAGAATAGACTCAGTATGAGCAGCTGAACCCTCAAAGGGATTGTTATAAATGTGATAGTACTACACATATCATGGGAAAATTGCCCTAGACTTGGGAGAAATATATTTTATCAAAGCACTCAGGCTACGTGCCCCATTGCAGTTACTACCACTTAAATGGCCAGCCAGAGGTAGGGGTCAGGATGTTAGAGGTGGAGGTGAGACTCCTAGAGGTGGAAACCCAGCCTGTTGATATATTTTATATGGTATGGCTGAGGTCGCAACACCAGATGGTGTCGTTACAAGTACTGTCTTGAATTATTATAAAGTAACAATTTTCTTAACTTGATTCGGTTCTGAGTATCAAGGCAAGTCCTCCTATTGTGCTTCACTTATGAGTGTCCTTTGTAATTCTGAAATCTACTTATGTGAATACTCCTATTGGGAGATTCGATGGAGATAGCTATGTCTATCATTATGTGTTGTGATTTTGTTAAGAGGAAAATTATTCAAAGGAAGAAAATGGAATGTTCCAATTTGGCACGATGTGCATATTACTTGTGGTACAGAGTTGAGTATGAGATCCTTGTGTTTTATATTATGTGAAATATTTAAACCGGGCTACAAGCTGCAGTAGATGTTACATAAGGACGAGGTCCTTGTGGTGAAAAAAAATTTATGTGTTTAAATGCCCCCTTTGTGAATATAAAAATTTGTACTATAGTACTTATAGGGAGTCATGCCTATTAGACTTATTTGAAAAAAAAAATCTTGTATGAATATCTTTGTGCATAATTGCCAGATTTGTATGGTAATTATTGAGTTTTAGACTACGAGGTGAGTGCCCGGGGGATGTAAATTGTTACTCGTTAATTCGGGTAAGTAATTATGAGATCTTCATGCCTTGTTGTTAGTAAATGGGAGGTTTGAAACGAGATTTTTAACATGAGGTTAATTGGTGATGTTGTAATCTTTTATGAACAACTATTAAGACCATAGACGTGGTTATGGTCATACATATGATGTGTTTCATGTCAAGATATCATTGTGATAATATCGTGCTTGTAATGTGGGGATTAGTGTTATTAATATATACTTTTGTGGTGCTTTGTTGGGTTGTGGACATGTTGTTAGGAGTTGTTTTGGTGATACTCTGGCAGGTGGATAGGCCCAATAATAAGGGAGACTCTGCCGAAATTTCTGAAAAATTTGGGAGTTAGAAAAATTTGGGATATTGAGATGTGCAAAGAAAGAGATAAGTTACATTATGTGTTTAAGGACATGCTCTACTTCTCATTTGAGGACGAATGACCCTAAGTGGGGGAGAATGTAATACCCCGTATTTGCTGGGTGCATAGGCACGAGTTGCTATAGCCAGTCGAGACTAATATCGTGTGTTGCCATGAAAATTGGACCTTTCTAGAAATGATTGGAGTGTAAGAAATTTGGTCTTCAAGTTTACAATATATTCAAAGGAAATAATCTCAATTGAAATGGTGTTGTCGGACTTATGTCGAATGCAGTAATGTGGGATCAATCGCGAATATTTGTGTAGAAGTAAAATCATCAATTTGGTAACCTAAGAATTATTCTTAGTACATTCGAGGATGAACGTTTGTTTTAGAGGTGGAGAATATGATGACCCAAAATGTCATCTTTAAATTAAATAATCATCTCGGTGTTTTAAGACCATGAAAAGTGCTATCAATAATTTTTCGACTTGCGTGTGCAGTCCGTATAATTTTCCGGGATATTTTTATATGAAAAATGGATTAAATTGTAAACTAGAGCTTTAAAACTCAACTGAGTTGACTTTGGTCAACATTTTGAGCAAACGAACCCGGATAAAAGTTTTGACCATTCCGGTAGTTTCCTATCATGATTTGGGACTTGGTCATATGCCCGAAATCGAATCCGGAGATCCCTAGATCAAATTATCGTCATTTAACGGAATCTAGAAATCTAAGGCTAAAGATTTCTTAAGTTTGACCGAATATTTGACTTTTTGATATCGGAGTCGAAATATAGTTCTGAAAATTTTCATAGCTTCGTTATGTCATTTAAGACTTGTGTGCAAAATTTGAAGTCAATCGGATTTGATTTGATAGGTTTTTGCATCGAATATAGAAGTTGGACGTTCCTAGTTTCATTAGGCTTGAATTGGGGTGTGATTCGCAGTTTTATAGTTATTTGATGTGATTTGAGGTTTCGACTAAGTTCGTATGATGTTTTAGGACTGGTTGATGCATTTTGTCGAGGTTCCGAGGGCCTCGTGTGGATTTCGGAAGGTTAACGAATATAAAAAGGCTGCTGAAATTTTCTGGGCAGTTTCTGCATTTTTCGCACGTGTGAACAGTGACCGCACCTGCGTGAACAGTAGTCATGTACAGTATCCATGAATAGTAGCCGTGAACAGTAACCACGGAAATTCTGGACCGAATGTTATGTTCTGAAAATGGGAGTTCGTCCCATTTTTTATTTTTACCAAATTAAAGCTCAGGGAGAGGCGATTTTTGGGACATTTTCAGAGAAAACAATGGGGTAAGTCTTCTTAACTTACTTTTGGTTAGATTACCCGAATCTATTACTAGTTTTGGCATTAAATCTGTGAATTTAGTTGGAAGAGTTTGAAGACTCTCTCGGATAGATTTGAGGATTTGAGGGCCGAAATATTATCAAAATTTAGTAATTTTGGTATGGTTAGACTCGTGATTAGATGGGGGTTCATATTCCGAATTATTGCCGGGTTCCGAGACGTGGGCCCCACGGACGAATTTTTAGTGCAATTTCGGATTTTTAGTGAAAAATGTAGAATTTCATATGGAATTAATTCCTATAATTTTTATTGATTGAATCGAATTATTGTGGCTAGATTCGAGGCATTCGGAGGTCGATTTGAGAGGAAAAGGCTTTGCGGAGTAGGATTTTGCTCGAATTGAGGTAAGTAACGGTTATAAATCTGGTCCTGAGGGTATCAAACCCCGGACATTGTGTTGGATGACTATTTTGGAGGTGACGCACATGCTAGGTGACGGGCATGTGGGCGTGTACCGTAGGGATTGTGACTTGGTCCGTCCCGTGAGACTGTGGAATTAATTGGCCTACTGTTTAATACATGTTCCCTCTATTTTCATAGAAATTGACTGTACTTCATGTTAGAAATGATGTTTAGGCCTTATGTGATCACTGTTGAGACCTGCGAGGTCGTGTACTTGCTGAATTAGCTGCTAATTGCTGTTTTGTACTCAGTCATAACTTTTCTTGCTTATTATGCCTCCGTCTATTACTGTTCATTGTTGATATATGATATTACTTATGTTTGGGCCGTTTAAATGATTTTCGAGAGCCCAAGAGACTGGAAAGATTAATGAGTAAGTGAGGTCGAGGGCTTAAGTGTGAGGTTATTGATACTAT
Organism: Nicotiana sylvestris; assembly: GCF_000393655.2. Classification (NCBI taxonomy): domain Eukaryota; kingdom Viridiplantae; phylum Streptophyta; class Magnoliopsida; order Solanales; family Solanaceae; genus Nicotiana; species Nicotiana sylvestris. The sequence goes on from NC_091064.1 coordinate 36,447,735, forward strand.
AGCACGTGAGTTGTCCGTGCGAATCCAGATATTATATTATAGTACGTGAGTTGTCCGTGCGAATCCAGATATTATATTATAGCACGTGAGTTGTCCATGCGGATCTAGATATTACTATAGCACGTGAGTTGTCCATGTGGATCCAGATATTATTATAGCACGTGAGTTGTCCGTGCAACACGTGACTTGTCCGTGCAACACGTGAGTTATCCGTGCGGATCCAGATATTATTATAGCACGTGAGTTATTCGTGCATCACGTGAGTTGTCCATGCAGTTTATAGCGCTTGGGCTGAAGAAGCCCCTCCGGAGTCTGCACACCCCCAGTGAGCGCAGTCGATTATATATATATATATATGGATCGGGCTGCACGCTGCAGCGGTTATTATGAGGTACCTGCTGAGTGTGAGTGCTGATTGATGAGAGTTGAGTCAAGAGGGACAGAGAGGCTTGCCCGAGGGGCTATATATACATACATACGAGTGATGCTTTGCCCGAGGGGCTTGTTTTGTGAAATTTCTGTCTTCACTCATCTTTATACTAAGCCTCTATTAAAAATGTTAAACAAATGTTTTGAACAACTTTCATTGGAACTGGAGTTTTTTTTTCCGAGATGTCTGGAATTAAATTATTGATTTGGTTTTGTTATTTCCACTGAGATTTTTAAGTTATGAGATGAGCTGAGTAACTGTTGCCTTGAGAGGCTATATTTCTTTTCAGTTAATTGCTGCACTTAGTTGCTATTTATCCTTGTAGTACATATTTATGGAATATTTGATTTCTGGGTTATTTGAGTACGCATTGATGAGACTTAAACTGTTAAATTGAAAGTTATTAAGATAACTGTATTTGCATAGCTCGTCACTACTTCTCAGTTCCTTATTTATTTTTGTTACTTACTGAGTTGGTGTACTCATGTTACCCCTTGTACCTCATGTACAAATCTAGACATTTCTGGTCATGGTGGTTGCTGATTGAGGAGTCAGACTCAGGAGACTATTGAGGTAGCTGCATGGCGTTCGCTGACCTTGAATCTCCTTTCCTTTCATATTCTATTGTTCTATATTTTCATACTGTGTTTTATCTGTCACATGTTGTTATCATTTAGATGCTCATGCACTCAGTGACATCGGGTTTTGGGGATGGATTGTATAGTAATTTTGGAGTTATATTCTATTTTTTTTAAAAAGGATTTCTTTAATATTAACTGCTTCCGCCTTTATTTAATAGTTCTACTATGTTGAGATGTCGAGTTGAGGCTTGCCTAGTTCCACGATAGGCGCCATCACGACAGGTGAGATTTTGGGCCATGACAGAAGACTTCCACTTAGCATTATGAGGTAAGTTTCTTCCTCCCATCCTTAGTTTAATACTTGTATATTAGGTAGATTAAACACTAGAAATTAGGTAAAATCAAGGGGCTAGAACAAGACCTAGGGTTTTACTAAAAGTTAGATTTAACTACGAAAATCGTTATGGAATTAATTAGAAATCATATATTATTGATCCTTAGGTTGCAGAGAACAACCTCCTTCAAAAAATCTCGGAATCCGGGCACGTGGGCCCGGGGTCGGAATTTAGGAAACTTATGTTAATGGTTGGAAAATTGCTTAAATAGCTAGAATTCGCTCTTGTGAGCCTATATTAACTAGTTCTTACTTCGTTTAACTAGTTTGGGATTGTTCCGCTCTGAATTGAAGGCTTGGACTTGTTCTTGGTATTTGGAAGTGCACTTTGGAGCGAGGTGAGTCTCCTTTCTATCCTTGTAAGAGGGAATTGTCCCCATAGATATAATAATTGGGTAATTGCTACTAAATGCGGGGGCTATGTACGCACTAGGTGACGAGAGTCCGTGCGTAGCTACTATGATGTTAACTGTTCGGGTAGTCTAGGACCCACATCATGCCTTATTTGTGAATATCTCTATATTGCCTTGCTAATGTGATCACGTAGGATATGCTAGAGACTTGGAAAGGAATAAAGGTGAACATGTATACTTGTTGAACCCTTGTAAGAATTTATTGAATATAAAATGCGCCTTCGTGTGTATTCTTGATGTTTCACAATATTTATGGAGCATGCTGATCGCCTCGGTATAAATAGATGTATCTATGGTTCGCGTCGTTCGACCCTCGGCAATGCACAGTTTATTTTCTGTTGGAGCGGCCGTCGACCTCGGCATAATGTGCGCATGATATCTATGTGAAAAGCTTATACACAATTTGTTATGCTAATGCCTCGAAATGTAAATAGCTAACTGGAATATTGTTAAGAACATGATTTTACCCCTTGCTATCAACTGTTGATTAATGGTGACCCACATGCTTAGCATAGCATTTTATTATATTATTTGACACTAGTAAGTATCAAGTCGACCTCTCGTCTCTCCTTCTTCGAGATTAGACGGGATACTTACTGGGTACATATTGTTTATGTACTCATACTACACTTCTGTACTTAATTGTATAGGATCTGAGGCAGGTACATCTGGTTATCAGTCTTGTGTGCGCCCCTGATTCATAGACCGAGACTTCCATGGTGAGCTACTCCTTTCCTATGTCGTTCAACAGCCGGATGGAGTCTTTTCTTACTTTTGCTGTCTTTTCTGTCTCGGACAGTAGGATAGAGATACTCTTTTGTATATTCTACTAGATGTCTATTACTTGTGACACCAGGTCTTGGCACACACTCTACTAGACACTTATTTTTGGATTGTATTATCACTTTGATACAGTATTGATCATTTCCTATCTCAACTTTATATCGGAGGATATGTTGCGCTTAAATTTTGGTAAAAGTAAAAAATGAGAATTTAGTTATACTTCCGCGTCGGTTTGCCTGACAGTGGTATCGGGCGCCATCATGACCTATCCTGGAAATGGGTCGTGACAACATGGTATCAGAGCACTAGGTTCGCGTAGGTCTCACAAGTCATAGGCAAACCTAATAGAGTCTTGTAGATCGGTACGGAGACGTCTGTATTTATCTTCGAGAGGCTATAGGATATTAGGAAAAAACTACTCTTTATTCATTTCCTATCGTGCAGTGGTTGTTGTACTAAAAATTCCCCCTTATTCTTTCACAGATGAAGAGGACACGCACGGCTGATGTTCCAGACCTGGTCGGAGCTACTCCCCCCGTTGCTAGAGGCCGAGGCAGAGGCCGTGGGAGGGCACCGGCTCGTGGTAGGGGATGAGGGCATCCCAGGGATATTCCAGTAGTACCACTAGCAGATCTCGTGGGAGATCATATCATTAAGGAGTAGGGCGAGGTGCTCGCAGCTGAGCTTACCCCAACATACTTTATGATAGCACCGGGATTTCAGGAGGCCATGGGCCGTATGCTACGGTTCATGGATACTATGACTCAGGCTAGTTTATTTCCAGCAGATCCAGCTACCTCACAGGTGGGAGGGGGAGCACAGACCCCCACTGCCCAGGCTCCTGGTCATGCAGCTATAGTGTATCAGACTCCGGGTGCAGTACCCACAAATGGGGCTTAGCCAGTTGCTGCAGTGGCACCCTAGCCCAGGCCAGTTGCCGATAGCAATCTATAGAAGTTATTGGATAGATGGACTAGGCTTCACCCTCCCATTTTCGGGGGTGAGCATCATGAGGATGCTCAGGACTTCATAGATAGGTGCAGGGACAGACTGCACAATATGAGGATATTAGAGTCGCATGGAGTTAACTTCACTACTTTTCAGCTTGATGGAGGGCCCGTAGATGATGGCAGTCCTACGTTCTTAGCAGGCCAGCAGGTTCTCCTCCCATCACTTAGGGTCAGTTCACACAGTTATTCTTGGATCAGTACATTCCACCCTTTGAGAGGGAAGAGCTGCGGTATCAGTTTGAGCATCTTGAGCAGGGTCAGATGTCGGTGACCCATTATGAGGAGAGGTTCTCTGAGTTGTCTCGCCATGCACTCATGATACTTCCCGCAGATGCAGAGAGAGTGCAGAGATTCATTGTAGAGTTGCACCCTACTATTCGAGCAGGCATGGCCCGAGAGGTAGAGATGGGTATAGGGTATCAACTAGTGGTCGAGAATGCTCGCATGATCGAGGGATATCGTTAGAGGGGTAGAGATCAGATGCAGCAGGATAAGAGGGCTAGATTCTCCGGAGAGTTCAGAGGTGCCCCGGCTAGGGGTAGAAGCCAATTTGGGAGGGGTCAGCCTAGTAGGCCCCCGTATGAAGCACCACCACCTGCTCGGGGTGCTCCAGCGCACCCCTATTTCAACGCTATGACAAAGAGTTCTTATCGCCCGCCAGCTATTCAAGGTTCCTGCAGTGGGTATTCAGGTCCGCCGGATTCTTCTGGTTCCTATTTCAATGCTATGCCGGAGAGTTCATACCGCCCATCGGCTATCCAGGCTTCCTCTAGTGGATCTACGGGTTTTCAAAGTCAGCCATCACAGCAGCAGGTCGCCATACCACGTGGTTGTTTTGAGTGCGGAGACCCTGGCCACATGAGGAGATACTGTCACAGGCTTCGGGGCAAGGCAGTGCAGCAGGGCCAGTAGCCCATGATTTCAGCACTAGCTGCTCAGCCACCTAGAGGTGGAGGGCAGGCTGGTAAGGGATGTCCTAGAGGTGGAGGTAAGGTAGGGAGAGGTCAGACAGCTACTGCTCAGTCAAGTGGAGGCTAGCCAGCCGGCGCTCCAGCCAGATTCTATGCCCTTCCGGCTAGGCCAGATGCATTGGCCTCAGATGCCGTCATCACAGGTATTATTTCCGTTGGTGGTAGGGATGTTTCGGTATTAATTGATCCAGGGTCTACTTATTCATATGTATCATCTCTATTTGCTCGTTTCCTAGTTACTTCTCCTGAGCCTTTGGGCACTCCTGTTCATGTGTCTACCCCTGTAGGTAATTCTATGGTTGTGGATCGGTTCTACCGATCCTGTGTGGTCACATTCTGTGGTTTCGAGACTAGAGCAGATCTTTTGTTGCTTGATATGATCGATTTTGAGGTCATCCCGGGCATAGATTGGTTATCTCCATATCATGCCATCCTCGATTGCCATGCCAAGACTGTTTCACTAGTGATGCCAGGGTTGCCGAAGTTAGAGTGGAAGGGTTCCACAGCTGATACACCTAGTTGGGTTATTTCTTTCCTGAAGGCTCGGCATATGGTCGAGAAGGGGTGTTTGGCTTATTTACCTTATGTCTGGGACACCACCGCAGAGTCTACGATGATTGATTCAGTTCCAGTGGTTCGAGAGTTCACTGATGTTTTTCCTTCCGACCTTCCTAGCATGCCTCTGGATCGTGATATTGATTTATGTATTGATTTGGCTCCAGGAACCCAGCCTATATCTATTTCGCCGTACCGTATGGCTCTTAAGGAGTTGAAGGAGTTGAAAGAGCAGCTTGAGGAGTTGTTGGGAAAGGGGTTTGTTAGGCCCAGTGTATCGCCATGGGGTGCACCAGTGTTATTTGTGAAGAAGCAGAATGGGACTATGCGGATGCACATTGATTACCGCCAGTTGAACAAAGTCACCATTAAGAACAAGTATCTGTTGCCTCGTATCGATGATTTGTTCGACCAATTTCAGGGTGCTAGGGTGTTCTCAAAAATCGACTTGAGGTCAGGGTATTATCAGCTGAAGATTCGGGACTCGGATGTTCCGAAGACTGCATTCCGGACTAGATATGGCCATTATGAGTTTTTGGTAATATCCTTTGGTTTGACTAATGCCCCAGTAGCATTTATGGATTTGATGAACAGGGTATTTAGGCCTTATATTGATTCATTTGTCATCTTCTTCATTGACGACATCTTGATATACTCACGTAGCCTGGGGGAGCATGAGCAGCATTTGAGAGTAGTGCTTCAGACCTTGCGAGAGCAGAAGCTATATGATAAGTTCTCCAAGTGTGAGTTTTGGCTAGAGTTAGTGGCATTCTTGGGACATGTTGTGTTAGGAGAGGGTATTAAGGTGGATCTCAAGAAGATTGAGGCGGTTTAGAGTTGTCCACGCCCTACTTCAGTGACCGAAATCAGGAGTTTCCTGGGGTTAGCAGGTTATTACAGACGATTCGTGCAAGGCTTTTCATTTATAGCATCACCTCTGACTAGATTGACCCAGAAGGGTGCTCCATTTCGTTGGTCTAATGATTGCGAGGAGAGCTTCCAGAAGCTCAAGACAGCTTTGACTACAGCACCAGTCCTTGTATTGCCTTCAGGCTCGGGGATGTATACGGTATATTGCGACGCTTCACGCGTTGGCTTGGGATGTATATTGATGTAGGAGGGGCAATTTATTGCATATGCGTCGCTTCAGTTGAAGGTTCATGAGAAGAATTATCCTGTGCACGATCTAGAGTTGTCCGCAATTGTTCATGCTCTTAGGATATGGAGGCATTATCTGTATGGGGTGTCATGTGAGGTTTATACTGATCATCGCAGCTTACAACACTAATTCAAGCAGATGGATCTTATTTGTGGCAACGCCGGTGGATTGAGTTACTGAAGGATTATAACATCACCATTCTTTATCATCCGGGCAAGGCGAATGTGGTCGCGGATGCCTTGAGCAGAAAGGCATAGAGTATGGGTAGCTTGGCATTCATTCCAGCAGCGAAGAGGCCGCTAGCTTTGGACATTCAGTCCTTGGCTAATAGACTTGTGAGGTTGGACATTTCAGAGCCTAGCTGAGTTCTGGCATGCGTGGTTGCTCAGTCTTCACTATTGGGGCAGATCAAGGCCCGGCAGTTCGATGATCCATATTTGGCGGTTCTCAGAGAGACGGTACTTTAGGGAGGTACCAAGGAGGTTTCTATTGGTGAGGATGGTGTTTTGTGACTCTAGGGTCATCTATGTATTCTTAATGTTGATGGTCTAAGGGAGAGGATTCTAGAAGAATGCCCACAGTTCGCGATATTCCATTCATCCGGGTGCCACGAAGATGTATCGTGACTTGGGGCAGCATTATTGGTGGCGGAGAATGAAGAAGGACATAGTGGAGTATGTAGCTAGATGTTTGAATTGCCAGCAGGTCAAGTTTGAGCACCAGAGGCCGGGTGGCCTACTTCAGCAAATGCCTATTCCGGAGTAGAAGTGGGAGCGCATCACCATGGATTTCGTAGTTGGGTTGCCGCGGACTTTGCGAAAGTTTGATTCGGTATGGGTCATTGTGGATAGGTTGACCAAGTCGGCTCACTTCATTCCAGTAGCGACTACTTATACGACGGAGAGGTATGCTCAGATTTACATTCGGGAGATAGTTCGGTTGCACGGTGTGCCTGTTTCCATCATATCAGACAGAGGCCCTCAATTACTTCCCATTTCTGGAGAGCCGTTCAGAGTGAGTTGGGGACCCGTGTAGAGCTTAGCACAACATTCTATCCTCAGACCGAGGGTCAGTCGGAGCGGACAATTCAGATTTTAGAGGATATGCTTAGAGCATGTGTGATTGACTTTAGAGGGCAGTGGGATCAGTTCTTACCTTTGGTGGAGTTTGCATATAGCAACAGCTATCAGTCCAGCATTGAGATGGCTCCATACGAGGCTTTATATGGTCGCCGTTGTCGTTCTCCTATCGGGTGGTTCGAGCCTAGCGAGGCCAAATTGTATGGTACAGACGTGGTACAAAATGTCTTGGATAAGGTGAAGTTGATTCAGGAGAGGCTTTACACAGCTCAGTCCAGACAGAAGAGTTACACGGATCAGAAGGCGCGTGATGTATCATTTATGGTTGGCAAGAAGTTTCTCTTGAAAGTCTCACAATTGAAAGGTATTATGAGGTTCGGGAAGAAGGGCAAGTTGAGCCCAAGGTTTATTGGTCCCTTTGAGGTGTTGAAGAGAGTTGGGGAGGTTGCCTATGAGCTTGCCTTACCCCCAGCTTATCGGGAGTTCATCCAGTTTTTCATGTATCGATGCTTCGGAAGTATTATGCCGACTTTTCCCATATGTTGGACTTCAGTACTATTCAACTGGACGAGAGTCTGGGTTATGAGGAGGAGCCGGTTTCCATCATTGATAGACAGGATCGCCAGTTGAGATCCAAGAGGATTACCACGGTAAAGTTCCAGTGGAGGGGCCAACCAGTCGAGGAGGCGACTTGGGAGTCCGAGGAGGATATGCGGAGCGGATATCCACATTTATTCAGCAGCTTAGGTACTTTTCTATGTCCGTTCGAGGACAAAAGTTTGTTTAAGATGTGGAGAATGTAACGACTCGACTGATCATTTTGCCTTTTCAGACCCCGTTCCCCTAAATAAAACTCACACTTGCTTCAGCTAATTTACGACTTGCGGGGGCGGTTGGTTTGGGAATTTGGAAGAGTTTTAAGTGAGATATGTCCATTTGATTCTTCAGGATTCTCTTAAAAGACTAAGTTTGACTTTGGTCAATATTTTAAGAAAACGGACCCGAATTCGTGATTTGACGATCCCAGAGGGTCCGTGGAAAAATATGGGACCTGGGCGTATGCCCGGAATCGAATTCCGAGGTCCCTAGCCCGAGTAGTGAATTTTTATTAGAAATTGTTAATCTAAAGTTTTAAGGATTTAAAGAAACTAAGTAATGATTGATTTCATGGGTATCGGGCTCGCATATTGGTTCTGAAGCCTGGTACAGTTCCGAAATATCATTTAAGACTTGTCTATAAAATTTGGTGTCAATCTGAGTAGTTTAAGGGCATTTTGGCCCGTTAGAGGAAAATTAAGAACTTGAAGTTCACAAGTTTGATTCATTTGGTTTTAGGGGGTGATCCTACATTTAGCATTGTTTCGGGTGTTCCAAAGGTTCGAGTAGGCCCGTCTTGTGATTTAAGACTTGTCGGTATGCTCGGGCGGGGCCCGGAAGCCCCGAGCGTCAATCGGAAGAGGCTCGAGTGAAGTGGAAAACTTGAGAAAAGGTCTGAAGGTTGCTGCTTCTATCATAACCGCACCTGCAGTTGGTGGACCGCAGAAGTAGTCCAAGCATCGTAGGAGTGGCCCAGGGCAGGCCAGACCAGGAACCGCAGATGCGGCTCCCTAGCCACAGAAGCGGTTCCGCAGATGCGGGCTTCAGACCGCAGAAGCGGTCCCAGCCTTCCCTTCCCCTTTTCGCAGATGCGGCCTCATTCTCGCAGATGCGGGATCGCAGATGCGGAAATCGCTGGGCAGTGAGGTTCATTTAATACGAGTTCAAGACCATTTTTATCACTTATACCCTTTTCCTTTGGCAATTTTGGGAGCTTTGGGGAGAAGACTTCCACTTAGCATTGTGAGGTAAGTTTATTCCTCCCATCCTTAGTTTGAGAAGCAATGAAGTTTCAAGTCTACTGTAATGCTTCTATTTTTGGTTCAGATCGATCAGAATTTTTTGTTACTTTTCCTCCTTTAGTTTTGTTTCTCTTTGTTTGATTGAAATCAGTTTGGCAAGTAACTAAAAACGTGAGTTTACAATTCTATAGAAATGGGAACAAGAGGAGCTTAGGGTCATTCTGCGGAGAAGGGCCAATTGGCCCTATTTTCATTTTTTAACCATTAGTGCATCTGGCTCGAAAGACTTAAAAAGTCAGGTTCATCTCGTGTGTTGATTTTGCTTTACTCTCGGCGGACTATTTTTTTTAGCAAATTAACACTAATTCATCTATGTTATTAGGTTGATATTATTTGATAAGTCCATGTTAAACTTAAAACTTAAATGAGTCAATGTTTTAAAGGGAGTTCATTTTTAGCAATAGTGTTTGTGTTAACATCCTATTCTTTATGTGAAGTTCTGTTGCTTGCTTTTCATTATTTGGATATCTTGTTTCACGAAAAGAATATTTAGTATTAAGTTTAAAATTATTTTAGCAATTTAATAAAAGCTAAAAATGGAGTCTTAAGTTGAAGAAATTGTGGTGTATTAGAGCAATTGGGCCATGTAATTTCAATATGGGATGGGATGGGCTTGAGATCAATAGACACTATAAAGGTATAGGAATATGGGGTTTGCAGTTTTAAAATTTATGTGAATGATGATACATGTTTTATGTAGTGTAAAGATGGTCCTTAATATGCAATGTCGTGTTCAATGAATGGAAAAGAAGCAGAATTTTAAAACATGCGGAAAATGTATAAAGAGGAACACTTACAAGTTGTTAGCTAGGTGACTGTCATTCACTTGAGTTCTAGTAGCCTTAAATGTTCATTTGTAAAATTGGGCAAACTATTCTTTCAATGTTGATATCAATGTTAGTAACCTCTTGATAACTGATTGAGTCATCCTCTAACAATTTAAAATTTGTTCACCTGAGTTTTTTTTCCATGCTCATGCATATCAATAGCTAGTCTTTTAAGCAAATTCCAAATCTGCCTGTCAAAGCCCATGTATTTAAACCGGTAATTTTGTAGTCACTTTGTCCACAAACAACTTCATAACTCCGGACCTTTACAATAACCTTAAATTAGGAAAATAAATAATGTCCAAATATAGTAGTTTGCTTTAGGCGCGATTAATAAAATAATCGTGGCTATGGGTACGGCTCCCGTAGCATGGTCACGATACGTAATTCCCAATTCGAATGTGCATTTCTTGTGATCCGATCATAATAACATCGAATGTTAATAGTAAAATAAAATTGTCGGAAATCGCGGGTTCATTTCATGTAGCGTGGTTTGCGGTATGTCCCAAAACAGCAAGTGTACGCCAATCGTAACTTGTTCAAGAAATAATTCCATAAATTCTAAAAGCGGTTTAAATAATTAATAGCGGTTATAAAGTTAAAAATACACAATAGGCTTAAAACATGTAATAAATCAGATATTTAGGCCAATTATTAATAGTTAAAGCTACCGTGCTCGAACCACAGAACCCGGGAATGCCTAACACCTTCTTCCGAGTTAACATAATTCCTTACCTAGATTTTCTGGTTTTGCAGACTTTTAAATAAAGTTAAAATTTCCTCGATTTGGGATTTTTAAAAAATAAACCGGTGCCTTGGAACACCGTAAATTATTCCAAGTGGTGACTCTGAAATTAAATAAATAATCCCATTTCGAATAATGCCACTTTAATTGGAAAAACTCCCTTATACCCCCTCTTGGGTAAAAAGTAGGTGTGACACATGGCCTTGTGTAGGGGAACTCCACTTAGGATTTAGTACTGTTTGATATATGAGCGTCGTGTACGTGAGGTGTCGAGTGCGTACACGTGCTATTTGTTGAAAAACTCTGTTTTCATTAAGTAAAATATTTGATTTCCTTTAACTGAGCTACACTAGCATATGTAATTATCCTGTTTAGTTTAGGACAACATGTTTACGTATCTTAATTGCTTATCTGAACTCTGTGCAACATGCTTAGTGGAATTTCTGCTTCTTCATTGATTTGTACTTAGTCTAAATTGTAGGATTTTCGTGTTGTAGTTGTAATTCTATTGTTTGAGCTGCATATTTACTTTGGGACTACGGAACGGTATTCTGGGATATCCCTAGCACTGCATATTTACTTTGGGACTATGAAACGGTATTCCGGGAGATCCCCCTCCACATTTACGTTTGGGACTACGGGACGGTATCTTGGGAGATCCCGTGTTGTTATCTCTGTGTTCTGAGCTGTTGTCTTTCTATGATTCTATTCATGTTAGATTTCTCTATTTATTTTATTTGTGATATTTCATTTTGTCTTATTCATTATATATATATATATATATATATATATATATATATATATCAGACCGAGGATAGGCTTGTGATATATATCAGTAGGGCCCTGACTTGATCTCGTCACTACTCGATCGAGGATAGGCTTGACACTTACTGAGTACCGTTGTGGAGTACTCGCCCTTTTTTGTACATGTTTTTCGTGTGCAGATCCAGGTTCATCTTACCAGCCTTATCACTAGTTGCAGTTGCTGCTGCTTATTGGAGATTTCAAGGTATATATGCCCGTGCCCGCAGATCCTCAGAGCCCCCCTCTATCCCCATGATCATTTTTCCTTCTTTTTGTAGGAATGATGTATAGAACAATTAAGACTTTTTAATAGCTTGTGACTTACAATATTTCGCGTTTTGGGAATTGGTTGGTACATTTTAGAGGTGATAATTGTATATGTCAAATGACATTCAGTTGTTTATTCGATATTTGTTAATATTAGTAGTTAATGTTCATGCTTTTATTTCATTTCAGCAAAGAGTTAGGCTTACCTAGTCGTAGATACTAGGTGTTGTCATAACAAACTCAGAGAGGGAGAAATTGGGTCATGACAAGTTTGTATTAGAGCTCTAGGTTCATAGGAGTCCTGAGTTACAAGCCAGTTTATTAGAGTCTCGCGGATTGCTACGGAGACGTCTGCACTTATCTTCTGGAGGTTATGGAATTGTTAGGAAAATTCTACTTCATTAGATTCCTTGTCGTGCGAGATTATTGACGTCGAAATTCTAAACTTCTATCTTTTATTCTCTCACAGATGATGAAGACACGTGCATCCGGAGATGACCAGGCACCGGCGCCCCCTGCTAGAGCCGCCTGAGGCCGGGGCCGAGGTAGAGACTGAGGATGCCTACGTGGTACAACTAGAGCACCCGAGCGAGCTGCTACTACAAAGGAACCACCAGTAGCTCCAGTCGGAGGAAAATCACCTAATATGCCTACTACTACTCCAGCTCTTCAGGAGACCCTTGCACAGTTCATAAGCATGTACAACACTCTAGATCAAGCAGGGTTGATTCTCCTTGCTGCAGCCACATCTCAGGCCGGGGGAGGGGCATAGACTCCCGTCGCCCGCATCCCAAAACAGCGGGTCCAGGTTGATCAGATTCTAGAGGTTATACCAATACCACCTGTAGCCCCAATTCAGCCCGATGGTATGGCAACAGCTTCATAGGAGGAGCAGCGTAGGCTCAAAAGGTACAAGAAGTATGACCCTCCTACATTCAGTAGTCTAGTGTCAGAGGATTCCAATGGATTTTTGGAGGAGTGCCACCGTATCCTCTGCACTATGGGCATAGCAGAGTCGAGTGGGGTTTATTTCATTACCTTTCAGCTTCGAGGAGCAGCCTATCAGTGGTGGTATACTTATGAGTTAGACAGTCCGGCTGAGGTAGTTTCCCTTACATGGACTCAGTTCTCGTACATGTTTTTGAGAAGTATGTCCCTCAGAGCCTCAGGGACGTATGACACGCGGAGTTTAAGCAGTTGTGTCATGATGTTATGACTGTTTCAGAGTATGCAATCTATTTCAGTGACTTGGGTAGACATGCACCAGCCTTGGTTTCTACAATTTGAGAGAGGGTCTATCGGCTTATTGAGGGACTCATCCCCAGCATTAGGACTAGCATGGCCCGGGAGTTAGAGATGGATATCTCATATCAGCAGGTAATAAGTATTGCTAGGATAGTGGAGGGCATGCTTGCTCGGGATATGGAGGAAGAGCGGCCAAGAGGTCTCGAGAGTCGGGCCATTTTTTCTGTTGCCCATGCCCCAGCTGCAGTTCGTCATGGTAGGGGTTATGTGAGTCGCCCCATTTATTTAGCTCTTTTAGCCGCCAGTGGTATTCCAGCTTCTCCTAGACCTCAGGAGCCTTATTATGCACCTCCAGTATCGAGTTTGACTCCTGCAGGAGGTGCTATTAGCGGTCAGTCCAGCAGACCTGGTCTGAGCTAGTCACAGCCACCACGTCCTCCCAGAGCTTGTTGTGAGTGTAGCGACACTCGCCATATGGTGAGAGATTGCCCCAGACTTAGGAGGGGTGCACCACCATAGACTTCTCAACCACAGCGTGCTCCACCAGGTCCTCAAGCTATGATTACTGCACCAGCTGCCACCCCACCTACTCAGCCAGCTCGAGGTGGAGGTCGGAGAGGTAGAGGTCGCCCTAGAGGGGTAGGCCAGGCCAGATACTATGCCCTTCCTGCTCGTACAAAGGCCGTTTCTTCCAATTTTGTCATTACAAGTATTGTTCCAGTCTGTCATAGAGATGTATCAGTTCTATTTGATCCAGACTCCACTTAATCTTATGTGTCATCTTATTTTGACCCATATTTGGGTGTATCTCGAGATTCCTTGAGTTCCCCTATTTATGTGTCTACTCCCGTAGGAGATTCTCTTATTGTGGACTGCGTGTATCGGTTGTGTTTGATTACTCTTAGTGGTTTTGAGACCAGAGCCGATTTATTATTGTTCAACATGATAGATTTTGATGTTATCTTAGGCATGGACTGGTTGTCACCCCAATTATGCTATTCTTGATTGTCATTCCAAGATCGCGACGCTGGCTATGCCAGGTTTACCGCAATTAGAGTGGAGGGTTACCTTTGATTACACTCCCAACAGAGTTATTTCATTTCTTAAATCTCAACGAATGGTTGAGAAGGGGTGCGACGCGTATCTAGCCTATGTGAGAGATGTCAGCATTGATACCCCTACAGTTGAGTCAGTCCCAGTTGTGAGGGATTTCCTTAATGTGTTTCTAGCTGATCTTCCGGGCATGCCGTCCGGCAGAGATTGATTTTGGCATTGATTTGTTGTCGGGCACTTAGCCCATATCTATTCCTCCTTACCGTATGGCCCCTCCTGAGTTGAAGGAGTTGAAGGAACATTTGCAGGAATTGCTTGATAAGGGATTCATTTGGCCCAGTGTGTCACCTTGGGGTGCTCTTGTCTTGTTTATGAAGAAAAATGATGGTTCTATATGTATGTGCATTGATTATCGCCAGCTGAACAAAGTTATAGTGAAGAACCGGCATCCTTTGCCTCATATTGTTGACCTATTCGCAGGGTGCCAGGGTGTTTTCCAAGATTGACTTGCGTTCAGGTTATCATCAGTTGAAGATTCGGGAGCCAGATATCCCGAAGACTGCTTTCAGGACTCGGTATGGTCATTACGATTTCCTTGTCATGTCATTTAGGCACTTGGCCGTATCTTACAATTCAAGTTTCCTTTTTTATACATTCAAATAACATTATCATCCACATTAATAAGGCCTATCATATAAGACATTGAACACTTAAGGGGGAAAACTTGGAAATTCTAATCACACGGAGGCTTTTTATACAAATTAGCATAGAAGACTTTATTCGATTCTTGACATGAATTCCTAACCCTTTATCAACACATATTCCACATTTTAAACACATTCCCAAATAGCATAATGATAGGGTAAGTATTTAGAACAATTATTGAACATGAATTAGGGCAAACAATTCTAGTATGAGCAATTTAGGGACTTACACCAATTACACGACCACCGGGGGTTCGATTCTAAGAAGAATGTGGTTTAGCCATACATACCTCAATTGAGCTTTCCTTAATTCCTATAATGTTCTGAAATGTTCACAACTTCAATCTATTTTAGCAATGTAGCACAATTGAACCCATAATTAGGAAAATGATCATAATCCTAGCTCACTTGAGCATTTTATCAAACATTATTGTGTTCATTAAGGTTTTGTGGTCCTTTTGTAGAAGATTACACTATCACATTCCCCATTCTTCTCTATCTTTGATTTACAACTCCCCCGCATCTTCTAAGAACACATGCATGCAATGTAATCACTCTCATCCCCATGAATTATCACACTAATGGCTCATTATAGCTATGTTTGGAATTAAGAGCTGGGGTAATGAAGTCTTACCTCTTAGGATGAAGACTTAGGTGCCTCACTTGAATATCTTCAAGGTTTTAAGTGATAATTGAAGAACAATTTGATGAAGATTAGGCCCTCCTTCTAGGACTCTCTCTCTGTCACTTTAGAAATATCAGAAAATGTGCTCAAAATGATCTAAAATGGGAGTTTTAATGGAATAGGGTCGGGTTTAAAAAAAATAAGAAAATAGGAGCTCCGACACAGATCTGCGGTCGCATATGCAACCATATAATGCTTCTGCGGTCCGCAAATGGGCTACATAATTGGCCTCAACCCCTAGTATTTTTTTGCCTCGGTCTGCGACAAGTTTGTGGTCCGCAAACCTATTTTGCAGTCGCATAATGTGCCGTAGAACTCCCATATACAAATCTCAAAGGCGAATATGCGATCAATGTCCCGCGAAATGGGTATGCGATCGCATAATGGGGCCGCAAAATGACATCAAATATTAGCCCAAAAGACTGCCTCACTCTGCGGCCATTATGCGGCCCGCAGAGTGATTATGCAGCCGCATAATGGGCCACAGAAATGCATACTTCTGTGAATATTTTCCTTTAACTTTTTAATGCACAATTCAATCCAAAAAGTCCGAACCACGAAGAGCTTGCAATTTTTAGGAAGAAGTTTCCTTTAACTTTTTAATGCACAGTTCAACAATCTCTAACACATAATCCTAACTTGGCACCACGATACTCTATTTTTAGGAAGAATTTTACAGGGCCTTAAAGGCGCGGTGTTGATGCAGGACCGTAGGGTGATTGCCTACGTGTCCAGACAATTGAAGATGTATGAAAAGAACTATCCTGTCCACTACCTTGAGTTTGCTGCTATTGTTCTTGTCTTGAAGATTCGGATGCACTATTTATACGGTGTTTCTTGTGAGATATACACTGATCATTGGAGTTTGCAGCATCTGCTCAAGCAGAAGGATCTTAATTTGCGTAAGAGGAGGTGGTTAGAGCTGCTTTAGGATTATGATATCACCATTTTGTACCACTCGGGGAAAGCCAATGTGGTGGCCGATGCTTTGAGTTGCCGGGCAGAGAGTTTGGGGAGTTTAGCTTATCTACCAGCAGCAAAGAGGCCCATGACGCTAGATGTTCAGGCCTTATCCAGCCAGTTTGTGAGATTGGATATTTTTTGAGCCTAGTCGAGTATTGGCTTGTGTGGTCTCTCGGTCTTCTCTTTAAGAGCGTATCAGGGAACGTCGATATGATGACCCCCATCTGGTTGTCCTTAGGGACACGGTCCAACACAATGATCCTAAGGAGGTCACTATTGGGGATGATAGTGCATTGACGATGCAGGGCAGGCTATGTGTACCTGATGTAGATGGTTTGCGTGAGTTGATTCTTCAGGAGGCTCATAGCTCGCGGTACTCCATTCATCCAGGTGCCGTGAAGATGTACCAGAACTTGAGGCAGCATTACTGGTGAAGGAGGATGAAAAAAGACATAGTGGAGTATGTTGCTTGATGCCTAAACTGGCAACAGGTGAAGTATGAGCATCAGCAATCGGATGGATTGCTCCAGAAGTTAGAGATTACGGAGTGGAAGTAGGAGCAGATCACTATGGATTTCGTTGTTGGACTCCCACAGACTCAGCGGAAGTTTGATGCAGTTTGGGTGATTGTGGATAGACTGACCAAGTCAGCTCATTTCCTTTATGTGATGACTACATATTCTTTCGAGCAGCTGGCTTGAGTTTATATCCGTGAGATTGTCAGACTTCATGGCGTGCCGGTATCTATCATCTGTGACCGGGGTACGCAGTTTACATCACAGTTCTGGAGAGCCGTATAGCAGGAGTTGGGTATTCGGGTGGAGTTGAGCACAACATTTCACCTTCAGATGAACCGGCAATCCGAGTGCACCATTCAAATTTTTGAGGATATGCTCTATAAGTGTGTGATGGAGTTTGGAGGCTTTTGCCACTTGTGGAGTTTGCTTACAACAACAGTTATTAGTCTAGCATTCAGATGGCACCGTATGAGGCTCTGTATGGCAGGCAGTGTTGGTCCCTAGTTGGTTGGTTCAAGCCGGGGAAGGACAGATTATTGGGTACAGACTTGGTTCAGGATGCTTTGGAGATGGTTAAGGTGATTTAGGATAGACTTCACACAGCCCAGTCCAGACAGAAGAGTTATGCAGATCGAAATGTTTGCGATGTTGCATTCATGGTTGGAAAGCGGGTCTTGCTTCGTATTTCGCCTATGAAGGCCGTTATGAGGTTTAGAAAGAGGGGCAAGCTGAGCCCAAGGTTTATTGGCCCCTTTGAGGTGTTGCAGAGAGTTGTGGAGGTTGCTTATGAGCTTGCCTTACCTCCCAGCCTAGCAGGAGTTCATCTGGTATTTCATGTTTCGATGCTCCGGAGGTATCACGGCGATCTGTCTCATGTGTTGGATTTCAGCTCAGTCTAGTTGGACAAGAATCTATCTTATGTTGAGGAGCCAGTTGCTATTTTGGACAGGTAGTTTCGAAAGTTGAGGTCAAAGAACATTGCATTAGTAAAGGTTCAATGGTGGAGTCAGCCGACCGAGGAGGTGACTTGGGAGACCGAGTAAGATATGCGTAGCAGTTATCCTCATCTTTTCACCACTTCAGGTATGTCTCTATGCTCGTTCGAGGACGAACGATTGTTTTAAGAGGGGGAGGATGTAACGACCCGATCGGTCGTTTAGAGAGTTAGATTCCCGATCCCCTATTAACTACTTCCCCCGTATCTATTTCTGCTATTGTGACTTGCTGGGAGGTTTCGTTTCGGGTTTTGGAGTGTTTTGGGACACTTAGTCCCTAAACAGAGGCTTAAGTCTTAGAATTTGGACCGTTGTCAGAACTGTGTGAAGATGACTTCGGAATGGAATTTCATCAATTCCGTTAGTTCTTTTGGGTGATTTTGGGCCTAGAGTCATGTACAGATTGTGTTTTTGAGGTCTGTAGCTCATTTAGGCTTGAAATGGCGAAAGACAAATTTTTTAAGATTTGGACCGGTAGTGGAATTTTTGATATTGGGGTTACATTTTGATTCCGGAAGTTGGAGTAGGCATGTAGTGTTGAATATGACTTGTGTGCAAAAATTTGGGTCAATCGAACGTGGTTTGGTTTGTTTCGCCATCGGTTGTCAAATTTAGAAGTTTTAAGTTTCTTTAAGTTTGAATTGGAGGGTGATTCGTGATTTTAGCATTGTTTGAAGTGATTTGAGGGCTCGACTAAATTCGTATGGTGTTTTAGGACTTGTTGGTAGGTTTGGTTGGGGTCCCGGGGACCTCGGGTTTGTTTCGGATGCTCAACGGATGATTTTGGACTTTGCAAAGATAGCAGATTTTTTGGTACTTTTGTTGCATAAGTTTGTTCGTCGTGTTCGCAAAGAGGAGCTCGCATTCGCGAAGGAGTGGCTAGTGTAAGCATCATGAACGCAAGGAGTAGGACGCGTCGTGTAGAGGAAAAATGGAATAGCATTGAGTAGGACGCGTTCGCGAAAGAGGAATTTGGAGTTGTGGATTTTTGCTCTATGCGAACGCGAGGAGATGGTCGCGTTCGCGAAGAAGGATTTCCTGGGCAGTACTTAAACATTTCAAAAACCAGGGTTAGCCATTTTTAGCAAAACTTGAGTTTGAGAGCTCGGATTTGTACGAGATTTTGAGGGATTTTCAGAGATATCAATTGGGTAATGATCTTAACTTGATTTTGGTTATATCTCACTAATCTATCATTAATTTTATCATTTAAATTCGGAATTGGGGTGAAAATTTAGGAGAAATGGAAAGAAGTTCTTCAACTAATATTTCGAATTTTGATATCGGATTTGGATAATTTTGGTACGAGTGAACTCGTGAGTGAATGTGTGTTCATAATCTGTGACTTTTACCCGATTCTGAGACGTGGGCTCAAGGAGGCTTTTTGGGCGATTTTTCCAATTTCTTTCCTTAACTTTGATTTAATTAGCTAGATTAGTTTCTTGTAGCTATATTTATGTTATGTAATTGGTTTTGGCTAGATTTGGGCCATTCGGAGTCATATATTTGTGGAAACAACATTGTGACAGATTGATTGAGCTTGGTTCTAGGTAAGTAACTTGCTTAACCTTGTATGGTGGAACTCCCCTTAGGATTTGGTACTGTTTGATATATGAGCGCCGTGTACGTGAGGTGACGAGTGCGTACACAGGCTATTTGTTGAAAACTCCGTTTTCATTAAGTAAAATATTTGTTTTCCTTTAACTGAGTTGCACTAGTATATGTAATTATCCTGTTTTGATTAGGACAACATGTCTACGTGTCTTAATTGCATATCTGAACTTTATGCAGCATGCTTAGTGAAATTTCTGCTTCTTCATTGACTTGTACTTAGACTAAATTGTAGGATTTCCGTGTTGTAGTTGTAATTCTATTGTTTGAGCTGCATATTTATTTTGGGACTACGGAATGGTATTTTGGGAGACTCCCATACTGCATTTTACTTTGGGACTACGGAACGGTATTTCGGGAGATCCCCCAGCACTGCATATTTACTTTGGGACAACTGAACGATATTCCGGGAGATCCCCTTGCACATTTACGTTTGGGACTACGAGACGGTATCATGGGAGATCCCCTATTGTTATCTCTGTGCTCTGAGTTGTTGTCTTTCTATAATTCTATTCCTGTTAGATTTCTGTATTTATTTTGACTATGCTATTTCATTTTGTCTTTTTCATTATATATATACCAGTAGGGCCCTGACTTGATCTCGTCACTACACGACCGAGGTTAGGTTTGTCACTTACTAGGTACCATTGTGGAGTACTCACGCCCTTTCCTGCATATGTTTTTCGTGTGCGGATCCAGGTTCATCTTACCAGCTTCAACACTAGTTGTGGTCACTACTGCTTATTGGAGACTTGAAGGTATATCTGTTCGTCCCTGCAGTTCTTCGGAGTCCCTCTCTATCCCCATGATCATTTTTCCTTCTTTTTGTAGAAATGATGTATACAATAGTTAAGACTTCTTAGTAGCTTGTGACTTACGATATTCCGGGTTTTAGGAATTGGTTGGTACATTTTAGAGGTGATAATTGTATATGCCGAGTGGCATTCAGTTGCTTATTCAATATTTGTTACTGTTAGTAGTTAATGTTCATGCTTTTATTTCATTTCCGCAAAGAGTTAGTCTTACCTAGTTGTAGAGACTAGGTGCCATCACAACAAACTCACGGAAGGAGAAATTGGGTTGTGACATTGTTGCTATCTCTCATTTACCTTACTTGCATTTGTCCACACTGTTTTCTCAATGTTCTTATTATGTGTTTCTTCCTTGTTGCCTCCATTGCTTAAAATTCAGTTGTGGCTTATCTGTTGTATTTCTTTATTGCCTCGTTTTCCTCGTTTCAATTGTTAGATTGTACTACACTGGTTCAACTTCTTTTTCTTATCCTAATAGGTGTCATGACCTATCCTTGTCACTACTCTACCGGGGTTAGGGCTGATACTTACTCGGTACCATTGTGGTGTACTCATACTACGCTTCTGCACATCATTTTGTGCAGATCTAGGTACCTCATATAAGCCTAGGCCTTAGTGATTTGGCTTTACATCTCGAAGACTTCAAGGTATATCTGCTTGGAATCTGCAGGCCTCAGAGTCATCCTCGCTCCTTGTTTTTCTGATGCTGACTCTTTATTTATATAATGCTGTATAAGGGACGTTACAGTATATTCGTGTAAAGCTTATGACTTAGTCTCACCAGATTTTGGGAGTTATTGTCAGCAGTATTGTTGAGTTCTTTTATGATCGCTAGATGGTTTAAATTTGAAATTTTATTATTGTTTCCGCTATTTCTCCATGCATGTTAGGCTTACCTAGTCTTAGAGACTATGTGCCATCACGACATCCTTCAGTAGGGGAATTGGGGTCATGACAGCTCTGCCTATGCCGCAACCCCTATCTCGGCCCCGGCCCCTACCCCTAGTCGTGGCTGCAACCTAGGATTCCACCTTCTGTCCTGTTGTGGATGTTGTGCATGTCCTTACCATCTACTAGAGAACAAGAATAGAATGGTTCAAACTTCAGTGATAGACTAAAGTCGCACGATAGAGAAAGAAAGAAATGAAGTTTTCCTAAAGCTCTATAGCCTATAGAAGATAATTACAGATGTCTCTATACTGATCCTCTAGACCTTACTCTACTAAGCTTGCTCATGACTCGTGAGCCCTAGGTAACCTAGTGCTCTGATACCAACTTGTCACGACCCGAAATCCAAGCTGTGGGGCCGTGATAGCGCCTAACATCCACTTGCTAGGCAAGCCATTGTTAGTTAATTACTTAACCAATTTTAACAATTTATAACAGTGTAATGATAATTAACAATTGATAAACTCATAAATGAACGAAATATTTATATAAATAATGCGGTACTAAACTACTCTCAGAAATCTGAAGTCACAAGTACATGAGCAACTAGAATACTATAAATGCGGTCTGAAAAAAGTACAATAGTCTGAAACTAGATAAACAGTAAAACATGATAGAAGAGGACTTCAGGTACTGTGAGCGTCGAGCAGCTCTACCTCAAGTCTCTTGTAGTAGTTTAATCCGAGCAGTCTTCCCTACGTGCCGCTCGGACCAACACAGGGATCTGCACAAGAATTATAGAAGTATATCATGAGTACCACCGACCCCATATACTCTGTAAGTGTCGAGCCTGACCTCGACGAAGTAATGATGAGGCTATAACAAGACACTCACTATTAACCTGTACGAATAATAATAATAGAACACAGAAGTAGAAATAAAGTAGTAAACTTATAAAACCCGACCTTAAGGTCAACTACCAGAGGGCCCCAAAATAACATGATCCCAATTCTCATATCACAGTACCGAGACAAACTCTACAACTACAAACGGCTACAACATATCATACTCTATTGCGGCGCACAACCTGATCCCAACAATCATCACAATATCTGTTGCGCGTGCAACCCGATCCCAACCTTTATCACAATAACTGTTGTGGAGTGCAATCCGATCCGAATATCATATTATATCAGTATCCATTGCGGTCTGCAACCCAATTGTCACGACCCAAAATCCGTTAAAGGTCGTGATGGCGCCGGACACCACTGGCAGGCAATCCAACACGAAGAAGTTAATTAAACTCTCAATTTAGTATTTTAGAAATCATTTCTTTTCCTTACATTAAACAATACATAATGAACTTCACTGAATAAATAATGATGTCTTTAACGAATTTGAAAATTGAAAAATCCCACAGTTGTCCCAAAAACCAGTGTCACAAGTGCATGAGCGTTTAATAAGGAATAAAATAAAATACAATAACTGTCCGGAATACAATTTGGACAGAAAGGGAAATACCAATACTCCGAAGGAGACTCTGTTGACTGCGGATCGCACATAAGATGCAGCTCGTCTAAGTCCCCATGTCAACCACGCTGTTGCATCCACAAGGCCACTAAATGTATATATGTTTGTACAACAAAATGTACAGCAAGTGTAGTATGAGTCCGAAAATAACGTGTACCCAGTAAATATCATGTCTAACCTCGAAGAAGTAGTGACGAGGGGTCGACTTCGACACTTACTAGTGGTCCAACAATATCAAGTACAGTAAAGAAGTTAATAAATATGAAACCGATTAAATATATGAAATAAACATGTATATAATACGTAGTATAATTCCCCTCTTTACAATTTTACTCAAGCTCTCAACCAGCAAGTTTCCTCCATAACCGGAGCTTATATATATATGTAGAGATAGTGGATTTCACCAAAGAGGTTGTCATAATTCAAATAAGGGAAAAATCTCGGATACACTTGCTTCTTGCCAAATATTACGTACGATTCCATGAGGATAATATATATAGGAAATGTCGTACGGCCCGATCCAACATAAAAGTTAATTGTGCACTACCGAGGGTCGAACGGAGCAAACCATAGATACATCTATTAACCTGTCGAGGCGAACAACCTGCTCCCATGAGAGTGTGATACATAAATCCCGCCAAGGCGAATGACCCGATCCCATAAGAGTAGTAGAAAGAAATACCCCACTCGCGAATCATACGTGTGACGCGGTAAAATATAAATTTAAAGAATCACCCCGCTCGCGGATCTTACTTGCCACGCGATCAAATATAAATTTAACATTAAAATCATATCTCTTTCTTGATTCTCTTCAAAATAAGGGAAATTCAACTTGTAGCTTTTTAAAGAAATTATCCCGCTCGCGAGACATACATGCGATACGGTTACACATAGATTTATTAAGCTATTATAATATTCTTTCAATTCTTTTCAAAAATACGAAGTTCAAATGAAAACTTTTAAGATCTCAAATTCCTCAATTTTAACTCTTTTCAAGACATTTACTAAGCAAACTCAATCTCGCTTCTTCTCAAGGCAGACAATAAACATAAATCAACAACAATATCAATAAGGTATGGTGTAAACCTAAAACTACCCGGACATAGGCATAACTAGTAGCTACATACGGATTCTCGTCACCTCGTGCATACGTAGCCCCCACAAATAGAGGCACATATTAATTTAGTTCACCTATGAGGTTAATCACCTCTTACAAGGTTAGAAAAGAGACTTACTTCACTTCAAAGTTCCATAGCCGGCTCCCAAGCCTTTCAAACAACTCAACCGATGCCCAACGCTCCAAAACTCGCTTTCACTTTATTAACATTCACAAGATTTTAATCCTCCTCGGACATCGTAACATTGAGTAAAATGCTCATACGCCACTAACAAATTGATATCTACAATTACAATCCCAATTACAATCAAAATATGATTCAAAAATATTTATCAATATCCATTTATAGCTCACAAGTTGGCTACAAATCTCCAGCTCAAATCGTCTAATAGATTCACTTACTAGCACATTCAACTCCACTCTCATCATTTAATACCCATTTGAAGTCATCAATGATGCTACATTAATTCTCCAACACCACCAAATTACTATTCATCGTCTTCCTTAACCAACATTTCCAAAAAATTCAATTTGGTGATTACATAGTTAAACACTTCCAATTAAGCTAGAAAATGATTCAGTGGGTTCATTGTATCATTTAATTTCATTTCTAAAAGCACTATTTATCTCTCCTTCATTTTATCAAGAACACTATTCATGCCATGAACTAGGGTTTATGAAATCAATTATCCGACCATAACAACTTGAAACAAATATTAGAATTACTCTCACCGGCTCATAATAAATGAACTTGAAACATTAGTATTACCTTCTTGAAGTTTTTCCTTAAAAATTTAATGTTTGGGAAATTTGATGTTCTTGAACAACTTGAAAAATTTCTAGGGATTTCAAATATTGAATGATGTTAATACTAGTGTTAATAGGATGTTATTAACTTAATATATCCAAAAAATCACCTTGTATTCTTAAGTAGTCTCCAAGGTCGAATCCTCCATGAAAGAACCAATCCCTAGCTCAAGAAAACCCCCAAAAATGGTTGTTTTCCGCGACTGCCTTATATAGGCACAAGTGCTTTAGCGAGTTGTACCTTGGACTGTGCAGGTTGTACCTCGTATTACAAGTTTTCCTCTGCTGGATACCTTTTACTAAAACGTCCATAACTCATTGTAGAAATAACCAAATGACGAACGTTTAGAAGCGTTAGAAACTAAGCTCGAAGATATTTCATTTGATTGGTTTTCCACTATATAACTCCTTATAGATTTCAAGATGTAAGCTTTCAAAGTCAGCTCCATGCATCAGAAATTTCTGGCAAAACTGTTTTACCAGCCTTTATTCATTCGATTATAACTTTCTGTATAAATATCCAAATGATAAATGGTTTAACTTTCTGGAAACTAGAATCAAAGAGCTATAATTTCACGTTTTGATAATATTCAGATTCCTTATAAATTTTGATATATAAGCTTCCAAATTTAGCTTTGCGATTGCACCAGTTACTGTTCAAAACAACTTTTTGCAGCAGAAAATTCTAGAAATTCCTTTGTCTAAAATTCATTCCGTTAACCTTCCGAAATCCACCCGAGGCCTTCGGGACCTTAACCAATAATACCAACATGTCCCAAAATACAATACGAACTTAGTCGAGGCTTCAAACCACATCAAACAACGCCGAAATTACGAATCGCGCATCGAATCAAATTATGAGTTTTCAAATCTTTCAACTTCTATATTTTGCGCCGAAACGCATCAAATCGATCCGGAATAATTTCAAATTTTACACGCAAGTCATATTCAAAATTACAGACCTACTCCCACTTCTGGAATCGGAGTCCGACCCCAATATCAAAAAGTCCACTTGCGGTCAAACTTGTCAAAAATCTTCAAATTTCTAACTTTCGCCAAATGACCCCAAAATGACCTACGGACCTCCAAATCCACTTCTGGTCGTGCTACCAATACCAGAATCACCACACAGAGCTATTTCCAGACTCGAAATCCCAAACAGCTATCGATAACACTGAAATACACTTCAACCCAAATTTATGAAATTCTTGCAAAATGCCAATTTCCACAATAGGCGCCGCAATGCTCCCGGGTCATCTAACATCCGATCCGGACATATGTCCAAGTCCAAAATCAACATACAAACCTGCTGGAACCTTCAAATCCCAATTTCGAGGTCATTTACTCAAAAATCACACTTTAGTCAATTCTTCCAACTTAAGGCTTTCGAAATGAGAATTTTCTTTCCAAATCAACTTCGCACATCCCAAGATTCAATTCTGATCATGCATGCAAGTCATAATACCTGAAGTGAAGCTGCTCATGGCCTCAAACCGTCGAACGACGTGCTAGAGCTCAAAATGACCGGTCGGATCATTACACCAATACCTATACTAATTCATTTCAATATTGTTGCGGTGCGCAACCCGTTCTCAATATCAACTCATTAACATAACAACATAGCACAACCAGTTATGAAATCTCAACACAAAAGGGAAATGAAATGAGTGGGAACATGAAGGAACTACCGATACAAATGGAGAATATCGAATACCTCGTAATCCAAAACCTTAGCAATACGTTAATACTGGAATAACTACATGCATCACGTAAATAGAATACCATAATAAAGTACATCAAGTAATATAAGGACAATAAAAGCAAATAAAACATGGGACAACAAAAATATACAATTAATGCAAGTAGGAACATATAGCAGGTAAGCAGATTGAGTGAGAAATGAATAAATCGAAACAAGTAATAATTAAATAACCGATAACAAATAAAGCGTGGATAACAAGTAAGAATATGTAGTAATTAAAGGATGTAACAAGAGATAACATGGACTAAATAAAGACATGGATGTAAATAGCCCAACCCGCTTGCTTTAACCCATGACAACACATATACACTCGTCATCTCACATATATGCCGTCTCCATAAATAATATACGTAACAATTAGAGCAACAGGTCCTAATTTCCTCAAATCAATGTTAGACATGATACTTACCTCTTTGCGCAACCCACTAAACAATCAACCACGACTTTTCCTTTCGAACAAGCCTCCAAACAAACCAAATCTAGCCAAATGTCGTTCAAACAAGTCAAAATAAGTTTTATAAAACTACTTATGAATGAAAAAGGTTCAATCCTTGATAAAATTGAAAAAGTCAACAAAATTTAGCCCCGACCCCGCTTAGTCAAAATTCGAGATTCGGACCAAAATTTGATTAACCATTCACCCCGAGCCCGGTTATGTGATTTTTTTCGAAATTCGACCTCAATTTGAGTTCTAAATCTCAATTTTATAAACTAAATTCTACCCAATTCTCTAATTTCTGCCATGAAAATCCTAGATTTGATGTTAAAAATTAATGAAAAGCAATGGGCAATTGAAAGAAAGTGGATTAGAGTTGCTTATCAA
Source organism: Nicotiana sylvestris (assembly GCF_000393655.2). NCBI lineage: Eukaryota > Viridiplantae > Streptophyta > Magnoliopsida > Solanales > Solanaceae > Nicotiana > Nicotiana sylvestris. Next base: position 36,475,164 of record NC_091064.1, read on the forward strand.
TGATTTTAGGAAGAAAGTCTCTCAAGAAAATTGCATGTAGAGTGTTAAGGTTTGAGAAATTATGTAAAATAATCTAAGTTCCAACTTTTTCCCTCTTTTACCCAGCTACAGGTATCAGTTCGCAATTGCGAAGACCGTATTTTCAAACCTCTAATCGCAAAAGCGATCAATGCAGTAGTTGTGGACGACCAATTTTGACCTTCCTTTTTATAATTAATTTACTCGCACTTAATGATTTTCAGTAAGTATATTGAAAATATTTTCTAATTAAAAAATAATTATTTTTATATAAATTAAGTAATTAATGGTGTTGAATTATTAATTTAGTATTTTAATTATAAATATATTTCTCCTACTATTTTTGAAACTAATAAAAGAACTGTTACATTCATTACATATGTTTATAATTAATTTAATAAGGTTGTTCCTTAATTTTAGTAAAATAGCCTACGATTTCTAAGTAAATCCGAGATTAATGTCACAAATAGAAAATATGATATTTAATAATTAATTAGCTAATTACAGTAATTAGTAGTGTATTTGATGATTTTAATTTCTATTGCATTTTCTTGAAATTATTTAAGTTTATTTAAAGACCGAAATGAATACAATTGCAAATACCTAATTAAATATAATGTGGCTATCTATAAATCAGTTTTAGCCCAATACCCAAGCCCAAACAAATTTGATCCAGTCCTAAACAACGCCATATTATCCACCTTGGCAATCCGTCCTTACCCCTGAGAACCAATAGAATTGCGCCATGTCACCCATCCCACTCACTCACAAAACAAACACACTCAATCCTGACAGTTGATCCACACTATCGACGGACCATGTTTAATATTTATTTTCTCATTATTTTAAAACTACCACTAGATTTAATCTTAACCATTGGAGTACCTGGATCCAACCGTTCCCATATTTTGCCATAAAAATATTCTTAAAACATTTAATCCATGATTTATCAGGGTCGTTGATCTAATGATGTGATGACCCAAAAGGGTCATCTTCTATTTTAGACTCGATTTCATGTTCCGAGGTCTTAAAAAATCTCATTTTATTCTTCCTCGATTCGCGTGCACAGTTCGAGCGTGTACCCGAAAAGCCCTTATGTGAAAAATTTATGAAAAAGATGATTTTTGTCCAAAAAGTTAAATTTTGCTAACTTTGGTCAACATTTTGGGTAAACAGACCCGGACCCTTGTTCCGACGGTCTCGAAGAGTCCGTAGTAAACTATGGGACCTGGGCGTATGCTAGGAATCAAATTTCGAGGTCCCAAGTCCAATGAATGAATTTTTGATAAAAATTGTTAAACTAAAATTTGCAAAGGTTTTGAGAAATTAGTTAATGTTTGATATTTTTGGTATCGGGCCCGTATTTTGGTTTTGGAACCCGGTACAGGTCCGTCATGATATTTAAACCTTATCTGTAAATTTTGGTGGAAAACGGAATTGATTTGACGTGATTCAGACCATTGGTTGAAAAGTTAGAAGTTTTGAAACTTTTTTGAAAATTTCATACAATTTGGTGCTAAATTCATAGTTCTAGGTGTTATTTTGACGATTTGATCGCATGAGAAAGTTCGTATGATGTTTTAAGACTTGTGTGCATGTTTGGTTTGGAGCCCCAAGGGTTCGGATGAGTTTTGGATAGGCCACAGAGTGATTTGGACTTAAGAAAAAATTTCCAGTATGCTTCAGGTCTGCAGACTTTACATTTACGAAGTCTGGCTCGCAAATGCGAGCATCTCATTTGCGAAGTAGTATCACATTTGCAATCAGAAAGGCTAGGAGGGGACCTTCGCAATTGCGAAGCTGTGACGACCCGACCAGTCGTCTCATGAGTTACCACTCTGTTTCCCCTATTTCTGCTTCTTATTTCTTTGTTTATCGATTCTATATGTGATTGGGTTGGCTGGATCGGGTTCGGAAAGGTTTTGAGAAGGGTTGAGACACTTAGTCTCTTTTGAGGAACCTTAAGTTGGAAAAGTCAACCGGATGTTGACTTATGTGTTAGAGGGATCGGATGTGAGTTCCGATGGTTTGGATAGCATCGGGAGGTAATTTGAGACTTAGGAGCGTGATCGGAATGCATTTTGGAGGTCCGGAGTAGATTTAGGCTTGAATTGGTGAAGTTGGAATTTTGGCGTTTTCCGGTTGATAGGTGATATTTTGATATAGGGGTTGGAGAGGAATTGTGAGAGTTGCAGTAGTTCTGTTGTGTCATTTGGGATGTGTGCGCAAAATTTCAGGTCAATCGGACGTGGTTTGGTTGGGTTTTTGATAAAAAGCGAAATTCGGAAGATTTTGAAAACTTATGCTTGAATCCGATGTGTTTTGGTTGATTCAATGTTTTTTGAGGTGTTTGAAGATTGGTATAAGTTTGGATGGTGGTATATGATGTGTTTATGCTTTTGGTTGAGGTCCCGGGGGCCTCGGGGTGATTTTGGATGGTTGACGGAAAGTTTTGGAGTTGGTTGTGACAGCTGAAGTTTTCCATTTCTGTCATAACCGCACCTGTGGCTAGGGGACCACAGGTGCGGTCTCGCAGAAGCGAGATTTGTATCGGAGAAGCGGAAAGGGCCCGGGAAGGAAGAAACTGCAGAAGCGGTTAAAGAACCGTACCTGTGATCGCGTAGGTACGGATTGGGCATCGTAGTGCGAAAGGGAGGATTTAAGTGATGACCGCAGAAGCGGTCCATTGACCGAAAAAGCAGTACCGCAGAAGCGTGGAATTGGCCGCAAGTGTGGAATCCCTAGGTCAAAAGGTATAAATTATTTCCTTCGCGATTTTTGAGCTATTCCACCATTTCTAAGTCGGCTTTTGGAGCTTTTTGGGTGATTTGAAGAAGGATTTCAAGGGGATTTCATTGAGGTAAGGATTTTGGACCTAAAACTCGTTTCTATGGTGTTATTTCACAGATTAAAGTTGTAATTAATGGAAATTAAGGGTTAAAATTGGGGAAACTAGGGCTTGGTATTGGAGACCTAGACTTGAGGATTTGAGGGACCATTTGTGGTCGGATTTTGGTAATTTTGATATGTATAAACTCGTGGGGAGATGAGGAATCTATTAATGTAAATTTTATCAAAATCCAAGACGTGGGCCTTAGGGTCGGGTTTTGGTAATTTCGGGATTTGTGTTGTAAATTAGTTATTTTCGCATGGCCTTCGTTCCCTTAGCATATTTTGACGTCGTGGTTCTGATTTTGGATAGATTTGATGCGAGTGGAGGCCGATTCGAGGGGCAAAGGTGTCGTAGGCTTGAGTTTGGACCAGATTAAGGTGAGTAATGATTGTAAATGTTGTCCTGAGGATATGAAACTCCGGATTGCACATTATTATGTTATATTGAGGTGACTCATATGCTAGATGACGAGCGGGGGGTCGTGTACTGTTGGGGATTGTGACTTAGTCCATCCCAAATGATTATTTTACCGTGTATTTGACTGAAAACTATTTTTCTATCATCTTGTTTTGGGCTGAATGCCATATTTGGGCCTCGTGCCAACTATTTGAACCCTTAGGGGATTTTTACTGATATTTTCTCACTGTTTTGACTTTATACTTTAACTCAGTCATGCTATATTCTACTGCTTTCATAACTCAGCCATGTTTACTCTACTTTAACACTTGAAATGATATTCTAAATGATATTTCGGGATGAGCATCATGTTTTACTGTTGCCCGAGTAGCTTGTGAAATTTGACTGAGTAAGGTTGAGGGCCTATGTCGTGAGGAAACACTGATTATGATTATGAGGCTAAGGGCCTGAGATTTGTACGCCACGAGATGGTTTGTGATATGAGGCCGAAAGCCTATGTGTTTATTCCACAAGATGGCTTGATATTGCGCTTAGGTTGTAAGGGGCCCCTCCAGGAGTCTGCACACCCCCAGTGAGCGCGGGTACCTATTGTGATGTGAGATATAGCCCGAGCGGCTGGTTATTGTTCCATGCGTTGCCCGGGTCCGAGTTTAGGGTCGTGACAAGTTGGTATCAGAGCCTAGGTTACATAGGTCTCACGAGTCATGAGCATGTTTAGTAGAGTCTCGCGGATCGGTACGGAGACGTCTGTATTTATCCTCGAGAGGTTGCAGAACCTTTAGGAAAAACTTTATATTCTTGAAATTCTTGTCGTGCGAATCTGTTGATCCGAGTACTAAACTTCTGTTATTCTATTCTCTCACAGATGGTAAGGACATGCGCTACCGGTCAGGATGGACGACTACCAGTACCACCAGCTGTGGCTACTAGAGGCTGAGGACGTGGTCGTGGTAGGGGCATGAGTGTGGCCCGCACAGCAGCTAGGGCAGCATCTACAAATCCACCAGCCGCCCTAGTTCAGGATCAGGTCCCAGCTGTGGACGCTCCAACAGCACCAGCTTAAGCACCAACTGTGCCCATTGTGATACCGGGTCTTTAGGAGGCCTTAGCTCAGATTCTATCGGTATGCATTGTCCTAGCTCAGGTTGTTTCAGTTACTACAGCTGCAACTACTTCTCAGGTCGGGGGACACTCTCAGACTCCCGCCGCTCGCACACCTAAGCAGGTCGTGCAGGGACTTCAGACACCGGGGGCATATCCGGCCCAGCCGGTCGCAGCTGCTCAGAACTATGTAGTTCCTGCCATGCTAGAGGATGAGAAGCCTAGGTTGGAGAGGTTTGGTAGACTTCAGCCTCCAACTTTCAGTGGTGCAGAGGGAAAGGATGCCCAGGGTTTCTTGGATAAGTGTCAGAGGACGCTTCGTACCACGGGTATTCTGGAGACCAGCGGGGTCACTTTCACTACTTATCAATTTTCTGGAGCTGCCTTCACTTGGTGGGAGGCTTTTGAGAGGCGTAGGCCTGTTGGTGCAGCACCCCTTACCTGGTAGCAGTTCTCTGTTCTTTTTTTAGAGAAGTATGTGCCGCAGTCTTGCAGAGAGGAGTTGTGCAGGCAGTTTGAGTGGTTGCGTTAGGGAGAGATGACTGTCATGCAGTGAGAGATGAGGTTCTCAAAGTTAGCTCGTCATGCTATTTTGTTGGTTCTTACAGATAGAGAGAGGATTAAGAGGTTTGTTGATGGCCTCACTTAGCAGCTTCGTATGCTTATGACCAGGGAAAGGGTGACCGATGCGACTTTTGAGGAGGTTGTAGACATTGCTCGTGAGATTGAGTCAGTTCGTCTCCAGGAGCGAGAGAAGAGAGAGGACAAGAGGCCTCGAGGATCTAGTAGTTATAGTGGTGCACCTTTGAGAGGTCAGTTTCAGCACGGTAGAGGTCGTCCATTCAGGCATGCTCAGCCAGCGCGCCCAGATTATCGTGGGGCATCATCGGGTCATGGATCTCACAGTTCTCATCAGGGCCAGTCATCACTTAGTGCCCTTCCAGATCAGAGTTCGTCCCGTGGTCCATCAATTCAGGGCTCCTCTATGCCATGTGCATCAACTAGTCATTCCGGTGCTAGGGGTTCCCTTCGGTCTCCGTCTCCAGCACTCGAGAGTTGCTATGAGTGTGGAGAGATGGGTCATATGTTAAGGCAGTGTCCTCGACATCTTACGGGTTCATCTCAGTAGAGGAGTCAGCCATCGGCTTCATCACCAGGTACTTCACCACCACCTGCCCAGCCAGCTAGGAGTGGAGGTAAGTCAGCTAGGGGTTGCCCTAGAGGGGGAGGTCGATCAGGTGGCGGTCAGGCCTGTTTATATGCATTTCCAGCTAGACCTGATGCTATTGCTTCCGATGCTGTTATTACAGGTATTGTTTCAGTCTGCTACAGAGATACATCTGTATTATTTGATCTTGATTCCACCGTTTCTTATATATCATCATACTTTGCTCATTATTTGGGTACGCCCTGTGAGTCTCTTGTTTCACCTGTTCATGTATCTACCCCGATGGGCGATACTATTGTTGTAGACCGTGTGTACTGGTCATGTGTGGTGACTATTTGGGGTATAGAGACCCGAGTGGATCTTTTATTATTGTGTATGGTGGATTTCGATGTCATTTTGGGCAGGGATTGGTTATCTCCATGTCGTGCTATTCTAGACTGTCATGCCAAGATAGTCACATTGGCTATGCCGGGTGTGCCACGGATTGAGTGGCGAGCTGTGACTGATTATGTTCCCAGTAGGGTAATCTCATTCTTGGAGGCCCAACGTATGGTTGGGAAGGGTTGTCTTTCGTATCTAGCCTTTGTGAGGGATGTCGGTGCAGAGATTCCTAATATTGATTTTATTCCAGTTGTGAGGGATTTTCCCGATGTGTTTCCTGCAGACCCGCAGGGCATGCCACTGGACAAGGATATTGATTTTGGTATTGACCTAGTGCCGGGCACTCAGCCCATTTTTATTCCGCCGTATCGTATGGCACCAACAGAGTTGAAGGAATTAAAGGAGCAACTTCAGGAACTCATTGATAAGGGGTTCATTCGGCCTAGTGTGTCACCTTGGGGTGCACCAGTTCTATTTATGAAGAATAAGGATGGCACTATGTGGATGTGCATTGATTATAGGCAATTGAACAAAGTAACAATTAAGAACAAGTATCCTTTACCTCGTATTGATGATTTATTCAACCAGCTTCAGGGAGCGAGATTGTTCTTCAAGATTGATCTCCATTCAGGTTATCACCAGTTGAAGATCGTGGACTTGGATATTCTTAAGACAACTTTCAGGACCCGATATGGTCATTATGATTTCTTGGTGATGTCTTTTGGGCTGACTAGTTCCCTAGCAACGTTCATGCATTTGATAAACAACGCACGACCTTATCTTGACTCGTTTGTCATAGTCTTCATTGATGATATTCTGGTGTATTTGCGTAGTCAGGAGGAGCACGCTGAGCATTTGAGAGTTGTGTTGCAAAGATTGAGGGAGGAGAAGCTTTATGCAAAATTCTCCAAGTGTAAGGTTTGGCTCAGTTCAGTGGCTTTCTTGGGGCATGTGGTGTCCCGTGAGGGTATTCAGGTTGATCCAAAGAAGATAGAGGCAATTCAGAATTGGTCCAGACCGTCCTCAGCCACAGAGATTCGCAGCTTTCTTGGTTTGGCAGGTTATTATCGCCGGTTTGTTTAGGGATTCTCATCTGTCGCATCGCCCTTGACCAAGTTGACTCAGAAGGGTGCTTCATTTGTATGGTCGGATGAGTATGAGGAGAGCTTTCAGAAGCTCAAGACAGCCTTGACCACAACTCTAGTGTTAGTTTTTCCATCAGCTTCAGGATCATATACTGTATATTGTGATGCTTTGAGAGTTGGTATTGGTTGTGTATTGATGCAAGAGGGTAGAGTTATTTCTTATGCTTCTCATCAGTTGAAGCCCCATGAAAAGAACTACCCTATTCTTGATTTGGAGTTGGCTGCCATAGTTCACGCGTTGAAAAGTTGGAGGCATTACTTGTATGGTGTGTCTTTTGAGGTGTTTACTGATCATCGTATCCTCCAACACTTGTTCAAACAGAAAGATCTCAATTTGAGGCAGCGGAGATGGTTGGAGCTGCTAAATGATTATGATATCACTATATTGTACCATCCGGGGAAGTTCAATGTGGTGGCCGATGCTTTGAGCTGAAAGGCAGTGAGTGTGGGGAGTTTGGCATATATTCCAATTGGGGAGATACCTCTTGCAGTTGATGTTCAGGCCTTGGCCAATCGTTTTGTAAGGTTGGCTATTTCTGAGCCCAGTCGGGTATTGGCTTGTGTGATTTCTTGGTTTTCCTTCTATGATCGCATCAGAGAGTTCCAGTATGATGATCCGCATTTGCTTGTCCTTAAGGATAGAGTTCAGCACGATGATGCCAGAGACATGACTATTGGTGATGATGGGGTGTTGAGGATGCAGGGCCGGATATGTGTGCCCAATGTGGATGGGCTTCGGGAGTTGATTCTAGAAGAGACCCATAGCTCGCGGTATTCTATTCATGCGGGTTCCGTGAAGATGTATCAGGATCTGAGACAACATTATTGGTGGATAAGAATGAAGAAAGACATTGTGGGATTTGTAGCTTGGTGCCTTAATTGTCAGCAGGTGAAATACGAGCATCAGAGACCGGGTGGGTTGCTTCAGCAGATGGATATTCCAGAATGCAAGTGGGAGCGGATCACTATGGACTTTGTAGTTGGACTTCCACGAACTTCGAAGAAGTTCGATGCTATTTGGGTGATTGTGGATCGGCTGGCCAAGTCCGTGCACTTCATTCCTAAGTGTACTACCTATTCTTCAGAGCGGTTGGTAGAGATCTATATCCAGGAGATTGTTTGTTTGCATGGTGTCCCAGTTTCCATCATTTTAGATAGAGGCACTCAGTTTACATCGCAGTTTTGGAGGTCTGTGCAGTGAGATTTGGGTACTCAGGTTGAGTTGAGCACAACTTTTCACCCTTAGATGGACGGGCATTCCGAGCGCACTATTCAGATATTAGAAGACATGTTGTGCGCTTGTGTCATTGATTTCGGAGGGTCATGGGATCGGTTTCTACCTACTGCAGAGTTTGCTTATAACAACAGCTACCAGTCGAGTATTCAGATGGCTCTATATGAGGCTTTGTATGGGAGGCGGTGTAGATCTCCAGTTGGTTGGTTCGAGCTGGGTGAGGCTAGGCTATTGGGGATAGACTTGGTGTAGGATGCTTTAGAAAAGGTGAAGGTAATTCAGGAGAGGCTTCGCACAGCACAGTCGAGACAAATGATTTATGCTGATAAGAAGGTTCGAGATGTGTCCTACATGATTGGTGAGAAGGTTCTGTTGAAGGTTTTGCCCATGAAGGGTATTATGAGGTTTAGGAAGAAGGGTAAATTGAGTCCTCGGTTCATTAGGCCTTTTGAGGTGCTTCGGAGGATTGGGGAGGTGGCTTATAAGCTTGCTTTGCCACCCAGCTTGTCGAGTGTGCATCCGGTATTTCATGTTTCAATGCTCCAGAAGTATGTTGGGGATTTGTCTCATGTTCTGGATTTCAGCACTGTTTAGTTGGATGGTGATTTGACTTATAATGTGGAGCCAGTAGCTGCTTTGGAGCATTAGGTTCGAAAGTTGAGGTTAAAGGATATAACTTCAGTGAAAGTGCAGTGGAGAGGTCGGCCCATAGAGGAGGCTACCTGGGAGACCGAGCGGGAGATGCAGAGCAGATATCCTCACCTGTTTGAGGCTTCAGGTGCGTTTCTTGACTCGTTCGAGGATGAACGTTTGTTTAAGAGGGGAAGATGTGACGATTCAGCCAGTCATCTCATGAGTTACTGCTCCGTTTCCCCCATTTCTGCTTCTTATTGCTTTGTTTATTAGTTCTATATGTGATCGGGTTGGTTGGCTCGGGTTCGGAAAGGTTTTGAGAAGGTTTGAGACACTTAGTCTCTTTTGAGGAAGCTTACGTTGGAAAAGTCAACTGGATATTGACTTATGTGTTAGAGGTCTCGGATGTGAGTTATGATGGTTCGGATAGCTCCGGGAGGTGATTTGGGACTTAGGAGCGTGATCGGAATGCGTTTTGGAGGTTCAGAATAGATTTAGGCTTGAATTGGCGAACTTGGAATTTTTTCGTTTTCCGGTTGATAGGTGAGATTTTGATATAGGGGTCGGAATGGAATTCCTAGAGTTGCAGTAGTTCCATTGTGTCATTTGGGATGTGTGTGCAAAATTTCAGGTCAATCGGACGTGGTTTGGTTGGGTTTTTGATCAAAAGCGGAATTCGGAAGATTTTGGAAACTTAGGGTTGAATCCGATGTGTTTTGGTTGATTCGATGTTGTTTTAGGTGTTTTGAAGATTTGAATAAGATTGGATGGTGGTATATGATGTGTTTATGCTTTTGGTTGAGGTCCCGGGGGCCTCGGGGTGATTTCGGATGGTTGGCGGAAAGCTTTGGAGTTGGTTGTGATAGCTGAAGTTTCCCATTTCTGTCTTAACCGCACCTGCGGCTAGAGGACCGCAGGTACGGTCTCGCAGAAGCAGAAAGGGCCCGGGAAGGAAGAAACTACAAAAGCGGTTGAAGAATCGCACCTGCGATCGTGCAGGTGCGGATTGGGCATCGCAGATGCGAAAGTGAGGATTTAAGTGATGACCGCAGAAGCGGTCCATTAACCGCAAAAGCGGTACCGCAGAAGCGGGGAATTGGCCGCAGGTGCAGAATCCCTGGTCCAGAAGGTATAAATTATTTCCTTCGCGATTTTTGAGCTATTCCACCATTTCTAAGTCGGTTTTTGAAGCTTTTTGGGTGATTTAAAGAAGGATTTCAAGGGGATTTCATTGAGGTAAGGATTTTGGACCTAAAACTCATTTCTATGGTATTATTTCACGGATTAAAGCTGTAATTAATGGAAATTAAGGGTTAAAATTGGGGAAACTAGGGCTTGGTATTGGAGACCTAGATTTGAGGATTTGAGGGACCATTTCTGGTCGGATTTTAGTACTTTTGATATGTATGAACTCGTGGGAGATAATGAATCTATTGATGTAACTCAGTCATGCTATATTCTGTTGGTATTGTGACCGAGGGCGTTTCTTTATTTGTTTACCTTTTCTAGTTGCCTGTCTTTTACTTGCTTAACTATTTATAAGGGGATTTTAAGAAGCTTAAACTGAACTGAAGAGACTTTGCATATTTTTGTTGTTTCATCACTTTTACTGCTTCCTTATAGCCTGTGATGTGCCTTACGTGATTTCTTATTTCTTAGTCTTCATTTATTATTATTACTCAGTGAGTTGGAGTACTCAGTTTACTCCCTGTACCCCGTGTGCAGATTCAGGCGCTTCAGGTCCTACTAGAGAGGGTTTAGAGCTTCCAACAGATTCGGAGTTCACGAGGTAGCTGCTCGGCGTTCATAGCACCGTGCTTCTCCCCCTATCTCATTTCTTTTCTCTTATTAGTGTTCTGTAATAATTTGAGTAGACTCTTCAGACTTGTAGTATATTGATAGATGCTCATGACTGGTGACACCCCGATGTCGGGCTGTGTTGGTTTTAATTTCGCAAATTGTACTGTTCACTGCTTATTTTGGGATTTTATCATGTTAAAGACTTAATACTTATTATTTTAACTGCTTAAAATGAAGTGGGAATGTGTCGGCTGGCCTTGTCTTCATGAGAGGTGCCATCACGACCAAGTCCGAGTTTAGGGCCGTGACTGAAGCTCAGGATCATATTTGCAATACGAACAGGTCGCATTTGTGAATAAGTGTTTGCACTTGCGATAGTAGCAGGGCCTAGACAATCTTCGCATTTGCGATGGAATGTTTGCATTTGCGAACCCCTAATCGCAAATGCGATATCTGCAACTGTTCAAAAATGATTTTGGACGGGATTTTTCATTCATTCTCCCATTTTTCAGAACCTAAACCTCAAGAGGCGATTTTCCAAAGACCATTTCTTCCACAAATCATAGGTAAATGATTCCTAACTCATTTCTTTTAATCTATTTCATCTATTTACAAGATTTCATCTTAGAATCTTGGGTTTTTCATGGTGGAATTGGGTATTTTTGGGTAGAACTTAGGAATTTTGAAATTTAGGGATTTAGACCTCAAATTGAGGTCGGATTCAGAAACCTATTGTATATCCGAGCTCGGGGGTGAATGGGTAATCGGGTTTTGGTCTGAATTTCGAGTGTTGACCAAGCGGGCCTGGGGTTAATTTTGACTTTTTGGGGAAAATGTTGGGAAACCTTTAATTATGCATTGGAATTGATTTCTTTAGCATTAATTAATGTTATTAAGTTAATTATGACTAGATACAAGTGTATTGGAGGTGGAATCGAGAGGTAAAGCGGTAATTGAGCTTTGAATTGCCCGTTGGTTTGAGGTAAGTGTTTGGTCTAACTTTGACTTGAGGGATTAGGGATCCCCGACTTAATTGCTATGTGAAATTCTATGTGTGTGGCGTATAGGTGTGGTGATGAGTACCTATGCGCCGCCAAATTATCTGTTAAGCCTGTTCCCTTCCCCATTCTTAATATATTGTTTTTCCTGTCTTTACTGCAACATGTTTATTGATGTTTCTATATCTACTTGCTACTTGTTAAATGTTGTTTTCTCTATTGAAGTTACCAATTGTTCCTTAGTTTCATTGTAATGCACTGTGGGTTTATGTTGGTTTACTGGAGATTCATGGTACACTTTGGTTGGTCTCGCTGTGTAGTATTTAACTGATGGAGTTTCACAATGGTTTAGATTTCTATTGTCTTGGTTTGAGGTATATATGTTGTGGAGGGTTTTAAGCTAAATTGTGAAATACTTGTTCTTATTTTGTGATTGGTACTGATATGGTGGGATCGGGTTGCACGTTGCAATAGGAGGAATAAGGGTGAAATGTGACTGTCTGGTGGGATCTGGTTGCACGCCGCAACAAGAAGTAATAAGGGTGGATAGGTGGGATCAGTTTTACGAGCCGCAACAGGAGGAATAAGGGTGATATATTGAGGAGTAATAAGGGTGGACTAGTGAGATCAGGTTGCACGCCGCAACCAGGAGTAATAAGGGTGAATAATCATATTGTTACTTGTTATATGGTGGGATCGGGATGCGCGCCGCAGCATTTTGTTGTTTATGTATTCCTCTGCTAAGATTTTATTCTGTAGCATTATAATTCTCTTAAGGATTGGTTATAGCTGAGTACTAGCAAGACATTTAAGTTCCGTATTTATTTCGCTGCAAGTTACTACTTCGAATCGTTCCATATTTCATTTTGTTTTATTATATACTATTGCAGGTTATATTGTATAAGCCCCGCCTTAGCCCCGTCACTACTTCGTTGAGGTTAGGATCAGAACTTACCATTACATAGGGTCGATTGTACTGATACTGCACTGTACACTTTCTGTGCAGATTTCAGAGTTGGCAGTGGCTGATCGAGAGGTCGGTTTACTTTATTCAAGAGTCTCAAGGTAGCCCTACAGGCGTCCGCAGGCCCTGGCGTCCCCTGGCGTCCCCTCCTACATACTATATCTTTGTTTTATTTATTTTCGAAACAAATATATTTTTTATTTCATACCAGTATTTTTAGCAAATCGTAGAAAGTTCGTGAGTTGTGACACCAACTTCCGGGTGGTATCTGTTTCGGTTTTGTTAATAGTATAAGGATAATTAGTTAAATTCGTACTTCCGCTTTCATTTCAGTATGAATTGGCTCTTGTTAATCCTAACTATGAAAATGTAAAGAGAAAGGTAATTATAACTCTAATGTTAGCTTGCCTAGCGAGTGCGATGTTAGGCGCCATCACGGTCCCGACGGTGGGAAATCTGGGTCATGACAAGTTGGTATCAGAGCACTAGGTTGCCTAGGTCTCACAATTCACGGAAAAGCTTGGTAGAGTCTGAGGGATCGGTACGGAGACGTATGTGCTTATCCCCTAGAGGCTATAAAGTTAGGAATAATTTCACTTCTATTCATCTCTGTCATGCGGTTTGATCTCTCAATTCTAATTGAACTCTCTACTCTGTTCTTTCGCAGATGGCGAGAACACGTACCGCTTCGTCAGCTGATCAGCAGCCCGAGCCCCTAGTGGTAGCTCCTACGAGGGGCAGAGGACGAGGCCGAGGCTGTGCTACAGGGTGAGGCAGGGGTACAACTCAGCCCATACATCAAGCAGCAGCACCAGCGACGGAGCCCTAGGTAGAGTTTGACGAGGAGGCTCCAGACCAAACCGTTCCAGTAGGGCTAGCTCAGGTTCTAAAGTGGTTCATAGTTACCCCAATACTTCAGGATGCTTTGGTCCGTCTACTAGGCCTTAAGGAGAGTGTTACGCAGAATGGTACGTTCCCTGTAGCAACAGCCGTCTCTTGGGCTGGGGGAGGAGCACAGACTCCCGCTACTCACACTCCGGAGCAAGTGGCTCCCTAGTTTCAGACTCCAGAAGCTCATCCAGTTGGGGTAGTTCCGCTTGCTATTATAGCACAGACCGACGATTGATCAGCTATGTCTTTTGAGACCTTGTAGAGATTGGATAGGTTTACCAAGCTTTTCACTACTACTTATGGCGGCACATCTTCAGAGGATCCCCAGGATTATCTGGACAATTGTCATAAGGTGTTGCATAACATGGGGGTAGTGGAAACCAATGAGGTTGACTTTGCTATTTTCGGTTGTCAGGTTCCGCCAAGAAATGGTGGAGGGATTTTTGTTTGGCTAGAAAAGCTGGGTCGCCTGCTTTGACTTCTGATCAGTTCTCTCAGCTATCTCTGGAGAAGTTTCTTCCTATCACTCAGAGAGAGAGGACTATCGGAGGTAGTTCGAACGCCTTCAGTGGGGTTCTATGACTGTCACTTAGTACGAGACCAGATTTGTTGATTTGGCCCATCATACTCTTCTTATACTTCCCACCGAGAGAGAGAAGGTGAGGAGGTTTATTAAGGGACTTGCTCAGCCTATCAAATTGCAGATGGCTAAGGGGTCGGGGAGTGAGATTTCTTTCCAAGATGCAGCTAATGTGGCCAGACGAGTTGAGATAGTTCTATCGCAGGGAATGGTCAGGGGTCTGACAAGAGGCCTCGTTACACCGGTGGATTCAGTGGGGCCTCATCTGGAGGCTGGGGTACTTTTGGTAGGGGCATCCTCACAGGACATTTTATTCAACTCTTTAGAGATCCCATGGAGCTTCAGAGGGTTGTAGCTCTTATGTACCTCCTTCAGGGCAGCCAACTTCTAGTGCACCGCCAGCTCTTATCAGAGCACCACTTCTTTAGAGTTATTATGGTGGTCAGCCATCTCATCAGGGCCAGTCTCAACTTTCTCAGCCACAGTATCATGATGGGTGTTTTGAGTGTGGTAAGTATGGGCATATCCGGAGGACTTGTACGAGATTGGTGGGTGTTCAGCCATAGTAGCAGGGTTCTCGTGCCATGATTCCGGCACCGCTTGCTCAGTCAGCTAGAGGTAGGGGTCAGGGAGCCAGAGGTAGGGGTAGCTTGCTAAAGGTAGAGGTCAGGCCGTTAGAGGTAGAGGTCAGGCCGTTAGAGGTAGAGGCCAAGCCGCTAGAGGTGGAGTCCATCCAGCAAGAGGCCATCCCAGGGATATGGTTAAGAGTGGTGGGGCCCAGCCCCGATGCTATGATTTCCCAGCCAGGCCTGAGGTTGAGTCCTCCGATGTTGTTATCACAGGTACTGTTTCGGTTTGCAGTAGAGATGCTTCAGTTCTATTTGATCCAGGGTCTACATACTCCTATGTGTCTTCTTATTCTGCTTCATATTTGGTTGTGCCTCGTAATTCTTTGCACGCTCCCGTATATGTGTCCACACTGGTGGGGGATTCCATTGTTGTAGATCGCGTCTATTGCTCGTGTGTGGTTGTTATTGGGGTCTTGAGACTAGAGTAGATTTCCTACTTCTCGATACGGTTGATTTCGATGTTATTTTGGGGATGGATTGGTTATCACCTTATCATACTATATTGGATTGGTACGCTAAGACTATGACTTTAACCTTACTAGGGTTGCCTCGATTGGAGTGGAGAGGGACTCCTGGTCATTCTACCAGCAGGGTTATCTCTTATATGAAGGCTCGGCGTATGGTCGAGAAGGGGCGTTTGGCTTATTTAGCTTATGTTCATGATTTTAGTGCTGAGGTTCCTTCTATGGATTCTGTGCCAGTTGTTTGGGAGTTTCTAGAGGTATTTCCTGCAAGCCTACCGGGGATGCCGCCCGATAGGGATATTGACTTTTGCATTGATTTGGCTCCGAGCACTTAGCCCATTTCTATTCCTCTATACAGTATGGCCCCGCTAGAGTTGAAAGAATTGAAGGAGCAGTTGCAAGATTTGCTTGATAAGGGATTTATTAGACCTAGTGTCTCGCCCTGGGTGTGCTAGTGTTGTTTGGGAAGAAGAAGGATGGGTCGATGAGGATGTGCATAGACTATCGACAGTTGAACAAAGTCACCATCAAGAACAAGTATCCATTGCCGAGAATTGATGATTTATTTGATCAGCTTTAGGGTGCCAAAGTGTTTTCGAAGATTGATTTGTGGTCTGGCTACCATCAGTTGAGCATTAGGGCATCCGATGTCCCTAAGACAACTTTTCGGACTCGATATGGGAATTATGAGTTCTTAGTGATATCATTTGGCTTGACAAATACCCCAACAACATTTATGGAATTGATGAACCGGGTGTTCAAGCCCTATCTGGATTCCTTTGTGATTGTTTTCATTGATGATATCTTGTTCTACTCCTGTAGCCGAGAGAAGCATGAGCAGCATCTTCGGATCGTTCTTAAGATTTTGAGAGACAGCCAGTTATATGCTAAGTTTTTGAAATGTGAGTTTTGGTTGAGTTTAGTTGCTTTCTTGGGTCACGTTGTATCATCAGAGGGTATTCAGGTGGATCCTCAGAAGATTGAGGCAGTCAAAGACTGGCCTAGACCTACATCATCTACAAAGATCCGGAGTTTCTTGGGTTTGGCGGGTTATTACCGTCAGATGGTCGGACGAGTGTGAGGTGAGCTTTCAGAAGCTCAAGACATCTTTGACAACGGCACCGGTGTTGGTGTTGCCCACAGGTTCAGGGCCCTATACAATATATTGTGATGCATCTCGTATTGGACTTGGTGCGGTGTTGATGCAGAATGACAAGGTTATTGCATATGCTTCACGGCAGTTGAAGATCCACGAGAAGAATTATCCAGTTCATGACTTGGAACTAGCAGCCATTGTTTACCTGCTGAAGATTTGGAGGCATTATTTATATGTCATGTCGTTTGAGGTATTCACGGATCATAAGAGTTTGCAATATTTGTTCAAGTAGAAGGAGGTCAAATTGAGACAGCGAAGGTGGTTGGAGCTATTGAAAGACTATGATATCACCATCTTATGTCATCCCGGTAAAGCCAATGTGGTGGGCGATGCTTTAAGTAGGAAGTCAGCCAGTATGGGCAGCCTTGCATATATTCTAGTCGGTGAGAGACAACTTGCATTAGATGTTCAGGCTTTGGCAAATCAGTTTGTGAGGTTGGATGTTTCTAATCCTAGTCGTGTTTTAGCTTTCATGGTTGCTCGGTCTTCATTATTTGAGCGTATCAGAGATCGGCAGTATGCTGACCCTCATTTGCTTGTCCTAAGGGACATAGTGCGGCACATAGATGCTAAGCTGGTTACAGTTGGAGATGATGGAGTTTTGAGGATGCAAGGTCGTGTTTGTGTGCCTAATGTGGATGGACTTCGTGAGTTGATTCTAGAGGATGCCCATAGTTCCCGGTATTCTATTCACCCGGGCGCCGCTAAGATGTATCAGGACTTGCGGCAACATTATTGGTGGGGGAGGATGAAGAAGGATATTGTGGCATATGTAGCTCGGTGTTTGAATTGTCAGCAGGTAAAGTACTAGCATCAGAGACCTGGTGTTTGCTTGAGAAGATTGAGATTCTTGAGTGGAAGTGGGAGCGTATCACCATGGCTTTCATTGTTGGACTCCCATGGACTCAGAGGAAGTTTGATGTAGTATGGGTTATTATGGATAGGCTGACTAAGTCATCGCATTTCATTCATGTAGCGGTTTCTTATTCTTCGAAGCGGTTGGCAGAGATTTATATTAGTGAGATCGTTCATCTTCATGGTGTGCCCATGTCTATCATTTCTAATCGAGGTACGCAATTTACCTCGTAGTTTTGGAGGGCAGTACAACGTGAGTTGGGTATGCGTGTCAAGTTTAGCACAACATTTCATCTTCAGACGGACGGACAGTCTGTGTGTACTATTCAGATTTTGGAGGATTTTCTTCGTGCCTGTGTTATTGACTTTGGAGGTTCTTGGGATCAGTTCTTGCCGTTAGCAGAGTTTGCCTACAACAACAGTTATCAATCAAGCATTTAGATGGCTCCCTATGGGGCGTTGTATGGTAGACGATGTCGATCGCTGGTTGGGTAGTTTAAGCCGGGGGGGGGGAGGGGGGCTCGGTTATTGGGTACAGATTTAGTGCAGGATGCCTTGGATAAGGTTAAGATCATTCAAGATAGACTTCGTACAGTGAAGTCCAGGCAAAAGAGTTATGCCGACCGTAAGGTTCATGACGTGGCATTCATGGTCAGAGAGAGAGTGTTGCTTCGGGTGTCACTCATGAAGGGTGTGATGCAGTTTGGGAAGAAGGGAAAGTTAAGCCCTAGGTTCATTGGGCCTTTTGAGATTCTTCGGAGACCGGGTGAGGTGGCTTACGAGCTCGCATTACCGCCCATTTTATCAGCAGTGCACCCAGTTTTTCATATATCCATACTTCAGAAGTATCATGGCGATCCATCCTACATGTTAGACTTTAGCACTATCCAATTGGACAAGGACTTGACCTACAAGGAGGAGCTGGTAGCTATTCTAGACCGGCAGGTTCATAAGTTGAGATAGAAGAGTTATCATTCGGTTCACATGTAGTGGAGAGGTCAGCCCGTTGAGGCAGCTACCTGGGAGTCCGAGTCCGATTTGCGGAGCAGATATCCCCATTTTTTCACTAGCTCAGGTACTTTTCTATATCCATTCGAGGACGAACAATTGTTTTAGAGGTGGAGAATATGATGACCCAAAAGGGTCATCCTCTATTTTAGGCTCGATTCCGTGTTCTGTGGTCTTAAAAAAACCTCATTTTATTCCTCTTCGATTCGCGCGCGCAGTTTAGGCATGTACCCGGAAAGCCAAAATGTGAAACATTTATGAAAAAGATAATTTTTGGCCAAAAAGTTAAATTTTGTTGACTTTGGTCAACGTTTTGGGTAAATGGACCCGGACGCATGTTCCGACTGTCCCGAAGGTCTGTAATAAAATATGGGACCTGGGCGTATGCCCGGAATCAAATTCCAAGGTCCCAAGCCCGAGGAATGAATTTTTGATAAAAATTGTTAAACTGAAGTTTGCAATGGTTTTAAGAAATTAGTTAATGTTTGATCTTGTTGGTATCAGACCCGTTTTTGGTTTCGGAGCCCGATATAGGTCCATTATGATATTTAAACCTTATTTGTGAAATTTGGTGGAAGACGGAATTGATTTGACGTAATTCGGACCTTTGGTTGAAAAGTTAAAAGTTTTGAAACTTTCTTGAAAATTTCATGCAATTTGGTGCTAAATTCATAGTTCTAGGTGTTATTTTGTCGATTTAATCGCATGAGCAAGTTCATAGGATGTTCTAAAACTTGTGTGCATGTTTGGTTTGAATCCCCGAGGGCTCGGGTAAGTTTTGGATTGGCCATCGCATTTGCGAAGTAGTATCGCATTTGCGATCAAAAGGGCTGGAAGGGGACCTTCGCAATTGCGAAGCTCAGGATTGTATTGCGATACGAACAGGTCGCATTTGCGAACAAGTGTTCGCATTTGAGATAGTAGCAGGTCCTGGACCTTATTCGCATTTGCGATAGAATGTTCGTATTTGCGATGGAATGTTCACATTTGCGAACCCCAGATCGCAAATGTGATATCTGCAACTGTTCAAAAATGATTTTGGACGGGATTTTTCATTCATTCTCCCATTTTTCAAAACCTAAACCTCAAGAGGCGATTTTCCAAAGACCATTTCTTCCCCAAATCATAGGTAAATGATTCCTAACTGATTTCTTTCAATCTATTTCATCTTTTTACAAGATTTCCTCTTAGAATATATGATTTTTCATGGTGGAATTGGGTGTTTTTATATAGAACTTAGGAATTTCGAAATTTAAGGATTTAGACCTCAGATTGAGGTCGGATTCCAAAATGAATTGTATATCCAAGCTCGGGGGTGAATGGGTAATTGGTTTTGGTCTGAATTTTGAGTTTTGACCAAGCGGGTCCAGGGTCAGTTTTTGACTTTTTAGGGAAAAAGTTAGGAAACTTATAATTATGTATTGGAATTGATTTCTTTAGCATTAATTGCTGTCATTGTGTTAATTATGACTAGATACAAGTGGATTGGTGGGGCAATCGAGAGGTAAAGCGATAATTGAGCTTTGAATTGCCCATTGGTTTGAGGTAACTGTTTGGTCTAACTTTGACTTGAGGGATTAGGGATCCCCGACTTTATTGCTATGTGAAATTCCATGTGTGGGGCGTATAGGTATGGTGGCGAGTACCTATGCGCCGCCAAATTATTTGTTTAGCCCGTTCCTTTCCCAGTTCTTAATATATTGTTTTTCTTGTCTTAACTGCTACATGCTTATTGATATTTTCATGTCTACTTGCTACTTGTTAAATGTTGTTTTCTCTATTGAAGTTATCAATTGTTCCTTAGTTTCATTATAGTGCATTGTTGGTTTATGTTAGTTTATTGGAGTTTCATGGTACACTTTGGTTTGTCTCGCTGTGTAGTATTTAACTGATGGAGTTTCATAATTGTTTAGATTTCCATTGCCTTGGTTTGAGGTATATATGTTGTGGAGGGTTTTTGCCTAAATTGTGAAATACTTATTCTTATTTTGTGATCAGTACTGATATGGTGGGATCGGGTTGCACGCTGCAATAGGAGGAATAAGGGTGAAATGTGACTGTATGGTGGGATCTGGTTGCACGCCGCAACAAGAAGTAATAAGGGTGGACAAGTGGGATCGAGTTGGGCGCCGCAATAGGAGTAATATGGGTGATATATTGAGGAGTAATAAGGGTGGACTGGTGGGATCGGGTTGCACGCTGCAACAAGGAGTAATAAGGGTTAATAATCATATCGTTACTTGTTATATGGTGGGATCGGGATACGCGCCACATCATTTTGCTGTTTATGTATTCCTTTGTTGAGATTTTATTCCATAGCATTGTAATTCTCTTAAGGATTGGTTATAGCTGAGTACTGGGAAGAATTTGAGTTCCGTATTTATTTCGCTATAAGTTACAGTTTCAATTCGTTCCATATTTCCTTTTGTTTTATTATATATTGTTGCATGTTATATTGTATAAGCTCCGCCTTAGCCTCGTCACTACTTTGTCGAGGTTGGGCTCGGCACTTACCAGTACATGGTGTCGGTTGTACTAATACTACAATCTGCACTTTCTGTGCAGATTTCGGAGCTGGTAGTGGCTGATCGAGAGGTCGGTTGCTGATACTTCTTCCAGGAAACCCAAGGTAACACTGCAGGCGTCCCGCAAGCCCTGGCATCCCCTCCTACATTCTATATCTCTATTTTATTTATTTTCGAAATAGATGTATTTTTATTTCATAGTAGTATTTGTAGAAAATCATAGAAAGTTCGTGAGTTGTGACACCAGATTTTAGGTTGTATCTGTTTTGGTTTTTTTAATAGTATAAGGATAATTTGTTAAATTCGTACTTCCGCTTTCATTTCTGTTTGAATTGGCTCTTGTTAATCTTAACTATGAAAATGTAAAGGGAAAAAGTAATTATAACTCTAATGTTGTCTTGCCTAGCGAGTGCGATGTTAGGCGCCATCACGGTCCCGACGGTGGGAAATTCGGGTCGTGGCAAATGATCCTGTCATGACCCAAACTCAACCCGCCATGATGGAGCCTATCGTGGAACTAGGCCAGCCTCAACTCAATGGAAAACCAAACACAATACTAAGATTTAGAACATTTGCGGAAGAGTACTTTTATCATTTAAGAAAAATAAACTGTTCAAACATAAGCAAAATCCATAACACGATTCAGCCAGCCCAAAACCACGGTATCACGGAGTATACGAGCGTCTAGAGAAAAAAACGTAGTCTACTACAATGTTTACTGAACACAACTAAAATAGAACTAGAATAAATGAGGATGGTCAAGATCTGCGAACGCCATGCAGATACCGCAACAATCTCCAAGCGTGCAACCTCGATCAGTGACTGCCACTAGGACCGAAAGCACCTGGATCTGCACACAAGGTGCAGGGGTAATGTTAGTATACCAACTCAGTAAGTAACAAGTCCAATCTATGGACTAATAAGTAGTGACAAACGTAACCTAAACAGAGAATATAAATAAGCTGTGCAGTAAAGTAGGCATGCTATTCTTTCAGGAATACAGTTCAACAGTAAAATAAATACATATTTGAATAATGTAAAATATAAGGCTCAGCTAACTCTGCATACCGATGCACATGATGTATGAAATGCACCATGTGCTCCCACTCTCAAGTGCTCAACCACTCGGAACTACATATGGCGATGCGGCCAGGGAAATCCATCCCGGAACATATACTACGCTCACTACAAGTCATCCAGTAGTGAGGAATTAAGGGTAATCCAACCCTGAGGAGAAATCCATCTCCAGGTTCGCATATGGCCAAACGGCCCAGGGAAATCCATCCTGGAACATACTTATCAATGACTATAAGTCACCAGGTACCGAGGAAAAAGGGAAATCCATCCGTGTGGAGAAATCCATCCCTCAATAATATCATCCGCGCCCACCGTGGGTGTGCGGACTTCAGAGGAGATCCTACGTCCCAAGCGCTATAACAAGCCAACGAAGGCATAATCAATAATTCGTTGCAGCGTGCAGCCCGACCCATAACTGTCACTCATCATTCAGGCTCTCGGCCTCTCTCAATCATCACTCTCCAGTATTACTCATAGGCTCACAATTATGCATCACGTAATAACAACTGAGACTGAGACATGATATGATATGCATGAGTAAGACTGAGTACATAACATCAATGAATATAGTGATATGACAGCAAGAAACGCCCATTCGGGTCTCATCAGTATCAGTGTGAAACCCTAGCAGGATAGCTAGAATGATTTGCAACACATTTACTTAGTCACATGAAAGAAATTGTAGTATCAGCAAGAAAGAGTCACTAGAGGTGCCATGGATTGAACCAGGCCACAATTTTCACGGTGCACGCTCACACCCCCATTGCTTGGTATATGCGTCACCTCAATACAATCATATAGCACATAGTTCGGGGTTTCGAACCCTAAGAACCAAGTTTGGAAGCGTTACTTACCTCAACTAAGCCAAAATCCTATTCTGCAACGCCTTTTCCCCTCAAATCGACCTCTGGACTCTCCGAATCTAGCCATAAACAATTCGATACAATCAACACGAGCTAAAGAAATCAATCCTATAAGAAAATGCTAAGCTTAATACCAAGAGTCATAAAGTCAACTTAAAAGATGGGCGCCAGGCCCACATCTCGAACTCCAACCAAAGTCACAAAATTCATCAACCCATTCAATTACGAGACTAACCATACTAGTTTCACTCAATTCCGACTTCAAATCGGCTTACAAATCTCAAAAGTTCATTTTATGAAGTTCCACAAATATTTCCCAATTTTTATCCCAAATCTCTAATCAAATGATGGATTCCATGATATATTTATGTATACTAGACTAAACTAAGTTAGAATCACTTGCCCCGATGAATTTCCTAGAAAACCTTCAAAATATCGCCAAAGCACGAGCACTCTAGGTCAAAATATAAAAATAAACCCTGAATCTCGTATTTATAGTGCACCCCTCGGTTTCAAATCTTGCTGACCACCAAAAAAACCACCGCCTTCGCGCTCGCCTCTTCGCTGTCTGTGGAATCTTCACCGCGGCCGCAAACGCCTCCAGTTCCTATGGCCGCATCCCTTCTTTCTTTGTTCGCGCCAGCCTTTGCCGCTGACCGTGGAAATACTGTCGCCCCCGCGAACTTCCTCCTCTGACCGCGAGATTCTGCCGCGGTCCGCGCTCCCAACTTCAGAGACCAACCTCTGGACACCAGCAATACCAGCAGCTGTTTTCAACAGCTATACCCATCCGATAACTACTCGAAACACACCCGAGGCCCTTAAGACCTCAACCAAACATACCAACACATCCCTTAACATCATTCAAACTTAGTCAAACCCTCGAATCTCTCAAAACAATGCCAACAAACCAAATCACACTCGAATTCAAGCCTAAGGACTCTAAGCTTCCAAATTCCACAAATGACTCCGAAACCAATCAAACCTTGTCCGAATATTCTCAAATTTTGTACACAAGTCACAAATGGCCCTACGAACATACTGCAACTTCCAGAATTTCATTCTGAGGTTATGTACACATAAGTCAACATCTGGTTGACTTTTCCACTTAAGCTTCTAAATAGGAAGCTAAGTGCCTCATTCAACTCCAAGACCACTCCGAACCTGAATCAAGCAATATGATATGATAAAGCACAGATGAAGAACATAGAACAAAGCAGAAATGGGGAAAATAGAGTTGTAACTCATGAAATGACCGTTCGGGTAGTTACATCCTCCCCCTCTAAATCAAACGTTCATCCTTGAACGAGTCTAGAAACATACCTGAAGCCTTAAATAGGTGTGGATATCTTCTTCGCATCTCCCGCTCGGCCTCCCAAGTAGCCTCCTTCACGTGCCGACCTCTCCACTGTACTTTCACTGAAGCTATATCCTTTGATCTCAACTTGCGAACCTGCAGCTCCAAAATAGCCACTGCCTCCACATCATAAGTCAAATTACCATCTAACTGCACCATGCTGAAATCCAAAACATGAGACAGATCGCTAATATACATTCGGAGCATAGAAACATGAAATATCGGATGCAACCCCAACAAGCTAGGCGACAAAGTAAGCTCATAAGCCACTTCCTCAATCCTATGAAGTAACTTAAAAGTTCAATGAACCGAGGATTCTACTTGCCCCTTTTTCCAAATCTCATAACACCCTTCATGGGTGAAACCTTCAGTAGAACCTTTTCCCCAATCATAGAAGATACGTCCCAAACCTTTCTGTCAGCATAACTCTTTTGTCTTGACTGCGCTGTACGAAGATGCTCCTAAATCACTTTCACATTGTCCAAAGCATCCTGCACTAGGTCACCCAAAAGCCTAGCCTTGCCTGGCTCAAACCATCCCACTGGAGATCTACACTGTCTCCCATATAGAGCCTCATATGGAGCCATCTGAATACTCGACTAATAACTGTTGTTGTAAGCAAACTCTGCGAGCGGTAAAACTGGTCCGATGAACCTCCAAAATCAATGACATAAGCGCGTAACATGTCCTCCAAAATCTAAATAGTGTGCTCGGATTGCTTGTCCATCTGAGGGTGAAATGTTGTGCTCAACTCGACCTGAGTACCCAGCTCTTGCTGCACGGCCCTCCAAAACTGCGATGTAAACTGAGTACCTCTATCTGAAATGATGGATACTGGAATACCATGCAGGCGGACAATATCTCGGATATAAATCTCAGCCAACCACTTAGTACACACAGGAATGAAGTACCCGAATTTGGTCAGCCGATCCACAATCAACCAAATAGCATAGAACTTCCTCAAGGTCCATGGGAGTCCAACTACGAAATCCATGGTGATCCGCTCCCACTTCCACTCTAGAATATCTATCTGTTAAAGCAAGCCACCCGGCCGCTGATGCTCATAGTTCACCTGCTGACAATTGAGACACCGAGCTACAAACTCCACTATATCTTTCTTCAATCTCCTCCACCAATAGTGCTGTCTCAAATCCTAGTACATCTTCGCGGTACCCGGATGGATGGAATACCGCGAGCTGTGGACCTCCTCTAGAATCAATTCCCAAAGTCTATCTTCATTGGGCACACATGTCAGGCCCTGCATCCTCAATACCCCATCATCACCAATAGTCACATCTCTGTCATCACTATGCAGCATCTTATCCTTGAGGACTAATAAATGAGGATCATCATATTGGTGCTCTCTGATGCGATCAAACAATAAAGACCGAGAAACCACACAAGCTAGGATCCGACTGGGCTCCGAAATATCCAACCTCACCAACCGATTGGCTAAAGCCTAAAAATCAACTGTAAGAGGTCTCTCATCAATAGGAATGAATGCAATACTGCGCATACTCACTACCTTCCTACTCAAGGCATTGGCCACCACATTGGTCTCCCCCAGATGGTACAAAATAGTAATATCATAGTCCTTTAGTAGCTCCAACCACCTCCATTCCCTCAAATTGAGAACCTTCTATTTAAACAAGTGTTGGAAGCTACGATGATTGGTAAATACCTCACAAGACACACCATAGAGATAATGCCTCCAGATCTTCAATGCATGAACAATGGCAGCCAACTCCAAATCATGGATAGGGTAGTGCTTCTCATGGGGCTTCAACTGATGAGAAGCATAAACAATCACTCTACCCTCATGCATCAACACACACTCAATGACAACTCGAGAAGCATCACAATATACTGCATAAGAACTTTAAGCTGATGGTAGGACTAACATTAGAGTTGTGGTCAAAGTTGTCTTGAGCTTCTGAAAGCTCGCCTCACACTCATCCGACCACCTGAAAGGAGAACCCTTTTGGGTCAATTTGGTCAAGGGTGATGCAATAGATGAAAATCCCTAAATGAACTGACGGTAATAACTCGCATAACCCAGAAAACTATGAATCTTTGTGGCTGAGGATGGTCTGGGCCAACTCTGGACCACCTCTATCTTCTTCAGATCAACCTAGATACCCTTAATGGACACTACGTGCCCCAAGAACGCCACTGAACTAAGACAAAGCTCACACTTGGAGAAATTTGAATAGGGCTTCTCCTCTCTCAACCGATGCAATATAACTCTCAAATGCTCAGCGTGCTCCTCCTGACTACGTGAGTAAACCAGAATATCATCAATGAATACAATAACAAACATGTCGAGATAAGGTCGAAACACGATGTTCATCAAATGCATGAACGATGTTGAGGCATTGGTCAGCCCAAAAGATATAACGAGGAACTCATAATAACTATATCGGGTCTTGAAAGTTGTCTTAAGAATGTCCGATTCCCTGATCTTTAACTGGTGATACCCTGACCTGAGATCAATCTTGGAGAACACTCTTGCTCCCTGAAGCTGGTCAACTAGATCATCAATACGAGGCAAAGGATACTTATTCTTGATTGTAACTTTGTTCAATTGCTTGTAGTCAATGCACATCCTCAACGTTCCATCTTTCTTCTTCACAAATAGAACAGGTGCACCCCAAGGCGACACACTAGGCCAAATAAACCCCTTATAAAAGAGTTCCTGAAGCTGCTCCTTCAATTCCTTTAACTCCGTCGGTGCCATATGATATGGGGGAATAGAAATGGGCTGCGTGCCCGGCACCAAATCTATACCGAAGTCAATATCCCTATCTAGCGGCATGCCCGGAAGATCTCTAGGAAATACACCCGGGAATTCTCTCACCACCAGAACCGAATCAATACTTGGAGTCTCTGCACTGACATCCCTCACAAAGGCCAAAATAAGAAAGATATCCCTTTCCAACCATTCGTTGGGCCTTCAAAAAAGAATTTACCCTTCTGGGAACATAATCCGTCAAACCTCGCCACTCAATCTGTGGCACTCCTGGCATAGCCAACGTCACCTCTTAGCGTAACAGTCCAAGATAACATGACATGGAGATAATCAATCCATACCCAATATCATATCAAAGTCCACCATACTAAGCAACAAAAGGTCTACTCGGGTCTCCAAACTCCCAATAGTTATCACAAAAGACCGATATACGCGGTCCACTACAATAGTATAGCCCATAGGAGTGGATACACGAACAGGTGAAAGAAGAAACTCGCGGGGCGTATCCAGATAATGGGCAAAATATGATGAAACATATGAAAAAGTGGATCCGGGATCAAATAATATAGAGGCATCCCTATGACAAACTGAGATAACACCTGTGATCACAGCGTCTGAAGCAATAGCATCGGGTCTGGCAGGGAGGTCATAGAAACAGGCCTGACTACCACCTGATCGGCCTCCCCCTCTAGGGCGACCCCTAACTGATTGACCTCCACCCCGAGCTGACTAGACGGGTGGGGAAGTAACTAGTGTTGAAGCCGAAGGCTTACTCCTCTGTTGGGATGAACCTCTTGAAAGGCGGGGACCGAACCTCTTGATATGACCCAAATCTCCACAATCAAAGCAAGTTCTACCGGCCACTGGAAATAGGGACTGAAGGGAGACCTGAGCACCAGGATATCCACTAGAAGAACCAGGCATAGATGATCCCAGAACTGATGGTGCATCAACTCTGCGCTGGAAGGGCACTAAGAGATGAGTGGCCCTAATGTGAACTATGAGGACCATGACCAGATGATCTACCATGGTGACCTGAAGGAGCTTACTAAGTATGTCTGAATGGACGACCTCTGTCGTGCTAGAACTGACCTCCAGAACGCACACCACCAAAGCTACCAGATTCTCGAGGCCTCTTGGCCTCCCTGTCAACCTACTCCTGGCGGCGAACTGACTCTATCTCTCTGGCAATGTAAACCCCCTCCTCAAAAGAAGTGCTAGATACCCTTTCTCTGGTTAGAAAAATCTGTAGCTGATAAGTGAGGCCATCAACGAACCTCCTGATCCTCTCCCTATCAGTGGGAACCAGCGAGATAGCATGACAATCCAACTCGAAGAATCTCATCTCATACTGCGTCACAGTCATACCCTCCTGACGCAACTGCTCAAACTACCTGTGTAGCTCCTCTCGGTAGGATAGTGGTACATACTTCTCTAGGAAGAGAATGAAGAATTGATGCCAGGTAAGGGGCGCTGCACCAATTGGCCTACGCCTCTCATAAGCCTCCCACTAAGTAAAGGCAGCTCCAGAGAACTGAAAGGTAGTGAACGAGACCCCACTGGTCTCTAGAATACCCGCTGTACGAAGAATCCGCTGACACTTGACCAAGAAACCCTAGGCATCCTCACTCTCTCTACAACTGAAAGTTGGAGGCTGAAGTCTACCAAACCTCTCCAATCTATGCTGCTCATCATCAGGCATGACGGGAACCATATAGTCCTGAACATGTGCAACCGACTAGGCTGGTGGTACCCCCAATGTCTGAAGTCCCTGAACAACATGCTCGGGTGTGCGGGCGGCAAGAGTCTGAGTGCCTCCCCTGACCTGGGAAGTAGTTGCTGTAGTAGAAACAGTGACCGCCTGAGCAATACTGGTGCATACGGCCAGAATCTTAGCCAAGGTCTCCTGAAGGCCTGGAATAACAATAGGCACAACTGGTGCCTGAGCTAGTCCCACTGGGACATCCACACCCAAAAACTGATCCTGAACTGGGGCAGCTAGGGGATCTACTAGTGCTGCCCTAGCTGCGGTGCAAGTTGTACCTCTACCTTTGCCACGACCTCTACCGCGACCTCGGCCTCTCGCGGCCCCAACTAGTGGTACTAGTGGTTGTTCGTCCTGACCGATAGTACGTGTCCTCACCATCTGTGAGAGAATAGAATAACAGAAGCTTAGTTGCAGTATCAACAGATTTGCATGAAGAGAATTCAAGAATGTGAAGTTTTCCTAAAGGTTTTGTAGCCTCTCGAAGATAAGTACAGACGTTTCCGTACCGATCCGCAAGACTCTACTAAACCCACTCATGACTCGTGAGACCTATGTAGCCTAGGCTCTGACCAACTTGTCACGACCCAAACTCAACCCGTCGTGATGGTGCCTATCGTGGAACTAGGATAGCCTCAACTCAACGGAAAACCAACCATAATACTAAGATTTAGAACATTTGCGGAAGAGTAATTTTATCATTTAAGAAAAATAAACTGTTCAAACATAAGCAAAATCCATAACACGATTCAACCAGCCCAAAACCAGGGTGTCACGGAGTACACGAGCATCTAGAGAAAAAATCATAGTCTACTACAATGCTTACTGAATACAACTTAAACACTACTAGAATAAAGAAGGAGGGTCAAGATCTGTGAACGCCATGCAGATACATCAAAAATCTCCAAAGCCTGCAACCTCGATCAGTGACTGCCACTAGGACTGAAGGCACCTGTATCTGCACACAAGGTACAGGGGGTAACGTGAGTACACCAACTCAGTACGTAACAAGTCCAACCTATGGACTGATAGGTAGGGATGAATGTAACCTCAATAGAGAATAGAAATAAGTTGTGCAGTAAAGTAGGCATGTTATTCTTTCAGGAATACAACTCAATAGTGAAATAAATACAAATCTGAGTAATGTAAAATATAAGGCTCAACTATCTCTGCATACCAATGTACAGGATGTATGAAATGCACCATGTGCTCCGACTCTCAAGTTCTCAACCACTCGGTACTATATATGGCCATCCGACCCAGGGAAATCCATCCCGGAACATATACAACGCTGACTGCAAGTCATCCAGTACTGAGAAAATAAGGTTAATCCAACCCTGAGGAGAAATCCATCTCCAGGTTCGCATATGGCCAAACGGCCCAGGGAAATCCATCCTGGAACATACTTATCAATGACTATAAGTCACCAGGTACCGAGGAAAAAGGGAAATCCATCCGTGTGGAGAAATCCAGCCCCATATATCAATACTTCAGAAAAATCCATGTCTAGGGAAATCCATCCCTCAATAATATCATCCGCGCCCACCGTGGGTGTGTAGACTTCAGAGGAGATCCTACGTCCCAAGCGCTATAACAAGCCAACGAAGGCATAATCAATAATTCGTTGCAGCGTGCAGCCCGACCCATAACTGTCACTCATCATTCAGGCTCTCGGCCTCTCTCAATCATCACTCTCCAGTATTACTCATGGGCTCACAATTATGCATCAAATAATAACAACTGAGACTGAGACATGATATGATATGCATGAGTAAGACTGAGTACATAACATCAATGAATATAGTGATATGACAGCAAGAAACGCCCATTCGGGTCTCATCAGTATTAGTGTGAAATCCTAGCAGGATAGCTAGAATGATTTGCAGCACATTTACTTAGTCACATGAAAGAAATTGTAGTATCAGCAAGAAAGAGTCACTAGAGGTGCCATGGAATGAACCAGGTTAATATCATCCGTGCCCACTGTGGGTATGCAAACTCCAGAGAGGATCCTACGTCCCAAGCGCTATAACAAGCGAACGAAAGCATAATTAATAATTCGCTGTGGCATGCAGCCCAACCCATAACTGTCACACATCATTTAGGCTCAAGGCCTCTCTCAATCATCATTCTCCAGTCTCATTCACGGGCTCACAATGCCATAAAAATTAGCCCGAAACAATGATATGATGCGTCAAATAATAACAACTGAGACTGAGACTTGATATGATATGCATGAGTAAGACTGAGTACTTAACATCAATGAATCTAGTGATATGACAACAACAAACGACCACTTGGGTCTCATCAGTATCAGTGTGAAGCCCTAGTAGGATAGCTAGCATGATTTGCAGCACATTTACTTAGTCACATGATAGAAACAGTAGTATCAGCAAGAAAGAGTCACTAGTGGTGCCATGGAATGAACCAAGCCACAATCCTCACGGTGAACGCCAGTCACTTGGCATGTCCGTCACCTCAATACAATCATATAGCACATAGTTCGGGATTTCGAACCCTCAGAACCAAGTTTGGAAGTGTTACTTACCTCAACCAAGCCAAAATCCTATTTCGCGATGCCTTTTCCCCTCAAATCGACCTTGGGACGCTCCGAATCTAGCCATAAACAATTCGATACAATCAACACGAGCTAAAGGAATCAATCCTATAAGAAAATGCTAAGCTTAAGACCAAGAGTCAAAAAGTCAACTCAAAAGACAGGCCCCGGGCCCGCGTCTCAAGATCCGACAACTCATTCACAGAATCCGTCAACCCATTCAATTACTAGACTAATAATACTAGTTTCACTCAATTCCGACTTAGAATCGGCTTATCTCAAAAGTTCATTTTATGAAGTTCCACAAATTTTCCCCAATTTCCATCCCAAATGTCTAATCAAATGATGGATTCCATGATATATTCATGTATTTTAGCCTAAACCGAGTTAGATTCACTTACCCCGATGAATTTCCTAAAAAATCATCGAAAAATTACAAAAGCTCGAGCTCTCTAGGTCAAAATATGAAAATAAACCAAGAATCTTGTATTTCTAGTACACCCCTCAGATTCAAATCTCGCTGACCACCAAAAAAGCCACCATCACCGCGCTCGCCGCTCTGCTGTCCGTGGAATCTTCACCGCGGCCACAAATGCCTCCAGTTCCTGTGGTCGCGTCCCTTCTTCCGTTCTCCGCGCCGGCCTTAGCCACTGATAGCAAAAATACTGCCGCCCCCACGAACTTCCTCAGCTGATCGCGAGATTCCGCCGCGGTCCGCGCTCCCAACTTCAAAGACCAACCTCTGAACACCAACAACACCAGCAGTTGTTTTCAACAGCTATACCCATCCGATAACTACTCGAAATACGTGCGAGGCCCTCGGGACCTCAACCAAATATACCAACACATTCCATAACATCATTCAAACTTAGTCGAACACTCGAATCTCTCAAAACAATGCCCACACACCAAATAACACTCGAATTTAAGCCTAATGACTCTAAGTCTCAAAATTCCACAAATGACTCCGACACCAATCAAACCTTGTCCGAATATTCTTAATTTTGCAAACTAGTCACAAATGACCCTGCGAACCAACTGCATCTTCTAGAATTTCATTCCGAGGTCGTCTACACATAAGTCAACATCCAATTGACTTTTTCACTTAAGCTTCTAAATAGGAGGCTAAGTGCCTCATTCCACTATAAGACCACTTTGGACCTGAATCAACCAATATGATATGATAAAACACACCTGAAGAACAAAGAAGAAAGCAGGAATAGGAAAAACAGAGCTGGAACTCATGAAACGACCGACCGGATCGTTACAGATCCAATGGACCAGATCTTTTTCAATGCTTTAAACTTGAGAGACCAACCCCGATTACCCTAAACCCTAAATCATTCACCTCTTGATCAGCCACCTTTTTTCCCCTTTCAATATCTATTCTCTCATCTGCCCAACCTCCATCAATCACCAGACCTTGAACATAAGATTTAACTTCAAATCATTTCTTTTTCCTCCTAAGCCGTGAATCCAATCAATCCTTTTCCTTTTTTGCTGATAAATTTTGAAATTACCTAATTTAAAATGCTTGACCAAATAAAACTCTGAAATCTCTTGACTTCTCTTATGCTCCATCAAATCGGAGCATGCATGAAGGTTTTTTAGAGCTTCATCATGAGTATTTGATGTCCAGATGTCAAGCACAGTAACCTTTGGACATTGGAGCCTTAGGCGATATACGTTGATTCATCAACAATCAATTCTGATTCTCAATTGCCAAGGTAAATATCTTGATCAAGAAGCTTTTATTTGGTTTGCTGCTACGTCGAAGGTCAGTATATGCTGACCCTCTCTTTCTTGATTGTCTAGTGTTGTTTTGTTCTTACCATGTTCTCTTCTGATTGATCACCTTTGTTTGTAATGTATGTTATTGGTATATGACTGATTATCTTGTCTATACTTTATGGGTTTGAGCTAATTGTTTCTTTGATAATCCATACCTATTCTAACATTAGTTGATTATTTTGTGAACCTGATGAACTTCACCAGATAAATGCTTCGCTAAAAATGAATTACCTAAGTCTCGCTGAACTTCTGCAGTTAGTTAAGAGGTTGTGATGATTCGATATGTGTTCTATCAGCTGTACTATCATGTTTTCTTGCCTAGTTCAATATGTGTATTTAATTGTTTCTTAATCCCTTGTTAATAATTTATGCCTACTAAATTTGTGCTATATTGTCTCCCGAAGTCAAGCAATGTTATATCATCTGTTAATATGTATAAAATTGATCTTCCTCATGGCATCAATGTTATACCCACTTAACTTGGTTTCTTACACTGATTAATCTGCTATTGAAACCATGTCTACCTCAAACTCACATGATTTTGTGATTTTGAACTTCTGTGGTGGCTTCACTAGCTTGGTTGTTAGATCATCTGCCCACTTGATATGTTTTGTAATCTTATAAACTTTTAGAAATATCACTATATATATGATTGGGCTGCTTCATCTCTTCCAATATGCTTTTGTGATTTTGAGACCTATTAAGAAATAACTGTAAAGGTTTTCCTATCAACTTCCTAGATTATGTGATCATATTTGTGAAGCCTCACCCAAATGTAAACATGTTCTAAAATGAAACTGGTTTAAGTTCTATTGAATTTCTGTAGCTAATCTTATATGAAGTCTGACTGCTATTGTTGTCCTTGACTAAGCATGTTTAGAATTGTCTTCAAGGATCTGATTAAGAAATAGAATTTGGTTGAGAGTTATAGTTGTTGTACATGTATATTATCCCCTAAACTGACCATACTAAGTTAAACTTGATTATGCTAGGACTGATGTATTCACCTATTTAATTGGATTAGTTATCTTGTTATTAGTATCCTGCTTATTTATGTAAAACTTTCTTTGTTCTAGAGTTTTATACTGAATTTTTTGGCCTGATCCTATGATGTTTGACACTCTACCATGTTGTAGTCTTGCACTCCTTAAGGATATTTCTTATATGTGCTTGATTGTCTTCTCCTAGGGTTTCTGCACTCATTCCTATTATTAAACAAACTCCCTGCTTATCTTTCATACTCATGCCTATGTTTTCATATTACTCTATCATATAATTAATATTGAACCTTGCGAAGTTTGCATAAGTTAACTATGATTCACTTATGAATTTAAGAGCACATTTTGATGTTATCTGCTCTGCTTGAGTATAAAAGTATACATTGACTCTTAATAAACCAAGTGAGAATATGATATTAGGAATCTTTTAAGGAGAAAGTGATCTTCTATTAAGTTGAGACCAATTTGTTCACTTAAATTCTTCATCTGATGCTCTTTATAGATCTCATATGAAACTGTTAACTCATACACCTATTAGGAATTAAGACTAAGTCTATGTATGAACTCTTGATCAACTTAAGCATCAGCTGTTATGGTTGAGGACCTCTGTAAACTTTTACTATGTCCCGCTTCTACTTCTTAAGTTGCCTGACTCAATTGTTTAAACTTCTAAAATGACCTACTGCTGATCTTTTCCCTTAATTGCACATGTAATTGTTTTCTTAGAGCATTCTTCTGCATATTGGTAGTTCTTTACAGTGAGCTACACACTAGTGTTTGGATTGTGATCTCCTTGATGTTATCTGTTATTATATGTTCATAGTAACATTCTGTATAGTTTCTGTTAGAAGTATACATATTTAAATATGTGTGTTATTGTTACTATTGTATTGAAGCGTATAATGAATGCCTCATTGGCATTTAAACATAAAGGAAAGAGTAAGTGTGAGTGGTTAGGAGTATTTAGGAGTGTAAATTAGTTTGTGGCTGAGATACTCTCCCTGACACATGCACTGCTCGGGGTCCTTGAGAACCTTGTGAACTTTGAAATGGCAGGGGTCCAAAGAGTGACTTGGCTATAAATGGAATTTCACCTTAAGCCCTTAGTCACTGACATTTGCTAATCTCTTAAAGTATGTCTAATGAAGGAAATTGCAATTTTCCTTTTTCTTACATAGTTTTATTTACATTCTTAACCGCAAACATTTGTTACACTCTCATTTGGGCCTTACGTTTGATCTTATCCACATTTAAATATTATGTTGGGCTTTGTTACTAATTTTTGCCTTTTTCTTTTGAAGATGTAATTGAACTGGGCCTGCTGAGTTCTCAAGAACTCAGGCCCAAGTTCCAGCCTTTGAGTTTGAAGTTATGGGAGCCATTGCTGCTTTTCTGCTGTTCGCTAGGCCTAATAGACCCAAACTACCGAGTCTAGTTTCCTTTCCTTCGTCACTATTAGATAAACTGAATCTGTTATCTTTTTCATGTGTATAATACTAATGATATTGATCAAATATTTTACCCTCTTAAGCCTTTTAGGAATCTAGGCAAGCCAATATCCATAGGTAATAATAGGAATCACCGTGAGATTACGATCAACTATAAAATTTTGGCACTTTGATCATTTATCCTTCATTACACAAAATTTCTTTTTTTAATCATACTAACCATTTTAATGAAGTTCTTTGAAGTTTTAAAATAGATTTGAAAAGCAAATAATTCTTCTTCTAAAGCCGGAATCGAAAAGGATATTACAAAGTTAGTTTTTCTATAAACAAAATCAACACGGTTGTAATCAAGGGCTATTAAAGTTCAACAAATTTTTTCTTCAAACACATTGCTACAAACTGAAACAAATTCCCATAGGTATATTCAGGACCCCATTTCTAATAGTCTTTACTCTACTAGATTTTTATAAGTAACCATGTTATTTTAAAATATAAAGTATTCAACCATAACCACGTCTTACGTCTTTTCAAATCTTGTAGGTGTAAACGTTATAAAGACATTTTTTTCATATCTCTTCAGTTATGTGGATGTAAACATTTTAAAGGGCTTTTACAATTTAAACCTATATCCTTTTTTCACAGTACATATCCTATTTTCATTGACTTAAACAAGACATAGGGTAAGCCACGGATTTTTAAGCATTAACTAAGTAGAATATAGATTTCTAATTCACTAACCTAGTCTATGTCCTATGGATCTACTCCAGGTATATTTTATGGGGCCTAACACCTTCCCCTTAGAAGAACAAGAACCTTTACCCAAATCTCACTCGTTAGCAAACTAATAGGGTAATATTAATTAAATAAATACCCTAGTATACCTTTAAATATTAGGTGGCGACTCTCTTCTGTCATAAAAAGAGAAACCATTAGTTGAATCTTGTTTTGATTCGCGCAAAATTGGGTGCAACAACATGAAGAATCTGCTGGGAGTACTCTTTGGTTCTAACTTTAGCAGACTTAGACTAGATTTGAAATTTAGGAATGTTTATATATTGCTTTAACTATGTTCAATTTGCAACTATAGACCTACTTGCCTTACTTGCTCACTATGTATTTATCTGCTTACCTTAAAGTTATTACTAACATCCCACTATCTGTTACCGCTTTATATATACTATCATCACGCTCTTTCCTATCGAGTCTTGGTCGTACACCATCACACATAATGGCATGCGAGAGTTGTCTTTTACAACCCTCTAAACCCTTTTTCAAAATTCTTTAGCTTCAGAGAATCACTTTGTCAGGTCAACTGACATAACTTCTCGCAGTCTTCAGTCTAAATTAAAATTAGGAAACACTCTACTCTAGCAAACGTAGGTCACATTGTACAAACTGTAGGTGAGTCGGTCCTTGGCATCGACACATAATTAAGAAAGCCACCCTAACGTCAACGAGTCATGCACCTAACGACATGACTTTTGTGGAAAGGCGAACTAATCATGACGAGACATTAAAGATCCAAAGCAAAC
The DNA here is from genome assembly GCF_000393655.2 of Nicotiana sylvestris. Lineage (NCBI taxonomy): Eukaryota > Viridiplantae > Streptophyta > Magnoliopsida > Solanales > Solanaceae > Nicotiana > Nicotiana sylvestris. Next base: position 36,512,161 of record NC_091064.1, read on the forward strand.
ACTTATCAAAATTTTTCTATACCCTCTTCGGAAATGAAAATCAACTACAACATCCCCAAAATCAATATAGTAATGGGAGCACCACACAAGCTAAAGAAATGGTGGAAGAACATCCCCCAAGAGCAAGGGGATTAAATCAGGACGCACCTAGGAGCATTGACCACCTTACTGAACATCCGGGCTGACAAGGTTCAGACCCGCTTGCTGATAGAATTATGGAATCCAGTCAAAGTGATTTTCAAGTTTAATGACTGTGAGTTGGTACCAACATTGAAAAAAGTTCATCTTCACAAAACTTCAATTCATAGGGAGGAAGCCGATATTACCGGTCACCATGCCCGAATACAAGTTTCTCAATGATTTAGGCCTGGCAAATAATCAAGCTCTGAGGAACATTGAAGATGGATAGGTAATCCTCGGCCAATTATTTGACAGGTTTGGACAAGGAGAGAGCTATGAATTGTATTTGGGAGAGTTTTAATGTGATTAGGAAACCTGGAAAAGTCTTGGACACATAACCTTCTCTTTGGCACTATTAGGATTGCGAGTTTTCCTACAAAGGAGAGGACATACCAATATCAACTTGGTGTATGTGGTTCTGGCAAAATTTTGGGGTAACATCCATGCCACCTTGGTATCTATGGTGTTAGCAGAAATTTCAGAGCATTGTCTGCATGTTCCTAGGGGTACGATTTCTTCAAGGGTTGCAACTTCTTACCCTAAATATGGGCCACAAAGTACTTCTTTCAACGAGAGGCCCCAATTGATTACCTTGAGGGCATTAGCAACATGATTCAAAGTCACAGTGAGAGAGTGAGACAATGAGTATCCTCACACGGGCAGGAAGAATGGAGAGAGATGCTGACCAACTTAATTAGAGAGTGGATAAATTGGAAGTTGTCATGGATGAGTGGTTGTGTAGTTTTAATGACTCCCCAGAAGTATTTCATTGAGCTGACAAGACTCGAGGATATCCAGCCATGTGCACCATTACAAGTTCTGAGGCAGGTTGGTTTGATTTAGGATGTACGGCATTGTATGAAGACGAGTACAGTGGGCATATCCTTATACCATGGATAAAGAGACTTCAAGAGGAGTGGAATGATTTGGTTATGATGCCAATAGGTCAGAATTCGTGGTGCACTCCAGAATACTATGTCTGGATCAATGAAGTGGATGAGCTGGCCCGACCAAGCTGAGAAGGGATTGCCTGGCTAGAAGATGCAGTGGGAAGCCTTGCAAATCTATCATGAGATTTTGCCACACTACCTTGTGACTACCTCCATATATCGTCAAGTGGTCCCAGGGGCAGTTCACCACATGCTGCAACCCCCAGAGGATGATTATTGAGTGTATCCAAATTGAATTTGAGACAAAACCAGAAGAAGATCCAGAAGAGGAGCCCGAGTTCAATGATGATTAAGAGGAAGAATTTGAAGAAGATCCAGAAGAGGAGACATAAGAGGAAGAAGATATGGGAAATGATTTCGGGGATGGCTGTTAGAAGTTGGTTGTTTTCATCCCTTTCCCACTTTGTATCTTTTATCTCGAACCCTTCTATTTCATAAGGGCGAGTCTGTTGAGCCCATGTAATCTTATGAATGTTGTAAATAATGATGTAACCGTTGTTCCCATATATTACAATCCAAATGTTTTTAATGAAAACAAAAGTCTGCTTTAGATCTAAATGTGTCAAATCTTATTGTTTGTAAAATTCATGACTTTGGCCTACCTCAAAAAAGGAGAGGTCCCTCACACATTAGGAAATGCATTTGCTTGGATACGTGAACTAACTGCTTTGTGTGCCTATTATCTGTGCAAACATTAAAACTGACTTCTGTTCTTTTTTTTTTCTTTTCTTTTCTTGTATTACTTTATTATTATCTCCCAAAGGAAGAAGTTGGTTTGTGTTGACCCAAAACTGGCGGAACCAACATACAACTTGAGATCGAAAGGGAATGTCTGCGACATATAACCCGATCGAGCACGCTTTGGTGATAGCTGATAGCCTGGGGTAATCGGGAGAAAAGGATGATACTCGAAATAAAGAAGATGTTTCTAGGATAGTCCAAGAGATGGAATCATCGAGGGAGCAAGTACAACACATTCAGGAATTGGCACATCTGGCCATGATTACGCTCCCACAACCACACTGTTTTCCTACACTAGATACGATCCTCGATAACTTTTCTTCAACTACTCGCCAAGCAAATAATACATCGACTTCAGTCCCTACAACCCTTATTGTCACGACCCAAATCGGAGTGCCGCAACAGGCACCTGATGCCTTACCCAATCGAGTACCAACGTAATGTATCTTTCTTATCATACCAGCATGAGTAAATGGGCTGGAAGGGCCGTCATGATATAATCAGAATAAAACATAAGGAAATACTTGACATAGGATGACCAAACATGTAATACAAACTTATACATGTGACATACGGTCCTATAAGACCAAAATGAACACTCGTACACTGAACATAGGCCGACAAGGCCATACAATCTTTCATATACATGACATATTTACAAGCCTCTAAGAGTACATACACATCATAAAGGCCGGGATAGGGCCCCGCCATACCAATCAATACATGTCCAAATCATACTGACGAAATAGGTAACTCTGGAGCAACTGGAGTGCACCAACACCTTCCGCTGAGCTGATAGCCTACTAGGAGGAATGTCAACCTATCTATTGGGACCTTCGGGCATGAAACGCAGCGTCCCCAGGCAAAAGGGATATCATTACAAATAAAGTAACGGGTATGTAAGGTAGGAAAACATAAACAAGAACAGTAATGTAAAGAGAGAGAGAGAGAGAGTAGATACAACCTGTAACATCTGAGTGCTTCTGGGGGCTACTGACATGAAATGCATAATACATATATATACATAAACTTTTAAAAACACACTCTTCTATAGGTATCATCATCATTATATCATACCCGACCTCAGAGAGGACTCAGTAAAAACATACCCGGCCATCATAAGGCTTGGTAAAATCATACCCGGCCACGTAGAGCTCAATAAACCCAATGGATCAGTGGTTGCACAATAAGTGTCATACCCCGCCGACTATAGCGCAACTCGGTAGAGTAAAGTAGATATTATATATAATGCATGCTAGACTGATGGAATCACGTTCTAAATATTTCGGAATGACTTAAGGTCATTGCACCTTCGATTAAAATTATTGACATCCATACCCTCAATATGAACCTTGGTAGGATTCAAGGATCATACACACTTGCTTAGAATAACTTTATAAGGAAAGAACAACATAGACAACCTTAGTTGCAAGGAGTAGATCCGTTATGAAATATCTTATTCATTTCACTTTAAATCATGCCAAAAGAAAGAAGGAAGTGCCTTAACATACCTTTGAAATCTTCTATCCAATCGTCAAGCAAGCTCAATATGATCTTCTTACATCAAAAATGAGTAAACCGACTTCGTCGTCATCATATATACGTTGTAACTCTCATATTTGGAAACCAGTATTCTACAAGAAAATGGATAGCACCTACCCTATTTTTACTACATCCAATATGTTACCAAAAGTCACCAAACAACCCAAACAACAACAATATAATTCACAATAAGCTCTCTGATTAGTTCAACAACCATTTTGAACGGCAAGCTCGATTTACGATTAACAAGATATGGTTTGAATCCAATTCCTTTTCCATGAATCTGTCTATAACATATATAAGATCATACTTATGTTTACCATACTATTTTCAACCAAAAACATCATAAGCATAATCTTCAAATATAGTCCATACGCCTAACATATTAACCTTTACCGTCAACATCTTATTTTTCATGTTATCTTCTTCAATCCACTGAATTAACACATAGATAAGCTTAACAACAGCATACACAACATAATGACACTAGTTATAACAATTTCCAGCCACAACAAACCATATATATAGCCTCGCACCGCCCACAAAAAAGATAATGATTCCTTATGCCATGTCAATTACTATCTTGTAGATTTTCACTCAAACAACTCAACCAACACATGATTGATGTTAATCACAACCAAGAACATGATTTAAATACCTTAGGTAGTAGATACAACTTGAAATCCCCAACTGGTGTAGCTCACAACAACCCTCAATCACACCACAATACTATAAGAGTTGTATTCTCTTCTTGATTCAACTTTTGTGTTCAAGTTGGTGTGTAAATACTTGTATTTAACCTTGAAAATCTAATATATATGAAGGAGGGACTGATTATTATCTTAAACATAAAAAACAACACGAAATCTGAAGTTACTTACCTTTGAAGAACCCTCCAAAATAGCCAAAAGATGAAGAACTACGATTTAGCAAGAACCACGGGATTTCTAGCGTTGGATTCATGTTTTTATCTTAGGTTTTCACCATAGAATCATGGAGGAACCCTTGAAGAGCATTTAGAAGGGTTTAGGAACTGTTGTGGATGAGAAAAATGACATAAAGCGACATATAAATGACTTAAATACAAGCAAAAGTTTAAACCAAGTTTGTGGTTCCCATGGGAGCTGTTTGCGCAGTCTCGCGAAATCGCAAATATCTCTCTAGTCTGATATCATATCAATAAACGGTTTAATGTGTTAGAAACTAGACTCATAGATCTTCCATTTGATATATAGATCATCCCTTGATTCCACGTATATTGGGAGAAAAGTGCATCTATATTTGACCTAAATTTCAGCACATTGTAAATGTAACTTGTGATGACATTTGCCAACTTTAGTTTCACAACTCGCTTGACTTAAAAACATAACACACGACTATCACATGACTAAAATAACTCATAAAGTAACCTCCGTATCATGTTAATCACCCTAGTATCACCCCAAAAGTATATGTTATAACATTCTAAACTTGTCGACTTTCGACGAAACTTATTTTCTTCAATTCATTTAGCGTCTAAACTTTCCGACCCTTTTGTTACTTGTTATTCATGATAAAGATTTGTAACCTCCAAGATAACATGATGAACTTACATTATGTACTTTCAATTACAATCTCATTTTTTTAGCTTACATCAATTTACTTACGACGTACTCTCCCGTACGAAATCATGGGATGTAACATTATTCCCCCCTTTGGAACATTCATCCTCGAATGTTTACTGGTGCATTTATTAGTCTCATAACCTCTAGCTCTTATGAATACTTTAATATTGTCCTTGACATCTAGGAAACTGTTCTATATATAAATCCAAAGGCCAAGGTATTCCCCCCTTTAGGCCTCTTTCTCATACGACGACCTGTGGTCGGAATTCTTCCAATCTCGTAACTAGTGTTACCTTTTGTCATGCATCATGTACAACCGTGTACTTGTATGTGTGCCTATGCGCCTCTTCTCTCCTTTTTCCTCTAGCTTTTATCCAATCTCTAGGCCTCACTTTGTGAACATATACAGAACTATGACAAGATGTCCCTCTAAGAATCTATAGGTGTACTAAAGTTCTTCACTTGGTACTTTGTCGAACTTACGACTATTGCTATACCTTGCTTCATAGCCTCGGTTATCTATGCTTATGGTTGTACTACATCTAGGTAGGTCATACTATATCCTAACTCTTACTTTGGTTTGTTATTACCGAGGTCTGCTACCTAACTCCAGGTTACTCTCTCATCGCTTATCCTATATGTATAAATCTAAATCATTTAATGCTTCTTTATTACTGTTCATCTAAATAATGGCATCATAATCTCCTTTCATACTTTGGAAATTTTATCCATTTATTGTTGATTTACCTTAATGTTGATCAATAATCCACCACTGATAACTTGAAACCTCTTACGTAATACATTGTCACTAGGGCTCACGTCTCATCGGGGAAAATCTAAAGTGGCTTTCCTTATCCACCTAGGGACGATACCATACTTCAATAACCATATTTCTTAGCATCCCAATGTGATTCGTCTTATGGAGGTATTCTAATCCTCTGCCATCCATGAAATCTCTTCTCTTTGAATCATTACTCAATAGAAGGCCTAAATATCATCCTTTTATTATTTACCACAATTACACCCTTGCATTACGACAAATGCAGCATTCTATCTCTTCCAAATGCTCCTAGTATTAGATTCCTCCGTGTTAATTCGATCTATATTGAGCTTTTTATAACATACATAAACCATCAACTCTCTTGTTTGATGGGCTTAATACCGAATTCTTGCCTATTCTTGTCAGCTTCTAACTCACCTTTTCTTATCCTTACTCCCATATACCTAAAGTTTTGTCACTCTGTCATAGTTTAGCTTGCGACCTACACATATCTATTTGTACTACTCATATCCTTCCTTTAACTTGCTAGCACCACCGATTTCCTTTTGTGCCTTCTCAGTTGTCATTAAATGTAAGAAATTACTTTTCCTGGTTGTTCAACCACTTGTTGCATGAATACTTGGCTTGTCTTATTGCCCACGAATACTATAATTTCATGTACCTCGTATGATCTCAAACATCACATTTGATTCTTTTTCCATTCATTAGCCACTATAGGCACCACTTTCTTATGGAGTACATCCAATTTTGTAGTGAGACTATTGTTACCAGACCAATTCTTCTTCAAGTTAATATGCTTAGGTTGAAGCCCTCTTTTTTATTTTCTGAGCTAGTCTTTCGTGGTAGTACTTAGGGGAGATCCTCTGACTCCTGTAAATCTACAAGCTTATTACACCGTATACCCGAATTTTTTTTGATGTTGTCACTTACTATAATTATCCTTAGTTACTTACCTCCGTGCCCTTGTGCTCATAGGGTTGCTTTTGAACTGAAATTTTGATTGTCTTCCTAGTGGCACCGTTTTTTATTTTTGTAACACTTATATGGTACCTTTAACAACCCCAACTCCTATCTGAATATTTCTCAAGGATTACGACGTCATATCTGCGAGATTGAATTCACTATGTTGGGGTTCACTACAGTTATCTTGCACAATCTGCTGATTTGTCTGTATCCTCTTGTCTAGCCATAACTAGGCTCTTCCCGAATAAACTACTAACTACTCGTTAGTCCATTCCCATATCTATATTCCGTGTAATCTCCCTTGGGTTATTTTCTTTGTCTTAACTTATCACTCGTACTGGCTCCTTATGTATCAAGTGTTCATTCGCACTTATTTATCAATAACATCTGGTGTGGGAACCCTTACTGCCTCTCCCCAGCGGCGTGCTTGCATAATGTTCTAGAGTCGTAACATATCTGTAGGGTCTAAATAAATGCAATCTCATTCCTTTTGCTTTTCTACCACATTCTTCCTTTATTATTCCATAGTTACCTAAACGATTAACTCCGACTTAACACTATATCACACCTCATTCCCTCCTTTAGGAGAGTACTAAGACTTAGTGCTACGAAGATCTACCAATAGATGTTTTACCTCTTCATATTTAATGTCTTTTCACATCATCAATGACCCTTACTCGCCTTAGGGTAACCCTTCTGTACCTGGGATAACTGAATTTCTTACGCATGAAGGTGACACCTAGGGTAACTGGCACACTTAGTTCCTTAAGATTAACTCTGCTCAGAGTGCTTGCTTTAGGGAAGTATCTTCCTAAATGGCCTTTAAAGGTTATTCGTCTGTTGTCTATTCTATTATTGGTAGAACACGATCTCTGAAATTCTTACGATACCGACTATTACCAATTCGTTCGATCTTTAATTCATGTTTGATTTTTTTTTCTTGTTTACTATCCCATACTAAATTCTATTACTACAGGGATCTAATTTTTCCTTCTGGTAATCACGTTTGAGTCACCAACTCAATTCTCGAATGAGGATATAGCCTTTGGACTATACTCTTTTATTGTCTTAAGGCCTGTCACTCTTGTATTTTACTTCATTTGACTATAGACTATGTCATTCTGTCATATTTTGATTTACCGTTATCGTCCATTTATCACATCTTACTCTTAATGCTTCAACTACTCTCTTCTTATTCTACGACTAATATTTCTGTCTATCACTTTATTCTGATAACTTCAACAAAACATTCTTTCACTTTTAGCTCCCCTTTCTTCATCTCACTGGCTCTTCCGGTCACCTAACATTCTCTCTTTACTAGGAACGTGAGCCATGTAAAGGTAAATATTTATCCCTTCTAGGATTCCAATGTCAATCTTCTAAATTTTTCCAGACATTCTAGTATTCATATCTAAATGTACTATTCTTGATTGCACCATCGGGGTGTCTCACAAGGAGAACTATTACCACATTTGCAATATCCTTCGAAAATGTTAGCTAACTCTAACAACCCATCCACCATTTTAGATTACTCTAACCCCAACTCGATCCTGATATACCATCCTTCTCTTAAACTATATCTGTTAGCTCTCATAGGGCATAACTAAGATAGGTGTGGTCAATTGTACATAACTCTGTTATTGTTGAAGGTAACTTAGAATACATATATTTCTCTGCCTGAATTGTAAGAACTCAAAATCTTCACTAATTGGGTACCTCGTACCCTTTGCAACCTTGCTTCTTTTACTCATTGAAATTTGTATCCACCTCCTAATTCTCTCGTCGCTCTTTACCATATGGGTGGATAGATATTCATGCCTTGGGGCTCCTTATCAAGAAGCTAACACATCTTAGTACACACATAATATGCTGAAGACCTAACATTTACGCATCATAAGCATGATGCAAAATCAAATTCCTCTGATAAACTCTTCCACAACCACATTCAATCTCTTACCTACAGTCTATATGGATGTAGGTATCCTTGTTTTATGAATAAAATAGAATTTAGGAGCTTCAATCCTTACAACTGAGCTCTACCACACGATCTAGAGTAAGATGAAAGAGTGACAGTCCTAAATACCCTGTAGCCTCCTGCTTATAAGTGTGGTGCACAACACACCCATAAACAAGAGTCTACTAGACACGTCTTGTAGACTCCCTAGGACAGAACTGCTCTGATATCACTTTTGTCATGACCCAAATCGGAGGGCTGCAACGGGCACCCGATGCCTTACCCAACTGATTACCAATGTAAAGTATCTTTCTTGTCATACCAGCATGGGTAAATGGGCCGGAAGAGCAGTCATGATAAGACTAGAATAAAACATAAGGGAATACTTGACATAGGACGACCCAACATGTAATACAAACTTATACATGTTACATACGGTCCTATAAGACCAACATAAACACTCGTACACTAAACATAGGCCGACAAGGCCATATAATCTTTCATATACATGACATATGTCTACAAGCCTCTAAGAGTACATACACATCATAAAGGTCGGGACAGGGCCCCGCCATACCAATCAATACATATCCAAATCATACTGACCAAATAGGCAACTCTGGAGCAACTAGAGTGTACCAACACCTTCCGCTGAGCTGATAGCCTACTAGGAGGAATGTCAACCTGTCTATCGGGACCTACGGGAATTAAATGCAGCGTCCCCAAGCAAAAGGGATGTCATTACGTATAAAGTACCGAGTATGTAAGTGTAAGGCCCTGTGAAAATTTCTATTCAAAAACCCGAATCTCGTGATGCCAAGATAGGATCATGTGTTAGAAATTCATAAAAATAGTTAAGAATTAAAAAGTTAAGAATTATGATCGGTGCATTAAAAAGTTGAGAATTATGTTTGCCATAAAAGTGTGTTTCTGCGGTACATTATGCGGTCGTATAATAGGTATGCAGACCGCATAGTCGCCGCTAAGCCAGTCAGTATGTTGGTTAAATTGAGGCCAATTATGCGGCCAATTATGCGTTCGCATAATCAATATGCGAGCCGCATAGTCATCGCATAATCCCCTAGGAATTTTTGTGAAGGTCAGTTCTGCGGTGCATTATTCGACCGTAGAACAGGTATGTGGACCGCATTTCTGTCGCATACCCAGACAATTTGTCCAGATTTTGGGGCCATTTTTGCTGTCCATTTTGCGGGCCGCATGTCCATTATGTGATCGCATATGCGATCGCAAATCGTGTCGGGGCTCCTATTTTCTAACTTTTATAACCCGACCATCCCATTAAAATCATCCCATTAGACCATTTTTCTATTATTTCACGGCATATAGAGTGAGAGAGGAAGTCCTAGAAAGAGAGAGAGTGATCTTCATCAAGTCCCCACTCCATCCTTGCCCCAAATCCTTGAAGATTGTCAAGTGAAATTGCTAGGTCTTCACCCTAAGAGGTAAGAGCTTGTACCCTCATCTATAATTTCGAAATTTCCATTAAAATAAGTGATTAGCAAGGGGGTTCATAGGTATAAGGGCTGATAATCTTGCATGCATAAAAGATAATGGGGGTATGGGATGGTTGTCAACAAAAAGAGATAATAATTGAGGTATAGGATGATGAAAATCTCTCACAAAAGGGTCCTAAAATCGTTGTGCACACTTAGTGCTTGATAATTTACTTAAACGAGTTAGAATCTCTTTCATGCCTCTAATTCTTGGTTCAACTTGTAATTTTCATAAAATAGATTGAAGTTGCTAGGAAATTCTGGAATTTATTGTAAAAATTTAAGGAAAGCTCTACTGAAGTATGTATGGCTAAAACCCCGTCTTTTATAAATTGAGCTCCATTGGTGTTTGTGTAAATATGGTAAGATAAAAGTTGAACTATTGTATTGATTGTTGTTTTACATGAATTTGGGGTTGCGACCTTATATGCGTGAAAGATGTGTCTCAATAAGATCAATGTGTTATTCTTCATAACTTGAAAGGGTTCTAGGAATATGAATCATGTATTGAGATGCTTAGATCTTAAGGTGAGATTGAAGCTACATATATTGTGTCATCTATGTGAAGACTCATCTATGCTTACAATTCTGTTTGCCCTTGTGTGCACATATTATCCTAAACTACAAATCTAGCATTGAAAGTGGAAATGATGTGATAATTGTGGCCCCAAGTACCTATGAAGTGATATATGTGAAACAAAGATTGAAATGAGATGATTGATGAAAAAGGAAAATGCCTTGGTAAGGCGGCCAAGCCGATCGGGCCGAGATCGGACGCCATACTGCACACATGGCGGTATTGTATTTGTCATTGATGTATATGTTTCAAATGAGGCAACCTAGCCGATCGGGTCGAGATCGGACTCCACTCAAGATAGCAGTGGTATTGTGGACAATGATGAATAGTATGAAATGCCCAAAAACTAAAAGCTATGGGAAAATAATGTGAAAATTGTATGATTCTTTTATTTGATAATGTTGTGATCATTTAAAGTGTTTTGAGTTATACTTGTGATTTCCTTATTATTGTTTGAAAGTTCTTTCTAACTAGATGGTGTTTAGTTATACATACTAGTACTATTCCATGGTACTAACGTCCCTTTTACCGGGGGCGCTACGTTTTTAAATGAATGTAGGTGGCTCTATTGCGGATAGTGCCGATCGTGCGTAGCGGAGTACATTCTTCTCAAAGTCTTGGTGAGCCACTTTCTCCTTCAAGGGTCTATGTTGTACATCTTTTAATAGAGATATCCACTTTTGAGGTATAGCCAGGGCCTTGTTGTCGGCGTTGTCATCATTGTCTTTTGTATCCTTAGAGGTTCCGTAGACATATGTGTGGGTTATGTACGAGTGTTGGATGGGTCTATGAACTATGTTGTAATTCTAACTCTTGTTTCTCTAAAGTGAAGTTGTATTGAATCTTGGGAACTTAACTACAGTTTAAGGTTGTTATGTAAAATAAACTAACAGTGTTGAATGTGCAATCATTCCTATTGTTTAAATAAACGAAAGCATGGTTTCCTTAATCATATTGAGTTTGGTAGAAAGTGTCCGATAAGGCTTGTTCAGTTGGGTTCACTCGATTGAGCACCGATCGCGCCTCTCGAGGTTAGGGCGTGACAAACTTGGTATCAGAGCCTAAGGTTTTGAAGTGTCGTAGGATGTCTCGGAGCCGTGTCTAGTAGAGTCCTTCTTATCGGTGTGTAGTCAACCACATCTATAAGTTTGAGGCTACTTGGGCATTTACGAATAACACCCTTCGTTGATATTCTGGATCGTGCGGTGAAACTTTTCCCTCTCTAATTAGTGCATTGTTCTATGTTTCAGTAAATGGCACCTAAAAAGAAAGTGAGAATTGTCCAAGGAGCCAATGCCAACTCAGGAGTGGCTGATGAATCACTACTTGATACTGTGGGTGAGGGTAGTCGCCCTGCTATCACCCTGCCTGGTTCTTCTATTCCAGAGCAGACTACCCCAGTTCCTACACCTGCGGAGGGTACCACTATCCCTCCCATTGATACTCCTGCTCCGCCTCCATCCCCAACTTCCGGTTCTGTTATTTCTTATGGGGATCTTAGGGGAGCTATTCAGATGTTGACCCAGCTAGTGGCCTCTTAGGCCCAGAGGTCGAATGATACACCCAGTTTATCTAGCCAGTAAGGGGATTCCACCAATTTCAGGGTAAACAAATTTCTTTAGCTAGACCCTTCGGTGTTCATGAGTGTCAATCCAGAAGATTACCACCAGAATTTTATTGATGAGATGCACAAGACCCTCAGGGTTATGCGTGCAACTGAGACAGAGGGAGTAGAGTTGGCTGCCTATCGTCTGAAAGGGTGGCATATTTGTGGTTTGGGTTGTGGGAAGATTTTCATGAGGAGGGGAGCCCTCTGGCTTGGTGGAGCGAGTTTGGCTATGCCTTTATAGATCATTTCCTGCCTGCTGAGACAGGGGCATTGTAACGACCCGAACCGTCATTTCCTGTATTTTCGTCCCGTATTCCCCGTTAAATTCTTATTCATGTTTCAATATGTGTACTTGGTGAATTTGAGTCAATTCGGATCGAGTTTGGTATGAAATGGGACAATTAGTCTCTTTAAGGAAGAATTAGTTTGGAAAAGTCAACCAGACATTGACTTGTGAGTTAGAGGGATCGGAATTGAATTCCGATGATTCGGTTAGTTTCGGGGGATGATTTAAGGCCTAGGAGCGCAATCGGAATTAATTTTGGAGGTCCGGTGAAGAAATTAGCTCATTTTGGCGAAGTTAGTATTTTGGCGATTTCCGGTTGATAGGTGAAATTTTGATCCGCCGATCGGAATGGAATTCCAAGAATTTCTGTAGCTTCGTTATATCATTTTGGACTTATGTGCAAAACTTGAAGTCAATCGGACGTGATTTGATAGGTTTCGGCATCGGAAATAGAAGTTGGAAATTCTAAAGTTCATAAAACTTGGATTGGATGTTGATTCATGATTTTAGCGTTGTTTGATGTGATTTGAGGCCTCGAGCAAGTCCGTAATGTATTTTGGGACTGGTTGGTATTATTGGTAGGGGTCCCGGGGGCCTCGGGTGTGTTTCGGATGCCCAACGGGTCATTTTTGGAAGATTTTTGACATTTTGAGCATAAATGTAATGATCTAAAGATTCATTTTTAGTTCTACAGATCCAAATTTTATTTCGATAATTCCAGAATTTAAATTATGAATTATAGGACTGATCTGGAAATTTTGGTTTAATTTCATCAAGTCGCGATTGGGTTTTTGACGTGAAATGTGAGTTAATTGTTTAACAAGCTAAATGGGTATTGATCTGGGCAAACGAGCTCTGAATTGAGTTTCGATTGAAGGGTTGTGTTCGTATTATTATTTGTGACTCATAAGAACAAGAATCATCTAATTCCGAGTTCGTATGATGGAGTTAGAGACATTTTAGTGAAAATAGTTGTGCTGCAAATTTCTTAAAAGCAGTTGTATTGTCTGCAGCAGTAAACAGTACCCGTGCGTGAACAGTAACTGCGCGGGTGAACAGTGAACAGTGACCTCACGTGCATGAACAGTGCCCCCACGTGAACAGTACCGAAAATTTCTGGACAGATTTAATGTCCAGCAGTCCGAGTTTGGTCATTTTTTTGACTTCCAAGCTCGGATTTTGGGCGATTTTTAGCAAGAAATCTTGGGAAATCTTGAGGTAAGTCACTTGTGATTATTTCTACTCCATAATATTGAATTATCATCGAATAATCCGACTAGATTACATGTTTTTGAGGAGTAAATTGAAGATTTAGGCCTAGGGATTTGAAAATAAGATTTGAAGATTTGAGGGGTCATTTGAACTCCGATTTTGGTAAATTTTATATGTACGGACTCGTGGCGAGACGAGGAATCCGGTGATGTAACTTTCGTAATTTTTCGAGAAGTGGTCCAGGGGCTCGGGTTTTGCGAATTTCGTGAATTTCGATATTTTTCGAGTCTTTTCGATTGGGTTATATTCCCTCAGCCTATTGTAATGTATTCGTTGTGGTTTTGACCAGATTCGATGCACGAAGAGGTAAAATCGAGAGGCATAGGCATAGCAGAGTAGACATTGGACCGTCTTGAGGTGAGTAATGATTTTAAATGATGCACTGAGGGTTTGAAACCCCAGATTGCACAACATACTGCTATGTTGAGATGAGACACGCGTTGTATGACGAGCACAGGGTCATTTACTATTGGGGATTGTGACTTGGTCCATCCCAGTTGATATTTTTACCACGTAATTGATAAAGATTTATTGTTTTTCAATATGATTGGGCTTATTGCCATATTTGGGCTTCGTGCCAATTATCTGAAATCTTTTGTGAATTTACATCACTATTTTCCTCACGAATTGAAATATTATTTGAAATCAGTCCAATTGAATTATATTATTTTGTGAACTCAGCTACATTTATACTCAACTCGAGATTTAATGATATTTATAATGCTATTGAGCTGAGCACTATTGTTTTACTGATGCCCAAGAGGCTTATGATTATTTTCTGGACTGATTGAGGCCGAGGGCCATACATGAAGATATGTTGAGTGATGTGAGGAGGCTTTCAGGCCTCGAGTGTTATATGAGGAGGCTTTCAGGCCTCGTGTGTGATGTGTGAAGTCTTTCAGGCCTATTGATTTTGCGCTTAGGCTGTAGGAGCCCCTCCGGAGTCTGTACACACCCCCAGTGAGCGCAGGGTACCCAAGTGAGTTGGGAGTGGGCCCGAGAGGTCGTTGTTTGTGTGTGGTTAGTTGGAAGTGAGCCCGAGGGGCTGATGTTATGTGCTGGTGAGTTGGGAGTGAGCCCGAGGGCTGATACTATACTGAGATTTACATATTGAGCCCGAGGGGCAAGCTTTTAATTTATCCTTACTATGGAAATTATTTGTCTTTACTGTTTTAAAAAAAGAATTATCTGATACTCACTATTTTACTGTATAACTGATTTTACTGCTTGGGATAGTGCTATATTGTGTCATTATGAGATTACATGTTTTCAGTCGTTATTTATTTTTATTACTCACTGGGTCAGAGTACTCACATTACTCCCTGCACCATGTGTGCAGATACAGGCAGAGTTGAGTTCACTCCTGAGCACTGATTCTTTCCAGACCAGGCGGTGACTAGGAGTAACGAGGTAGCTGTTGACGTCCGTAGCCCCGTTTTCTCCCTTATCTTTGTTATTTATGATAATTCCAGACTTTGTATAATATTAGTAAACTCTGTAGTAGCTCATGACTTGTGACACCCCGATTTCGGGCTGAGTTGGGAGGGTTTTCCTTGTTCTATCACGTTTATTTCACATTTAAGATTATATTGCCCATGATATAGACTTATTCCTGCTAAGTAATTATAAAGAGATGTATTGTTTTGTTGATTGGCTGGCCTTGTCCTCACGAGAGGCGCCATCACGACCGGGTTGGGATTTTGGGTCGTGACAAGTTGGTATTAGAGCCTAGGTTACTTAGGTCTCACGAGTCATGAGCAGGTTTAGTAGAGTCTCGCAGATCGGTACGGAAACGTCTGTATTTATCCTCGAGAGGCTGTAGAACCTTTAGGAAAAATTTCATATTCTTGAAACTCTTATCGTGCGTCCTTGATTCAGCTTGAAAAGTAACTCTTGAAATTCCTTCCACGTGTTCGTATGCGCGTATGAGCGCTCAGTATCAGATGTGCATCAACGACTTGTGATTCCCTGATCGAGGGGCGAGATGTGATCTCTATGAGTTGATGTTGGGCCGGTCTGGAGGACTTGAGGTCGGATCTTTGCCAATGGCTTGAGCACCGAGGTGTTGATTATGTGAGAAAGTGTTTTGAACTTATATATTCGGTATTGCCCCTATTGGTTTGAGTGATGGATGGATAGCTACGTGATGAGTATGTCAGTACTGCGAGATGTATCTATATGACTTGGAAGTGGCGAGGAAGGTCTGCTGGATGATAGATGAACCATTAAGTGTTTGATTTCCATTGTAATTGGATGTGTAGCCCCGAGTTATGGGCGCGTGAATAATCTTTTCATGTCTCCTATTTGGAGTGAAGTAAATTTCATGTTACGGTATGAGTTTGGACTCAGGAAGATTAAGTGACTGTGTAATGTGTATGGCAATGGAAGGTATACAAAATGTTAATTGGAGGCAAAACAGGTGGGTTATCTCCTGTGGAGTGTTCTAAGGTGGTGTGATCCTTATGTTGGCTATTAGAAGATCTCATTTACAAGTGAAGAATATGCGTTGAAATCTAAATTGTGATGCCTAGAGAGTGGGCTTAACTGTTGTGTGAGTGAATACAAGAATTGCAGAAGAGTTAAAAATTTGCAGATGATTTGTGTTTCCATAAGCTTATGAAGGAGTGAGTTCAATCTCACTATGGTATTACAGCAACAATAGAGTATATGTGTTATGATTTATTGAGTGCGTTTTGTTATATGGCTTTGATCCAAGTTGGGGAGTTTGCTATTAATTAAGTTGATTGCACGGTTAAGAGCTATATTGTTTCAGTCTGCCACAGAGATGCCTCGGTATTATTCGATCCCGGTTCCACCTATTCTTGTGTGTCCTCATATTTTGCTCATTATTTGGGGTACGCCCCGAGAGTTTCTTTCTTTACCTATTCATGTATCTACCCCGGTGGGAGATACTGTTGTTGTGGACCATGTGTACCAGTCATGTGTTGTGATTATTGGGGGTCTGGAGACCCGAGTTGATTTATTGCTATTAAGCATGGTGGACTTTGATGTTATTTTGGGCATGGATTGGCTATTTCCGTGTCGTGCTATTCAAGACTGTCATGCTAAGATAGTCACTTTGGCTATGCCGGGTGTACCGCGGATCGAGTGGCATGGTGTGACTGATTATATCCCTAGTAGAGTGATCTCATTCTTGAAGGCCCAGCGTATGGTTGGGAAGGGTTGCCTTTCATATCTAGCCTTTGTGAGGGATGTTGGAGCTGAGACTCCTAGTATTGATTCTGTCCCAGTTGTGAGGGATTTTCCTGATGTATTTCCTGCAGACCTGCCGGGCATGCCACCGGACAGGGATATTGATTTTGGTATTGACCTGGTGCTGGGCACTCAGCCCATTTCTATTCCGCCATATCGTATGGCACCAGCAGAGTTGAAGGAATTGAAAGAACAACTTCAGGAACTCCTAGATAAGGGGTTCATTCGGCCTAGTGTGTCCCCTTGGGGTGCACCGGTTTTGTTTGTGAAGAAGAAGGATGGCACGATGAGAATGTGCATTGATTATAGGCAATTGAACAAAGTAACAATTAAGAACAAGTATCCTTTACCTCACATTGATGATTTATTTGATCAGCTTCAGGGAGCGAGGGTGTTCTCCAAGATTGATCTCCATTCGGGTTATCACCAGTTGAAGATCAGGGATTCAGATATTCTTAAGACTGCTTTCAGGACCAGATATGGTCATTATGAGTTTTTTGTTATGTCCTTCGGGCTAACCAATGCCCTAACAACATTCATGCATTTGATGAACAATGTATTTCGGCCTTATCTGGATTCGTTCGTTATTGTATTCATTGATGATATCCTGGTGTACTCGCGTAGTCAGGAGGAGCACGCGGAGCATCTGAGAGTTATGTTACAGAGACTGAGGGAGGAGAAGCTTTATGCAAAATTCTCCAAGTGTGAGTTTTAGCTCAGTTCAGTGGCTTTCTTGGGGCACGTGGTGTCCAGCGAGGGTATACAGGTTGATCTGAAGAAGATAGAGGCGGTCCAGAGTTGTCCCAGACCGTCCTCAGCCACAGAGATTCGTAGCTTTCTTGGGTTATCAGGCTATTATCGCCGGTTTGTTCAGGGATTTTCCTCCATTGCATCGCCCTTGACCAAGTTGACTCAGAAGGGTGCTCTATTCATATGGTCGGACGAGTGTGAGGAGAGCTTTCAGAAGCTCAAGACAGCCTTGACCACAGCTCCAGTGCTGGTTTTACCATCAGCTTCAGGTTCATATATTGTGTATTGTGATGCTTCAAGAGTTGGGATTGGTTGTGTGTTGATGCAGGAGGGTAGAGTTATTGCTTATGCTTCTCGGCAGTTGAAGCCCCATGAGAAGAACTACCCCGTTCATGATTTGGAGTTGGCTGCCATAGTTCACGCATTGAAGATTTGGAGGCATTACTTGTATGGCGTATCTTGTGAGGTGTTCACTGATCATCGCAGTCTTCAGCATTTGTTCAATCAAAAGGATCTTAATTTGAGGCAGTGGAGATGGTTGGAGTTGCTTAAGGATTATGATATCACTATATTGTACCATCCGGGAAAGGCCAATATGGTGGCCGATGCTTTGAGCTGAAAGGCAGTGAGTATGGGGAGTTTGGCATATATTCCAGTTGGGGAGAGACCTCTTGCGGTTGATGTTCAGGCCCTGGCCAATCAGTTCGTGAGGCTGGATATTTCGGAGCCTAGTCGGGTGTTGGCTTGTGTGGTTTCTCGGTCTTCTTTATATGATCGCATCAGAGAGCGCCAGTATGATGATCCGCATTTGCTTGTCCTTAGGGACAGAGTTCAGCATGATGATACCAGAGATGTGACCGTCGGTGATGATGGTGTGTTGAGGATGCAGGGCCGGATCTGTGTGCCCAATGTGGATGGGCTTAGAGAGCTGATTCTGGAAGAGGCCCATAGTTCGCGGTATTCCATTCATCCGGGTGCCGCGAAGATGTATCAGGATTTGAGGCAGCACTATTGGTGGAGAAGAATGAAGAAAGATATTGTGGGATGTGTAGCTCGGTGTCTCAACTGTCAGCAAGTGAAGTATGAGCATCAGAGACCCGGTGGCTTATTTCAGCATATGGTTATTCCCGAGTGGAAGTGGGAGAGAATCACGATTGACTTTGCGGTTGGACTTCCTCGGACTTTGAAGAAGTTCGATGCTATTTGGGTGATTGTGGATCGGCTGACCAAGTCTGCGCACTTTATTCCTGTGTGTACTACCTATTCTTCAGAGCGGTTGACAGGGATTTATATCCGGGAGATTGTTCGGTTGCATGGCGTTCCTGTTTCCATCATCTCAGATAGAGGTACTCAGTTTACTTCGCAGTTCTAGAGAGCCGTGCAGAGAGAGTTGGGTACTCAGATAGAGTTGAGCATAGCGTTTCATCCTCAGACGGACGGACAGTCCGAGCGTACTATTCAAATATTGGAGGAAATGTTGCGTGCTTGTGTTATTGACTTTGGAGGTTCATGGGATACGTTTCTACCACTTGCAGAGTTTGCTTACAACAACAGCTACCAGTCGAGTATTCAGATGGCTCCATATGAGGCTTTGTACGGGAGGCAGTGTAGATCTCCAGTTGGTTAGTTCGAGCCCGGCGAGGCTAGACTATTGGGGACAGATTTGGTCCAGCTGCCTTAGAAAAGGTGAAGGTTATTCAGGAAAGACTTCGCACAGCTCAGTCGCGTCAGAAGAGTTATGCGGACCGGAAGGTCCGAGATGTGTCATTTATGGAGTGAGAGAAGGTTTTGCTGAAGGTTTCACCGATGAAGGGTGTTATGAGGTTCGGAAAGAAAGGGAAGTTGAGTCCACGGTTTATTGGACCATTTGAGGTGCTTAGGAGGATTGGGGAGGTGGCTTATGAGCTTGCTTTACCATCCAGCCTGTCGAGTGTGCATCCGGAATTTCATGTTTCTATGCACCAAAAGTATATTGGGGATCCGTCTCATATTTTAGATTTCAGTACAGTACAGTTAGATGAAAATTTGACTTATAATGTGGAGCCAGTGGCTATTTTGAGTCGACAGGTTCAAAAATTGAGATCAAAAGATATAGCATCAGTGAAAGTACAGTGGAGAGGTTGGCCCGTGGAGGAGGCTACTTGGGAGACCGAGCAGGAGATGCGGAGCAGGTACCCGCACCTATTTTAAACTCTAGGTATGTTTCTTAACTCACTCGAGGACGAGCGTTTGTTTTAGTTGGGGAGAATGTAACGACACGAACCGTCGTTTCCTGTATTTTCGTCCTGTATTCCCCGTTAAATTCTTATTCATGTTTCAATATGTGTACTTGGTGAATTTGAGTCAATTCGGATCGAGTTTAGTATGAAATGGGACAATTAGTCTCTTTAAGGAAGAATTAGTTTGGAAAAGTCAACCGGACATTGACTTGTGAGTTAGATGGCTCGGAATTGAATTCCGATGATTCGGTTAGTTTCGGGGGATGATTTAAGGACTAGGAGCGCAATCGGAATTAATTTTGGAGGTCCGGTGAAGAAATTAGCTCATTTTGGCGAAGTTAGTATTTTGGCGATTTCCGGTTGATAGGTGAAATTTTGATCCGCCGATCGGAATGGAATTCCAAGAATTTCTGTAGCTTCGTTATATCATTTTGGACTTGTGTGCAAAACTTGAAGTCAATCGGACGTGATTTGATAGGTTTCAGCATCAGAAATAGAAGTTGGAAATTCTAAAGTTCATAAAACTTGGATTGGAGGTTGATTCATGATTTTAGCGTTGTTTGATGTGATTTGAGGCCTCGAGCAAGTCCGTAATGTATTTTGGGACTAGTTGGTATTATTGGTCGGGGTCCCGGGGGCCTCGGGTGTGTTTCGGATGCCCAACGGGTCATTTTTTGAAGATTTTTGCCATTTTGAGCATAAATGTAATGATCTAAAGGTTCATTTTTAGTTCTAGAGATCCAAATTTGATTTCGAGACTTCCAGAATTTAAATCATGAATTATAGGACTGATCTGGAAATTTTGGTTTAATTTCATCAAGTCGCGATTGGGTTTTTGACGTGAAATGTGAGTTAATTGTTTAACGAGCGAAATGGGTATTGAACTGGGCAAACGAGCTCCGAATTGAGTTTCGATTGAAGGGTTGTGTTCGTATTATTATTTTTGACTCATAGGAACAAGAATCGTCTAATTCCGAGTTTGTATGATGGAGTTAGATCCATTTTAGTGAAAAATGGCTATGCTGCAAATTTCTTAAAAGCTGCTGTATTTTCTGCAGCAGTGAACAGTACCCGCGCGTGCACAGTAACCGCGCGGGTGAACAGTGACCTCACGCGCATGAACAGTGCCCCCGCGTGAACAGTACCGAAAATTTCTGGACAGAGTTAATGTCCAGCAGTCTGAGTTTGGTCATTTTTTTTGACTTCCAAGCTCGGATTTTGGGCGATTTTTAGCAAGAAATCTTGGGAAATTTTGAGGTAAGTTACTTGTGATTATTTCTACTCTATAATATTAAATTATCATCGAATAATCCGACTAGATTACATGTTTTTGAGGAGTAAATTGAAGATTTAGGCCTAGGGATTTGAAAATAAGATTTGAAGATTTGAGGGGTTA
The DNA here is from genome assembly GCF_000393655.2 of Nicotiana sylvestris. Classification (NCBI taxonomy): domain Eukaryota; kingdom Viridiplantae; phylum Streptophyta; class Magnoliopsida; order Solanales; family Solanaceae; genus Nicotiana; species Nicotiana sylvestris. Next base: position 36,533,712 of record NC_091064.1, read on the forward strand.
TTTGAACTCCGATTTTGGTAAATTTTATATGTACGGACTCGTGGCGAGACGAGGAATCCTGTGATGTGACTTTGGTAATTTTTCGAGAAGTGGGCCCGGGGCTCGGGTTTTGCAAATTTCGTGAATTTCGATATTTTTCGAGTCTTTTCGATTGGGTTATATTCCCTCAGCCTATTGTAATGTATTCGTTGTGGTTTTGACCAGATTCGACGCGCGAAGAGGTAAATTCGGGAGGCAAGGGCATAGCGGACATTGGACCGTCTTGAGGTGAGTAATGATTTTAAATGATGCACTGAGGGTTTGAAACCCTGGATTGCACAACATACTGCTATGTTGAGATGAGACACGCATTGTATGACGAGCGCAGGGTCATTTACTATTTGGGATTGTGACTTGGTCCATCCCAGTTCATATTTTTACCACGTAATTGATAAAGATTTATTGTTTTTCACTATGATTGGGCTTATTGTCATATTTGGGCTTCGTGCCAATTATCTGAAATCTTTTGTGAATTTACATCACTATTTTCCTCACGAATTGAAATATTATTTGAAATCAGTCCAATTGAATTATATTATTTTGTGAACTCAGCTACATTTATACTCAACTCGAGATTTAATGATATTTATAATGCTGTTGAGCTGAGCACTATTGTTTTACTGATGCCCAAGAGGCTTATGATTATTTTCTGGACTGATTGAGGCCGAGGGCCATACGTGAGGATATGTTGAGTGATGTGAGGAGGCTTTCAGGCCTCGAGTGTTATATGAGGAGGCTTTCAGGCCTCGTGTGTGATGTGTGAAGGCTTTCAGGCCTATTGATATTGCGCTTGGGCTGTAGGAGCCCCTCCGGAGTCTGTACACACCCCCAGTGAGCGCAGGGTACCCAGGTGAGTTGGGAGTGGGCCCGAGAGGCCGTTGCTTGTGTGTGGTGAGTTGGGAGTGAGCCCGAGGGGCTGATGTTGTGTGCTGGTGAGTTGGGAGTGAGCCCGAGGGGCTGATACTATACTGAGATTTACATATTGAGCCCGAGGGGCAAGCTTTTGATTTATCCTTACTGTGGAAATTATTTGTCTTTACTGTTTTAAAAGAAGAATTATCTGATACTCACTATTTTACTGTATAACTGATTTTACTGCTTGGGATAGCCCTATATTGTGTCGTTATGAGATTTCATGTTTTCAGTCATTATTTATTTTTATTACTCACTGAGTCGGAGTACTCACATTACTCCCTGCACTATGTGTGCAGATACAGGCAGAGCTGAGTTCGCTCCTAAGCGCTGATTCTTTCCAGACCAGGCGGTGACTAGGAGTAACGAGGTAGTTGTTGACGTCCGCAGCCCCGTTTTCTCCCTTATCTTTGTTATTTATGATAATTCCAGACTTTGTAAAATATTAGTAAACTCTGTAGTAGTTCATGACTTGTGACACCCCGATTTCGGGCTGAGTTGGGAGGGTTTTCTTGTTTTATCACGTTTATTTTGCATTTAAGATTATATTGCCCATGATTTAGACTTATTCCTGCTAAATAATTATAAAGAGATGTACTGTTTTGTTGATTTGCTGGCCTTGTCCTCACGAGAGGCGCCATCACGATCGGGTTGGGGGTCGTGACAGGCATCCCATGCAACAGAGTTTGAAAATCTGAAGTAAAGTAGCAGGAGTGTGTGGGAGTATCACATGGAGTTTGCTCGCCTGTCCAAGTATGCCATTCATATGTTGCCCACAATGGAGGCCAGAGTGCGCAGGCTTGTTCAAGGCCTTAATCCTTTGACTATTAATGAGGCTTCTGTGGCTGCGTTGAATTCTAACATGAATTATTGAAAGATAGTAGCATTTGATCAAGCTACAGAGAACCGTAAACTGAAGAAAAGAATGGAGAGAGAGGGTAACAGTAAGGTCTGGTATACGGGCAACATGGGTATTCTGACTGCAGAGGCTTCCATTGAGGGTAACAGTAAGGTCTGGTGTGCAGAGTTTAAGGTATTCAGCCAGAGGCTTCTCCATATGTTGTTACAGGTATTCTGACTGTCCAATCTTATGATGTGTATGCACTTATTGACCCTGGTTCCACCTTGTCCTATGTTACACCTTTTGTTGCTATGGAATTTAGGATAGAACCGGATCAGCTTCATGAGCCATTTTTGGTGTCTACTATGGTTGGTGAGTTAATTACGGTTGCTCGAGTTTATAGAGGTTGTGTTGTTATGGTGCGGGGTAGAAATACCACGGCCGATCTTATAGAATTAGGGATGGTCGATTTTGATGTAATAATGGGAATGGATTGGCTTTATTCATGCTTTGCCAAACTTGATTGTCCTACTAGAACCATGATTCTTGAATTTCCTAATGAGCTCATTGTTGAATGGAAGGGAGATAATGTAGTTCCTAAAGGTCAACTTATTTCTAACCTTATAGCCGCGAAGATGATCAAGAAAGGGTGTATCTATCATTTAGTTCGAGTTACGGACACCAATGCCGAGGCACCTAGCCTTGAGTCCGTACCAGTTGTGAATATATTTTCAGATATCTTTCTAGATGAACTCCATGGGATCTCACCAGACAGGGAGATCGATTTTAGGATCGATGTGATTCCAGGCACGCAGCCTATATCAATTCCACCTTATAGAATGGCACCGGCAGAATTGAAAGAGCTAAAGGAACAATTGAAGGATTTTTTAGAAAAGGGTTTCATCCGGCCGAGTGTGTCACCGTAGGGTGCACCGATCTTGTTTGTAAAGAAGAAAGATGGGTCTCTGTCGCTACAGATGTGTATTGACTATCGACAACTCAACAAGGTCACAATCAAAAATAAATATCCCCTACCAAGAATAGATGACCTATTTGATCAATTGCAAGGTGCTACGTGTTTCTCAAAAATTGACTTGCGGTCTGGGTATCATCAATTGAAGATAAGGGAGCAGGATATTCCAAAAATAGCTTTCAAGACTCGGTATAAGCACTTTGAATTTCTGGTAATTTCTTTTGGGCTAACAAATGCCCCGGCAGCTTTCATGGATCTTATGAATCGAGTCTTTAATCCTTTTCTAGGCTCCTTTGTGATAATGTTCATTGACGATATTCTTGTGTATTCCCAAAGTCGGGAGGACCATGCTGACCATCTCAGGGCGGTTCTACAGACTCTTCAGCAACATAAATTGTATGCAAAAATTTAAAAATGTGAATTTTGGCTTAAATCTGTCGCGTTGTTGGGTCATGTCATCTTCAGGGATGGAATTACGGTTGATCCTCAAAAGATTGCGGCAGTAAAGAATTGGCCCAAACCTACCACTCCAACGGAGATTCGGAGTTTCTTAGGTTTGGTTGGGTACTACAGGAGATTTGTGGAGGGGATTTCTACTCCTGCCTCTTCATTGACTTAATTGACACAGAAAGCGGTTAAATTCCAATGGTCCGATGCTTGTGAAAGGAGTTTCCAAGAATTGAAATCAAGATTGACTACAACACTAGTATTATCCCTGCTAGAGGGTATAGAGGGATTTATGGTGTATTGCGATGCTTCAAGGATCGGGCTTGGGTGTGTGTTAATGCAACACGACAAGGTTATAGCTTACGCTTCTAGGAAACTCAAGAATCATGAAAAGAACTATCCAACTCATGACTTAGAGCTTGTGGGAGTGGTGTTTGCGCTAAAGATTTGGCGGCATTATTTGTATGGGGTCCATGTGGATGTATTTACGGATCATAAGAGCCTTCAATATATTTTCAAGCAGAAGGAGTTGAATCTGAGATAGAGAAGATGCCTATAGTTACTCAAGGACTATGACATTGATATTCTCTATCACTTGGGAAAGGATAATGTTGTGCCGGATGCTCTTAGTCAAAAATCTATGGGGAGCTTGGCTCATTTGGAGGCGCATCAGAGGTCGTTGGCTAGGGAGGTTCACCAGTTGGCTAGTTTGGGAGTTCGCCTTACGGACTCTAATGAAGGAGGAGTAATTGTACATAATAGGGCTGAATCATCGCTTGTAGCGGAAGTGAAAGAGAAGCAATTCAACAATCCATTGTTAGCACAACTGAAAGAGGGGAGTCATAAACACAAGACCACCTATGTGTTCCGGATATTGACGGTCTTCGGGGAGAGGATCATGGTAGAAGCTCACACTTCCAGGTATTCCGTGCACCTAGGTTCTATGAAAATGTATCATGATCTCAAGGAAATTTATTAGTGGAATAACATGAAAAAGGATGTGGCGGACTTCATGGCAAAATGTCCAAACTGTCAGCAAGTGAAGGCCGAACATCAAAGGCCTGGTGGATTGGCCCGAAGAATAGAAATTCCAATGTGGAAATGGGAGATGATTAATATGGATTTTGTGGTAGGGTTACCATACACTCCACGTAAGTTCGACTCAATTTGGGTAATCGTGGATCTACTCACGAAATCCACACACTTCTTGCTAGTTAAATCTACCAACACAACGAAATAGTATGCTCAGTTGTATATCAATGAAATAGTTAGGTTACATGGCACTCCAGTCTCAATCATTTCAGATCAAGGGGCTCAGTTCACTGCCAACTTTTGGAAGAAATTTCAGTAAGGTTTGGGTATGCAGGTAAATCTTAGCACAGCTTTCCATCCTCAAACCGACGGGCAAGCAGAGCGGACTATTCAGACGCTTGAGGACATGTTGCGTGCTTGTACTCTTGATTTCAAAGGTAGTTGGGATGACCATTTGCCACTCATAGAATTTGCTTACAACAACAGCTTCCACGCTAGTATCCAGATGGCACCATTTGAGGCGTTGCATGGTAGGAGATGTAGATCTCCCATTGGGTGGTTCGAGGTTGGAGAAGCTGAATTGATAGGGCCGGACCTCATGCATTAGGCTATGGAGAAAGTCAAGATTATTAAAGAGAGGTTGAAAACTGCTCAAAGTCATCAAAAGTCTTACTCGGATGTTCGTCGTAGAGATTTGGAGTTCAAAGAAGATGATTGGGTATTTCTAAAGGTTTCCCCAATGAAGGGTATCATGCAATTTGGAAAGAAAGGGAAATTAAGTCCGAGGTATATCAGACCATACAAAATCATTCAGAAGATTGGTCAGGTGGCATAGAAGCTCGAGCAGCCACCCGAGATGTCATTGGTACATCCGGTCTTCCATGTGTCTATGTTAAAGAAGGTAGTGGGAGATCTGTCCACTATTGTGCCAGTTAAAACTATTGAGGTTAATGAAGAACTGTCATATGAAGAAGTTCCAGTTGCCATTCTTGACAGGCAAGTCTGGAAGTTGAGAAATAAGGAAATTGACTCCGTAAAAGTGTTATGGCGGAACCAGCAGGTTGAGGAAGCCACTTGGGAAGCCGAGGAAGAAATTAGAAAGAAGTACTCACATTTGTTCGAATAGTCATGTAATAGCTTTAATGCATTTGGTTCGCATGAACTCTTATCTTATGATTTGATTTATGTAAAACCATCCTGTTTTGGTTATATGTTGCCTATGCGGCCATGGTTAGTATTGTACAGGTTATGTTATGACTGTAAAATGTGTACATGCTGTTAGGATATGTTTATGGGGCTCTCTGAAGGTGGATAGGCCTAGTTACAAAGGAAACTCTCGCAAAATTTTAGAAAATTTAGGGAGTTAGCCAAATTTAGGGCTGTGGATATGTTTCATGTTGTGAAAAGCTGAGGTTGCATAGAGATTGCTAATAAGTGAACTTTGATCCTCATTCGAGGACGAATGATCTTAAGTGGGGGAGGATGTAAGGCCCCGTGGAAATTTCTACTCAAAAATCCGAATCTAGTGGTGCCAAGATAGGATCATGTGTTAGAAATTCATAAAAAAATTCGTCGCGGCGAGCTTGCTTGCCACGGTCCGTACCCTTTGGATTGATCGGTGCATTAAAAAGTTAAGAATTATGTTTGCCAGAAAAGAGCATTTTTGCGGTCCATTATGCGGACCGCATAGTTGCCGCAGAGCCAGTCAGTGTGTTGGTTAAATTGAGGCCAACTATGCTGCCAATTATGCGATCGCATAATCAATATGCGGGTCGCATAGTCATCGTATAATTCTCTTGTAATTTTTGTGAAGGGCAGTTCTACGGTGCATTATGCGACAACAGAACAGGTATGCGGACCGCATTTCTATCGCATACCTAGACAGGTTGTTCCAGATTTTGGGGCCATTTTTGTGGTCCATTTTGCATGCCGCATGTCCATTATGCGATCGCAAATCATGTCGGGGCTCATATTTTCTAACTTTTATAACCCGACCCCATCCTATTAAAATCCCCCCATTAGACCATTTTCCTGTTATTTCACGGCATATAGAGTGAGAGAGGAAGTTCTAGAAAGATAGGGAGTGATCTTCATCAAGTCCCCACTCCATCCTTGCCCCAAATCGTTGAAGATTGTCAAGTGAAATTGCTAGGTCTTCACCCTAAGAGTTAAGAGCTTGTACCCTCATCTATAATTTAGAAATTTCTATTAAAATAAGTGATTAGCAAGGGGTTCATGGGTATAAGGGCTGATAATCTTGCATACATAAAAGATAATGGGGTATGGGGTGGTTGTGAACCAAAGGAGATAACAATTATGGTATAGGATGATGAAAATCTCTCACAAAAGTGTCCTAAAATCGCCGTGCACACTTAGTGTTTGATAATTTACTTGAACGAGTTAGAATCTCTTTCATTCCTCTAATTCTTGGTTCAACTTGTAATTTTCATAAAATAGATTGATGTTGCTAGGAAATTCCAGAATTTATTGTAAGGATTTAAGGAAAGCTCTACTGAGGTATGTATGGCTAAAACCCCATCTTTTAGAAATTGAGCTCCGTTGGTGTTTGTGTAAATACGGTAAGATAAAAATTGAATTGTTGTATTGATTGTTATTTCACATGAATTTGGGGTTGCGACCTTATATGCATGAAATATGTGTCTCAATAAGATCAATGTGCTATTCTTGATAACTTGAAAGGGTGCAAGGAATATGAATCATGTATTGAGATGCTTAGACCTTAAGGTGAGATTGAAGTTGCATATATTGTACCATCTATGTGAAGACTCATCTATGCTTACAATTTTATTTGCCCTTGTGTGCACATATTATCCTAAAATACAAATCTAGCATTAAAAGTGTAAATGATGTGATAATTGTGGCCCCAAGTGCCTATTAAATGATATATGTGAAACAAAGATTGAAATGAGATGAATGATGAAAAAGGAAAATGCCTTGGTAAGGCGTTCTAGACGATCGGGCCGAGATCGGACTCCATGCCGCACACATGGTGGTATTGTATTTGTGATTGAAGTATATATTTCAAATGAGGCAACCTAGCCGATCGGGTCGAGATCGGACTCCGCTCAAGATAGCGGTGGTATTGTGGACAATGATGAATAGTATGAAATACCCCAAAACTAAAAGCTATGGAAAAATGATGTCCAAATTGTATGATTCTTTTATTTGATAATGTTGTGATCATTTAAAGTGTTTTAAGTTATACTTGTGACTTCCTTATTCTTGCGATCGCACTAGTACAATGTAGGTGGCTCCATTACGGATAGTGCCGATCGTGCTTAGCGGATTACCTTCTTCTCAAAGTCTTGGTGAGCCCCTGTCTCCTTCAAGGGGCTATGTTGTACATCTTTTGATAGAGATATCTACTTTTGAGGTATAGCCGGGGCCTTATTGCCGGCGTTGTCATCATTGTCTTTTGTATCCTTAAAGGCTCCGTAGACGTATGTGTGGGGTTATGTACGAGTGATGATGGGTCTATGAACTATGTTGTAATTCTAACTCTTGTTTCTCTAAAGTGAAGTTGTATTGAATCTTGGGAACTTAACTACGGTTTAAGGTTGTGATGTAAAATGAACTAACAGTGTTGAATGTGCAATCATTCCTATTGTTTAAATAAACGAAAGTATGGTTTCCTTAATCATATTGAGTTGGGTAGAAAGTGTTCGATAAGGCTTGCTCAGTTGGATTCATTCGATTGAGCACCGATCGCGCCTCCCGAGGTTGGGGCATGACAGTAAGGCAAGAAAACATAAATAAGAACAGTAATGTAAAGAGAGATAGAAGAGATACAACTTGTAACATCTTGAGTTCCTTTGGGGTCTACTAACATGAAATGCATAATACATATATATACATAAACTTTTAAAAACATACGCCTCTGTGGGCATCATCATCATCATATCGTACCCGTCCTTAGAGAGGACTCAGTTAAAATGTACCCGGCCATCATAAGGCTCGATAGAATCGTACCCGGCCATGTTGAGCTCAGTAAACCCAACTGATCAGTGGTTGCACAATAAGTATCGTACCAGGCCGACTATAGCGCGACTCGGTAGATTAAAATAGTGTAACGACCCGACGGTCACTTTGAGCATTTGCACTTCGCTCTCCAGTTCTCGGGAATGACTAGCCCCGTATGATGTATTATGACCTATGTAAATTGTCGGTTTTGGTTTTCAGGATAATCGGAATAGATTTGGAAGAACAATTCTCAGCTTGAAGCTTTAAATTTGAAAGGTTTGATCAAGTTTTGACTTTTTTGTATTCGATCTCGGATTTAGATTTCTATGATTTGGTTAGCTCTGTTAAGTAATTTTAGACTTGGGAGCGCATTCAGAATGTATTTTGGAGGTTCGTGGTAGATTTAGGCTCGAATTGACGAAATTGAAAATTTGGCGTTTTCCGGTCAGCAGTGGAAATTTTGATATCCGGGTCGGAATGGAAATTCAGAAATTTGAGTAGGTCCGTTGTGTCATTTTTGACGTGTGTGCAAAATTTCAGGTCATTCGGACGAGGTTTGATAGACTTTTTGATCGAATTCGGAATTCGGAAGTTTTGGAATTCTTAGGCTTGAATCCGAGGGTGATTCGATGTTTTGATATTGTTTTGAGCATTCCGATGGTTGGAAAAAGTTTGAATGATGTTATGGGGTGTGTTGGCATGTTTGGTCGGGGTCCCATGAGGCACGGATAAGTTTTGGAAGAATTTTTGGAAGATTTTGCCATTTTGAGCATAAGCATGTAATGATTCAAAGGTCCATTTTTAGTTCTAGAGATAGAAATTTGATTTCGAGACTTCTGGAATTTTGATAATGAATTATAGGAGTGATCTGGAAAGCTTGGTCTAATTTCATCAAGTCGCGATTGAGTTTTTAACGCGAAACATGATTTAAGTGTTTAACGAGCGAAATGGGTATCGAACTGAGCAAATGAGCTCTGAATTGAGTTTTGATTAAAGGTCTATGTTTGTATTATTATTTGTGACTCATATGAATAAAAATCATCGAATTCCGAGTTTGTATGGTGGAGTTAGAGCCTTTTTAGTGAAAATAAATATTGCTGGTGCAACAGGATCTAGTGCGCATCTTTAGCGACCAGATTTGGCACTTTTAGCGACGGGAATGAGGCTTTTAGCTACCAGAATCGTGTTTTATTGAGTTGTCTTGTTTTTTTAGCTCATTCCCACATTTTTGGACGAAAAGAATGTGGCTTGGGGCGATTTTTGAGCGAGAAGACATGGGAAATCTTGAGGTAAGTCACTTGTGATCATTTCTACTCAATAATATTGAATTATCATCGAATAATCCGACTAGATTACATATTTTTGAGGTGTAAATTGGGGATTTGGACCTAGGGATTTGAAAAATAAGATTTGAAGATTTGGAGGCCGAATTATTATCGGAATTTAGTACTTTTGGTATGATTGTACTCGTGGTTGAATGGGTTGTCGGATTTTGTGATTTTTGTTAGATTTCAAGACGTAGGCCCGGGGGTCGGGTTTGGCCAATTTCAGGATTCTTGGTGTAAATTAGTTATTTTCGTGCGGGCTTTGTCCCCTTAGCAAATTTTGATGGTATGAATCTGTTTTTGGTCAGATTTGGAGTATTCGGAGGCCGAGTCAAGAGGCAAAAACATCGCGGGCTAGAGTTTGGACCGGATTGAGGTAAGTAATGACTGTAAATATTGTCCTGAGAGTATGAAACCCCAGATTTCACATTGTTGTGCTACTTTGAGGTGACGCACATGCTAGACGACGAGCATGGGATCGTGCACCGTTGGGGATTGTGACTTAGTCCGTCCCGTATGACTGTTTAACCGCGTATTTTGATTGAAAACTATTTCCTATCATCATGTTTTGAGTTGAATGTCATATTTGGACCTCGTGCCAACTATTTTGGACCCTTAGGGGATTTTTACTACTATTCCTCATTGTTTTGACTTCATATTTGTACTCAGTCATGTTGTATTCTACTGTTTTCATAACTCAACCATGTTTACTCCGTTTTGACATTTTTAAATGATATTGTGGGCTTAGTATCATGTTTTACTATGCCCGAGTGGCTTTTAGATATTTTTGACTGAGTAAGGCCGATGGCCTATATTGTGAGGTTATTATAGGATCGGGTTGTGCGCCGCAACGGTATTGTATTGATTTATGACTATGAGGCCGAGAGACTGATTTGTTACGCCATGAGGTGGCTTGTTATAAGGCCGAGTGCCTATTTGACTATGCCACGAGATGGCTTGATATTGCGCTTGGGCTATAAGGAGCCCATCCCGAAATTTGTACACCTCCAGTGAGCGCGGGTACCCAGTGTGAGTGATATGATGTAGCCCGAAGGGCTGTTGTTTTTTCATATTGGTGCCCTAGGGGCTGTTCTTGATCCATGTTTTACCTGAGGGGCTGTTCTTGATTCATGTTATGCCCAAGGGGCAGAGTACGAGTGATTGTGAGGTAGCCCGAGGGGCGTTTTATGATACATGCTTTGCCCGAGGGGCTGTTTACGTTTTATATCATTTTTACTCACTACTTTCTATCACTCGTTTGAAACTATTGAAAGTTCTTTTAAAAGTGGTAACTAAAACTGAGCTTAATTCACGAAGTAAATGATTTCTGTACTGTTTTGGAATGTACTGCATTTGCTGTAGCATTATGATGTGGTTTACGTGTTTTCTTACTGCTCAGCTTTCATTTACTTTTATTACTTACTGAGTTGGCATAATCACATTACTCCATGCACCTTGTGTGCAGATTCAGGCATTTCTGAACCCGATAGCGGGTGTTGATTACTCAGTGGTAGAGTCATCGGAGTTGGCAAGGTAGTTGCTCGATGTTTGCAGCCCTGCTCTTCTCCCTCTTGTCTTCCTTAGATTGTTTTTACTATATTTTCAGACTCTTCGTTGTATTAAGACCTTAGTAGATGCTCTTGACTTGTGTATTTATTTCGTACTATTCATTTAGACTTACATTATGAGATATTTGATTAATTAAAGGCTTAAAAAATGACTTTTATTAAATAATGGTTAATTCTGGAATTGTGTCGGCTAGCCTAGTTTCACGATAGGCGTAATCACGACCGAGTCAGTTTTAGGGTCGTGACAAATAGATACTATATATAATGCATGCTAGACGCATGGAATCACGTTCTAAACCTTTCGGAATGACTTAATGTCGTTGCACCTTCGATTAACATTATTGACATCCATACCCTCAATATGAACCTCAGTAGGATTCATGGATGATACACACTTGCTTAGAATAACTTTATAAGGAACGAACAGCATAGACAACCATAGTTGCTAGGAGTAGATCCGTCATGAAATAGCTTATACATTTCACTTTAGATCATGCCAAAAGAAAGAAGGAAGTTCCTTAACATATCTTTGAAATCTTCTATCCAATCGTCAAGCAAGCTCAATATGATCTTCTTATATCTACAATGAGTAAACCGACTTCATCGTCATCATATATACATTGTAACTCTCATATTTGGAAACCAGTATTCTACAAGAAAATGGACAGCACCTCCCCTATTTGTACTACATCCCATATGTTACCAAAAGTCACCAAACAGCCCAAACAACAACAATATAATTCACAATAAGCTCTTCGATTAGTTCAACAACCATTTTGAGTGGCAAGCTCGATTTACGACTAACAAGATATAGTTTGAATCCAATTCCTTTTCCATAAATCTATCTACAACATATATAACACCATACCTATTCTTACCATACTATTTTCAACCCAAAACTTCATAAGCATAATCTTCAAATATAGTCCATATGCCTAGCACCTTAACCTTTACCGTCAACATCTTATTTTTCATGTTATCTTATTTAATCCACTGAATTAGCAAATAGATAAGCTTAACAACAACAGCCACAACATAATGAAATTATTTATAACAATTTTCAGCCACAACAAAATTATATATAGCCTCAACACAACCCACAAAAAAGATAATGATTCCTTATGCCATGTCAATTACTATCTTGTAGATTTTTACTCAAACAACTCAAACAACACATGATTGACCTTAAGCACAACCAAGAACATTATTTACATACCTTACGCAGAGTATACAACTTGAAATCCCCAGCTGGTGTAGCTCACAACAACCCTCAATCACACCACAATACTGTAAGAGTTGTATTCTCTTCTTGAATCAACTTTTGTGTTCAAATTGGTGTATAAATACTTGTATTTTACCTTGAAACTCTAATATATATGAAGGAGGGACTGATTCGTATCTTAACATAAAGAACAACATGATATCTGAAGTTACTTACCTTTGAAGAACCCTACAAAATAGCAAGCACCACGGGATTTCTAGCGTTGGATTCATGTTTTTGTCTTAGGTTTTCACCCTAGAATCATGGAGGAGCCCTTGGAGAGAATTTAGGAACTGTTGTGGATGAGGAAAATGAGTTTAAACGAAATATAAATGACTTAAATACAAGCTAAAGTTTAAACCGACTTTGTGGGTCCCATGGGAACTGCTTGCGCAGTCTCGCAAAAATGCAAATATCTCTCTAGTCCGATATTGTATCGACAAACAGTTTAATGCATTAGAAACGAGACTCGTATATATTCAATTTGATATATAGATCATTCCTTGATTCCAAGTATATTGGGAGAAAAGTTCAGCTATATCTGACCTAAATTTTAGCACATTGTGAATGTAACTTGTGATGACATTTGCCAACTTTTGTTCCACAACTCGCTTGACTTAAAAACATAACACACAACTATCCTACGACTAAAATAACTCATAAATTAACCTCTTTATCATGTTAATCACCCTAGTCTCACCCCAAAAGTATATGTTATAACATTCCAAACTTGTCGACTTTCGACGAAACTTATTTTCTTTAATTCGTTTAGCATCTAAGATTTCTGACCCTTTTGGTACTTTTTATTCATGATCTTAAAGATTTGTAACCTCCAAGATAAGATGATGAACTTACCTTATGTACTTTATATGACAATCTCATTTTTTAGCTTACATCAATTGACTTACGGCATACTCTCATGTACGAAAACATGGGATATAATACTTATACCCCAGTAACCCCTTCAAACCTACCAAACCCTCATATACACACCCCTTATGTACCAAACTATGTTCAGACATCGCAAAGCTCACTTGTTTCTACCAACATAGTTCATACCCCTCCTCGTGATGGCTTCACCTTCACCACCAATCAAAACCAGTATATACCCATAGCACATACCACTAAACATGAGGGATATATTCCTCCCATATATGCTATTTAAGAACCTATTTCACAGTGTCCGTCACGGTCAGGCTGCCTTATGAAATTGATCAATATGCTAAAATAGAAAGGGAATCTAACTATAAAGAGGAAGAGTCGGTATTCGAATAGTTACGGGCATTGAGAAAAAAAATGAAGAACCTTCAGTTCACTTGAGAAGTGAAAGTCTAAATTATGAGGATCTGTGTAACCTTGATGTGGACATGCCGGTAGGATGCAAACCTCTAAAGTTTGGAATCATTGATGGAACATGTGATCAACATGCACACTTGAGAGCCTATTGTAATAAGCTAGTTGGGGTAGGAAGGAACGAGAAGTTGAGGATGAAACTATTTATATGGAGTTTGATAGGGGAAACACTTTGTTCACACGCCTAGATCCAAGAAACTGTAGGGAGTGGCAGGATATGATCGAAGATTTCAGGAACCGTTTCCGGTTCAACACAGAAATTATCCCTAATAGGTTTGCCTTGGTAAACTTGCAGAAGAAGCGATCAAAATAATTTTAAGAGTATGCATGTTGATGGAGGTTAGAGGCCGCTAGAGCATAACCCTCGTTGGATGATAGTGAGTTGACTAAGTGCTTTATTAGAGCTCAAGAAGGAATCTACTGTGAAAAAATGATGGGCATAATGGGGCAGAAGTTCCCCGAACTTGTTTAGATGGGAGACTTTTTAGAGGAAGGCATAAAGTCTGGCAAGGTACAATCTATGGTCGCATTGCAAACAGATAGCAAAGCAATTCAATCTAATTCAAGAGGTAGTAAAAAGAAGAAAAAGGAAGAGGTATGAACAATTATTTCCTATTATTTGCCCAATCCACACCATGGAAACAACTCCTACTCTCCAAACACCCAATCCCCACAACCACCTACTTATGCTCCAGTATACAACACGCAACCATACTACAATCCCCAACCTTAATATAACCCACCTCGTACCCATACAAATCCAAATCCACCCGATCATATACTCTAGTTCAAACTACCACTCATCAAAATCGACCCACCTATACACCCCAACCTCGCCTAATTTTTGAAGAGGTCTTAGAAACTACACTCCAATGTGAACCGTAACCCACTGCCAAACCACCGGAACCAAGGAGCTAATATGATCACCCTGGATGAAGAGTATGACTTGAAAGGAACCATTGCCATGATAGGAAATATTGAGGCTTCAACGGTTCCACCCCAAAGGACTTCGATGATCACTGTAAAGTTAAAACATATAGTGATGGCCTAACATACCAGCAACAATCCACTACCACTATCAGGGATGAGAAGAATCGGGAATACAAAAGAGTCTCGTGGAGATATTGGTAGAAATGGAAAGGCTAGACAACAGACTTTGCAGCGGCCCATAGAATGACTAGGTTAGGGAGGTGTTATGCTCCGAAAGAGGTAAACCAAGTGAATATTGGAAGGGAACAGATTTAGAGAATGAATATAACAAATACGGATTCCGCAAAATTCTAGAAGAAGGTGTCAACTAAAGAATACTCTATGGAGGAACAATTGAAGAAAACCCATACACATATATCAATAATGGATCTACTGATGAGTTCTGATAGTCACAAAGACCTAAAAGAAAGTGTTAAGTGGAGTGAGCACGCCAAGCAACACTACTAGCAAGGCATTAGCAGTGACTATCGGGAAGATGGTCTAAGCGAACATGATTACTTTCCAAAGAGATGAACTTTCCATAGAAGACATGGGTCACATTAGAGCTTTACATATCATCGTCAAATATGGAGATAAAGTGGTGTCTCGTGTACTTGTTGATGGAGAATCCAGAGTCAATATTTGCCCGATATCCACTCTATGAGAGCTGGGTATTCATCTAATAAAAGTTATAGAAGGCTATGTGAGGGTAAGAGCTTTTGACGGGTCATTGAAGGACGTCATTGGAGAAATCTATTTAGCTCTGCAAATTGGACCAGTTGAGTTTCCCATACTGTTCCAAGTAATGGACATTTCATCCTCATATAACTTGTTGCTAGGAAGGCCTTGGATACATATGGCAGAGGCAGTCCCGTCTACCCTCCATCAGTGCATGAAGTTCGACTGGGGTTGCCAAGAGATTGTAGTTCATGACGAATGAAGCTAGTCAGCTTATTTGGAGCATGCAGTTCCAGTCATAGAAGGATTAGACGGGGTCACTATTCATGTAGTCAAGATCACACAGACTACGGAGATAGAGGAGACCAAGAAAAATATGGGTATGCAGTCTCCATACAAATCAAAGATGGCTATGTGTGAGATGATGAAGTACGAGTAACAGCCAGGGATCGGGCTTGGATCCCGATCAGATGGGATAATAGAGTCGATTGAGCCAAGGGGCAAAAATGTAGAGTCGGCATAGCTTTTCATCCTCCAACTAGGAAGACTTACACCAGTGGTTTTGGGAAGAAAGCTTTTGTGCCTGAGCATGTTCCAAGTTTGGGTCAAAGCTCAACACCAGCGGACGACATCGTCGATGGAATAGGAAGTTTTTTCGTGACAATGATCGAAGAATGCTGCAACAAAGTTGATATGAAGACACCGACTATTTAGAATGTCGAACTAGGAGAGGACTTGCAGAATTGGACCGCTAGCCCGTCTTGGTAGTGTGAAATTGTAAAACTTTTAGAAAAATGTATGGTCAATTGAGGCTTGAACCGTTCCTATACTCTTTTGTCAATCACCTCCTTGAGTGCTTAGATGTTCCTCTTTTGATGAAAAATGAATTGTTTTCTTAAAAAATTATTGGAAGCTTATTTATTATTTCATTTGTACTTAGTTTTTCTTTTTAGTAACCAAAATTATTAAAAAGCATGTTCCACAATTATGACATGTAACGAGACCCTCGAGTAAAGCGATCCAGATTACGAGGAATACGACGGAAGCATGATGCCAAATAACCTCTCACGGGATATGGAACAGTTGGAAAGCCAGAAAAAGCCTAACCTTAAAGACACAGAAGTACTCAACCTGGGAAACAAAGAAGACATGAAAGAAACTCGAATTAGCATCCATGTAGAAGCAAAACAAAAAGAATAATTGGCCGAGCTCCTACGACAGTGCATAGACGTGTTCATGGTCATATGATGACATGCCTAGATTAAGCACCATCATTGTCTCGCATCGACTGCCTACTACTCCTGCAGACTGCCAGTCAAACAAAAACCCAGAAATTTAAAGCCAAATTTGAGTTTGAGGATAAAAGAAGAAGTAACCAAGCTGATAGAGGCAAACGTGGTGAGAGTCATCATATCCTACATGGTTGACAAATATCGTACCGGTACTAAAGAATTATGGAAAGATCATGATATGTGTGGATTGTGGAGATCTTAAAAGGCTAGTCCAAAATACAATTTCCCTTTACCAAACATTCATATCATTA
The DNA here is from genome assembly GCF_000393655.2 of Nicotiana sylvestris. Lineage (NCBI taxonomy): Eukaryota > Viridiplantae > Streptophyta > Magnoliopsida > Solanales > Solanaceae > Nicotiana > Nicotiana sylvestris. Next base: position 36,550,634 of record NC_091064.1, read on the forward strand.
TCGAGAATTGCATGATACGAGCTGCAGTCACTCGTGAATTGTTTTGCCGGGTACCATCAGATCCTGATGCATGAAGAAGATGTAGAAAAGACAACATTCACTATACCTTGGGGAGTTTATTGCTATAGAGTCATGCCATTCAACCTCAAATATGTTTGTGTTGCTTACATGAGGGCCATGATGAACCTATTTCATGACATGATCCACAAAGAGATCAAGATACATATGTATGACGTCATTATCAAATATCGAAGGAGTGTAGAACATTTGGATGACCTGAAGAAGTTTTTCAAATGCTTGCGGAGGTATAGTTTGAAGTTGAATCCTTCATAATGCACATTCAGAGTCACCGCTGAAAAAATATTGGGTTTCCCTGCTAGGCTAAATTACATCAGCAGATTCATAGCCCAGTCTACGTTAATTTGCGAGCCTATATTCAAGGTGCTGAAAAAGGATGCCGCTACAAAGTGGACAAAAGAGTGTCAGTAAGCCTTCAACATGATCAAGGAGTACTTGTCAAATCCACTAGTGTTGGTTCCTCCCGAGCCTGGGAAGCTAATGTTGTTATAACTGTCAGTTCTGGATAATGCATTTTGATGTGTGTGTTGGGACAACACGGTGAGACTAGGAGAAAAAAGAAAGCTATCTACAACTTAAGAAGAAGTTTTCACCACGTGAAGCCAAATACACCCTCATAGAGCACACCTGTTGTGCTTTGACTTTGATAGCCCAGAAGTTAAGGCACTACATGTCAGCATTCACCAAACATCTAATATCCCAGCTCGACCCGCTCAAGTATATGTTTCAGAAGCTGATGCCTACAGGAAAACTAGGAAAATGGCAGATTCTTCTTAGCGAATTTGATATTGTGTACACAACACAGAAAGCTATCAAAGGACAAGCCTTAGTTGACCACCTTGTATAAAATCCAGAGGACAAGGACTATGAGCCACTCACTACATACTTTCCGGATGAAGAAGTGTTGTTCGTCGGAGAAGTTGCAGGGCCATATCCAGGATGGAGAATGTTCTTCGAAAGAGCAGCAAATTTCAAAGGAGTAGGAATTAGGGCAGTCTTAATTTCAGAATCAGAACAACATTATATGGCATTAGCAAAGATAAGGTTCCCATGCACCAATAATACGGCTGAATACGAAGCATGCATCCTCGTGATTAGAATGGCGGTCGACATGAACATCAAGGAATTTTTGGTCGTAGGAGATTATGATCTGTTGATACATCAAGTTCCAGGAGAATGGACTACCAAGAATGTCAAGATCCTTCTGTACCTACATTGTGTAAAGGAGCTATGCAAGAAGTTTACAAAGATCGAGTTCAAGCACATTCTCAAGATTCAGAATGACTTTACTGATGCTCTCCCGACCTTGTCATCCATGATCCAGCATGCATATAAGAATTACATCAACCCTATTGAGATAAAGATCATGGACCATCATACATACAATTTACATGTAGATGAAGAGCCAGATAGTAAGCCGTGGTACCATGACATCAAGATGTTCCTTGAAATAGGAGAGTATCCAGAGAGTGCCACCAATGATCAAAAGTGAGTAATCAGAAGGCTAACAAATAACTTTTTCCTCAACGGGGAAGTCCTGTATAAGAGGACCCCAGACTCGAGTTTGTTAAGATGTGTAGATGCTGTTGAAGCAACCAGACTGCTAGAAGAAATACATGCAGGGACATGAATGAATTCACCTTAGCGAAGAAGATTTTAAGAGTCAGATATTTTTGGATGACCATGGAAAGCGATAATATCTATTATGTGCTGAAGTGTCACCAGTGCCAGATCCACGAGGATTTCATCTGTGTTCCACCCAATGAGTTGAACGTAATGGGTTCGCCTTGGCCATTCGCCGCTTAGGGCATGGACATAATTGGACCTATGAATCCCTCTACATTAAATGGACACCATTGTATCTTGGTAGCCATTGATTACTTCACCAAATGAGTCGAAGCTTCTACATACAAAGTTGTCACGGAGAAAATAGTGGTAGATTTCGTCCATAATAACATAGTCTATCAATTTGGGATACCCGAGTCGATTATTACCTACAATGCAACAAATCTCAATAGTGATCTTATGAGGGAAATTTGTGAGAAGTTTAGAATCGTCTACCGTAACTCTATAGCCTACAGACCGCAAATGAATGGAGCAGTTGAAGCAGCCAACTAAAACATCAAGAGGATTCTACGAAAAATAGTGGACAATCATAGTAAATGACACGAAAAATTATCCTTTGCCTTATTGGGTTATCGGACCACCATGAGGACCCCACATGAATCGCTTCACCGTAGCCAAGAAGATTTAAAGAGCCGGATATTTTTCGATGACCATGGATAGCGATAATATCCACTATGTGCAGAAGTGTCACCAGTGCCAGACCATGGGGATTTCATCTGAGTTCCACCCAATTAGTTGAACATAATGGGTTCGCCTTGGCCATTCTCCGCTTGGGGCATGGATGTAATAGGACCTATAGAGCCCTCTACATTAAATGGACATCATTGTATCTTTGTAGCCATTTATTACTTCACCAAATGAGTCAAAGATTCTACATACAAAGCTGTCACGAAGAAAGTAGAGGCAGATTTTGTCCATAACAACATAGTTTGTCAGTTTGGGATACCCGAGTCGATCATCACTGACAATGCAACCTATCTCAAGAGTGATTCATGAGGAAAATTTGTGATAAGTTCAGAATCATCCACCATAACTCTATCGCCTACAGACCCTAAATGAATGGAGCAGTTGAAGCAGCCAACAAAAATATCAAGAGGATTCTACGAAAAATAGTGGACAATTATAGGCAATGGCATGAAAAATTATCCTTTACCTTATTGGGTTATTAGACCACCATGAGGACATCCATTGGGGAAATAGGATGGACAATGCATTCAACAAAATGGTGAAGCTTTGCCAATTTACACCGGGGCAGTTGGTTTTGAAGAAAATATTCCCTCATTAAAAAGAAGCCAAATGAAAGTTTACACCAAATTGGCAGGGTCCTTACGTGGTCCATCGAGTGTTTTCGGGAGGAGCTATGATCTAGGAAGAGATGGATAGAAGATTCATCATGAAGCCTTTCAACTCAGATGCAATCAAGAGATACTACATTTGAAGACAGTAAAGTTAGGTTTTGGTTGTAACAAAACTATGTTCGACCAGACATCCCACGGTCGGATACATAGGCAACCCACGTAAGGTCCTGTCTCTCTCTATCTCTCTCTCACCCTCTTATTTTGTAATAGAAAATCCAAATAACATTTTGTATGTATTCAAAAATATGCCACGAATTGATTTCCTTTGGAAGGAATATACAAGCAATCCCATCGGATTCAGTTATATTTTGTAATTGAACTATGTTCTAGCCTGAATCCATTTGGATACGTAGGCAGTTCGAGTCAGACTCGGCCACTTCATTTTCAATCTCATCTTTTTGCATCTATTGTAATTGAACTACACTTTGACCTGATTCTATTTAGATGTGTAGGCTGCCTGAGTCAGGCTCGGTCTTCATCATATTTTCTTTACCATTACCCACAAACTACGTTTAGACCTGATCCATTTCGAATATGTAGGCAACCTCAAACGATTTGGTCATAACCCTATACAAACCTTTATACCACATTCATTTAAACTAGGACGCAATCACAGCAGCAGGAAACTGCATCATCAGAGGCATCTCTAGGTATTGACATCAATGGGACATGATCTTCCAGAAACAACGTTTGCGTTTATAGAAATTTATAAACATGTCATAATCCGGAAAAACAACATTTTTCATAAGACAAACGATTATCAAAATGTTTCTAAAAACTACCGTTCCACCTACCGAACTTCATGGAGTAACCTCTCCAAGCCCGGGGCAAAGCCAAGACTACGGTCAACACAAACTAACACCCCCTTCTAAGAATTTTTCTTTTAATACAAGACCGACAGGATATAAGGCAATGCTAGGGCACGCTAGGGCAATGGCGGATTCACCACTGTCTCATGACTATCATCTCTCTTTCATTATTTAAAATTTTCCTCATATAGCTGAAAACTAACTCCCAAAATCCTTTGCAGGTATTTCAGAACCTGGCCGCCGAGGCAAGCGAAACATATTTTAAAAAGCAATATGCCTGCTCGACTGAGCGGAGCCATGTAATAGCAAACCGACTGCTCAACCAAGCGGAGCATGTTGTATATAGTGAGTCGCTGGCCCCGCTAACCGAAGCCATATATATTAAAAACCGCTAGCTCAATCAATTAGAGTGCCTTGTACAAATTGAGCTATCAGCTCTCCCAATAAAATCCCTATATATAGAAAACTATTAGTTTTGCTAACGGGAGTCTTCCACACTGACACTATGCCACATCAGAGATTATATGTAGATAGCCGCAAATCTCATCACTAATATTCTACCGATTGACGGGCGTTATTTAGTTTCGTAGTCAACAGTACCTCTTGGTCATGCTCTTTACTTTTTTACTCGAACGTTTTGACGCTTTGCTCGTGCATCTTACATGCGTGATTACATTTTCAAGTCAGAAACTCACATCACGCTGAGATACTTTACAATTCAATGCAACTACTTCTATCGCACGAAGATACATTCTACATTTCAATACAAATAATCCCATCATGCGGAGATACATTCTACATTACAAGTCAACTACTCCCATCGCGTAGAGATACTCCCAACATGAGGAGACTTAATGCTCCGACAGTTGTGGTACGATACACAACCGGGCTAACAATCAAGTAAAATTCAAGTATCCCGTTGTTCCAATCTCAAATAACGGCTAGCCGGCAGCCAGGTATCATCAGTCATGCATCATTTACATCACATCTTAACATATCTGCATTACAATATACGGGTATGTGTATATTTCGTTTTTGCATGAACAAACATCGCAACGTGGAACTTCTTCTATGCAGCAAAACAAACTACAATTTTATGAGGAACCAAAAACTGATAAGCAATCCAAAGATCCGAACTCAAACTCAAATACGATCAGTGGAACTCTAATTCTTCAAGTCTTTAAAATCAAGTCGCAATCCAAAGCTATCATGGGTACCAAATCTTCCATCTCACAGTATCGTCATAATATGATACTGGGGCAATTTCTATGAGCGCCACCTCCTCCAAATCATCACTCTATAACTATATGAGTCCTGTTAAGCCCGAGGTATATAAGCAATTTAAAGCCAGAATTCGGCCCCAACTCTCCAAAATTCTCCCTGAATCTTCCTTAACTCTTAATTATACAACTCATAATCTTCCTTAAATCCATATGACATTCATGCAATGTATGCCTGAGGTCGGGACAAAATTGGCCTTGGTTCAATTTCTTTGTCCGAAAATACATTCATCGTCTCTAGTCATCAGGGGCAGCTGTTGACGACCAATTTTGGCCTTCCCTTTTATAATTAATTTACTTGAATTTAATGATTTTCAGTAAGTATATTGAAAATATTTTCTAATTAATAATTACTTGATTTATAAATATATTACTCCTATTATTTTTGGAACTACTAAAATAACTTGTAAATTCATTACATAGGTTTATAATTATTTTAATAAGATTGTTCTTTAATTTTGGTAAAAAAGAGCCTACTATTTCTAAATACATTCAAAATTAATGTCACAAATAGAAAATAGGATATTTAATAATTAATTAGCTAATTATAGTAATTAGTAGTGTATTTGATGATTTTAATTTCTATTATAATTTTTTGAAATTATTTAAGTTTATTTGAATTAATTATAAAAGGATTAGAGACTGAAATGGCTACAATTGCAAATACCTAATTAAATACAATGTGGCTATATATTAAATTATTTTTAGCCCAATACCCAAGCCCAAACAAATCTAATCCAGTCCAAAACAACGCCATCTTATCCATCTTGGCAATCCGCCCCAATGCTTGAGAAGCAATTGAATTGCGCCACGTCACCCTCACCACTCACTCACAAAACAAACACACTCAATCATGAGCGTCGATATACACCATCAACGGACCATGTTTAATCTTTATTTTCTCGTTATTTTAAAACCACCACTAGATTTTATCTTAACCATTGGATTACAAGGATCAACCGGTTCCCGTATTTTCTCATAAAAATATTTTTAAATTATTTAATCCGTGATTTACCAATGCCGATGATCTAATAATCCAACAGCCCAGATCTCTTCCCACTCTTTAAACCTAAGAGACCAACCCTAGTTACCCTAAAACCTAAATCATTCACCTCTTGACTAGCCGACCTCTTTCCCCTTTCACTCTTTATTCTCTCATCTGTCCAGGCCTCCATCAATCACCAAACGTTGCACAAATTCATGCAAGGTCAAAATATTTATGTTCAAATCATCTTTTTTACCTCCTGAGCCTTAAATCCATCCAATCCTTTTTCCTTTTTTGCTGATGAAATTTGAAATGCCCAAATCTTAAACCCTAGACCAAAAGAATGAAACTCCGAAATCTCTTGATTTCTCTTATGCTCCATCAAATTGGTACATGCATGAAGGTTTCTCAGAGCTTTATCATGAGTATTCGATGTCTAGAGGTTAAATGCAGTGATCGCTAGACATTTGAGCCTTAGCCAATGGATTTCAATTCATCAACGGTCGATTCTGATTCTCAATCTCTCAGGTAAATATCCTCATCAACTTTTCCTCTGTCCTCTCTTAGTTTACTCCCTATCATCATCGACTCATCATCATCTTCCACTCAAAGTTTGAATTTACTGGAACCTTAAGTTATTGAATGACACTATAAATAGAACCTTCAATGATTACACCTAACACAATATAACAAATGAACAAACACTTAAGAGAATTAAAGCTTTAGACTTTTCACTGATTTTTTTTCCTTCTTGGATTCTGAATTCGTCTGCTATTCGAGCTTGAGTTTGGATTCTTAACAGCTAAACAAGAGGCTTTTGTTTGGTTTGCTGCTCTGTAGAAGGTCAGTGTATGCTGAACATCCCTTTCTTGATTGTTGTGTGTTGTTCCGTACTTTCTATGTTCCCTTTTAATTGATCATCTTTGTTTGTAATGTATGTTATTGGTATATGAATGATCATCATGTCTTGATATTTTATGGTTAGAGATAATCGTTTCCCTGATAATCCATAACTATTCTAACATTGGTTGATTATTTTGTGAATCTGATGAACTTCACCAGATAAATGCTTCTCTAAAAATGAATTACCTAAGTCTCGTTGAACTTCTATAGTTCGTTAAGAGGGTGTGATGATTTAATGTGTTTTCTATCAACTATACTATCATATTTTCTTGCATAGTGTCTTTAATTGTTCCTTAATCCCATGTTAAGAATCTATGCCTGCTACATTTGTGCTATATTGTCTCTTGAAGTCAAGCAATGTTATACTATCTGTTAACATGTATAAGACTGATCTTCGTAATAGCATCTATGTTATACCCACTTAATTGGGTTGCTTAGAATGATTAATTTGCTACTGAATCCATGTCTATCTCAACGTATAAAACTCACATGATTTTATGATTTGAACTTCTATGGTGGGTCAATATCTTGGTTGTTAGATCATCTGCTCACTAGATATGTTCTGTAATTTTGTAAACTTTTAGAAATATCACTGTATATATGTTTCGGCTACTTCCTCTCTTCTTATATGCTTCTGTGATTCTGAGACCTCTTATGAGATAACTGTAAAGTTTTTCCTATCAACCTCCTTGACTATGCGATAATTTTGTGAAGCCTCACCCAAATGTAAAAATGTTCTAAAATGAATCTGGTTTAAGTTCTAATGAATTTCTATAGTTAACATTGTACGAAGTCTGACTGCTACTGTTGACCTAGATCAACCATTTTTAGAATTGTCTTTAAGCATCTAATTAAGAAACAGAATTGGTTGAAAGTTATAGTTGTTGTACATGTATATTATCCCCTAAAATGACAATACCAAGTTAAACTTCATTATGCTTGGACTGGGGCATTCACCTGTTTACAGGACTAGTTATCTTGCTATTAGTACCCTGCTTATTCCATGTGAAACTTTCTTTGTTCTAGAGTTTTATACTGAATTTGTTGGCCTGATCCTATGTTATTTGGAAATCTATCATGTTGTAGTCTTTCACTCCTTAAGGATATTTCTTGTATGTGCTTGATTGTCTTCTCATGGGGTTTCTGCGCTCATTCCTATTATCCAACAAACTTCCTGCTTATCTTTCATACTCATGCCTATATTTTATATTGCCCTATCACATAATGAAGATTGAACCTTTTGAAATTTGAATAAATTAACTATGATTCATTTGTGGATTTAAGAGAACCTTCTGATATTATCTGCTCTGCTTGAGTATAACATTTTGCCTTGATTCTTAATGAAACAAGTGAAAATATGATATTAGGAATCTTATAAGGAGAAAGTGATTGTCTATTATGTTGATACCAATTTTCTCACTTAAGTACTTATGTTGATGCTCTTTAGAGATCTCATATGAAACTTTTAACTCATACACCTATTAGGAATTAAGACTTAGTCTATGTATGAATGCTTGATCAACTTAAGCATAGGCTGATAAGGTTGAGGACCTTTGTAAACTTGAACTATGTACCTCTTCTACTTCTTAAGTTGCTTGACTCAATTGTTTGAACTTTTGAAATACCCTGTTGATGATCTATTCCCTTAATTGTAACTGTAATTGTTTTCTCGGAGCATTCTTCTGCATATTGGTAGTTCTTAACAGTGAGCTACATACTGATGTTTGAATTGTGATCTCCTTCGTGTTGTCTATTATTACATGTTTATAGTAACATTCTGTATAAATTTTTAGAAGTATACATGCCTAAACATGTGTGTTGTTGTTAATGTTATATTGAAACTTACAATGAATGTCTCATTGGCATTTAAACCTATAGGAAGAAGTAAGTGTGAGTGGTTAGGAGTATTAAGAAGTGATATTTAGTTTGTGGTTGAGATATTCTCTCAAACACATGCACTACTCGGGGTCCTTGAGACCCTTATAAACTTTAAAGTGCCAGGGGCCCAAAGGGTGTCATTGCTATAAATGGAACTTCTCCTTAAGCACGTAGTCACTGACATTTGCTAATCTCTTTAGGGTTAATTTCTAATAAAGAAAAAGGCTTCATTGTAATTTTCCTTTCTCTATTCAATCTTACACCGACATTTGTTACACTCTCATTTGGGCCTTACGTTTGATCTTATCTACATTTAAATATTATGTTGGGCTTTGTCACTAATTTATGCTTTTTTTTTAATATGTCACTCTCAGACCCAATTTCCAGCCTTTGAGTCTGAAGTCATACGAGTCGTTGCTACTTGTTTGCTGTTCGTTGGGCCTAATAGGCCCAAACTACTGAGTCCAATTTCCTTTCCTTCTTGTAACGACCTGACTAGTTGTTTTAAGCATTTACACTTCACTTGGTAGTTTGGGGGAACGAGTAGCTCCATATGATTTATTAGAACCTGTGTGCAAAATTTGGGTTCATTCCGAGTTGATTTGATATATTTCAGCGTGAGTTTTTGGAAGTCGAAAGTTCATTAAGTTTTATTTGAGGTGCATTTCATCATTCGATATTGTTATATGAGTTTTTAGGCCTCGAGTAGGTCTGTATTATGATATGAAACTTTTTGGTATATTTACATAGGGTCTCGAGGGGCTCAGGTGAGTTTCAGATAGGTTTTGGTTGTGTTGCGCTCGTATTTTTTATATTTCGACATTGTTTCTTCAAGCATAAATGGTACCATATTACGCAAATGAGCTCTGATTCCTATTTTTATTGAAGCATTAGATCCGTATTGTAATTACGGAGCCACATCAAAAAGAATCGTCAAATTTGGATGTCGTATTAGGATTTTACAGTCATTTTACTAAGAAATAGGCTGCCAGATTTTTTTAAATTATTTACGAAATTGCCACTACTATGTATTTAAAAATCTGCACTATTTTTCAATAATGAAACCAACATATCTCCTTCAATATAAGGTCAAATAGAGTGATTCAAGAGCCTAACTTGACTAGATTTTCACAAGAAATCCATTGGATGTATCAAAAGTGAGTTTCGAGATCTTTGGCACAAGAAACGAGGCAGAACAGTGTTAAAACGAGGGGTTTATGTATTTAACATATTTTGAGTTGGGAAGCTCGAAATTATGCAATTTGTCAAGGCGCTTTTCAGCATATAAATCGGGGTAAGTGTTCTCTACTCGATTTTGGTTATATTTTGTGAATCTATCTTCGATTTTAGCTTTTGGTTGATGAATTTTAAATAAGAAATTGGGGGTTTTGGCATAAAGTTTCATAATATGAATTTTTGAATTTTGAACACCGATTCGGAGTCAGATTTGAGTGAACCTAGTATGGTTGAACTCGTAATTGAATGGATTGACAGATTTTGTGAGTTTTGTCGTATTTCGAGATGCGAGCCTGGGCTGGGCTTTTTCGCTGATTTTAAGATTTTGATTAAAAATTCGACCTTTTTCGATTGGGATTGGTTCCTTTAGCATTTTTTGAAGTATTTGAGTTGTTTTTATTAGTTTCGAGCCATTTGGAGGTCGGAACGCACGTGATGGCATTCTTGGAGCATCGCTTGGCCTACTCGGTGTCGGAATTGGCTTGTTTAAGATAAGTAACTCTTCTAAACTTAGTGCTGAGGGTATAAAACCCCGAATTATGTGCTATGTGATTGGTATTGAGGTGACGCACATACTAGGTGACGGGCGCGTGGGCGTGCACCCTATGAGTTGTGACTCTGTTGTTTCTAGGGCACTGAATAATGGCCCTATTTTATTGATATCTGTGTTTTCACCATATGATAAGATAAATGAGCTGTACATCATGCTAGATATCATCTTTAGGCTTTATGCTGATAATGTTGGGACCCATAGTGGTCGTTTCTTGCTGTCATCTCATTGAATTCATTGATATTTCGTACTCAGTCATATTCATGCATTCATATCATATCTCAGTCTCAGTTGTTACTTATTGATACATCATATCATTGTTCCGGGTTAGTTTTCATGACATTGGGAGCTCGTGGGTGAGACTGGAGGGATAGATAACTGAGTGAGGCCGAGAGCTTGATTATGAGTAATAGTTATGGGATCGGGCTGCACACGCAACAAATTATTGATTGTGTCTTCATTGGCTTGTTATAGCGCTTGGGCTGAAGGAGCCCTTTCGAAGTCTACACATCCCTAGTTAGTGCGTACGATATTATTGAGGGATGGATTTCCCTTGACATAGATTTGTCCGAAGTACTTGATTACATTTAGGGATGGATCTTCCCGGAGATGGATCTTCTCCATGAGGATGGATTGGCATGTTTCCTCAGTACTGGGTGACTTATAGTTAATGATGTATATATTCCGAGATGGATCTTCCCTGGGCCGTATGGGCCATATACAGTACCGAGTAGTTGATTATAATGAGTGAAAGGTGTGATACAGTGAAGTTGAGTACTCTGAGAGTGTGCATACATGATTCATCTATGAGATACATGACATTGACATGCATATATGACATACATGCATAGAGATATATTTTCTTCATATTGTATAGTATCCCATCATTCATAACTTTTTACATACATTGATATGTGGTTATAGAGAGGTATTTCATACTCGTTATTTGAAAAAAGAAATGAAACATGTTTACTTATTGTGAAAAGGATTTTCAGGAAAAGTTACAATTTTTAAAACTTACTGATATTTTTAATGATTTCGGTAGAGGATTTGGGCTTTCATTGGTATACTTGAAAAGTGGAACTGTTTTTGGAAAAACTATGAAAAAGGCTAAGCACTTTATTTTTGAGCCATTTTCTTTATTTATTGGTTGTACACTGTATGAACTACTATTAGTTATGTGTGTTGGACCCGACCTACGTACCAGGTCGTCACTGCTTTCAACTTGAGGTTAGGTTTGATACTTTTTTGAGTACATGGGGTCAGTTGTACTCATAATGCACTTCATGCACATTGCGTGCAGATCTCGGATGCCGATGTTACTACGATCATTGGTTGATGGATTTGAAGGTATACTTGTGTTCCTGTTATGACTACCTCTTGTTCACGGTAGTCTTAGATACAATATTCTGGTTATGTACTTTTCAGACAGAAGATATATTTTCTTCATAATAGCTTTGTAAACTCTATTCTTAGAAGCTCATGATTTGTACTACCATTTCTTGGGAAATGTAGAAGATTTAGATAATTCTATTGTTTAAATATTTAATTAAGTTAAGTAGAATTGGATAATTGTTAATTGGCTTACCTAGTGGGTTGGGTTAGGTGCCATCATGACTGGTAGATTTTGGATCGTGATAGATTGATATCAGAGCTCTAGGTTCATAGGTTCTACAAGTCATGAGCAAGTTTCTAGTAGAGTCTTGCGGATCGGTGACGTCCGTATCTATCTTCGAGAGGCTACAAGACATTTAAGATATACTTCCCATCTTTCTTTCCTTATCGTGCGACATTGATTCAGCTTGAAGCATAACTCTTTGAATTCCTTCCACACATTCATATGTACATGTGAGCGTTCGGTATTAGCTGTGCATTGACGGCTTGTGATTCAATGGAAGAGGTGCAAGATGTGATTTTGGTATGCTGATGATGGGCCAGTCTGGAGGACTTGAGGCCAGGTTTTGACTATAGCTTGAGCACTGAGGTGTTGATTGTGTGAGCACATGCTTTTGGACTTATATGTCCGGTAGTATCCCTATTAGTGGAATTTGTGGCTGGATGGATAAGTGATGAGTATGATGTGACTTCCAGATGTATTCATATAGTTGAATGTGACGAGAAGGGTCTGCTTGGAGTGTAGAAAGAACTATTTGGTGCTTGATTCCCATCTTGATTTAATGTATAGCCCCGAGTTATGGGTGTGTTGAAGGGTCTTTTCATGTTGTTTAGTTGAGGAGTGAAGTAGATTTCATGTCGTGATATGAGTTCAGACTCAGGAAGATTAAGTGGTTGCGTAATAGTTATGATTGTGGAAAGGTATAGAAAGATGTCATTTTGAGGCTAAGCAGGTGGGTTATCTCCTGTGGGATGTCCTGAGGTTGTGTGATCCCTATGTTGTTTTGTTGAAAGTTCTCTTTTACCAGTGAATTATATGCAGTGCAATTTGAGTTTGGATCGCTTGTAAAAGCTGGCTTGACTATTATGAGGATGAATACGAGATTTGCAAATGATTTGAGGTATTATATGGTTTGTGTTACATGAGATTATGAAGGATTTAGTTGAATCTTATTGCGATGTTATGCTAGTTTGGGGGTGGCTATTGTAAGTTATCAGATGCTTTATTCCTTAGCTTTGAGACAAGTGGGGGATTCTGCTATTGACGGGTTGATTGCACGGTTATGTGTTGTATTGATTTCAGTTTGAGGTATACTGGTGAATCAGTTATGGCTTGCAGAGATTGAGATCAAGGATGACTCAAGTAAAGGGAATTCTGGATACGAGTTGTATTATGCTTTATGAGTATATGAGAATCATGGAATGATTTGAGTTTTCATTGGTGAAGGATGTAACGTATGTGGAGCAGAAATTTATCTGGTTGCATTAAGGTGGGGTTACTTCCTTGGGTGTTGGAGTGCTAATGGTGCACAAGTCATTCGGCCTGTTTGATCACCCTAATTGAGATTTGAGCAGAGTGGATGACTCTCTAGAAAGGTTCAAATGAATTCAAGATTTGTGTGTGGCAATTGGGAATCTTCAGGATATGTGTTTGGATAGAAACTGAGATTTATATTGGAGGATGTCAGGACTTGTGGCGTTTCTATATCATTATGGACTCTACATATAAGTATCAAGACAGTGAAGGTAACGACTTTAGATTTGTGGAAGATCTCTTCAGAGTGGGTATCTCGATTGTGGTACATTTGGGGTGATTAAGAGAGCATTCAGCGGCTTATGAGCCTTAGGGCGGTGTGGTTTATGCTAGGATATCGTGTGGTGAGTCTTGGTTGAGTATTGTGGTATTATGGCAAGGAGAAATATCAATTTGAAGGTAATTCAGAAGGAACTAGGATAAATAGGACATCTTGGTAGTAGATTGGATCGGCATGGTAATGGATGCGATTTGCTCTTTTGGTCCTTATGAGGTACTGAGTTTCTACAGGTGTTTTGTGGAGGTACTCTTGGGTTTTGGTGGCCTGTGTGGCTTGGTTGAGTTAGGGAGATTTAGTTCTGATGGTTTGGTTATGTGCAAATGGGTTTCGGAGAGTTCTCGATAGTTTTTACCACGGTTTGAGATGTATATTTTCTACTGGTGTGAGGAGCATGTGATGTCTAGTGATTTTCTCCAGATGAAATCAAATGGAAAGTTCTTGGCTAATTGAGTGAGTAGTTTCTTGTGACTCGAAGTGGATTATGAAGTTCACATATTTTTTGTATGATGGCATAGTATATGCGGTGTGTTGTGTAGAATTGAGATTTGCATGTGTAAGATCACGGTTCAGTTTTGAAGGGGAGGCCATGAGTCCTTAGGCAACATGGATAGTTTCAGATGACTAGGTAAATAACATTACTATTTGGTGTGGCTTGATGAGAGTATACATTTCAAAAGGGGGATGTGTTTTGATTAATGGATACTTCATTAGTATTGCGGCACTCTCCTAGTTGATCAACTGCTGGTGTTCAAATTTTGCTTTGTGGCACAGAAAAATTATAGAAGTATTCTTCGCAGGATGATCATATATGAGAGATGTGTTAGACATTCAGGCAGTGGAGTTGGGATCAGATATGGTGATTCATGTGTTATATGTATTTGGAGACCAGGAGCTCTCAGGAGCAGAATATTGCATGGTTGTGGATTGTGAAGTGTGGCCGAAGCTAGCCAAGTGATAGTATTTGTTATGATTCAGTCATTGTGGATTTTCGGAGGATTATTATCTATTTGTGGGCGACCAGAGTTGATTTGGGGGTCCATTGGTATGCCCAATTAGGATGTATATTCTACACCGAGTCGGATTGGTTGACTCCATACTGCTATTGTTGAGGGATGTGCCATTTGGTTATTGTTGAGGTTATTCGTGTTCTGAAATGATCTATAAGTTACTCTTCTATGCCACTAGGAGTTGTGATTCGTTGGTTATATGCACACATAGGTATTGCATGATTGATATCGCGTTGGCTATGTCCTTTCCGGGTCGTGGTATTATGTTATTTGCTCTCTGTGGTTATGGTAATGCACTTTGGTTACTTGATGTCAAATTTCATGTGGTTATTAATTTTGAGCAAGGCGGCTTGGGGAATATAAATTGGACCGATGCTTGGAAGGGGTCACGCATTGTAGCAAAGTTATGTTGAGATATGATCCTTTGTGTGGGATTCATGTGTTTTGGTTCTACAGTGTGTGCTAGGCTCTTAGCATGGTGTTGTGATGGTACTTGTTAAGCTGGCAGGACAGTCCTCTCGTTTGAGGCATTTCAGGATTGAGTACATTTGGAATGTTGCTATTTGGTGCGCGGGTTGCATGAGTTGCGGCTTTAGACTGTATTAAATGTGTCATGTCACTAGAGTTATTATGTTATATGGGATGAGGTAATAGTACCTAGAATGGGTGCTATCGAATCAGACTACGGTATATTTGGAAGAATATTGATGTTGATCGGCTTAGAAGTTTGCTATAGTTCCCACCAAAGGAGAGGGAGTTCCACAACTTGTTGGTCTGACGAATGGTTATGAGTTTATCCATGTTTCTTTCATCGTTGACAGTATATGAAGGTGTTAGAATGAGGCTCTGTTTGATAAGAGGTTTATTACCGGTATTGGGTTGTTTTGAGTAGCTACTGTGATTAGAAGTTATCGCTATAAGTGTTTGAGTTATATGGTATATCATGTGATTTCATCGTGAGTTATGGCTATGGCTTGATACAGCTTGTTCAAACTTATATAGTGTGTAGATGCAAGATTCTGATCTTACAAAACATTTTGGATGGGGAAATTGGATTCGAAGGCTTATGGTCTAGGTTAGATTAAGAAATTTTTGTCATGTTGTGTTATCAGATCTATATGGGATATGGTGACGTGGTATCACCCTCGGGTATGTGTATAGTGAGGTTACACGGCATTTTGATGGCTTTTGGAACAACTCTGTACACTTTTGAGGACAAATGTATGTTTAAGTGGGGGAGAATGTAACGACCCGACCAGTTGTTTTGAGCATTTGTACTTTGCTTGGTAGTTTGGGGGCACGAGTAGCTCCATGTGATGTATTAGAACTTGTGTGCAAAATTTGGGTTCATTCCGAGTTGATTTGATATATTTCGGCGTGAGTTTTTGGAAGTCGAAAGTTCGAAAGTTCATTAAGTTTGATTTGAGGTGCATTTCGTCGTTTCGATATTGTTATGTGTGTTTTGAGGCCTCGTGTAGGTCCGTATTATGATATGAAACCTTTAGGTGTGTTTATACGGGGTGTTGATACCCAATTTTTCCCAATATATTTTCAATATGCAAAATAACTTCAAAATGGCATATATATGCATATATAAGCATATCCAAAAGTTTTATTGTTTTTCCATGATTTCTAAAGGCTTTTAAATCAATTTGTTTCCCTCTTTTATCCATAAAAACCCAATAATTATTTCTAAAATTGTTATTTTGGTAATTCATCTATTGGATTTTCATCTTTATGCCAAATTATGGCTAAGGTAATTTTTACATATTTTTATAATTTTATTTAGTATTTTTTAAAGCTAATTGCACATAATTGCAATATTAGCCTTGTTAAGATTTAATTGTGTTTTATATTCATAAAATTAAGCCCTATATTTTAAAATTGTTATTTACATGCTGTGAATCATTTTAGCGCTTTCAATTTATTTCCAAAAAATTATTTACTATTTTTTATAATCTAAAAAGTGGAAATTGGCTATTTAAATAACAACCCATTTGTATTTAATTTTTAGCCTAAATTGAACCCCAAATCAGACCCAATTTCCCCGGCCCAATTCCAATTAAACCCGACCCCAACCCAGTTTCAACCAACCCAAACCCGGATTCCCTACCTACCCGTTTAATCTAGGCCGTTGATCATTCAGATCAACGACCACCGTTCACCCTTCCTAAAATAAACCTAAACGACCCCTTACCCTAATTCATTTTCCACCAAACGCCGCCCTTGAATCCCTCTTCTCTCAATTTTCTCTGCAGCCTCACATGAACCCTAGCCGCCGCCATCTAATTCCACCCTAATCCACCTCAACCCCTGCCTAATCCATGGCCTCTTATGGCCATTTGAGATGTGTATCGGCCTCCTATGGCTCCTGGGTGTTTGTTTCCATGATTTCATGGCCAGAACTCAAAGAGATCTGGTCCAGTCCTTGCTCAACCTCCGTCTCCAGTCTTTCTCCGGCCAGCCATGGCCGTTCAAGTCAGATCCTTGACTTTTCTGGTTAGATCGGTAACCTTCAAAGCCTTTCTCGCCTTTTCTAGGTTCTCTGAAACCCTAGATTTAAGGTCTTTTAATTTTCTTTCAGATCTATCTTAGATTTGTGCTTATTACGAACTTCTTAAGTGTTTTCTTAAAGGTTCTTCGATTTTCTTTCAAAAGGACTTTTCATTTTTCAACGATTAGGGTTTCTCTTAACTTCTATAAAAGATCTCTTCTCTGATTTCTGGTGTTGTTTTACGATTTTACCATTTCAAACAACTTGTTATGCTTTCTTTCTACTTGAGTCAGCATGTTGAAAACCCTAGTTCCTTTTTGGTCTCATCCGAGTTCTGAAACTGTTTGTTTAAATGTGTACTTGTTCGATTAAGTTCTTTGTTTTGACTCTTTTTTCCTTGTTTGACTTATCTGATTTGAGTTCTTATCGCCTCTTAAACTCGACTACTGTCGAAGCCCTAATTTATTAAAAGAGTTTTCCTCACTTGTTACTGTGAGACCTTTACTTGCTTCTGACTCTCTTACCTGTTACTATGTTCTTCACTGTTGATTCTATGTGATTATTTTACCTACTTGACTATTGTGTTTAGAATATTTTCTTACTGTTAAATCCTAGCTTACCCCTACTTCTATTGTATGTTTGTGTTGGTTCTTTTTGTCAACATGTTTGACCCTGCATGCCTGTTCATTCCTTGCTATTTATATGTTGAGGTGCAGAATCATTGATTGATTCTGACTCCCTCAATGTTGCGACTGATTACAATAGTTTTCTTATGAACCCTAATCTTACTCGTTTGTTTGAATAAATTGATTCCCCTCCTTTAATTATTTTGATGTTTTACCTTACTGAATCTTTTCCCAAATCTGAGCATATTTTTGTACTTAGTCTCAATTATTTACTTCATACTTTTACTACCCCCTTATATGGCAAGAATCAATCTGCTTCAAACCGATTTCTTTCTTTAATTAAACCTATTAGTATATGTTAAGCAGTGATCCCTTAATTAATCGGAATCACTTGCGTTAATTGATTTTGATTGAGATTATTTCCATGTTTGTTTTAAGACTTTACTTATTACCTTATTCTTCACTCGTTTTCAAAACTATAAATACCCACCCTCTCTTCTTTCAAACACACGAACAACTTGAGTTCAGAAAATACACTTACACTCAAAAAACTCTCTTTATTTACTACTACTTGTGCTACTACTTTGTCTAGCCGGCTGAAAGCCAAGGCTAGACTGTGGAATCTTGCTTACTTTTCCTTTCTGCACTTTGCTTCTCTACTGGTATGTCCTAGTTAATTCTTTAAAGCCCCAACAACAACATGTTTCTTTGATTGGTCCTATTTCTTTCATTCTTGTCTACTCCTGCTTATGTTTCCGCAGTTAAATTATATTACTAGCATGTTGTAATATGTTCCCTTCCCCTTTAAATTAATGCTTCCCTATGTGTATACTCTGTCAGTCACTTGTTATGTGTTTGCTAACTTATGAATCCCAAACCCTCATATACCCTCTATGTGTATGTGTTCTCTGGCTGGTTTGTGGGCATGCCAGCATCAGCTATTGTTGTGCATGACCAAACCTGACTCATTACCCCAACTAATTTCAAACACTTCTACTACTGATTACTTCCAAAATAGACTTGCCAGTCCAGTTTTAAACAACTCTTTTTTTAACTATGTTCTGCACTTCACTATATTCCTAGAATTTAGGTTCTTCCCTTCTTGTGTGATCCTTGCCTTAGGACCCTTGAGCTCCCTCTGAACTTGGACACACAAGGGCTGGCCCTTCCATACTGCACTCATTCTTGTCTGGTTATGCATACCTGGGTGTGAGCACTGCCCAGGATCCCATGAGGTCTTTAGGGAACTTTGACACACCCAGGTATGAGAAAAGCTTTGAAACATCATTTGGCGTTTGAGGTGGTTTATTCCATAACTCAGAGAGGAAGTCAGAATCAGGCTTCCTATGGTTGTAACTTCTTATTTTGCACCTTTTCTGATGTAATTAAATCATTTGGTCTGTAATAATTTGTAACAAATGTTGGGTTTGGCTAGTGGAAAGGGATGGAGGTGATTATGCATGCTTTAGCTATTAGAATGGTAGATAACATGTCTATATGGTGTATCTCGATATGAACTGCTAGAGAACATGCCTATAGGATCTGCTTTGGTTTAATGAAATTCTTCATGCTTTATTTTCACACAAATAGAGATCATGCCTATAGGATTAAAAGTCACTTTTAATAGAAATCATGCCTATAGGAATTTCGCTTTGATCAAATAAATCCTGCCTACTTCACTTCGTGTTCAATTAGATATCATGCCTATAGGACCAAAATCAACCTTTAATACTTAGATACCATGTCTATAATGATTAAAATCAGTTATAATAGAGATCATAACTATAGGATCTAAAACCAGCTTAGTTAAAAATCAGTTTGACTCATGTCCGTCTGAATCAGATTAATAACCTACTTCTCTTAATTAATACGATTAGAAAGCATGCCTATAGGATCCAAATTTAAAAATTGATCACTGTCTTACTGTACTCTTAATCAGCGATAGATATCATGCTTATAAGGCATCACCATTACACGCCTAGGCAAGCTTTAGGTAATAATGATAAAACTGGATCTGCCTTTGTTAATTAGGAACTGCTACAACTAGCAGGCAGGCCTGATTCGGACTTCTTATCTGAGTTATGTAATAAATTTGGTCTGCTTCAACAATTTAAACACCCTGCTTTAATACTTTAAATTATGATCCTAATTGTTTTTAAGTCATGCTATTTATATGCTCTATTTGCGGAGGTGTACATGAGCCTTTAAATTATTTATATGTTTCCCCTAAAAATGCAGTCCTACATGTTTTGTAAGTCGCTCTAGCATTTTACCTTTAAACCTAAGAGTCAGTCTAAACTCCTCCCTCTTATAGGAATAATAGTCCTAAATCTCTCCGGGACTGATAGGAATGGGACGGGTAATAGCATGCAGTAGAGGTCGAGACCAGTCCGCGCTTTAATACCTTAACGGGGTGGGAAGGGTAGATATGGATATGATGACCGGTGCGCTAATACCGCATATATCCTCTCTTCTTAGGAGTGTCATACCGGGTATTGCATTGATATTATCCATATTATAAACAAACCTAGGACCCCCCCTCCCCCCTCCTTTTGTACATTCTCAAGTATGTGAAAACTGTAACTCCTTTTCGAAATTCGTCTTTTAATAGTTGTTTTCAAACCCTTATGTGTTTAAACCTAAATCTCCTACAATTTGAATCTATACTTGTCTATTTGCTAATTGTACAAAATTCACAAAACTGTCTGGCCGGGAACCACACTAGTGGATCCTGAGGTTTGCCTAACACCTTCCCTTTAGGATAATCTCAAGCCCTTATCCTATCCCTGGTTATCAAACAAACTTAGAAATGAACCCTATAGGTGTCCTAATACACCTTTAATCATTAGGTGGTGACTCTTCAAATGAAAATAAAGTTCCAAAAGGAATGAGTTGTCCCATACCCAAAATGCCATAAACCCGATTTTCCTTTGTGAAGAGGGGAAAAGGGGGCGTGACAGCATGGCGACTCTACTGGGGATTTTAGGCTTTTACTATTTCAGATTATTTTGTGAATTTATACCCCTTTATGTGCAATTACTTGTTTAAATTTCTTTAAGCATTTAATTCCTTCTTCAATTACGAAACTGACATGTCTTCTTTGTTTCTTTCCTTTATTGTCGCTTTAAATTATGAAACTGTTGTATTTATCGCTTTCTTAACGTGCAAATACATTCCAACATGCTTTTAGTTATTTCATTACCATGCTCAACATCATACTTCACTCGTGCCAAACAAATACTATAGCAACGCTTTTAATGAGTGGTTGGCTCTTCCTATATCATTACCCCCCAAATTCGGAAAGGCATTTGCGGTAAAACTAGTCGATCAGTGTTGCAGTCGATAGTTCCATGCCTTCCCCCTTGAGTTGTCCGCTCAAGGGTACCAGTCTAAAACCCCATAGAAACCTTACACTATTTAAGTTGTGTATGCATCATGGTCAAACCTAGCCGGGTCAGTTATGTTGTCCACATAATGATCCTTTAAGATAGCCTTGTCCAAAAGTCCACCGGGTTTCCCTAAACCCAAATGGACGTTGTCACGTTCTGTGCATTTATTTGGAGAACTAAATGATTCGTGCTAATTTTTTATGTTAGATAGTCGAGTCTAGTGGGGGTAAGAGCCTAACCACATTTGTCTTAGAGAAATATGAGGCACGAAGTCCCCAGAATCGGCATGGTCACCAACATCCACCCAAGATTGCTAAGCTGGTGGAGAGATCTACACTCTAGTGATCAAACTCTCGTCCGAAAATACTTGGAAAACCTACCATCCCTCCTGGAGGTCCAATCTAACAACATGATCATAGAAGTTGCTACTCTGTTCTGGGATTATGAAAGGGTCGTGTTCTACTTGGGGACATTGAAATGACGCCTTTGCTGGAGGAGATAGGAAGATTGGCCGAATTAGTGTGGGAAACTCCGGTTTGCTAATGCCTAAGAACCGCAAAGGCAGGGGTTTCCTCAAGATGATGGTTTTGAAGAAGAATATAGAACTGACATGCCTGATGGAATCATACATCCCTTTCGACTACTTATATGAAAGGTACGGTCATAGCAAATCCTACCGTACCTACCCTGACGAGTTTGCCATCACGTCCTTGGGACACATCCATCGTAGGGTTTTTGTATTCATGTTTTGTTTCTTGGGGCTGATCGTATTTCCAATGAAGAAAGGGAGAATTTATACCAGGCTGCTTATGGTAACTATGACCCTAATGGAAGGGATTGGTGGGCAGCCATTCAGTATCGTGCCCATGATCATAGCAGACATATACCGAGCCTTGGAAAAGTGTCAATGAGGAACAAAACACTTCGAAGGTTGAAATTTATTACTTCAATTCTGGCTCATGGAACACCTCCAAAAGGGTGAATACCGACAAGAGATTCAGCGAAGGGACTGGGATGATCACATCGCTTTTCACCATCCAAAGCGAATGAATTACATCCCCGACATGTTCTCCCAGCCGGAGAATGCTAAAGAATGGGTCGAGCTTTTTGAAAATTTGACTGAAGAATAAGTTCAATAGATGTTCGAGTGGTTTCCGATCGAGGAGTTCATCGCCCTATCCAAAGATGCACCTTTACCGATACTGATTGGTCTATGAGGAACATATCCCTACATTCCTCTTCAAGTTATGAGGCAAGCTGGTAGGAAGCAAATCATACCCAGGGTCGACAAGATGAGCCATTTCAGAGCTGATTTCCAAAATGATGATAGTCCCTACAAGTGCCAAGCTCATCATATGTGGCATTACAAAATTGTAATGGGGAAGGACACCATCGAGCCAGACAGATATCATGTTGGTTGTGCTCCCTACTATTCAGGCTGGTTGGAAGACAATCATGATGGTCTGGGGCCAGCCTATGTTTGTGTGAGGTCATAGATGAAAAGGCCGAGGCACAAGTCAAATACAACCAGTTGTGCAAAAGGATCCGTGAATGCGAAAGCGAACACCGCGAGATACAAGAGTCCAACCAGAAGCTGATTGAGGAATGGAAGGATATGGCTGTCAGTGCCAACAAAAGGCTGGGATACTTGGAGTGAGGCATAGTAGAATTGGAGAGAAAATTTCTCAAAAGGATTGAAGATTGTCAAAAGGCTGAAGGAAACAAAGGTGGACATCTAGCTAGAACATACCTGTTGATGGGACTTCGTGAGTTAGGAAAATTATTCGACGGAGCCAAGGATGCCGAATCTGGGGGAGGTCCTTCAGGGACCAAGTAGATAGGAGTTTACCTTTTCACTTTATAAAATGTAATAAGGCCAATGGCCATTAGTGACTTTTATTTTCCTATTTATTTAGTGTCAATTTGGGATTCGTCTTATTTTCTATCAATAAAATGAGGCATTTAGCATTCTAAGTTCTCCAAAATAATTTGTCGCTAGGCCTACCTCGGGCACAAAGAGGTTCCCAGATTAGGACACGTTTTACATTTCGCACTATGTGTTTAAATACTGCAATGCTTTTTATAATCCACACTAACTTGATTACCTTTTGTTTTATTTTCTGTTTTATTATTCCCCTCTCCAAAGGTTAGTTCATGCACTCTGGCATCATTATCTTATTCCACGAGACCCAGGGGACCTCCACCCACTCCTCCTCTTAGTCCTGTCAGAAACAAGAACAAAAGCAAAATGGAAGATCTGAACAACATCAGGAAGGAGAATCCAACTGAACGGGCAGAGGCTACTAATGGCCATGGTACTTAGGTTCCTCAGGAGAATGTATCCCAACTTGAACAGAAGCTGCTGAAATTCCAAGAAGAGCTCGATCAGGTTCGGAATCTGGCCAACCTGTCATTTTCCCTCAGCACCCCAGATATCAACTTCCCCAACACTCAGAACCCTACACCTCCTCAGAAAATCCCAAAGCAACAGAATCATCCCGCTCCTCACCATCACATTATTCTACCAATAACTCAATGCAACACCTGCCATATCCCAAACAACACTCCACTACTCATCCCAGAACCTCAAAACTCCACAAATGACCATTTTCACACCCACACACCAGGCCACCATAACACACCCATCTACGTGGAGACCATGACACACTCCACCCAACCTATCCTAAGCACACCTGATTCTGATGAAAAGGACCTACTTATCAAGAACCTGGACGAGGAGCTCAAGAAACTGACCAGCGGGATTCAAGGCGTTGAATGGAGAAAGGGAATTGAGGGGCTGAACTATGATGATCTTTATATACAGCCCGATATCGAACTGCCCGAGGGGTACAAACCTCCTAAGTTCAAAATGTTTGATGGTACGGGTGATCCAAGGGTCCATCTGAGGACATACTGCGACAAGCTAGTTGAAGTGGGGAAAGACGAGAGAATCCGCATGAAGCTGTTCATGAGGAGTTTGAAAGGAGATGCATTGTCTTGGTACATCAGCCAAGATCCAAAGGAGTGTCCAAGCTGGGTAGGCATGGCGTCCGACTTTATTGACAGGTTCAGGTTTAATATAGAAAATGTGCCTGACATGTTCTATATTCAGAATCTAAAGAAGAATCCTACAGAAATGTTTTGCGAGTATGCTACTCGCTGGAGGTCCGAAGCTACTAAGGTCAGACCTGCCTTAGAAGAGGAACAGATGAATAAGTTCTTTGTCCGAGCCCAAGACCCACAGTACTATAAGTAGACGATGATGATTGAGAACCAAAAATTCTTCAACATTATCAAATTGGGTGAAAGAATTGAAAAAGGTATCAAAAGCGGTATGGCTACAAACTTCGAGGCCTTGCAAGCTACCAATAAGGCTTTACAATCCGGTGGTGCGTCCAAGAAAAGGGACGTGGGGGCCATAATGGTTGCATAGAGGACCAAATCTCCCATCAAATACCAAACTGACCCAACACCTCCACTCACATATCAGCCAACTCTGAACTACCAAGCACCCTCACCCTCATACCAAGCTCCACCACCAACTTATCAGTCACCTCTACCTCCTACATATCAACCTACTGCACCCAGATACTCCCAACCCGCTCATGTCTACCAAAACCTATAATGATCAACCATCCTATTAACAATCACCTCCTGCACGCCAAAGCTTCCCTAGACCCCAACCTAATTTTGATCGTAAACCTTCAAAACAATATACAGCCATTGTTGAACCCATTGACCAGTTATATGAGAGACTCAAAGCCACTAGTTATGTCACCCCCATCCCTGCTACAACCCCTGAGAACCCTTCTTAGTGGGTTAACCTAAACAAATCCTGTGCATACCACTCCGGCATGAAAGAACACACCATCGATGAATGCCGCTCCTTGAAGAACAAGATACAGTCCTTGATTGATAACAAGATTATTATGGCGAAGGAACCCGCTCCAAATGTTCACAACAACCCTCTGCCAGACCATAAGGGTAAAGGTATCTACATGATTGAAATAGAAGATGACTGGGATCCCGAAGGATCAATCGGGTTGCTCGCAAAAGGTGATGACCCAAAGAAGTCAATAATCACTCTCAATCCAATAATAGTCCAGATACAACCGTCTGAGAACACTGAGGTGAATATGTCTGTACCACTTTAGTTTGAAGCAACGTCATCTGCAAAGGTACTAGCACCAATTGAGGTTGAATTCGTGTCTCCGGCAAATGCACCCGCACCATTTGAGGTTGCAGTTTTGCCACCCAAGGCACATGCTCCATTTGGAGTAAATATAGCCACGCCGATCCCAGTGGCAATGTCGACCATGATTCCATTCCATACAAAAGTTGTACCCTAGGACTATATGGCCGAGGCGAGGAGGAAAGGCAAGTTCAAGTCAGAAGAGACTATTGCGGTGCAGGGTATAACAAGAACTGGTAGAGCTTATACCCCTAAACATCTAGCTGAGTCAAGTAGACAGGCCTCCAATCGGCCACCCATCATTGAGACAGGCCCAGATGACCTCTGGAGGAAGATACCGGCCAAGGAGTATTTGGTCATCGACCAGCTAAACAAAACGCCAGCAGAAATATCCATTCTCTACTTGCTGCAAAATTCTGAGGCACACAAGAATGCTCTGTTAAAGGTACTAAGTGAAGCGTACGTGCCAAGTAATATCACTGGCGGGAAATGGCTACCATGGTAAGACAAGTGTTGGAGAGCCATAAGATCACTTTTCATGAGGACGAGCTGCCGCCTGAAGGGTTGGGGCACAACAAAGCACTGCACATCACCGTGCAATGCGAGGACTATTTCATCACTAGAATCCTGATCGACGGGGGTTCCAGTCTCAACATTTGTCCGCTGGTAACACTCAAGAAGTTGGGTAAAGGACTGCACGAGATAAAGGATAGAGCATCAATATGAAAGCCTTTGACGGTTCTCAGAGGTCCACCATTGGTGAGATTGTCCTATGCTTGCAAATGGGACCAACATGGTTCGATGTCGACTTCCAGGTGATAGATGTGCCAGCATCTTACAACTTACTATTAGGACGACCATGGATTCATACTGCTTGGACCGTAGCATCAACACTGCATCAGGCCTTAAAGTTCGAATAGAATCACCAGGAAGTGATCATTCACGACAATGGTAGCAACCCTATATACAGTCGCCAGATCATTCCGGCGATTGAGGGATGAAGGAAGCTGGGTGGAGAGACTTACCACCACATAGAACGGGTCAACACTATTGATAAAGACAAATGATGGGATAACAAAATCGAGAGTATACTGAATTGGAGTGGGTACGAACCTGGCAAGGGGCTCGGCAAGAACCTCCAAGGAATTGCTAAGCCCATAAAACTCCAGAAACATGGCACTACTTTCGGTCTCGGATATGAATATACCTGGGAAGAATTCAACAATTATTCGCTGTCATGGCGCGGTCATTACTATCCACTAGAGCAACCAATACCGCATTTGGAGCAAACTTTCCAATAAGCCGTCATTGTTTATGGGTCAGATGAAGAAGAAGCACTTGCAGCGGTGAATAACTTGTTCCTAGAAGACAATGACATGGACTATTGTGTTGTTATCGAGGAGGAGGGGGAAGGCCCTTCTATAAAGGCTGTAATCAGAGGGGCACGCCTCAATAATTGGACCATCAGGACAACCAAAGCCCGATGAGCCTCGGGGTAGCAAGGCTAAAATAAGCATTACCCATTGTTTTTAATAAACGATTTTCTTTTCGCATTTTTCAATTCGCGCAATAAGATCTTCAATGTTCAAAATAGTTATGCAATTTATCAAAGCATTTTGACTTTTCTTATGAATCAACACTCATTATCGTTTTCTCTCATTACTTTACTTATACGGCATTACTATTACTTATCTTGATGAACCAATGACTGTGACATGCAATGAGACAACGCAACAAATGGATATTGATTCAGAGGAAGATGATATACCTGACGAGATTGTCAAGGAAGCTGAGAATTTTGAGAACAGACCTAAGTCCAACCTGGACGAGACCAAAATTGTCAACCTAGGAGATGCAGAAAACGTCAAGAATACGTGAATCAACATTCACCTATCGCCGTTGGAGAAGAAAGAATACACAGAATTTCTAAAGGGGTATGAAGACATATTCGCCTGGTTGTATGATGACATGACTGGTTTGAGCACGTCCATCGTAGCTCACAAACTGCCAACCGATCCGACGTGCCCACTAGTAAAGCAAAAGCTTAGAAAGTTCAAACCTGATATGAGTCTGAAAATCAAGGAAGAAGTCACCAAGTAGGTCAAAGCCAAGGTTCTCAGGGTAGTAGAATACCCGACATGGTTAGCCAACATCGTGCCAGTGCCAAAGAAGGATGGGAAGGTCAGAGTCTGCGTCGACTATCGGGATCTCAACCGGACCAGTCTAAAAGACGACTTCCCTTTGCCAAATAACATCCTGATTGACAATTGCACCAAGCATAAGCTATGGTCATTCGTAGATTGCTTCGCTGGTTATCATCAGATGAGGAAGATGCTGAGAAAACAGCTTTCATTACGCCATGGGGAGTATACTGTTACAAGATGATGGCATTCAGCCTGAAGAATGCAGGAGCCCTCATACTTGCAGAAATGGACGAAGAAGTCTGGCAAAAGCCGATCAATTCAGATGCAGTCAAGCGTTACTATGTGTAATCTTTATGATTTCCTTATATGATGTAAATTGAACTACGCACGACCTGATTCCCATTTAAGAGGGGATACGTGCAGCCCTATGGGTTCGGTCACAGTTCAATAAAAATTTCATTTCCCCCGCAATTGGAAACTGGGGCGGAATTTTGAGGAGGACCGTCAAAATTCCGAAGTAATTTTAGCTAATCGCCACGAGCAACAGCCAAAAACGTCAACCCATCAAACTAGGGAAAAATTTTGAGGGGGAACCTCAAAATTCCATAGCTGGATAGGTTGCAATGTTCCGAGCTACATCGCAGTCATCGGCTCATCCGAAAAGCTATTTTAATTATATATTTATGTCATATTTTTTATGAAATCATGCATGTTTATTACTGAAACTGCTTTGTTTAGCAACGCTACCCCAATGATACATACAGTATCACCAGATCAAAAGCCGAGCAGGTAAAGCAAAGCCAGCGGGGATACGAACTAATCTCCCCCTTTACAAAACTCACAATTTTTCTTTGGATGCAGGCACTAGGATCACAAAGTCATTAAACATACTGTATGCTAGCAGAACGAATGTTGTTCAAGAATACGACTCTTTAAACTGTTGCACTCGCCAGCATTTGTTGTCCACTAATGATGACATGTATGTCACAATGCTCCCAGTAATCACAACACAGCAATCTAGTATCAGCTAAGAAAGCTCTACTACCAATTGTCATTGTATTTCTTGCATAAGGCTACTATTCTGCCTTCCGAGACTAAAAGTTGTCTCCATCTGCATTTTCTTGCATAAGGCTACTATTTTGCCTTCCGAGACTAAACGTTGTGTCCATCTACATTTCTGCATAAGGCTATTATTCTGCCTTCCGAGACTAAATGATGTCTCCATTTGCATTCCTGCATAAGGCTACCATTCTGCCTTCTGAGACTGAATGTTGTCTCCATCTGCATTCCTACATAAGGCCACCATTCTGCCTTCCGAGGTTAAACTCTACCTCTCTCTGCATTTGCATCTTTGCATAAGGCTATCATTCTGCCTTCCGAGGCTAAGCTCTGCCTCCAATTATTTTCGAAACTAAGCGCTATCTCAAGCTCTATTTATTTAGCTTTTCTTACGGGCTACGCTCTGCCCTTAAATTTGCAAGAATAAGCTCTATCATGTCCGCATCATGCTACTGCACCTTTCATGGGCTGAAATATCGCCAACTCATCCAAAGGCGTCATCGTTCGGAGGCACCATCCTCATAGCCCGAGAACACCATGTCATGGCCTGGGGATCTCTTTCAATCTTTAGCATATCATTATTCAAAGGCGTCATGGTTCGGAGGCACCATCCTCATAGTGCGAGAGCATCATTTCATGGCCTGAGAATCCTTTATCATATGCTTCATGGCCCAGGACATCATGGTCTAAGGACGTCATCCTAACCATCCAAAGACAACGCTCATGGTCTGACGGGAATTTGCATCATGTTTAAATTTATGCACAAAATACGCTTGCATTGTTTCATTGTCGGTAAACCAGCGAGCAATGCCCATCCCGGTAGGAGCGATCCCGCTCCAGTTCCCGCAGCCATATCAAGCCTTAATCATTCTCGCAAGTTGTTCGCTCACCACGCCCTAGATATTGCGTATGTTCTTGAAAAGTCTTCATCGGCATACTCCGCCGACGGATCTTAAACTACATATGTCCTGATTCCTATAAAAACAGGGATATGTAGGCAGCTCAGAAGGCAGGTCACGGCCTAAATCTCTTCAAATCATTTCGCTCGGTCAAAATTGGTCATCATATCTTTACCCGATAACTTTTTCATCCTTCCCGGGTAAAGAGGGGCAGCTGTCGATACCCAATTTTTTCCTATATATTTTCAATATGCAAAATAACTTCAAAATGGAATATATATGCATATATAAGCATATCCAAATGTTTTATTATTTTTCCATGATTTCTAAAGGCTTTTAAATCAATTTGTTTCCCTCTTTTATCCATAAAAACCCAATAATTATTTTCAAAATTATTATTTTTGTAATTCATCTATTGGATTTTCATCTTTATGCCAAAGTATGGCTAAGGTAATTTTTACATATTTTTACAATTTTATTTAGTATTTTTTAAAGCTAATTGCACATAATTGCAATATTAGCCTTGTTAAGATTTAATTGTGTTTTATATTCATAAAATTAAGTCCTATATTTTTAAATTTTTATTTACATGCTTTGAATCATTTTACCGCTTTCAATTTATTTCCAGAAATTTATTTACTATTTTTTATAATTTAAAAAGAGGAAATTAACTATTTAAATAACAGCCCATTAGAATTTAATTTTTAGCCAAAATTGAACCACAAATCAGACCCAATTTCCCTGGCCCAATTCCAATTAAACTCGGCCCCAACCCAGTTTCAACCAACCCAAATCCGGATTCCCCACCTACCCATTTAATCCAGGCCGTTGATCATTCAGATCAACGGCCACCGTTCACTCTTCCTAAAATAAACCTAAACGACCCCTTACCCTAATTCATTTTTCACCAAACGCCGCTCTTGAATCCCTCTTCTCTCAATTCTCTTTGCAACCTCATATGAACCTTAGTCGCCGCCATCTAATTCCACCCTAGTCTACCTCAACCCCTGCCTAATTCATGGCCTCTTATGGCCATTTGAGATGTGTCGGCCTCCTATGGCTCCTGGGTGTTTGTTTCCATGATTTCATGGCCAGATCTCAAAGAGATCTGGTCTAATCCTTGATAAACCTCCGTCTCCAGTCTTTCTTCGGCCAGTCATGGTCGTTCAAGTCAGATCCTTGATTTTTCAGGTTAGATCGATAACTTTCAAAGCCTTTCTCACCTTTTCTGGGTTCTCTGAAACCCTAGCACTGAGGTCTTTTAATTTTCTTTCAGATCTATCTTAGATCTGTGCTTATTAGGAATTTCTTAAGTGTTTTCTTGAAGGTTCTTCGATTTTCTTTCAAAAGGACTTTTCATTTTTCAACGATTAGGGTTTCTCTTAAAGATCTCTTCTCTGATTTTTGGATTTTTTATGATTTTACCATGTTTAAACAACTTGTTATGCTTTCCTTCTACTTGAGTCAGCATGTTGAAAACCCTAGTTCCTTTTTGGTCTCATCCGAGTTCTGAAACTATTTGTTTAAATTTGTACTTGTTCGATTAAGTTCTTTGTTTTGACTCTCTTTTCCTTGTTTGACTTATCTGATTTGAGTTCTTATCATCTCTTAAACTTGACTATTGTTGAAGCCCTAATTTATTAAAAGAGTTTACCTCACTTGTTACTGTGAGACCTTTACTTGCTTCTGACTCTCTTACATGTTACTATGTTCTTCACTGTTGATTCTATGTGATTAATTGACCTACTTGACTACTGTGCTTCGAATATTTTCTTACTGTTGAATCCTAGCTTACCCCTACTGCTATTGTATGTTTGTGTTGTTTCTTTTTGTCAACATGTTTGACCCTACATGCTTGTTCATTCCTTGTTATTTATATGTTGAGGTGTAGAATCATTGATTGATTCTGACTCCCTCAATGTTGCGACTGATTGCAAAAGTTTTCTTATGAACCCTAATCTTACTCGTTTGTTTGAATTAATTGATTCCCCTCCTTTAATTATTGTGATGTTTTACCTTACTAAATCTTTTCCCAAAACTGAGCATATTTTTATACTTAGTCTCAATTATTTACTTCATACTTTTACTGGTCCCTTATATGGCAATAATCAATCTGTTTCAAACCGATTTCTTTCTTTAATTAAACCTGTTAGTATCTGTTAAGCAGTGATCCCTTAATTAAAGGGAATCACTTGTGTTAATTGATTCTGATTGTGATTATTTCCATGTTTGTGTTAAGACTTTACTTATTACCTTATTCTTCACTCGTTTTCAAAACTATAAATACCCACCCTCTCTTCTTTCAAACGCACGAACAACTTGAGTTCAGAACACACACTTACACTTAAAAAACTCTCTCTTTCTTTACTACTACTTGTGCTACTGCTTTGTCTAGCCGGCTGAAAGCCAAGGCTAGACTATGGAATCTTGCTTACTTTTCCTTTCTGCACTTTGCTTCTCTACTGGTATGTCCTAGTTAATTTTTTAAAGCCCCAACAACAACATGTTTCTTTGATTGTTCCAATTTCTTTCATTCTTGTCTACTCCTGCTTATGTTTCTGCAGTTAAGTTATATTACTAGCGTGCTGTAATATGTTCCCTTCCGCTTTAAATTAATGCTTCCCTATGTGTGTACTCTGTTAGTCACTTGTTATGTGTTTGCTGACTTATGAATCTCAAACCCCCATATTCCCTCTATGTGTTTGTGTTCTCTGGCTGGTTTGTGGGCATGCCAGCACCACCTATTGCTGTGCATGACCAAACCTGACCCCTACTGGGGTCATATGCTTCATATAATGTATTCCCAAAACCCTTTGACCCCTTTGTGTGACTACTGATTCTATGTGTTTAAGTTTTGTTCATTACCCCAACTGATTTCAAACAATTTTGCTACTGATTACTTTCAAAATGGACTTGCCAGTCCAGTTTTAAACAACTCTTTTTTTTAACTATGTTCTGCACTTTCACTATGTTCCTAGAATTTAGGTTCTGCCCCTCTTGTGTGAGCCTTGCCTTAGGACCCTTGAGCTCCCTCTGAACTTGGACACACAAGGGCTGGCCCTTCTACACTGCACTCATTTCTGTCTGGTTATGCATACCTGGGTGTGAGTACTGCCTGAGATCCCATGAGGTTCTTAGGGAACTTTGACACACACAGGTATGAGAAAGGCTTTGAAACATCATTTGGCGTTTGAGGTGGTTTATTCCATAACTCAGAGAGGAAGTCAGAATTAGGCTTCCTATGGTTGTAACTTCTTATTTTTCAATTTTTCTAATGTAATTAAATCATTTGGTCTATAATAATTTGTAACAAATATTGGGGTTGGCTAGTGGAAAGGGATGGGGGTGATTATGCATGCTTTAGCTATTAGAAGGGTAGATAACATGTCTATAGGGTGTATATCGATATGATCTGTTAGAGAACATGCCTATAGGATCTGCTTTGGTTTAATGAAATTCTGCATGCTTTATTTTCACACAAATAGAGATCATGCCTATAGGATTAAAAGTCACTTTTAATAGAAATCATGTCTATAGGAATTTCGCTTTGATCAAATAAATCCTGCCTACTTCACTTCGTGTTCAATTAGATATCATGCCTATAGGACCAAAATCAGCCTTTAATACTTAGATACCATGTCTATAGGGATTAAAATCAGTTATAATAGAGATCATGCCTATAGGATCTAAAACCAGCTTAGTTAAAAATCAGTTTGACTCATGTCCGTCTGAATCAAATTAATAACCCACTCCTCTTAATTAATACGATTAGAAAGCATGCCTATAGGATCCAAATCGCTCATTTAAAAATTGATCATTGTCTTACTGTACTCTTAATCAGCGATAGATATCATGCTTATAAGGCATCACCATTACACGCCTAGGCAAGCTTTAGGTAATAATGATAAAACTGGATCTGCCTTTGTTAATTAGGAACTTCTACAACCAGCAGGAAGGCCTGATTCGGACTTCTTATCTGAGTTATGTAATAAATTTGGTCTGCTTCAATAATTTAAACACCCTGCTTTAGTACTTTAAATTCTGATCCTAACTGTGTTTAAGTCATGCTATTTATATGCTCTATTTGCGGAGGTGTACATGAGCCTTTAAATTATTTATATGTTTCCCCTAAAAATGCAGTCATACATGTTTTGTATATCGCTCTAGCATTTTACCTTTAAACCTAAGAGTCAGTCTAAACTCCTCCCTCTTATAGGAATAATAGTCCTAAATCTCTCCGGGACTGATAGGAATGGGGCGGGTAATAGCATGCAGTAGAGGTCGAGACCAGTCTGTGCTTTAATACCTTAACGGGGTGGGAAGGGTAGAAATCAATATGATGACCAGTGCGCTAATACCGTGTATATCCCCTCTTCTGAGGAGTGTCATACCGGGTATTGCATTGATATGATCCATATTATAAACAAACCTAGGACCCCCCCCCCTTCCACCCTCTTTTTGTACATTCTCAAGTATGTGTAAACTGTAACTCCTTTTCGAAATTCGTCTTTTAATAGTTGTTTTCAAACCCTTATGTGTTTAAACCTAAATCTCCTACTATTTGAATCTATACTTGTCTATTTGCTAATTGTACAAAATTCACAAAACTGTCTGGCCGGGAACCACACTAGTGGATCCTGGGGTGTGCCTAACACCTTTCCCTTAGGATAATCTTAAGCCATTATCCTATCTCTGTTTATCAAACAAACTTAGAAATGAACCCTATAGGTGTCCTAATGCACCTTAAATCATTAGGTGGCGATTCTTCAAATGCAAACCCAGTTCCTAAGAGGAATGAGTTGTCCCATACCCAAAATATCATAAACCCGATTTTTCAATGTGAAGAGGGAAAAAAGGGGCGCGACACGGGGTCACGAGGAACTCAGGTGAGTTTTGGATAGGTTTGGGTTGTGTTGTGCTCGTTTTTCTTATGTTTCAACGTCGTTTCTTCAAGCATAAATGGTACCGCATTGAACAAATGAGCTCTGATTCCTATTTTTCTGAAGCATTAGATCCGTATTGTAATTACGGAGCCATAGTAAAAGAATCGTCAAATTTGGACATCGTATGAGGATTTTATGGTCATTTTTACTAAGAATTGGGCTGCCAAATGTTTTCAGATTAATTACGAAATTGTCACTGCTGTGTATTTAAAAATCTGCACTATTTCCCAATAATAAAACGAACATATCTCCTTCAATATAAGGTCAAAGGGAGTGATTCAAGAGCCTAACTTGACTAAACTTTCACAAGGAATCTATTGGAGGTATCAAAAGTGAGTTTCGAGATCTTTTGGCACAAGAAACGAGGCAGAACAGTGTTAAAATGAGGGTTTTATGCATTTAACATATTTTGAGTTGGGAAGCTCGGAATTGGGCAATTTTTCGAGGCACTTTTCAGCATATGAATTGGGGTAAATATTCTCTACTTGGTTTTAGTTATATTTAGTGAATCTATCTTCGATTTTAGCATTTGGTTGATAAATTTAAAAGAAGAAATTTGGGGTTTGGCCTAAAGTTTCATAATATGAATTTTTGAGTTTTGAATACCGATTCGGAGTCGGATTTGAGTGAAACTAGTATGGTTGAAGTCGTAATTGAATGGATTGACGGATTTTGTGAGTTTTGTCGGGTTTGAGGTGCGAGCCCGGGCTGGACGTTTTGGCCGATTTTGGGTTTTTGATTAAAGAATTGACCTTTTTCGATTGGGATTGGTTCCTTTAGCATTGTTTGATGTATTTGAGTTGTTTTTGATTAGTTTCGAGTCATTTAGAGGTTGGAACGCGCGTGATGGCATTCTTGGAGCATCGCTATGCTTGCTCGAGTTCGGAATTGGCTTGTTTAAGATAAGTAACTCTTCTAAACTTAGTGCTGAGGGTATAAAACCCCAAATTATGTGTTATGTGATTGGTGTTGAGGTGACACACATGCTAGGTGACGGGCGTGTGGGCGTGTGGGCGTGCACCCTATGAGTTGTGACTCTATTGTTTCCAAGGCACTGAATAGTGGCCCTATTTTATTGATATATGTGTTTTTACCATGTGATCAGATAAATGAGTTGTACATCATGCTAGATATTATGTTTAGGCTTTACCTATAGTGGTCGTTTCTTGCTGTCATCTTATTGAATTCATTGATATTTCGTACTCAGTCACATTCATGCATTCATATCAAATCTCAGTCTTAGTTGTTACTTATTGATACATCATATTATTGTTCCGAGTCAGTTTTCATGACATTGTGAGACCGTGGGTGAGACTGGAGAGATTGATGACTGAGTGAGGCCGAGAGCATGATTATGAGTGACAGTTATGGGATCAGGTTGCACGCCACAGCAGGTTATTGATTATGCCTTCGTTGGCTTGTTATAGCGCTTGGGTTGAAGGAGCCCCTCTGAAGTCTACACACCCTCAGTGAGCACGGATGATATTATTGAGGGATGGATTTCACTGGACATGGATTTGTCCGAAGTACTTGATTACATTCAGGGATGGACCTTCCCGGAGATGGATCTTCTCCATGAGGCTGGATTGGCCTGTTTCCTCGGTACTAGGTGACTTATAGTCAGTGATGTATATATTCCGGGATGGATCTTCCCTGGGATGTATGGGCCATATACAGTATCGAGTGGTTGATTATGATGAGCGGAAGGTGTGATACAGTGAGGTTGAGTACTCTGAGAGTGTGCATACATGATTCATCTATGAGATACATGACATTGATATGCATATATGACATACATGCATAGAGATACATTTTCCTCATGTTGTACGGTATCCCATAATTCATGACTTTTTACATACATTGGTATGCAGTTATAGAGAGGTATTTCACACTCGTTATTTGAAAAAGGAAATAAAATATGTTTACCTATTGTGTGAAGGATTTTCAGGAAAAGTTACAGTTTTTAAAACTTACTCATATTTGTAACGATTTCGGTAGAGGATTTGGGCTTTCATTGGTATACTTGAAAAGTGGAACTGTTTTCGGAAAAACTATGAAAAAGGCTAAGCATTTTATTTATGAGCCATGTTCTTTATTTGTTGGTTGTACACTATATAAACTATTGTTGGTTATGTGTGTTGGACCCCGACCTACGTACCAGCTCGTTACTGCTTTCAACCTGAGGTTAGGTTTGTTACTTTTTGAGTACATGGGGTTGGTTGTACGCATACTGCACTTCCTGCACATTGCATGCAGATCCCGGATGTTGATGTTGCTGCGATCGTTGGTTGATGCATTTGAAGGCGTACTTGTGTTCCTGCTGCGGCTGCCTCTTGTTCATGGTAGCCTTAGATACAAAACTCTGTTTATGTACTTTTCAGACAGAAGATATATTTTCTTCATAACAGCTTTGTAAACTCTATTCTTAGAAGCTCATGATTTGTACTACCAGTCCTTGGGAAATGTAGAAGATTTAGATAGTTTTATTGTTTAAATGTTTTATTAAGTTAAGTAGAATTGAATAATTGTTAATTGGCTTACCTAGCGAGTTGGGTTAGGTACCATCACGACTGGTGAATTTTGGGTCGTGACACTTCTTCACTATTAGATGAACTGAATCTGTTATCTTTGTACATGTATATAATACTAACGATATTGATTGAATGTTTTACCCCCTTAAGCCTTTTAGGAACCTAGGCAAGCCAAGATCCATAGGTAATAAAAGGAATCACTATTACATTACGATCAGCTATAAAATTTCGGCACTTTGATCATTTATCCTTCATTACATAAAAAAATTTATTTTTTTAAATCACACTAACCATTTTAATGAAGTTCTTTGAAGTTCAAAACAAACTTGAAAAACAAGCAATTCTTCTTCTAAAGCCGGAATCGAAAAGGAGATTTCAAACTCAGTTTTTTTTATAAACAAAATCAACACGATTGGAATCAAGGACTTTTAAACTTCAATGAATTTTTTCTTCAAACACATTGCCACAAATTGAAACAAATTTACAAAGGTATTCAAGACCCCATTTCTAATAGTCTTTACTAGATTTTTATAAGTAACCATGTTATTTGAAAAGATAAAGTACTCAAACATAGCCACATCTTATGTCTTTTCAAATTTTGTAGGTGTAAACGTTACAAAGACATTTTTTCAAATCTTTTCAATTATGTAGATGTAAATATTTTAAAGGGCTTTTACAATTTAAACCTATATCCTTTTTTCAAAGTATATATGCTATTTTCTTTCAAATGATAAACTTTAAAAAAGACATAGGGTAAGCCACGGATTTCCAAGCTCTAGCTAAGTAGAATATAGGTATCCAATTCCCTAACTTAGTCTAAGTCCTATAGAGTTCCCCCAGGTAAATTTTAGGATACCCTAATATACTTCTAAATATTATGTGGCGACTCTCTTTTGTCATCAACCGAAAAACCATTAGTTGAATTTTGTTTTGACTCGCGCAAACTAGGGTGCAACAATAGTCATGCAAATGTCGCAAATGCGACAAAAAATTTGCATTTGCGAAGGACACCCCCTCACAAATGCATGCCAAGCTCCGAAATTGCGAAGCTGCCCCACTCAATCAAGTATTGCAAATGCGACTCCTGGATCGCAAAAGCGATCCCAGACATTATCGCAAAAGCGAACATTTGTTCGCAAATGCGGAATCCCAGCCCCAGCTCTCAGTTCACAAATGCGCCTGTGTGATCCAAAAAGTGAGGCTCGCAATTATGAGCCTTAACTCACAATTGCGAGATTTGCAGCAGACACCAACATCTGGGATGTACGAGCAATTGCCCAATGATCCAAACTCTTCTGTAACACACTCGAAACTCACTCAAGCTCCTTGGGTTCCAAACCAAACATGCACATATGTATAATAACATCCTAAAAACTTGTTCGCTACCTCAAATCATCAAAATAACATCAAATAACAAGAATCGATCATCAAAGTCAAAATTTCCAACTTGAAACTCATTTTCACAATTTTTTGCATAACATGTCGCATTCCCTCGGGTCATCCCGGACATCAACCAAACGTGTGTTCTAGTCCAAAAATATCATACGAACCTACTGGAATCGCCAAAGTACCGATCTGAGGTCGTATACCAAGAATTTGACCAAGGTTACCTCAAGTCCCATTTTAAGCCTAAAATCACTTTTTCTTCAAATTTTTACGTAAAAACTATTTTGAAAACAACACAGGCCATGCACGAAAATCAAGAAACATCAAATGAAACTAATAGAGGTCTTAAAACACAGAAATAAAGTCTAGTTACCAGGTCGCCACAATAACCCATCAATTTTAGATTCAATTATAGTGACGGTCCAAATTAGCCGTCACAGTTGTATCAATCAAATGTATATCTTTTGCAGTTATATACGTTATTTGACGGGTTAGTCATTTTACGCCTTTGGCATAAACTTGTTGTCGTTTTAACTATTAATTTGAGGGATTTGTACTAAAACGTCATTGATATTAAATTCCAGTAGCGTCACATATGACTTTTTTATAATAGTATTTCTTAATCGTCTTCCTTGATATAATTTTCCAATCTCAAACACCCTCTTCTTAGCAATTAGATCTATAATATTAAATAAAGAGTTCGCACTGATATGGAAAACGATGTGCTAGACACTCAAATAACAGTTTATGAAATTGCATCTAGGGTTAGTAAGAGAAGAAGAAGACGTCTGGCGAACTTCAAACACAATTGTCTGAAGTTCGCATTGTCATGGGGAGAACTTCAAACAAAGTATGCACTGCCGCTTATGAAGTTTGCACTGTTACGGGGGAAGAACTATATATGAAGTATGCACGGCCACATCTGAAGCTTGCATTATCACAGGGAAGAACTGCAGACTCAGTATAATCTACCACGAGAGAACTTCAGTTACAATTTCCTGCCACAGAAGAACTTCAAACTCATTTTTTTAAGTTTACACTACCTGAATTTGTAACGTTAGACGCGAATTTGTGAAACTTCAATCACAGTGCATCTAAAATATGTTCCAAAGTGGGCGAAGTTGGAAATTTTTGTGCACTAAGGGTATGTCTTCAATGGTGCCCCAAAATTGGATATATCTGCACCTCCCCCGTTAAATAATAATAAGGGTGTATATGTATCGAGTTGGTTCGTTTTTTTATCAAAATCAAACTAACTACATAGGTTTAGATTGGTTAGGTTTTATGGGGTTTTCGAATTTTTCGGGGGTTTTTTTTTTTTATATGAATAGTATTTTAATCTTACCCTTAAAGTTATAGATAAATTTTTGATAAGATAATATATGTTTAGTAAAAATTTAAAATAAAATGACAAACATATGATCTATTAAAATATTCTTATGAGAATTTTTTTTACTAACATATAATAGTTATTTTCTTAGTCATCTAATAATAATTATTCATTGATGTACGTTTTCAAGGTTAACTTTAATTTAATAATCAATCATAAAAATCAATATGATACCTAAATAATGATATGTTAAATTTAATATGTTACATCTCGCATTCTCGTACGTTAAAGTTTCGTCGTAAGTTAATTAACGTAAGCTCGGGAATGGAATTATTTTAAGATTATAAACATTATGCAATTTCAAACATGTAATGAGTTAATTCGTGAAGGTAAGAGGGGAAACAAGTCAAAGAAAATGAATTTTCATCCTAGTTTGGCATGTTGGGATAAAATACGGCCCGAGCTAAAATACTCGATATTTATGGACTAGTGCCATACAAGGTACCACATGACCATGATAGTAAGGTGTATAAGGTACGTGAAAAGTGAGTAGTATTTTAAGTAAATGAAAAAAAAATTTAATTATGTGGGTAATTAATTAATTATTAGATAATGAAATATTATCTAGTTAATTAATAATTAGTGGTGGATTAATTAAAGTCTTTGAATAAAAACTAAACCAAAAAGAGATCAATAATGTTTGATGACTCTTAATCTATGTTGGATTAACGTCACAGCAACTTAATCTATGTTGGCTTAGTCATCACCTTGGAAAGACTTAGTCACTGATCTTTTATTCATTTTAAGAAAGAGATCAATAACATTAGTCATTGGCTTGGTCATCACCTTTTGCAAAGTAACGTTATTAGCTCAAAATTTTTGCAATGATAACGTGAGATTTCTCTGCAATACTACAAGGTTCAATATGAAATGCTAATTCAAAAAGGCACGGTACAATCTTTCTCAAGAATATCATACGGGTTCTTTCTTACTTCGATCCTCCGTTATGTGTTTTCACAAAAGAGAATCGGTTCAGGTATGTTAGGGCTAAATCCTTCTTTCATTTTGGCATGATCTCGTAATTACACGAGTTTGATAACGAGGCATAAAGAGAAATCCATATCCCTGAATTTATGTACATTTTCTAGTCTCATAAGTTATAGTATTCTCCTTATCGAGATTTCATATTTGTGACGACCCGACCCGTCGTCTCGTGAGTTACCGCCCCGTTTTCCCCATTTCCTATTTCTTTATGCTTCATTATCAGTGTTGGGTGTGAACGAGTTGATTTGGATTGGTTTTAGTAGGAAATGAGACACTTAGTCTCTTTAAAGAAGGTTTGTTTTGGAAAAGTCAACCGGACGTTGACTTATGTGTTAGAGGGCTCGGATTTGAATCCCGATGATTCGGTTAGCTTCGGGGGATGATTTGTGACTTAGGAGTGTGATCGGAAGTAATTTTGGAGGTCCGGTATAGAATTAGGCTTGAATTGGCGAAGTTAGTATTTTGGCGAATTCCGGTTGATAGGTGAGATTTTGATCCGAGAGTCGGAATGGAATTCCGAGAGTTACTGTAGCTTCGTTAGGTGATTTGGGATATGTGTGCAAAATTTTAGGTTATTCGGACGTGGTTTGGTCGGGTTTTTGATCGAAAGTGTATTTCGGAAGTTTTTAGAAAATTAGGCTTGAATTCGATGAGTTTTGGGTAATTTAATGTTGTTTGAGGTGTTTTGATGATTGGAATAGATTTGAATAATGTTATGAATTATGTTGGCATGTTTGGTCGGGGTCCCATGAGGCTAGGATAAGTTTTGGAAGAGTTTTTGAAAGATTTTTGCCGTTTGAGCATAAACATGTAATGATCCAAAGGTCCATATTTAGTTCTAGAGATCAAAATTTTATTTCGAGATTTCCAGAATTTAAATAATGAATTATAAGAGTGATCTAGAAAGTTTAGTCTAATTTCATCAAGTCGCGATTGGATTTTTGACAAGAAACATGAGTTAATTATTTAACGAGTGAAATGGATATCGCACTGAGCAAACGAGCTCCGAATTGAGTTTCGATTAAAGGACTATGTTTGTATCATTATTTTTTACTCATAAGAACAAAAATCATCGAATTCCGAGTTCGTATGATGGAGTTAGAGCCATTTTAGTATAAAGAAAAGTGCTGCAATTTCTTTGGCTGCTGCTGTATTTTTTTTAGCAGCGTGAACAGTAACCGCTCTTGAACAGTAACCGTGCGGGTGAATGGTGACCACGCGCGTGAACAGTAACAGCGCAGGTGAACAGTACTTCCAAAAAATTTGAGTTTACAAAACAAATCATCCGCGATTTTGGGTCATTTTTCCTCCATGATTGATCATTTTGAGAGCTTCTTGGTGGAGATTAAAGAGGGATTCAAGGGGGAATGACTTGAGGTAAGTTTCTTGGACTTAGAACTCGTTTTTATTGTGAATTACACCTAGAGATTCATGAAATATAGGCCTACAAATCAAGAACTAGGGCTTGAATTTTGAAACCAAACAATTAGGATTTGATGGGTCATTTGAACTCGGATTTGGGAGTTCTTGGTATGTATAGACTCGTGGCGAGACAAGGAATCCGGTGATGTTAATTTTCTGATTTTTCAAGACGTGGGCCCGGGGCTCGGGTTTTGTCAAATTCGTGAATTTTGATATTTTTCGATTGCTTTCGATTGGGTATTGTCTCTTTAGCATAATGCGACATATTCGTTGTGATTTTGGGCAGATTCGTCGCACGAGGAGGGTAATTTGAGAGGCAAGGGCATAGCGAGCTAGACTTTGATCGTCTTGAGATGAGTAATTGATGTAAATGATGTCCTGAGGGTTTGAAACTCCGGAATTTCACATCGTAACGCTATATTGAGGTGACTTGCACGCTGGATAACGGGCGTGGGGTAGAGCACCGTTGGGGATTGTGACTTTGTCCGTCCCGAGAGATGTTTTTACCATGTTTTCTACTTGAACTAAATTGAGAATCATCCTTACTTGGATTTAATTGTTACATTTGGGCTTCTTGCCAATTATTTGAATCCTTCAGGGATTGATATCACTGCTTTTGCATATTTTGCATATCATTTGACCTCAGTCCAAGGTTTTAAATACTGTTTTGCAAACTCAGCTATCTTTCTAAGATTTCAAAACTTAAATGATATTTCGGGCTGAGAACTACTGTTTTACAAATGCCAAGGGGCTTATGATGATTTCTGGACTAAGCATGGATCGGGATGCACGCTGCAGCAGTGTTATATTGATATTGAGGCCGAGAGCCTGGTTGATTACATTGATATTGAGGCCGAGAGCCTGGTTGATTATATTGATATTGAGGCCGAGAGCCTGGGTGATTATACTGAGATTGATATGAGGCCGAGGGCCTAGATTTGATGCCACTAGATGGCTTGATATTGCGTTTGGGCTGTAGGAGCCCCTCCGGAGTCTGCACACACCCCCAGTGAGTGCCATCGACGATAAATAAATGGATGGCTTGGGCTGCACGCCGAAGTGGGTACTAGAGTGTTCCATCATATGCATTGCATTGCACTCATGCATTTGTTTTTATCTGTTATACATGTCTCAGTATTTGGTACTCTGACTTAATTGACCTGTTGCTTCACTATTTGTTGTTATAAACTGCCAGTTATAGTTTACTTTGTATTTTTCCATGATTTCTTATTCTCAGCTTTTATTTATGTTTATTACTCACTGGGTAGGAGTACTCACATTACTCCCTGCACCTTGCGTGCAGATCCAGGTATACCACAGGCTAAGTGAGGAATTGTTTAGCTAAGCAGGCAGTATCTGGGAGTATTGAGGTAGCTGCATGGCGTTCGCAGCCTTGATCTCTCCCCTCTATCTCTATCTTTTATTCCGTATTTTTCCTAGACAGACTTGTAATAGGTGGATATTCTGTATTAGAGGCTCATATTCGTGACACCGGATTCTGTTGGGCTATGGTGTGGTATTTTAATTGAACTTCCGCAGATTTTATTATTTATTATACACTTGAATGAAATGACTTAGTAAATTCTCTGTGATATTTATCTATAATCTGAATAAGAATTTGGGATAATGTTGTTGAATGGTCGGTCTTGCCTAGTAATGTGTTGGGCGCCATCATGACCGGGGTTGGGGTCGTGACAATATTCAATTGAGTATTTCCTTCTTCCAATCCAGAGAGCAGAGAGTTTATATATGCAGTATTAAGTATTTTCATTACCATCAAGCTATAATCGATGGGTAGGCCTCTATTGGGCAAACTCTGATCAGATGGTAAGTTATATACCGAGCCTACTGTGGTCGAGCGCCTATGAGCGAGTCCAGTTGGCCGAGATACAAAGCCTAGTATGGCCGAGAATCTATGAGCGAGCCTACTACGGCAGAGCACTTTTATATATATATATATATATATATACACACACCAAGCCTTATAAGGCCGGACATCTATTTTACTTACTATATTGAGAGAATATCAGCATGTGAGCATATCTTCAGATTATCTTTGACCCCAGTTGCTTTAGTTATATATTATTAGTTCAGTTTCAGCTTTTAGTATATTGCCTTACATACTCGGTACATTATTTCGTACCGACGTCTCTTTTCTGGGGGCGCTGCATTTCATGCGTGTAGGTTCAGACAGACAGACGGGTAGACCTTCACATTAGATGTTGCCCGAGTTCAGCTTGATCGGTAAGCTCCATACC
This sequence comes from Nicotiana sylvestris, assembly GCF_000393655.2. NCBI lineage: Eukaryota > Viridiplantae > Streptophyta > Magnoliopsida > Solanales > Solanaceae > Nicotiana > Nicotiana sylvestris. Next base: position 36,595,270 of record NC_091064.1, read on the forward strand.
CTTCGGAGTTGCCGGGTCTAGAGCATTACGTACATCTTTGTATATATGTATATATGTTATGAGAAGGTAGGGGCCCTGTTTCGATCATAGTATATCCATCAGTAGAGGCTTGTAGACATATCATGTCAGTTAGTGCAGTATGCTAGGCTTGTAAACCTTTTATGTATATTTTATTGGTTTGCCAGCTGTAATAGTTATGACGGCCTTGTCGGCCCAGCATTATATTGATGTTTAGTCAGCATTTTTAATTTTCTTGCAATGTGGCCCATGGCCAAAGTATGACATTATATGTTCAGAGTCCTTTATTCGCAAGTTGATACGCAAGGATAGGTGAGGCACCGGGTGCCGGTCTCGCCCTCCCAGGTTCGGGGCGTGACATAATTTTAAATTATCGATATGCTATTTCAAATTCGAAAAAGATATAAGAAATCTTGATGGAAGAACAAAAAGTTGATTGGCGCATTTCAATAAAACTTGATAAGAAAGTGATGCAACCCATTATTTAAGATAAATAAAAATGAATGAACTTCATTGTTCTTATAAAATATTAATCCCTCTGTTCCAGCTTATGTGAACCTATTTCTTTTTTGGTCCGTTCCAAAAAGAATGACCCCTTTCTAAATTTGGAAACAATTTAGCTTAAATTTTCAATTCTACCCTTAGTGGGAAGTTTTTATAACCACACAAATACTGTGGACCCCCTTTGAGTTGTTTAGGACCACAAATTTTAAAAGTCATTATTTTTTCTTAAACTCAGTGCTCAGTGAAACAGGTTCACATAAATTAGAACAAAGGGAGTACATCCTTTGAGGATCCAAAATATTTCTAAACATTTTTAAAGAAAATTATATATAATGTCTTAAAATATATATAAAAATTATATATTTATATGTATGTTCGGTTCAATTCTTTTTACTCAATATCAAACCAAATCAAACCAAAATCTAATTGGCTTTTTTAATCGATTCGATTTGAATTTTCGATTTGGTATGGTTTTCCGGTTCGATTTGAACGCCCCTAAATAACAATGCTCAAATAGGATACTTCGTGAAATTTTTACATAAGTACAATAGGACCGTGGAGGATTTCTTCGTTGGTTCGGGTCATCATAATCAATTTGATGAAGAAGATGAGCTTCACAAGAATGATAATGTGTAGATTCCCGAAAGAGAGGAGCATGTTGCTGCGACCCCCTCCCTCTCCCTGATGAGTTGAACCTAAAACTCTTAGTTTATGTTAAGCCATAGCTCAAGTAATAATCAAATTTGAAAATTGTCATTTTCTCTTTAGTTCTGTAATAATCCATGTTGAAGTTTTGAATGAAATTAAAAAATACAACTCTTATTAGTTTAATTGTTTACCCTGGTGCATATGTGTTTATAGAAGCTTTCATCTTCGTGTTTATTTTATCCAATGATCTTGTATATACTTTCTAGTATTAATTCTACGTATTGTTGCATTTATCGAATTTAAAAAGTACTCCTTCTGTTCTAGTGTATGTGAACTTATTTCCTTTTTGGTCTGTTCCAAAAAGAATGACCCATTTCTAAAGTTGGTAACAAATTAGCTTAAACTTACAATTCTACCATTAATGAGAAACTTTTATAACCACACAAATATTCTGGAGTCCTTTTTAACTTGTTTAAGACTACAAATTCCAAAAGTCTTCATTTTTTCTTAAACTCGGTGTCCAATCAAACAGGTTCACATCAAATGAAATGGATGAAGTATGAGTTAGAATAAATGGTCCAACTTACCCTTTTGGCGATCTTAAATTACTATAAAATTTATTTTGTCCTAAAAATTAAAGCAACTTATAATTTCGAGGAGATTAAGCTACTTTTTATACTTTCTTTCTGACAATAGAAAAACAACTCTTCGTATTGCATTAATTACTTTTTCAGAAGGTTGATCAAAACACATCTTTTGTTTAAAAAGAATTTACTTTCCTATAAGTTTGGCGGAACATAGTATTAGTAATTTTTTATAGCTAAATATTAAATATTGTAAATTCGTCACATATATTATTCTAAAGTAATTATATGTCATTGTCACGACCCAAAATCCAACTAACCGTGATAGTACCTAACCCAACCCGTTGAGTAAGCCAAATAACAATCAACACAACTCAAATGTGAATAATTAGAGCAAATGAGTAAAATAGCCGAATTTCTATAGAAACTCCTAAGGATTGGTAGTACAAGTCATGAGTTTCTGAGACTTAGAATTTACAAAGTTGGTACGAATTAAATACAATATCTGCTCGAAATATACATAAACAGATTTGCAAATCTAAAGCTACCAAGGACATGTGACAGCTATTACCGGAACGCAGGAACATCTTCAATGCCAGCCCCCACCATACACAACATCAGCTCCAGAATCTGCACGCAAGGTGCAGAATTGTAGTATGAGTACACTAACCCCATGTACTCAATAAGTAACAAACCTAACCATAGGTTGAAAGTAGTGACGAGCTCGGAAGAAGGTCAGAGTCCAATACCAATGGCCAATAACAATAACAACATATGATATACTAATAAAGACAGTAACATCAAATAGCTCAAAGGAAATTATCATGCTCAGCTCGTCCATAGCTACGGGAAATAGATATGCTTTTCAAGTATAACAGTCAAGACCAAATCTTATTACTGAAATCGACTAAACATGTGTTTATAAAAAAGAACTGTGTTTTTCAATTTGCAACATCAAATAGGATTTTTCATTTACCAAATAGCATGAGAAAAATACATATTTATGCCTACATGTCAATATACATGTCAAGTCATCAAATATCATATACCATCTAGCATGAGGAAAATACATCTTTATGCCTACATGTCAAATATGCATGCCAAACAAATGATTCACAATGATATCATCAAGTACCCCCACTCTCAGCCCAATCAAGATGTCTGGCTCAGTGCCCCACTCTATCACACACACGATCATTCAGCACTATACGGGTGCCTAGCTCAAAAGCCACTCACCAAAGTAGGTGTATATATCACTGTACCTGCCCTCACTGCTGGTATATCAGAATCTGGAAGGGCGGATCCTGCCTAAGTGCTAATCAAAAACCAATATGGCCTGCTACGATGTGCAACCCGTTTCACATAATAATAATAATAATAATAATAATAATAATAATAATAAGAAGAAGAAGAAGAAGAAGAAGTCAATATGGCATGTTGCGGAGTGCAACCTATTACATTTGATAATAATAATGATGATGATGATGATGATGATGATGATGATGATGATGATGATGATGATGAGAAGAAGCCAGTAAGGCATGTTGCGGCGTGTAACTCGTAATAATGATGATGATAATAATAATAATAATAATAATAATAATAATAATAATAATAATAATAATAATAATAATAAAGCCACTATGGCCTGCTGAGGCGTGCAACCTGATCCATATAACACTCTCTCAACATGGCTCTCATGCCCACCTCAGTCATCAACCTATCAAGTCTCACGAGCTCACAATCTCATATCAATCAGCCCAAACGGTACCACATATGGAAAAAAACAACAACATGTGATGCATGTGATGCATGTGATGTAACAATGAATAATGAACAGAGACCGAGATATGGTATGCAAATGAAGAATTATGACTGAGTGTATAATTACAGTTAAATCATATAGCCTAAAACAATAGAAATAGTCTCAATAGGTCTCAACCAAATAATAACATAGCCTAAATATGACTTCTAACATGAATCATGTAATGACCCAAAATCTACTAGTCGTGATGGAACCTAACCCAACCGGCTAGGTAAGCCAATTAACGATTATCCAATTCCAATTAACTTAATAAAATAATTAAACAAAGGAATTATCTAGATCTTATACCTTCCTCAAGGACTTGTAGTACGAATCATGAGCTTCTAAGAATAAAGTTTATAAAGCTGATATCAAAAAAATACATCTTCTATTTGAAAAGTACATAAACAAAGTTTTATAATCTAAGGCTACTGTGAACAAGAGGCAGCTACAGCAGGAATGCAGGTACGCCTTCAAATCCAGCAACCATCGAACGCAGCAACATCACCATCAGGAATCTGCACGCAATGTGCAGGAAGTGCAGTATGAGTACAACCGACCACATGTACTCAATAAATAACAAACCTAAACTTAGGTTGAAAGCGTTGACGAGCTGGAACATAGGTTGGGTCCAACGCCAATATCCAATAACAGTTCATAATAGCGTAGAGCATATAAAAAAGGAAGTTACTCAAAGATAAAATGCTCAGCTTTTCACAGTTTTCCGAAAATAGTTCTGTTTTTCAAGAATATTAGTGAAACCTCAAATCCTTTACCAAATCATCGTAAAATATGAGATAGTTTGAATACTGTAATTTTTCCAAAAATCCTATTCACAATAAATAAGATGTTTCATTTTCATATAGCATAATAGCAAGTATGAAATACCTCTTTATGACCACATTTTAATGTATGTAAAAAGTCATAAATGACGTGATACCATACAACATGAGGAAAAATGCATCTCTATGCATGTATGTCATGTGTGCATGCCAATGCCATGTATCTCAGAGATAAATCATGTACTTATACTTTCATAATACTCAATCTCACTGTCTCACACATTCCACTCATCATGCTCAACCACTCGGTACTGTATATGGCCCATACAGCCCAGGGAAGATCCCACCCAAAATATATACATCATTGACCATCAGTCACTCAGTACTAAGGAAGGCCAATCCGACCCTATAGAGAAGATTCATCTCCAGGTATATAAATGCTTCGGATAAGATCCATGTCCGGGGAATATCCATCCCTCAAAATAATCAACCGCGCTCACTAGGGGTGTGTGCAGACTCCGGAGGGGCTCCTCCAGCCCAAGCGCTATCATAAATCAAGATAACCGCTGCGGCGTGCAGCCCGATCCCATAACTGTCACTCATAACCAGGCCCTCGGCCTCATTCAGTCATCAATCTCTCCAATCTCACCCACGCGCTCACAATGTTATGAAAACTGACTCGGAATATTGATATGGTGTATCAATATGTAACAACTGAGACTGAGATATGATACGAATGCATGAATATGATTGAGTATGAAATATCAATGAAATCAATGAGATAACAGCAAGAAACGACCACTAGGGGCCCCAACAATATCAGCAAAAATCCTAAATATGATATCTAGCATGATGTACAGCTCATTTACTTTATCACATGGTGAAAACACAAATATCAACACAATAGGGCCACTATTCAGTGCTCGGGAATCAATAGAGTCACAATTCATTAGGTGCACGCCCAGATGCCTGTCACCTAGCGTGTGCATCACTTTAACACAATCACACAGCACATAATTCGGGGTTTCATACCCTCAGCACTAAGTTTAGAAGAGTTACTTATCAATTCCAATGCCGAGCAAGCCAAGCGATGCTCCAAGAATTCCATCACGCGCGTAGCGATCTTTGAACGGCTCAAAACTAGCCAAAAGCAACTCAAATACATCAGATAAAGCCCAAGGAAACAATTAGAAATGACAAAGATTGAATCCTAAGTCAAATCCCAAATCCGGCCAAAAATCACACAAGGTCCCGCACCCTCAGAATCCAACAAAACTCATAAAATCCGACAACCCATTCAATTACGATTCCAACCATACTAGTTCCACTCAATTCCAACTCCAAATCGTTGATCAAAACTCAAAAATTCATATTATGAAACATTAGGCCCAAACCCCAATTTCTCTTTCAATTAATTAACCAATTGCTAAAAATGAAGATGGATTCATGAAATATAATCAAAATTGAGTAGACAACACTTACCTCAATCATTGTGATGAAATTTGCTCCAAAAATCGCCTCAATTGAGTCCCATATCTTAAATAGGAAGAAAGAACCAAAACCTCGATTTATAGCTTCTGCCCAGCAATTTTTGCATTTGCGGACAATAGGTCGCATCTACGATTCTCGCTTTTGCGGAAAAGGACTCGCATTTGCGAGATGGCCGCTTCTGTGATGGCCATTACCGCACTTGCGGTCGCGCTTCTGCGCAATTACCTCCGCATTTGCGGACATCCACTCCTCAATGTAATCTCGCATCTGTGACGCTTGACTCGCATCTGCAGCCATCGCACTTGTGCAATATCAATCGCAGGTGCGGAACACCAGAACCAACAACTCCTCAGCAATGAAAACATGAATGAAAAATGATCCAAAAACAATCAAAAACACGCCCGAGCCCCTTGGGACCCCATCAAAACATGCCAACAAGTTCCAAAAAATAATAAGAACCTACTCGAGGCCTCAAAACACAAATAGCAACATCGAAATGACGAATCACACCTTAATTTGAATTTGATGAACTTGAAACTTCATACTTCCACAACTAATGTCGAAACCTATCAAATCACGTCCTAGAGACCTCAAATTTTGCACACAAGTCACATTTGACATTATGGACCTGCTTCAACTTCCGGAATCAGAATCTGACCTCGATATAAAAAAGTTCACACCCGGTCAAACTTTCCAAAATTTCAACTTTCGCCATTTCAAGCCAAATTCCACTACGGACCTTCAAATCACGATCCGGATGCGCTCCTAAGTCCAAACTCACCCAACGAAGCTAACAGAACCATCATAAATCCAATTCGAGGTCAATTACTAAAAAGTCAAACTTGGTCAAACCTTTCCAATTTGAAGCTTCTAGCTGAGTATCATTCTTCTAAATCAATTCCGAATAACCTGAAAACCAAAACCGACGATTCACGTAAGTCATAATACATCATACGGAACTACTCATGCTCTCAAACAACCGAGCAAAGTGCAAATGCTCAAAACGACCGGTCGGGTCGTTACATCCTCCCCCACTTAAATATACATTTGTTCTCGAACGTACCCAGAGTTGTTCCAAAAGCCATCAAATCGCTGTGTAACCTCACTATGCACATACCTAGGGGTGATCTCACGTCACCCTATCCCATATAGGTCTGATAACACAACATGACTGAAATTTCTTAATCCAACCTAGCCCATAAGCCTTAAAATCCAGTTTCCACATTCGAAATTTTCTATAAGATCAGAATCTCGCACCTACACATTGTATAAGTCTGAACAAGTTGTATCAAGCCATAGTCATAACCCAAAATGGAATCACATGATATACCATATAACTCAAACACTCATAGCGATAATTTCTAATCACATTAGCTGCTCAAAACAACCCAATGCTGGTAATAAACCTCTTATCAAACAGAGCCTCATTCTAACACCTTCATATACTGCCAACGATAAAAGGAACACGCAGAAACTCATAACCCTTCTCCAGATCAACAAGTTTTGGAACTCCCACTCCTTCGATAGGAACTATAGCAGATTTCTAAGCCGATCAGCATCAATATCCTTCAAATTATACTGCAATCAGATCTGATAGCACCCATTCTAGGTATGATGACCTCATCTCATCTAACATAATCACTCTAGTGGCATGACACATCAATACAGCTTAAAGCCACAACCCCTGCAACCCGTGCACCAAATAGCAACATTCCAAGTGTACTCAATCCTGAAAATGCCTCAACCAAGAGGACTATCCCGACAACTTAACAATTACCATCACAACACCATGCTAAGAGCCTAGCACACACCATATAACTAAAACATAACTTTGTTGCAATGCGTGACCCCATCCAAATGCTGGTCAATATTATATACCTCGAGCTGCCTTGCACAAAATCAATAACCACGCAAAATTCGACATCAAGTACCCAAAGTGTATAACTATAACCACGAAGAGCAACTAACACAATATCATGATCTAGAAAGAACATAGCCCACGTGCAATCAATCATGCAATACCTGAACTCATCCGAATCAAATCCCGATATAAAGCTCAAATAGAACCGCACCATATGTGCATATAACAAATTAATCACAACTCCTAGTAGCATAGAAGAGTGACTCACGGATCGTTTCAGAACACGAATAAGCTCAACAACAACTGAATGGCACGTCCCTCCATAATGGTAGTATGGAGCCAACCAATCCGACTCGGTGCAGAACACACATCCATATCGGGCCTACCAATGAACCCCAAATCAACTCTTATCACCCACGATAGATAAATAACCCTCCGAAAGTCCACAATAACTAAATCACAACACATACTATCTTCTGACTAACCTTGGCTACATTTTCACAGTCTACCACTACGAAACAATTTACTTATGAGAACTCCCAGTCTCCAAATCACCATATCTGATCTCCACTCCACCACTTGAATGTCTAACACTTCTCCAATAAACGGTCATCTCATGAGGAGTACTTCTATAATTCTTCTGTACCACAAAGCAAAATTTGAACATCAACAGTCGATCAAACAAGAGAGTGCCACAATACCAATAAAATATCCATAAATCAAAACACATTGCCCCTTCTGAAATAAATACTCTCATGAAGCCATACCAGATAGTAATATCATTTACCTAATCGTCCGAAACTGTCCATGCTGCCTAAGGACTCATGACATTTCCTTCAAAACTGAATCGTGACCTTACACATGCAAATCGTAATCCTACACAACATGTCGCACATACCATACCATTATACAAAAAATACAAGATCTTCATAATCCACTCTGAGTCACAAGCAACTGCATACTTAATTAACTAAGAACTTTCCATTGATCCCATCCAAGTAAAAAATAATATACATCACGTGCTCTAACGCCAGTAGAAAATATACATCTCTAACCGTGGTAGAAACCATCCAGAACTCTCTGAATCCCATTTGCACAAAACCAAACCGTCAGGACTGAACTCCTCTAACTCAACCAGGCTACGCAGGCCTTCAAAACCCAAGATTATCGCCACAAAACACCTATAGAAACTCACTACATTATAAGCACCAAAAGAACCAATCGCTTCCGTTACCATGCCGATCCAACCTACTACCAAGTTGTCCTATTTCCCCGAGTTCCTTCTGAATTACATTCAAATTGATACTTCTCGTTGCCCTAATACCACAATCCTTAACCAAGACTCACCACACGATACCCAAGCATAAAACCATACCATCCTAAGGCTCATAAGCCGCTGAATGCTCTCTTAAGCACCACAAAAGTACCACAACCGAGATACCCACTTTGAAGAGACCTTCCATGAATTTCAAGTTGTTCATCTTACCTTCCAGATACTGAAATGCTGTCACGACCCAAAACTCTAACATGTAAAGATAGCGCCTATCGTGGTACTAGGCAAGCTGACAATTTTCAAAAATACTTCGATATTTCATTTAAAAATTAAGTCAACGCTTTTTCATAATAGAAACTTCATAAATAGTTGAACTAAAAATAAAAATGCAGAAAAGATAGCCCGACATCAGGGTGTCACTAAGTCATGAGCATCTAAAACCATTCTAGAATAAGAGTTTACAATATTCCATCGAATACCAAAAACAAAAAGAAAAGATAACAGTAGAAAGAGAGTCAAGGTTTGCGGACGCCGGCAGCTACCTCGTAGTTCTCCGACAATCAACTGCGCACAAACTTAACGACCTCCGCGATCAGTCTCACCTGAATCTGCACACAAGGTGCAGGGAGTAACGCGAGTACTTCCAACTCAGTAATTAACAGAAATAAATAAAGAACTGAGAAGTAGTAACGAGCTATGCAAATAGAGTTAATTCAGTAAATAAAGAATAGGCATGCTTTTAAAGTTAGCAGTTTAAGTCAAATCAGTTCGTGCTCAAGTAACCAGATATCAAGTCTTTCAAAGAGTTGCATATCATGGATAGATAACAGCTAAGTGCAGCAAAAATTGAAAACAAATACAATCTCTCGAGATAATAGTCACTCAACTCATCTCAACAGCTCAATCACTCGGCTCTCATCCCTCAATAATCATACTCAATAGATACATGCGCACACTGGGGGTGTGCAGACTCCGAAGGGGATACTTTAACCCAAGTGCTATAATCCGCACGGACAACTCACGTGCTATAATATCACATCAAAATACGCACGGGCAACTCACGTGCTGCATGGACAACTCACGTTCCATAATATCAATATCTCACCACTCGACCCTAGGCCTCACTCAGACATCAACCTCTCTAGTCTCTCGGGCTCTCGAAAATCATATAAAGCAGCCCAAACAGAGATAATACCATGTATCAACAATGAATAGTGAGAGACAGAGGTATGATAATCAAGAAAAGCTATGACTAAGTATAAAACAACGATTAGTAGTTAATTCAGCAAGTACACAGCCTCTACGAGTCCCAACATTGATATCATAGGGCCTAAAATATGATTTCTAACATGAAGGGCAGTTAATTTCCATGAAAACAGAGGACGTAGTAAACAATAGGCTATTCGATTCCACAGTATTACGGGGTGGACCAAGTCACAATCCCTTCAGTGCACTCCCACGCTCGTCACCTAGAATATGTTTCACCTCTAAAATAGTCATACGACACAAAAATCCAAGGTTTCATACCCTCAGGACCAGATTTACAACTGTTACTTACCTCAACCAGAGAAAAAATCTTAATCCACGATGCCTTTGCCTCTGAAATCGCTCTCCAAATGTCCTGAATCTAGTCACAAACTAATACGATGAATATAGGCTAAAGGAATCAATTCCACAAGAAAAATACCAAATTCTAGCCAAATTCCGAAATCGACTCAAACCCGGCTCCTAGGCCCACGTCTCAAAATCCGACAAAAGTCACAAAATCCTAAAGCCCATTCACTCACTAATCTAACCATACTAAATTCATCAAAATCCGACATCATTTTCCCCCCCAAATCCCCAAAAATTCACTCTCCAATTCTCAAGCCCTAATCTCCCAAATTTCACCTCAAAAACTCACCAACTAGGTTTAAAATCAGTGGGGGAAACACCATTATTGAAGATAAATAATCACAAAGAACTTACCTCAGTGATTGCTTCGAAATCCCTCTCAAAATTCCCCAAAATCTGAGCTCAAAGTGATAAAAATGGTGAAAAATACCAAAGTGTTCTATTGATATCTTCTGCCCAGCAAAACTACACCTACAGTCACTTAGTCCCTTCTGTCATTTATGACTTGTGTGCACAATTTGAGATCAATGGAGTGTTTTTGGTATTATTCGGCGTTAGTTGTGGAAGTCGGATGTTCATAGTTTTAATAGGCTTGAATTGGGCTGCGATTCTTAGAATTAATGTTGTTTGATGTGATTTTAGGCCTCGAATAGGTCCGTTATATGTTTTGGAACTTGTTTGTATATTCGGACGGGGTCCCGAGATGTGAATCAGAGTGAAATCGGACAAATTTGGACTTAATTATTTTGCTGAAGTTTCAGCTATTCTGGTGTCACCGCACCTACGGTGGGAGTGGCGGCAGGTGCGGACTCACTGGTATGAGTGAAGAAGAACAAAAGTGGAAAGGGACCAGCCCAGGCCTAGGTCGCAGGCTCGGAGCCTGGGCGCAAATGCGCATCCGCAAGCATGGGAGTTCTTCCACAGAAGCGGAAGTGTAGGGGCTGTAAAGGACCGCATGTGCGGTCAAAACGCAGCAGAAGCGGGCTGCAAGTGCGAGCGATTTATCAGTAGAAGCAGAATTCCCTGATCTTAGTGGGAACCGCACCTGTGATGGATTTTCCGCTGGTGCGGCATTGTAGGTGTGACTCTATGCCCGTAGAAGCGTAAATTGCTGGGCCGAAAAGGCTTGAGACCAGGGTTTTATCTCATTTTCATCTTTTGGACTAGAGAGCTCGGTTTGTGGCGATTTTTCGAGGGATTTTCAAGGAAATCATTGGGGTAAGTGATTCTAAGTAGGATTTGGCTATTATACATGAATTCATCATTATTTTTGTCGTTTAATTAGTAATTTGAGTGGGAAAATTTGGGGAAAAGTTGTGAAATTTCTTAGACCAAATTTTAGGGATTTGAAAGGCGATTTCAAGTTGGATTTGAGTAATTATTGTAAGATTGGACTCGTTATCGAATGGGTATTTGGATTTTTTAATTTTGGTCGAGCTCCGAGACGCGGGCCCGGGGTTGACTTTTTTTTGTTTCTCTTTTAAGATTACAACTTTATTATTCAGAATAACTTTCTATAGTTTATATTTATTGTATGAAGTTGTTTTTTCTAGATTTGAGTCGTTCAGAGTTGGATAATCGCAGGAAAGGCTTACTAGTGGATTGAGTTAGCGTGTTTTGAGGTAAGTGTCTTGTCTGACTTTGTGTGTGGGAATTACCCCTTAGGATTGGTCTTATTTTTGCGTTAATTGTGATATGTGGAAGCCTTGTACGCAAGGTGACGAGTGTGTACACGGGCTAAATATGGTAATTGACCGGTCTTAGCTATGTGTATTCCTTTCATTCCTTTATTTGAGTTGCCACAGTATGTTATCTTCATCATCATTAGTCTATCTTCACATGATTTACTTTTCATAGTTAATACTTGTCTTAACTCTTACTTGCTAATTATCTTTAAATATTTAGTTGAAGTTATTATTCCGTCTATTCCTTATTCATTATTTATGCCTTTCGGAGGTTATTTCACACGAGAAAGTCATTTTAGAGTATCGGTTTAGCTTCTTTGAGGTAAGTATCTTGCCTAACTTTGTGTGGGAAAACTACCCCTTAGGATTGGAGTTATTTGTGCTATTTATGTTATGTGTAAGTTGTGTACGCGAGGTGGCGAGTGCGTACTCGGGCTTATATGTGGAAATTAACCGGTCTAGACTCTTAAGCTTCTTTCATATATTTATTTGACATTGTTAGAGCATGTTATATCCTTTTATTTGTCTTGTTTACTTTCACATACTTTATTTGAAGTTGTTGTTACATGTCACATATTTTACTTGCCAAGTTTACTCTTACATACTTTATTTGACACTGTTAGCTCTTTTATCATTATGTGATTTCCTTTATTGTTGAGTTATTCTTAATTGTAATTGTTGTTACATGATATTCTTTTGTTGCCGAATTATTCTCATGTATTTAGACATGGTTGCTAGTTCGTGTCATCTCTTTCATTGTTAGCCTATTTCATACACTAGGATCCGAAGTTTTCGATTTCGTGGGAATACCTTCATTATCGAGTTTATCCTTAAGAAATTAATTGAAGTTGAAGTTACTGAAAGTCATTAATCGACTTTAATTGAAGTTATGTTTAAAGGGGGTGTTGTTCATTGTTGATTTACTTTCCCATTCTTTATTGTTATTGAGATTCTATACACATGATATTGAGTTGTGGGCTATTTGTTGTAGAAATACCGATATTGTTAGTTATTTTGAAAATGTTATCGCCTATGGGCACTTGTGGTAAGAGTTGACATGTCGTGTTGTCGTGATCTTAGCACATGTAAATTGCCGTGTGGATTGGTTGTTGAGGATCATAAGGGTGGAATTTCAATGTTGTTGTTATGCGGGGCATAAGGGTGGCATTTTAGTGTTGTTATATGGGGCATAAGAGTGGCATCCCACTATTGTCGATTGTGCAGAGTGATACGGGTGACTATTATGTTATTGTCCGGACGGAGCGATAAAAGTGCCTATTATACGAAGTGATACAGGTGACTATTGGAGTGATATGGGTGACTAATGATATTGTCAGGGCGGAGTGATACGGGTGGCTATCAGAGAGATAAGGGTGGCAATATCAGGGAGGATGGGTGATGGCCTAGGGTAATATGTTGACGATATTCGTATGTTAGTGTGATTCTACTCTTGTATGTTATACACCTTACGTGACTTGCTCTGTTGCTTTCAATGAGCTACTCGATGTTTTGATATTACTTGTTGGCTTGGTCTGTAATAGTACACCCACACAAGCATACACAGTAGCATGCTACTTATACTAGTTCAGGAGTACAAAACGTAACATTTATTGATCATGCCCATGTATTCTCGTATTATCTGCGTTCATGTGATATTGAGCATGCGACTATGTCGGGCGGATTATGATAGTGAGCCTGCGACCATGTGGAACCGATTGTGATTATGAGCCTGTGATCATGTCGGGCGGATTGAGATATTGGTATGTGCAGTTGTGATTAGAAATGTGGGCACCGGTGCCGTGACACATGATTTGTGGGTTGAGACTCGTGATTTGTGATTATGAGATGAGGTATCTCGGAGAAGCTTTCGTTGCGAAACTCGTGTTAGAACGACTTGATTAATTGGTTGTTATTGGTTTTCCCTTATTTAGTTTCAATGGTACTTTCACGGTGTTCTTATTACTTTACTGTTTATATCACATGTTGATCCTTCTTGCCATATACTGATTCCTTCTTTTATTATTAGCTTTATACTTATATACTGCACATGTTATTAGACTAGTAGGTGTCTTGACTCGTACCTCGTCACTACTCCTCCGATGTTAGTCTTGATACTTACTGGGTACTGACCATGGTGTACTCATTCTACACTTTTGCACATTTTTGTGCAGATCCAGGTATTGAAGATATCGGACTCAGACAGAGTTAGCTTATTGATCGCGAGTATTCAAGGTAGAGCAGTTTGTCGTCGCAGTCCCTTGGAGTCATTTCCTTTCATTGTACTGTCAGCTTGTTATTTGAGCAGTATTGTATTTCGATCTTTGAGATCTTTCCATGTATTCAGCTAGGGTTCGTGACTCTGTATTACCTAGTCATGGGAGGTTGTGATGATTATGGCTGCGTAGGCTTATTTCGCTTTTGTTTCAGTATTCATATTAAACTCTACTTTAAAATTATCATTGTTAAATTAGCTTAATTGTTGTAAGTAATTGGTTTATCTAATCTTGGAAACTAGGTGTCATCACGATATCTATGGTGGGATTTTGGATCGTGACACATGAGGAGCTAAAATAGTAGCATTGACATTACCAACCATATGTTCTGCCCCTTCCTTGTTGACTACACTCTGAAATTGTATATTAACGACAGTATTAGAATCTATAAGCTGTTTGAGTTGGACTTGCTTTTCCAACTGAGCATTTGGATTAATAGGCTTTGCTATCCATTGCATTGCTTTCTTTTTTGCTAGCTTGGCTCTAATATAATTCCATTTTGGATGTTGTATCTGGTCATAGTCTTAGCCTTCGTGTTAGTATTTGCAAATCTGGATGGACCAGCTAAAGTGGGACTAGCAACATTCTGTAATACCTTTGTGTTGCTAGATACAATTTGATCTCTATGTTTTTTTATATAAAATGGAGAATCCAATCCAAAATTTGTATTGGTGAAAAATATATCAGATGCGTGGCGGGCAAGGGAATTGTCATGTGGCAAACGCTTCCTAATCAGCTCCATGCCAGTTGAAGTCATTTAGATCAAAGATTAAAGACCGAGGAGCTGGTCCCTGAGTCAGCTGTAGAGCAACTTGTCCGGAGGATTACAAGTGACCGATAGATTTCTCCCACGCAGTAGTGGATTTCGAGATATTGGAAAATCTCTACCAAAGCATGTCTGACGATTACGATATAGCTGGCATGACGTGCAGGATGCGTATTTATCACTACTCACTAGTAACAAATAGAACGTGTGAGGATTATTAGGGGAAATTACAATTAGGTTATCCTATAAGTACCTCCTTTACCCAACTGCTGGAGGCATTCTATTTTGTACATTCGTTCTGATCTACAGACTCTATACTATATTTATAACAGATTTATTGTACTCATTGCTCTAGTAACTCAATGCTTGGATCAATCAATAAAACAAATTCGGTTATTCTTTATCTATTTCGTTCAACTATTTAGCTTGTTGATTTTATTAAATTAATTTCATCATATTCGGATCGATCACAGTTCAGATACTAAATAAAGTTTAGGTGAAACAGTTTGGTGCGCACTGTTATTAGTGACGCATCATGGTTGTAGATCAAAGTAGGTCACCATTACAAAGTTCACATCAATCTCAGCCAAATTGACCACGACGGTCAAGAGAAGTATCACCGCAGAAAACTGCAAACATTACAAAAATTTCAATAATTTCATCCTCTCCCCCACTGGCCTCCCGGACCTCCAATAAAGCCACCTACACCACCTTCCATCATGCCACCCTCTTTCCATACAAAATCTTCACAAGATCCCAATTCCCTCACCCCAACTACAATCGTCACAGGCAGATCGGAAATTGACAAACTACGCCTCGTCCAAAATGATTTTTTTCATCAAAAATAAAAAGGAAAATTGGTTTTTTTTTTTAAGAAAATGAATTATGATTAACAAATAAAAAATAAAAGTTATGACATGCCGTCCAAATAAGGCTTTGGGCACAACTTTTTTACTATTTACTCGCCTATTTTGTTTGTGTAAACATGTGTGCCACGTTACCAAAGAGCTGTGAAAAAGACACCGGTGGAGAAAATTTTGATGTGTAGGAGTTGTTTTCCAGGGGTGCGTCAAAGGAATTTCGATACAAATTATAGGGGAAAAGTATATATTAAGCCTAATCTATACAATATTAAAAGTATGAAAATCCTAAAGGAAATTTTGTTCACCTTTTTAACCCTTTAAAAGTAGGCTTCACATTAGACAAAATAATAATTTCATTATTTTTTAATATTTAAGAATAGTCATTTAATTATTTTCCTAGTATTTAGAAATAATAAATTAATTATTTTCCTAATGTTTATGGTTATGAAATCACCTAAAATTTTGGCTACTACATTTTTATTTATTTGAATTATGTAGGAAGCACTAAATTTATTTAAGACTTCAAAATTGGTTAACATGTTTATCTCATAAAATTATTTTCTTAATTGAATTAAGTAACAATCACTAACTTTCGAAGTATAAATTAACCTCTATAAGTTTTCTAACATTAAAAGTAAGCAAATAAAATATGATAACTTGGAATCCGGTTGTAACAGAAGTCTATGGAACCGTTTATGACTTTAGAGCTTCAAGATCAGGCAGGACAATTATTTTCGTTTAATAACGAATTGGAATTGAATTAAACTACTGATCACGCCCAACTATGCCTTATAAAAAGGACTAAGCGGTCGCTGCAAATATAATCCGGATATTTAGCCCAGAGTCGAATCCCACAGGGAATTAACCTATCAATTACTTTTGTCAGACTCACTGAATTCTCCATAATCAACTTCCCAGATGTTTTGAATAACACTTGGTGATAATTCTACTAACTATAACCGAATAAAATTAAGTAAACTAAAAGCTAACTATGACTGAGTTGTAAACAAATAAGAGAAGGATTTAAGGTTGTGATTTCCCCTATTGATGGAATCCCTTCCTACTATGTTTCGTATAGATTTGCCTAATCGTCTATATCGATCATGAGCACTCTTACTACCGTAAATATCTCCCGAGGAATTACGACAATTTACTAGACGCACTCTCCCGAGTTACGCTAGATGGCTTTTATTACGGCTCACTTAGATCGCACCCAAGGTATCGTTATCCCTAATACCACCTTTAAACCCTCGGTTATTGATCTCTCATATACTTTGGGAGTGGTGTTGTTCAACAACTACCAAAATATGCACTCTCTACTAAGTAATACATATTAAATAGGCACATCTAATTGAGGATCCTATCAATTAACTACAACAAGAACGTAGTTGAACAAATAGAGATTAAACTGAGCAAATTATATTAACACAACAAGAAGTTCATCCCTCAACAGGTTCCATCAAAACCCTGTATTAAATAATTAGCTACTCATAATCGTGTTCATAATAACAACAGTACAATTCATTATGAATGATAAAAACAAAAGGAAGAAAGGTAGAACTCGATACCGAATTATCTTCCTTGCCTCTTGCCTCTTCTTGCCTTCAACAAAGCTATAAAAACCTTGATAATGTCTTTTTGGGCGAGCTGGACCTCTTATAGGTTAAGTGGAATTACTCCCAAACTTTCAAGTTTACCTCTGAACTTCTGCGCTCCGGATTGACTAGTGCGGGCGCGCTCGAACCGCTCTAGTGGCCGCGCCTATTGCATAGTGTCCTGCCTCGATTTTTTGCTCTAGCGCGGTCGCGCTAAGGCCGCGCTAGAGTGAATCAGCCTTTTTTCTCTTCTTTTCTTTCTTCTTTCATATGCACTCAGCTCCGAAGGGCTTCCCTTGCTTTAATTTAGCTCCAAACACTGTCTTAAGTCTTCATAAGCACAACTTGCTCCTGCAAAACATGAAATTTACAATTAGAGCCAATTTATCGTCATTTAACCATCCTAGAACGGTAAAGCATAATCAAGTTGGGGCATAAATAGTCGTCAAACTACATGAATCTCGCCTATTATCAACTACACACAAATTTAATAACTCAAACTTTAGTTAATTGAAAACATAATTATCTGTTCTAAAAATTAAATTAAATAGTTTATTGTTTCTTTATTTAAATTCTTAATATTAGGTGCTCCAAATTCTAAATAATTAAATGTTGTTATAGTTTAAACCAATAAGAATTTATTTTCAAAGGGTAAAAAAAATTGGTTTCACATTGAACATAATTTTTATTTTAATTATTTCCCAGATATTTAAAATTTTAAAATTAACTAAAGTTTGGGTTATTAAATATCTGTTCATTTAAACTATGTAAGAAATTGTCTTTTTTGGGGGGGCGTTGGGTGGGTGGGTTGGGGGGAGAGTATTAAGGGTTAAATTGGTAAATATGCAAAACTTATAGCAATAAGGATGAATTAATAGAAGATATATGTATTCTATATATAGCACCAAGGATGCAAATTTATAGCAAGAAGGATGAATTAGTAGAAGACGATGCATCTTAAATGAGTTGTCATAAATTCCTTTTTTTTTTTTTTTTGCACTCCCGATATTTTTTAATATACTTAGTCATTATTGTAAAATATTTAACTCCACATTAACTATTCTTAGAATCTACATCATCAATTGTCAATTATTTTCTAGCTATGGGGTTAACCACTTCATTCGCAAATCTCTAAAGATCAAAATATTTAATTTTTTAATTTGTATTATTTGACAAATATTAAAGAATTGCGATGAAAGTATTTTTGTGTTATTTATTTGTTTTACGTAATATGTCCAAAAGATAACAATAATTTCATAAGATATTCATGTCTAAGTTCTCAGAAATAGCAATGAGGCATACGAGAATTTCTATGGAACATGATTTCTTCCTTTAGTACGATATATAAATAGATCAATATTCATTAGTTTTTAGAAACTTACACTTTTTCTTTTAATTTTTATTTTATATTTCAAACACATTGTATAATAATGTTCATATAACTTTTAAAATTATATACTCAATAATATAGGGTACAATCGCAAGCATGTATTCTAAGAATAGTATGAGATAAAAGTAACTAGAATGACAGTAGACTCAACAAACCCAATCTTTCTTTTGCATATGATATTGCTATAAAAAAAATGATTTCTTCTAGCATAGTAAGATTGTAAATCGGGGGGGGGGGGGGGGCTGAATTGTGGGATAAACAAGGATGAAAATGTCTTGTTATTTTATACGCACAATCCAAGATTCTTTTTATAGTCCAAACTCACTAATTATTAGTGTTTACCGTGAAAATGGTAATAACAATTAAATTTGATTTAGTGATTCTAAAAATACGTGATCTATTTTTATGCTAGTTGTTAGCAGTTGATGCTATGTGAAAGACTTAAAAGCGAGATAAGAGCACAAGAACGAGAAGTTAATCAAACCGAAGCGCTGTCGATCGGGGCCTCGAGCTCGCCTATTCGGGGGCCTCGAGGTCGAATCCGATGCTCGACTGTGAGCTATCAAGGGTGGCCGGTGGAGACTAACAGTTACAAATAAATCAATGACGGCTCTTTATGGCCAATAATAAGCAATAAATTATGGACATTAAGTAGAACACAATAATATGAGCAATGAATGAAGTAATAAAATTAAGAGAATATGTTAGAGAGCAGAGAGAATGTTCTTGAGTCTTTTGTATTGAGCAACAGATATTTACAAAGTGACAAGGATCCCCTTTATATAAGAGGGGAATCCCAACACGGTACCAGTGCATTTATTACAAAGATAGGTGGATGGGACACTTAGCTAATGCTACGATATGGGCTAAGATTAGCCTGACATGTTTTGTCGGCTCTATCTTCACGCCTTGGGAACTCCCCACTCTCTTTTCGTAACCGTCGGTCCCATACAGTTTCGAGGTCGAGCGTCGATGGCCCTCGAGGGATGAAACTCAATCGTGATTTCGAGCCTTCGAGACATTATAACAATGGAGAATTGGACCCTCTGATTTTACCGTATACAGATAGTCCTCACGTTTCTTAGAGTAGAACGACAAGAAACGACTTTGATAACCATCCTTCCGAATTTCCCGCAATAACGTTATACTGATGACATCATCTCATGACATAGGCTTTTGTGGCAACCGAGGTATCCTATTGGTTTGTCTTTTCTGCGTCTTTTAATGCACAGTCGATCCTCGTCCTTCTAAGAGTTAATATCGCTGCCGATTCAGTTCCCAAAATGCATTAATTGTGCCCGCCGATGCGTCTTCAAGGACATTGATGGCACTGTCGGTTGCGTTTTTCAAAAAAGTATTGATTGTGCCCGCCGGTACTCTACCCTTTCACTATAAATGGGGGGCTTTCTGGAACCAATTCCTTACTCTAAGTGTTCTCCAATTAGCCTTTCTCCCATTTCTTCTCTCCATCCTCATCCATTGTCATTTCCCATGTCCGAGGCCCGTGGCCTCAAAGTTGCCTGGTGGCGTTCTCATCAGTTATACCATGGCCTTTTCCCGGGGCCCCACCTTATTGAGCGAGGTTATACCAACTTGTTATTGTTGTTGTTGTCGTTATTGTTGTCGTCGTTGTAAGCACGTGATTTTTGCTTTACGGACATTCGCTCCAAAAGAAAATAAAAATAGTGACAAATGGCTTCGTTGTACAATTGTTCGAGTTTTCATGTGTTGTTAGTCACTTGTGGATCTGTCCATTCTTTTTTTTTGCATTTAATCATTAACAAACAAAATACAAAATATATGTATTAGGATGGTTAAACCATAATTCGGTCAGTAAAAGAAAATTCAAAAAATATGTGCACCGTTCGCCCTAGGCTCTTAGCTAACCTACGTAAATATTTTTGTGATAATTGTGTTAAAATGTTGCATTGTTGTTTAATTCCGTTACCTTATTATTTGTTATTTTTATTTTGTTTAAAAGAAAAGAAAAAATAATAAGAAAGAAAACAAAAGCAAAAGAGTAGGGAAAATCGGTTTGGGCCAAGAAATGAAACAAAATAGGCCCAAGACCAGGACACAGATCCAGTCCAAACACAGGCTGCCCGGACACGTCCCAAACGACGTCGTATCAGCGCCTCAATCTGAGCCGTTGATTCATGGCAATCAAACGGTCCAATACAGCCCCTGCTAAGTCGAAACGACGTCGTTTCAGGCAAGTTAATCTGGGCCGTTCATTCCCATTGATCCAACGGATCCAGGCCTTCCTCTAAACCCGTCAACATGACCCGATCCAATCCCCTACCCGGTCATAACCCACTATCATCTCCCGAACGACGTCGTCCCTCCTCAATGGTTAGATCCTGGCCCTTGATCTCAATTGATCCAATGGCCAGGATCTAAACCCTCAATACATATATAAACCTAACCCCCTTACCCCACGCCCCAAGCCACACCCCCCCCTCGGCCACTATTCACCATCTTCCCCAGGCTCCCTTTCCTCTCAAACCCTAGCAGCCTAGGTTTCCCACCATAAGCCTGGCAACCACAGTTCCGATGACCACCAAAATAACACCCCCGATGCACCCGACCATCCTGAACACGAATCCACTAACCACAAGCCTCGAATCACTTCCGTTCGTCTCGAATCTTCGTTTGAAGATTTGAGTCGAACCTGGACCTATGCCAAACCACCCCATCTTCATGCTAGACACTCTCCTGACCTTCCTCGTGACCAAACCAAGCTTGGTTTGGTCCGAATCCACCCACAACTCCCAAAAATCCAGATCTGGAAATCCAGACTTCTGAAGCACATGCACCTGGGGAACCCGGCCAGTTTTGACATAGGTTTGAGGTCTAATAGACCTTAACCAAGGTGTTCTCATGTGAGAACACCCTGATTAAGGTTTGTTCGGCCTCAAAGGTTCGAAGTCGAGTTTGATTTGGGTCTGTTTGGTTTAAACATTTTGGTAAGTTTTCCGTTCTTTTGTTTTATTTCCAAATAAGTTGTCAGCATATCTCTTTGTGTTTGTTTGTTATTTTGTTACTTCTTCCAGATTTCTTTCATCTCTGTTAAAGACCCTTTATTTGGTCGATTGTCTTCTGTTTGTTCTGAATACACTCTGTGATAAACATGATCGTCAGTTAGATTAATCGTCAAAGGAACTAATTCATATAGGCCCAGTAATTTAATAAAAGTTGTCTGATACCCTTTAGGTCCCCGAACGTGTTGTTTATATGAGCGACTGATTATTACCTGCTATAATTAGTATAGTCGACTCGATAAATGTCGTCGATTAGTTTTCTATAACTAATGGATCGAAGGAGCTAGGAGTTTCACATAACTAATTAAACTCGGACACTGGCTGGATGACCTAGTAATGTTTGAAATGGTCTGTTGGCATTATAAAAATGACTAAAAGGGTTCAGTCTAGGCAGTCCTGAGTTCGAGTTTTCATCAGTGCAAAAATGCCCTAATGCTGCAATAGGCAGGGGCAGTAATAATCAAGGTTAACGGGGGTATTCTGGGGTGTTTAAAAAGAACAGAAGTAATTAGTTTAAGTGAGCTGACAAAAAGGGTACTAACTTAGGATTAAACTAATACCAATGGGGGAACAAGACACAAGGGTATGGGGGCTCAAAATGAATAAACAAATGAGCCCATAATTCTGGATTAAACAAAACCAGGCGTGGGGAATAAAGGGAGCTGACACCAAGCATGCTGAGCATGGGCTTAAAAGAGTATGGGCATTCTGCCAATTGGCAGGCAGGGCAGCTCAGCTGTAATGGTGCATTTGGCCTATAAATAGGCCATTTGATAACTAAAACAGGGGCGGAAGTTTAAGGGTCTTAGGCTGGACATTTTTGAGTCTGGAGAGAAAGAAAAAAAAAACAAAAAGAAAATTTCAGAATATTGTAACAAAACACTGTCTGAAAACTGCTTAGGAGTTCAAGTTAGCCAAGCTGTCTTTGCTAATTGTTGTTGGTTATTTGCCGAGCTGTTTGTGATTGTTGAACTGCTGGTGCTGTTATATTGAATACTCTGGTTTTCTGTTGGTTCATCATTCTGTTCCTGGGACTGCTTGTTTGTTGCTCGACCACTTGTGAGCTTCATCATTGTGGCTGGTTGTTGTTGCTGTGTTGTTGGTGTTATCTGCTGTTGCTGTATTCACTGCATATTGCTTAGCTGATCATTCCTTTCTTCTTTGTCCTCCTTACCAGGTACACAATCGATACCACTAATGTAACTGAGAGTTTGAACATAAATGCAAAAGAGAGGACCTGCAGATTGTTTATATACACGTGGACTGTTGTGTTAAATGTCATGTAGTATATAGTAGTTACATTTTTGTTTGGATAATAGAAGTAGCCTACATGCTTAGTGTATCAATGCAGGTTAATGCATGCTAGTCATGTATGTGTGCTGTTAGGTGAAAAAACATTCCCAGTGTAATAAGTTGTACCTTTAGACTTAGTCTGAGGGTGTAATATATTCTCTAATGTAAGCCAAATAGGAAAACTATCCACTTTAGTTAAAATTCTTTCTCCTTTTGCCAGATTGTCCCATATAAATTGATAAACTCATTTCACAGAACAAAGAATCAGTCCTAGGCCTCAATCTCATGAAGGCCGAGCCCAAATCGAAACAAATCAGTTAGGCCCATATCGAAAAAGGGGGCCTAAGTCTGGCCATCTCGCATGAGCTAGGTTTGGGCCCATAATTTTCGGCTAGTTATCCATAATCGCAGTCACATTTTATTATTCTGTAAAAGCATTTTAAATCCTGTTATAAGTAAACTCGCAATCATGTAATTAATTAGGACTGTCTACCGTTTTCAATTGATAGAGACGAACACGACAAGAAACGTAGTTGCTATAGGATATCCTTTTAAAATAAGAACGAGATGAGCCTCGATGAAAATAAACAAAACACGCAGATGCGGGGCCCTTGTTAAATGTAAATCATTGAAGCATTTAGTTTCCCGGACGGGTTGTTTAGCAAATCTCACAACCTTCCTAAAATGACAACACGTTAGTCTCTTTAGGATACGCTTTAATAAACTTTACCTTCTTAAACTCGGGTGCACATTTATGTGACCCAAATCCAAATCTCGACGGATTCGAAATGCCTCTCTAATCACGGGTACATTGACTGTGACGTGGTTCGAGATGCATGTCCATGACGTTGCAAATTCATTAGAAATAAAGAACGAGGTGAGCCTCGCCAAATAAAAATACAAATTGCGGGGCCCTCAATAAATATTGCTTTAAAAATTGTTTAGGCTTCGGGATGGACCGTTTAGTAAAATTCCACGGTCCTACCCAAAATAAATACGCTAGTCGCTTTAGGCGCGCCTTTAATAATTTAATTTCCTTAAACTCGGGTGCACATTGATGTGACCCAAATCCAAATCTCAACGGAGTCAAAGTGTGTCGACGACCACGGGTACATTGATTGTAACGCGGTTCGAGATACATTTTCACAACGTTGCAATTCTTGATAAAAACAGTAAATGATAAAAGCGGTTAAAAGTTAAATTTTGCACATAAGTTCACACTTGTATAAAATCAGATAATCAAGCCGAATATAACAGTTGAGCGACCGTGCTAGAACCACGGAACTCGGGAATGCCTAACACCTTCTCCCGGGTTAACAGAATTCCTTATCCGGATTTCTGGTACGCAGACCATAATATAGAGTCATTCTTTTCCTCGATTCGGGATTAAAATTGGTGACTTGGGACACCCTAAATCTCCCAAGTGGCGACTCTGAATAATTAAACCAATCCCGTTTCGATTGTCCTTTAATTGGAAAAAACTCCCCTGCGCCCCCGCGGGCGCGTAAAAAGGAGGTGTGACAGCTCTGGCGACTCCGCTGGGGATCTGTAACCCAGAACCACTGGTTCAGGGTTAAGAATTCGAGCTTAAAATAATTGTTATTATTTGGCTTTATTTATTATCTGGTTTTTTACGTGTTTGAGCCTAATGTGCTAAATGCTGCTTTTACTGCTTTGATATTATTTGGACTGTATATATAAACTGTGCCGAAACCCTTCTCTTCTTACCTCCGGGGAGAAGCTCGCTGGTCGAGACTCCCTATTCTGTTAGTGTCAATACCCGAAATAAGAAAGAGGACGGATAAGTTACGAAGCCGGACGGCCTTTTGGTTCCCGGTAAGTTGCCCCTCCTCGGCCCGAGTTGTCTGCTCGGGTACACTGTCTAGAACACTGACCCAGGTTTTGAACATAGAATAACGTGACTTCATGCCGGATCCCTAGTAGGAGCGCTTATTTGCATCATGTTGCATATGACTTAGGGGACTCAACACAGGGGTTGGGTCCGTCTAGGACTAGCAACCTGGTATGAAAGGACCATCCTAATGCATCCCATTTGTTTTCCGTGCATCTATTTGTCTCAAGCCCGCATGCTGACCAGTGTTTGAATAATGGAAATCGAAAAAAAGGGGAAGGAATAGCGGTTAAGGAGTTAATTGTTTATTTTTGAAAAAAAAAGCCAATGCCAAAATACAGTCAAAACTCTGCTGAAATTTTGAGAAAATGAAAGGAAAATGTCTTATTAGTTTTATTTTAATTAATTGCAAAGGAAAAATAGAAAAGAAGAAAAAAGGGGTCGTCGTTCTACTTTTATATACTTTTAAATATATATATATATGGTTTGTCCTGTCGCAAAAATGAAGATGGAAAAGAGTCTTATTTTTGATATATATATATATCTCTACATATATATATACAAATATAAAAATACGCCTTTATTTGTGGCAAAATTACTGGTTTTGCCAAAAGTCATGAAAGTAATAAATGTGCAGGGTTTTTCATAAAGTTTTATAAAAGTAGACGTCTAAATAAAGTTTTATTATTTTTTTTATTATTTTTTATTATTCACTTAGGCATAATCACCCCAATAAATGTGCAGGATGAGCACGGTACAAAACGAACCCTTTTCAATAATGACCAGGATCCCGTTTGAGTTGCGGTTATGGTGGAACGACTTAGGCAAAGAAGGGCAAGACAAAGTAAGGAAATATCTGAAAGGTCTCCCGGACCTACTAAACATTCAGCCTCGGGGTGATATCATCAGATCATTGGTCACTTGTTGGGATTCCGCACACAACGTGTTCCATTTTTCGGACTTCGAGCTCACCCCGACGTTGGAAGAAATAGCAGGGTACATCGGGATTGATGAAGCCCCTTTTAGATTCAAATACTTAATTGCACCTAGAGCTGTCACGGTACACAGGTTTCTGGATTTCCTAAAAATACCTCGGACATTCCACCATCCAGATCTTGCCAAAGGATTCTGCAGTCTCCACCTCATATATGCTAGATACGGTCACATGGGCGGGTTCAATAAGCCGGATTTCAAGCTATGCAGTAGAGGCAACCGACAAAAGTGGGACGAACACAGGCTAGTGGCTTTTATGACAGCCTTTCTGGGACTTATAGTGTTCCCTAGGAAAGATGGAAACATTGATCTAAGGATAGCCGGGGTTGTCAATACTTTGCTTACCCAAGATAAAAGTACTCTGGCGCCTATGATTATGGCTGACATTTTCCGGGCTCTCACTGCTTGTCGAGCCAGGGGCGACTTTTTCGAAGGATGTAACCTACTGTTGCAAATGTGGATGACCGATCATTTATGCCATCGCTCCTCACTTTTGGGTTATGGTTCGCCAGAAAAAACTTGTATTGGAGAATTCTACACGAGAATCAAAGGGCTCAATTTACCTAAGGGAGTCACATCATGGACCGCATTTCTCCGAACTCTCACTGCCAGCCAAATCCAGTGGACGCTCGGATGGTCACCTATCGAGGAAATCATATACATGCCGGCAACCCGGCCTCACTTTCTGTTGATGGGACTGAAAAGTATCCAACCCTATGCACCATATCGGGTTTTGAGGCAACTTGGGAGGTACCAAGTGGTACCGAAAGATGAAGATTTGAGTACCCAAGTGATTGAAATCAGTCCGAACGGTCATTTCCCTGAAGAAGAAGTCCGCCAAATATGGAGTGAATGCCAACATCTGACAGCAAACACTTGTGTGATTAATACGGCACAAGGGGAAGTCGCCCCAGAATATCACGCTTGGTTTAGAGGTAGCCTGTCCTACGAAAGACCGGCTAAGAGGCCGCATCTCAAAGATTTCGTAGAATCATCCCAAGGGCAATGGAACTGGTTAGCAAAAGAGAAGGGTTATCGGGCAGAGATTGGCGATTTGAAGCTACAAATGGATAGTCTGAAATTCGATAATAGCGTACAAGTCGCGGCGGATCGAAGCGAAAAGAATAGATTGATCCAAGAGAACGAAGAGCTTAAGGCCCAAATCCAAAAATTGAGATTGTCTCTCGACGAGCAGCCCAGAAGTCGATCAGACCAGCGGTTGATAAAGGGTTTGAAAAGGGAGATCGCGGAATGGCGAGACAGGTTAGAAGAATCCGAAAAGGTCATGACAGAGTTCAAGGCACGGTGGGGAACAAGAGTAGATAAGCATCGCCGGTGTTTGAACCAATTGAAACGTGACCACGAGAAGACTGTGGCCAAAATAAAGAGGGAGATGGCTACACTCGAGTTTAAAGCAGTTAAGCAGGCCGGGGATTTCCAATCGGAGAGTAGATACTGTTACGACTTGTTGGCCCAAATGAAGGAAGAAGTGCGACAGCTGAGGGATCAGCATATACAGGACTCACAGGTATTCAAGACGTGCAGTGATCAGATAAGACACCTACTCATAGAGAAGAAAAAAACCAGAGACAAGATCAGGGCCATTGCCCATGCCATCATCAGAAGGTGTCGACGGTGTGAAAACATGACCTGTGTTACCGTTCTCCCAGTAGTGATGGGTTATGTCAAACAGACCATGCACGAGTTGGAGCAGCTCGAAAGGGATCTCGCACCTAGAACCGCGAAAAGGCCGAACGATGCCTCGCGAGTCCCTAAGTTGGAAAATTAACCTCTGGCCGAGTCTTGTTTTAGTTAAGCTTTGATGTTTTCCCATATGTTGTTTTCCATTTTTTCTTCAATCAAATAGGGTCAAAGAACCATGGAGTCTGTACTGTTGCTATGTTGTTTGAAGCAATGTGTAATAGCAAATTTTGATAATGAAATTAAGTGACTCCGGAAGAATTTCTATGTGTCTTTACTTTAAGGCAGAACTACGCCTGGTCTGATTCACGCGGGGACGTGATACGTAGGCAATCCCCATAAGATTCGACCGCTTTTTAAATAAAGAAAAGAAAATGTAAATAAAATAAAAACGCGGGGTTTCGCATAATACTCTAAAAAAGAGACGAATGAACAAACCGGGATGACGCATGTGGTTTGAAGCAAAGCATGTAGAAACGGTCAACTGCCTAGGTGCATTGCATCCTCTATGTGTTATGATCAAATCTGTTAAGCTCTAACACTAACAAAGTTTGTTGTTGTCTGATACCAGACAGTTAGTTGTTAAAGAATTCTGGCAACACATTCATACCAAACCAGATCCAAAGGACCGGTAGCAACAAGCATGACCACTTCTGAGAATAGTAATGAGGAAGAAAGGCCGATGAGCCAGTTGCTAAAAGAGGCAATGGAAAAGATTGAGAGGATGGGACTGGAGATGCATGCCATGCAGCTAGCCCTGGCCAAAACGCAAAAGAGCCCTGAGACACTGGGACACGTACCGGAGTACCCTCACTCTGGCCCTTCCACAAGCCGCCCAAACCCCCTCTATCATCAAGAGAGAAGCCCTCATGATTCCCAAGCTCCACCACCCCACCAACCTCTCCCAACATCCAATATTCCCATTTTTGTGGGACCTGCATCAGCCCCTTTGCAGCGAACGACCAGTGAGCCATTGTTTCAGGCTCACGATACACAGTACTATCCCCCTGAGCCTACATTCCACGCACCGGAACCACAGGTTTACAATCCCCATTTGGAAGTACCGGCAGAGGTTGAGAAGCCTGTTAAGGCCCCAGAACAGGATGAAGTGTTAAGAAAGTTCAAAAGCCTGGAGCAATCCTTCAGAAACTTGCACGGGCTGGGCAATCAAGTCAGCGTGGCATACAAAGATCTGTGCCCTTTCCCAGATGTCCAACTCCCGGCTGGGTTCAAGATGCCCAAGTTTGATTTATATGAAGGGCACGGTGATCCCATGGCACATTTGCGGGGGTTCTGTAGCAAAATGAGAGGGGCAGGAGGCAAGGATGAGCTTTTGATAGCTTACTTCGGCCAAAGTCTGAGCGGATCTGCGCTGGAATGGTATACCAGGCAGGATTTCAGCAGGTGGTACACGTGGGATGATCTGGCACAGGCTTTTGCAGGTCATTTCCAGTACAATCTAGAGATAGTCCCTGACCGTCTCACGTTATTGAGGACTGGGAAGAAACCCGGGGAAAGTTTTCGCGAGTTCGGGTTCCGTTGGAGAGAACAAGCAGCTAGGGTCGATCCTCCCATGAGAGAGGGAGAAATGGTAGACTACTTTTTGCAGACATTGGATCCAACCTACTTTGGTCACTTGGTGACAACGGTTGGAAAATCTTTCAACGAGGTAGTCAAAATAGGGGTCATGATAGAAGAAGGTTTGAGGTCGGACAAGATCTTAAACTATTCGGCACTTAAGGCCACGACCCAGGCTATTCAAAGCGGCACGGGAGGTGCGCTAAGAAGAAAGAAAGAAGAGGTTGCCACGATCGAGGCAGGCAGTTGGTCCAGGGCTGGCAGGCCACACTACAACCAACCCAGGCCTCACAGGTCAAACTATCCATACAACCCACCACAAAATTTCTATCCACCTCGAGAACCACATTGTTCCGTACACCAAGCCCAGGTATACACTCAGCCTCCGGTTCGCCCACAATGGCGCGCACCGGCTCCCCAGAACATATATGCACCACCACAAAACACTTACCCTCCACCAAGGGCATATAGAAATCCTTCAGGGGCAGGTTTCCGGGGAAATCCAGATGCCAGAAATGACAGGTTGCGGAAGCAAAGAACCTTCACCGAACTGGGAGAAACCTACACCGCTGTGTTCCACAAGCTGCGGCAATTGGGTTTGGTTAGTCCCGTCCATACTCGGGAACCAAATCCCCCGCCTCAGAATTTGGATCGTTCAATCAGTTGTGAATACTGTTCAGGGATGCTCGGGCACGATACCGAGAAGTGTTGGAAGTTAAGGCATGCCATACAGGATCTTATTGACACCAATAAGATCGAGGTCCAGACACCGGAGACTCCTAACATCAACCAAAATCCACTGCCAGCGCACCACGAAGCTCACATGATTGAGTTGGTATGTGAGGGAGGTGAATTAAGAAAACCCTCACAAACAGTGATGATGATCCAAGCTGCCCCAAAAGAAGTCTTAACCAGGGGAGGAACAAATGCACAGTCGCAGGGAGAAGGTGTCAAGCCGGTAGTATTATGGGGGAAGAACCCGTCCGTCATAGCAAGCAAACCCGAGCCAAGCAAGTTGGTAATACCAGGGATCCTGCCCACACCGGCGGTCGTGTTGATAGGGGTATGTAGAGAACGGGTAACCATAAAGCCGGTGGTCCAACTGCCAATGCTTGACAGCAGGGCTGTCCCCTGGAAATATGAAAAAGCAGTGGTAACGTACCAAGGAAAACAGGTGGAAGAAGTCAGTTGTGAAGCGCAAGGGCTGACTCGATCAGGTCGATGTTTTGCTCCGATGGAGTTAAGGAAAACCAACCCAGTGGCAACCAAGAAGCCAGTGTCAGAAGAAGAGGCCGAAGACTTCCTGAGGAAGATGAAAGTGCAAGACTATTCTGTGGTTGAGCAGCTGAGAAAAACACCTGCCCAGATCTCACTATTGTCATTACTCCTCCATTCCGAGGAACATCGCCGAGCCCTGTTAAAAATATTGAACGAGGCCCATGTACCCAGTGAGATTTCTGTAAACCACCTGGAAACCATTGCCAGCAAGATTTTCGAGGTGAACAGAGTGACATTCTCAGATGATGACCTGCCGGTGGAAGGTACAGAGCACAACAAAGCTCTATACCTAGCTGTCAAATGTGAAGACTCGGTGGTAACCCGAGTATTAGTGGATAACGGCTCAAGCGCCAATATTTGTCCATTATCCACCCTGGACCAGTTAAAGATTGACCATGGAAGAATCCGGGAGAATAGCATCTGTGTCCGAGGGTTTGACGGAAACGGAACAGCCACTGTGGGGGATGTTGTACTTGAACTAACCATTGGCCCGGTCCTGTTTACCATGGAATTCCAGGTATTGGACGCCACGGTATCTTACAATTTGCTGTTAGGACGACCTTGGATTCATGCAGCTAAAGCGGTGCCTTCCACCCTACATCAGGCAGTGAAGTTCGAGTGGGAAAGACAAGAGGTCGTGTTGCACGGTGAGGATACAACATGCACCATGGGCGGAACCATTGTGCCTTTCATAGAGACCACTGATGACAAGGGTCCTTGGGTCTACCAGATTCTCGATACAGGGTCGGCCAACAAAATCTCTGAAGGAGAAATCATCCCGCACCCTAGGGTAGCTGCCGCGACAGTCATGATGGTATCGGAGATGCTGGGTAATGGGTTTGTGCCGGGAAAAGGCCTGGGAGTTGAACTTCAAGGGATAGTCCAACCTGTCTCCCTTCCTAAGAATCTGGAAACTTTCGGGTTGGGGTTCAAACCAACCCCAGCAGACAGGAAGCAAGCGCGAAAAATGAAGAAGAGGGTCTGGTTTCTGCCTAAACCAGTACCACGACTCTCGAGGTCTTTTGTTAAAGCTAGTGCCAAGGGGTCAGCGATCCCAAAGATTCAAGGACCTTTGATCGGCATAAATGAAGACCTGAATCAGAGTTTTGAGAGACTATTCGCGGATGTCAGTGTGGTGGAAGCTGGAGAGGGTTCCAGCAGGGCAGAGATACAATTTGTGGGGCCTGAGGCCAAGACCAACAATTGGACGGTTACTCCTCTTCCTGTCCGAGGGGAGTCTTGGTAGTAGGCTTTGATTAATGTTTTGTTTGTTTGTTTGTTTGATCGGATTATTCAAGGGTGTAATCCCAATTTTACTTTCGTTTTGTAAAAGTGTGAACCCTTTTTATCCTGCAAATTTAATAAAGTTCTTTTCTTTTGTCCCATTTTAATTTCTGGTTTTGTTCTTTTTCTTTCTGAACAGTTCTCTTTTTACTGGTCCTAATGACATGGCATGCACAGCGGATCTTCGACCTAGTCTAATAAATCAATCTGAATCTGACTCAACAATGCAAGAGGTCGTTTGTGATAATGAATCCGAATGTGACGAAGGAGAAGCCTTCGAAGAAATAAATCGAGAACTGTGCCAATTTGAAGAGAAACCCAAGCCTAACCTAAATGACACTGAGGCTGTGAACCTAGGAGACGCTGATATCATCCAAGAGACCAAAATTAGCATCCACATTGAGCCAAATGTCAAAGCAGAATTGATCGAAACTCTCAGGGAATTCAAAGATGTTTTTGCATGGTCATATGATGATATGCCTGGATTGAGCACCAATTTAGTGGTTCACAAATTGCCCACTGACCCGGCATGCCCTCCGGTCAAGCAAAAACTAAGGAAATTT
Source organism: Nicotiana sylvestris (assembly GCF_000393655.2). NCBI lineage: Eukaryota > Viridiplantae > Streptophyta > Magnoliopsida > Solanales > Solanaceae > Nicotiana > Nicotiana sylvestris. The sequence continues at coordinate 36,628,004 of NC_091064.1, forward strand.
AAAACAGAAATGAGTGTAAAGATCAAAGAAGAAGTGATCAAGCAATTACAATCGAAGGTCATTCGGGTCACTCGGTATCCCGAATGGTTGGCCAATGTGGTACCAGTCCCAAAGAAGGATGGAAAAATCAGGGTGTGCGTCGACTACCGCAACCTCAACAAAGCAAGTCCCAAGGACAATTTCCCGTTACCCAACATTCATATCCTGATCGATAATTGCGCTGGGCGCGAGATCGGATCCTTTGTGGATTGCTATGCGGGTTATCATCAGATCCTAATGGATGAGGAGGATGCTGAGAAGACAGCATTTATTACGCCATGGGGAACCTACTGCTATCGGGTAATGCCGTTCGGTTTAAAGAACGCTGGGGCAACGTACATGCGAGCAATGACTGCTGTGTTTCATGACATGATACACAAAGAAATAGAGGTGTACGTCGATGATGTGATCATCAAATCTTGGCGTCAGGAGGACCATGTGGCAGACCTAAGGAGATTTTTCCAAAGACTCCGGAGGTATGATATCAAGCTTAACCCGGCCAAATGCGCATTCGGGGTTCCATCAGGAAAGTTGCTAGGATTCATCGTCAGTCGACGGGGGATTGAGTTAGACCCATCCAAAATTGAATCCATCCGAGATTTGCCACCGCCAAGGAACAAAACAGAGGTAATGAGTTTGCTGGGTAGACTCAATTACATCAGCAGGTTCATCGCTCAACTCACAGCAACTTGTGAGCCCATATTTCGGCTACTGAGAAAGGATGCTGCAGAAGGTTGGACGACAGAGTGTCAAGAGGCTTTCGACCAAATCAAAGGGTATCTGTCTAATCCACCCGTGTTGGTCCCGCCTAAGCCCGGGAAACCCCTAATCCTTTACCTGACAGTCTTGGAAAATTCATTTGGTTGTGTACTGGGGCAACATGATGACACAGGAAGGAAGGAGCAGGCCATCTACTATCTTAGCAAGAAATTCACAGTGCATGAGGTCAAGTACACTCAACTCGAGAAAACATGCTGCGCCCTGACTTGGGTAGCTCAGAAGTTGAAGCACTACCTGTCCTCATATACTACTTATCTCATATCCCGCTTGGACCCATTGAAGTATATCTTTCAGAAACCTATGCCCACGGGAAGGTTGGCAAAGTGGCAAATTCTGCTCACAGAGTTTGATATCATCTACGTAACAAGGACGGCCATGAAAGCCCAGGCACTAGCAGACCATTTGGCAGAGAATCCCGTTGACGAAAAATACGAGCCTTTAAGAACGTATTTTCCTGACGAAGAGGTGATGCATACAAATGAGTTGGAATTACCCGAGGAACCGGGTTGGAAGCTTTTCTTTGATGGAGCGGCAAATGCAAAAGGGGTGGGAATAGGGGCAGTACTCATCTCTGAAACAGGACGGCATTATCCTGTTACGGCCCAACTGCGCTTCTATTGCACTAACAATATGGCCGAATATGAGGCTTGCATTCTGGGTCTGCGCTTGGCTGCTGACATGGATGTCCAAGACGTCTTGGTCTTGGGAGACTCGGACCTCTTGGTACATCAAATTCAGGGTGAATGGGAAACACGAGATCTGAAGCTCATACCATACCGACAATGCTTGCATGATCTGAGCAAGCAATTTCGATCGGTGAAGTTCAAACACATCCCGAGAGTTCACAATGAGGTTGCAGATGCTTTAGCCACCTTAGCATCAATGCTGCACCACCCTGACAAAATGTATGTTGATCCTCTGCATATCCAAGTCCGTGATCAGCACGCCTACTGCAATACCATAGAAGAAGAAGCAGATGGCGAACCCTGGTTTCATGATATCAAGGAATATCTCAGAATGGGGATATATCCAGAACATGCCTCTGGAGACCAAAAAAGAGCCCTTCGGCGTTTGTCGAATGGTTTCTTCCTCAGTGGAGGAGTATTGTACAAAAGAACCCCGGATTTGGGGTTGTTGAGATGCATAGATGCCGGGCAGGCAACGACGGTTATGGCGGAAGTACATGCCGGAGTTTGTGGGCCACACATGAGCGGATATGTATTGGCAAGAAAGATCCTTCGAACAGGGTGTTATTGGCTAACCATGGAACACGACTGTATCACTTTCGTAAGGAAATGCCATAAGTGCCAGATACATGGAGATTTGATTCATTCTCCGCCAACAGAGTTACATACGATGTCAGCACCCTGGCCGTTTGTAGCATGGGGCATGGATGTCATTGGGCCCATCGAGCCAGCAGCGTCCAACGGTCATAGGTTCATTCTAGTGACCATTGATTACTTCACCAAATGGGTGGAGGCTAAAACCTTCAAATCGGTAACCAAGAAGGCGGTGGTGGACTTTGTTCACTCCCATATCATCTGCAGATTTGGGATCCCAAAAGTGATCATTACGGATAACGGCGCGAATCTTAATAGCAGCCTGATGAGAGAGGTGTGCCAACAATTCAAGATTACACACCGCAATTCCACCCCATATCGTCCCAAGGCGAATGGAGCAGTCGAAGCAGCCAATAAGAATATCAAGAAGATACTACGAAAAATGGTGGAAGGGTCCAGACAATGGCACGAGAAATTACCCTTTGCTTTGTTGGGGTACCGCACTACCGTCCGGACCTCCATAGGCACAACTCCTTATTTGTTGGTGTATGGAACTGAGGCCGTGATACCAACGGAGGTCGAAATTCCATCCCTCCGAATTGTCGCTGAAGCCGGGATTGATGATGATGAATGGGTAAAAGCTCGATTGGAACAGTTGAGCCTGATAGATGAGAAAAGATTGGCAGCAGTGTGCCATGGTCAACTGTATCAGAAGAGAATGGCAAGAGCATATAACAAGAAGGTGCGCCCCAGGAAGTTTGAGGTAGGGCAGCAGGTGTTAAAGAAGATCCTCCCACATCAGGTCGAAGCAAAAGGCAAATTCGCCCCAAATTGGCAAGGGCCTTATATCGTGACCAGAGTATTGTCCAACGGCGCTCTGTGTTTGACAGATATCGAAGGTAGATGTGTCGACATGGCTATCAATTCAGATGCAGTCAAGAGATATTATGCGTAATTTCTTTAATTATGGCAATTTTTGGTTTATTTGTTTGTATTTGGCATTTGATGGATAATGAGATGACGGAGGCAATTCTTTCTTCTATCCAAACACTGTTTAACCCTTGCTTCCCCCTTTGAGCCTTAAGTAATCCTTTCATACCCCTCTTTTGGAATCACTAATGGAAAGGACATGAAAAAAAAAAAAAAAAAAAAAAAGAAAAAGAAGAAGAAAAAGAAGATGAAATCATAAAGAAATACAAAACCGTGGGAACTACGTTTGACCTGATTCCTCAAAGAGGATACGTAGGCGCCTCACGGCTCGGTCATAGTATGCATCATAATAAATATAGGATGCATAATGTACATAGTATGCATAATAGACACAGCGTGCGTAATGCACGTAGCACAACATAAAAGTAAAAAATAAATAAATTCCCCAAGCAAGAAAACTGGGGCAGAAGTTATGTTTTAAGTTCCAACAAAGGTTTGATTCCAAAAGTTGTAGCACATCACCCTCCAAGTTGTTTTCATTTTTTTTTTTTTTTTTTGTTTCCAAAAGTTGTAGCCTTCCTTCAATCCCACACCAAAACCAACATCGACATCCAAAAGACCTCCCGATCAATGTTCGAGAGATGCCAAATCCGGCAAATAAGGCCGAGAATGATACACCGATCCCCAGCAAAGAAAAGGATCGTAAGACTGGGAATGAGTTGATAGTCAAAAGAATCTCCAGAAGAGAGGATCATATCTACAACACCCCGATTCCTCGAAAAGAAATAAAATGAGAGAGTCTCATCGGTGAAAACCTTCACAGGCACCGAGAGGCGATGTAAGATGAGGGAAATGAAATGAGAGAGTCTTATTGGTGAAAACCTTCACAGGCACCATAAGGCGCCGGGAGATGAGAGAAAAGAGAGAGTCTCATTAGTGAAAACCCCTCGAAGGGCACTATGAGGCGACAAGATAGAGCAGCGAAACCTACCACATTCGCAACAAGATGAACATCCATTTATCATCCCCAGCAAGTCAGCCCGTCGGACAAATCAATTGATACAAATAGACTGGGTCGGGAATCTATGGTGCATGTCATGATCACGGGGACCAGTTGTGTCATCCAGATAAGTTCTTTTGATTGTCTCCTCCCACAAAAGATTGGTTCAGAAAGATTTTCTCTTTTCCATATCTTTATTTTCTTTTCCTAAAAAAGTGTTCTTTAAAGGATTTTTCAAAGCTTACTACCAGAAACCGAAGGGAAATTCACCCAATGCAGGGTAATACAAACAGTCTTAAAAGGCCGGCCCCAGGCGATGCAGGGACTGTGCTCGGAAATGTTGGAAGAAGTAAGCTCCAAAGGGAGTGGTTTCGGGAGTTAGAAGCAGACTCCCACATCATGTGTTTTAAAAGAAAGCAGAAAAGGGGATAAATTGAAAACCATATCCCCAGCAGGCTAGAGATCCCCAACAGGCAACTTTGCCTGCCAACCAATTATGGGGACAAAGAGCAAGAAAAGGGGAGAGAGAAAAATGGCTCGCCAGAAAGGCACCCTCTACCCCCACGATTAAAACTGACTAAAACCTTTTGTCTTTTGCAGGAGAGCAAAGAATTGATGACGGCAACAAGATGCAATGCCATGGAAGTTACCAAAAACCGGGGCAGAAAATTTTCTGCCGATTGTCGAAATTTTCTCGGAAGAACGGGGAAACAATTGGAATACATTTAAGCTCTAGGTCGCCCACCAGTATAATGCGGGAATACATTTAAGTTCTAGGTCGCCCACCAGTATAATGCGGGAATACTTTTAAGTTCTAGGTCGCCCACCAGTATAATGCGGGAATACATTTAAGTTCTAGGTCGCCCACCAGTATAATGCGGGAATACTTTTAAGTTCTAGGTCGCCCACCAGTATAATGCGGGAATACATTTAAGTTCTAGGTCGCCCACCAGTATAATGCGGGAATACTTTTAAGTTCTAGGTCGCCCACCAGTATAATGCGGGAATACTTTTAAGTTCTAGGTCGCCCACCAGTATAATGCGGGAATACATTTAAGTTCTAGGTCGCCCACCAGTATAATGCGGGAATACTTTTAAGTTCTAGGTCGCCCACCAGTATAATGCGGGAATACTTTTAAGTTCTAGGTCGCCCACCAGTATAATGCGGGAATACATTTAAGTTCTAGGTCGCCCACCAGTATAATGCGGGAATACTTTTAAGTTCTAGGTCGCCCACCAGTATAATGCGGGAATACATTTAAGTTCTAGGTCGCCCACCAGTATAATGCGGGAATACTTTTAAGTTCTAGGTCGCCCACCAGTATAATGCGGGAATACTTTTAAGTTCTAGGTCGCCCACCAGTATAATGCGGGAATACTTTTAAGTTCTAGGTCGCCCACCAGTATAATGCGGGAATACATTTAAGTTCTAGGTCGCCCACCAGTATAATGCGGGAATACTTTTAAGTTCTAGGTCGCCCACCAGTATAATGCGGGAATACTTTTAAGTTCTAGGTCGCCCACCAGTATAATGCGGGAATACTTTTAAGTTCTAGGTCGCCCACCAGTATAATGCGGGAATACATTTAAGTTCTAGGTCGCCCACCAGTATAATGCGGGAATACTTTTAAGTTCTAGGTCGCCCACCAGTATAATGCGGGAATACTTTTAAGTTCTAGGTCGCCCACCAGTATAATGCGGGAATACATTTAAGTTCTAGGTCGCCCACCAGTATAATGCGGGAATACTTTTAAGTTCTAGGTCGCCCACCAGTATAATGCGGGAATACATTTAAGTTCTAGGTCGCCCACCAGTATAATGCGGGAATACTTTTAAGTTCTAGGTCGCCCACCAGTATAATGCGGGAATACATTTAAGTTCTAGGTCGCCCACCAGTATAATGCGGGAATACTTTTAAGTTCTAGGTCGCCCACCAGTATAATGCGGGAATACATTTAAGTTCTAGGTCGCCCACCAGTATAATGCGGGAATACTTTTAAGTTCTAGGTCGCCCACCAGTATAATGCGGGAATACTTTTAAGTTCTAGGTCGCCCACCAGTATAATGCGGGAATACATTTAAGTTCTAGGTCGCCCACCAGTATAATGCGGGAATACTTTTAAGTTCTAGGTCGCCCACCAGTATAATGCGGGAATACATTTAAGTTCTAGGTCGCCCACCAGTATAATGCGGGAATACATTTAAGTTCTAGGTCGCCCACCAGTATAATGCGGGAATACATTTAAGTTCTAGGTCGCCCACCAGTATAATGCGGGAATACTTTTTCTAGGTCGCCCACCAGTATAATGCGGGAATACATTTAAGTTCTAGGTCGCCCACCAGTATAATGCGGGAATACTTTTAAGTTCTAGGTCGCCCACCAGTATAATGCGGGAATACATTTAAGTTCTAGGTCGCCCACCAGTATAATGCGGGAATACTTTTAAGTTCTAGGTCGCCCACCAGTATAATGCGGGAATACTTTTAAGTTCTAGGTCGCCCACCAGTATAATGCGGGAATACATTTAAGTTCTAGGTCGCCCACCAGTATAATGCGGGAATACATTTAAGTTCTAGGTCGCCCACCAGTATAATGCGGGAATACTTTTAAGTTCTAGGTCGCCCACCAGTATAATGCGGGAATACTTTTAAGTTCTAGGTCGCCCACCAGTATAATGCGGGAATACATTTAAGTTCTAGGTCGCCCACCAGTATAATGCGGGAATACATTTAAGTTCTAGGTCGCCCACCAGTATAATGCGGGAATACATTTAAGTTCTAGGTCGCCCACCAGTATAATGCGGGAATACTTTTTCTAGGTCGCCCACCAGTATAATGCGGGAATACATTTAAGTTCTAGGTCGCCCACCAGTATAATGCGGGAATACATTCAGCTCTAGATTTTGGAATCAGTCACCCCACCTGAAGACGGAAGGTTACGACAGAGATCCCCAAACGGGAAACAATAAAATCCTCAGCACCAAGAAGCAGACAACTGCAAAAGCAAGCGCACATTCAAAGGGAAGAAGGAACGCGTCTCAAAAGAGCAGTTTGGGAACGCTATGGCATGCCCAACATAACAATTCTGATGAAAAGCCATACCACTGAGGAAACCATTGAAAGATTTAAAGAAGAAAGTCGTATCCCCAGCGGGTCAAGCAAAGTGACGAAAACTGGCATTCAAACGTCAGCGAAGGATCAGCATCATCTCCAAGTTCACAAAATACAGGCGTCAGAGGAAAGCATTAGCCGACAAGAAAGCAAGACAACAAGAACAAGTGGGAGATAGATGAGACCTCATACTCTAGCTTAACTTCTTGTTTTTCCTTTTAGAGCAATGTAATAGGGAGATCGGTTGAGCAGTAGCATCCTACAGCAGCATGCAACAGCGCACAACAACAGCAAGCAATACAGTCACATGGTAGTCCCAGCTACCAAAATTTCCCGAACTACATTGACCTGATTCCTGTTCAGCCCAGGATATGTAGGAAACCTCCGAAGCAAAGGTTCGGTCAAATCTTTTTCAAAAATGCTTCACACGGAGTATTCGGACGGGCAAAAATCGCTCGCTTTATCTTTGCGCGAAAACCCTTCGTGTCTCCGTGCAAAGAGGGGCAGCTGTAAGCACGTGATTTTTGCTTTACGGACATTCGCTCCAAAAGAAAATAAAAATAGTGACAAATGGCTTCGTTGTACAATTGTTCGAGTTTTCATGTGTTGTTAGTCACTTGTGGATCTGTCCATTCTTTTTTTTTGCATTTAATCATTAACAAACAAAATACAAAATATATGTATTAGGATGGTTAAACCATAATTCGGTCAGTAAAAGAAAATTCAAAAAATATGTGCACCGTTCGCCCTAGGCTCTTAGCTAACCTACGTAAATATTTTTGTGATAATTGTGTTAAAATGTTGCATTGTTGTTTAATTCCGTTACCTTATTATTTGTTATTTTTATTTTGTTTAAAAGAAAAGAAAAAATAATAAGAAAGAAAACAAAAGCAAAAGAGTAGGGAAAATCGGTTTGGGCCAAGAAATGAAACAAAATAGGCCCAAGACCAGGACACAGATCCAGTCCAAACACAGGCTGCCCGGACACGTCCCAAACGACGTCGTATCAGCGCCTCAATCTGAGCCGTTGATTCATGGCAATCAAACGGTCCAATACAGCCCCTGCTAAGTCGAAACGACGTCGTTTCAGGCAAGTTAATCTGGGCCGTTCATTCCCATTGATCCAACGGATCCAGGCCTTCCTCTAAACCCGTCAACATGACCCGATCCAATCCCCTACCCGGTCATAACCCACTATCATCTCCCGAACGACGTCGTCCCTCCTCAATGGTTAGATCCTGGCCCTTGATCTCAATTGATCCAATGGCCAGGATCTAAACCCTCAATACATATATAAACCTAACCCCCTTACCCCACGCCCCAAGCCACACCCCCCCCTCGGCCACTATTCACCATCTTCCCCAGGCTCCCTTTCCTCTCAAACCCTAGCAGCCTAGGTTTCCCACCATAAGCCTGGCAACCACAGTTCCGATGACCACCAAAATAACACCCCCGATGCACCCGACCATCCTGAACACGAATCCACTAACCACAAGCCTCGAATCACTTCCGTTCGTCTCGAATCTTCGTTTGAAGATTTGAGTCGAACCTGGACCTATGCCAAACCACCCCATCTTCATGCTAGACACTCTCCTGACCTTCCTCGTGACCAAACCAAGCTTGGTTTGGTCCGAATCCACCCACAACTCCCAAAAATCCAGATCTGGAAATCCAGACTTCTGAAGCACATGCACCTGGGGAACCCGGCCAGTTTTGACATAGGTTTGAGGTCTAATAGACCTTAACCAAGGTGTTCTCATGTGAGAACACCCTGATTAAGGTTTGTTCGGCCTCAAAGGTTCGAAGTCGAGTTTGATTTGGGTCTGTTTGGTTTAAACATTTTGGTAAGTTTTCCGTTCTTTTGTTTTATTTCCAAATAAGTTGTCAGCATATCTCTTTGTGTTTGTTTGTTATTTTGTTACTTCTTCCAGATTTCTTTCATCTCTGTTAAAGACCCTTTATTTGGTCGATTGTCTTCTGTTTGTTCTGAATACACTCTGTGATAAACATGATCGTCAGTTAGATTAATCGTCAAAGGAACTAATTCATATAGGCCCAGTAATTTAATAAAAGTTGTCTGATACCCTTTAGGTCCCCGAACGTGTTGTTTATATGAGCGACTGATTATTACCTGCTATAATTAGTATAGTCGACTCGATAAATGTCGTCGATTAGTTTTCTATAACTAATGGATCGAAGGAGCTAGGAGTTTCACATAACTAATTAAACTCGGACACTGGCTGGATGACCTAGTAATGTTTGAAATGGTCTGTTGGCATTATAAAAATGACTAAAAGGGTTCAGTCTAGGCAGTCCTGAGTTCGAGTTTTCATCAGTGCAAAAATGCCCTAATGCTGCAATAGGCAGGGGCAGTAATAATCAAGGTTAACGGGGGTATTCTGGGGTGTTTAAAAAGAACAGAAGTAATTAGTTTAAGTGAGCTGACAAAAAGGGTACTAACTTAGGATTAAACTAATACCAATGGGGGAACAAGACACAAGGGTATGGGGGCTCAAAATGAATAAACAAATGAGCCCATAATTCTGGATTAAACAAAACCAGGCGTGGGGAATAAAGGGAGCTGACACCAAGCATGCTGAGCATGGGCTTAAAAGAGTATGGGCATTCTGCCAATTGGCAGGCAGGGCAGCTCAGCTGTAATGGTGCATTTGGCCTATAAATAGGCCATTTGATAACTAAAACAGGGGCGGAAGTTTAAGGGTCTTAGGCTGGACATTTTTGAGTCTGGAGAGAAAGAAAAAAAAAACAAAAAGAAAATTTCAGAATATTGTAACAAAACACTGTCTGAAAACTGCTTAGGAGTTCAAGTTAGCCAAGCTGTCTTTGCTAATTGTTGTTGGTTATTTGCCGAGCTGTTTGTGATTGTTGAACTGCTGGTGCTGTTATATTGAATACTCTGGTTTTCTGTTGGTTCATCATTCTGTTCCTGGGACTGCTTGTTTGTTGCTCGACCACTTGTGAGCTTCATCATTGTGGCTGGTTGTTGTTGCTGTGTTGTTGGTGTTATCTGCTGTTGCTGTATTCACTGCATATTGCTTAGCTGATCATTCCTTTCTTCTTTGTCCTCCTTACCAGGTACACAATCGATACCACTAATGTAACTGAGAGTTTGAACATAAATGCAAAAGAGAGGACCTGCAGATTGTTTATATACACGTGGACTGTTGTGTTAAATGTCATGTAGTATATAGTAGTTACATTTTTGTTTGGATAATAGAAGTAGCCTACATGCTTAGTGTATCAATGCAGGTTAATGCATGCTAGTCATGTATGTGTGCTGTTAGGTGAAAAAACATTCCCAGTGTAATAAGTTGTACCTTTAGACTTAGTCTGAGGGTGTAATATATTCTCTAATGTAAGCCAAATAGGAAAACTATCCACTTTAGTTAAAATTCTTTCTCCTTTTGCCAGATTGTCCCATATAAATTGATAAACTCATTTCACAGAACAAAGAATCAGTCCTAGGCCTCAATCTCATGAAGGCCGAGCCCAAATCGAAACAAATCAGTTAGGCCCATATCGAAAAAGGGGGCCTAAGTCTGGCCATCTCGCATGAGCTAGGTTTGGGCCCATAATTTTCGGCTAGTTATCCATAATCGCAGTCACATTTTATTATTCTGTAAAAGCATTTTAAATCCTGTTATAAGTAAACTCGCAATCATGTAATTAATTAGGACTGTCTACCGTTTTCAATTGATAGAGACGAACACGACAAGAAACGTAGTTGCTATAGGATATCCTTTTAAAATAAGAACGAGATGAGCCTCGATGAAAATAAACAAAACACGCAGATGCGGGGCCCTTGTTAAATGTAAATCATTGAAGCATTTAGTTTCCCGGACGGGTTGTTTAGCAAATCTCACAACCTTCCTAAAATGACAACACGTTAGTCTCTTTAGGATACGCTTTAATAAACTTTACCTTCTTAAACTCGGGTGCACATTTATGTGACCCAAATCCAAATCTCGACGGATTCGAAATGCCTCTCTAATCACGGGTACATTGACTGTGACGTGGTTCGAGATGCATGTCCATGACGTTGCAAATTCATTAGAAATAAAGAACGAGGTGAGCCTCGCCAAATAAAAATACAAATTGCGGGGCCCTCAATAAATATTGCTTTAAAAATTGTTTAGGCTTCGGGATGGACCGTTTAGTAAAATTCCACGGTCCTACCCAAAATAAATACGCTAGTCGCTTTAGGCGCGCCTTTAATAATTTAATTTCCTTAAACTCGGGTGCACATTGATGTGACCCAAATCCAAATCTCAACGGAGTCAAAGTGTGTCGACGACCACGGGTACATTGATTGTAACGCGGTTCGAGATACATTTTCACAACGTTGCAATTCTTGATAAAAACAGTAAATGATAAAAGCGGTTAAAAGTTAAATTTTGCACATAAGTTCACACTTGTATAAAATCAGATAATCAAGCCGAATATAACAGTTGAGCGACCGTGCTAGAACCACGGAACTCGGGAATGCCTAACACCTTCTCCCGGGTTAACAGAATTCCTTATCCGGATTTCTGGTACGCAGACCATAATATAGAGTCATTCTTTTCCTCGATTCGGGATTAAAATTGGTGACTTGGGACACCCTAAATCTCCCAAGTGGCGACTCTGAATAATTAAACCAATCCCGTTTCGATTGTCCTTTAATTGGAAAAAAACTCCCCTGCGCCCCCGCGGGCGCGTAAAAAGGAGGTGTGACAGTCGTTGGCTCGAGATGAAGATATAGGGAAGCCGATCTCTTTCGTCTTGGGAAGGTATTTGGACTATACACTGCTGCTCACGAGGGTGTTCGGACTATACACCGCTGCTCACCTTCCTACCCCGGCCTAGTATGGCACTTCACCCCTTTTGCTTTCCGTGGGGTGGAGTGGTACCTCTTGCCGGTAGCTTGCCTGGCACAATGTCCCAAGAAGTGGACTCAAATTAGTCGTGCGAGCGAAGTCGATGCCTGCCAAGTCTTCTACCGGGTCGTGATCTTCTTGGCCTGGCAAAAGCCTTTGCTCTTTGGCGGGCTATGGCATTTTTTCATCCCTCTTTGCCTCTCCACTTTACTCTTCTTCATCTTCTCCCTTGGAGATACCATTTTGGAGGGCTGAGGTGAGATCCCCGAGGAGGTGGTGGTAGAAGATAGTGCCGCCGAAGATGTAGCCTTGAGAATAGATTAGACTCTAGGTTTATCTTGCATATGTGCCTTTTTTCTTCCTTGTTTCTGTGTAAGGACCCCTCATGGGCTTTTGTAATCATATGTAAGGACCCCTCGTGGGCTTTTGTAATCGGATTTTTATGAATGAAAAAATGCTTCTTTAATTTGCCTCTAATGTATAGTATTTTTTCCTTTATCTATGCTTGTGTAGATTCTAAGTGCATGACTTATGCACTCCATCGGTTGGTGCAAATATCGAGCCCATGTGTGAGTGTTTTTTCTATCCTTTAATCGATTAACAGGGCTCCCTTCGGAACCCTTTGTCATCCCTTGGACCAAGCCCGGGTTGGACTGATAACCTCAGGTCATCGGGACTCAGACTTCGAGTTGAATGAGAGTAGGGCTTTGAACCCCCAAATTGAGACTTAGCCTTTAGACCCTGCAATAATCCTCGAGGGGGGACTTGCTCGGAAGCTCAGGAATGGAGACTGCCTTTAGGGTTTCGAGAACAGTCCCCGAGTGGAGGTTCGCTCAAACTTGGGCCGTCTGGAAACTTGTCTTGAACTTAGGGTAGATAACCTTAAGGCGTTTGTAGATAGATCCCGGATGAGGGACTTCCCGGGTTTAGATGGTACCCCAAGGCCAAGCCCACATGAGTAGAGTTTTAAGTGCGTATCTCCCTGAGAGGAGCCTTCGAAACCGGGTACCATCTTGAGTCTTGTAATGATATTAGTGGCTTCTTGGAGCCTTTTTTCTTCTTGGCGGAGGTCCTCGAGATTGGGTACCATCTCGGGACTGGCGATGATGCCAATGGCTTTCTGGAGCCTGACTTCTTTTTGGTGGAGGTCCTCGAGATGGGGTACCATCTCGGGACTGGCGATGATGGCAATGGCTTTCTGGAGCCTGACTTCTTTTGGTGGAGGTCCTCGAGATCGGGTACCATCTCAGGACTTGTTTGGTGCGGGGGTCTCCGACCCCAAAACGTCATATGACATTCGTCAAATAGACCACACGGCTGCAAAGTGGCTGAGGTGATCCCGCCGGCACATCTTCCCAAAGTGATTTTGGCCATCATTTTAATTGGCCTCTTAGACAGGCGGATCGTCACTGCTTTTTTCATATATAGGGTTGCTTCTGCCCTTTGGAGATTCCACCATTCTAAGAAGGTACCCTTTTTTCCTGCATTAGGCCTTTCATAATTTCAGCATTGACGCTCTGGCCTAGATTCCTGCTCCAGCCCCCTAATTTGGCTATAGTCATGACTGATACTCTAGGATCCGTTCGGCAAGGACTGATCCTGCCGCGCTCGCGATTCCTGGTTTCAAAAAGGAGGTTTCTGCTCCACTTCCGTCTTCTTTTCCCGTCGAAGATACTTCGAGGGATACCCGAAATCCAGGGTTGCATGCACCGAGTGATCGTGCCTCGGCCGGGGTCGACTCTTTCGGAGCTGAGGGAGCTAGGTTAGCAGATGTGCATTCGGCCTTTGAGGAAGCACATCGGCTTCATTCTGTGGTGTGTTTTTTGGCACAGGCCTTTCGAGTTTCACACCTTCCCTTCCTTACTGAGTTTTCTTCTGTAGGCTTTTGACAAGCTTAAATCCGAGATGCTTCACTGTGAGGCTAGGCTACGCAAAGCTCTGGATGAGGAGAAATCCCTGAGGCTCCTTTGTGACGAAAGGTAAGTCGAGTTGGCATACTTACGGTATGAGGCGAGTCGGAGCTCAAATTATGAGAGCTACTTGAAGGAGCAGGTAGTTTCTGTCTCGAATGAACGTGTGTTTCTCCTTCTAGATCCTGAGGCTAACATTCTATTTATTTCAGTTACATAAAAAGACGGAGGGCTTGGAGCGCCTTTGGGACGAGGTTCGACGGGCCAAGCGCAAGTATGATGAGTTAAAGGCTTAGGCGGATGCCCAGGCTTCGACGGAGAAGGGTGTTCTGGCTAAGGCTTCCGCCCTTGAGGTTCAACTTCGCTTAGCTCGTGATAATAGCTTGGTTCAAACAGATATGATTACGAAGCTCGAGACTGAGCTCTTGGAGATAAAGGCCGAGGCTATGGATGCCGGGGCTGAAGCAGTAATGAGCCAAACTAAGGCTGACCAGAAAGTGGTAGTCCATTTGAAGGATTCTGCCAACGCTCAAGCTAAGATGAGAAATATCCTTGACCGTGAAGATAGGAGCAAAGAATACGCCCGATGTAAATCTCGGAGGAAAACCCTTGAGGAGATCCGTGCTCACGGATTTGACCTCTCGGAAGAGTTGGCGCAGGCGAAATTGGACGAGTGTGGTGCTCGGAAATTGGATGTAGGTTTTGCTTTCTGATCCTGTATATAGAATTTTCAAAGAATGTTTGTAAATAGAGATTGTATTATTCCGCATGTATGCATAAAGAGGAAATCTCACGGTTTTGTTTCTCATGCATTTCTTTTTGCCTTGATTTTAGCCATATGAACTGGTCTTTGGGTCGAGGGGAATCCTTAGATTCTCGGTATGGCCTTGAGGCTTATTGGGCTGGCTCATAGGCTCTTACGCGCTTTTGCTCTTAGGCATATTTAGGTCAACTTTTTTGGGCTCAGTCCCCGAGTCGGGCATTGACTCAAGCTTATTTGACCCTCAAGTTGTTTATTTTTAGGTTGGCGACAGTGGCTCTTACGCTCTTCGTCGATGCGACCTTTTAGTGGAAGCTGGCGTTTGAGCTCTTACGCTTTTGTTCTCAGGCATATCAGTTAACTATTTTGGGTTCAGTCTCCGAATCGGGTTTTGACTCGAGCTCATTCGACCCTCAAGTTTTTGAATTGAAAGCTGGCCCTTAGGCTCTTACGCGTTGGGTCGGTACGACCTTTTATGTTTGTGGGCTAGCGACAGTGGCTCTTATGCCTTGGGTCGATGCAACCTTTTATATATGTGGGCTGGCGACAGTGGGTCGATGCAACCTATTATACGCACAATCCAAGATTCTTTTTATAGTCCAAACTCACTAATTATTAGTGTTTACCGTAAAAATGGTAATAAAAATTAAATTTGATTTAGTGGTTCTAAAAATACGTGATCCATTTTTATGCTAGTTGTTAGGTAGTTGATGCTATGTGAAAGACTTAGAAGCGAGATAAGAGCACAAGAACGAGAAGTTAATCAAACCGAAGCGCTGTCGATCGGGGCCTCGAGCTCGCCTATTCGGGGGCCTCAAGGTCGAATCCGATGCTCGGCTGTGAGCTATCAAGGGTGGCCGGTGGAGACTAACAGTTACAAATAAATCAATGACGGCTCTTTATGGCCAATAATAAGCAATAAATTATGGGCATTAAGTAGAACACAATAAATATGAGCAATGAATGAAGTAATAAAATCAAGAGAATATGTTAGAGAGCAGAGAGAATGTTCTTGAGTCTTTTGTATTGAGCAACAGATATTTACAAAGTGACAAGGATCCCCTTTATATAAGAGGGGAATCCCAACACTGTACCAGTGCATTTATTACAAAGATATGTGGATGAGACACTTAGTTAATGCTACGATACGGGCTCAGACTAGCCTGACAGGTTTTGGCGGCTCTAGCTTCACGCCTTGGGAACTCCCCACTCTCTTTCTGTAACCGTCGGTCCCATACAGTTTCGAGGTCGAGTGTTGATGATCCTCGAGGGATGAAACTCGACCGTTATTTCGAGCCTTCGAGACATTATAACGATAGAGAATTGGACCCTCCGATTTTAACGTATACAATTAGGCATTGTATATATGACTTGAGCATTGCAAAGGAATGCTGCAAATAACTTTTGTTTACAAAAATCACTATTATAATATGCCTTCACTATGGTAAAATGCAGGTTTTTGTATCATGATTATTTTTACTAAAATCCTTCAAACCAAATATACGCCCTTATTATTTTATCTAGGAACTCCGGGGTGTGTGATCATATAAATACTTGCCTGATTAGTTTGCATACACTGCTATCACATTATAAGTTTTATATTTGATTGTCAGATATGTTATTAGACCAAATTAAAAGAGGCAAAGTTAATCACTTATACTAGGAAGTACAAGAAGAATCTATCATTTTAACAGTGCATTTAATTATAGCAACCCATCGCATCTTGGCAGTCTAATCCGCCACGTCATACATAGTTTTTTTTTCGGATACATAGTTGTCGATTATTTCAATGCGTACAAAGTAGGAAAAATATTATTGGATTGATACATTGAGCACATAATCATATTGTTTCTAATTTTCTGGTTGATGACTAAACCTTCATCTCACCGTTACTTCTCATATACTCAACAAAGTTTTTGACATAGGAGTCATGAAGATTCTGGTCTCCAAAAATGCCAGCAGCTTTTCCTGCTCGAGCTCTAAGCTCTTCCCCATCCTCTGAAACCATTGCTTCTCTTA
Source organism: Nicotiana sylvestris (assembly GCF_000393655.2). NCBI lineage: Eukaryota > Viridiplantae > Streptophyta > Magnoliopsida > Solanales > Solanaceae > Nicotiana > Nicotiana sylvestris. The sequence continues at coordinate 36,644,710 of NC_091064.1, forward strand.
ATGACGTTGCTATGTCATTTCCACTAAATGATCCATCTTCTTCGTTCCTCTTCACTTCAATCGCCACACCTTTTTCTACAAGCAATCTTGCATTCAATCCCTGGTCAAAAACAAAAGGCAACACCACAAGAACATGACCAGACCGTAAAGTTTCAATAGTTGATCCCCATCCTCCATGAAAGAGGGATCCTCCAATGGACGGATGTGCAAGAATTTCCTTCTGTGGTGCCCAGCCAATGTGCACCAACCCTCTCCCCTCCGTTGAGGCGCAAAAACCTGATGGCAAAGCATCAATGTCGTTCAAAGCCCAACTGGGCTTCTGTAGTATCCAAAAAAACGGTAGTCCTGAGAGTTTTACTCCGTTTGCTATTTCATATACTTGATTCTTGCTAAGTTTACATTCACTTCCGAATCCCACGAACACAACCGACCTTGGCTTTTGTTCATCAAGCCATTTGAAGATCTTCTGCCAGTTTGGATGAAAAGAAAGAGTTCTTTCGTTCCCCGGTAGTTCTTCCGGTGGTAGCAAACCGATCGGAATCACTGGCTTACCTGCGACTTTTTTATATGTATCCAAGTAATCACCTTCAAATTCTATGCAAGTACGTATAGCCACAGCTCTACATGCGCCTTCTATTACGGCATCATGTCCCAGTAAAGTTTCGCGCGATTCATTCTCTGCACTTAGGACAGAAATTAGATCAAGAGCTTCATATTTCCGGAAAGCAACCATCGACGGGAAATCCACCCATGGTGGTGGTGATGTCAAAAGTTCATGCAATGGCTTTGATCCATTTTTAACTTGACCGGGCCGGGGTCTAGGTTTTGGGGGTCCGAAAAAGACCCGTGAAGAAGCAGTGAAGACACTGAATTTAAGGAGGGGAATGTTAAGTTCACGAGCGATATCAGCCACCCAATCGGGGACAAAATCAGCAATGACCCAATCAGGTTTTTTATCAGCAATGAAGTTTTTGACAGGTTCTTGAAGGAGATTAAAAGCTTGGTATAAATACAACATTTGATCAGCAGAAACGTCTACACTAGCCTCAGCATCAGCAGGCAAAGGGCTCCCGTTGACTGATGGCAGTGGAAATTCTACTAGATTTAGTAGTGGTGCTAAGTTAGAAGGAACTTTAGGAAGTCTCTTAATGTTCTTGGGAGTGGAAATGAATGAGACATGAACTTTTTCTGTGGCT